>NC_055668.1:385000-1717500 GCF_017976325.1 Chelmon rostratus | reverse complement strand
GCCCACAGGTCCTATCCATTTTCCCATCACATCAGAAGGCAGATTTCAGTGTCAGACTCACACCCTTAATAATCCAACGAGCTGGTCGTGGCTGGAATTGTTGCCGATTTGATTGCAAATAAAAGAAAATACAAACAAAAGGATGCAATGGTATGCAAAAGATAAAGTCTACAAAATATCACAACTACAAAACAATATTCAGCACAGGTGAGCAGCGTGCGTCGTAGGCGGGCGAGGTCAATGACTGTATCCTGCTGCCTGCCTTCCTACAGTCATGCGCAATAGGCATCCATTTACCCGGTGGTGGTGGCACCATTCACCACCTATAGAGGACGCAATCTCACAAAATGCAGAAAACAACAAAATATGAGTACAAGCAAAATAAACTTCAATGTGGCTCCTACAGGGGTAGATGAATATGTTGGTATGTGTAAACAAAATGCCTGGATGGCTAATGGCTTGAATAATATGCACATAATAGGTGGACACAGCAATGAAATTGCATGATGTAGCAGTGCTACAGAAGAGTTACTGGCTCACTTTCAAGGATGTGATCTTCTGACAATATCTTTCCAATACTCAGAGAAAGAGAGTAACATTCTCTCTATCTGAATCTTTCAGAAATTCCCTACAATATGAGCATTTGGACATGTATGGACAACATTCCCTTTAAGAACCATGTGGAACTGGAAAACATGGCAGTTTTCTGGTTAATTTGGATTCAAACATCAAATGAATGACTTTCAGGAAAACCCTGACTTCCAGTTTAACACTTAACTTGTTACACATTTGTTTTAGGTCTGCACTGCAGTCCTGATCCTGGAGCCTGAAGTGACTCGTCTTAATCCTTAATGAAACCTAGACAAATTCCAACACTCAGCCTCTTGACATGGCTGCCAGCAAACACTGCTCCACTCCTCAACTTAACCCACTCCTGACTTCATTATTGTCATACTGGATGAAGTGGGATCTGTGCGCAATAACGTAGGGGCTGCTCGGGGTTTGCAGCTGTAAATAAACATTAGGCTAATGGAAATGTGAAGCGTGGCCTGGGCCTGATGCTCGGCCTGCTGGGTGATTGAGTTTAGTGCTGATGTGGAGTTGATGGAGAGAATCACTGCTCCCTGAAGGAAATTAAGACGCCATTTTGTCACCCACGTCTGGCCTTGTAGACGAGATATTGCTTCCATCCACTGGCAATAAAAATGTCACACACGTGCACCTGCACACACACACATGCTGGGACACTTGTTCTGACACTCATTCAAATATATACACACTATGTTGTGCACGCACGTGGACACACACATGCAGAGACAACTGCAAATACATACACACAAAAATGCACTGATACACACTCACATTGTACAATACATACACACATGCAAACCTGCATACAGCCCATGGCAGAGTCAGCATGCACCAACACACAGCTACACACAAAGTTGCATACACATTCAAATTCACAGAAAACACACACACACGCACATACACACACACACACGCACATGAACACACACCATCCACCAAGAGGTTTAATTACTGTCGTCTCTTTCCCTCTCTCCTGCCCACTGCTGCAAGATAGATCTCAGTGTCAGAGTGGCTGACAGATTGAGACAGAGCACAGGTACCACTGCATATGCATACACACACACACACACACACACACACACACACACACACAAAGTTTCAACCACAGACACACTTTTACACATGTGAGCAACCTCTCCCTTTTTCTGTTCTTCTGTTTTCAGCATCCCCCCTTCTCCAACACACACACACACACACACACACACACACAAACGCACACACACACACACACACTCCTTTCCTAGCCCTTCACCTTACGTCTTGTATGTCTTCCATACTCCCATGGTTACTGGTTTACAGTGTGAGTAAACAGCCATCCTGAGTCAGGCTGGATGGTTTGGATTAAAGCACAGTAAATCTGACTCTAGGCTGTGCTCAGTTTACAGCACAGCATCCACACACAAGTGCTTCATATAAACACCACTTAAGCTGTAAGAGCAGTACATACATCTAGCTCGCTGTTGGAGAAGTGGACGGTAAAAAAAAAAATGAGGCAAGTCCAGGTCTGAAGGGCTTTACTGGACACCATTTGTAAAACTGTAACAAAGATATACATGCAACCTCTGGTGTGTATTCTCTGTTTTCGCCCTCTTGTCTCCTGTCTCTTCCCTGTGTGTCTCACTCTGTTTGTTTGCGTTCATGGCTGCACGCCTGCAAGTAATCATCTCATCAGCTGCAGCAGTATATCTACACAGGATTTCCCTCCAGCCTCCGTCAGATCGCTCCGTCACTCACAGAGGTAGATGCTCCAGGCCTAACCATAAACTCTTCTTTCCCTGTTCTTTGTGATAATTCCCTTGTGCTAACATTGTGTTTCCCAGATCTCCTTCGTCTGCCAGCCTCCTCACATCAGTCTTCTCCCTACCTGCCTATTCTCTACCACCATTCTCACCTGGATTCCAGTGTTAATTTTCGACTGAAAACTGTAGTAGTTTAAATTCTCCTTTTTTTGTTTTTGCAGAGCTTATTTTTAATTGTAGTGTAAATTTAGCCAATGTTTTAGCTCCTTAGACAGTCATGATACTCACAAGATGTTTGGACTGTCTGAAAAAGGAGCGCACACAGCAGTAGGAGATGTCCAAAGAAAATAGCTTATGCCATCACTTCTAAATAACCAGAAGAGATTGACATCGTCGATGTAGGAGCCACTGTGTGCAGTACAGGCTGATGAGAGCCAAACGTTAGAGGAATAAGATAAAACAGGACTGAATAATGACGAATCAAAATTTACTATATGTTAAAACACACAGAGAAAAAACACATTATTTACAATATATATGCAATGAGCATGTTTTCTTGACCTGATGGCTGCCAGAGAACGAGGAGATGCTAAAAAACGCCTTTCAAAGCAAGCTTTGTCAGTGAGTCAGTGAGTGTGTGCGTAAGGACTGTTACAGTGAAGTGTGGATGGGTCAAAACCTTCTCCTCAAGAGACGAGAGGTCCTGGTTCAGAGAGACTGACAGTGCTGCTGAGATGTGAGAACATCCTGCACTTCATAGCTTCAGACATGATCTCGAGGAGCTCCACTACTCAGTTGTGGTTCATCACTCACTTCCATGAGATGGGCTCCTTGTGTGACTATCCTCAACTCACCACACAGGACTCATCCAGCTGCCTCTGCAGGGCACTGGCACATCTGCATGTTGAGATCTTCAGCCACAGGGAAAACCTGCCATTGGCCGCCAAGACCTCAAAAGCGAAAACACATTGGTTAAAAATGACGTGTGTGTGTGTTTGTATATATACACACACACATTTATGTAAACTAGTGTAAACAAATTAATTCAGATGAAGGCATTGTAATTCTTAAGTCAAATGAGTCAAATTGAGAGAGAGAAAAGTGGTGAATGTTCCAAATTTTCTTAAATTGTTCATATGTGCCACTTAATAACAACTCACTGTAAGTGCATGAAGAGCAAGTAAACTCCACAGGGCACCTTTAACCATTGTGTAGTTGACATACAGAGATATTGCAGAAAGAATTTAAACAACATAGTATGTAAAAAATGCATAATCTGAAGTTCTGTTGCATCGTCCAGCCTGTGTTCTTATCTGGCGACAGAATGAGAGAATGATTCACAGGAAGAATCACTTCATTTCAGTGGTGTAGCAATAAACTGAAGGTACAGATCAATGCAAACCAGATCATTTATGAGCTGACTGTCCCTGTCAAGTAAAGAAAGAGCATCGCTGCAAACATAAAAAGACCAATGAGTATCACAGCCTCTCGCACTTGACTGTAGGAATATTTAACATCGCTATATATTAAAACTTGACTGTTTTTAAGTGATTTTTTAAGAGAGGTAACAGATTTAACACCTTTATTGCCAACAAAAGACATTTTGATTCATCTGAGCAGCAACGCACTAATGCAAATAATTTTATTAATGCTATCACCCCTGAATTTTTCCTGCTCTGACAGGTCAGTTAAACCTGCGGGTCTTCAGCTCCACTCGCTGCTGCTGCTCAGTTCAACCAATGAAAAGATTTCTGCTGCTAGATCTGCCTCGTAATAGCAATCAGTGATACACAATGTCAAAATTAGCATCCACTGATGGAGAGTGCTACAGGTTATTACCATATTTTAAATTTCTTGCAATATCCACAGGAAGCACTACTCACCCAAAGCCACTGTTCATGCAATAAAACTTAAGAAGGTCATATTGTACATATTGTGATAATAACATAATAATGTATTATTACAATAATAATTATTATTACAATTCTACACCCAGTATTATAAATAATTGCAGAATATTGTGATGACATCATCAGTAGAAATAACTGGAATATCAGACTTTATAACATTTCACTCATTTAGAGGGAGGTTGAACTGAATTGGGACAAGTTAGTACAACATTACAACCCTGTAGTTCCTACTCTGAATCAGTGAAGTAGAAAGTCCCCACATGCCACTCTGAGATGGTCCATTACAGAGGCAATCATTTCACATCATTTCAGATACTGAATCCATTTTTTCTGTGATTCTATTTCAATGAGTGACCCATTTAAGCTTTCCACGTTTCTCCCCAGAAAACACATACAAAATTACTGCAGTTAAATATCAGAATCACAAAAACATGCTTTTGTCAGAGGTTACGTTAACGTAATTTACCAAGCTGAAGAATGAAGAGCACACACACACATACATATTCATGCCATCAGATCTGCAGGTCTCTGCATTTAAATGCAGTGTTGTGGTAAATCTCCACCTGTACGTGTTAGTGGTGGAGAATTAGGCTGTTTTTACAAAACCTAAAAATACTTCAAAGCAACATGTCCTTGTGAAACTATATGAATTAAGAATGCATGGGATTAGCATCGTGTCAATAACTCACAATGATACTTAGAATTGATTTTTTTTTAATTAACTGAGATCTCTTGGCTCTTTAGCATTGAATCCTAATACAATAGTTGATGTAGTGATGTAAATGATATAACATAGGAGATATATGAAGAGAGGAGAGAATTTAACCAAACAAAGGAAGGTACAATTCTTTTTGCTTTGCCTTTCCAGCAGTTTACACATTGAATATTGCACATTAAGTGTCCAAAAGACCGCTGGTATTTGAGTCACAAGTAAATCTGTCAGATTTCTAAATTTTCATCCTTAAATGGATAAATCACAGACTTTTCAATTTAAGCCTTAAAAAAAGTTTTGCAACATAAAGTGCATGTGATAATAACTAAGTTGAACAAATTCAGTATGTGCAAGGGTGGAGGTTTCCTTTGATATCATAAAAAAAAACGTGATTTATTGTGTCCTATAACTGTGAAGATGTGTGGTTATTGAACATAATATGATAATATCATATGTTGCACATGTTTAAAGTCACTGCTCCAGAACCATGGAGACCATGTTGGACCAAGTGTGGTCTAAGGGTCAGTGATACAGTGAAATGACTGGAGCTCTTCTCACCATATTTCACTGCCATTACCAGCAGCTGACTTTTGGTGTGCATTTAGTCAACTCATGTTGATTGCAACATGTGCCTTAACCAGCACTCACTCCACCACTGAATGGGATCATTACTGTAACAAGACTAATTTAGGTAACAACATTTGTATCCAGAGATTGTATCTGGAGTAAACACATAGTGTAGATAGCTTTACAGGACTTTACACTTTCAGTAGGTTTCAGTGATGAAGAAGAAATATGACCCACGAGTTCTTTCAAATAACATACACAGTGTGGATACTCCCCCTTGTGGTCGATGGCAGTACAACACTTCGGGAGCTGAGGTGCTCCTCCGGGAAGCACAGCGGTCAGAGAGCGCAGAGGAAGCGGTCAGCACAGGGCAGAGCGCTTCCTCTGAGCCCTGCTCTGGATGGAGGGAGGAAGAGAACCGGCTGATGTGGCTGAACGACACTTTGTGAAACATCTCGGCCAGCATCATGGTGTGGTTGAAGAGCTGAAGCAGCGCACAGTTCCTTCAGCTCCGAGGAACGTCTCTCCATTAGTCAGAGGTAGCCGTGTGCAGAGGTGGAGGAAGTGTTCAGATCTTATACTTAAATAAAAGACACAACACAACAGTGCAGAAACACTTTTTTTTTTTACTTTTTACTTAAGTAGTAATTACTTAAAAGGTATGAACACAGATTATATTAGATTTGCATACCACGAGAATCTGGTGCCCTCCTGTGTAATACAGACACAGCCACAAATCCCTGTTTGGGACAATCGTCCATAAAAGAAAAAGCTTTCCACCACAGTTTGTAGCAGATAGGAAGTGTTGCTCATGAGGTTTCCTTCCATATACTCAAATCAACATCTTGCTCTAAACACTGCTTTAAACTTTAAATGCATTCAAAGTAAGATTTACACCTCTTCTCATTTAGTCAAACAAAAAAAGAGAGAGGTATTTTAACATGCTACGGTACATAATGCCAAATTATACCCTCTCCTTCATCTTTCCATTTTTAAACATCCTCTGTTTTCTTTTCCTTAGTATATTTTTTTGTAGGAAAATGTAGCTCAGTTTTGGAACACAAGATTTATCAACTGTTATTAATTTATTTATATGACGTTAATCAGAATTATTGGGTGAAGCCACTCTTAATTATTCATCCAGAAATATAATTTCATAGTCAGTCTGGTGATACTATTCCTGGTGATCAGGCAAAAGGCTCTGCATTCAGCGGCTGAGAGGCATGGGAAGCCAACAGGGAAATCTCTACGTTAGTTCACCTGACGGTTCATCAGGTGGAGGAAAAGTTGCTCCGAAAAGGCAGGGAGGCACAACGGCTCTTCTTCTGCAGGCCTCACCGGCATCCTCAGGCCTTCTCGAGCATTTAGCTAATGTTTCATGTGTATTCAAGCAACATTTTGTTTGATTTGATTTGATAGATGAATGCTTTACTTCATTTGCATGCAAATTATGTTAATGTTATGCTTAATTTGAAATGGACTGATTCTTCTATATGTGACTGAGGTTAGTAAGTTAACTGAAGTGCGATAATACCTTAACTAAATTACCTCTGCTAACAGCTAACATTCTACAACATAATGTGTGGTTTTTGATATGGTGACCAGGTGTTAGGTAGATTAGCCGCAGCAGAGCACCACAGGAAAGGGATTACAGTGTTGAATTCATTACGACAGAAATTGCTTCATCCTTAATTATGATGCATTATATTCTGATAATGGAGTTTGTTGTTAAAAGTTTTTCCAAAAGTTTAGGAAAGACATGAAATATGCCTTTGCGGTTTTATAGTCAGAGGTTACAGTTTATAAATGCACAAATAATCAGAGGAGGTTTGTAAACCATTCATTATGTGATATTCTCATTAACTATTATGAGTCCTGTCAATCAATGTTAATGCAGGTTAAAATGTTAACACCATATATTTCTGTGGATATTCATGTGTGCTGTATATGCACAGGGAAAAATGAAACAGAAAAATAAAATCAACACAAGTTTGTTCAGAGGAATGTTCGTGGAATGTGCTTTCCTTTGTCTATCTCGCCTTGAGGGGAATGAATGCAGATTTAAGACACACACACACACACACACACACACACAGTCTCGAAGGCTCTGGCATTTGGTCTCTGTTTTAAAAGGTGATCCACTGACAGACTTTATGCTGCAGTTATGTTCTGTGGTGTCTTCCTTTAAGTGGCTTCTAGGCTTTATGAAGGTTGTGTGTAGTTGTATATGTATTATGAACAGTTTATGGTCCAGAGGAGTCCACTTCCAGTCTACTACCCCCCAGTTTTTTTGTTTTTTTTTTGGACATTTTAACGCAGGACTTGATTTCCTACATGGACACCTACGTGGTTACATTCCTGTATTTCTTTGCATGCACTTTGTATGTGCCTCTTGTTTCTTCTTCTGTGATTGGTTCACATTTTCTTGATCAGACCAAATGGAAGATGATGAAACCACCACAAGGTGTCAGTAGAGGAACAACAGACAGGTCAGGTCCACTCTGCCTGGTGCTCTGGGCAGTCCACCATCTCCACCGTCTGAAGTGCCAGACAGCAGCTGAGCCCCCATCATTTAGCCATTGTATAAATTTAGAATGCGATGGCAGCAAACAAATCCTACATAAGGATATAATTTAAACTAAATCTGGGGTTTCAATGTTTTGCAAATCACGCCATTCTGTTTCTATTTATGTTTTGCACAGCGTCCCAACTTTTTTTGTATCCATACACTAAATACAACCAGTGTACCCAATGCTCCAGATCATTTGAGAATTGGATTTACATGGTTGTGTTCTGGACTATGAACACTGAGCCGTACACCACCTGAACAGCACCCAGGGTGGTGTGGCACTGACATAAAGGATGAGAGGCATGTACAGATGTGTGTAGACTCATGAGATTTGTATAGACAGAACTGTATCATATTGGGAATGTTGTTTGGACAGGATGTTTATGTTTGATCACATCATTTTTTGAATGAATGAAGTACTACACTTATCTACTACACTGCAGCAGCACAGAGGTGGATGGTAGATGCACAAAGTTCAGGACTCTGACACCAAAGTGTGGGATTCACATTCCAGACTCATGTCTGTGGACTCTTTGATGAATGTTTGATCAAATTTTTGGTGAAATAGAAAATGTTGTGGATACAGTACTAAAACAGTAAGACTCTAAATGTAACCACTTGCTTCCACATATCTGGGGCTGGTTCTCAGCAGGCTAAGCAAGGTAGCCCAGATGTCCCTCTCCTTAGCAGTGTTTTCAAGATCCTCCTGGGGGATCCCGAGCCATTCCAATGCCAGATAAGATATATAATCCCTCCAATGTGTTCTGTGTGTAGCCTGGGGTCTCCAACAAGTTGGACATACCTGGAACACCTAAATGGGGAGGCACCAAGGAGTCTGAATTGCTTGGACCACCTCAACTGGCTCCTTCAGATGCGAATGGGCAGTGGTGCTACTCTGAGCTCCCTCCAGATATCTGAGCTCCTCTCCCTATCTCAAAGGTTGAGCCCAGCCACCCTGCAAATGATGGATTTATTGATTGATTTACAAACAAGATCCTAAGGTATTGAACTCCTTCCCTTGGAGCAGGAACTCACTCCCAACCCAGAGAGAGCAAAGCACCGTTTTCACACTCAGCTGTTAAATGCCCCAGCGCAATTTCATGGGACTACACTGCTGAAAAAGTTAGGAAGGAGGAGGAGGAGAAAAGGGACGCGGGAGGAGGAAGAAGAGTAAAGAGGAGGAGAGAGGAGAAATAACACAGAAAAAAGAAAGAAAGGAGGAGGAACAGCAGGGAGATAAGAGCTAGGAGGAGAATGGGGAGGAGGTGGAGCAGAAGAGGAGGAAGAAAGAGGAGGAAGATGTGATGATGTGTGCATGTGACAACCGAAAGAGATCAAGGTCGAAATTTACTAACAGTGAAACACGAGAGGTGCCAATTGGAAAACACAACTTAACATCAACCCACCAATCAGGACAGAGGAACAAACTGCTGCAGGTTTAATCAGCTAATCACAATCAGCTGTGTAACTACAGGTAAGTGTGGAAAGTACAAGAACTACCACTTGAACAAAACCTCCTCATTCAAAAAAGGTAAGTACATCACATCGTTGAAATGACCGCAGCGTCCTGAGACCTGGCTGAAGATTTACCATGTTGTAGATCAAGTAAAAAACGGCAGAGAAATCACAGTTTTCATGGAATTTTAGGCACAGGCACAAAACAAGGTGTGTCACAAGGATTTATGAGAGAGGTAAAACCATTCAGAGAGAGACAAGGTTAAATAAGAACTGACCAGAGTTCACAGCAAGCATGTTAAATTATTAAATTATTAAAACCACCAACAATTAAAAATGATCATTTTCTTACTGACTTTTATTAAAGCACTGTGTGGTTGGAAATGTGGTTTATTGAAAGGAAATGCAATCTTGAATTTGGTTTTATGCCCACTGGTACCGCGTTGTTGATGCAGTCTACATCGGCTACACTATGTTCAGCATGACATTTAATTTTTCTTCCCTGTCTTTTTTATTTTTTTTTTTATTTCTTTCTTTTCAGCTCCATTCGGGGTTTCATTTTGGGTTTCATGATTGTGTAGTTTTATTTATTCATCTTAATGCCTTTAACTGGTCTTGTGTTGAGCAAAAAACTTCCTTTCTGAAATTATTCATCAGCTAGTAGTGCTGATCTGTCTGCAACCAGGGTAATTTGCACAGAAACAGGGAAATTTTCACATTGTATTTCAACTTTTGCGTATCCTTTGTTACTTACTTACGTTCTGTTATTTATGCTGGTGTTACGTGCAGCAGTTGGCTGCTGGCTCTCTCTCTCCCTCCCTCTCTCTCAGCTCTGTTTCCTCCTCCCTCTACCTGTTGCACACCTGAGGTGGATCATCACTCAGGTGGAGAGGAGGAGGGAATAAGAGGGGAAGCGGGGGGCTCAGCACAGCACATGGCACACAGCCAACAACACCTGGCAGGTAGAGAGGAGGTCTTTTTTCTTTCCTCCGTTTTGGTTTTTCCTTTTCCCCAATCGCATTCATTCTCATGCCCGTTTAGGGGCTGGGATTTTTGTTATGTTAGTTTGTTTTGTTAGTTTGGGCTGGAGAGCACCGGTCGCCGCATTTCGCCGTCTTTTATTTATGATTTAGGTTAGAGGGAGACGTCAGGAGCGACGATCCGCTGTAGGGTTGGCCAGACGCCTCCCTTCTTTTGTTTCTTTTGGCCGGGGTCTCCAGCCCCTTTTGTTTCTCTTTTGGTTTGTTTGGGATTTGGTTGAAATAAAGCTTGTGGGTCTATTGGCATCTACCTGTCGTGGCGTCCTTTCTTATATGTTGCTGCCTCCTGGCCCTAGCCAGCCTTGGCTGGCGCTCGAAAATGACATCATCCACGTCAGAAGTAGTTGTCTAGAGACGCTGGATGTTGATAACATGCCACCACGGGCTCAGAGGGGAATAGCACCAGCATATCATAACAAAATATTGGAATATGAACGAGTTTCGCCACAGATTATGCGTTTATAGAGGCTACGCACGGGTGCCCCGATTACTCGCATTATACGGATATACGCGCTGCTCCTCTGGGGCTAAATTCTTCAAAACAACTCCAAATGCCACCAAAGTTGTCGGGTTGAGGAAATGGTCGTATTTAATACTACAAATAAAGTCCAGGTTGTAAAAAACGAAAGTTATCCTTTAATTTGTTTAATGTGGAGGCCGTAACAGCTGGTTTATTAGCAGCACAGAGATACACAATTCTTTTGTGAATTCACTCAATGTAGAAGAGCTGTTTTGGTTTAGTGTGGTTGACTTAATCGTTAAAATTGATGTGTGTTCTGTTAAACATTTGAAACAAAGTGGCTGCAATTCTGAAGAAGTAAATCATTCTTAGTGTAAACATGTTACTGAACAAAATGGTAAAAAATTCTAAAGTTTTAGTTGGTTTGTGTAATTCAATGTTAAATACATATTAACATATATAATACATATTTACACATTTTTTTTTATTTCCCACTATTTCAACTGAGGAACACTTGAAAAATTGAGGTATTTTATCATATCCAGAATCTTTGCAATTCAAAACGTATTCTGACGCTCATCTTGTCCAGAAATGTTGAGAATTACTTTTACTGTGTATAACATTCTTGTATGTTGTTGTTCAAAAGAAGAGGGTTTTGACTTAACAGGAAAGCAGACCAGAAAAGGGAACCTTGCCTGTCTTTTCTTGTTTGTTGCTAAAGTAGATTATAGTCCAAGTTACTCTTGCAGAAATTGAGCAGCTAGAGCCATATCTATTAAGGGAAGTCACTGAACACTGGCGGGATGTGCAGTTACAACCACTTTTTATTCCCAAAGTATCAAATACCAGTGCTTTGTCACGCACATCAGCATCTGAATGAGATGCATGGGTCTTTCAGTTACCTCCACTCTTAACCAGTCTGTGGAAGTATTAGATACTCAGAGAAACTGCTCCAGCTGTCCAACACATTCCCATCCCAGCAATGCACAAAACCTTCCTGCCAAAAACCCTTTCAAACACTTGGTTAATGTTGTGAAATGGTTGTAGTTTGGTTAGGTTGAGGCACCAAACCTTCTTGGTCACTTTTGGTTTCTCACGAGACACAAACACTGGGTTAGTCATGTCCAAACCTTCTTCCATTTGTGGATTTTCTTGCTCTTTTTACTACATCACATACAGGGTAGTTCAGAATAGGAATGAGAACAGGTTGGCAGTTATGGTTCTCATATCAAATGATTTTGTACTGTATATGCATGGGCTATGTCCATATATACCAGTGTTGTCTACATAACTAAGGGCTTCCTAGATTGGTTAGGTAGGTGTGTAAGTATGGGTAATGTCCAGTTAAACCAAGATGGACCACACAATTTAGTGTTAACTAAGGTGTGTGTGTTTGTGTGTGGTTGATATCAAGTTAAACCAAGATGGTCCTCATAATTAAGGGTTGGCTAGATGTGTGTCTGTCATATTCAAAGAAGTATAAAAGATTTCAAAAAGTTGAATACAAGCTGAACAGTTCAAAGTCTGATAATTTTAAAGTTTAAATGACAGAGTATGTAGCTGAAAGTCTGCTGAAGTAGTAGCATTTCAAAGTGAAGGGAAGTGTGAAGAGGATCTGGAGATTTCTCCATTGACTTGAAGAGTAAAAAATGAATAAAGTTGAATATGTCAAAAAGTATAATGCTGAAAAATGAGTGATGGAGAAGACAAACGAGAAAATGAAAGAGAGGAGGGGAGACTGGAGGAGGAAGAGGAGAAAGGAGAGAAAGGAGGAGCAAGAAGATGAATAAGAGAGAAAAGAGGAGGAAGAACAGAGAGCTGATTAGTAAAAAGATGTTGAGTAAGTAGATGAGGAAGAGGGACAGAGGAGGAGGAAAAGAAGGAAGTGGGAATTTGCTGGAATGAAATCTTTTTCATCAATGACCTGAAATAGAACTTTCTACAATAGAATGTTTTGGAATGAAATGTTGTGGGTGGTGAATTTCCTAATTCAGCATGGAATGTTCTAAAGCAGAATGACCTCTGATGCTCTGGAATATAACTTTGAGCAGTACATTTTTTGGAATGGTATGCTCTGCAATGGAATGTTCTAATGAAGAAAGAACTTTTTCTCTAATAATGTCGAATACAATGTTTTGGAATGTCCCAATTCAGCATGGACTGTTCTTATAGACTGACCGTTTGGCTAATCTTCTGGAATAGAACTTTCTGCAATGGTATGCTCTGGAATGGAATGTTCTGGAATGGAATGGAATGTTTTAAATCAGCATGGAATGTTATAATGTGGAAGGACATTTTTCTATAACGTTGTGGAGAAGAACTGTATGCAATAAAATGTTCTGGAATAGAACATTCCAGTTCTGGATGTAATCTTCTAATGTAGAGTGACATTTTGCTCTCATCATTCGAAACAGAACACAGAATGTTCAGGAATGTAATGTTCTGAAATGGAATGTTGAAATTCTGCATGCAATATGGTGATGTAGAATGACCTTTTTGTCCAGTATTCAGAAATATTACTTTAGTAGAAAGGCATTTTCATGGAATGTTCTGCAATGTACCTTCTGCAGTTGAAAGTAATATAATGGAACGTTCTGCAATGGAATGTTCTAATTCAGCATTGGAATGTACAAAGTCATTTTGCTGTGATATTCTGCAATAAAACATTACGCAATAGAATTTTCCACAATGTTAGGTTCTTTAATGGAATTTTCTCATTTAGAATGGAAGTTCTAATGTAGAGTGACATTTTTCTTGAATGTTCTGGAACTGATCCTTCTGCAAAAGCATGTTGTGGAATTGAATGTTCTGCAATATAATCTCCTGGAATATTCTGGAATGGAATGTTAGGGAAAGGAATGTTCTAATGTAGCATAACCTTTGAAAGAATGTTCTGCAATAAAATGTTCGGGATTCAAAAGACAGAAGTTTTGTGTTTTTTGTCTCAGACGTGAGAGGTAAAATAACATGGCATACAGTGAAAGAGCTGACGGGAACTATGGTTATGTTAAAGCTGAAAATTCAAAAACGTATTGTCTGGAAGAAGACACATTTTCTGATGTTTTGATGTGAAAAAAATGTATGGAGAGTGAAATTCGAGTATGAGTGAGATGAAGAGAATGTTTGTGTGTAATACACACCCATTATAAACAGAAAAAAAGAGACGAAAAAAAATCTAAAACGGTCCTGAAAGCTTTAAACCTAAAATGCATTGCACTGCACTGCTGAAAAAGAAAGGAAGAAGAGAGGATAAAATCTGATGGGAGAGGAGGAGAAAGAGTAGGAAGGGCAGGAAGAAGAGATGGGGAGAGAGGAGAAAGAGAGAAAGGAGAAGGAAGAAAAGAGATAGGAGGAGGAAGGCTGGAGTAGGAAGAGTAGAAGAAGAGGAAGATGTGATGATGTGTGTGTGACAACTGAAAGAGTTTATTGACAGTGAAATACTAGAGAGGTGTCAATTGCAACACAGCTTAATATCAAACCACCAATCAGAACAGAGGAACACACTGATGGAGATTTAATCAGCTAATCAACATCAGCTGTGTATAAATGCAACTGTGGAAAGTACAAGAACTACCACTTGAACAAGGAACATATATCACATCGTTGAAATGACTGCGCATCGTCAGTGTCCTTAGACCTTGCTGAGACATTTGTGACATTTGTGTGGTTAAAGTGATGGCTGAGAAATCAGTTTCAAAACTTGGAAATTTTGTGTTTTGGATTCAGGCGTTAAAATAACATTGAAATCAAGGAGAGAGCTGAAGGGCACACTGGCTACTTTGAAGCTGATAATTCAAAAAATGTCCCATTGTCCCATTGGCACATTTTCTGGAAGACACTTTTTAAAATACAAATGTATGAAGAGTGAGTTGAACAGAAAGTTTTTGAAAATTTTACAGCTCCTCTCCCCTCTAGCAATGATGTCACTCACTCTAGCTGTGAACATTCCATGCAATACACATAAATTCAGAAACATGTGGGAAAAAGCCTAAAACTGTCATATTTTTTAAAGTCTCAATGACGCCTGTAGCTGAAAGTATACTAATGTAGTAGCATTTCAAAGGGGGTTGGAAGAGAATTTAAAGATTTCTCCATTGACTTACTGTCACGGGGTTCTGGTACCGCCTTCAGAAAAAGGTAAAGAAAAACAATGGCGTAAACGAAATATAGGTTGGTGTCCTTTATTTGCCGGCCTCCCAAGGTGTGCACTGTGCAAACTATTTACAAGTGACAAAAAAAAAGCAAATAAATCAATAAATAAATACCTCCAAACATGAAAATGAGTTCTTCAATAACTCTTGTAGAAAAACTAGAAGCTGCAAGTGAGAAACGCAAGTCTCTCCTGATGTAACCTCCTCGTCCTCAAAACACAGACTGACTCTTACAGCCAAAATGGCCCCCTTTTAACCTTATAGCCCCTCCCACTGGGCATATCATTTTATGGATAAATCACAATTAATAATATATGTCAAACAAAACAAATTCACACACTGCATTTGTTCCCCATATTTTTTCTTTTTTCCCACATCCCCTCAGATGCTTTCATCCATTACAAAGGTGTTAATCTCACCAATTAACAATTCTCCACTATAACTCATGGGACTCCTGGGTGAAGGAGCATGAGCTCGCGGCAGCCAAGCTAGCCCTGCAGTACCTCAACGCCCGGGGAGGAGGAGGATCAGATGCACGCCCCAGCAGTTCAGC
Source organism: Chelmon rostratus (assembly GCF_017976325.1). Taxonomy (NCBI): domain Eukaryota; kingdom Metazoa; phylum Chordata; class Actinopteri; order Chaetodontiformes; family Chaetodontidae; genus Chelmon; species Chelmon rostratus. The sequence goes on along the minus strand of NC_055668.1, from coordinate 1,701,753 downwards.
ACCCCGCCATGCAGTCCAGCCACCCCTGCACAGGCCTCCGAGGCGAGAGATTGGGCAGGAGCCATCAGGTAACCCCAGCTCTGCCCTAAACCAACGAGGACCTGGTAAGGAACTGATTTGCCTAGTGGTGCTTTTATTTTTATGAGTGGTACTTCTGGTCTCCGCGTAGCGCAGGGAGCACGAGGGATCCTGGAGGAGCCATGAGCGATGATACATGAGTGCATCCTTCCCGGAAGTCTAAACAGTATGAAGACTCCGCCTCCACAGCTATCACATTTGAACGAGGTGGCAGCGAAACTGCACTAGTGTAAGTTTCCTGCGATGAATGGCTGTAATTCAGACGTGCCTAACTTAACGTTACATTCTCCAAAGAGCAATAAAACAAGAATCTGAGGATCCCTCATGTTTCAATTGAATTAATCTAATTCACAACCTTCTGTTATAAATCCCACTAACAGCAGCCTCTGAACATGTGTGGAACATATTTGATCATATAGACAACAGCACTCTTATTTATCAAACTTCACGTGTCGGAAACCTTGACGTTATGATTACAAGCCTTCACGTGGCCATGATATGTTTCCAGAACTGTCACTGATATATAAACCAAACACATCGGCCTCTCATCACTTGTTCTCTGTGTTATCTGAGTGAAATAATGTGTTTCATGGCTTGTAGGTTTCTCTTCACTGACAGCTCTGAAATGTGTCTCACTGAACAGGGAAAGAAGACACAGCGAGGCTGATAAAGTTCAGGTCAGAAAATGACCTGAACTTTACCTGTTCAGCGGGAAGAGGGATCCAGCCAAGAATGAACTCATTAATTCTCATAATAAAAGTGTTTCATACTTATTTGCTAGGGCTGGTGACTTTTTTCTAACAATGTTAATATAAGTGAATGTGTCTAAGCAGAGTATTGATATATTATTGGATTAATAGTATTGATATAACGCTAAATGCAGCAGATCCAGCTGTGTTGCGTCATCGCAACACACGTTGCTTCAGAGGAAAGGACGTCTCAGTTCTAATAAAACAAATTTCCTTGTTTCTTCTCTTCTTGCGTGGTTTCCTTGCGTCTCTTCATACATGCCTGGTGGAAGGAACTAAGATGCAAGGAAAAGACGCAAGTGAGGGAAATGTGGATGCAATAAGGAGAAATGGGATTTACCCAGAGTCCCCGTCCCAGCAGGGTGAAACGCCTACCTGGACATCTGGAGGACTTCGAGCTTAGCTACCCATGCCCACGTCTTTACCCTACCACAGTTCGGCCAGTTTCACCAATCTGCTTAGTGTCACCAAACCCAGGTTGGCTTACATCCTGTAGCTGCTCAACAGCCATTCGAGATTCCCAGCAATTGATGGCAGTGCTTGGAGGCACGGTGGCAGATAATAAGCAAGCAGATTAAGGAACTTGAAATAGAAATGGACAAAGCAAGAATGCCTTCTTATCCTAAAAGTGCCCTTGCTTACCCTTCATATAATCCATACCAATATGCTGCCTATCAGCCTAAATACAGTAGCCTCCCTCAGTTGGAACTGATAGGCCCCACCCAGTATCCAAGCCCCTGCATAGGAGCTAGGGTTCACCCTGCCTCTCACCTTCAAGCCCAGCTCCCATCACATTGTTTCACTGATACAGCCTACGACTGCTGCAGCTCCTGCTCTACCTACGCCCCCTGTTTCGCTGATACAGCCTATGACTGCTGCAGCTCCTGCTCTACCTACGCATCCTACGCCCATTGTTTCACCGATACAGCCAACGCAACCTGCGCCCCCTCCTCTGCTGGTTCAGCAGATGGCTGTCCCATTGGAACAGCCATATAGCGCATACCCCAGGTACTAGCAGCCCGCACTCCAATATTCTGCACCCCCTCCTGTGCAACACTCCTACCCTGTGCAGCCTTCTGCCACCGCCTGGCCACCAGATAACTCCAGTATGCCCAGTATGACGGAAATGGCAATAGCTTCATCTTTTGGCATCCCCTAGCCTGAATTGTCAATATTTAGCTCAGGGAAAGAAACTGACTTCGTTATGCTCAAAAAAGGCCTGGATAGTGTGCTTGGTCCTCACAAGCATCTAGCTGAAGATTACAAGTACCAAGTTCTGCTTGACCTTATCAGATTACCCTCTGCACTTCAAGTAGCTAAGCGCTTAATCAACAGTCCAACCCCATATACGAGTGCCATGAAAGGATATGGCCAGCCTCAACAGCTGGTGCAGGGAGAACTCATGGCCATTTTAAATGCACCAGCAGTCGCGGCTGGGGATTATCAAGGTTTTGAGGACTTTGCAGAATCAGTTGGAACTCTGGTGGGAATGCTAAACACAATGGATGGCCTATCATCAGAAGAGCTGAGGTGCAGGTCCCATGTTGACACCTCCCTCACCAAACTGCTGGCTAACCTCAGGGACGCACTGCTTTAACAGGGGAATTATCCAGAGCGAATGTGACAGGACCTACACTCTACCTGAAAGGCTCCAGAGGAAAGTCCAGACACTACAGGTGTCTCGTTGGATGACAGGGACACGCCCATCTGAACCGGCATATGCTGACAGCCAGGAGTGCAAAGCAGCTAAACAGCAGAGTGCCAAACCCACTACTATTTTACATGGTAGCCAGCAGGGAGCCCAGCACTTTAATCCTTTACCTGGCTCAAGCACCTCAGCACAACCAAAAAAAGTGTGACTACTTCAAACCCTACTGTCCTTATTGCAACAATACCTACACACACCACGTGGTCCAATCTGTGGCCCTGTAGCTGTGTGCACTGCACTGGGATGGACCATGCAGGGCCCACCCAACTTTCTCTAGCATACATCAGGTGAGAGCAGCTGTCTCCATTTCTCATTCCTCTCCAACTCAGAAGAATTGCGTCAGCATGTCGCAAAAGGTAGCAGGTGGCAGCTTGATACACTACACTTCAGAAACAGCAAGAAGGTGATATGCTCTGGCGAGGCCAAAGCTGCCATAGAGCAACTAGAGCAAAAGACTGTCCATGTCACTGTTGATGGTGTGTCCCGCTATGCCACTCCACTCCTCTGTAATGAATGAACCCAGGTCTAATGAATTCTGTATTTGAACTCTTACAGCAGGCCCACTGGTTCAAAAAGCTCGATCTCCGCAATGCATACCACCTTATCCGCATCCGGGAGGGGGACGAGTGGAAGAAAAGATTCAACACCCGCAGTGGGCATTATGAGTATCTGGTCATGCCTTTCGGACTAACCAACGCACCCGCTGTGTTTCAGGGGTATGTAAATGACGTTTTGAGAGAGTATCTCAATAACTTTGTATTTGTTTATCTCGATGATATTCTGATTTTCTCCCCTGATCTGGATACTCACCAGAGTCACGTTCGCCAAGTCCTGTCTCGTCTGTAATCTCAGAAAATCCTGTGCAGATGGACCCGCAGAAGGTGGGTGCTGTAGCTGATTGGCCAATTCCCAATTTGGCCAACTCCCAATAACTGCAAAAAGCTACAACAATTTTTGGGATTTGTGAATTTCTACAGGAAATTCATATCCAATTTTAGCACGGTAGCGGCCCCCCTTCATAACCTCACATCTTCTAAGTTAAGTTTCCAGTGGTCTCCAGAGGCTGATGCCGCCTTCCAGAAGTTGAAAGAGGTGTTCACCACAGCACTGGTTCTCACCGTTCCTGATCCTCAGCGTCAGTTCATGGTAGAGGTGGACACATCAAATGAGGCAGTCGCAGCCGTCCTATCACAGTGGAGCGACAAGGACAACAGGATCCATCCATGCGCCTACCTATCACATAAGTTGCCACCTGCTGAGAGGAAATATGACTTGGGAACCGGGAACTGTTAGCCGTAAAAACGGCATTGGAAGAGTGGCGACACGGGTTAGAGGGGGCGGAGCACCCGTTTCTAGTGTTAACTGACCATAAGAACTTAGAGTACATAAAGAAAGCTAAGAGACTAAACTCTCGACTCTCGCGCAAAAAGCCATCGAGGGAGCTAAATCCCCGGCAAGGTGCCCCAGCGATCGGTTGTTCGCACCGGTTCAGCTGCGACCCCAGGTCATTCAGTGGGCACACAATTCCTTACTCACATGTCACCCTGGGTTCAAACGCACACTATTTGTGGTCAAGCAGAATTTTTGGTGGTCCACACTTAAGAAAGACATTCTGGAATATGTTGAGCCTGTGAAGTCTGTTGCAGAAACAAGACATTGAAGCAGGGACTCCTGTACACGCTGGATGTACCCAGCGACCCTGGACACACCTTGCCATTGATTTCGTAACCAGACTGCCTACCTCCAGAGGTAACACTACTGTACTCACTGTGGTAGATTGATTTTCTAAAATGACACATTTCATTCCCTCGTCCAAGTTGCCCTCAGCCAAAGTCACGGCTGAAGTATTAATTAAGGAAGTTTTCCGCATTCATGGTTACCTAAAGACATCGTTTCTGATAGAGGGCCCCAGTTCATTTCGATGTTTTGGAGGGAAGTTTGCAGAATGCTTGGGGCCACAGTCAGTCTGACTTCAGGATATCACCCATAATCCAACGGACAGACGGAACGCCTGAATCAGGAGCTCAAGACATGCCTTCGATGCCTAGTTTTCCAGAATCAAACCATTTGGAGCGATCATGTGACCTGGGTTGAATATGTGCATAATACTCTTCCCACTGCATCCACAGGTATGTCCCATTTCAGTGCGTTTATGGTTATCAACCTCCCCTTTTTGAAATCAATGAACAGGAGGTGGCAGTCCCGTCTGCACATGCCCTGGTGAGACGTTGTCGGCGTATCTGGCAGCCAGAAGAGTCTTGCTGCAAAGCCAGACTTAAGTGAATGCAGCAGCGAATCGCCACCACAGAGCAGCACCCCAGTACGCCCAAGGGCAGAAAGTCTAGTTATCCACACGGGACCTTCCCCTCCACATGCATTCACGGAAGCTGGCACCCAGGTTTGTGGGACCTTATGAGATTGCAAAAGTTAGAACCCAGTGTCTGTGCGTTTGAGACTCCCCAGGTCCATGAAGGTTCAGCCCACGTTTCACGTCTCCAAGCTTAAGCCGGTCCAAGAAAGCCCGCTGGTGCCAGCTACCAAGCCACCCCCACCTCAGCGCCTGGTGGACGGAGGACCTGTCTACGCGGTCAAGAAGCTTCTCGTGACGCCGACGGGCGGGGTCAGGGGATCCAATATCTTGTGGACTGGGAGGGGTATGGTCCCGAGGAAAGGTCATGGGTTCCAGCAAGCTTTATTGTTGATAAAACGTTAAATAAACTGTCATGTCTCGTCGTGTCTGTTGATGTGTCTTTTCACAGCGTCATGTCTTGTTATGCACTTCCTGTTGTATTGTGAAAGCCTAACTTTCCTCTCGTTTCAGACCCTTGACTTCCTGGTGTCCTTCCCGCCTGTCTGATTGTCTGCCCTGCCCTGATTGTCTCCACCTGTTCATTGTTACCTTGTGTATATATAGTCCCCATCTCCCTTTATCCTGTGCCAGATCGTCTTGTACGTTATGTGTAAACCCAAAGTCTTGTCTTGTCTTGTCCTTTTGTATTTTGAATCTCAGCACATTTTGTTATTTGCCTTTTTGGCTAAGCGCCTTTTGTTGCCTGTTTTTGGAAAAACTATTTTTGTTAATAAACCAGCCTGTTGAGCTCGCCTTCTGTTTTGTCTGTGTTCTGCCTGTGAGTCCTGAAGCCCTGAAAGCCCTACGGGCTTATCATTTTTCGAGTTCTTTGGTGGCAATATTTTTTTTAGTTCTTTTGTATAAAATGTGCATATGTATATAGTCAACTTTTATTTCGTATTTTGTTTTTTTCTATACTGTTGTTATTCCTACTACTATTGCCTGCTGCATGTAACTCCCAAATTTCCCCGGCGGGAGATTAATAAAGCTTTATCTTATCTTATCTTATCCTAAAAATTTTAGAGATGACATTCTTAGTACACAGCCAGGGATGTTATCTGGCCCAGCAGCTTTACTCACATTCACTCTCATCAGGGCTTTTCTTACATCTATTGTCAACAGACAGTGGTAGACTTGAAGACTCACTGCATTATGCTGTTAACACATAGACTGTATAAACATGGACATTGTCTCTGTGACGTGACCCACTAGTTTTTGAAGAGGTCTTGGCAGTGACTGACGCTGCCTAACTCCTGGCTAATCCAAAAATGTGTAAGGAACCACTTCTTTACGCATTTTTGGATGGGTGGGTGGGTGGGGCTGATCTATCTAATGAATGAAAAAGCTGTTGAAGGTTTTTTACCTTTAAGACCATGCAGTATGTACTAATATCAGATGTGGCCCAGATCTGATACTCCTCCTGCAACACATCCCAACAAGTATTAATCTTATGTCACATGAGGGTTCAACTGGAACCCCCAGCTGATCATCATTTCTAACATTAAAATCGATCAAATCACCTCAAATTATTTTCCTTACACAGTACCTACACATACCGCAATTTTAAAGAGAAGTAAAAAACTGTTTAAAGACTGATGTTGACATCAACAAGTCCTCTAATATAAATGACAAAATAGATTGTTTGTGATTTCCACACTTGTCCAGTTATTTGTGAGTCAAAGTCACACACTCAGTTGACCTGATCACTCACTGCGACCTGCTCCTTTGTTTTTGCAATATCATAACAACATCACACGACTTCTACATTTACTTGTCAAACTGGAATCCTTCTGCAGACGTACATGAAAAGGTCTTAAGAGAAAGGTGTTATGGCTGGTCAAAGGCTGAAGAGGCTTGCAGAGGAGCCAACGTGCACCCAGAAAATCTCAGCAATGCGTATGTGACTTCTAAGATTGGTTTATCCAACATCCTGGTGGAAGTTTTTTCTTTCAGAGTTTGGGCGTAGTTAAATTTCTGAGTAGCATTGGCACAAGTGATCATCTGGCAGGGCAGAGGAAAATGAATTCCTCTTCATGGCCAACCCAGATTTCCAAAAAAAGTTGGGAGGTGTGTGTTTACTGACAACAGGTGTACCTGAGTCCATGTAGTTATCTCCTTTCTACAATCATGTTGAACCTCGCTCCATCCACTCTGTGAATGACTGCTGCATCACATTCAGAATAAGCAGATATTTACAAAAATCAAGGAAGCTGATGAGGTAAAACATTGATTATAAGATAAGATAAGATAAGATAACACTTTATTAATCCCACGCCGGGGAAATTAAATTGTTACATGCAACAAACAATAAAGGATAGACATCGGTGGATCAATAGTCAATAAAATAGGTATACAGAATTAAAAAATAGAAAAACAGCTATGTATCTGTACATTATATACAGGAGTATGAGAATACTGCTGCCACAAGAGTATAAAAAATATATGTTGCCCTCAGATAAACGAATAATAAATATATTGTCTTTGTACTGTTTTTGGTTGAGTACATGTCAAAAACGATTAACAGATGATCACATTCTGTTTTTGATATGTTGTACACAGCACCCCCAGTTTTTGGAATCAGGTTTGTAACAGGTTGTCCATCTTGTCAGAATCTTGTCCATGTATGTTGTTTGATCCAAAGTCTTTCACTTCATTTTCACAGAGATGGTTAATTTACATATCACCATTTCCTGAGTTCTTCTATGTTTTATTTGCATTGTGGTTGTTAAACCTGACACTGCTTCCTAGTGGACACTTAAGTAACACCTTTAGTCCGTACAAGTATAAAAGAAGTGGCTTTACCTGCTTTTAAATCCCCTGCATGTGTCTGTTTGCATATGTGGCAACATGAGAACACAGGTGACCCCCACAAGACTATACTGTACATATGCAGGCCTAACTAACACCCCCCACACACACACAAACAAACACCTACACACACATACACACACACACACACACACACACACCTACACACACGCACACCTACACACACACTCACACACACACACACACACACACACACACACACACACACACACACACACACACACTATAGCTCCCTTAAATCTCCGGATGCTCTGACAGGCCACATTAAGAAGAGCCTGCTCAGCATGAACACATCATAAAAGTGGACATGCAATTTCTGTTTTCACCAAATAGCCAGCCGAGCTCGTTCTGCATCTCTGCTTTTAATACACTTGACAGGCAGCTTAGCTGCCAGGCAGAGAGAGAGCTCAGGCCCCAAGAAAAGAGAGGCGGGAGGAGGCTGGGAGAGAGAGGGAGAGGGAGAGAGAGAGTTATGCCTTCCAGCACTGCGAAATCCATTTCTCCATCTGAATTATCAACTAGAATTTGATTAATATGCAAATTCAGAGGGGGGAGGGAGAAAGCCTGGGATAATTCTCTTTGTGGATGGTAATTAATCACTGGTTAAAGTAAATTAATACATATATCAATTTTGTCAGGGACATGCTTAGTTCAATAGCCCGTAAAATTGAAGTTTGAAGTGTTAAGGTGCTCTACAGGAACGTTATAACTAAAACTTTCAAATCCACCCAATTTAGTGATCAATCAAGCTGTGCCCCGCGGCAGAGGCAGCTCATTTCTTGAGCTCCATCCTGACACAGAAACAGAGTGCAGACGCCTGCTTAACACACACTGCTCCCCAGTCAGAGCTGCAGCACAGTGACGCTCAGCACAGCCCAGTACTGCACAACAAAGACTGTGTTATTATTGCAATAACAATATTAATCAACAACATCCTTTCTCTAAAACACACTTTTACCGCTTGGCGTTTAATGCTTAGTCTCCTTTTTGACTGTGTGTTTTTTAAATTCTTTTTATTCTTTTATTTATTTATTTGTTGATTTTATTCTTCTGTGTTAAGCGCCTTGTGCTCCTTTTTGGATGTTGGAAGGCGCTATAGAAATAAAGTTTGATTGATTTATTGACAACGTATCCATATTTTATTATTGTTTCTAATAATATTGGTTCTATTAATTATTATGCAAAACATTAATGAACAGAAGTTGCTCTTTTCTACTACTGCTGCTATTAATAATTTATATGAAGCTGTTACCATCCTATTTCAAAATTACAATCCTTTCTCTGACTGTACTACTACTACTAATAATAATAATTAAACTACTGAATTCCATGGAAATTTTGCAATTTAAATAACACAAAATGAAGCTAAAATTACACATCTCACATCATTTGATTCTCCTACTGTTGTTAATAATAAAGATGAAAGATTAACTGCACTGGACATAACAATGATAATGAATATTTTGCTTGTGTACAAATATATTTGTCATGGTGTTGGCAGGTCCCAGATGGTTGTTTAGAAGTCCACCAGGAAGAGAGGGAGGGGCCGGTGTCAGGTCCAGTTGTTTAAGGAGGGGGCCATGCATCAAACTTTAATTTTCCGGCCGATTGAATAAATGATTTGTGTGTGTGTGTATGTGTGTGTGCGTGCATGTGTGTGTGTGCGTGTGTGTGTGTGTGTGTGTGTGTGTGTGTGTGTGTGTGTGTGCATGCATGTGTGTGTGTGCGTGTGTGCTGCAGTGTTTGGCCCACATTCGCCCTTAAGGAAACCCACGTTTTCCAGTGGTGTGGTCCATGTTTACGAATGAAAGGCTTAAACAGTAGAATGTCCCTGTCCAGCGAGTCATGCACCATCTTACTTTACTGTGCTGTACACCCAGACACATAGAAACCATGTATGTGCATCGTCTACTGTGTATATACTGGCCTATGAGCCTGGTATAGAAGATTAAATAAAGACAAAAACTTGAAGAGTGCGCTCAGTACGGTGCAGATCTCCACCTGGTTTACAAGATGAAAGTGACAATAACAAAAGCAGGAATTTAATCATCATTTATCATACCTAACTTTAGTGAGTCACAACATATCAAGTATGGAATTAATCTGCAGATGCTCTGGTCCAGAATGAGGCCTAACTTTTCAATGGATTACACTTTTTAAGCCACAGCGAAGGCCAGAATTTGGCCTGTAACACACAAGGTAGCTACCCTGGTTTTTAGCCTAGCTGATTGCTGGAAAGGCCCTTTGCTACGTTGTCCCTTGCTGAAACAATATTCCAAACTGAAGCAGTTGTCTATCACTTGCAGCCCCGACCAGCCAATTAGAGGAGAGAGGAGTCAGCGGCCAATGGCAATATAAAACTGAACAGTTAATGAAATAGGTTTCTCCAAAACTGTGAATCCTGGCAACCATGAGAGACCATTTAACATCAATCTCTCCCTCTATACTGACAAATATTTGTTCTTTCTTTCTTTATAAATTTCTGAATGTATGAGTGACAGATACAGTTCCTCAACTTAATCTGTTCTAAAACATAAGATGATGAATTATATGTGTTTATAGGGTTTGATAATGGGTCATTATTATAATTTATAGTATCAACTGTTTCGATTTTTTCATGGATTTGTTAAGTAGTAGAAGGAGAACATAATAATAGTTGGTTCCATGGAAATTGTCCACCTGACCGAGGAATGATAGAGATTGTGAGATGCAGTTAAAAACTACAGCAAAAAGATTTTTCTCATCAAACTAGAAACAATTTTGAAAATGAAATGCTTAATGTCTACACATCACCGGAAATTACGGGGATAATTCTGGAAATTCTACGAAAAATAGAAAATAATTTTGCAGATTTATAGCATTTCTCAAGTAGCCTAACTGCATAGCTACATTGAGCCATTGATAAAAAAGTTAAAAAATGTATCGTAGTTTTGTGCGGAAACAGAATTCCTGCCATTGGTTTATTTTTATTGTAATAGCCTCCTATGGATCTGTAGGCCTATATATATTTATGTATATATTTATATATTTTTTACATTATATATTTTTTTCTATTTAAGTAACTGCAGACTACATGAACAGAATGATGCACAGAGCCGATGAGCAGGTGATGAAGTGTGTGACTTCAAGTCAATTATTTCAAGGCTCCGACCAGCCCACTGAGTTACATTTACATTCATGTCCGTGTTTTAAAGCAGCGGCCAGGAGACCAGCGAGTATTTCTGCATTATGTGCGACACAAAGGGGGCAACGCTGTTGAAAAGACGGGTTAAATCAATCCATCAAAGGGACTCGTAAATGAGAGGACAATCCTGAAACCATATGGCCTCTGAAACGCTCTGCTCTGGCCGCCTTTGTGCGCTGGGACCCGCTGACGGTGCGGCGGCACGGTGAAGCGCTTGTTTCCATATTGCGCGCTGCTGGAGAGCGGCCCCCGGGGAACACACACACACACACACACACACACACACGCTTCAGGCCTCTTCCTCGCTCTGTTTCTCATAGAGAAAAATGAAAATACACACAGAAGGTCAAAAGGCAAGCTGCTCTTGTAAATGCATTAGGCAAACATCGCTATTTCTGCGCCACAATCCTCCAAAACACCAGGAACTGACTTCTTAAAGAAATATTGAGACAAAATCGAGCCAATTAAAAACGCCCAATTCACTGTTGTCTGTGTCACAGAGATCATTTATAGAAAAATGCGAAAGGCTGAAAATTTTTTTTTTTTTAAATTTTACATCGTCAATATTACAACGTTAAATAATTTGCACAGTTAATGTGATCTGTGTATTCCAAAGGCACTTAAAGGGTGTACAAGGAATTATATAAATTAAACAAGCTAGTAGCTACACATTTTCTCTGTGTGATTATCATTTCATAACTATATCAAAAAGCTGAGAGCAGTTTGCTGGAGCTTATAAAAATGATTTGTAGGAGCTTATTCGTCAATTTCAAAGTAAAAGCGAATGAAACATGCGATGAAATTTTTCAGTGATTGTAACCAGAAAAACCAACCGACTCGTGTGTGCTTGAGTGTGCACCTGCATGTCTGCGTCCTTGCTTTTGTCTTTCTGAATGTCTGAATGTGCTCTGAACGCACGCCTGTTTGTCAACAGACAGCAGGGGGTCAGTGGCAACTTTCACACCAAATCTGGATGTCTGGATAGTTTGTCCGTGCGTAAAGGAAGAATCCTCATAAAGCCTGCAAGTATTTGGCACCTTACACCGCTGACATGGCCGTTGCCATAGCTTAATTTAGTCATCCACGTCAATCTCCTCATCTTCGTCCTCCGAGCCGCACGTAATGCTCAGTCGGTCCGTGTACCACGACGATTCTGGAGAAGAGGGCGACATGTGCGCTCTGCTGGAGTCCAGGTTCTCGGTGGTGTCGTGGTGGGACATGGTAGAGACTGGGTCGGGCTCGGTGTTGTCTGGCACTGAAACCGTCCCCCCGCTCATACCTCCAGCCGCGCATTTCTCAAGCTCGGCCATCTTGGAGAGCTTCTCAAATGCCACAGAGCCCGCTACCTTGGCGGACTCCACGTCCGCTTTCATCTCCTCCAGGTCCCTCTTGAGCTTGGCGCGGCGGTTCTGGAACCAGGTGATGACCTGTGCATTGGTCAGACCGAGCTGCTGTGCGATCTGGTCCCGGTCCGCCGGGCTCAGGTACTTCTGGTACAGAAAGCGCTTCTCCAGCTCGTAGATCTGGTGGTTGGTGAACGCCGTGCGGGATTTCCGACGTTTCTTCGGGGTGTTCCTCTGGCCGAAGAGCGTCAGACCGTCACGGCCTAAGGGAAAGGGACACATTAGGTCACATACGATGAAAAATCAGATCAAAACATGATCGATGTCAATCTGCATCTGAGTCCAAAACCCAATTATGAGCCCCCAAAAACTTCAGAGCCACTCAACTCTTTCCCAAGTAGAATTACATGTTTGAATGTTTTCAGCCTAGTCAGTGCAATCAGTTATCAGATGTACATTAGGCCTGTGTATGTATATTATATCAATATTGTGAATACTGCCCGAACATATTTCTCTTCATTATTTCCCCAAAAATAATTTCATCAATTTTTCTGCAATTTAATTATTTATTCAAATAAATAAAACGTAATTTGAAATACTGAATTACTTCTGTAATTGGATCCTGCTACATCAAATATTCCAACGCAAGAAAAACATAAAACAAGTCTGAAAATGGAATTTTAGATTATACAGGTATTTTAATTTCTAGGAAAATAACTGTAAATATTTTGGGCTATATTTGAACTGAGCATAATATTTAGTCATGGCATAAGCATAATACAATAATGTTACAGATGCCTTTGATGTTTTCTCTAATAATAAAGCTAATATAAATGAAATTAGGCCCACTGTTGCTGTACTTTTTTTAATCCACAAAACAAATTGCACAAGTATTATTATAGTAAATAAATAACTACAGTTGCACATGTTTCTCTCCCTAAAGCATGCAGGGTACAATTTTATTTTATTTTTTGCTTTGTTTTGTTTTTGTTTCTTTTCTAAAATAAAAAAGCAGATTTCGGAAAATAAAATCCACAAATACAGTATATTGCAATATAAAACGGCTACTATTAAATTACAGTTAGCTTACGATCCGTATAAATACTGAACGGAGTGGAGTAAAGCGGTCCTTTACCCTCGGCAGCCTGCAGGACGCTGACCTCCAGGCCCTTGAAGGTCTTGCTGGCCAGCTCCTCCAGCGCGCACAACGGCGAGGTCTGGCTGAGCAGCGGCCGGCCGGACATGCTGTGACCCGCCGAGGGCAGCTTCTCTCCGGGAGACAGGTGGTGTGTCGCTCCGCTCAGGGAGTAGCTCCTTCTCACAGACGGCTTGTTGAGGATGTCCTCGATGCTGAACGGCGTCAGCGGCTTGTTGGAGTTGGCCGGTGGCGGGAGATGGTCCAGCGGACTGCGCCTCCGGTCCTCCAGCACCGCTGGGTATTTCGAGTCCTCCTTTGAGGTCATGGCGGCGCAGCGGGTCACACTTAACTGTGGTAATGTTTGACAAGAGCGATTCAAAACTGACAGGCTGGGGTTAAGTTGTACAAAGAGGCAGCAAGGCAGGAAAGGTAATCCGCAGCTCGGATCACAGGTGTCTCTCCAGCCGCATGTTGGCCACTGAGCTGCAGGTTGCAGGGACACTTGTGTCTTCCGGTCCCTCCACGTCTCCCAGCCACTTTTTCAGGGTGACGCACAACGAGGCACAAGACGAACCCATCCGCTGGATGGAGATGCAACGAAAGAAGCAGTTCCAAGTTACTGCTGACTGGAAGGCAGTCAATTAGTCTCTCTCTCTCTCTCTCTCTCTCTCTCTCTCTCTCTCTCTCTCTCTCTCTCAGTCAGATACCGGGGAGCGGTAATTAGAGGGCACGACGGAGAGGAGGAGTCCAATTAGAAAGAGCAAGCCCACTTAACACTTTATCTCTAAAATTAGACAATTTGTCACAAAAACAAGCAAATGTTTCTCTCCGCGTGACATTGTCCTCATTTGCATACACGGCGTGATTGGCACCGGGCGAGCAAGTGCCAATTTGTACAAACTCGCTCTGCGTCAATCTTTAGGCCAATTACACTCAGAGACACAAATTATAAACTCCCATTCATGAAAAAACCAAAACAAACACTGCAAGTAGAAATTCAGAGGGCGCACTGGAGACAGAGCCATATATCAGCATGATAACACTTGAGAGAGACAGAGTGAAGTGACAGAGGAGGGATCACCCTGCCCCAGCCCCCAAACAGCCCCATGTTACAACTCAAACTCAGCTTTTAACGGTTTCATGCTCTGCCTCAGAGGTGAAGAGGCAGTGAGCATACACAAGGCAAGCTGAAATGATTTTTTAGAAATGCTTTATCTTGAAAATCCTTCATTTTGATGCAATATAAAAAGAAACCCTTTCTGTGAACCTCCTTATAGTGTTCAATGTGAATGAAGTCATGTTGTCACAACTGATGTCAGCCAAAGCTCCTGCTGTTCTAGCCTGTCTAAAGATGTATGTTAGGTGGCTTTACTTCATACAAAATATAAATCTTCTCTGATGCTGTCTTTCTACTCAATAGATAATTGTTCTTTCATATTTCCAAATGTTTGTATTACAAGTTATAATGAAACTGAACAAAATTCCAAATTTTAAGTCACAATTTGAAGTTAGACAATTCAGTTACATCTCTTAAGTTTTGACTTTGTGTTAGTCCAACTTTCCCTTCATTTACTGCTGGAATAATTTAGGTTTCTTCATGAACTGGTGTTAAGTTGTATATAACAGGCACAGACATGTTTTAAGCCTTCAGTGAAAATATATCTAACTACTCAGTGCATTACAGTTAATTCAAGAGCTCGGCCTAAATCAAATGCATTTTATTTAGAACCGTTTTTGTGTTTGAAATCACGGGAAATATCTGATAAAACAAAGAATAAATAAATCATAGAATCTGGCTTAGCATTCGATATCTGACACTTTTAAATGCCTGGTGCTTTGGACCGATTTCAGTGTGTATCCAGATGTACTGAAATCTGATGACCAGCCTTAAGAACTCAGTATTTTCCCTCAGAATTTTATTCCTGCCAGTCTGGAGCTTCCACCCCTACATTTTAGGAAATAAAACCAAATAATTGAGGGGTGGGGGCAGGGGAGGGGTGTGTGTGTCTTGGGGCGACATGGCCTCTCAGCATGGAAACAGATGCAGAGTTACACACCACACTGCCTCAGCCAACTCTGTTTTACAGGACAAACATCTGTTACAGAAATTCACTACAAATACTACGGCACCATCACAGCAATAGTACTAATAGCACTACCACTAGGAGTACATTATTACTATTTCAATAGTAATAATTGTGCTACTGCATGTAAAAAAACAAAAAAAAAAACAAACAAAAAAAAAACAAAAACAAAATCTCAAGGCTTCATTTCTGGCTTCTTTTCCTCCGCTCATGCGCTTCAGCAGATGAAGTTTACAGCTTTACTTCAAGATGAAGTATGAACTGATGATCCTTCAAAATTGGGAAATCTGTGACATGGAAAAAAGATCGTGAGGAAAATTGTGTGACCATCGAAAAGAAAATTGTAGAATAAAAAAGCAATAAGAATCATGGGAGCAGTACCCACCGAGGCCATGTATTTATAATCCAAATAGATAGATAGATAGATCGACAGATAGACAGATAGATAGAGTTTGTCCATTAGCCGCCCCGCAGCTTAACATTTAGTAGCAGACCATAAAAAAGATGGATGAGTGATTAGAGGAGTTTAGGGAGGCCATCTGCAGTCACAGCCTTTTGGAGCTCTGACAAAGTCCTCGGACAGTTTTATTTCGTAATTTACTCCTGCTTTGGTCATGCTGTGACATTTGATTATACGCCTTGTCTTGGATCTTTTCGGAGCGGGCCTCCCGCCTGCACCCTCGCCCGTTTCATTCTCCATCAGTGAGCTCAACATCCGCGCTGATGGATGTGATGTCTTCATCTGATACCCACTCCCAAATGGAGAAACATTCACTGTTCCACGTAGGTTTTAATTTCATCTTTGGGAAGTGTGCTCTGTAAAGTGCCGACCTGGGGCCACTAGCTGCTCTGTTGTAAATATGGACCCCTGTGGCTGTACAGGCTCCCACTGATACTGCTAACATTAAAGAGCTGCACAAATCTCAAAGAAATGGGCTGTTTAAGTTCAAACTTTATTCATGGCAGACTTGTTCAAATCCCCATTACTAAGTTTCCTTTAAACAAAATGTATGTGGTTCCATGGATTATATTAGGTAAGTAAATACATGCGGCAGCATCAATAATAACAATAATAATGATAATAATAATAATTTTTTCCTTTAAAATATATATATATATATATATATAGATATTTATTTATTTTTTACTGATGTATCTAAACTATAGTAGCAGTCTTACCTTCCTGGACTTGCACATTTGATGAAGTTGATAAAATACGAACAAGGACATATTTCACGTTTTGTATGGGACATGGCCTATACATGAACCAGTATATATCCTTGTGTTGGAATATAGGGTCATTCAGTGTGTTGACATTACTAATGTTAAGTGCTGATTCGATCCCAGGGAGGACCAATACCATGTTAGAGCACTTATGAACAAACTGTTAAAAAGAGGAGCAGTTCTGTGTAAAAGGTCACGTCAGCTCTGGAAGAATGACAGATGGCATTTATTAACATCTTACCCCTCCTTACCTTTGGGGTCAGTCCTTTACAGAAAATAAATTATTGACATAATTTGTTTTTTGGTCACATATAATGACTTTTTACCTCATTTCATGAGTGTAATTGGGTCAACATAAAATTAATGTTGTGATGTATATGTATGGATTGGTGTTCTCTCAGTCAAATTACCCTCAGACTGTAAAAAAATAATTTCACACACATTTGTTTAAGTAGTTTGAGGTGGTACTGGCTTCACGATCACATGCAATTTTATAATCTTCAGAAAACTACCAGATGCCCTAACCTGCCATAATCAGAAAATATGGAAGCTCCACAAGTGTTATTCCTTTTTTGGAAACTGCTAAATCAAATACAGATAACCTAATATTTCGTTGTTTTCTGTTGTTAGTCCTGGTCCTAAAGAAAAATGACAGCATTGATTACTTCTGGAAATATTATGGCTTTTATGCCCCAAAGATATTTTCATGAGTGTGAATATAGTCTTAAAATGATTCTGATTGACTTGATGTTAACTGTGTAAACAGCATTTTTCTCCCCCCCAAAATGCAGCTTCTCCAAAACAATGGGGTAACTTGCTGAGTGCAATTTGGGGTCTGTGTGACAGTAAAGTTAGGAAGACAACAGCCGCCTTTAATTTTCTCCGTGATTGTTCATTTTTAATGTTAGTACAGTTGAATACACAACAGAGCTGTAGTCATTAATCTGGATTTATGTTAATTTCACTGCTGGTTAAAAAATGTGTGTTTATGAGCCGCAGTCTAATAAATATTTCAGCTGTTGACGATAAACAGAAACAAATGTAATTGAGAACAACCATCTATACCAGCAGTCCAGGTCATGGTTATCCATGTCCAGGTGCCCTTGATTTAACCCCTTCCTGGATACCTACATGGTGAATTCTGCTACATTAACACAGCAACTGTGTCCACGGAGAGCAGGAGGAGACTGAGCGGAGGTCTGATGGCCTGACACTCACCAGAGTAACCAGCTGTGCGTAGCCTAATCACAGGCAACGGCTGTGTACCAATGAAGTGAACAAGGCAACTTTCTCTGTGATAACACTTAACATCAATATATCCAATCACATAGTACAGCTGTTGTCATTAGCCTGTATCTCTATAGATTGTGTCATGTGACATCATAATTATAGCTAATAAATTTTTTCATCAGCCGGCTGTCTGTCTCACTTCTTACCAGATGTTGGCTGTGATGCATTTTTGTTGCTTGGAATGAATCCAAGATGGTGCTCGTGTGTCGCCCCTGCTCGACTTATTGTTTCTGACTGCTTTGCTTTGTGTATGTAGTCGAGATGTCTCTGCTGTACTCATTTATGATCGTCAAGCTTTTTTTCACAACCAAACTTCTCAAGAGATGCCTCCTCCATTTCTAGTGAACATACACCAGCTTGCCTGCACAGCACATCTTGTGCTATTCCCTGTAAGAAAAATTTAAGAAGAAGGTAATATCAGGGAGGTGTTCTGGAAAGATTAAAGGCTTACCTGATGTCCTCTTGTGTGACTGATCCTTGCCTCCTTTGCAGCGGATGTTAGCTGTTTCTGGTGCGCATTGGAATTTAGAGGACGGTGGTGCCAGCCTGTGGTTCCTGTCCTATTGATGGAGCCTCCTCATCCCTGGCAGAGGAGAGTCTGTAGAAGCAATGTAAACCAAGAGAACCTTTTGTGCTATACAAATAAAATTTGACTTGATTGATTTGCTTGCCAACTAATGAAGAGGGCAAAGATGAAGAAAGTCAACCATTTGTTTGAGTTGCCACAGTAGCCAAAGGTCTCTACAAAATAACCCATGGAAACAGTGATATGAAGCAAGCTGTTTTTTCACAAAAACAGATCAGATGTACATGTGCAAGTAGATCAGTAGTATCGGTGTCAAGTCAGATAAGTGGGAAGCAGGAAGCAGAAGAGTAGGATGGGCGCTGTGGGTGCTGATTGTTGTCTTTGTTGATACCACCTCGAGTCAACAAAGCCAGTAATAGCATCGGCCAATAACAGCCAGATAAAAGCACCTTCTGGTCACTTGTCGATTGGTTGATTGATATGCTCTTGTCCAACCAATTTTGCATTGGTTGGACAATTGCTTGTGTTACTTTCATAAAGAGGAAAGCACTTCTTAATCTATTGTTGGGAGGGACATATGTAGACCTGTTACTGTTATTGTGTATTTTTGAATGATCTTGGCTAATTGAATGAAGACTGCTTGGTCTAATTTACTGAACGTTAACTTGGCTCCAAACTAACTGACACCAGATCAAAGAACACAAAAACACAAATTGCTACATCAGGAGAGAAGAATTGAATAGTTGAAGTTTCCTTCTGATGGTGATGCTTTTTCAACAAGTGCTGGTAACGGTTCAACAATGGACCGATACCAGCTGTACATGACCCAACTTCAAACTTGAAACTTGAAATTTTGCCATGTTTTATGTTTTACTGTGTATTTTGTAGGTTAGCCTCTTGAACTTGGCATGACGATATTGCTTGGTGAATGTGGACTAATTTTATAATATTGAAATCAAGACAAACTGTATGAACATAAAAATCTTTTGAAGCTAAATAAATAACAAGAGAAGTGGGCTGGATTCTCGTACTGTTTTTCGTGTTACTTTATTTGGAACTTATGATTGGAGTTCTAGCTCAGATAGCTTTAGCTTTGTTGTCATAGAGAAGCACACTTGTGTACAAGCCTTGAATGGTCAGGCACCATCTATTCTAAAAGAGCTCATAGTACCCTATTACCCCAGTAGAACACTCAGATCCCAGAATGCAGGTTTACAGGTGGTTCCTGCAGTCTCTAAAACCAGAATGGGAGCCAGAGCCTTCACCTATCAAGGAGGCAGACACCCTCTTTACATTTAAGTAGGCTTTAAACTTTCCTTTTAGATAAAGCTCACAGTTTGGGCTGGCTCAGGCTTGCTTTGGATCAGCCCAAACATATGCTGCTATAGGATTAGGCTGCCGAGGGACTTCCTTCATGATACACCAAGCTGCAGATGGCCGCCCACCCAGAGCCTGGTTCTGCTCGAGGCTTCTGCCTGCTAAAAGGAAGTTTTTCCTGTCGCCATGTGTTTGATCATGAGGGAATTGTTGGGTCTCTGTAGAAAGAGTTTGGTCTGTACTTGCTCTATATGGAAAGTGTCCTGAGACAACTTTGGTTGTGATTTGGCGCTATATAAATAAAATTGAATTGAATTGTTGCTGCTGGATGTAAATATACTTGATAGACATGGCCTGAAGGTAAGGGACATGCAGTCAGTTTCTCCACTAGTGCTCACTTGCGTTCTCTCAGTAGCCCGAACTTATAGCTCTGATGAATCCAAAATAGCCTTTTGAAATGAATTTGTGTGATAAAGCCTCTGCTTGAGCATTAGCTATTACCCAGAGTAATTCCCCAGGGTGTAATGATGTTATAGTCATGTCTGCAACATTTGAACTGTGAATATTGATCATAGAAATTGGTTTAGCAAGGCAATTAGTTCATAAAAATAAAATAATTAGGATGCAACAGGTGGAGCAGAGACTCACAAAATTTTGATGAAGTAATACAATTTATGTCCACTGTTGTCAATGAGTGATGTGGTATGACAGGGATGTATGACCTGATGTTGTGGAAGTATAAAGGCTACTCAGATGTAGACAACAAATCACACTGTCACTCTGAATCCCAGGGTAAGAGAGGTAGAAAGAGACAGAGGGAACCAGGGAGAAAGAGAGTTAGCTACTGACCAGCAAAGAGGAGCCAGCAGGACAGTTCACTGATAACAATCACTTTCTGTATGGTTTATTTATATAGTACCAAATCACACAAAAGTTATCTCATGACACTCATATAGAGCAAGTCTAGACCATACTCTTTAAAGACCCAATAATTCCCTCATTACCGAGCGCTTGGCGACGGCAGTGAGGAGTGAGGAAAAACTCTGGTTTTTCACGCTCTGGGTGGGCGGCCATTGAGAGAAAGAGAGCCAGAGAGAGAGAGCCTAGTGCCATTCCTTTAAAGACAATTTAAGATGTTCCAGGCTCTGTAATGGGATGTGATGGTCAAAAGTGTCAAATGGAGCACTATGCTCTAAGAAGACAAGTACAGAAACAAGTCCTTTGTCTGATGCAATTAGAAGCTCAACTAACTAACTGAAACTTTCATCAGTGTGCTATGAGTGCTGTCTCTGTGCACTCTAAATCCTCACTGAAAATCCTCAAATAAACAATTGTTATGTAGAAAGTCACAACATGCAATGGAGGGTAGATATAGGTCTATAGTTGAATAAAATCCCAGATCAAGAGTAGACTTTTTATGACAGTGTTGAAGAGATAACCACAAACATACACATACTGACCACTGTGACTGCATCTGAACTCTAAGTGATAAACATTTTTGTCCTCAGAGAACTCAGAGCAAGGCCCTCCTTCATGTGATCGATAACATTACTATCACCAGACCGATTACAGAATGTCAAGGAAGAGCACAGAGGAAATACAGACAGGACGGCAGAGGGACAGAACACGTACAGTAGCCTACTCTAAATAGCAAGCCAATAATAAACTTGAATTGGTAAAATTCTGTCCACTGGGTACATGTATTTGGTGTTTGTGGTGGTGGTGGTGTGGTCAGAAGGCTTATTCCCAAATACTGCCTAAAGATACGTATCAGACTTACTTTTGTCTGTCTTAATTATAGCATCGCTATACGGCTAATTTGGCTTAAATTGCTTGCGGAGCATTTGCACATCATTTCCAGTTACTGAACCAAGATCACTCCAGCTCATGGCAATCTGAGCCACTGCAGCAGAAAAAGACTAAATAAAATAACAATAATGATAATAGACCGGCACAAACCCAATGAGGTTCTGCCCCTTCTGGGCTTGAACCCTATTATTGTTATTATTATTATTATTATTATTGTTATTATTAACAACAATGAAAATGATAACAAATATATAGCAAGCAAGTAATAATCAAGGACCAAAAAATCACAAACTGACATTTTCAGAGCAGTTTCAGCAGCAGGAGAGTTCAGAGGCTCACACAGCTCACACAGCCCCAATATATGTTGTTTTGGATGAGAGTTTGTTTTCCCTAAACTGTACAGCAGAGGTGGTGAGTGCAAAGTTAGCATGGACCATAGAGCCACAATAGCCATACTGGGAAACAAACCGGGTTAAAATAAAGTGGAACTTTCCTTTAATGACATTACAGCAAAAATCTCAAAAGTATGTTTTTTTTTCTATGAAAGGTATTTTGGGATCATTAATAACTACAAATACTGTTATTACTTGAGCAACGTGCTAAAGGAAAATCAATGTTTAATTAAAGGTGTTTAGCAGCATCACACAAAACAGAGCCTCTTTAATGCAGACAGTCTCAGATGACTGCTATTGTTTGACAGGAAGCTCAGAGCACTGAGAAGCTCTATCACCTCTGGATTTATGGCATATGGAATACTACAGCCAGAGAATGAATACAGTAGAGTTTGGCAGGTGTGTGTGGTTTGTTTTTATGTCCCAGAGGGGACTTTAACCTGACTCCACACCAACTCACAGGGACTGTCTGTCACTGTCGACAAAATATAAGTCTCCAGTTAATGGGATTACTTGACCTTTGCCTGTTTCTCTGTTGGGATTAAGTCCTGTGGTGATCACCCAATTTATGCTGTTATGAATAACAAGAAATGTTATATTGTCTTATATCTATATCTTGTGTTTTTTTCCACTCAGTGCCACATACCGACCAGTCTTGTCAACCAGTAATATGGCTCTGATTTACTGACTTTTGGCCCTTTATGTTCCTTTATGATGAGTCTCAATCAGTATGTTGACTGACTGGAATGAGGTCTGGTCATATGCATACTAAGATGAGGTTCTGTAATTGTAATGCAATCTACAGATTTTGATATGGTGACCAGGTGCTAGATAGATTAGCCACAGCATGTTGATTTTATTACAACAGAAAATGCTTAATAATGCTTCATAATTAGAATGAATTATTTTTGATGATGAACTTCATTGTTACATTTTTTTCTAAAAGTTTCTGAAAGCCATGAAATATGCCTTTGTTAAACTTGTGATATTCCCACAACATTAGCTATTATGAGCCCTGTCAATCATTGTAAAGCAGACCGAAATAAAAGGAAGAGAGAAGGAATGATGAATACTGATTTTGTTAACAACATTTGTTTATCAAACTCAATGACACTTAACTTACAGCTTGTTTAATTTGCCATGGTGAACATTTTAATTTGACTCTCCCTGAGGCCTATAATCATCTTTGGGTACTATTTGGAGCCCAGCACCAAATAACTGAATGTGCACACTGGGAAAAGTCAGTCAGTAGCTCTTCTCTTGAATGTGTTCTTTCATTTGGTACAGGCGTTTCTTCATCACAGGTCATACAGCGCAGACATGTTGGGTTTTAGTGTGCTTCTCCATGCATCTGCAATAGGCCTCAATAGAAGTGCCACCAAGCAGAGTATTAGAACATTGATATTATGTCATAATGATCCTTCCTTCTTTTAGCGTTTCCTTGGTTTTGAGGTTTTTTTGTTGGATAACCAGGAAATCCTGAAGTGGAATGAACTGAACTGAATTATATGGAACGGGAGAGAACTTTGAAGAACTTTGTTTTTTTCTAACCCTTGAGCTCTAATATAACGTTTAAAAAAATTAGTCTGATGATGCAGTGCTTGTTTAAATGAGTGTGATTCCATTGTCTTGCAGTTAATTATATGTTTGGTAATGTGTATTCTGAATGCATGTGTCCTTTATGTGGTTTGATATACTGACAAAAGCTGATAGTATCATGATTGGCTATGAAAGGAGCATCCTGGAAAGGCTCAGTCGTTCACAGCGAGGATGGAGTGACCCCACTACATTTATTTGACAGCTTTAGCTACTTGTCAGTTTGCAAATACAAAAAGACTTCACATACAAAATGTATGAAAACTTTATAAAAAATGTTGCCTGTTTAGATTTAACAACCCAACAGTATATAAAATTATAGGTGAAATGATGTCATGTAATTGATAAAAGGTAATTCATGAGGATTTTTCTTGCCATATTTCTGATTTTATTCATTTATTGTGATTATAACGATATAATAGTGTAACAGTCACACTGGTCATTTTTTTTTTGCACTGATGAATTTACCTACATTTTCCTGATTATACTTATACACTTTTACTCAAGCAACATTTTCAATACAGGACTTTAAGTTGATGAGTATTTCTTAATCGACATACCTCTGAATGCCTCCTCCACCACAAAACCAAACCTGTCTCTATACCTCTGTCCTGCTCCAGCTGGCCTGTACTGTAGTATGCCACCATTAGAGATTTGAAATGCCACCTCGCTCCTGCATTGATCCAACACCGGCCTCTCCAGATCAATGGGAATTAAAGAATTCCTGAGGCTAGAGGAGAATCCTGGGATCATGACTCCCCAGACTGACACTGATTGGATTAAAAGGTTGCAGCTCGCTCAGATCTGCCATGAAAGAACACACACACAAACCCCGTCACACAGATGCACACACACACTGAAACATACATACACTATATACATGTTTAATTTAAAACCGGAGAGATACAAAAATTCACTCGTGGCACATATGATGATGCAGTGAGACTCTCAGTTAGGTTGTAAGCAAACCAAGAGTTTATCTAAACCAACAGACAGGTGGAGACTAATTTTACTGTTTTCCTTAATAAGTTTGATTATGTTGGTTTGTTTCCAACAAGTCTGACCATCTGACTGCTTGTGTTGTTTTTCTCTGATGTTGTCTTGTTCTAGGTTACTAACTTGATGAGAAGAACATTTAAGGGATCTGATTGTACACGTCAACATTTGCTTACAGGTCTGTGGGAGAACTGCTGCAGTTGTGAAATAAGTTATGTAAAGCCTTTTGTTGCTTAGTAATATTGGTGGAGTATTCTTCTAATGTCTTAGTGAAACTAATACCTCTGGGTATACGACAGACCACATGGAGTTTGTTTTCAAGCTCAACTTTAAAGCCAACATGAACAAGAAGTCCTGGAAGTGCTCTGGGAAAAGTTTTAACAACTACTGTTCCATGACAACAGGGGAAACTATACCTGTTGATGAAGACCATGTGTTACAGCTGGATGGTTCAGAAGTTAGTAAGAGACCCTTGAGTTGGGATTGTTCATTGTTCAAGAAACACCTGAAAATTGTGAGAAGCATGTAAGAATGTATGAGTTGTTTCAAAACAGCAGTTTTATAATATCTTAAGATATTACCATTTACTTTAACAACCACTGTTGGTTGTTTAGTCACATTTCCATGGTTCTTGAGGTTGAGGGTCTAGGATTTAGTGACATCTAGTAGTGAGGTTGCAGATTGTAACCAAGTGAATATTCCTCACCTCTACCTCCCGTACAGCGACAGCTAAAAACATGAAAAATGCAAGCCTGTGTTTGGTTTGTCCTTTCTGGGTAACTGTATAAAACATGGCAGTGCAACATGATGCACTCCATGGAAGAGGACCCGCTCCCTCTTTACATATAAAGGGAACATAAAAATTCTTATTTTCAAGTTATTTTATTATTATACACTGATGTAAACATGTTCAATTTTGGCCACTATATCCCCCTAAATCCTACACACTGGACCTTAAGTGTGAGTATGAGTGAGATACAGTGGGTTGTTCAAGCAAGTATGGGTCTAACTGCTACCAAGGAGCCCTGGTCGAAAAAGCAGAGAGAGAGACAGAAAGAGAGAGACAGAGAGAGGTGGTAAATGTCCTTTTGCAGCTGACATTTTCCTTTAAATCAGCTGGCCTCCCGGGCTGCGCCACACTTGAACTCCTAGTAATGAATCACTTGCCTTGCACAATATCTACACCTGAGGTGTTTGTGTGTGTGTGTCTGTGTGTTTGTGTATGTGTGTCTGTGTCTGTGTGCAAGTGAAAGTTACCCTTTTGGCTTTCCTTACATGAGACTGTCAGTGAAAGACACAAATCTCAGTCTTACAGTAGATCACAGACAAGTTCAACAGGATCACACATACCCACACAGAAACATGGATGCTGGGCCAATTTTCCATTTGCATTCCATTTTCCAAGTCTTTGTGCATGTATGTGCTGTATGCATATGTGTGTGCACAGTAACTAGGTTGGAAAACAAACAAACAAAAAAACAAATGCACACTCAACTCCAGGCCCACAGTTCTGAAGAGATGTGCACATGCATTTTGTTTGTGTGTGTGTATGCGTGCATGTGTTGACATATAAGTGTGTGTGAAAACACACACAAATAAATATCTTTGGCCTCTCAGATTGCTCCAAGATTTATTCCCCTGCCAAGGCAGCAGAAAATTGACTTGTTTCATGGAGGCAGGCTATTGACACACTACTGAGAGAGAGAGAGGCAGAGAGAGTGTATGGGGCGACCAAGACAGACAAAGAGAGAGGGGAAGAGGGGGGTGGGGAGGGCATGAAGAGAGAGAGGAAACAAAAAAAGGGACTGAGTAAGAGCAAAGAGCGATTAATGGAGCGCAGGTAAAGATGGGAATGAAGGGTGAGAGAGGTAAGTGATGGAGTGAGGAAGAGACTAAGAGAGTAATGTAATCAGCAGCGTAGGAAATAGCTGTGAGTAAAATGGCCTAGCTGACATTTATATAAGAGGATATTGATGACATGAAGCCACCTCTCTGATCAAGCTGCTCATTTAACCAGTACATCATTCACAGCCTGCAGAGACACCACGCAGATGCCTGGCCCTGTGCGTGTTTGTGTGTGTGTGTGTGTGTGTGTATTCTTGTACGTTTGTCTTTACGAGAAACTATTTGAGTGTTAGTCGAGCTGATGTGTTGAGCATGAAGGAGGGTTTGTGAATAAGGTCTCTCTCACTCAGTATCAAAGCTGCTCACTCTCATGTTTGTCTGTATCCCTTGAGCAAAACGAACAGTGTAGAGTGTAATAAGTTCTATTTGACCTGTTCGATGCCTCTGTCTCCTTTTTTGGTTCAAGTTTTATAGATTTAATTGAAGATTTAAAAGAAGTTCCTGTCGTTGTTAATGGTCAGGATTACTCTGTCCTTTGCTTGAAAAAGAAACTTTTAACCTTGTCTTTGTTGACCGCCATTGATTTAGATTCTCACCTTGAATCAGTGATGTACACCAAGACCCGATGACATCACAGCTGGATGTAGTTACAGCTGCAACAAAGCACACTTCTGACCAAACCACACCCAGTATGATGCATGGGTGTGTGCACATATGCACATCTCTATACAGTTTATAGTGCGCACTTAGTGTTACAGGACTATTGACATTATGACTGATTTGACTGTTCATCAGAAGAAACTGTTCTGGTGTCTGTTTTGTAGTGGTCAGAACAGTGGACTGTATGCTAACAAACTTCATCGTTTGTAGAAATCCAAGATGGATTGTTGCCATGATTTACCGTAAAGGACCACTGACCAGCTAGCTCATTTACATGCAATAACGTTCATGAGGTGCTTTGCATTGACCATGTATGTTTGAATGTGGGTGTGTAGAGGGTGGGATATGAGGCTGATCCACATGCGCACATTTCCAGGTGGACTGGCATGGACATGGTGGGGAACATTGCCTGCAGATGTGCATGAGCATGTTAAAAAAATGCGTTTGGTACACACACACACACAGACACCCACTATACCATCCTTAGGCCTGGAGCTCAGCTCCATTACAAAGACAAAGTGCTTGATAAATAGACATCAAGCTTTGTGTGATGATCAGAAACCTGGATTACTCACACTCACTCACTCACTCACTCACGCACACACACACACTACTCTCAATACCTAGCTTCCTAGCTTTATTTTTAGCCAACACTCCTGGGTTCTACACACTTGTGTATACACATACATTACATTGCTACAAGTATGCACACACTCATCTCATATACTCATGTGATAAGTAGACTCTGATAATGTGTACTGTAACTGGGGTTACAAAGATAATGGGTCAACATCAGGTGTTTGTCTTGACAGATTGTACAGTCAGTGTAGGAAGTGTTCAGATCTTTCATTTAGGTTTACTGCAATAAAAAATAATCCACTACAAGTAAAATAGTTGCATTGAAAATGCAAGTAAAAGTATCAAAAGTAAAAGTACTCATAATATGGACAATTACCCCGGTTTAGTGTCACTGGGTGGAGCTCACTGTAAATATTTTTTATACAGAGTTGTGACCAGCTAGTCACTCCACCGAGTTTGAGGTCCACAATCCTTAACCTAAGCCATTCTGTCCCAGGTTGAGACGCTAAGAGCAGGTAAAAAAAGTGCTACAATCATTCTCTGCTTGCATTGACTCCAGCAGTATGCTAACACTGCCAAGTATTGGCAGTCTTGTCCACAGTGCCAGTTAACAGCTCCAGGCAGGCAAGCAGACAGGACTCCCCTTGTCAACGTGCTGAGGCCCATTAGAAAAGAGTAGTGGAGGCCACAAGTACACACTGGTCATCTGTGCTTAAGCTACAAGATCCCCTGTAGCTCTCCCACTGAAGAAGGTCATGCTAGATTGTCAGTTGCCGAGTTGTTCTCATCTGAGATCATCACAGAACAAGATACCAACTTCGCCTAAAGTCTGCTGAAGGTGTACAGCATGATGGGGATTAGAGGAAAAACTAGTCCCTACCATTGACAAACTGGGGGCTTTCTTGAGCATTTCAGCATGACTCTCAGGTCCATGCTGAGGAAGTTTGTGAATGACTAGGGGCTCAGTCTGGAACCAGTGGCTTCCGTTCCTGTCATGGTTTGGGGTTTTAGCTTAGTTTCTTCCTGTTTTTTGTTTAGAGGCTTTCCTCTACTGTCTTCAGTGACTGTCTTCATTGACTTTATTGGCTGTTTTGTATTTTTCCTGCCTGTTATGTGTCACCTGTGTTTCATTAGTTTCTTGCGTATTTAGATCATGTGTTTTCTGTCTTTCAGTTGTCAGGTTATCAGTTTCTGTTCCCGAGTGAAGCGTGATTACCTTCTGGATTTCTCTCTTCTCTTGACGTCCCTCTTCAGGCTGAAGCAAGTTTGTGCACTAAAGAGAGTTGGTGAATCGACTTCAAAAACGTGAATGAGTAAACCTCAAAGAAAGCAGTGGGAGAATTTTAGAATAAGAAAATGATTTTGCATATACAGTACATACTGTATATATACATTATATAGCTGTTGTTATGGAAGTTCTAGACAACCAGTTTTAGGGATTGTCCATAACCATGGATAAATGTATGTAATGCCATGACCACAAACACACACTCACTGCTTCCGTACTCCTCAGTCTGTCTCACTTCCTGTGTGTGGTTCTCCAGATCTACTGATAAAGGAGCTAGTCCTTAACTACAGTCTATGATTTACCAGTCAGAGACAGCACAGCTGAGTGGCTGTAGGCTGTGGGAGGTCTGTCTACTGTGTGTTTGTGTGTGTGTGTGTGTGTGTGTGTGCGTATTTTGTGTGTATTCTGTGTGTATTCCATGTGAACTGGATTAATGCCAGTTCAAGTGTTTAATTTCAGGAAACCCGACCTAGTATCATGCATGTATCCAGCTTTATACTATATGAACATGTCCTGTACTGAAAAGAACACCTGGTCATCTCACTGTAAAAAGTACTTCACCAATTTAGCATTTCACTCCTATAACTCAAGATGGACAATACAGACATCCATCAAAATGAATGCAGCAGAACCAGAGAAACAGAGATATTGTATTTTTTTTTTTATTTCACATGTTCCTGCAGCCCATTCTCATTCCACCATGTAGACCTACAACTGCAGATAAATGTGGTCTGGAATGGAGGAGAAGCAGGCAGGTGTGTGCTGATCACAGTAAGATCACAGAGGAAACCAAAATGTCAGAAGAAAATGTGTGAAGTGACCAACCCATTCATTCTTGAGTCTAGCATACTGTGTATTGCATTTCTAGGCGATCCGACCATAGTTACTGTCATTTAAACAATTCTTCCTTCACTGGTTTTCTATAAGGATCACTTCATCAGTTGATGTAGCCTCCTAACAAAAGTCACCGTAGTATTTATAGTAATTCCAGTGGGTATGATCTTCTCATGTGAATTATTTTGAGCACTAAAAATACTTTTCTTTTTTTCATATATTGTCATCCTCCCATACACTGTGGGAGGCCTCTGTGGTGATGTCTCCACATCACTGAGGACTGTCTCAAGGACTGCTACTGAGCCTGGAATAACATGACAGAAAAGGTCCAAACACTGGATTTGACTGCATTAGTTTCAGCAAATAAACTGGCATCTGACACACACACACACACACACACACACACACACACACACACACACACACAGGGATATCTGAGTAACTCACAATATGTATGTTAACTCTGTCAAAGCTGTGACAGGTTGCATCCACACCTCCTCCACCTCCTCCAGGTCTAGATGAGGTGTCTTATTGATGTGAAATTATTTCTTTATGAACATCAAGCAATGTGAGATAACACAAATACATAGCAGTTTTACATGATAGTACAACTACTAAAGGCTGCGACAGGTAACTGTTCTAATATATCAGGCTACAAACGTGTACTTCTGAGTCCACTGTGGTCCTTATGGTTTGTCTCTGTGGTGGGTCAGTCTGGTACTGATGTGTTGACTGCAGCATCATCTCAAACTGCAGCAGAGGTTCAACTTTACTGTGTGCGATCAGTAAAGTATTTTGTTTCTTTCTGTACTCTTTTAATGTGAAAAAGATGTTTAAAACATAATGTTACAACATTAAGATGAAGACTTGAAGATTTGTAGTGTAAATGACAGGCACTCCTGTGCACCCACGCCTTTGTGTTTCAGGTGGTGCATTTGAAACAGTGTCAAAGGTGGTTGGGATTTTTGTGCATGTTGGATGGTGCCACCCCGTGCACTTTGTGCCCTGGACCGTCAGCTCTCCACAGTGTGCAGTTGTGTCCTGAGTCGCCTCTCATAGAATAGGCAGAGCTCTGGCCCTGCATCGTGACACAGGAGCTTGCTTCCCTGACAGGCTTTGCTTTGGTTGTACTTAGAGTGGCCCTGAACATGCCCTGAGGCATTTGAATACTCTTGGTGAACTGAGCTTTTGTAGACTGTATAAGTTTCAGGAGTGTAAGGTAACACTTAATTCTAATTCTCGTGATCATACTTAAAGGATAGCTTTCGTTTTTTACAACCTGGACCTTATTTGTAGCATTAAATACGACCATTTACTCACCCAGACAACTTTGGTGGCATTTGGAGTCGTTTTGAAGAAATTAGCCCCAGAGGAGCGGCGCGTATATCCGTATAATGCGAGTACTCGGGGCATCCATGCGCAGCCTCTATATGCGCATAATCTGCGGCGAAACTCGTTCATATTCCAATATTTTGTTATGATTTGCTGGTGCTATTCCCCTCTGAGCCCGTGGTGGCATGTTATCAACATCCGGTGTCTCTAGACAAGTACCTCTGACTAGATGATGTCATTACCGAACACCGGGCGCTGCGAGCAGCCAGCCACAACACAGCTAACTCTGCGGCGGTCGGCTACGAATACGCAATAACGAACCATAGCTGTGCCAAACTACAGCTAAACTAGCCGACCGCTAGTTTGGAATATAATATAACAATATCATATTGGAATATGAACGAGTTTCACCGCAGATTATGCGTTTATAGAGGCTGCGCATGGATGCCCCGAGTACTCGCATTATACGGATATACGCGCCGCTCCTCTGGGGCTAATTTCTTCAAAACGACTCCAAATGCTACCAAGTTGTCTGGGTGAGTAAATGGTCCTATTTAATGCTACAAATAAGGTCCAGGTTGTAAAAAACGAAAGTTATCCTTTAAGAGAACATGAATCCTAACCTTTGGTGAAACGGGCTTCTTGTCCAACTTTTCAGAAAAGTGCCATTTTCATTGCTTTTCATTCCAGACAGATTTTAAAGGCTTGTTGAATCCCATGTTTTTAACTGGGATCCATTTTTTTTCCAAGATGAAACAAGGCCCACTTCCATATGACGAAAGCTTTGCCTCTGTGGAAACTGCACTCATTCCTCCTCTGGATCTTAATGGGAAATCAAGCCTAGAGGCTTTATTATGTGTAGCTCTGGTTGCATCTGTTTTCTTGCAGTTGGCTTGTAAAAACAACAGTCTGAGGCAGCGATAAACACTGTGGATCTAAGGCTGTCCCAGCCCCTCCTGCCCGCCTGCTGCTGCTCTTCTCGCGGTCACTGCTGGACTAACTCTGGGCTGGGCAGGCTGCCCCGGCCCCGACACACGGCTGTGATAGCCGAAGAGGTCTGCGTGTTAACTGGGGGAACTACAGCTCACGATGAATCAGCAGGCTGCTTTAGAAACTAGCCACACATTTAGAAAATACAGCCCGTATGCTTGACTCCTTCCAACTGTTCACTCATAGTCCTTCAGAGTTACCATTTTGTCTGCAGCTGATCCAGAATGCTGAGGCAAAAAAGTGCACTGGCTCCCAGGATAAAAGAGAATACTATTGAAAATCCTTCTCATCAACTACAAAGCCCATAATGGTCAGACACCATCTTACCTTAAAGAGCTCATAGGACCCTGTGACCCCACTAGAACACTGCGTTCCCAGAATGCAGGCTTACTGGTTAGGAACAGGCTTCAAACTTTCCTCTTTGATAAAGCTTTCTGTTAGAGCTCCAATGAGCTCTGAGCCATTCTGGAGTTATGCTGCTGTACGCCTACACTGCTGGGGAATTTCCCATCATGCAATGAGCTCCTCTCTAACTGTATGCTTTCTTATCCCATTATTACATGCTACTAACTTGATATCTTCCTCTCCTCTCTGTGACTGCAAGCCGCCTGCTGCCCCCATGTCCTGATCAACACCCTCTGCTACAATTATTATGATTACTATTATTTTGCATCTCTATGTGGAACTTGCAGAGTTTCTCACCTGACCTTGAGGTCAGAACCTTTCATGGGGATGCCTGAAATACAGACAGGGTGGCAGCAGATTGGTCAGGCTAACACTGCTAATATGTGTGTGGAAGATAATCAATATGAATTCTTATGAAAACATAAAGTGATGTGCATCACATAAAACAACATGGCAGGCTGACATCTCTGTGTGTGGCCCGCTGAGGCCTGGAGGCTGAGGGAGAACTTCTGATTGTCACACTGTCATCACACACTCACAAATTCTCCATTTGCTCCAGCATCTGTGTTGCAAATTATAAACCTGGTTGCAAAAAAGTTGTGACTTTGTCAAATGTAAATTAAAAACAGAATGCAAGTAAACTTTACGTGTTGAATATTTTATCACAGACACCAATTAACTTTCTGTGAAAACGAACGTTTTCTTTAAACCAAATTTCACTTTAATGATTAACACATGTGGTTTAACACATCACCTGCTCACTTTACAAAGCTAAACTTAATGGCTTCAGTAATGGCCAATAAATAATCCACTGATGCTTTTATTGTATTATTAGATTATGAGCAAAGTTACATGTACAAAAAAGATATTTCAACCTCCTCAATGATACAATAAACCCAACAATAACTGCTTTTAATAACAGATCACTCAACAACATAAACTCATACAACAACTTTGAGCGAGTGAGTTTCTATCCATCATTGTCTTACCTGGTTGACAGCATCAGGCCAATTCTGTGTCTCCAGGCAGAAGGAGCTGTGCTTCTGATACCTAGCCCCACCCTTTCCTGTCATCGAGCCATCCAGGAAGTTGGCAGTGTAGAACTGGACTCCTGGTTGGCTGGTAGAAACCTCGAGGACACGTCCGCTGGCTGGGTGACACACTCTGAGAAGAAGACAGAAGTTTTCCTGCCATATTAAAAACCATGGTAGGCGTGTAGAGTATGTAACTGTGTGTAGTGTGTGTAACTGTGTGTAGTGTGTGCAGTGTGTGTAACTGTGTGTAACTGTGTGTAACTGTGTGTAGTGTGTGTAACTGTGTGTAACTGTGTGTAGTGTGTGTAACTGTGTGCAGTGTGTGTAACTGTGTGCAGTGTGTGTAACTGTGTGTGTAGTGTGTGTAACTGTGTGTAAATGTGTGTAGTGTGTGTAACTGTGTGTAGTGTGTGTAACTGTGTGTAGTGTGTGTAACTGTGTGTAGTGTGTGTAGTGTGTGTAACTGTGTGTAGTGTGTGTAACTGTGTGTAGTGTATGTGTAACTGTGTGTAGTGTGTGTAACTGTGTGTAGTGTGTGTAACTGTGTGTAGTGTGTGTAACTGTGTGCAGTGTGTGTAACTGTGTGTAGTGTGTTTAAGTGTGTTTCTGAGGAAAAGACTGCAGCGAACCTGGCAGCATGCCTCTCTGTCCAGGCAGCCCCAGGTGATGACAGACAGAAGTTGTGGTCAAATCCTGGACTTCCTGCAGCTGACGGCCAATCAGAACAGGCTTTCTGAGGTCAAAGGGCGTGCCTTCCACTCCTTTGGTCTCTCCTATGGATAGATTCCATTAGATTTGGGGGGGGGGCACAGTATACAGTACAATATTATATAATAATAATAATAATAATAATATCAATGTTGCAGAATCTCCCACTTTGTGAGATCATGTCTCATCTATACGATCATGTCTCATCTATACGCCAGGTCCTTCTGCTCTCAGCCAGGCGGGACTGAGCTGCTTCTCTGTGCTAAACCTCATTCAACCTCTGACATTTTAACATTTTCACTGGAGATGAGATCTGCAACAAAATGTTATCAGAGAATATTTCACACTTAAAATTTCAACGTTTACAGTTTCATATTTCGGTTCTGACATTTTTCAAATATATTCTGACTTGAATTTCAACCCCTTCAGCAAGAGCCACAATTATCAGACTCAGTGTTCAGCGACGTGATTTTCCAAACTAGTTGTTGTGCTCAGGTGAGATCATATGTGAGGTATATTTGATTAAATTACTAGTTTTACTAAAGCGTTCACAGGTTCACGTCCAGACTCCTGACTGTGGTTTGGTTACCGATTATTAGTAGTTAAGGAGGCCGATAACCGATATTTGGAGCCAATATTCATTTGCAGTAAAAGTGTAAAAATTGGCGTAAAAATGTTGAATAATACAAACACTTAACTTGGTTTAAATGCCTGAAGCATGTTTATTTAACCAGACAAATAGAAAATAAATAGCTCCAGAAGTGCATGGAGTTCCTAGAGTCAGAAGCATCTCTTATAAAGTTGAATAAAAACTTAAATAAATAGCTACCTGAAATGTTTCCACAGTAAATAAAGAAACATTTAAATATAACTGAAAGGACTGATGATATCAGCAAGTCTGTCCAGTATTTCACTCTTCACACCCTTTGAGATGACCATCACAGTTCCATCCTGAGCATAGGCATCATTTGCTGCACTCAGCTGAAACTCAACATCATAGGAGAAAGCTGGAATAACAAAGGGATCAGGCCATTCTGCTGAATCACAACTACTTGGGGATCCAAAGCTTACAGTATGTAGTGTTGAGACAGAAACCCCTTCAGAACATTTGAACAAAACTTTGAGTGTGGCTCGTTCATTCGGTAGGTAGCTGATTCCCAAACTGTAAAATAAAGTTCCCTCTGAGACCCAAAGTGTTGCGCAGGTTTGCATTCAGCTCATCAACTGATGGGGTAATAACTCAGAAAAGCATCATTGAAGTGTCAGTAACAGCTGAAGCATGCTGAAGAAAATACAGAACAATATATTATCAGGAAATAACCACTGAGAGTGAATCAAATAGAAGTTGTACAAAAATAAAAATGTACATAAGAAACCAAAAACAGATATAAACAGCATATAATTCAACAATGAAATGGGCATTTATTGTGGAGTATCTACACTGATCCTGATACATCATCCAGAGAGTAAGTGTGTCTATAAATGTGCAAAACAACACTCCCCAATCAAACTTTCCCTTAATGCACCCTGTAGTGCGTAATGCGTCCCTGTAGTGACCAGCAGCTTTCCTTCCACACGATATACAGCAAGAGGGGTGTAGTCATTCAGATTATAAGGATCAACAACTATTTCAATCAGCATTTACATTTCCACTTCATGAACTGGACATGCTTGTTCACGTCTGTAACAGAAACAAACTGCATTACACTGTAAACCCTGATTATGGAGCAGAACTCGTTGCCTCTATTACATTGAGTACAGCTAGCTTAAACAGCTTGATCAAATTTCTTCAATCTAACTATTTCCTTGTCCTCTCCCATTTTACACCCTTTGCTGTTCATAGAGACAGAAAACAACATTAAACAAACAAAAGTATGCAAAATGCAATGGCAAC
The DNA here is from genome assembly GCF_017976325.1 of Chelmon rostratus. Taxonomy (NCBI): domain Eukaryota; kingdom Metazoa; phylum Chordata; class Actinopteri; order Chaetodontiformes; family Chaetodontidae; genus Chelmon; species Chelmon rostratus. Next base: position 1,665,571 of record NC_055668.1, on the reverse strand, counting down.
GTGCACTTTAGGCTATATGGCTAAAACCTGAGTAGAACAGCAGGATGGTATCTTTGGTGAAATATAATGCCATTAACCATTTATGAGCCCTTTAATTCTAAAACTCTAAAATGTAAATGTACAACCATTAACAATATATAAATTGGTTCACCTAAAATAAAGTGCAGCTATTTTTAAAACCAAACCTCAGTACAAAGGTACACTGCAGTCTGAGCCACCCGACTGAAAACCTGAAAATGGAAAAGAAAGAATGCTTTTGGCTATCTGGCTAAAACCTTAACAGGACAAGGGGGTACCAACATTGATGAAATATATTGATGTCACAAACTGTTAATGAACCCTCTAATTCAGGGTGGATGCGATAGAGCTGAAATATTGTTCAAGTGAGATATGCACATCAGCCTTTTTCTGGTAACTCCTCAATGTCAATGTGAAATAATTTTCCATCAAAGTCTGAATCTTCATATTGCAAACTGAAGTCAAGGTCTAGTTCCAACTGCTCTTTCATTATTTTAATCAGCGCATCAACAGAGGCTGGACGTGAACTTTTAATTTTTTAACCTGGTCTGGTGCAACAACACGAAGGATCATGGGTTGTGGTGAGGATGCAGCTGCCATTGTGCTAATGAAAAGAGGCATTTATGATGTTCAAAGGTTATTAAAATATACAGATCATGAACCAGTGATGCTGATAACTGCCGAAAATTAGGAGAGCAGATCCGCTTTCCTGCATGCGGCGTGTTACTGGTTTTACTGAGTGATGTCACACGCATGCAGTAATGTTGAAACAGTTGAAGTTAATCAAAAATTAAAAGTTTTATTAACTCAAAAATAAATTAAAAAAAAAAAATGACAAAAGTAAAATCAAAATATTTAAGTTAATAGAAATGTTGTACTGCCATTTCTCCCCGCTAGATTTCCAAATGGTTTAAAAATGTATTGCTTACATTTAAAGGTCTACAATGGTCTTGTCCCATTTCTGATCTGTTGACCTGGTACGTGCCCCCTTGATCATTAAGATTGGTGGATGGAGCCCTGCTGGTTCCTCGCTGGTCTCGGTTTATAAGTGAGGGTGATGGGCTTTAGCTATCAGACCCCCACACTATGAAACTTGCTGCCTCCCAATGTTCCCTCTAAGCTGCGCGCTTGTGCAATCGCGCACTGCTTGAACATACTCAGCGCACAAGAAAATCTATGCAGCGCACAAAATAAAATTCAACAGAAACGTATTAATTAATATCTATTTTTAGAACTGATATAATGTAGTTAATTAGACCAATAATATTGTTTTCTGTACCATTTTGCAACGTAACTCAATGAGCGACAGGTGTCCAGCCAATAATACCATACAGTTCACTTCCGCTACGCAGCCAATCATAGCATTGACAGTGTTTGCATTATGTGCCCTGCCCAGCTAACAACAGTGCAGCGGAGTGAAGAGACGCAAATGCTAAGCCCTTATCATGGCAAAACGAACGGGCAGCGACATATCAACTCATCAAGCCAAGGTAAAAAAGACATGCGGTTCTTTAAGCATCCAGAAATCGTCTTGAAGTGGCACATTTGGACCAGCTGATGCGCACAAAGTCAGTCATCGACCTGGACAAAGTGTACAAGCGTTGGAGAAGCGAGAAGGACAGACGCGAACAATAAGGTAAAATTTAACGCAGATTTGTGCATATTCTAGTGACATATATGTATTAATCATTAAATGCTGCTACTATTTGATAATGTATGGGCAGGGTTTCCGCGACATGTAATTCATCGTGTCGCACCACCACGTCTTTAGAATGATGATTTTTTTTTCCAGATTTAAAACAATTTTAAATGGATATATATGAACATATATGTATATGTATATACATTGTGCAAAATGTGAGTGTTTTAATGTGAACAAAACTTTATGTCTGAGAGGTGTATATGTGTTATTTCTTCCAGAACATGACCCTCACCCATGCCACAACTGGACCTTACCCAGGCCAAAGCAGGACTCTTCCTATGGTTAAAGCAGGACTCTCACATATAACATACACATCTCATGAACAACGATATTTTTGTCTTTTTCATTTTATGTGGGCAAAATCAATTATATTAAAAGTAAACTAATGAAAATTGCTGCTGTAATTTGATTCTTTTAATAAGCCATGTAACTTGCTATGATCCAAGGTTTTGAACAGGCGTGATACTGGTGTGTGGCCACAGCGTACACATCTGATGTTGCTCACGGTGGTCCTCAGTGTGCTCAGGGAGCTTGTGTGTCTGCTCAGACACATGAAAAATTAGAGGGAACTTTGCTGCCTCCTGAACTCTTGATTCTTTTAAATCTCATCTTCAAACTTTTCTTTTTGTGGAAGCTTTTGGAAATGTTTGATACATTTCTGCCTCATCTGGTTTTATTTTGAGTTTGATTTTGTAAAGCTTTTTCTGCTCCAATGTGCTATATAAATAAAGTTAATTGTTGTATTATTATTATTATGATACATGCATTTTTTCTGTAGTGTGGAAGTCAGTGTCGTATGCCAACACCTCTGGCATCTTAAATCTCCTGGACTTTTGCCTGAAAGGCAACTCCTTGCTGACATCTTCACCTTCTCAGCTTGTTGACGTGATGATATTATGATTACAGCTCACCTTGGGACGACACACCTGTTGCAATAACTGAGCTGATCTATAAGACTCAGTGTTTTCACCCATTGTCTTTTTTGCACCTTTCATTCATTTTGAATGCTGACCTCCATCCAGTTGCAATGAGAGTAACTCATTCATGTCGACTTGGTTGCGACCTAAGCAGTGTGCATGTGTTTCAGCTGAAAGACTGTGATCTCTGCTCTAAAATGTCCATGCAGCCAGTCACACAGATGCTGTCATTAACCTGCACTCGTGCTGATTTGGTCAGCCGGGCTGTCAATCACCGCTGTTCTCAACACACCAAAACAACCACTGGAATATAAAGTAGTCACATCTGTGACCTTTTTCTTCCTCTTTATAATTATAAGACACACTTTGTTTTTTCTGCTACAAGTCCAACAGCTTTATTTCAGGCTGTTAACAATCCTATCTACACAAACAAGACACTTTTGCCACCACCTAATTCCATCAAGTCAAATACAATTTGTGTTGGGTTTATTTTAAATTTGCTTATTTTATCGAAATGATTCGTTCTTTGGAGTTACATTTAATTTTGTTGTTGAAAAAAAAATGGAAAGGTAATTTATGATAAGGAGGGTCATCAAATTTCAAAAAATAGCCTCCTGCAGCTCTTCTTCTTTGTCTTCTTCTTCGTCGTGAGTTGGATGTTTTCTTGCGTCGGTTGTTGGATGTCTTCGTTCCTTGCTGCCTCTTCGTGGGCCCATATTTGGTCTTTGACCAGCAGCATCCGTTCCAGCTCTTTCTTTTCTTTTTCCCACTGCTCTGCTCTTCTGGCCCAACTCTCTGACAGTGTGGACAGCTCCTCTTTGCACTTTTCTCTGTCGTCTGAGAGCTCCTTTCTAAAGCTCTCCTCTCTCTCAGAGAGCTCCTTCTGGTGTCTTCGGTCTTCTGCTGCCAGCCGCTCTCGTAGTTCTTCGCAGGTCGCTTTGCTCTGATTTAGAGCCGACTCTGCGTCAGTCAGCTGGGCCAAGGTGACGATGTAAGCATTGGTTCGAGCTCGTCTTTTCTTGGTGGCCCTGCTGATCTGTTTGTCTTTCTGCACGAGGATCTCTTTCAGCTGGCTCACTTCTGCCTGCCACTTCTCATTCAGGGCTGTCGCTCCACTGGAGGCTTCGAGCTCTTCTACAGAGGCTCTCATCCTCTCGGGTTCGTCTTTGAGGAGGCTCTGATTAAGAGAGACCAACTCCTCAGCTCTCTTTTTCAGGTCCTCCTGTAGCGCCCTGCGCTCGTGGTTCCAGCTTTCGATGGCTTCCTCATGTGTGCGCTTCAGATCGGTGACACGTTGTTGCAAATAGCCGATCCATTCGTCCCTCTCGCCGATCCTCTTGATGGCATTCCGGAGATCGGCCTTTAACTTTTTGTTCTCCTCCTCTGCGCTGGAGAGTTTCTCCCACAAGGTCCTTCTGTCTACCCATCTGCCACTGTCCTGTCTTCTTGCCATTGCGGTTAATGTTGTTCTGAACTGATGATCTGATGTTCTCAAAAAAAGCTAAACTGTCTCTTAATCCAACTAGTCAATATTCCAAAAGTGAGGGACTGGCTTCTTGGCTCTGGGGTGCCTAAGTATAGACAGTGACAGTGACATCAAAGATCAAGGTATGCCCTCAAGGTATTGACTCCGCCTTAAAAAGAATGCACTTTTGAAAAAAAAAAAAAAAAGTGCATTCTTTTGAAAAAAAAGTGCATTCTTTTGAAAAAAAAAAGTGCATTCTTTTTAAGGCGGAGTCAACTTCCGTATATGGGCATACCTTGATCTTTGATGTCACTGTCACTGTCTATACTTAAGCACCCCAGAGCCAAGAAGCCAGTCCCTCACTTTTGGAATATTGACTAGTTGGATTAAGAGACAGTTTAGCTTTTTTTTTTGAGAACATCAGATCATCAGTTCAGAACAACATTAACCGCAATGGCAAGAAGACAGGACAGTGGCAGATGGGTAGACAGAAGGACCTTGCGGGAGAAACTCTCCAGCGCAGAGGAGGAGAACAAAAAGTTAAAGGCCGACCTCCGGAATGCCATCAAGGGGATCGGCGAGAGGGACGAATGGATCGGCTATTTGCAACAACGTGTCACCGATCTGAAGCGCACACATGAGGAAGCCATCGAAAGCTGGAACCACGAGCGCAGGGCGCTACAGGAGGACCTGAAAAAGAGAGCTGAGGAGTTGGTCTCTCTTAATCAGAGCCTCCTCAAAGACGAACCCGAGAGGATGAGAGCCTCTGTAGAAGAGCTCGAAGCCTCCAGTGGAGCGACAGCCCTGAATGAGAAGTGGCAGGCAGAAGTGAGCCAGCTGAAAGAGGTCCTCGTGCAGAAAGACAAACAGATCAGCAGGGCCACCAAGAAAAGACGAGCTCGAACCAATGCTTACATCGTCACCTTGGCCCAGCTGACTGACGCAGAGTCGGCTCTAAATCAGAGCAAAGCGACCTGCGAAGAACTACAAGAGCGGCTGGCAGCAGAAGACCGAAGACACCAGAAGGAGCTCTCTGAGAGAGAGGAGAGCTTTAGAAAGGAGCTCTCAGACGACAGAGACAGGTGCAAAGAGGAGCTGTCCACACTGTCAGAGAGTTGGGCCAGAAGAGCAGAGCAGTGGGAAAAAGAAAAGAAAGAGCTGGAACGGATGCTGCTGGTCAAAGACCAAATATGGGCCCACGAAGAGGCAGCAAGGAACGAAGACATCCAACAACCGACGCAAGAAAACATCCAACTCACGACGAAGAAGAAGACAAAGAAGAAGAGCTGCAGGAGGCTATTTTTTGAAATTTGATGACCCTTCTTAAATTACCTTTACATTTTTTTTCCAAAAACAAAATGAAATGTAACTCCAAAGAACGAATCATTTTGATAAAATAAACAAATTTAAACTAAACCCAACACAAATTGTATTTGACTTGATGGAATTAGGTGGTGGCAAAAGTGTCTTGTTTGTGTAGATAGGATTGTTAACAGCCCGAAATAAAGCTATTGGACTTGTAGCAGAAAAACCAAAGTGTGTCTTATAATTATAAAGAGGAAGAAAAAGGTCACAGATGTGACTACTTTATATTCCAGTGGTTGTTTTGGTGTGTTGAGAACAGTGGTGATTGACAGCCCGGCTGACCAAATCAGCACGAGTGCAGGTTAATGACAGCATCTGTGTGATTGGCTGTATGCACATTTTAGAGCAGAGATCACAGTCTTTCAGCTGAAACACATGCACACTGCTTAGGTCGCAACCAAGTCGACATGAATGAGTTACTCTCATTGCAACTGGATGGAGGTCAGCATTCAAAATGAATGAAAGTTTTAAGGTGAGATTTAAAATAAGCCAGAGAGTTTCATCGTGTTGAGGGTCTGATAGAAGAAGCCCATCACCCTCAGTCATAAACCGAGACCTGTGAGGAAGCAGCATTTCTGCAAAGGCCCACAAATAAGGCAGAAATAGTCTCTAAAAGGTGATGTTAACTGTAAATTGACTGGCTGTTGGAGGCATACAGCCACGAGGCGGCAATTCCAAGTTTGTTCTGTTGTGATCGGCACAGAATCCGATGTTAGAAGCTTCTAGATGGGCTTCCCTGTGGGTTGAAATACACGATAGCTGAGGAATTTCATTTATTTTCCTTTTCTTTAATATAACAGCTCCTTTTTGTAACATAATTATTAATGGACGGGCCTGTGGTGATGATGAAATCTCTTTTTAAAACTTGGAGCAATTGTACTCAGTTAAGAGTAGAAAGTGTGTGTTACATACGGAAGCAAATCAAATATTACTTTAACAATAATAATGGTAATAAAGAAAAAAGACTGCTTTATATGGCTTTTCACTGTACTGTATAATGAACTAAGTGGCATACCACGCTCAACACTGTATATCATAACATTGGGCAGCTCATGTGTCTAGTTTAAAAAAAAAAAAAACTTTATCTCTGTTTAGTGTTTTGTGCAGTGAGCAGACAAAAACATATCACTGAGAATTCAGCCTGCTGCTCCAATGATGGAAAAGTCATTGAGCTTCAATAACATCTGAAGGGACTGGTGTGCACCCAACGATGGATATGCAAAAGAAATGCAGTGAGAAAAGAGTGAGACTCCAAAAAAGATGAAAATGACAAAACACAAACTAGCACTTTGTTTTGAATCCTGACTGCTGGGGGCAAAATGGTGCTCCTGGGATTGACAGAACAAAGGCTGACATGTGCACAAGAACAGTCTGCGTCAGAATTAGCAGAGTGTATTAGAGATCGACAGATATGGGTGTTTCAGTACCCATACCGATTATTAGCAGTTACAGAGGCCGATAATCGATATTTGGAGCCGATATTCATTTGCAGTAAAAGTGTAAAAATTGGTGTAAAAATGTTGAATAATACAAACACTGAACTTGATTTAAATGCCTAAAGCATGTTTATTTAACCGAACAAATCGAAAACAAATAGCTCCAGAAGTGCATGGAGTTCCTAGAGTCAGAAGCATCTCTTATAAAGTTAATTAAAAACTTCCATCATTTAAATATAACTGAAATGACTCCTTTGTTTTAAGTTCTAACACAACAAAAACTACATGGCGTTAACAAGCTCAGCAGTAACTCTTGTAAAGTTAAATAAAAACTTATATAACAGCTCCCTGAATTTTATACACAGTAAATAAAGTAAAATTTCACAACATCTGAAATGACTTTCAGATAAATCACTCCTGATTTCAGATCATAGGACCAGAAAGCTCACAGCAACGTTAGTAGTTGTGAGTTGTAAAGTTTTTCATGTGTCTTTCACACAAACTCACACTTTTCTCTTCATAACAGACATTCTCCCATTGAGTCTGCTGAGCATTTAGAGCAGGACCAGCGAGCTTATGTTATGCTAAAAGCTAGTCAGCCTTCATCTCAGTGTGCTTCCTTACAACAAAACAAGACTGAATTGACTTTCTTACTCTCTCTCACAATCACACACAGAAGCTTCTACTATCAGGGACTGTTTCTACATCGATATTACAAACAGCATTATTTCAAATGAATCACAGACATGTCGGGAGGTACTACGAGCTAGCAGAGCTGCCGCTAATGTTTACTCTGCTCTTACGTTACTCTGCTGCGCACTGTAACGTTAGCAGTAGTTGTGAGATGTAGAGCACTGGGATGTTTATTATAATTTCGGGAGAGTTTTCTGCATTTACCTTGGACACATGAGTTTGCTCTCCGGAGCCTGTCATAATGAGAAAATTTCGAATATCAGCTCCGATTATTGGCATGTACAAAAAGAGAAAGTGCGAAACGATGGTAAAAGAAGAAAAACATCTGTCCAGTAAAGCTTTTTGATACCACAGAGATGACAGAGATATCTATTTGTAACCCTGTTGAAATCCTTACCCATAATATTAACAATGAATACTAAATAGAGAATAGATATGTATGTTTTGGTTAAAGCCTTTATTAAAAGTGTTAAAACAATATTTCATGAAGGTTAAAATAGTTTAATTAGATTTAATTAAGTGATTTAAATAGTTTAGTTAGATTTAAAAAGTTAAAACTTAATAAATAAGTTGTTTAAAAAGACATTGAGGTGTATTGTGAAATATTTCATTTTATTTTGAAGGAATTCTTGGGGAAAGAGGAAGTACTGATTGAAAAGAGGAAAAGAGGTGTAATCCTGGTCTGTAATGGGTCAAAAGGTGTGACTGATGGGTCAGACAGGAAGAGAGAGTGAGATGGTGCGAATGCGGAGTTTCTTTTAAGAAAAATAAAGAAGAGGAAAAAAGAACGAGATGTTGGACGACGAGTCACCTGGCGAGTAGCATGTAATTGAGAAGTAGTAGTTTCAGTGTCTAGAAGATTGTTGGTTTAATATTCTGGGACTGGATAACTGAACGTGACTGAACAACTAGAGACACCTCCACTCGGAGTTTCTGAACTGTTGTGAACGAGTCGGATTCGTAGCTGCATCGGAGTAGCTAGCATCGCTAGCAGAGTGAGTGTGCTAATGGTCTCCGCGCTGTGGAGCTAAAGCAGCTGCCGCTGTGAGCAGAGCATCGCCGTTTCCTCTCGGACTGTGAGGATTCGTCTGGATCGTTGCCAGTGTGAGACGTCGGTCGGATGGACGTTGCTGTGGACCACCTGTGGATTGCCCCGCACTCAAGCTTCATCTCTCAGGCCTGCAACGTGCTTTGTTTCGGGTTTGCCGGCTGTGTGTATGTGTGTGTGTGTGGTGTGGGCCCACTGAATGTGAGTTATTACAGAGGGAATACAATTATTTGAGTGTTTAAACAGTACTTACAAATGGTTTAAAGGTTCATTTATTCAAATGTTGGGAGTAATTTTATTTAGAGTAAACTAATTTTATTTAAACTTAAAAGGTATTTCATTTATACTTAAAGGGTGATTTCCTTGATATTTAATAAGTATTTTCTTTGAGCATAAAGCATAAATATTGGTTTGACAGTGAATCTGATTCTTTGTGCATGAATTGTTTCTGAATACCAAGAGAACAAGGACATGAAGATATTTTTCCATGAAGTGTTTGTTTGTTACATGTAAGTGAAAGTAAATAATTGATTATTGATTTTTTAAACAGAGTCTGGTGTAATATTTGTTATCATTTCTTGAGTTAAAGGTGTAGTTAGTAATCTTTTTGCCAGTGGGTTTTCATCACTATTATTCTCATTTAGGTTATTGACATTAGATTAAAGAAACACAGGACAATCAAAAAATGAATACTAATCAGGGGAGAGTCCCGTATATTATTTCAGAGAGTTTATTGCCAGTTACAATAGGTTTATTTACGAACTCAGGGCCCCTCTCTGCTGTTCTCGGGAGAAGTGGGCTACATATTGATCTACAATCTCATCCCAGCTGAACTCATCGTTCACAGACTGGAGCAACCAGAGGAAACAGTCACACAACAGCCAGCGGACAGAAAAATAACATTTACAGATCCAAAGAACCAGCAGCTGCAGGCCCTCAAGGCTCAAAAGGTGAAGCGTAAATGAAATCATCTGCCCAGAGATGTTCCAGTCCTGTAGTCCTGCAGTGCAGAGGGTTGGACATCGAGGTTTTCTGTGTCTTTCCTCTGGAAACAAGTCTGAAGTGAAGACAGGTGATGATGGACTCAGAGGTCATGACCCTCAGTCTTTGCGTCTGTGTGTAAGACAGGATAATCACAGTGTACTGCACTGTGTGTACTTTGTGACAGTGTGTGAATTGAGCAGTTGGAAAGCTTGAAGCGACTGTTCAGAGCAGAGGTGAAGTCCTTGAACTGAGCAGGAGAGACTAAAGAAGAACATTTAAAGTCCACACAGTGGATTCATGAAGAGGCTCTGTGGTTGTTTCAGAGTTTCCAGATGAATAGGAAGCACAGAGCGACCTCTGAGACCTTCTTTACTCGAGTTCACCCTGAGAAGCTCATGTACACACACTCTCACACACACACACACACATATATGAATGCACAGATACGTTCAGGATGGTTTGTACTCCACAAGGAGCAGCAGGTCAGGTCCTCCATCTGTGACTGTTTTCCATGATGTTTGGTCGACTCCTGAAATGTTGCTGCTGTTTCTGGTGATTGATGTGTACAACAATCAAATTCTGTAAGATACATTTTCCACAAAATTCTCTGCTGATAGAGCAGGAAAAGTCAGTTCTAGTTGAATTGTACTGTACAAGTTCTGATTTATTTTAACACGTATAGTATAGGATATATTAATGAATTGAACAGCACTCCAACAGACGGCCATTTGAAAAAATGTTACAGTAAAAAATTAATGTCTCAAAAGCTGTTACAGAAAATAAAAGTAAAAGCCACAATGAGACACACATGCTTTCAATGTGAAAACTGGAATTATGTCTCTGTATGCAAAAATGTGTGAATAGAGGTGATCCAAAAAAAAAAAAAACATGCAGAAGAAGGAAAAGAATAAGTATTAAGAAAGAAATGGACTGAAGACAAGTTTGCTTTCAGTCGCACAATAATTGCTTCAGGTGGTGGTTACACCCGTCAGACTGAGACTACACAAACGAGGCAATGTAGCCTTCAAAACGACTTTGGCAAAGAGACCAAGCTCCCTGCATTAAAAGACAAGCCACATAGAGGACATTGAGATGCAAGTGTTGCAGAGGATTAATAAGTCACCATGGAACAGAATCCAGGTTGATGAGTCTACTGATAGTGACAACAAGGCAATACTACTTGTTTTTGTGCGATACATATATCAGGAGTATGTGTTATGTTCACTATTGTTAACTAACACCACAGCCGCAGAATTATTCAAGTCTCTGAACGATTACATACAAGGAAAACTGAATTGGTCCTTTCATGTGCATATGCAGACAGAGCAGCTGCCATGACTGGACGGATTTCTGATTTAACTGTGCGGGTTGAAGAGGCTGTCCCTGAATGTGAGGCTACGATTCATTAAAGTCATTAACCACATCAAAGCACCAAAGCCTTCTACTCACAGAAGTAAGGTGGCCATCGAAAGAAAGATCGCTGGCCAGAGAGCCGCTGCAGAGATTTCTTTCTGAAAAAAAGTCCCCACCAGACAAAAATATAGGTTTTCTTTTCAGAGAGAAACTGAAGGAGACTCATTCTCCCTGTAGAACAGTGCCATATTAACAACTGTACATGTACAGTACATGAGAATGGGTGATGCACTTGCAGTGCCATTTCAGGGATAAAAACAACACATTTCAGTGGTTTGGTGACCAGTAAGTACTTTTAAGTAGCTTAGCATAAAATTTTGTAATCTGTAAACAAAGGGCTAGTCCATGTGACTGGGTTTAAATACAAATTCAACTGGGCCCATTTAAAACTTTTTTTGGCTTTTGGTAATGACAAATAAAAAAAAACCTCTAGCCCTAACTCTGCACACACACACACACACACACCTATCACTGCAAGGAATGTATTACTCAAATATGAAACAATAAGCACAGCTAGGCAATACACATACTCAGTCATGGAAAGAGCCAGTTTTACTCGGAGTACACATCTGTTCCAGGAGATCATTGACAATTGTGTCTCTGCCCTGCAGTCCAAAATTTAGGTCATTCACGTGTTGGAATATGTCACACAGTAAGCAGGCCGAGGTCTGCCTGCTACAACTGAAGAAAATAGTGTCCTCTCTGAGGAACAAATCAATGATTTACTGGTGCTCAGCCATCGAACATCATTGTGCCGTTCAGAGCGCTCCTGTTCTCTTGATCGCGTACGGCACAGTCTGAAAAGGCCAAGCTCTTGTTCCTTAAGTTCTCTTGTTTGCACTTGATGTTACTGTCGCCCTGAGTTGATGCATTTTGTTGGGGGGGGGCAGATGGTTTGAAAGCAGAGTGAAGCAGGCTATTTACATAAAAAGTCGAGAAACCATCCCTCCACACAGGACTGCCAACTTCAATTCTGTCCTTTCATCCCTACCCAGGAGATTTAACAACTATTCACACTTCAGCTTCACTTCACCTCACCTCAGGTGATTTCAATGACTCTTAACAAGTGCTGTTACACAGCCAGAGACATATTCAAGTCTCTACGGTAAAGCCCAGTTGCCCTTGATTCATCCCTCCTTTGATAACCCTGACTTGGATGACGAGGGAATCTTCACAGAAGAATACAGCAGTCACACTCTCCATTTAAGTTCTACACTTAGTTTTGTGCACAACATCATCTGATGCACACTAAAGTGTAAGGACATCATCTGACATCATCTCTGCAGTCTCTGTGCTGCTGTTCACTGTTCTGTCTTTAATGTGCTGCAGAACAGGAACCTGCTGGAAACCAGTTTCAGGGCAGTTTGAATGTAACACATGTTAAAATCTGTCATGTGACCTTGAATCTTGTCAAAGTGAAATGAAACTCAGGACTGCACTGTGTCCATGTTTTCACAACATGACTTTTTACCAGATTTATGCTTTATAATGTTTGTCAAAGCTTCAGATTGTCTGTTTGATACTCTTTTAAAATACTGCAGAGAATTCTGTATAATTTATATTGTGATCTGTCAACAGCATTATAAATTTGGAGTGAAGTGGAGAAATGTCTTGTGTTGCTTACAGAGTCACTATTTGCTACTTTTAGTAAAGGATTATAAGATGACTCATTTTCTGACATTTCCGGAGGGTGTTAAGTGGTTTTTTCACTTCTACATATATGAAAATCAAATCTGATTTTCAAAAAACCTTTGTGAAGGAACATCAGGACTCTCCTTAAAAATAAAGCACTTTTTTCAGAGGCAAAGGAATGGAAACATAAATCGGGTATATAAAATTCAAAGAGGATCAAAGCCATAACTTTTATGTAAACTGTCCAGATCATGTCCTGCATCAGGGTGAAGGGTTTCTGGTTTACTGCCAGCTGGTAATGGAGCTCTCGGTGGATGTCCTGTGGATAGCTCATGATGCTGCTGGCTGCTGTGTTGTCCTCAGGTCATTGTTTGACTGAAGCACAACACCTTTCCTGCAATAACTTTCTCACTGATGGTTTCTCATACTGTGAGGAGACTCCGGTGGGTCCAGAAAGACCTCATCCAAAACAAGCTTCGTCAGGTCACTCAGATCATCTGTAAAATATGGCAGATTCAGCATTACTTTCATTAGAGTGTCGTGTTTTATCAGGGTCGACCATGTAGACCTACGACTGCAGATAAATGTGGTCTGGAATGGAGGAGAAGCAGGCAGGTGTGTGCTGATCACAGTAAGATCACAGAGGAAACCAAAATGTCAGAAGAAAATGTATGAAGTGACCAACCCATTCATTCTTGAGTCTAGCATACTGTGTATTGCATTTCTAGGCGATCCGACCACAGTTACTGTCATTTAAACAATTCTTCTTTCACTTTCTATAAGGATCACTTCATCAGTTGATGTAGCCTCCTAACAAAAGTCACCGTAGTATTTATAGTAATTCCAGTGGGTATGATCTTCTCATGTGAATTATTTTGAGCACTAAAAATACTTTTCTTTTTTTTCATATATTGTCATCCTCCCATACACTGTGGGAGGCCTCTGTGGTGATGTCTCCACATCACTGAGGACTGTCTCAAGGACTGCTGCTGAGCCTGGAATAACATGACAGAAAAGGTTCAAACACTGGATTTGACTGCATTAGTTTCAGCAAATAAACTGTCATCTGACACACACACACACACACACCCTTACAGGGATATTTGAGTGTCTCACAATTTGTATGTTAACTCTGTCAGTGGCGACAGGTTGCATGTGGGCCTACAATACACACAGGAAAGATTTGCCATGCATCATGCTAAACGCCAAGTTCAACACGGCTGACATGCAAAATAAACGGTAAGCAACATAAAAATGGGAAAACTTGCAGCTTCTACGTTTTGAGTCAGTATCGATTTATCCTTGAGCTTCATTTTCTTTTCTTCTGGCCCTCATTGAGAAAGCTGTGTTTTCCAGTTATTGGGGACCATTTCCATCAAAAATAAAGTTAATCCACTCAGCTCCTCTGTCCTCTGAGGCTGGGCCCAATGTAGCAATTTGTGCTGGTCTTTGCAGCCTGTACTTAGCTTCGACATAATGCTGGCATTTCTGGTGCTTGCGAGAAAACAATGGCGCACCTATGCAAAGGCAGTTCTGAAGCTGTGGGTGCAGACAGTCAGATGAGCCTGCACTTTACGTAGTAAGAGGGGTCAGATCTGAATTATATTAAATTTTGTGGGTTGGTGAACAGTCCAAACCCAAATGTATGGGCACAAGCACCAAAAAGGTGGGTTTCTCATAATATGTGAAGGAGCCATTTTAAGACAAGCAAATGCAAAACACTAATTGGGCCAGTAGGGATCGCTATGTGGTGGGGTTGTTGGACCTTCGTCCAGGTGACAGGTGTTGCTGGACAGAGGAGCACTACAGTTTGTTAAGAGGAATAATACACTTTGCCAGGAGGAGTAATATGCTGTATTGTTCTATGATTTTGTTTCAAGGTTCATTGTTTGAGTTACTGTATGTCCACGAGAAACTTAAGGGTGAGCAAATAAAATACCACAAACCAAAGAAATAGAAGTCGGACTTTTAATTCATGAACAGTACAAGCACATTGATTACACTCATTAGCCTGTCCATGCAGCCCCTCAGTGGCTTTAAGTTTAGGCTTAGCAGATACAATATGATCCCTTTAAATTGGATTCAATTATGTAATATCAGATGGACTTGTCTTGCAGATCAGTCAATGAAAATGAGAACTTTAACAGTTTTCTTTTAGTATCAAGCAGCAAAAAAGTGTAAAGTTGTAGTATTACATGTTTGAGTTCATTTGCCATTTGTCACACATCATGAAATTAATGCTGAAATGATTTGTTCTACATTTTTGTCTTTTTGATTTTTTTGTAAAACAAATGACAAAAACAAGTGATTGAGTGATATAGAAGATAAATACCATAGACATCATGGACAGACATTGAACAATAACATCAAGTAACTACAATGACGCACGTGACAGTATTTGAAGATTCCAGGAGTAGAGAGTACATTACTTTAAGTAGGGTATGTGTGGGTAATGTTTGGATGTGAGGCAATGATATCAATAGGACACGTTAGTGTGTAGAGTAAAGAGTATGGCCTGTCTGTTAGTAGTGTGTTAGTATTTAAAATAAATAGTGTGTTGTCATAATGATACTAAATATATGACGTAATAGTAATAATGATACAATAATATGATAAGAACATAATAACATTGTCATTAGCATCATTATATACATATTCATCACCATTATAATAGTAAACATTACATTTAAATAGCAATTAAGAGCCGTAAGCCACATTTTCATTTGCAGTATGTGAATGATTGCACTACAGCTGTTGTGTAGAGGAGAATTAGGTTTGAAGGAGAGTCTGTCTGAGCCTCGCTGATGTTAAAAACAGTGTTGGTTTTCTAGGCTTTGATATGATTGAGTTAACTGTTCAGCTCTTAATCACCGACTCTAGACTTTACTCCTGTAAAGTTGACTTGCAGCTGCCGCGGACGTTCTACCCAGCAGCTCACATTTCCTCATCTTTCACTTTGCCATTCATCTTTCCTCTCGCTGTTTCTGTCCTCTGCTCCTACTCTCTTCATTATTTCACCTCTTTTAAAGGTCATTGCCAAATTACAGACATTTTCTCTTTGCTGAGGTCATCAGCTGTTTCTGGACAGAAAATAAAGCCTGTGGATGCAACATGGACAACACATAGCCTGAAGCCCCTCTCTCTCTCTCTCTCTCTCTCTCTCTCACACACACACACACACACGCGCGCGCACACACACACACACACACACACACACAAGGCCATATCATAGTTACAGCCTACATCAGATCAAACATACAGATGGACATCTGATCTGAAACCCACAGCCCAACACCCCCCCTCCATCCAGGGCACACACACACACACACACACACACACACACAATGAGCTCACTGCCCTGACAACCCCCAGTGTGACTTCTGAACTAACGAGCTGACCTCCACTTAACCACTGATAACCTCACAGCAGCAGTGCTGAACTCTGGTATTCTGTCATATGGACAGAGCTAAGGCTCATATTTCCATCTACTATTCAATAAAGTGTTTTTCACCTTTTTTTTTTTGCCAAAAACTGTTATGTTTATAAAAATTAAATTGAAACTGGAAATATGCTTCAGTGGCTCTGTTTAGGCAACTTAAAGTACTTAGTAAGTGAACAATTGTGGTTAAATACATTGAAAGTTTTTGTCACCATTACTACCAAAACATTAGACTGGATGTGGCAACCACAACACACTCTCACTTCCAACTTGTCACATAAGGACACTTGGTCAGTGGCCTTACGCTTCAAGTTATAATGCTCTGAGTGCCCCTCTAGCATTAAGTTTGCATGTGCAGGACTCTACAGTCAAGCAATGTCCAGCAATGATTCAGGCACAAAAACTTCTTGGTTAGGTTTAGGAAAAGATCATGGCTTGGGTTAAAATAAGTTTGTTCGAAACCTGGTCTCCTGTGCTGGATCTATCCAACCCTCCTCCACATGTGGACTTCTCTTGCTTTTTATACTACATCATTTGATGCCTCTGGAGGCTGTCTGTAGAGGTCTACTGGACTACCCTGCATGTTGAGTGACACTTCAGGGTACGCAGTGCCTTAAAAAGTGACGCAAAGGGTCGTGACCAAGTGTCCATATGTGATGAGTTAGGTGTGTATTTACCAAAGGACCATGCTGGCACGCATAGAAGAAAAATGACCCAGTTGAACATTGTGTTTGGGCTCATGCAATATGTATTTTATGGTGTTTTTCTCTGTGTTTTTGTTTCACAAGCAATTGGGCGTTTCATGAGTTGACATTTGGATTTAAACATAATCTGACACCTGGCGCAGTGTTAACCCTTTGTGCATACCACGCGGATACTGTCACGTTACAATATCTACACTGATCCGTGCCTCTGGCAAGCTCGAGCTGCTGCAAGCAGGCAAAGTTTATCCCATCTTGTGTCCCTGGAACAGGTGCAGGATTTTGGCATCGATGGTTCAGCTTAGCACTTAACAGCCAAGAGAGGTCAGAAAAAACATTTTTACTGCACATGCAAAAGTCAGAGGGATGGAAAATGCATTTGTTTAGTGAAGGTGTTAACCAGTTGTATTGTTGAGGGTGAAACTGTCTTAGCTCAGTTTTCTCACTTTTGTAGGTTTACATGAATAAATAAATTGTAAATGAATTAATTTTTGAAAAGAGACCTCATTTTTATTTATCATTATCATATAATTATCACCTACAGTAGGTCATAGCTCACCTTCCTGTCTACTGTATTTAACACTGCAACTCTTTCCACTCATCTGAAGAGTTTTACTACTGTGCTACATGTCATCAAGAGCACATCCTTACAGTCAATTAACCAACAACATTTGACTCAAGCGTCTTTCAACACATAACACAAAGGATGCTTCTCTCATTTGCTCGTGTCACAAAGGCTTGAAGTTAAAATGAGCCAACTGCTTTGTCAACACATTAACCTCAGGCCTTTTGGTTTGGGAACATTTGTCTGGCCTCATTCACGTCCAAACATATCTGTGCTGTCACTCCACTTTACGAGCTGGGATTAAAAGTTGTTGGCTGGAGATTCCAGTGCCTTCCACAGTGACTATTCCCCCGCGGCTCGTCCTCTTAACACCAACATGGGAACGTGAGGAAATCAGGAGAAGGCCACACATGGAGGGCACACAAATCTCACTGTCAAGATATGTGGTTCACACGTCAGTAACACACATGAGGTGGGGAACACTGTCAGGGATTGAATGATGAATTGAGGCCTAATGTGTCTATTTATGCACATATTGACTTTACATGGATAGCTACCTAGATGGATTTAAGTCAGATGTTACCAAGACAACCTAAGCCAATTCACACCTGCAATCACAATACACAAAGGGTACAAAAGCAAACGTAAACACGTGAAAAATGAATGTAATAACCCGTTTACTCTTGGTTCTGAGATCCTGATGCAGATCAAATATGGATCTGGACCTTGATGTTACATTTAAACAGGTGCAAATGGTGACAAATAAACTTGAATGTTAATCTTTTATGGGGAGGCGTAGGTCTTGTGTGCAAATGATGGCTGCCTCACATATCCTGAGTCTGTTTGAGACACTGGAAGTGCACGTTCCCCAGACATGAATGCTACACATACAGAAGACGCAACATGTACATGAACAGTAGAGGCAGTATGAGGATGGTAGTTTATACCTGTTGCTAGAAATGGGAGGGTGACGTCAAACAGCTCTGCTGAACTGAACTGCTCATTGTGTGACAGACATTCGAAAATACTGGTGGTGTATTCTCATCATTAATTTCTCACATTGGCAGAATGAGAGTAATATACTCAGAATTGTCACAACGTGCTTGACTATACCAGGCAGATGTCGCTTTCTCTGCTTTGATCTCAGAATAAACAAGATAGTAACCTATCAACCTATAGTTGTTTACATCACACAAATCTGGAAGGTCTATACAATCTATGCAGGATTGGTGCCGGGCCACACAAGAAATAATGTATTATTTTCGTTTTATTTATTATCTGATTCTGAATGATCTTTTATTTTGAAAAAATCTTTTATTTTGAAAAATGGCCGGATTCTCTCGGTTACATCTCTGCCACTTCAGCGCTCAAATATAACCCACAAGTTCGCAAAATGAGTAAAAAACAGACGTCTTTGGAAAGTTTCTTTGCGAAGGGGAAAAGACCCAGCGAAGAGACAGAAGAAGAGCCGATGACTTCCAAGAAAAAGAAAGCTTTTAACAGACAACACCAGGAGTCCTACCGGAAATCTGGATTTGTCGACAGGTGATTCCCACACACCGAGCTGCTCTGCATCATATGACCGGCTCTCTAATGAGGCAATAAAGCCTCAAAACTGCCACCCGGAGACCAAGCACCCTCCTGGATTAAAAGACAATGTTGTTGAGGGAGCTGCTAATAAAGTTCCATACGAGCACACAGTGATTTACGTTTATTATTATATTTACATTATAAACAATCTAGACCCCCCCAGGCCGCGGTAAAATTGTCAAGCATTGAGAAAAAGGTTGGGGACAACTGCTTAAGACTGTGGTGGCATCTGCAACTGTCTATGCAGTGGTCTGCTGGGGCTGTTGGAGCTCTGAGAGGGACAGAAAAAGACTGAACAAACTGGCTCTGTCCTGGACTGGCGAGAGGAGGATCTTAGCCAAGCTGACATCAATCATGGACAACCCCTTCTACCCCCTGCATGAGACGGTGGGGGCCTTTAGCAGCTCCTTCAGCAACAGACTGCTGCATTCATTGCGTAAAACGGAACGCTACCGGAAGTCCTTCATTCCAATTGCTGTCTGACTGTTTAACTGTCAACATCATTTAGCATTTTAACAGTTACCAACACATAACAACATCACAAGCCTCCTGTTTTGCACCACTGTGTTATTTATCTTTAACATTTGCTAATATCCATTACATACCTGCAAATATCCCATGCAATATTTCATTTTTTCTTTATTGTGCTCATATATTATTTCTACTGTGTTATATATTTTCAACTGTGCAATAGTAAAAAACATTGTATTTTATTATCCATATCTTACCATACCAAACTGAGCCATCCTTTTTATTTTTAGACACTTTTTGTAGAGAATTAACATACATTTTTGAAAATTTTATTTTGTATCCCTTTATATTGTCTATTTGTTTGTTTTCTATGGCTGCTTTAATTCTTGCTGTTATTGCTGACTGCAACAACGTAAATTCCCTGGCATGGGATCAATAAAGTTATATCTTCCTGTGCTACACATATATCAGGACAACACCGACACAGCATAGTCAGGACTCTGTGTGTGTAAGAGAGAGAGAGAGAGAGTCAGTAAACACAGATCTCATTTTTATCTGTGCTGGTCGCTGTCACGAGCTTTGATTATATGCTATGTGGGGGATGCTGATAACTGTGAAACTGTAGCTGGGCAAATGTATGGGAAACACTGATGTTTCAGGTAGGTTTTTTCGATAGAGACAAAGAGTAGATGTCCTCTGAAGAATCTTTAACAAGGTCTCTGATATTTTTTGTGGAATGCCTTACCAAAGACCAAAGCATATATTTAAAACATCTTAAAACATGTACAAGCCACAAACATGAACAAGCACACATCTTGCTGCTTGAGTAGGTAATATAACAAAACAAATGAAATACAAACATAGATACACTCAATATGAATCTTTTTCCGACTTGGAAGATACACTTGTTAACATTTCACCATTATATTGATAGAAAATAGGTGGCAGGTAGCATTACGCTTTTCTAAAAATATATTTGCTGTTGCGACTTTGTATATAAATGCAAGTTCTGGAGCACAAAGATGCAGATTCAACATCATTATTTTTCATTTCTGCCATATTAAGGGATCATATGTAGTAATTGCCCAATTAGGCAGCAGTTGGTGCACCACTGTGCTACGTTTACCTGAATTTAATTATCTCTTTCTTCTACCACTCCTTTTTGCCATCTGTGGCTGTGATCTGACATCATTTACAAATGTGAAATGCTAACCAAATCACAAATCACGGAATTCACGCTAAAAATTGTAACTTATCATGGATGGAGAGGATAAAAAAAGTTACTGGATTATTCTATAAGGCCACGCAACACTATACTCAGAACTCAGATGGACAAACTACAAAAAAAGTGATGCCTTCGACAGAGGTTATCAGCAATATGTTTGGAGTTACATACTGAAAGTAACCCCACAGACTAACTCAGCAGTCAGGTCTTTTATGGACACAGGCTGGTATGAATGTTCCAAAAGGACAAAGGGCCAGAACCATGTTCAGCATGTACTCATGACTCTCTACAAGCCTTTAGATGAAAGCACCCTCAGAGGGGTATCTGATATCAGCCCATGCATGGATTATAAAGGGATTGAGTATTAATTCCCACACCAGCCCAAACGCTCAGCCTTAAATCACGATCTGAGCTCCACAGGTGACATTTAGCTTTTTCCACTCACAGTCAGCACTGTTCACTGGAAATACTCTAAATCTAAAGCACCTTCAGCTGAAAGCATGATAGAAAAATCATAAACGTCCTGCTCGTATTATTCCCCCGGCACAAACACACAAACAAATGCATGTATGCACGCACGCACACGCGCACACGCACGCACACACACACACACACACACACACACACACACACATTAAAGTGAACTAGAGATGAACTCTCTGCTTCTGTCTAAGTAGACATTTGTGAGTTTTGTGTGTGTGTGTGTGTGTGTGTGTGTGTGTGTGTGTGTCTGCAGGGTACTATTTTCTCCCTCATTAGGAGAATGGGAATCCCTCTCTGCCTCATCATCTGTTTACAAAATCCACTCTGTGTGTGTGTGTCTTTTAGCAAGAAAAAAAGATTTATTGTGAGTGTGGGAAGAACAAAGAGAGACGGTGACTGAGTTAGTAAGAGAATAATGATAGAGTGAGACTAACAGATGGACCGCTTAAGTATCACTTCAAGTCTTGTTTCGAGCATCAAAGCTGGGATTGATGATCTATCTTACATTAGTTCACATTCTGGATAAATGGTTCATACACTCTTTGCTGCTCTGTGGCTGTTGCATGCACGTACACAGCAATCAATCCGAACTATCACTATAAAATAAGCGTTGTTCTGTTTTTATTACCTTCAAATGCCCTCTTTTTATCTACAGAAGAAGCAGGTCCTCTTCCACAGAGTCCGCCATGTTGCACCACAATGTTTCTACAGTAGCCCAGGATGGACAAACCAAGCACTGGCTCTATAGAGCATCTCTCATGTTCCTCTGTTGTTCCATGTATTGTGTGTAAAAGCCATGCTACTTTGGTGTGGTAATGTAGTGTGGTTCGTATGTTCGAGTGATAAGATGTGACATTCAAGACTTTATACTGGATGAAAAGCATAATTTTAAGAAACTACCAACTACTCATTGTTTGTCATTATTTCCACGTTTGCAACAAAAACAATTCAAATCACATTCAGTGACTTTCAAAAATGGCTGCAGGCATTGTTCTTGGTGTAGGGTTGGTAAGAGCTTAGTTAACTACAGTTTCAGAGTAGCTTCTCTACTACAGCTGAGTGAATGAATGAGTTAATGAATAATGTGAGTCATTAAGTGATTAAAGAAGGGAGAGTGAGATGAGAGAACAAGAACTGACTTCTGAGATGAAGAAGCGAGGGAATCAAAATGGAGGAACAAAAGGTTAATAACGCTGATGAGGAGGAATTGGCAGGGAGGCCACTAAAAACAAAAGAGCAGGAGGGTGAAGCCAGAGGCTAGAGCCATGCAGTGTGCAGGGCTAACAGCCTTAAATGGAAAGGCCTGACTTTACTGACACCACAAGTGTCATAGGCTGCACTGCATGATGCTTGTCTAGTTGCAGGGAAAACAATCACAGTACTCAGTCAAGCCATTAATAACTGTTTGTGAGTCAGAATGCGTGTGTGTATGTGCATCGCATGTGCCCATTTGTAAGAGTGTCTGTGTGCTCCAGGGTGTTAATTTCCAGCGATGGGATGAGTCCTTGGCATCCCGGCGTGATTCATATTAAAAGTCAATTGGCCTTAAAATTTGGCCAGACCCCCAAAGTCTGCAGCGGCGAGACATTGCTGTCAGCTAATGGTACAGCAGCCCACAGTCATACTGGCTGAAACTGAATCTGACCACAGAAACCAATGGGCCAGAGAGGACTGACCATTACACTGATGACATCGTCTCAGCTAACTGGTATTCCCTCCACTTCTTTCTATATAAGATCAGAGTGTGTCTGCATGCTTTCATGTGACACATTGAGATTTATGAAGAACAAAGCTCTCAAAAGAGTTCTTATGTCCATATATACTGAATAATTGCAAGAATACACTAGTTGTGTGTGCAAAGGGCGTGTGTGTGTGTTGTAACCTCTTGGCCTGTAACATTAGTGAGAGCTATCAGCATCTCCTTTCTCTTAATTTCTCGCCTGTGTGCCTGTGTGGTGAGGTATGTCAGCGCTGGCTGGGAAATAGAAAGAGATGAAGGCAGAGAGGCCATCACCCTCCTGCTGCTCCTGTGATTTCACTACAACCTCAACTATAATTACTGTGCACGCTATTTGCAGCAACACCAAACTTTACCACTTAGGACCAAAGCATCTGTTACTAGCATGAAAACTTCTCTTACTCCTTAGACATGACACATTTTAGGCTGCTCTAATAAAGTTAATTCAACTGCATTTACACTGCCATGAAATCTTCAAGTCTTAATGCCATCAAAAGGTTATAAAATCATAGGATTTATTTCAGGCATTCAATGTTAGTGCTGTTTCTGCAAAGAGGGTGACAGGCAGCTTGGATGGACTGAATAATCAGTATAAGAGTTGTCAGAAAGTACTGTACATCCCATGTACATAAAATCAAAAAGAGAGAAGTCAACTTCAGCTCCATAAGAGCATTTCTCTAAGAATCATAAAAAAGTAAAAAATCTGCCGTGTGCACTCCTAAACTAAAGATGACTTTTTGTTAAAATCTGCTAAGTTGTCAGGATACATAATGTGCATTTGGAATTAAGCTTTCACTCTCCTTTGAAGTGACCTCTTCGCTCTATCAATGGCAGCTGAAGCTCATGGGTATTGTAATAGAGTATCCTGCCATACCAAGCTGATGGACATAAATTCCAGAAGTGCTTAAATAAAACCATCCCATTAAAGTATTGAGAGATAACGTCCTTTGTGGATTTGTACAGGAATATTTTACAAGATTTGTGTGTTTTTAATTACCACTCTACACAACTATGTTGATCTGCAGTCTCCCTTCCCTTTTTTGCCAAATGTGGTCCTGCATGTCCCCTTTCCTCTGTCTGTCCTCTTGTCTGTCTGTCTTGTGTTTACTGCAGGGTGTGGCTGGCAGGTCTGGTCCGGCCTCCTCCTCTCCTGAGCACACCTGACTTCAATTATTCAATCAAAAGCTACCACAGTATATAAGCACCAGCCTTCCAACTAGCATTTGTTGAATTGTCTGCTCACCTAAGTGGTTACCTTGTGCCAGCATCTAGCCCAGGCTAAGTTCCAGGATCTATTTAATCTCATCCCTTATCTCAGTCAGCAGTAACCACAAATGGAAACCAATATTTATTCCACCTCCCACTACACATTCTTATCACATTCAACGAGACGCACTGTCATTATTTAAACATTTGTGATCATTAATTGCAATCATATATATAAAAATACACATCATACAGTAACATGATGACATGACGTTCCTTTATTGAATAGGATAAATCAAAGCAAGTAATCCATCAGTTCCTTTCAAAAGTGAAGTCACACAGTGCTCTACAAGATAGAAAGCACAAAATCAAAGCATATTATTGATCACAAGAATAAATACACATTCTCAAAGGTCTGTATATAAAACACCCTGCATGTCTGCACACTGAAATAAATGCAGGACAAATCCATACTTAACAAATGAACAGACACATGTCAGGCCTGTAGACACAGTACACAGCACAATAGGCCAAATAATAGAATATAACACAAATTCCTCTGCTTTTGCAGGCCATATTCAACTTAAATGTACAGAATGCACTTTAACTGAAATAATTTCAAACATATTGGTCTCTGATCAGCTGACTGCTGTCGTCATCCGGGAAGATGGCCTGATTGTCCCAGTCCACGTCTGATGGCCCTCTCCTTCCTAAGGTAGGCCACATTATGGAGGACAGCACAAGCCACAGTAATATCACATGCTCTGTCTGGACAGACCCTCAGATGGTGCAGACATTGGAAGCGTGCCTTCAGGAGGCCAAAGGTCATCTCGAGCCGAGCCCTTGTAGTCAGCATTGCAGACCATATGAAATTATAAGATGTAGACTATTAAACCCATCAATGCACATCACAAGCAATGTACAGTGTTCATTAATGTCATGTTCACCTGAACATTAATGCTGTGAGAGGATTTCCTGTTCACAAAATCTCCCCCATGGGCACCTGAGGGGGATTTTATTTTGATATGGGTGCAGTCAAGTGCACCAATGACATTGGGGAAACCTGCAACAAAAAGCAGTGAGTATCCTACTATGACTCTTAACACATCCTGTAATTTGCAATATTTCTTACCTGCAATGCTATAAAAATCCTCTTTGATGTCACGGAGCCTTCTGTGACCAGGGAAGGAGATGAAGATACCTGAAAGTGATTTAATAGCTGGGTACACACTACGCACCGTACGGCAAATTGTTGCCTTGTTCAGGTTTTCAGCATCCCCCACCGAGTACAGGAAGCCTCCACTTGCAAAAAAACGCAAGGCCACACGGTGTTGGATCCTGGGACCCAGCAGTCTGCACAGATAGCGGATGCCATCTGCAGAGAACCAATGGGTCCGCCCTGTCCCTGAAGACCCTCTCCCGCCTGAAGGCTCTCCTGAGCACAAGTGCTTCTTCATCCACAACCTCTTGCAGAATGGGCACGCCATCATTAGAGCAGGAAGGAACACACCATTTTGGGCCTTCATATGGGCTATTGGATTAATGAACACCTTTGCACCTTCACAAGCTGCAAATGGTTATCCAATCATCAGGATACCTGCTGCCCCCTGTCTGACCTTCAAACTGCTCAACTTCTGCCATGAAGTGTTTTGATATCTGGGAAATAGCATTTCAGATACATTATGTGTGTTTCTTCTAGTCTTAAAACAGCCAGTCTTTGGTGTGTGACTTCCAACCAATCAAACCACTTGGGGCTACCATAGAGATGACACTAGACATTATGTCACAGACTGTGGAATTACAATCCAATCCTACCTAACTGTGCACACATTAAATAAGCAAACACCAGAGAGAGGCATTTAATCTTTTAATTAAGTTTCGTCGTCTTCTTGGAGCTGGTGAGGAAAGGAGATTCATGATAATTATTATTATAATAATAATTAATGATCAATATTTTTTTTTATTTCAAGGTTCCAATTTTCGGTGTTTCTTCCTTTTGAGTTTGGACTCCAATGAGAGGTCATCAATCTGTTTTGTTTTTTTATAGTCAATGTCCAGATCTGCCAGTTTTATTTGCTGTCTAAGATGTGTGGCATATAACTGCCTGATAGCTTGTGAGTTCTGTAAATACATAACAGTTAGCACAGCGGGAATTTTGCATGATGAGAATGCACTTCCAATAATACTCACTATGTTGCACGGCTGGCTTTCACCCTGTACAGCATCTGGGTCCTGTGACAGAAATGACATTTTGTGTGGGCACCAGATGATGACTCCTCACCATTGTAGACTGAATGAGTACTTCCACTTTACGATACCTCAAGCCTTCTTGAATCAAGAGAGATCGTCTCCTCATCCAAGTCCTCTGTCCTCTGCTGCTCCTTCTGCTCCACTGGTGCCTTCACCCTGTCACATTTAAAAGGGATTCATATTGAAACTAGTAGATGAGACACGCCAGGCCTACAGCAGGCCTTTGATGGAGTCCTCATTGGATCATCATCTTCTTCTGGTATTTGTGACCCCAGTGTAGGGAGCTCCCACAGTAAAATGGTGTTTCCAGACACTGCAAGGTAAACCAAAGTCAGATAGTCCAGATGGATTCAATATGAATGGTTATATGTCCCATGTAAAGATGGAAGATTGTACCTTTTATGAAAAAGGGAGGCATTTTCTTGGGAGGGACACATTTGAGTCTGTCCCCCCAGGGATACCCTCTAACACAGGCCTGTCTCTGTTTGATGGTAAGGCTCTGTCCTCAGCTGGGGTTAGGTCAGCTAGTGGTGACCCACCACCCGTGCCTTGCTTGTGGGTTTTTTTTTAATTGCTATAAGTACAGACAATATGTGAGCAGGCACCCTCTGGGTACAAAGTATGTACATGCATAATATTTGTCAGGGCACTTACCTTCTGCAGAATGTTCTTGTACGTGATTTTGACTTGCTGCCAAGTTCGTTTGGGCCCAGTCATGTTTAATCTGAAAATAATAAATTAAATAAAAAAAATGAACAAAGGACACACACACATAATGAATGAAACAACAGAGGAGCAAATACGGAGCTGCATTTACCTTTTTTGACTCAAATCTGGAGTCAGTTTCACTGGCAGTTCCAGCTGTTTCATAATCACAATACAACTACGTTTTTGGGGATGTTGATAAACTATTTGGATTGTAATTGTGATGGTTTCAGTAGAGTCGTGAGTGTGTGTTTGTGCAATACTTACGCATTCAGGCAATCTGCAATGATTAGCCACGCTTTCTCTCGTTGTTTTACGGCAGTGGCGGTGTTTCCTTTTTTTTTATTTGGTCTTTCACCTCTTCATATGGGTCCATAATTATCTCCTGCTCCAACGGGGGGAAGTACGCTGCACGAGATGCCATGGTGAATCAGTGAATCTGTGAATGATTGCTGGCCCTATTTGAGGAGCTGTGTGCTGCAACTTATCCAGGATTGGTTTCACCTGGCTTGATAAATCCGTGTCTACTTATCCTGGCCTGGCGTTTGTGCAACCAATTAAGCCTGAATTCTGTTGTTTTGGATTGGTTGAGCCAGGCTCAATAACTTATCCTGGATGTCTGAATCCTACTTTTGTGCAACGGACCCCAGTACGACCCTTATCCAATGCCAGTATTATCCTCTGTCCTACTTTTTCCAGGTGCCCAATGAAGAAAAAACTCTCTTCTGCTGGGCAATCTGTATTAAAATATAAATCCCCATTCTTAACTCAAACGGTTGGTCCTCCCTGCAGTTGGACCTGGGATATTGTAAAAACCCTCATGTTCTGTTGTTAAAACAGTTTTTAAAATCCCATCCACCTCAATTAGTCACACATTAAATGCATCACCCAGTGAGCACCTGGGTCAGCCAGCTACCGGCCCGCTAGCCTCCTGCCAGCCTCAGCTCTTGAGTCAGCGGGCCACTGGCCTCCTAGCCTCCAGCTATGTCCCAGTCCTGAGCTGGCTAGCTTCCTGCCACCTCTGACAATTCCCAAGAGTCTGGTAGCATGAACCCAGCCAGTTCCCTGCATGATCCTACCCTGGAGTCACCTCCTGGGAAGCCCTCCAGAACAAACCATGGCTTCCACCAACATTGTGCCTCTCAGCTGCCCATCTCCTCATCCTCACTGTTGCCTAGCTCTTTGTCTTTATGGCTGCCCATTGTCATGGAGGTCCCACTGCCCAGTACCATGGAGGTTCAGCTGCTCTGCACCTCAGAGGTTCCACTGCTCAGCACCGTTAGCGACATCTCTGCAGTGCGTGGATCTCATCTCATCTCCAGCCATCTATGTTAGCAGCCTCCAGATCGACCGCCAGAGGGGTTCCCCTTTCACTGCCGGCCTCCTGCCTGGCCCTCCAAGAGGTCCTGTCTTCACAGCCATTCTCACTTGTCTACTCAACCATTGGTCATCCTCAGAGCCCCAACCTCTGGTCGTCCTCCTGAATGTCCTCCACAGAGTGACTTTTGGTATCAACTATACCCACTTCTGGTACTATCATCTTCCATACATAGTCAGATGATTTTGTTCATTGTACAGAAAAAGATAATGCCATCTCTGTGGCATCATCTGTTGACACTCCATTTACTCATAAACAGCATATATTAATGGATTACCCACCTTTTATTTTATGACAATATATCCCCTTTGAGATTTTGGCCAATTACTGTTAATATCTTTAAATTGTTGCCCTGCTCTCTTGCACCCCTGCTCCTCACCCCACACAACAGCAGACTCAAATTTTCTCAAAAAGACTAAAACCATGATTTCCCCACATCCCCTCTAGCAGCATAACTGAGTGACAGTTTGTGTTTCTGGACTTCTGAGTGATAAAAAAAAGAGAATCAAGGGGAATCAAGTTTTTCCAGGAGTCCGTCCAGGTCTGGGAGGTCTCAGTCACATCGCTTCAGTTATTTCACTGTCCAACGCTTTTTCCCATCGTTGTTTCATGTCTGTAGTCCTTTTACCTAAAATAATCATGAAGCAGTAACGTTCTAGGCTAAACAGATCAATGGTAATTAAGTGCATGTGTAACAGGTACCGTAGCAACGGCACTGTGGTTGACAGATAATCTCCTGTAACACTGGGATGCAGGAGAGAAACGAGGAGACGGCTTGTTAGGTCCAAGGATCTTGCAGTAATTTATTAAAGTTTCACTTTCTCAAATACACTTCTTGTTTAAGTTTCTTTCTTTATGATCAACATATTCAGTGTTCAATGTCCTTTAAGCATTTTCAATGAATTTCAGTGTCCATGTCAATACAAAACCAATAATGTCCTTCAGTACAAATTCAAAAAGCAAAATAAATCTCATTTCACCAAATACATGTTCACTTACTCTTCAGCTTAGTATTTTTTAACTTTATCAAAAATTAAATACATAGACAATGGTAATATTAACCAGCTTAATGTTCAAGTTACTTTTAAACTCCTCGTGAAAGTATTTTACTTCATTTTAAATCAAGACAGTACTGCATTTCACCTTCAGAACTGTTAAGTGCTTAAAGTAAACCAAACTTCATTTTTAAACAGTCACCTTTTTTTCTTCCTGAACTCATTGAGCAATAAAACATTTTAAAACTAATGGTAGGGACCTTACAGAAAGCAAAATAAACAGTACACATAAAAATTGTAAGTTTCTAAAGCACTACTGAAGTGTATGTTCACGTGGGAGAAGTGTGTGTGTTAAACTGACTGATTTCTACTGCCATGCACGCCATGCGTGAACACTGCACTGTTATTTGGCTAGGTTTTAGAGATGTGACGTTCGCGAACGAACCCATTCTTTTGAACGGCTCCTAAACATGAACGATGGGAGCCGAGTCGCAGCTGGGGGGAGCCGTTCTTTTTTTCCCTATGCGTGTTTTAAGCAGACGCACACAAATTAACTCCTCCTTCAGTCAATGCATAGGGTCTATGCTCCTTGCTCCTCTGCTAGAGACAGGGGGAGGGGCGCACGCGCATGAGTGCTACTGTTGTGCACGCATTCTTCACGTGAGTGCTCCAGTGGGAAAAAAAAAACAAACTGCGTGCCTCTGTCATTGGGTAGGAGCGGAGCCATGCCATGTCCATGCAGCAATCACGGTTAAAAAAACAACCACACGTGCGAGTGTCTCTCTGTCTCAGTGCCAACGTAAATAGTAGCAGGTTGTTCGAAGGAAGAAGACACACACGCCTAAAAATGAGTCAGAGGAGAAGGAGCAGCATTTGGATACACTTTTCTCGCGAAGGAAACAGTAAGGCTAAATGCAGCATTTGCCAGAAAGCCATTTCATTTAAGTCTGGGTCAACAAATATTTTACACAGGCATTTGAAGACTCAACACCCAACAGTGCAGATCACAGGTTTGAGAGCAGAGCCAGACTCAGACAACAACAGTGACACTGATGTGTCCATTGCCTCCTCTGCCTCCACTTCTGCATCTACAGCAGCCTCTGACCCCACTGGGCCTAGCCAGGCACAACCAAAAAGGCAGACATCCATCAGTCAGTATTTACCTCCTGTCATGACCCCATTAAGACAGGAGAAGATAGATGAAGAGCTGGCAAAGATGATAGCCACTGACTTCCAGCCTTTCTCAATAGTGGAGGACACAGGATTCAAGAAATATTCACAGGCGCTCAACCCCTCCTACATTCCTCCAAGTAGAAAGACACTAGTCAAGAAGGTCACAGATATGTATGACAGGGAGACAGCATCTTTGAAGAGAAGGGTGTCAAATGTACCAGCTGTCTGTTTAACCACAGACTGTTGGACTTCAAGAACGACAGAATCATATATGTCTGTAACCTGTCATTTTATTGAGGATTTCCGTGTGGCTTCCTGCGTCCTGGACTGTTTTGAATTCAGTGAGCGGCACACAGCAGACAACATTGCACAACAGCTACTTAGTGTTGCAGCAGATTGGGGGGTGGACAAGAAAGTAGTGTGCTGCCTAACCGATAATGCGGCAAACGTTACAAAGGCAATACAAAACATTGGATGGATGCACCTACCATGCCTGGCCCACACCATTAACCTGGTGGTCAGAGATGCCCTGAAAGCTACAAAGCCCATCATTGATAAGGTCAAAGAGGCAGTGGAATACTTTCACAGAAGCACTGTGGGGGCACAAAAACTGAAGACTCAACTACAAATGAATATGGAGGAGCTCCGACCCAAACAGGATTGTCCTACAAGGTGGAATTCCACCTACTACATGTTGAAAAGCTTTATTGCCAGTAAAAATGCCATAATCTCCACCCTGGCCATCACCAATGCACCTGTCCGCCACTTGTCCCAGGAGGAATGGACCACAGTGCAAGAATTGTGCACAATTTTGCAACCATTTGAGGAAGTCACTGTGGAACTCAGTGCAGAAAGGTATGTTGCTCAGCTGCTCTGCAGTATATTTCTTTAACATGCATATTGCCTGATAATAAATTATGAATGTTTTATACCATAATAGATATCTGTATAATACAGTGAAGTATATATCATTGTCAGTATATTTCTGTAGCCTGCATGCCAATTTACTGATAATAAATTATGGATATTTGAATATAGATATCTGTTTAATACATTGTAGTATTTATCATTGTTTCAGTTTTAAAATTCTGACACTATTTTTTTTTCTCACTAGCTACTTGACAGCCTCGAAGGTCATAGTGCTGGCCAGGGGACTTCAGAGAGCCACTGTTGATTTTCGGCGAAACACTACAACAGCAGCAGCGCAAGGTGTGATCAACAGTCTGTGTGCAAGTATGTCAACGCGATTCCACAAGATTCATGCCAACCACATACTAGCAGATGCTACTGCACTTGACCCTCGTTTCAAGAGGATGGCTTTCCCTGATGGCAGAACAGCAGATGAGACGTTTCAAAGGCTGTCAACTGCAGCAGCAAGAATAAGCAGTGGCACACCCATCCAGCAGCAACCAGCTGTGGAAGGACCGGAAGGGGCAGGCAGTGCTGGATCAATAGTCTGGAGCTATTTCCATGAGGAAGTAAGGGTGGCAACAATTATTCACATTTTTTTCTCTACAAATCTTTAGAATGAAATCAGTCTGATATTTCAGTCTAAAACTTCCACTACTAGCTGTAAATCACATTTAATCTGTATATAGGCAACTGCACATGCTGTAGGCCTATGCAAATCTACTATTGTCACTTCTAATTAAATGCTAAACTGCATTTCATTACTCAGATCTCTTACACTGTGTAATGACAAAAGTTGAATCTAATTTAATCTAATCACAATCTCACAAAAATGGTATCTCCTATTGTTATATCTCTCGCCCCTATGAGCAGGTGGCTGGAACAGTGGAAGCCAGGAATCCCACCGCCGATGCTGTCATGGAGGTGCGAGCCTACCTGGAGGAGCCTCTTCTTCCAACACATGAGGATCCCCTCAAGTGGTGGGAGAGTCGAGCCCCTGTTTACCCCAGGCTTAGCAAGCTGATGGCCAGGAAGCTCTGTGTTGTGGCGACATCAGTTCCCTCTGAGAGAATATTCTCGAAAACTGGCCAGATCATCTCAGAGAGGAGAAGTCGCCTTAAGCCAAAAAAGGTCAGAGCTCTTGTCTTCCTTAATGCAAATTTGCCCAAGGACAAGAGAGAGAGGCAGAAAAAGCCATAAATTCAGGAAGTGCTTTGTATTTATTTACATAGCATAGGGGCTGATGTCCTTTTTGCAAAGTTTACAGTAGTAGCCTAATAGTAGTAATAGTTGGCTGTATGTTACACATATGACTGATATTTTTTGTTTTCTATCAAAATGTTCTTTTTTGTGATACTGTTTCTGTTGACATTTTTGCACTAAAAGCTGTTCTGCACAGATATTCATTGCAGCCAACTTTGTTATTGTTCATTTAATACTTGAAGGGACTGATGTCCTATTTGCAAAGATTACAGTAGTAATAGTAGACTATATGTAGACATTTTAATTTAACTGATTCTAATTTTATTTACAGTATATCTCTAATATTTTAAATATTTGTTGTTTTCTATCAAAATATTCCTCAAGCAATACAGTTCTTGTAGACATCTTTGCACTAAGAGCTGTTTTTGTTTTTGTTATTGTTCTTTTAAGACTTGTTTCCAAGTAGTAGTTACCTTTAATTTTCTCAAATTTTATCTATTTGTCTAGTATTTGAAATGTCTTTTGTTTTCTATCGAAATGTTCTTGTGTGATAACAATGTTCTTGTGTGGAAGTATTCATAGTAAAAGCTGTTTTGCACAGAAATTCATTGCTTTTAATGTTTATTTGTGAGTAGGTATTGTATGAATAACATAAGTCAGCATAGCTTTACACATACACACACTCACATTGTACTGAAGGTAGCCTAACATGTAAGCCTTAGATGCCACCAAGCTGGATTCTTAAAAATGACTAAATATTTAAAAAGAGCCAAAAGAGCCATTCTTTTGAACGGCTCTTTGAAAGGAACGGATCGGCAAGATCCGGATCCCCTCAAAGAGCCATAAATCCCATCACTACTAGGTTTTGCCTGTGTTTCAAACTTACTTTAAACAAAATCATAAAACGTCTCCTTCAATGATTACTTAACTGATACAGTTCACTAACATCCCAAATACATTTCAGCATGGCTAGTTTCTAATTTCGAAGTGCATTTGTACATTTACCAACCTGGGATGCAGGAGAGAAACGAGGATACGGCTCATTGGGTCCAAGGATCTTGCAGTAATGAAGCAAGATGCAATACAAGACGATCATCTCCCGCCCTCGCCCCCTGCTGGTATGGAGTAAACATTACAGCATACAGATTGAATAGAAACCCCAAACCAGTGCACAAGTAAATGCAAAACTCTTGGGGTACTTTTTCAAAAATAAAATACAACAACTTGCATTCAAAATAAAAGACAATAATTTCTTTTCTTACTCTTGTTTTCACAACACAAATGTGTCACTTTTGTGGTCGTCACACATGCCATCAAGGCCGAGGCACTGCAGGTTTTCTTTTGTACTACATGCTACAGATTCTCTAGATCTCATCAATTAGTTCCTCCTGTCTAATTGAGGTGTGATTGTCTTAAGTTTATGTTTATTGGACAGGTGACCTCCAGCAGCTGTGTAAAAGCTGTGTTGTCTCTCAGGAGCAAGGTAGAATGAAAATTGATGAGTCAACAATGCCTGTTACCTTAAAAAGGGAGACTGCTCATTTTCCCTTTTCTACTGACAGTAAGCACTGGTTAACTATTATTTTAAACTATGACCACAATCTTTTTTTTAACCTTAAACAAGTACTTAACAGATGGGCGAAAAGATCAGTGATATTAACTAAAATATGCCTGAGATAAACAAACACTAAACAGTAGACAATACTGTTTTTGGATCCATTCAGCAGTAGGGGAATTTGGACAGTTGGTTAAAGAGGCTGCCTGCAGCCAAAGTGTTTCTGGTGCAATGCCCACTAACAGCTAACTCCAGGGACTAACTTGAAAAGTAGTTTTTATGAGGGCAAAATCTGTAGTGACACAATTGGCAGTTGTCTGCGATATGTCACAATTTTGCAAATGCCCTGGTAAAGACAGAGTGGTCTGTATGTCTTCATATTTTCTATTCCCCCATCCAAAGCCAACAATCCCCTTCATCTCCATTCATGTACATCCGTGAATCCTCTCTTGCTGTTCTGTCGCTGATGGCACTCTACCCCTCCTTCTCCTTGCTTTCAGTGGATCCATCTTGGTGGCAGATGTACAAAGCCTGGGGCAGCTCCTCTCACTACATGAGGCAGAGAGCTTGAGTTAGCGTTTCATTCTTCTCTCCCCCATGACAGCAATGAACTGCCATGGTAGTCAAACACTCTAGACTGAAAAAATAGCTCTGTCCCCACTTTACCCTCATTTTCTCCATACACAGCAGCACTGCTAAGCTGAAGGCTGTATGCAGCTTTAAGGCTCTTTCCATGTTGGGATTTATCCTTTTTAGTCTTGCACGTTTCTATCAAGATGAACTGCAAATCATATTTTAACAAACATTTCATATTTAAAAGACAAAATGCTTTGTATTTCATTGCAGTACATTGTACAGCTCTATCTACAACGTGGAAAAGAAAAGTACGTTAAAGATCAGCTTTTTTGCTAAGGTTGCTAACACAACACAGCTAAGGTGTCTGTGTGTCTATCAATGCTACACGCTAGCATGTGGCTAATGCTAACACCATTGATCACCCTGGCACTATGTTGGCACATGGGTGATGTAGTTATCATTAATCTCATCAGTGATGTCTTTCCACATCATTTCAAGGCTTTGCAATGATTCCTACCACTAATTTGATGGTAATGAACCCATTGACACACAGTGCTTGATGAATACATTGATGAATAACCTTATGGTGGGTTTTGGACAGGCCACATCTGATCCTATTAGCTATGTGTTGTCTTCTGGGGAATGGTGGTATTTTTTTTCCACAACTATCAAATATAAATGTAGATTTAAAATGAAAAATGATATTTTCTGAAAGTGAATTTAGAACAACCTCTACAGCTGCATCAGTCTGATCCATGTTTGTCACCATTTTTGCATGAGACGCAGGTCATGTAGGATCGACATATGTACTATGATGGATCTGGGCTTAGCGGATATAACACTGTTTGGAGTCAAAGCAGGGGCATGCTCAAAGGCATGCATTTTATGGGCGAAAAAAATAATTAGAAGCAACTGAAGTCCAACAGCTTCAAATGGATTTATGTGACCACATCCAAGATATTCATTTCAACCATCACATTGTGTTGACAGTTATTCCCATGTGACTGCAGTATTACTCCAATGTAGCCAACATATCAAAGGCAATTAGCATTTTATTCATCCAGTCACAACAGGTGGTCAATATCTGAGTATGAGTGGTTGGGGATATCTGCCAACCCTTCCTTATGGTCAATATTTCCTCTCACCAGTCCTCTCAAGTGCTTCTCCCTGGGATAATATGTTTAATGGAGAAGAAGCTCCACATTTTATATCACACTATAGTTTAACATGCTTATCAATTGTTCTAGTATATAAAGCTCTCAGCCCTCAGCAGTCTCATGTTGTAAATTATGGAGTGTTATAGTGACATAAAATATAGTGATGAGTAGAACGAGTAGTTAATTTAAACAAAAGATACTTGTGCTCAAAAAGAGGATTCATTCTCAGTGAAGAACCTTGGAGCTCTAATCTGCTTCTATACCTGCCAAAGAGCAGTGATTCCTAACACGTCTCTGGGGGTCATCAGGTGGAAACCTCCCTTAAACAGTGTTTCACCTACTTAGTCCCACTACACCTCCAGGAGGCTAGGCGGTGAACTCCGGCGTCCCAGAGTCACCCCCCATGCTCCAGGTAGTGGCCAGTACCGATGCTAGCATTTAGCTAATGCTAATGCTAACTGCTACCTGCTAAGAAGAACAGAAGAAGACAATACAGCTAGATTCACCTATACTGTTAATGTTAACTGCTAAATGCCAATGCTAACTGCTAAGATACAATCACAATACCACCGCTTTAGCTATTGTTAACTGCTACAATGCTACCACAGGCCACAGGCCTAGATGCCACATGTAACTGCCAGGTGCTGCACTACCATCATCTACCCCTGCCTCTCACCAACTGCACCAATAAAAGCGTAAAACAATGTCTTAACAGAAAGTTACAGTGACTGATAACAGTATTACTGTGGAATCAGTATCTGAGCACCTATATAGTTTGAATTGAATATATCTAGACTGTCAAGGAGTAGTTGTATTACATGCTTAAGTATACATAAGAGTAGTGCCTCTAACATTTTGTGAGCACTGCACCTATTGTGATGAGGTGTCATGCCTCAAGGACCCCCTCCCTTTGGGAAATTGGCACTTTTTGCATGTTGGGTGCTACATTATATAAATGCTAACAGATATAGCGACTGCTCTGTGGTTGTGCAGCCATATGGCACCACTTTAGAATGTAAACTTACAGGAACCACGTGTGACAGAGCCACAATGGCTACCCAATAGATTAAATAAATTACACTGTTCCTACTGTAACTATTGTATTCAAACGTTTAAAAGATTGTAGTGGTTGACTTGGCCATCTCTACTGCTGGTATCAAGCATATTTTAACACTACAGCAAACAGTTAAGAAACACAGCTGTTTTATCTTTTTACAGGCCAGCCACACACTCAGGTTGTTTTAATAAAGAAGTCAGTCAATGATAAATAGAACCTCCATTTAATTTTATGCAGCACACATAGCCAGTAGTTTTCCACACAGCATTACACAGTAAAATAAATTGGTTGTGTTGTTCAAGAGTTGGAGTTTGCAACTGTTCATCTAACAGCTAACTGTGGCTGCTTGTCGCTCTTCAGTCACTCCCTACCTAAATTAAAAATGATCTGCTGATGAAAAATGACAATTAATGTTGCATTGCACATTTCTCATGAAGGATTGTAGTCAGAATTTACCTTGTAGTAAGGCTACAGTCCATCTTGTGGCAGGTAGGCTTAGGACCCAAATGTAGTACCACCAGCGCACAGAGATAGATTAGATCAGACTTTATTGAGTTCACAATGGAGAAATTCACGTCTTACAGAAGCTCTTCAGAACACACAAGGGGGGAGGGTGCAAACAGCAAATGGAGGTGCAAATAACAATAGGAACAATAAGGTGCAAAATAAGAACTATAAGGGTGCAAATAAGAACAAGAACAATAAAAGGTGCAAATAAGAACAAACAGAGCAAAAAATTACAACTGTAAAAGTTTAAAGTGTCTTTTGCCCTGCAGTAGTGGATTTGGATGTTTGTAATCTGAGAAGAACAGAGGTTATTGTACATAATAACTATACATTGGAGTTGTACAGTGTGACAGCGGTGGGAATGAATGACCTGTGGTAGCGCTACAATAGGAAGAACAACAACAATAAAGGTGCAAATAAGAACAAACGGAGCAATAAATGACAACTGTAAAAGTTTAAAGTGTAGCTATTACAGATTTTAATCTCAGTATCAGTGGAGACAGAATAGCAGCCACACAGTTCAAAGTTAACTGTAACGGGTATTCAAAGTCACACCAAATACAGAAGGGAACAGAACAGAGGCGCAGAAGACAAGGCGCAGTCCAAGGCCGGTTCAGTAACAGAAAGATCAGTCCAAAAGGCAATTCTGGAGAATCTTGCATGAAGGCAAAGAACAATCTGTCACTGAGTGAGTGTGGGAGAGCATCTTAAGTACTGGGCTGATTGGAAATGAAGATCAGGTGAGTGGACAGGTGGGCGTGGCTGGCAAGGGGAGTGAGAGTGAACAAATGAATAGAATGGCAGCAGGTAAGAGACTGAAGACACTGTGACACAGCTCTGATATGGCTGTAGATGAGTGAACAATAAATAGTTATGCTGACTCTCTGGCCTAAGATCCTGTGAATCCATTGCACATGTGAAGGCAGTTTGAATCCAGTACAGGAATGGCGGTCTCCACCATCTACAGTGAAAACTACAATATAGACAAGTAGTTACCAAGTATAAATACACTGAATGGCTGTTATTGGAAAAATGCCAACCCTACAAATTAAAAAGGGCTTTAATGAAAGTTGGAATTTTAATTTCCTACTTTATTATTTTTATTACAATTTCTGAAATAATTCAACTTTGACAATCACATGTGATTATGATTACTTAACTAATCTGTATAGTATAGATAAATACAATAATAATAATAAAAAGAAAAAGAAGAATCCCCATATTTCAGACACTGATCTACATACAGTAGCTTGCATGTTAATTCACTGTATTCCAGTGCAGCGG
Source organism: Chelmon rostratus (assembly GCF_017976325.1). Classification (NCBI taxonomy): domain Eukaryota; kingdom Metazoa; phylum Chordata; class Actinopteri; order Chaetodontiformes; family Chaetodontidae; genus Chelmon; species Chelmon rostratus. The sequence continues at coordinate 1,626,731 of NC_055668.1, read as the reverse complement.
CCACTTGTGCATGCAGTCAACACAACTGCATCAGCCATCAGATCCAGCCAACGCTTAACAACTCCCATCTGAGTCTACAGCAGCCCTCCAACACTGTGGAGTCCTTTTAGTCACATCATGACACAAAGTGGTGTGTGTAGATGCGTGGGTGCACCACCACCAACCATTTCCTCATTAACCCCATCCTGCTCTCCTCCACCCTTGACTGCTGCTCCCATATGGATGGCAGTCCCCTCTCTACTGGTACTGAGAACTGCTCTCAGTTCATTAGAACAGCCTCCAGCCTGAGGCAGCACACTGGCCTTCTGAGGGCAGCTCAGACTTCCATACATGACTTCAATCAGATATCGTCACATGTGAATTTTTTTTCTGCCATTTTTCAAATTATGAATACATTCAAAGCATTTTGGTTTCTACCTTTAGTCCATTTGTAGTTCAGAATTGACCAATCACATTTCAGCCGGCTACATTAGGCTCCAGGCTACATTAGCCACTACAGCTGCCCTTTGTGTTGCCCTCCTTCCTTCCCTTCTGGGCCATGTTTCAGGTCTTCGGCTGAATGACATTTGCTTCACCACCCCATTTCATGACTGTAGCTGCAAATCAAAAACAAATGATATAATAGATCATATACTGTATGTATAACAGTGATGCGCTGATCAAAACTGAGTGCATTGTCTATAGCGTGCTCTAGATATTTGAAGCTGCACACCTGCTCAAATGCCTTGACATGGATAGAGGTTGGGTTCAGCCCAGTTCAGCTGCAGGTAGTTATCACTCCACCATTGTGTTAAATTGGAAAGTTCTGTAACAGGGTTATTGTCATTGAGAAGCAGTAGTAGTAGTATGTGGTGAAGATCATAACTCATAAAAAAAACAAATAGTCAACCAGACATTTTATAAGTATTCGAACCCCTTCATTTTAAGTCATGAAAGTCCAGATAAGTGATATGCTTACTTTCAAAGTGAAGAAAGGCTGCTTGCATAGAAGAGAAAAGGTGCAGACAGTCTGAGCACGAAAAGGGACTTAAATAATTTTGTTAGTATAAATAATTGTTTATGCTTTTTTTGTGAAGTAAATATACCTGAGTCCGATTTTGCATTTTGCATCAATACAGTATGTGTTTGCTTTTAGTCTGTGGCCCACTATTTTAGCCCTCCAAGAGAAAAAGTTTCCATTCCTCTGGTCTACAGACAGTCTAGTCTAAATGCATGATTTTCCAATGTTAGTATAGTTACTGTATTCAGCTTGTAAATGTAATGGAATTTAAATTAAATGGCATGAAAATACATTACGATGAAAGGTCGTAGTGACAAGGATGTTATCAGACCACTGTCTGTGTTTGAGAAGATGACTCTGCCAGAAGCTGGAGATTGTAAAGTACACACACACACACAAAGTCCCCCAAACCTGTCAGATTTATGTGCCGGCTCGCTGCAGTTATTACACCCACAGCTTATTGGGAAACTGCTACATTATGACAAGTGTCTAACAAATCGCTTATGCTCCTGTAATTGGATTACAGAGGCAGCTAGCCCCCACTGCTGGGACCTGGCAGGCTGCATGCACACACACATACACATACACACACACACACACACACACACACACACTAATAGATTTTCAGCTGTGTGTGCATGTATAATATACATATATACGTGTGTGTACATGAATGTGTGTGTGTGCATGCATGTGCTTGTGTGTATGCGTGTGTGTGTGTGTGTCTGCATTCGTGTGTGCGTGTGTGTGTGTGTTTACAGACTCAGCTGCTCATCAGTGACGAGGTTGGTCAAATGCCAGGTCCTCCCACCATTAAGTCTGATAAAGTCTGCACAAACACACACACGCACACAATGCACACATACACACTGAAGCTGTCAAGCTGTGATCAGTCAAAGCTGGTCCAAACAAAAGAATCACACGTTCTGGACAATAAACTGCTGCATTTGCATAGAAACTGAGCGTGGAGGCTGACAGAGGCCGGCTGCCTGGGACTGATCTATTAAGAGGGCTATAGACACTGATTCTACCCCGATGTGCATCATCACACACATACGTAGACACACAAACTCCGAGCCACTTCATTCATCATGCTGATGTTAATTGATACAGGCTTAAATAAACCTCTATTACCACCTCTTCACACGCATGACCTCGTGTGCACTCATGTAATATCTGTGGGTCTGGAATACTGCAGCAGGGAGTAGAAACATTTTCTTTGTCCGATGTTTTCATTTGATCGGACTGAATGGAGCGTGTGTTGTTCACAGAACTGGGCGAATGGGCTGGCACAAACCCACAGCACACACATCATAATCGCCATGAGCATCATAATCACTCCATTGAATTTTATGAGTGTACAAATGTGCTGCTGCTAATTATACACTATTCTGCCTGTAGTCTGGTTTGCTCCTGTTAGCCCAAAGGAAGTCTGTCTTGTGTTGGATAGACCTGTCAGACAGCATATTCGATGGTAGCTATCAGTAAACTATTCTCCAATTAAGTTTGATTGGTTTGTATAATGATTCTAAACAAAAAAAAAAACATTGTGATAGACTTAAAAATGACATTGTTTGCGTTTGTGTTTTCCAAAAATACATGCGCATTCCCTGCTTGTGGAAGATATTTTTTTTAAAAAAGGATACAATTTTCTAAGTGACTTTCCACTGGACGTTTCTTTCTTTCACCGTTTTCCATTGCCAGAAGCTCAGAAAGTTTTACTTTGTGCTGGAAGAAGCTATGTCAAAGCCATGTCAGATAATGAAAAATAATATACTGAAAGAAAAATGCTAACTGTCACCCATAAATAGTGAAGCAGGGTTTTATTCCATGAAAGTCTTATGGGTTATAACTATATAAAAGAGGGATCAGCCATGTAGTATTTTAGTAAATATGATATTTGTGAGTCAGTGTTCTTAGCCAGTAGACACAGCCATCAGTATTGCTGTCGTAGTTCAAAGCAGCCAGGACCACTATGGAAATAAGTTATTTTAATGTTTGGTGTTTTCTTCCTGCGTCATGCTTCAAGTGCATAACTTTGTTTTACATTCTGTTTATAGTTTGCTGAATTGGTTTTGTGTTTCTATGCCAGTTTCACAATGAATGGCATTTCTGTGCTCGTTTTCTTGGTGAATATGTAACGGCCACTGGTGAGCTCAGACCCAGACGCAGAGAAAAACACAGGAGACAGGTGGAAGTTGAAACAAAAATCACTGTCTTTACTAAGTTTTCAAAAAAAAAAGCCAAACACAAGGAGTCCACTAAGGCAAACAGAACAGACAGGAAAAAGGCAAAACTCTTCAAAAACTATGGCAGGGAAATCCAACAAAGACTGGAAGCCAAACGTCACTAAGCACAAGGAAACATCACTGGGAACAAAGACAATCTGGCAGAGACATGTGGAACTGGTGTGGATATATACACAAAGGGAAGGGAGGGAGACAAATCAGGGGCAGGTGAGTAAGTGGCCTCAGGTGGGGTTCATGAGAGGCGGGAAAACACAGGAAACTGGAATGACACAAGAGGTAGAGTTACAAAAATAAAACAGGAAACATGACAGGAATGTTACAGAATATGAAAGAGTGTGTTATGTGTGTGTTATTTTATTTTTATAATTTTATTGCTTGGTGTTAAACCATGAGCACAAAAATGTAAATATCTCTCAAAAACCTAATTAATTTCCTTTTAGAGACAGAATGCTTGAACTGTTTGTGCGGTCTACTTTTTTACTTCCTCCCTGTATTTGGTTTGTAGACACAAACTTCTACAAAAACTTGAGTAATAAATAGCACACTGAATGTTTTCTGTGTGAAATAGTCACTGAGATTCATCGGGTGGACTAAGTGGTATGTATGTAGGCCTATGCTCTGTCTTTTCCATGACTGGCCATGATGAGTGACGTTTTGTTGAAACAAATGAAAGGCAGGAAATCAAATCGCAGAGCTCACTTTTTATTTAACTTTCCTGTTTGCCAAACATGTTTTCACGAATTCTTTGTCATTTTAAAAGTCAAAATGTGTGTGTGATGGGCAGCTTGTTGTGGATTTCTGCCCCCACATAGCAAAAAACAATGATTCATGCAGCTTTAGTGAACAGCAGTAAAACTAAACTCTTACAGTTTGGTCAGTGAAAAAAACAGAAAAAATAGTGCAAATATTTTTAAAGTTTTTTTTGTTTGCCTGAGTGTGACCAAGTGCAGTGGATACAGACAGTGAACAAATCATGACGTACATGAAGCATGTGACTAATGAGCTGAAACCTCCAGTCCTCTGAAGAGACTAACACTAACAGCAGATGAAAACATGCGATCTGCGTGGAGTGAAGTGTGTGTGCGTGGAGACTGTAACCTTCCTCACAGCAATACATGAAACTAAAAAAAAAAACTTTGACTGGAGCTCTTTTAATGACGTCATCTCCATGTGTCCTCCCATTCTGCAACGGTTTAATAACAGCGACTGGAGAATTTGCTCCGCCCACTGTTGCTCCGTGATTTAACTCATAATAGTGGAGGTGTTGTAATTCACATTTTCTTCTGCCAATTTTATGGAAATTCGGTTAAAATTTATATTATCTTTGGATGGAAACTTGTGGTTATGGTGACTTGTGGTTCTGATGATGTTATATTTCTAGAAATAAGTCGAACATTCATGATATTTGTTTTTGCATTTTTCTTTTATTACAGTTGTTAACAGTCCACTTATGGAGGAGTTAATAGCAACAATCCACACTAAGTCGATTGTTGCTATTTATTCAATAAAGATTTATTTTAATTTAATAAAAGAAAATGCATGAAGAACATTTGTAAGTGTTTGCACTACATCTATCAATTTTTATTTCATATAGTTTTAGGTTAATTGATGAAAGAACACAAAGTGACTAGTGTGGCTGTTTTATTACTACCTTAAGTATTACTGTGGTGAAATGAAAGTGAGTCAGTGAGAGTTATTAACTTTAGTTAACATTATAAAATTGTACTGTGTGTCAGCGCTCTGTAAGGTGATGTTTTATGGGTATTATTGATGGATTTTACTCTTTGGATTCTGAGCTGTGTGTATGTGTATATAAATGAACTGTGCAGTAACATTTGAACTCAGTGCTTTAATCTAATCAGCGTTTTCATTTTAGAAAGCAGCCTTCACTGAGGCCCTGGAGGCCACACACGCACACACGCACACACACACACACACAAACGCACACACACACACACACGAACGCACACACACATACACACACACACACACACACACAGTACATGTTTATGTACTTGTGAGGGCCTTCAGTAACATAATTCCCTCCCAAGCCCTTAACCTAACCGAACTGTAATCATCACAATTACATGTCTAATACCAGCCTGATTCTAATCTTAAAACCAAGTCTAAACCTTTGAACAGTCATCTCATTTGAGGACCAGTCAAATGTCACAACACACAACCTTCAGTCTATTAAGGCCTGCAGGCCTTCCCCTCCTGCCTGTGTGACATTTACCACCTGGATAGGAACAGAAAGTGGACCGACCCTTCTGAGCTGCCAATCAAACACCAAAGAGAAAAAAGGAAAACAGCTCAAGGTCTTAGTCATTTATTTTGAAAATCCACTCAGCTCTCAGTTGATATGGAGGAGCCATGCACCAAACCAGAATACTTTTTAGTCTAGGCTGAGTCTACGCTACTTAAGTTTGGTCCTGGACAAGTCCAAAACCAGCAGCCTGACAAAAATATTGTTGTTTTTTAATAAAGATGTCCTGCAATTATTTCTATTTTTCCATCTTCCATCATTCTGTGAGCAACTGTGATCTGATTTTATGCTGACATGGCATGAATCTACCAACAGAAGGTCACAGTTCAAGAGTTTGTGAACTTGCTGAGAAGTTGGAGGTGTACAGCCCAGACTCATTCAAGTACTACAGAAATAAACAAAGTGCTGAATTTATCTGCCCTTTAGTGTTTTCATTGATATTATACTGGGATGTTCACAGCATTTCACTTTCAACCAGGTATCTGACTCTGACCACCTGACTGTAGTCTCTTAATGTAGGAACTAGTTAACTTGTTGCTCTGATATTTTAAAGCATGTGGTTGGCTGGTGAAACAGCCTAGCCTTTATTTTCATCTGACGGCTCATCGAGGCTGCTTCTTCTTCTTCCCTTTCACCCTGCAGTATTTCAAACTTATCTGCTGTCCAAAAATGCAGAAAATGATCAATGTCTTGTTTTATAGACACATTTTTGATTAATTATAATGATCAGTGCTAATCTGACTGACAGTATGGTGGACACATAACCACCTGGAGCTCCGGCAAGATGTTGGAGATGGTCATGGACTTCTGGAAATACCCATCCTCACACCCCCCACTACTTATCAACAACACAGCCGTTAAGTTGGTGGAGTCCACATTCACTGGTGACCTGAAATGGGAGACACACTCATTTCATGTCATCAGTGAGGTCACAAGAGGATGTTCTTCCTCAGACTGCTCCGGAAGATGAAGCTCTCGCCAAAAGTTAGCACCCAGGTCTGCAGAGCCACCATCGAGAGTTTCCTCACCTCCTCCATCACAGCCAGACAGACGGCCAGTAGGACAGTGGCAGACCCATCACATCCAACTCTCCACCTCTTCAGGTCCGGACCCATCAGCACCAGCAGACACCTGAAGAGTTTTTCTCCTAATGTCTTCTGTTCTGTGAGTGCGGAAGCATCTCCAAGTAGGTGAATGCTCTTTCACTCTGATTCTCCATACTGCAGGAATAATGAGATGCTATATCACTGCACTGAGAGGCCTGGGAGCCTCCTGATTAAAACACACACACACACACACACACACACACACACACAGGCTGTCTCCTAGCATAACGAATGGGAAGGGTTCATGGTGGTGACAGCGAGCGGTGTGTGTGTGTCTTTCTGGGCATTATGGCTGTTACGATAATAATGAGAACAAATGAGAGCCATCCATTTCCTTCCTGGCAGCTGGCCCCTCCCTTTAATGAGCGTCTGGCGACCCGCTGGGTAAGCATCAGCCAATGCAACAGCAACGCTGAGGGCTGAGGACGAGGAAAAATGCACACACGCACACACACGCACACACACACACACACACACACACACACACACACACACGCACACATAGACATATATACAACCATCATGCCATCATGGCGTTCTCTTGTTAATAAGAGTGAAGGGTAACATGTACAGAGAAAATGATATAAAGTTAAGTACCGATCTGTGAAGTACACCATACAAGAGGCAAGTAGGGGCAGACCATCAGTGATCCACTGAAGGAAACTATAAAGGTTGTCTTCTCTGGGAAAGAGGTGAACCATTTAAATGCAGCGCCTGAAATGCCTACCCAGGCGCTCGAGAAGGCACTTGAGAAGGATGTGGTGTTTGACAGTGCTGAAGGTGGCACTGAGATCTAACATCAGCAGGTCATTTGTTACTTGGATTAGTGCAGACTAAGTGCTGTGCCTCACATAGATACTAGATTGAAAAATATTTTAAAAAGAAGTCATTTTCCAATAAGAAAGACTGAAGTTGCTAAGACAACCTTTTCAAGTATCTTGGAAATAAATGGAAGTTTTGAAATTGGTCTCTAATTATGTACAGTGAAGGTCTGAGTTTTTGATGAGCGGCTACATGATTGCATGTTTAAAAAATGCTGGACTAGAAATAACAGAACTACTTATAATAAACAAAATTGAGGGACCCACAGTTTTAAGTTACAGATGACGTGCCTGTGTGATGTGGGATGTCTTGGTAGCTCACATGGTAGACCATGCACCCTGTGTACTGATTCCCTCTCACTCTACCCTGCTTTCCTGTCTATCCTTAGGCTGTTCTATCATAGAGTGAAGGCTCAAGAAAGCCCAGATAAAACCCTGCTTAGATGGGAGAGGGAGATGCTACCAAATCTGAAACATATCTGCTTCTTGCACACTTAGCACCCTCTTGAAAAAGCATTAAGGAATGTTTTAACATCTCATAGAACACTTAATTTCAGTTATTCAGTTATTTATATAGCAACAAATCACAACAAAAGTTGTCTCAGGACACTTTCCATATAGAGCAGGTCTCGACCATATTTTTTTCATGTACACAATTCCCCCATGAGCCTTGGTGCTGTGTAAAACCTTCCTTTTAACCATGATCCACAATCCAGGCGCAGCCATGATCCATGGCAACCTACAAGACAAGAAAGAACAAGGATGCAAGGGAAGAAGCCAAGGTAATAACTTGCATCAATAGGACATGAATCCATACAGGTGGTGAGGGACAGAAGTAGAGAGGAGCCCAGTGCATCATGAGGAACTCCCCGACTGTCTAAGCCTGTAGCAGCATGACTAGAGGTTGGTCCAAGGCAAGCCTGAGCCAGCCCTGAATATAAGCAAAGAGGAAAGTTTTAAGCCTACTCTTAGACATAGAAAGGATGTCTGCCCACTGAGACTGGAAGATGGTTCCACAGGAGAGGAGCTGGATAGTTGAAGGCTCAGGCTCCCATTCTGCTTTTTGAGATATTTTGAACCGCATGCAAGCCTGCATTCTAGGAGTGCTGTGTTCTAGTGGGGTAAAAGAGTACTACGAGCTCTTTAAGATATGATGGTGCTTGACGAAAGGCAGTCCTTGACATGTGTTTTACGTGGGATTTAAAGGACATAACCTGATTAAAGATGACTCCCAGATTTCTTATGGGGATGCTTGAGGCCAGGGCATTGCCATCCAGAGTAGCTACAGTATATCATTAGACAGTGAGTTTATAAGGTGTGTACATGTTTTAAGTCTATCTTGCAGGGCTAAATGAAAATCTTCCATATTGGTGGAATGGCATTTCCTTTCAAGTTTTCACCATGCTTGCTTTAATTTGTTGGGGTGTTGTGTGGGGTATACACGCAGCTAGCCTCCTTTGTTTTATTATATTGTTTTTTATAGAGTCGAGTGTCATATGCAGTGGGCCTGCAGCACAAAGCCTGGGTACCCGTGGTCAAAATTTCTGTTACTTTGAATAGCTGTTGATCACCTTGGGCGGTTTGGATGTTTAACTACACCTGTCACTGACTTGTCAGCCCAGAGGCGGTTCTGGCTAGACTTAGCGCCCTGGGCGAACCATCCCTTGGCCATCTCCTGGTTATCAATTGTTTCCCCCTTTTTTATCCTGACTGCTAGTTCTTTCCATACTTTCATGGAGTTGAGGTGTTCTGGACTGTTGTCGTGAGAGGTGAGCAAATAACTTGCATGTTTCCAGTCTGTCAGGCCTGAGCTTGTTAAATGAGTTGTCCTCTTAGAAAAGAGTTTGCAGCAGAGGCAGAAAATCAGAATAGACTCAGAATAGACAAACCAGCTTCTGGGAATCTTTTCACCATTAACCAATGTCTTTTTGAAATACTGGTGATTTCTGGTGACAACTTCTTCCATCCAACTCATTCCTGGGGAAAGCAAAGTCAGCAGGTGCCTCACTTGGTCCTCTACAAACCAGCTGTCTCTGAATTCTGTCAGTCAGAACTGAAGGCCAGTTAGCAGGGTCAGCAGACAGAGGCTCATCCTCAGGCACAGGATTTGGTGGGATTTCTAATTGAGGCATTTCTAACAAAGAGAAAATTGTTTTGTCATTAGTATACATGTTATTCACAACATTTATAGTGTTTACAAAAGAAAAAGAAATATGCAAAAATGCACAGACACGCACACACACACACACACACCTGAGGACTCCTGCAATGAACATGTGGCTGAGGAGGTAGATGGCTACTCATCGGACTCCAGGACCATGTCTGTGGCTGCTATGCAGGTGTCCTCATTTTGGCCAGTGGGTGCTCCAGCCCCAAAATATTTCAGAATTGCCCCTGAATTTACAATTAAGGTACGACATGCAAGTTAGATCACACTGACATCACACAATTAAAATTACCATAATGCACATTTTATTAACATTTGTTAACATTCTATAAACTAAGCATAACACACTACAAATTATTTAAAAAGCTATACCACATGTAGCTTACAAAATGCCGTGTCAATGTATGTTAGAAGTTATTTAACTTAGTGTGGCGAGCGGACACGTACAAATGGGATAAGGTACAACTGTTAAGATTGGAAACAGCCCAAGAGAGCCAGACAACGCCGCCCAGCGAAATAGTTAATTTGGTACAAACACAAGGCACTCAGGTCCGCTCTACTTGAGGCAAGATACGTGGTTCTGGGTAAATTACAATATTCTTTATTACAAATGTTCAATAAAAATATCTATTTAAAAAAATACCATGCATTCAGGACATGAAGTAACGGAAGGACGGTGACAGGGCTGGAGCTTACCAGTGGAGGGGGACTGGGGCAATAAGGTGAGAGGGATCCCAGGAGAGAAGCACCCCAGTCACTCGTGACACTCACACACACAAACAAACAAAAGGTGAAAATGAAGACCAGGGGTTGCACGGCACACAGGAGGGGGAACACCACCACCAGGACACCAGGACCGCCACTGTAAGCTTCCAGCACCTCAAAGGGAGAGGGGAAATTAGTGGGGTCAACTCAAATGAACCAAATCAAATAAACACACACACAAAAAAAAAACAATAAACAAAACTCTCAAGGGTTGGCAGCAACCAAATACACAAATTAACCAGATTAACAAAATAGTTTGCTGCCAAAGATAATTCAAAATTACAGTTCGAACAAAAACAGAAACAGTTTAACAACTTAATGTTAAAGAAAACAAATTGCAACTTAGTCAGAAAATGGCGTAACCAAAAATACCAAAACACAATACATGAAAAGTAAATTAATTCACTTAGTTAATAACTGAATCAAATGATGGGAGAGGGAATTAACCCCATAGCTTGCACATGTAAAATATGGTTTTAAAGGAACCGGGCCGCCGAGTATGTCAGTCCATGCTTCTCAGTCTTAGCTGCGCAAGTCTGCTCTCCAAGCTAACCACCCATGCAGCATCAACAGAGCAAAGCAGGGAGGAAGCCACGCAAAAGCAGGGCACGGCTAGCAGCAGTGTGCACCAGGCAGAGCAGAGCAGGGCCAAGCTGCGAGCCAGACAGGGACATATGCACGAAGCAGCAGGCACAGACAGAGCAAGCAGAAACCAACAAACAAAACAGAGGCAAAACAAAGACAAAGCAGATAGAGGCAAAGCAAAATAGAACCAAAACAGAGACAAAACAGCAGCGGTTCCTGACAAGCAGCATCACACAGCCCACCAGTAGTATCAATCAGCCGCATCAGACCATATGTGCGAGAGAAGAGGGGATGTCAAAGCGGGGATTCCCGCGAGCTGCTATGTCGGTACGGCGTCCGACAATCCGACTCTGCACCAGCAGCGGTGAGGAGGAAGTGAGGCGACCAGGAAGTAGGCGGGCCTCAGAGCCAAAGAGCAAGAGAACGACAGATGAGCACCGGCTATCTTTATAGCCTCAGAGTGGCCTCAGGTGCCGATTGGCTGATGAGTTAGAGGGAGAGCAAGGTGGCACATTCACTTGCAATGAGAGCAGGGAGGCTGCATCTCATCCTGCTACAATCCACCCCCCGATTGCATCGTCGCCCCGACGATGTAGCAACCAAGCCAAAGTCTAATGATACTATTTCCAGGGTCTAAAGAGGACTGAGACTGCATTCAAGACAGAGTCGATATTTGCAGCCCCAGGTACTGAGTCTCCAGCAGATCTTGGGAGATGGTGGATGTTGCAATGCTGACCTGCAGTTGACTGCAACTCAGCCACCAGCCTATGTAGAGGGGCAGCCAACTGGGTAAAACCTTCCACAAACCGACGGTAGTAACTGGCAAAACCAAGGAACGACCGCAGTTCAGAGATGGTGTTTGGAGGCTGCCAGCTGGCTACCACCTTTGCTGGGATCTGTGGAGACACCCTTGCCAGAAATCAAATGCCCCAAGTAGTGCACCTCCAGCTGGAAAAAGGCACACTTTGTGAGTTTTGCCTTTAGGCCTTCCTGCTGCAGCCGCCCCAGCACCACCTCCAATCTCTCCAGATGTTGCTCGACCGTGGAGGAGAAAACCACGATGTCATCGAGGTAAAGCAGCAAGGATTGACATTGTTGGTCTCCGAAAACTCAGTTGCATCAACCCTGGAAAGTGCTGGGGGCGTTGCAGAGTCCGAAGGGCATGCAATTCCATTCGAAGAGGCCGAATGGAGTGCAGAACGCTGTCCTGGGCCGGTCTTTCTCAGCAACCAGGACCTGGTTGTACCCGCTGGTGAGGTCCATGGTGGAAAACCAACGGGCACCGGTCAGAGCGTCAAGAGATTCCTCGATACGAGGAAGAGGAAATGCGTCTTTTCTCGTCCTGTAATTCAATTGCCTATAGTCAACGCACATACGGAGACTACCATCTTTCTTTTGAACAAGCACGATGGGGGACGCAAAAGGGCTGCTGCTCTCTCTGATTACCTGTGCTTCCAGCAATTGGTTAATATGCTCTTTCACAACTTCATAATCAGATGGAGGAATGCGCGTGTACCGCTGACGGACAGGAACATTGTCCAAAAGAGGAATGTCGTGTGCAATCAAGTTGGTGCAGCCAAGATCCCCATCATGAGCAGAAAAGACAGAAACATATTTTGTCAGGAGAGACCTCACCTTGACCTTCTCTCCAGCAGGCAAGGAGGACAAGTCCATGGTTGCAATCTGCTCTGAAACAGAGACGGAAACAGACTGGAAAGCCACTGTGGCCACGCTAGATGGCACTTCTGTAACTCCAGCAGGCATGCTCACAATGCTCACCTCATCCAAGCTGCCAACAACAGTACGAGGAAAGAGCAGCACGTCAATGGAACCTACATTCACGATGGGAATGTATGCAGTGCCCCTTTCCACCTGAACCAAAGCAGGAGAGGCAAGCAGTCCAGCAGGAAGGCCAGAGTCCAAGGGCTCAAACAACGCAGTGGTACCCGAGTACTGGTTCGAGGGGCCTGCACGGTGGCCTGGTGGCACTTTTGCAGTGCCTGCACAACTGACTCTGGCGCCTGAGATACTGAAGGCAAGTCGAAAAGGGCCAAGTCGTGCTGCCCAAAGAGCTTTTGATAACACCTACGAATTGCAATCATCCCCAAGGCACCAGGGACCTGAGCAGAAACACCACCAGGAGGGTCCTTGACCACTAAAACCCCACGCCGCGGCATCAACTTGCCGCAGGGCTTAATGTCAAGCTCCAAGTAGCCGATGTAGGGAATGGCTAGCCCATTGGCTGCCCTAAGCTGTAGCCAGTGGCAAGACTGAAGCTTTTCTTGCCCCCAAAGCTAAAAATGCTGGTGAAAGAAGCTCTCTGTTACTGTAGACACCATGGAATCAGCAACTAGATGACATGAGCTTGGACACCTCTTCTGAATCACCTAACACAACTCCTGAGCCAGTGGCTGCACCCCCCGAACTGTGGCTCTGCAATTCGGCAGGCACTAGTTTTCCGACAGCTGAGCAGCATGGGGCTGCCGGAACTGTTGCGCAGGTGAAGACAGAGTGCGAGGAGAAGCACGAACCCCATCGCACTCTACAGATAATGGGGCCATGATGTGAAGGGTGACTGCGCTGGTGAGAACCCTGCAAGCAAGAGATGCTTTGGGTGAGTCTGTCAAGCTGCTCCTACTGGTGTTTCAGCATCTCACTCAGCTCCGACACATGGGATGGATTAACTACTGCCTGATGACCACTCTTAACAACATACTGAAGACCAAGGACTGAGGGGACAGAGTGACTTTGGCCCCTAGCGGCTCCTGGCAAACCCTAACGCTCCCACCTAATCGCCCCGCTGCAGACCTCAAGCAATGTGGCAATAAGCTGCCTGCGCACAAACTGTTTTAGTTCACGGCGGAGGGCACCGTCGATAATATGCTCAACAAATTGATCACATAGCAAGACCTCTGCATTTGACATGCCACCAGGTGCACTCTGTTTTACGGATGCCATGAGACTCAACAACGCAAGGGAGAACTCTTGCAGGGTCTCCCCCTCTTGCTGCCGTCTAGAAAAGAAAGCCTCCTGCAACGCTACGTAAGAGTCAGAACAACCGTACAGCTCCTGCAACACAGCAAGTATCTTGGCTGGGTCTCCCCGTTCAGCACTGGAACGGAACTTGATCTCCTCCCGCGCCTCTCCCTCAAGGTGATCGAACAAGAAGAAGGCCTGATCGGATATAGACAAATGATGCGCTCTCATGCAAGCCTGCACCTCTTCAACACTCTGCTAACCCTATACCTGAGTATACCTCAGTTCTTCCCTGAACATGGGGCACTTCCTATCTCTGGGGACAAACACAAGTCTCTCTGTTAAAGGGGCACTAGCAGTGGTAGGAGCAATGGGGGGCACAGCAGAAGTCGAAGGTGCAGTACTAGGACCAGGCACGGCCGCAGCCTGTTCCTGCCGCAGCCTCTCATTATCTGCTTTCAACTGTGCAACCAAATCTCTTAACTCTTGCAACTCTCCCTCCATAGCTACACCTTAACCAAATAAGTGGAGACACAAGTACAGTTATGATAGGGCAGTGGGGTGAAATGAGGAACAGGAAAAAAAAAAAAAAACAGTTTGGATCCTCACCAGGACACTGAACAGTCCACAAGAAACCATCTGCTGCTTTGCCTCTGAACAAAATGTGAAACACTTAATATAGATTTTACCAAGGGCCCAAATAAGAATGTGCAAGGTAAGCCTGACAAGGGTATCACCTTCACCTGGATGTGTGACGTCACTCCCTGAACGGCCAGGGGCTCCAGAAACCATGATAATCCTTCTTCCCTTTCCCCTTCCCAAAAGTTTTTAATCTTTTATAGTAAATAAAGTATTTTTGAAACGAATAGAACCGTCTGATCCTTTCCCTGCACCTCACACAATTTGGTGCCGAAACCCGGGATATAATCCAGCAAAAGATGAGCAAGATTGTGTTGGATTAGGAACTCGACTTGAAGTTGCAGGGACAAAGAAAAGGAGAAGTATGGCTGAAAGCGGTGCGTGGATGAAAAGGATAAGAGGAGCCATGAGATCTGCCACAACCCGGCTACTGAATAAGATTGATGGGGAACTAAGGAAGGAAGAACCAGATCTTTATACTCTGGAAGAACTCAAGGACCAGCTGATCAGTGAGGAACAGAGTTTGATTGAATATGACAGAGACATTGAAGCACTAACCAGTGAAAATGATTTGGATGAAGAAATAAACACTGCAATTGAGTATATGGACGGCATCAGCGCACGGAAGACACTAATCAGACGTGCATTGCACATGGATAGAGAGTCAGATAACGCAAGTACCACATACAGTCAAAGAAAAATTGGACAAAGAATTCATGGGGAAATTAGCGAGTGGCAAGGATTTTGGGGTCAATACCAAACAGCTATACATGACAATGATTATTTGAGCAAGACAGACAAATTCAGTTACCTTAAGTCATTCTTGTCGGGCACCGCCGCCAGTGCAGTGGCAGGTCTTGCCTTGTCTGATGACAATTATGACAGTGCAATTGACATGCTGAAAGACGATTTGGCCGCAAAGATCTAGTGATAAATGCTCACATGAATAAGCTGCTAAACATGATCCCAGTAAGAAGAGCCAATGATGTCGCGTCTTTACGCAAACTGTATGATGACTGTGAGGTGCAGGTGCGAAGCCTAGACGCCATGGGTGTCATGTCCGACACCTATGGGAGTCTTTTATGCCCCATATTATTAAAAATGAATCCCGAAGAAATTGCTCTCGAGTTTACTCGACAGGAAGCAGACAATGTATTGAAAGCACAGGATCTGATGGAGTTCCTGAAACTTGATGTGGAAAGCAGAGAAAGAACAGCAAACCTCACACGGAAAGGAGAAAAACACCAGCCTGAGGAGAGAAATGCTGGCCTCCAGAAGGAGCGCAGGATGAAAAGACCATTCATGCGTCCCACGGCTTCAGCTACAGCCTTCCATACCTGGACCCAAAATGACAACGGTAACTGTTTATTTTGTGGGAGGGGTAACATAAATCATTAGAGTGCACAGAGTTTACAGTTGACATAAGAAGAGATAAATTGAAACGACTTGGCAGATGTTTTGTATGTCTTGGGCCCAGACACCTTGCGCGTAGGCATTGAATGTGGCAAAAGACATTGCAAAACTGTTTGCATGCAACAATCAAAATTTGCACAGAATGATAACGTTGATGAACCCACACCCGCAGACACCGTAGTATCAGTTTCCCCAAGTAACTCTGAAGGCAACACTGTATTGTTACAAACTGCTACAGTGTGGATTGATGCCCCTAAACAAAGCCAATTAGCAAAATGTTTATTAGATGGGGGGAGCCAGCGCAATTTCATTCGGGAGGACATCTCTAGGGCTCTGAATTTGCCTATTGTGGGAACAGAAGTTATAAAGTTACGCACATTTGGATCTGTAACTCACTAAAGAGTAATGGCAAGGAAGGTTACAGCAATTCTGAGAAATTAAAAAATGAATGAAGCTGTGAATGTGGAGTTATTGGAAACACCAACTGTGTGCTCCTCAAAAATACAAATGGCAGATGAAACAAGAAGGTCTCTGGAAGACAAAGGTCTGCAGGCGCTGACATTCTGGTAAGAGGCATAGAAAAGGAAAGTCTGGGAATCTTGATCGGAGGAGATCAATAATGGAATGTGGTGTCAGGACGCACAACGGGCTTGTGGCTGTGGAAAGTAAGTCTGGATGGCTGATTCAAGGTGTTGTCTCCATCCCAGTTATGAATGTTACCACTGAACCTGTAGATGCGGATGTTTTACATCTGAGTGTTGGAGAAGAACAAAATCTGAATGAACAGCTTCTGGGAGACGGAGTCGCTCGGGATTCAGTTGGAACCTGAACGGAGCATGAAGACGGATGCAGTTTGGAGATTCAATGAGTCGGTGAAATGCCAACAAGGTAGATATGAAGTTTGTTTGCCTTGGAAAGAAAATAATGTGAAATTGGCTACTAATTACTGCACTGCACTGAATCGATTGAATAGTCTTGCCAGAAGATTTCAGAATAATGTGCAACAATAATGTGCAACTGTATGATCAATATAATCAGGTTTTCCAATAGTATTTGGCTGAGGGAATTATCGAAGAAGTTATTAATGTTGACACAGAAAATCTGGTATATTATCTGCCGCATCATCCAGTGATCAAAGAAAGTAGAGCTACTACTAAGCTACGAGTAGTGCTTGATGCTTCTTCGCATGAAAAGGAAAGTCCCTCGCTAAACGAATGTTTATTAACTGGACCAAATTTGAATCCTGATTTGTTAAGCATTCTGATTAAATTCCGACAGCACAGAGTTGCAATGATGGCAGACATAAGTAAAGCATTTTTGCAAATTAACGTAAACAAGAAGGACCGAGATGTGCTGCGCTTTTTATGGCTGAAGGAGAGACCAGGCCCCTTTGAGGAGTTAAAGGTGGTAATTATGAGAATGACGTGCGTGCCATTTGGCGCATCTGCCAGCCCCTTCTTGTTGGCAGCAACAATTAGACATCACCTCAAAAAATATGAGCACATCTATCTAGACGAAGTAAAGACATTGGATGAGTGTTTATATGTGGATGATTTTATTACTGGAGCAGAGAGTGACAAAAGGGCCCGAAATTAGCTTGGAGAGCCAAAGAAATCTTGTCAGGCGCAAAAATGAATTTGTGCAAGTGGAACACCAACTCACCTGTGTTGCAAACTGTGTGGAAACAGGAAAATGAAATGGAACAAGTGGAAATCAAGCGTCAAAACCCACTCAAGGTCCTGGGCTTGGCATGGAAAACCGACACTGATGAATTTGTGTTTGAAACTAATGAATTAATTGAATATCTGCAGGACAGAAAGGACACAAAGCGAGGTGTGCTTCAGGCTGCAGCGCGCATCTTTGATTCCATCGGGTTACTGTCTCCATTCATAATTTGTGTCAAGTCTTTTCCAGGAAATGTGGGAGAGAGGAATTGCATGGGACCAAGACCTTCCTGATGATCTGGCGAAGAAATGGCATAAATGGTGTTCAGAAATTCCAGATTTGAGCAACATTGTCACTAACCGACAATATGATGTTGAAATGAACAGTGAGTGGGATAAACAGCCAACAGAGGTACGTGAAATCCATGTGTTTACAGATGCCAATGAAAAGGCTTACTGCGCTGCCGCATATTTGCGGTGCGTAAAAGCGGATGGGCGATGCGCAACAACTTTAGTCGCCTCTAAAACTAAGGTTGCTCCCTTGAAAAAAATGACGCTCCCCAGATTGGAATTAATGGTAGCATTAATTGGAGCCAGACTCGGAAAATTCATTAGGAATAACCTGAATGTTGGAGAAAATGATGTGCATTTTTGGACTGATTCTATGATAACTTTCCATTGGATTCGGAGCAGCTCAAAACAGTGGAAACAATTTTTGGCAAACAGAGTCAGTGAAATTCAGAGTTTGACTGTACCTGGGAACTGGAATCACTATGCTGGAAAGGAGAATCTAGCAGGCCGTGGAACAAGAGGAACGAGTGTGCGGGATCTCAAGGAGGATGATCTGATCTGTGGCACAGGGCGGAGTAGCTGCAAGACGTGAGTAACACCGCTGAAATGATCATTGAAGAGGATGAAATTCATGAATCTATATCTCGTTCAGAATGCTGTGACTGAACTGGACTGTACAATTCAACCTCTCTTTGATTTGAGCAGGCACAGTGAACTCAGTAAAGTTTTGAGAATAACAGTTTGGATACAGTGTTTTGTGCATGCACGAGCCGGAGAGAGACGCACTGGAGAGCTGAGCTGAGATGAGATACAACAAGCGGAGAATTACTGGATCAAGCAGACTCAACATGTCAGCTTTCCAAAGGAGATGGATCACCTGTTAAAAGGTACAAGTTTGGACAGACAATCAAGGATCATTACACTGATGCCATTTTTGGATGAGATTGGACTGCTGCGAGTGGGAGGCAGATTATAGGAGGCAAACTGCTCTTACTCCCAGAAGCACCCATGCATCCTGCCCATAGAGAAGTGATGCATTCGGGCTTACAAGCTACTCTCAATCAGCTCAGAGAAACCTATTGGATTCTTCGGGCAAGACAGATGATGAAGAAGTGCGTAAAATGTTGTTGGATCTGTAAACAAGCTCGAGTTAAAGCTGGACAGCAGGTCAGCGCGCCATTGCCAAAGGAACGTATTGACACCACTACACAAGCCTTTGAAACAACTGGCGTGGACTTTGCTGGACCGTTGTATGTGAAACCAGACAACAAGAATGTATACATAGCTTTATTCACATGTGCTGTGACACGAGCTGTGCATTTGGAAATTGTGACAGATCTATCTGCTTGTGCTTTCTTGCTTGCCTTCAGAAGATTCATTTCCAGACGTGGCATCTGTAATGTAATCTATTCTGATAATGCAAAAACCGTTAAGAGAGCTGAACAAGATCTGAAGTGTTTGTGGACTCTGATGAAAGGTAAAGAGATGCAGGAATTGTTCACAGAGAAGAAGATTTCTTGGAGATACATTGTGGAGCGGGTTGCCTGGTGGGGCGGTATGTGGGAGCGCTTGGTGAGATCCGTTAAGACGTGCCTCCTGAAGGTGCTTGGGAGGTCTTACCTGGACCATGAGGAGCTTCAGACGTTAATCTGTGAGGTTGAGGCTGTAATAAACTCTTGTCCTTTAACCTTTCTTCACACAGAAAGCAGTGAACCCTCACCTCTCACTCCAGCTCATTTCCTGACCGGACGAAGGATTACCACCCTCCCTTCCTATCCATCCCGTGACGTCAGGGTGGATAAAAGCAACGCCACACAGCTCAACAGGAGATGGTATTATCACCAGAGGTTGAGTGATAATTTCTGGAATCGTTGGAGGAAGGATCATTTGATGGAACTTCGTTCTGCTCATTATGTGAGTAACATGAACCAACCAACCAGTTGGAGGTGGATGAACCTTGACTGGAGGATGGAAGGTCATCGGGCTGGAGTGTTGCGTTTGTTGGCAGCCTGACGAGGGAATCACCTTCACCTGGATGTGTGACGTCACTCCCTGAATGGGGGGTTCCCCCGTAGTTAAAGCCCAGCTGTGGACGCAGCCAGGGGCTCCAGGAACCACGAGAATCCTTCTTCCCTTTCCCCTTCCCCAAAGTTTTTAATCTTTTATCGTAAATAAAGTATTTTTGAAACAAATAGAACTGTCTGATCCTTTCCCTGCACCTCACGCAGGGCTGGAGCTTACCAGTGGAGGGGGACTGGGGCAATAAGGTGAGAGGGATCCCAGGAGGGAAGCCCCCAAGTCACTCGTGACACTCACACATACAAACACAAAAGGTGAAAATGAAGACCAGGGGTTGCATGGCACACAGGAGGGGGAACACCACCACCAGGACACCAGGACCGCTTCCAGCACCTGAAAGGGAGAGGGGAAATCAACTCAAATTAACCAAATCAAATAAACACACACAAAAAAAATAAACAAACAAAACTCTCAAGGGTTGGCAGCAACCAAATACACAAATTAACCAGATTAACAAAATAGTGTGCTGCCAAAGATAATTGAAAATTACAGTTCGAACAGAAACAGAAACAGTTTAACAACTTAATGTTAAAGAAAACAAATTGCAACTTAGTCAGAAAATGGCGTAACCAAAAATACCAAAACACAATAAATAAAAAGTAAATTGATTCACTTGGTTAATAACTGAATCAAATGATGGGAGAGGGAATTAACCCCATAGCTTGCACATGTAAAATATGGTTTTAAAGGAACCGGGCCGCCGAGTATGTCAGTCCTTGCTTCTCAGTCTTAGCTGCGCGAGTCTGCTCTCCAAGCTAACCACCCATGCAGTATGGCAGCAGCGTTGCTGCCCCCAACAGAGCAAGGCAGGGAGGAACTAGCACCAGGGAGTAGGGTGACCAGATGTCCCGCTTTGTGCGAGACAGTCCCGCATTTTAAATACTTTTCACACGTCTTGCAAATTGAGATAATGTCCCGCTTTTATTGACAGTGGCACTTGATTTTTTGAAATGCAGTCTCACCATAGGCTATAATCCGGCACTTATCAAACAGCTGTGTGTATGTGATAGGGAGACGGGGGTGGGGTGGGCTCTGGGATGATCTGTCAATCAAGCTAGACGCAGGTGCGCACGCCTGCTGCCCGCCCACACCACCAAAAACAGCGGCATCGCTTCGGCATGTAGCAGGAGACATGGAGGAAAAAGATGAAGGCACGACTCGTAAGAAAAGGAAATGCAGCTACAACAAAGAGTGGGAAACCATTTACTCCTCCTGGTGTGACGGCGGGTGCAGAGAGAGACCCAGGAGCGGAAACGGAGAAGGTTAACAAAAGTTTTATTTTCACAAGAAAGGCAATAACTCAAACAGTCGCTGGCAGCGTGAGGTCCAAACAAACACAAACTCAGAGAGGTCCAGAGAGTGCTGGGCTGTGTGGGCATGGGAGGCACTGGAACGAAAAGAGAAGAGACAAACGATTACTCCAAAAAGGTTTAACGAGATATCAACAAGTACTTTACCACAATAGACTTGAGACCAACTGATACCACGGTACGTGGAAGTATACTCTGGCGTCGAGGAGCGTCTCCGCAGAGGTTAAATAGGCGTCCTAATTTCAGGAAGTGAACTCAGGTGTGCCCAATCACTCCTCGACGCATCGGGGGGGAAGGGAGCCTCAGGAAAACAAAACGTAAAGTTACAGCCAACACAACAGAACACAGGAAGTGGACCTTCAAATTAACAGCACAGACAATACCAACCACCACAGTATCCCCCCTCAACGAACGCCTCCAGGCGTTCTACCCGGCTTGTCCGGGTGAGCGGCATAAAAGTCCCGAAGGAGAGAGTCATCCAGAATGAGCCCCCTGGAGACCCAGGAACGCTCTTCCGGACCGTAACCCTCCCAATCCACCAAGAACTGGAAACCACGACCGCGTGGACGGACATCCAATATCCGTGACACCGTGTAGGCGGGGTGACCGTCAATGAGGCGGGGGGGAGGCGGGGCGGCGGCCGGCGGGCTGAGCTCGCTGGAACGCACCGGCTTCAACAGAGAAACATGGAAGGTGGGGTGGACCTTCATAGAGTCTGGTAGTTTGAGCCTGACAGCAGACGGGTTAATGACCTTCAACACCTCGAACGGGCCGACAAAACGGGGAGAGAGCTTACGTGACTCGACATCCAACGGAAGATCCCGTGACGACAACCACACCTGCTGACCCGGTCGGTACTCGGGGGCGGAGACGCGGTGAGCATCGGCCAGCCGTCTGTTCCTCTCCGTGGAGCGAGTGAGAGCAGCTTTGGCAGACTGCCATACCTCCTTAATCCTCCGGAGGTGCTCCTTCACAGAGGGGACGGACACCGCAGTCTCCTGCTCGGGAAACAAGGGGGGTTGATAACCCAGACAGCACTGAAATGGTGACATACCTGTGGCCGAACAGGAGAGGGAGTTGTGGGCATATTCAATCCAAGGCAGGTGAGTGCTCCAAGAGACGGGATGATGAGCAGCCACGCAGCGAAGAGCGGACTCCAGATGTTGGTTTGCTCGCTCTGTCTGGCCGTTACTCTGGGGATGGTAACCAGAGGACAGACTCGCCGTGGCCCCCACCGCCTTACAGAACTCCTGCCACACCTGGGAAGCGAACTGTGGACCCCGGTCAGAAACCACGTCGAGGGGAATACCGTGAAGCTTGAACACATGAGACACGAGTAGACTAGCAGTCTCGAGGGCAGAAGGCAGTTTAGGCAGGGGAACATAATGCACAGACTTGGAAAAGCGATCGACAATAGTTAGAATGACAGTGTTACCTTCAGATGGAGGAAGACCAGTAACAAAGTCCACGGCGATGTGTGACCATGGGCGGCTTGGGACGGGCAAGGGGTGCAGTAACCCCGCAGGGGGATGATGAGAAGCTTTTCCCCTGGCACAGACAGAGCAAGCGGCAATAAACGCACGGGTGTCACGGTACATCCTGGGCCACCAAAAACTCTGGCGGAGGAACTGAAGAGTGCGGTTGAAACCAGGGTGACAGGTAAGTCTAGAGGAGTGAGCCCACTGGAGGACTTGCGATCGGACAGAATCCGGGACAAACTTGCGACCGGGGGGACCGGAACCCGGGTCCGGTTGTTGCTTCTGCGCCTTGAGCACGAGGGATTCGATCTCCCATGCAGCCATCCCCATGATGCAAGCCGGCGGGAGGATGACATCCTGATGTTCCGAGTCCAAGGGAGGAGCAAAGAGACGGGACAGGGCGTCGGGCTTAGTGTTACGGGAACCGGGGCGATAGGAGAGGGTGAAGTTGAACCGGCTCAAGAACAGAGCCCATCTGGCTTGGCGGGGATTCAGCCTCTTAGCGGTGCGTAAGTAGGCGAGGTTCTTATGATCAGTCCAGATCAAAAAGGGAACCGTAGCACCCTCCAGCCAGTGCCTCCATTCTTGAAGAGCCCAAACCACAGCCAGCAACTCTCGATTCCCGACGTCATAGTTCCGCTCGGCCTGGGATAAGCGGCGGGAGAAGAAAGCACAGGGATGAAGTTTGTGAGTCTGAGGGTCTCTCTGGGAAAGGATGGCACCAGCACCGGAGTCGGACGCGTCCACCTCGACCACGAACTGACGGGCGGGAACGGGGTGTTTGAGCACTGGGGCGGAGGTGAACAGTGCTTTAAGCTGGGCGAAAGCCTGTTGAGAATCAGGAGACCACAGGAAGGGGATTTTAACAGAAGTAAGTCTAGTGAGGGGAAGAGCTACCTTACTGTAGTCACGGATGAATCTGCGGTAAAAGTTAGCGAAGCCGAGAAACCTCTGCAGCTCCTTCCGGGTGGTGGGGACGGGCCAATCCGTGACAGCTTGGATCTTGGCAGGATCGGGTCTTAGCTGACCCTTGGCGATGATGTAGCCTAGGAAGCTCACTGAGTCAGAATGAAATTCGCACTTCTCCGCTTTAACATACAGTTTATTCTCAAGAAGTCTCTGAAGCACTAGTCTGACATGCTGCCTATGTTCCTCTAAATCTCGAGAGAAAATCAATATGTCATCTAAATAAACGAAAACAAACCGATTTAACATGTCTCTGAGGACATCGTTAATGAGAGCCTGGAAGACTGCGGGGGCGTTAGTGAGACCAAAGGGCATGACAAGATATTCAAAATGACCTAACGGTGTGTTGAAAGCTGTCTTCCACTCATCACCCTCCTTTATCCGGACGAGGTGATAAGCGTTACGGAGATCTAGTTTGGAGAAGATGGTGGCGGAGCAGAGTGGTTCGAAGGAGGGGTCGATGAGAGGGAGAGAGTACCTGTTCTTAACGGTGATGTCGTTGAGTCCACGGAAGTCGATGCAGGGGCGAAGGGAGGCATCCTTCTTTTTAACGAAAAAGAAGCCTGCCCCTAACGGAGAGGAGGAGGGGCGGATGAGTCCAGAGGCTAGGGAATCCTGGATGTATGTCTCCATGGCTTCCTTTTCGGGGCGTGACAGGTTATACAGGCGACTCGAAGGGAGAGGGGCACCAGGGAGGAGGTCTATGGAGCAATCGTAAGGGCGATGAGGAGGCAGGGACAGGGCCAACTCTTTACTGAACACCGGGGCTAGGTCATGGTACTCGGGAGGCACGGAGGTAAGGACAGGGGGCGTGGGAGGTGGTGGAGAAACACGTGAAGAAAAGGGGTTGGCCGAACGAAGACAGTGGGCGTGACAGAATGGGCTCCAGGTGGTGATACTGGCAGTAGTCCAGTCTATCTGGGGGTTATGTTTAAGCAACCAGGGGAGGCCCAACACCAGGGGGATCTGAGGAGAAGGAATGACGAAGAATTGGATGTCTTCTCTATGATTCCCGGAAATTATGAGCGTGACAGGGAGCGTACGTTGAGTGACCTGAGCTATACGTCGGCCGTCTAAGGCGGTTACATTTCTGGGCACCGGGAGGGATTCAAGGGGAAGCTTAAGCTGGGTGGCTAGTTCGGTGTGGATGAAACTCTCGTCTGCCCCTGAGTCGATCAGAACTCTTATGGGAAGAGACTCACGACCCCAAAGCAGACAGGAGGGAACAGTAATGCGGGAGGGAGAGCTGATATTAGGGGATGTCTGACTCACCAGTGCGCTCTCCGTCACGGGTGAGCCTGCCCTTTTGGCGTCTGAGGGCAGTTAGCGAGATAATGACCTCCCTGGCCACAGTAGATACAGAGCCGCTGGTTGAAACGTCGCTGCCGCTCGCTAGGGTGGAGACGGGTCCGACCCAACTGCATGGGCTCCGAAGGGTGGGAGGAGGACGTGGAGGGAGCAGCGGAATGGCCGGAGGATCCGCCACTGGCTGAAGGGAGGGCGAGGGAAACTGGCTCGTGAACATGAGTGAGGCGAGTCTGGGCTCTCTCTCTCTGTCTCTCTCTCAAGCGGTTATCTATACGTATGGCGAGGGAAATTAAGGACTCTAAAAAATCGGGCTCATCTCTGGAAGCTAATTCGTCCTTTAACTCACTAGAAAGACTCCGTAGGAAAACACCTCGTAGCTCTAACTCCCCCCACCCGCTCTCTGAGGCTGCGATACGGAAGTCGATAGAGAAATCTGCCACTGATCTCACTCCTTGCGCCAGAGAGAAGAGGCGTTTAGCAGTTTCCTGCCCCTGTCGTGAATGATCAAAAATACGACTAAGTTCCCTCGAGAAACTGTTGAAAGACGAGAGAATGGGGGAGTGCTGTTCCCATAACGCTGTAGCCCACTGCGCTGCCCTGCCCCGTAACAAATTGACCGTATAGGCTATCTTAGCTCTATCAGAAGGGTAACTAAGGGGTTGTTGATCAAATACTAGTGAACAACGCAAAATAAACCCCCCGGCATTACCAACCTCACCTGAAAAGGGTTCGGGGGCCGGCACATAAGGTTCTCGCTGAGAGACAGACAGAGAGGTAGATTGGGCTGAAGCGGTAGCTGGTGGGGGTGGCGCTGGTGTGGGACTGGAGGAGGAAGGCGAGCCACGGGTGTCCGTGCGGCTGAGGTGAGCGGTGAGGTCACGGACTTGGACGCTGAGATTTTGTACTGCCTCCATTACTCCCCGAAGCATGTCCTCGTGCTGGCCGAGACGTAGTCCTTGATGGGCGAGTGCCGCTCGAAAGGGGTCCGGATCCGCTGGGTCCATGTTGGCCAGAGTATTCTGTGACGGCGGGTGCAGAGAGAGACCCAGGAGCGGAAACGGAGAAGGTTAACAAAAGTTTTATTTTCACAAGAAAGGCAATAACTCAAACAGTCGCTGGCAGCGTGAGGTCCAAACAAACACAAACTCAGAGAGGTCCAGAGAGTGCTGGGCTGTGTGGGCATGGGAGGCACTGGAACGAAAAGAGAAGAGACAAACGATTACTCCAAAAAGGTTTAACGAGATATCACTTTACTACAATAGACTTGAGACCAACTGATACCACGGTACGTGGAAGTATACTCTGGCGTCGAGGAGCGTCTCCGCAGAGGTTAAATAGGCGTCCTAATTTCAGGAAGTGAACTCAGGTGTGCCCAATCACTCCTCGACGCATCGGGGGGGAAGGGAGCCTCAGGAAAACAAAACGTAAAGTTACAGCCAACACAACAGAACACAGGAAGTGGACCTTCAAATTAACAGCACAGACAATACCAACCACCACACCTGGTTAAGACCAGTGCAGGGTGACTGCACCAAAGTTTTTTGTGATGTTTGTTACAGCAAGTTCTCCGTTTTCACATTGAGGTGAATATGAACTAACGAGCTACTACCACACTGTGCAAGACTCCCTGTCATACAGGTCAGACGACTGTGGAAATAAGCTAGCATCTGTCATGTTTCCAGACTCTGAGATTGCAAGCAAAATGACATGTACATAGGCAGCAGCCATAGTTACAGATGTGCTTGCACCTGCCTCTGTGGAGACTTGTTTGAGAGAATTAAAAACACCACTGGTTGAAGAACTCTCAAGTGAAAAAAAAGTCCACACACCATTTTTTTTCTGTGGCTTCAGATGCATCTAACCATGGCACTACAAAATTATTCCCACTCTCTTTGAGGTATTGGACACTAGAGCTGGGTTTGAAAGGCAAGATTCTCGACTTTTATGAGGATAGCCATGAGTCAGCAGCCACCGCCAGATAACAGGCAAGTTAGTCGAAAATGGCCTGCAACTGGACTTGATTTCAGCTTATACAGCTGATAATGCTCGTGTAAACTATGGGAAAAACAATTCTGTTTTTCAGAAGCTGAAGGCAGACAACAGTGGCATTATCAAGGCAAACTGCATGGCACACATTGTGCACAACTGTGCAAAGCATGCTGGAGATAGACTTGACATAGACATTGAGTCTGTGGTTAACAAAATATACAGTCACTTTTCAGTGTCTGCACAGCGTACAGAGGAATTGAAAGCAGTGTTTGCCTTTGTGGAGGAAGACTATCTTGCTGTTCGGAGAAATGTACCTACAAGGTGGTTGAGCCTGTGGCCGGCTGTCCAGAGGCTACATGAGAGCTGGGATGCCATTAAGTGCTTCTTCCGGTCATTGCCCAAAAGCACTGTGGAATCTGTTAAAGCAGATCAAGATGGTGAGGGTCAACCACTTCAGTTACAGGCCTACCTGGCTTTTCTCAAAAACACTTTAAAGGTGTTTCATGATGTGATTCTGATGTTGGAGGGAGAATACATGGCCATTTGTGAGCTGTATGGCATAATGCTCAACCTGAAGACCAAGCTCCAACAAAGAGAATCTGATTCCTTTTTACTCAGAAAGTTTCCTGACCAAAAAGCTGCAACAATCAGACAGAATTTCACCAACTTTTACAAGACAGCACTAACATACCTGGAAAAGTGGTACAATTTCACAGATGATTATTATCAGAAGTATGTTTCATCCTTGGCACTGAGGAACAGCTCCAAATTCTCTCATCTCAGTGATGCAGTGGCGGTCCTACAGCTAGGGGGGAAACTGGACATGTGTTACGGCCTTGGCCATATTGTTCTGGTGTTTGTTGCTGTCCCTGTGTTGTCCTTTTTGTTTGTTCCCTGTTTTTGTGTCAGAGTGAGTGTTCTTTCTTTTTGTCACAGCTGTGCTGGTCCTGCCTTCGAACGATTGATGGCGCAATCTGATTGGTCCCTGCAGCTGCCTCCAGCTTTTAAACCAGAGTCTTCCCCAGTTTGCCGGTTGGAACCTCGAGTTGGCAGCAGTGGCGTTTGATTTTGGCATTGAATATTGCAAGCCTTGTCCCCACATCTCGTTTGTAGCTTTGTGTGTTAAATAGCTCTTTGTGGTGTTGTGTTTGTTGAAAAGACTAACTTTAACTTTACTTTATTAACTTTGTTACACTGTATATATATTTGCACTATTGTGGTTCTTTTTCTTTTCTTTATTGTAGCTGTTCACCTGTACATCAGGCCTCTTTTTGTTCAGTAGATAATAAATTTGTGGTTGATTTTTGGTACCTCGTTGAGAGTGATTTTTGATTTGGAGACAAGGTTTGGTCTTTTTTTCGTTCTGTTTTGTGTTGCATCCCTGCTCCCCTAGGCTGGGTCGTAACATAAATTGGGGGCTCGTCCGTTCCTTATTCTATTTAAATAAGTTTTGTGGTAAGTTTGGTTTGTATATTTCTTGTTGATCAGGTAAGATGGCTTTTGATTTAGATGATTTTGTACAGAATCCTGCGTTGCATAAGCTGGAAAAGTGCACAAAAGCAGATTTGTTTCTAATCGCTAATTTGTTTCGTATTGATGTGCCTGTGAGTGCCCATAAGGCTGAAATTAAACTGTATTTGACAGTTCAGTTGGTGGAAAAGGGCATTGTGAAGCCTGAGCATGAGGCGGTTGGTGCGTCTGCTCTTGCAAAGGAGTACGTGGAAGCGGGGACTGCCACGTCTACTGCAACGGCGTCTGTCGTTGCGGAGGAGGAAGTGGGAGCGAAGGCTGCCACGTCCACAGCAACTGTCAGCGCCCAGGTGAAAGTTGGAGCGGAGACTCCTTCAGTTAGTCTGGGAGGCGCAGATCCGATCGCCCTGATCCAAGCCGGGGTAGATACGGAGCATCTGAAGCTGGCTCTCCGCCTGAGAGAGGTGGAGCTCCAGACAAAAACCCGTGAGGTTGAACTTATGCACCTCCGCATACTGGCCCTAGAGCTCGATGCGGTGAACCGCAAAACACCCGCCACCGTGAGTATGCCTTTCCCCTCCACTACCGACCAGTTTGATGTCAGCAGGCACATTGCACTTGTACCTCAGTTTAGGGAGACTGAGGTAGATTCATATTTTAATGCTTTTGAGCGCATTGCAGCTACTTTGAAATGTCCCAAAGATGTGTGGAGTCTTTTGCTACAATGTAAATTGGTGGGAAAAGCGCAGGAAGTCTGTACAACCTTATCTATTGCTGAGAGTCTAGATTATGAGGTGGTGAAAGCCACAGTTTTGAGAGCTTATGAGCTCGTCCCTGAGGCCTATCGGCAGAAATTTCGGTCCTGTGAGAAAACCTCAAACCAAACTTACGTAGAGTTTGCGCGTGAAAAGTCTATTCTTTTTGACAAATGGTGCGCCGCCAGTAAGGTTAGAGACTTTGCTCAGCTCCGTGAGTTACTCTTGTTAGAGGAATTTAAAACGTGTCTTCCAGAGAAAATTGTTGTCCACCTGAATGAGCAAAAAGTGGATACATTGTCCAAAGCTGCTGTGTGTGCGGATGCGTTTGCGCTGATGCACCAGGTTGCCTTTGCACCGGCACAGCGTGAGCACGCTGTCGGCAATGGTAAACCTGTTAAAAGCCCACCTAGAAGTCCACAGCGCTCTGCCGCTGCTAACGGTGCTACCAAACCAACAGGAAAGGAGTGGTCGCTCCTGCTTAAAGGCACAAATACACCCAACCTGATGGCTGTGGCATCATTTCTCTTCAGCATCCCTATTACCAACTGTTATGCCCCTGGTCTAGGGGTGCAGAGGCACAACACAAAGAAAGGCGGAGGAGAAATTACTATAGATAACAGGCAGTTTATTGCCAACAAAAATCGTACTTTTTATAATTTACAGATAAATTCACAAACCAAATGGACTATCAAAAGAAGCCTGGCTTCAGGGTGGACTAATGGCCAAAACAACAAACAAAACAAGCTATCTGAAAACCCCAAAAAGTAACTAAACCCTGGTAGGAACATAAATAAACAAAAAAACATTTACTAAGCCTACCTCCCTAGGCTAAGTAAAACAGGAGAAAATAGTCAGTAACAAAAATGCCAGACCACCCCTACTGCTTCTAAAGAAAACAAAAATACTTACAATATTTACACAATCTAATCCGAATTACAAACAAACAAACCAACTCTCACTAAGCTAACTCCAAATCTCTATGGTCTACAAATTTCAAAACGATTTACACTCAATACATTCAGCAACTACACAGTGACGCTTTCAGGTACAGCTGAGTTTGGCCGACACAAAGTGGACTCCAGTCGCAGGCCGGCAGGAAGAATGGGTTTAAGTACTGCCCAGCTTGATGGTACAGCCAATCATCAGCCTCCAAGTCTTCCAAGGGATGCTCCTGCTCACAAACACAAAGATAGGACAGAACAGAAGAGGTCTCACTCTGTCACAGAAAAACAATCAAAATATTTACGGCAGGGGCCGTAACACCCCCCTTCCTAAGAACAAACTTCTTATAAGTTTGCCATTAGGACAAATACATGCGAGATAGAGCGTCGGCAAAAACATTCTCTACACCCTTTTTGTGTCGGATTTCTAAATTGAAGTCCTGGATTAACAGTGACCATCTCATCAGTCTCTGGTTTGAATTTTGCATTTGTCTGAGAAACACAAGGGGGTTATGGTCGGTGAAAACGGTAATAGGCAAAGAACTGGACCCAATGTAGACCTCAAAATACTGTAGTGACAACAGCAATGCTAAAGCTTCCTTTTCGATGGTACTGTAGTTTGATTGCGAACTACTGAATTTTTTTGAAAAGTAACAAACAGGGTGGTCAATACCCTCGGAATCTTCCTGTAACAGAACAGCGCCTGCTCCTGTAGCACTGGCGTCAACCTCAAGCTTAAATGGGCGACTAAAGTTTGGGGCTGAAAGAACTGGAGTGCTACACAGCAGGGCTTTGCATGCCTCAAATGAATGCTGACAGGATGAGGACCACATAAAAGGCAATTTAACACTGGTCAAACTGGTTAAGGGAGCGACCACATCAGCAAAGTTTCTGCAAAAGCTGCGGTAATACCCAGCCATGCCCAAGAAGCGGCGGAGCTCACGCCGACTTTTTGGGACAGGGTAATCAACGATGGCCTGAACTTTGGCATCAATGGGACGCACTTCACCCTGACCTACCTGTTTACCAAGGTAAGTAACTGTGGCCTTACCAAACTCACACTTGGCTAAGTTTAAAGTGAGATTGGCTTCCTTGAATTTTTCAAATACCACTGTAAGGCTTCGAATGTGTTCAGACCAAGTGTCTGAATAGACTACCACATCATCTAAATATACCTCACAGTTTTCCACACCAGCAAGGACTTTATGCATCAGCCTTTGGAACGTGGCAGGAGCATTGCGCAGACCAAAAGGCATCACAGTATATTGAAGAAAGCTGTCAGGGGTAACAAAAGCACAAATGTCTGAAGCACATGGAGTTAAAGGAACTTGCCAATATCCTTTAAGCAAATCTAATTTTGTTACAAACTTGGCAGAACCGACTCTGTCAACACAGTCTTCCATTCTGGGTAACGGGTATGAGTCTGCTTTTGTTGCTGCATTTACCTTCCGGAAATCAGTACAGAACCGTGGAGTTTCATCAGGTTTGGGCACCAACAAACAAGGAGAACTCCAAGCACTGGAGCTCGGGACTGCAAGACCATTTTCTAATAAGTAGTCAACCTCCTTCTTCATTAAGGACCGTTTTGTAGGATTTACTCTGTATGCTGACTGTTTTATGGGGGAATGATTACCAACATCAATGTCGTGAGACAGAACAGTGGTGCGAGATGGAATGTCTGAAAACAGTGTGGGGTTATTTTTGATTAAATGCCTGATGTCTGCTTGAGCAGCAATATCCAAATGTTGCAGGTGGGCTTCTAAATTCTGCAGAACTTCAGAGTTTTGCAATCTGGTGCTTGGTGACATCTTTATACAAAGACCATCACCTTCAGGAGCATCTGCAGGGGAAACAGAGGTTACAGTGGCGACAGTAGGGGGCGCCACAGTGTCACAACGTGTGAAATATGGCTTTAGCATGTTCACGTGGCAAACTCGTGTTTTCCTTCCCCGGTCTGGGGTACCAATTACATAATCTGTTTCACTTAACTGTTTTTCAATAAGATATGGACCAGAGAACTTAGCTTGCAGGGCAGAAGTGGGAATGGGAAGCAAGACAAGCACTTTGTCACCAACTTGAAATTGTCTTTTAACAGACTTTTTGTCATATTTTTTCTTCATTTCTCCCTGGGACACAGCCAGAGACTCACGTGCTGCTTCGCATGCTCTGTGCAGTCTCTCTTTAAACTTACCCACATAATCTAACACATTATCAACCGGACTACCAGCCTCAGACAGAAACTTTTCTTTTAACAAGCGAAGAGGACCACGCACAGTGTGACCAAACACTAAGTCAGCAGGACTAAAACCAGTGGATTCCTGCACACTTTCTCTCACAGCCATTAGAAGGAATGGCAATCCTTCATCCCAATCTTTCCCACTCTCAAGGCAATATTTCTTCATCATGGACTTCAAGGTCTGGTGAAAACGCTCAAGCGCTCCTTGGGACTGTGGGTGATAGGCACTGGACGTTCTGTGTTTTATGGACAGAGATGCTAAAACCTGAGTGAACAGTTTGGAGGTGAAGTTAGTTCCTTGATCTGTTTGGATATATTTTGGCAAACCAAATGTGGAGAAAAAGTTCACAAGTGCCTTGACAATTGCTCTAGCTTTGAGAGCGCGTAATGGAATAGCCTCTGGATAACGAGTGGCGGTGCACATCAACGTTAACAAATATTGATGACCAGACTTTGTTTTTGGGAGTGGTCCCACACAATCAATAATGACATGTTCAAATGGCTCTCCCAACACAGGAATGGGCTGCAAAGGAGCAGGAGGAATGGTCTGATTAGGCTTCCCACTGATTTGGCACACATGACAGGAGCGACAAAATTGGGTGACATCGGATTTAAGACATGGCCAAAAGAAATAACGCAGGATCCGACCATACGTTTTCTTTATTCCTAAGTGACCAGATGTGTTTTCATGCGCTAAACTGAGCACTTGGGAACGGAACTTTTGTGGAACGACCACCTGCTGAACAGAATTCCACCCTAAATCACCAGCGGCAGGAGGATACCAGTGCCGCATCAGAACGCCACTCACAACACTGTATGCACGGGGCGTCTTCGACTCTGGAGCAGCTGCAGCGGTAAAACACGGAACCAGAGTCGGATCACTTTTCTGAGCTTCAATAAGTGTACTCCTATCCACATCTAAAGCTAGCTCCGCCTCAGCGGGCAGCAGTTTATCACTCACATGTTTCTCTGTTTTGACTGCAGGACCCTCAGAGTCATCGGACTTGTCCTTTTGCGCAGCAGGAGACAAAAATGAATCAGCCAAATCTAACACATCTGCAAACTTACGCGACTGTGCGCGCGTCACCGCGCACGCAGGAAATACAGGGTTGGCAACAGCAGACACAGCAGAATTACAGTCGGGAACAGGTGTATTAACCACCTCAGGTGTGGGAAAAACTTTTTTCCCTGCCAAATCGTTACCAAGGATGAGAGCGACACCTCTCACCGGCAAAAGTGCACGTATTCCAAGCCGCACCGGACCAGAAACCAGAGGTGAGCGCAAAAACACTGTGTGTAACGGCGCTCTCAACGTGCTCATTTTCACTCCCCACACAAGTGCATCAGAACCACAAAATGAACTGTTTGAAAAAGGCAACACGCTCTGCAAAATGAGCGACTGAGTGGCTCCCGTATCACGCAGAATTGTGATCGGAACCTCATCCTCCTCCCTCCCTGTTAAAGAGACTGAGCCTTTTAAAATGAACGGTTGATAACACTCATCGATCTCATCATCACGTTCACCAGGGCTGACCGGAGGCAAAGCAGGAGCTGAATAAATGAAACCCACACTTTTTGGAGCGGACTTTTTTGCATTCTTATTTTGCTCTTTCCGAAGGAGAGCGGGACAGTTGGCGATAAGGTGCCCAACGTCATGGCAGTAATAACACGCACGGTTTTCAGTGACATTACTGGCGGCAGCAGTGGGAGATCGCGGGGAGCTTTTGGATATCACACTTGGATTTTTACCGCTAAGGACTGGGACATGTTCACGACGGACCGACGGAAAAGCAACGCGGTGAGTTAAAATGAACTCATCTGCGAGCACCGCAGCTTTGGACAGGGAGTCAACTTTCTGTTCATTTAAATAAACAACAATTTTGTCCGGTACACATAACTTAAACTCTTCCAACAAGAGCAACTCCCGGAGTTGTGCATAAGTTTGTACCTTGCTCGCAGAACACCATTTATCAAACAAAGTTGTTTTTTCTCTTGCAAACTCTACATATGTTTGGTTGGCAGATTTTTCCCACGAGCGAAACTTTTGGCGATAAGCTTCAGGCACTAATTCATATGCACGCAAAACTGTGGCTTTAACAATGTCATAATCAAGGCTTTCATCTATGGACAAGCTTGCGCAGACTTCCTGCGCTTTACCCACTAACTTACACTGCAACAAGAGACTCCAAACATCTTTGGGCCAATTCAAAGTTGCGGCGATGCGCTCAAAAGCACTGAAATATGAATCTACTTCTGACTCTCGAAACGGCGGAACCAGAGCAATATGCCTGGCGACATCAAACTGCTCAGAAGCAGCAGTGGGAATGTGTGCGGACACAGGAGTGGATGTTCTCTGAGGAGCAGGTCGTTCCAGCTCCAACAGTCTTACGCGAAGGTGCATGAGCTCAACCTCTTTGGTTTTAGTTGCAAGCTCCACCTCACGCAGACGGAGGGCAAGCTGTAGATCCTCAGCATCTACACCAGCCTGAATCAGCGCAACTGGGTCAACGCGCGAGGTTTGGGTTTCGGTAGGAGCCTCCGCTCCCAACGTCACCTGACCGCTGAAGGCTTGTGTGGACGTGGCAGCCTCCGCCTCCACTTCCTCCTTTAAACCTTCAGGTGCGCCACCCCGCTGAGGCTTAAGTGTAATTATTCCTCTTTTTACCAACTCTCCTGATAAACATGCCATAATTTCAACTTTCTTAGCATGTATTGGCACAGAAACATTAAAAATGTTTGCAATCAATAGTAAATCTGTTTTAGTGCATCGCTCTAATTTTTCAAGAGTGGGATTCTGTGCAAACTCATCCATGTCCATATCAAAAACTCACCGTCGCACACTAGGTGAAAACTGCCAACCAAAAATATGAATTAACACACTTACCAAAAGACGCAAGCACGGGCAGAAACTCACAGCAACTCACCTGGAGATTACAAAGAAAACTCTAAGGCCTAGCCAAGTTGTACCTGAAAAGTCTTTGAAAAGAAAGCGGACGAGCCCCCAATTTATGTTATGCCCCTGGTCTAGGGGTGCAGAGGCACAACACAAAGAAAGGCGGAGGAGAAATTACTATAGATAACAGGCAGTTTATTGCCAACAAAAATCGTACTTTTTATAATTTACAGATAAATTCACAAACCAAATGGACTATCAAAAGAAGCCTGGCTTCAGGGTGGACTAATGGCCAAAACAACAAACAAAACAAGCTATCTGAAAACCCCAAAAAGTAACTAAACCCTGGTAGGAACATAAATAAACAAAAAAACATTTACTAAGCCTACCTCCCTAGGCTAAGTAAAACAGGAGAAAATAGTCAGTAACAAAAATGCCAGACCACCCCTACTGCTTCTAAAGAAAACAAAAATACTTACAATATTTACACAATCTAATCCGAATTACAAACAAACAAACCAACTCTCACTAAGCTAACTCCAAATCTCTATGGTCTACAAATTTCAAAACGATTTACACTCAATACATTCAGCAACTACACAGTGACGCTTTCAGGTACAGCTGAGTTTGGCCGACACAAAGTGGACTCCAGTCGCAGGCCGGCAGGAAGAATGGGTTTAAGTACTGCCCAGCTTGATGGTACAGCCAATCATCAGCCTCCAAGTCTTCCAAGGGATGCTCCTGCTCACAAACACAAAGATAGGACAGAACAGAAGAGGTCTCACTCTGTCACAGAAAAACAATCAAAATATTTACGGCAGGGGCCGTAACACCAACGCATCTGTGGAAAGGGTGTTTTTCCTGATGGGTGTAGCATGGACTGATCAAAGGAACCGTTGTTCTGTGGAGCTTATCAGAAGTGAAATCCAGGTCAAGACCAACTTTGGATACACCTTTAAGGAGTTCTACAGCTATGCACTTAAGGAGAAGACACCACTAGAAGCTGCACGCTCCAGTAAAAAGTATAAAGTCAAGTGGAACACACAGGTAAGATAAACATTGTCTTAGAATATTGGGAGCACTTAGCTAGTTTTGTGCTAGATTTTAAGACATTGCTGTATTTTTGTGTTTCACCAGGTGCTTTCTCTTGTGCTGAAAGTGCATTGTTTGTGTGGGTAAGACCTGCCAGTAGTTGCTGTGATGGAGAAAACTGAAAGACTTTTGATGGACAAAATTATAAGAAAGAATATCAGCATGATATGAGGACATGAGGAGGTCGTTTGTAATTTTTATGAGAGTGGTTTCTGTGCATGTCCAGATATCCAGACTGTAAGTGCTCGTAGAGGGAGTTGTGAGTTAAGTGGGAGGGGAGTTGAGATGCTACAATCTAGAATTTTGTGGTGGACCAGATAGATTGTATGGCTGTGGAATCATCGAAGTGGAAGCTCCGACGAGATCCCCGATGGGTATATCTCTGGCGAGGCAGGAGGACGATGTCCAGGTGCAGGTGTAGCGTTACCAGGCAGAACCAACCAAAACCAAGAATCAAAATGTCATCATTATGAATCTTTTGTAGCATGGTGTAAGTATGCAGGCCTTATCTTTTGTAGGCCAACATGTTGGCCAACATTACTTGAAACACTGAGCTTAAACTACATTCGTATTGCTATTGCTCCAGCGGAGAGTCAGGCAGCGGTGAGGGAGATTAATTGGAGAGAGGCAGGCAAAACATCAAAGAGTTAAAAACAGCTGTTATGTCCACTGACTTTCCTCTGGCCTCGTTTTGGAAGAGAGTGAGTTCCTGAATAACCCGCACCTGAACTTTCTCTGATCAGTGGAGCTGTATAGCAACCCCCACATGATATTGGTGGTAACAGCTTCCTCCAATACTCAAAGCTGAAACACTGTCTTAAGAGTCAACTTATCAAACAACACTCTTCAATCTCCTCAAACAATCGCATAACTGAAAAAAAATTTCCTTAAAAAAAAAAAACCTCTTGAGTTCTGTTAAAAACTGATGGCAACCAAAAATAAAAAAATACATCTAATTCTCCATAAGGTCCCACACAGAGTTCACTACACTGAAGAAAAAAATATTGCAAATGACATTTGCAATATCATGCCCACTCATTCAAACATTCTGGACAACTGTTACTCATAAATTATCCTCTACTCTGCTGCAGCAGCTTTCCAGGCTCCACTTCTGCATGTCTCTTGGGAGAACTTTCCTCGGTCGAACTGAAACTCAACCACAAACAACTAGCTTTGATCGTCTTAACAATCACCAAGACAACAATTCTACTCAAGTGAAAAACAGACACAGTCTCAGCATCCCAGTGGCTTGACCTACTATCTGCACACATCACAATGGAAAGTCTCAAAGCAAAAACAAAAGCTGACCAGGTTAACTTCATTCACCTCACCCATCAGTCCTATGGACCGACCAACCCTGTTAACACAAAAACAGTGCAATCGCCCTCTCACATTCATATGCTTTACTGGTAAACAACTCTGCCAACGCAAACCTCACATCAAACCCACAGCCCTAACCTATGGATGAATTCTGGATACATAATATAATAATAATAATAATAATACATAAAACACATGTTATTACTCTTATTATTACATTTCATCACTTTTACTTATTACTACTTATTATTGTTGCTGTTATGTTTTTAGCAACGTAATTCCATTAATTATTAGAGCTATATTTTCTCCCTCTCTCTCTTTTCTTTTTTCATTTTCATTTATGTACTTATTGATTAACAAATGTATTCATTTTGCGTTGTTTATTGTATTTATTTGTGACTGTGGGCTGCCACCTCAGCACTCTGCGCTGACAGAACTGGCTCATACCAGGAGGTTTGCTGCTATAAGGTCTGAAAATGGACCTACATCTTGTCATACTGTCTCACTTTGTGTCTCTGCCTCTGTCCCATGTTAGTTCACTTTACACCAATTACTGCAGCCGGCCTTATCAACAAGGCCTGGACAGCTCTTTTCATTTTGAAATAGATATATTTTTACTTATCATTATTATTTTACAACATCTTATTGTGACTGTTATTCACCAAAATACAAAGGTAAATTTCTGTTGATGTTGGAAACTAACTTCACAATAAATCTGATTCAGATTCACAATGGGCGTACGTTGGAAACACGACCTGGTTGCAGCTGAGGACCTTTGTTGCATGTCATGGTATAATGGATGAAGCAGCATTATTCTCTCTCTGAGTGCTGCTGGGAGCGTGTCGGATTATGTGAGTTTTCTGATTTTTTCTGCTTGTCTTTCACTTCACTTTTTGTGTAGTAGTTGCAGTGTTGTTTGTTCACTTCAGTTTTTGTGTAGTAGTTGCAGTGTTGTTTGGAGAAAGTGTCTTGTGAAGGGGTCGGCTTTGTTTGTGGAGGCGGCGGCTGCCGGTGCGACCGGTCAGCGTGGCTGCGGGCTGAGGATCCAACTTAATGCACCAACACGCCATCAGACGTCCTCTGGCTGTCCCGTGTTCGGTTGAAGAGTGTAGTCTAGCTGTAGGTGAGACTGTGGATATGTCAGAATGAGCAGTGCTGTTGGGATTTTTCTAGACAGTACAGAGGAAGTCAATCCGAGATGCTCTCACCACCGTCTCGTCACTAGTAAGTCCTGCTAAAAGGTCGTTATTTCTAATGTGACACCGTTCCTGAAAAACAAGAGGAAAACAGTGGTGACTGTTATCAGATTAAAGACAAAAATACTGATCACACCGTGATTAGAGTGGCAGAGTCAGTGTTGTGTGATGAGGAAGTCACGATTGATGATGACGTTTCAGTAAAAGTGTCAGTAAAAAGGAAAAATCCAGAAAGCAAGTCAAACAGCAAACAAGCTCCAAACAGATCAACCTGACGAGTTCTTCCTCTCAGTCAGAGGACAGATTCACCTTCATGAGGAAACTCAGAAGGCTCGAGACTAATTAAATACAATGATTTCTTCTTTTCATCAAAAATAATGCACTGGCCAACCAACCTTTACTGAACAAAAGCTTCATAGTCTCAAAAAGTCAAGTTTCAGTGAGTGAACGATGGTGAAGCTCTGTCTGTTTTCCTCTGACCTCACACAGTCCTCTGTTCCTCCGTGTTCCTCTTTGCCTTGTTTCAATGCAGCTTTAACATGTGTGACATAAAGCTGAGCTCTTTAAACATTACTGGTGCCTGGGAGGATGTCAAGAGAGCTTCTCTTTTCACTTTGCTTCATGTTAGGAAAGTAAATGTCATTTTTCTGCCAGCAGTGCTGGAGTTGGTGTCTTGTATTCAGCAGATTTTTTTTTACCCATTTCTTGTGTCACTGAAGAAATTCTTGTGTGTCACTTGTTGAAATTACAAGCTGTGTTAGAAAGTGTAGAAGTGTCTTTCATTAATGTTTATCCTCCAGCCGTAGACACAGAAAGGGTTGTGTTTGTAAGAAGCATCTTAAAAATGTTGAAACAGTGGTGGTGAAGGATACATATTCCAGGGCCTTATGTTGAAGTTTTTTGCACAAAGTACTGGTGATACAGAGATTGAAAGTTTTGTTTATGCATTATTTTAGCATTGTAGTTTTATTAACAAGGTTTTGCAAAGTAACACATGACTCCTATGAGAATAATGTTTTTATTCTTCTGCATGTGTTGGAACTTTGAATTATTTATTGCACTGAACTGAAAATGTCTTGTTCATTTAAAGAAGGGTTTGGTAGGCTACAGTCAAATCAAGATCACTGTTATCACTTTGACACATTGTTCGCCTCAATTAGCTACATTATTTATTCCTGTAATCCACTTTACCATTGCAAATATCCTTTGAATATTATTGGTAAATAATGATAATCATCATAATGTGTTGTCACTTTTCCTGATACAAAACCATTAAGATACTTGTCCTACCGGGTTGGACACACTGTCTACCAAAATACGTAACGCTCTAAATGTAAAGTGCCTGTCCTACCATCAAGTGTTTTCATCTTTAAATACTTAAGCATAAGTTATACAGGAGGAAACATTTTTTTATGCTGCATTTTCAACCTGCCACAAATGCACAGATGATGTTGTATTGTGTACATACGTCAGATCATGCAGACCCTCCGTGAATATG
This sequence comes from Chelmon rostratus, assembly GCF_017976325.1. NCBI lineage: Eukaryota > Metazoa > Chordata > Actinopteri > Chaetodontiformes > Chaetodontidae > Chelmon > Chelmon rostratus. The sequence goes on along the minus strand of NC_055668.1, from coordinate 1,586,255 downwards.
AAGACATTTCCTCTTTCCTGGTCAAAGCTGAAGGGCAAACATGGCAGCATTTCTGTTTTTGTAAAGATTTGTTTTATAGAAAGATGCTCAATTTACAGTTAAACTGCAAAATGTAACATGTTACATGATAAACATTTTGAAATGTGCATGCAAAATAGATTTCAAAGCAAAATGAAGAAATACTTACATGCATGTACACATACTTGTAGAAAAAGTTAAATTATGCATTAAATTAAATATATAAACAAGTGGAATAGTGCTAATGACATTGATAATAAACCTAAGCTGTCATAGTGGAAATATATTAAAATAGTGACAATAACAATAATAACAATAACACCAATAAGAGAGAATATTAAATAAGTATAGAAATAAATATAAATATATAACAAAAACTAAATACATAAAAAAATAACATTTTGAAAGCAACACTCTTAAGGTGTTGTGTTTTAATATGTGTGTAGCAGTTGACAGGAACAAGTGTGGAAGCAGCAGAAATCCACTGGCAGGCCTTGAACACACAAAGGGAAGAGACAATGCAAACCTGTTACCCTGAACCTGGAAAACAAAGAACTTTGGGTTGAAAATAACATTTCTTCAGTAAGAAGCGCCACATTTTCATTCTGGTGTTCAAGATGTTTTAATATATTAACCTGAAGCTAAAATATTAACATCTTTGCTAGTCCTTGTTAAAATAGAACAGCATATACAGGAGAGAAGTAACACAAGCCAAGGAGGTGCTGATCACTGGAAGTGAACTTGAGAGTAGTAAAAGTGTTGCACGCTCTGGCTCCACATACATTACTTTTCTTAGATGACAAATCAGCCCTCAGGCCCTCAACTTCCGCGATCATAGTAAGACCCAGTCAGTGGCCTGAAAGAGGCAACGCCATAGTAATACATCTGATGGTGATCAGATAATCATGTTCCACCTGTAGAGTGAGAAACATCGAGAGGCCTTCAGCAATTCAAAATTGCTTTTTAAATAATAATAGTGACAGGAACTACAGCCAATCACATAACTGCAAACAAAGTGACGAAGACCATCTCGTGCCTCATGAGGAGATTTAAATATTAAATACAAATTTGGTTAAGTACTGTATGTTACCAAAAGTTAAAAAAACATGCATTTTAAATAAAATTCCAATAGATGTATAGAAAAAGGTACTCTTATCTAAATATCTAATAAATATAGAGGTACATAACAGAAAACACTTCAAATCATAATCAGTGACTGTGTGTGTCACTTCTTTTCTACTCTCAAAATCAAATAACTACAAGAGAGGATTCTCAATAACTTTACAACAGAACACATTTCATTCACTTTTACAAACCACAGTTGTTCACAGTGGCGTTTTTGCTAATCCAAGTCTGTCTCATGCTTCTCTTCCCCACAGAGGTGACACGTGTCTGTCAGGTCAAAATGACCTATTCAGGTAACTTTAGAACAATTCTGACAACTGCACAGCATGCTGACAGCTTTTTAAGGACAATTCTTTGGATTGCCTAAACATCCCGTGGTAGCACATTACTCAGCAGTCTTTAGGAGGAGAGTGGTGGTGATTAGGCAGGGGAACAGACAGGGAGCGGCATGGAGGCTGGTGCACGGCAGGTGTAGAGAGAAAAGCAGACTGAGGCAGGAGAAATGGAAGAAACGAGGAAAAAAGAAGAAAACACACAAAGGGCAGTAACTGCTCTGGGCTGATGTCAGATCAAAAACAGAACTTAATCCATGAGTAATATAAAAGTCCACAATATAATCATGCACAAACTATCCCAGAAATCACACAACCTGAAGTACACTCAGTCCAGTCAGAGGTCTGAGAGCCTCTGGTGGACAAGTGGAGAATGGCAACCAAGCAGCACAGAGCCATGTTTTCTTTAAGACATGTACAGAGGGGTGAGAAATTAAAGGAAAACCTGGGACCCTAGACCCTGAAGTGAGGGCATTGTCCCCTGAGAGGGAAGTGTCAGTGCACATCAATACAAAGATGTTCAGAGTGATCCTCTTTATCCTACCAAGAACAACATTATCAGTCCAAGTGTACGCTATTGGGAGGTACTGGACCTATTTCTCTGACAGATTCTAGTTATTTCACTAAAATAATAATAGTGATCCTATAAATTACAATACATCGTTAAAGGTGAACGCAGTGATTCCCAAGCTTTTTGGTTTGTGGCCCCTTACAAACAAATCAGTGTGTATTTGTACACACTGTGTCCCCTGGTCTTGTTTCAGATGTCTCTGGGTTGTTTGCAGATACACCAGAGATATTTGACGTGGTTTCTAATAAATAAACAATAATAAACAGTCTGAGGCTCAAAGAGGTAAAACTCTCCAGTCATTCACGAAAAAGCAAAGATAACAAAAAGTTCTGATCTAATCCAAATTAAAATGAAATGGCAGAACAGTTTCTTTTCTTTGTGTTGATTGTCGTGTCAGCTTGAAGAATAAAAAGCACAGCTCTGTGGACTGTGGCAGGCTGCGTTCCCTGTTTCAGATGTTGCTGTCTGGAAAACATCTTCTAAACACATGTTCATCCTCAGCTACAGATACAGGAATGAAGCCGAGAGTGAAATGTCAGCTGTTTCATTTTGTTTGGGGTCCTCATCTACCTCAGCAGGAGCAATAAGATATGAAAAATCTTTGATTCTTGGTACTTTGATGTGATTCTGATATTAATCAGGATGATGAAGGCAAGATTGACAGTCAATTACAGTTTTTTGTCTCTTAAAAGTGCTTTATGTTCTGTTGTTTTTAAGGTAAATTATGTTTCTGCATTAATTAATTTATTTTTATTCATTTTTTTCCTGTTTTTCAAAATACATTGTCATTGTTTTAAAAAAAACGTTTTTGAGCTAATAAAAATAAAATTCTCTCTCTCACTGAGGGAAGGACACAGACGAGCCATTGGCACCACAGAGCAGTGCTGAAGCTCAACTCTGCCTACATCTGCAGTGAATGATGTTTTATCTGAAGTCCTCAATGATTTCTGCAATCATTCCTCTGCTAAGACTAAAGACTGAGAAAATGAGAGAATGCTTTTTTTTTTTTAACAAGAAGTCCTTCACATTAACTGACAAACACCTCGTTTGTCACATACTCTTGACTGTCTGACCTTTCTTCCAGTGTCTTTGAATTCCCTTAAACAGACAGTGTGGCTGTCTTTGTACATCTTCATCATTTAAAGCTGATTTTTTTCAAGTCCCACTAACTTTTCCATAATTCCTTGTGTCTTCTTGTCCTGTGTGAAATCCTGTGTGAAGTTTGATGTAATGTTAGTTCATTGCAGTCCGTTGAAATGATCCTCTTGTTTTGTCAACACAACATGAGGAATAAAAAAAAAGGACGGTGGTACAGATAAAGACTTGTTCACCCTCGTTATGACTGATCATCTTCATTATCACTCCCACTGCCACTGTCATCTTCCTCTGTGATTTTTTTTTTTTTTGACTGACAAGACAAAAACCTATTGTTTCTTCGTTAAGTACAGTAGGCAGCCACATTTTATTGCGTAATATAATACATAGTAGTAAAGCTGTAACATATGTACATGATAACCTTAAATCTTCCTCTGGCTGCTTTCCTCTCATCTCCTGTGTGACTTCCTCTTTCAAACGCTCCTCCCCTTGTATGAAGACATTCTCCTTCACACACTGCTTCCCATCTCCTTCCCTTTGTGGCTTCCATTTCTTGTGCGTCTTCCTTTGCAAACAAAATAAATCAGAATGATGATCTGATGTTACATCATTATTTACTAATACAGCTTTGGATGAGATGTGATATTAAGGTGATATTAGAGTACATATTTGATTCTTTTGTTTTGATGTGTAGAGGTTGTATTCATTTTCATTTGTTTTTTATGAATAACTCCTCTGCTGTTTGCTTTTGATTTAATCTAATATGACTGCAATGATACCACTTTGATGCCTGGTCTGTGAACCGGTCATTCTCCCAAAACCTTAACAATTCAATTTCACTTCAATTCAGTTTAATTTTTATAACCTAAAATCACAACAGGAGTGGTCTCAGGAAATTTTCCATATTGAGTAGTTGAGGAGCATCCTCTTTATCTACAGAGAACCAACAATTCCCCCAAGAGCAAGCTCTTGGTGACAGTGACAAGGAAAAACTACCTTTTAACAGGCAGAGACCTCAAGCAGAACCAGGTTCTGGGTGGGTGGCTATCTGTCTCAACCAATTGGTTATATAGGGGTAGAGAAAGAGAGAGGTGTAGTAGGAGAGAGAGAGAGAGAGAGATGTCCTCACCGTCTTGACCACAGGCATAGCAGACTTTACATTCTGCTTGTAAGTCACATTGTACAACAGGACCAGGACGATGAACAGTTTTGATCAGTCTGCCCGGCGCAGAAGCTAAAACTACAGCTTCCATATTGCAGCAACAGCCAAATGTGGCCAAGTTGCACCAGAACGTCAACCACAAAGTTTGCTGCATTTTAAATACTACAATGCTACAAACTATACAGAATCACTGTTAACACAGAGCTGTTATCTTAAACTTCAACAGCATTATATAACCTGCATTCCATCAAGTCCCAACCCAAACTGAGAAACACTAAATAAACACTAACATGCGACAGGTAACATCGTATTTAGAATGTTTAACAATTCAAGATTTAAAACAGTGTAATGTGGTTGCATTACCCTTTTTTTTAATGCATTCATCTGTTCACCCCTTTCTCCCTCCCTGAGCAGGTCCTCTGCACGTTTGTGCTCTGTGGAAGTCAGGCAGGTGTTGGAATGCCTCAGTAACACAGGGCTGAGACAGGATGTAAACACTGATCAGAAAAAGGAGGAAAACTGCAAATGCAAAGGCATAAAATGGTTACAGTCAATGAGAATGGACTCTATGTGAGGACTGTGACATCGCCACACCATTGTTTAGGCTGTGCAGACTTTCCCTGATAACCCTGATACATATTCTGTTTGAAAGAGTTGGAAGTCTTGACATTAAAATGATAAAATCACTATAAAAATGCAACTGCACTGGTTTTTTGTTTGTTTGTTTTGGGTTGATTCGATCATAGTGGAGACTTTAATCACAAAAACACCATTTTCCAGCTTCCACCGTCTCTGCTCGAGGCTGCCGGACGACCTGCTCTGTGTGTTTCCATTTAGCTGTGTGCTTCCTCGCTGCCCTCGCTCACTTCTCTTCCTCGTGTCTCAGCTCGTGCCTGCAAGCATGTGAGAGAGAGATGTGAGGAAAAGACACGAGGATGAGGAGCAGTATTCATCAAACGGTGAGTCCTTGCTCACTCCAGCATCTTTTTGTTGGAGAAGTAATTTGGTAAAAGTAAAACGCTTGAGGCCTGATGACTGTTCTAATACTAATTAGACAGTATATATGTATGGGGGAGCAGAGCATCGTAGAATGTGACTGATAGAAATAACACAGACAATTAAAATAAGGTTATAACTGCCACGTGACAAAGTAGGAAGCAGAACTATAAATGTTCTGAATAATATCTGCAGCCTAATTAGTTTGTGACGGTCAACATCAACATCAAACAGGTCAAAAACAAATTTTCCTTCAAGAAGTCACTTTAACAGAAACTGAGTAATCTATCATAGATGTTATTGGTCTTCTTCTGTTTTCGCACCTTTTTGTTTGTTTGTTTTTCTCTATTTTTTGTGTGTTTTCTTTCTTTCGAGGGTTTCTGTGTTTCCATAATGTAATTCCATGTTTTTTGTGAACTTTATCCAGGGCTTACACTTCATTTATTTAGTCTCAGTGATACTGTGTGATTTTTTTTGTATTCTTTGTTGTTGCATCAGTGAGGACCAAAGGAAGACTAGTGACCACTTTCTGGCAGCTAATGGGGATCCTGTAAAGAAGAATAAAGCTGGACAGTTAACAGGAACACAACCCTGGACGAGTCGTTTCTACACACATCATCCACTCCAACCACCTCCTCACAACTTCTGTGTGCTAAAAACAGGCAGCAATGACATTTCCAAAAAACATTCAATAGATAAGCATTTTTCTCACAGACATAGTTGCTGTGATGAATTGCACTACAATTGCAGGGTTGCATGTTTCCTGACTTCCAGGAGGTCTCATGGCCTTGTGTTCACTAGATGAATCCACATGTCACATGAGAAAATAAGAATCTAATCTAGTTACCTGACAGTGCTTGTGTCCGCTCGTGACATACAGTATTGCAGATCTCAGGACAGCTGGTGGACTTTACAGATGTCTTCTTCTGTAATAATAACGAGCATAGTGTGATGAATTGCAGGCTAATAGAGAGAATGTTAGTGCCAAAGGGCAGGATTTTCTCAACAAACCAGCCTTTCATGCAGCAGCAGCAGCAGCAGCAGCAGCAGAGGGGGTAAAGTTACTGGATTAAGAAATGTGTAATGCCGTAGGAATGATTGTTACCCAACGATCAGTCATAGAAAACATTTCCCTGCTTCTGTCAACTCTAAATGATTAAATCATGATCACTGAACGTGTGTGTTCTGAACTGCATTTAACAACTAATCGTCTCACTCTGCAGTGTTGGAAGAAGAAAGCTACTGCAATCAAAAGTTGAGTAAAAAATTAAACTTTTATCTGTACATTACAATCACACATGCTTCATGTCGCAGGTAGCTCACCTGTCACACCTCACAGACCATTCTGGTGCTTTTTACTTTTCTGGATGTGTTTTTCCAGACATCTATTGGTTTCTATTCATCTGTAAACCTGTAAACCTCTTACCTCCCCCTTTTCTCCACTGCTCTAATCTCATTTCCTTTTTATCCCCTCCACCCCCCCTCTCATCTCCCTATTTATTTACTTTCTGCTTCTTTGTGTTTCTTTTCCTGCTCACCTCACCTCCTGTCTTTTTGGTTTCCTTTTCTCTTCCCTTTTCTCACCTTTCTTTTCTCCATCGACTATCCTCCACTCCTCTCAGTTGTTGTCTCCTTTTTGTTGCTCCTCTCTTCTTTTTTGCTACTTTTCCTTCCTCTCCTTTCCCTCTTTGCTCTCCTCTCAGCCTTTGCCTTGCGTCTCCTCTTCCCTCTTTTCCTCTCGTCTCCCTTTCCTCTTTTCTCTTCTCCTCACCTTTTCTCCTCTCTTCTTGTTTTCTCTGATTCTTTCCTCTTTTCTTGTTTCCTCCTCTCCTGTTGTTTCCTCCCCTTCGCTCCTCTCCTCTTGCTTCCTCCTTTCCTGCCCTCTTGGCTCCCCTGTCCTCCATGTCTTTCTGTGTAAATTCACTTAGAGTTAATTGCTTGCAGCAGACTTTTCTCTCAGTCTATCACGCTGCTTTCCGTCATGTGATGACACTGTGTGAGCTTCTTATCGGGAGCTTGTGGACTGCTGTTTGGTGGAGTAGAGGCCCAGCGCGCTGCACATGAACTGGCTTGACCACTTTAACCTGCAGTTCCCGGAACCCTGTGTGACCACGCCTGCTACTACAGCCATGAGATCCTCTGCAGAGTAAAGAGGAACCCTTCTACTGTTTGCAGTTTGAGTCTGGGTGTCAGAGATCTTAAATGGCTGAGGAGGTTTTAATTCCGTCGTCAGGGAAAATCACATCGGTAAGTTCAGGCTGACTGCATGAATCATTCAGATCCGGAGCCAGGGCCGTCAGCTGACTGACCCCACATTGTTTTATAGACTGCAGCAGCTAATAGCATTTACTACCAGCTTTCAAACTTGTAGCCCTGTACCTGGGACAAAGTAGATCAGTAGCTGCACTAAATAAGATCTTATGAGATGTGAATCCAAACATTCAAATTCTAAAAGTTACAATGATAAGCAAAACCTACACTTGATTTGATTTGATTTGAGTAGAGAAAAAAATGAGGACAATTTTTTAATCGTGTTGTAGAAGGTGGGTGAACTTACTGGTCCTTTGAGTAGAGCAGTGTTGCTAATATACACTGGACTGTACAGTTGGAGGACAGCCTATGTGAAAAAGCAATTTGAACCTACTTAAATTCAACATATGAGTCTCATCAGACTTCATTGAATTTAGAAAGATATTTTGAAAATTGTCATCAACTGTAATAGTCACATTGCAATATTTTTATTAACTTTTCTTTTCTGTGTGTTACACCATGTTTATTTTGAATAATTTGTTAGGATTAACATAATTCATATTTTGGCAAATGTCATGTTAAATAGCCAAAGATAAGTGTTGGAGTCACCTTGCCTTGTCCAGACCTTTGTGAAATCTACCCCCATCTCAGTTACACTGCTTTCATTCAGGCGCTGATCACCTTTTTGTTGTCAGGGAAAAATGAGATATAACCTATGCTATATTGAATTTTTCTTCTTCATATGAATCTTATTGTTGTTTATGTGGAGGATAATGGTGGGAAATTAAGCTTGGTTCCCCATAGACTGTACACTGATTCATGTGAGTGTGGACAGCATGTGCAGCAGTCTAGTAGATAATGTGAGGCAGAAGCATGGAGAAGATCCCCATGGATACAACTTTTAAGCAGTCATACTGGATGACTCAAGATGTTGACTGACTAGTTGAATAAGCAAAGACTGTAGGCCTAAGTAGAACGCTGATTGAGTCCTCGCTGTGCAGTGGCAGTATGATAGGTAGGACAGGCAAAATGATGCTTGTGATAAAAGCAACACAAGGGTTTCATTACTCAGTTGACTCATGAACCTTTTGGCTGATGTAAGATGTATTTTTTTAAGGTTAGCTAGATTTTCTGACACAGATGTATTCTGTCCTGATGCCACATTCCCATGAAAAATGACAAATCTGCATGACAGAGGAATCAATGAGGGAGCAGGTCATTGCGGATGGATGGGTGAACAAAGCATGTCATTTTAAAGGTGGAGGCGTCCGCTCTGTTCTTGTTTTAGCCATGCTTGTAGCATGACTTTAGGAATCAGGATGTTGGTCTGTCAGTCAGTCTACTTTGGTGCAGACTTTGGTGATTCCTGACTTTTCATGTGGTGGAATCACATGGATTGTCTGGAATGGCCGTGATCAGCTACGGTGGTCGGTCGCAGAACGCAATACACCCAGGCCTGGTGGAATCTGTGGGTAACCCCTAAACTCCACTGAGCAAGGCCCAGGCACACCCTGTGCAGACTCCTGAATGCATATCAACAATAAACACACTAAAACAGACAAAAAAGAAACAATTTAACTATGTAGCCTACTTACTCATGGTAGAGGCACAAACATCAAGGAAAAACAAGCAAATCAACAAAATGGCAAAAAGGCAAACATTGACTGCGAGTCTGTGCAGGGCGCAAAAACTGGTTTCCTGTAGAAAAAAAAGTCTGATGGGCCTCATGCCCAAACATCACCCTCACCTCAGCTTTACTTTGCTGACTGCTACATAAAGGACACACTACTTCCTCCATTTGTGTGGAAGGTTGGTACTGAATGTAAATATGAGCTCAGTTGTGGAAACTTCCAGGTTGGATGTGATTGACACTTTGCATGGCAGCCTGTTCCATCAGTGTATGAATGTGTGAATGTTGACATGTGCTGCAAAGCCCTTTGAATGGTCAGTAGACTATATATATGTGCTGTATAAATGCAGTCTATTTGCCATATTGTTTTTTTTCTTTAATATCAAGTCAGATATTAGAGTTTTTAGAAAAATCTCAAATTTCCTGTTTGCAGAAAAAGTGTTACAAGAAATGTTAAAATTAAAAATTACAGAAGCTTGGGAAGTGATATGTGGTTTGTGTATAATAAAGAAAACTATAATTCAGCCATATATAGTAGTATAGAGTATTCTAAAGTGGACCAAGGCTCATTCTAATATTGATGTTCTCCAAACTCCTCATATAATCAACATAAGTGCCTTCCAGCTATAAACTTGATCATTTCAGTTTAGTTTCATGTCATGCGTTTCTTGGTTATATATTTCAGTATTTGGGCCACTCTTTCTCTGCGTCACTTTCTAGCTATTATTTTCAGATTTTTTTCTGGGTTCCCCTCATAGTTTATGCCTTAACATTTAAAAGTTTACTTGTATATTTCTTTTATTACCAGATACTGGTCACACTATGGAGAAAAGGTCCCTGTCTTTGCCTTTCAGCTCCTTCAGAATTGGCAGCCAGCCATACCCTTTGGTTTGGTTGTAGTGAGGAATGTGAACAATGCCAACAAGAAAATTAAGAGCCTCATTCCAAATTAAGATCTCCACTATTTAACAGCAACTGGCATTTTCTCTACAAAGGTGTCTATAAGCACAGGGCTTAAACAAATATGGTAGCTGAAAAGTAAGGCTCAGATTTCTTATCAGAGAACTCATTATAGAAATCTGAGGGCCTCAGTGTGCTCTAAAAAAATGCTTGCTTCTTATGTTGGAATCTTCAGGGCTGCTTATCACAATTGTTGTAGCTTTCTGAAATTAACAGTTTGGCATCACGCCCACTTCATACTGTGGTTGGTCAGGTGTGGAGGTGTGGAGAGGGAAACGTAGACAGGGTTTGAACTCTCTCTCAAGCTCAAGTGATATAAACCTCTTAAAAGTTATAAGTAATATAATTATACCATCAGTAATTGTGAACATGCAAACAAATGAATGATTAATGCATAAATAATGAAATAAATAAATCAACTGTTTGTGTGAATGAAGCTTGTTTTCCCAAAACTTGGCACAAGCAATCAAACTTTAAATATATAACTGCTGAATTATTTGAAAGCTATATTTACACTCGCATTCTGCGCAATAATGCATTTTTCTCCAAAAAAGATATCTTTTGATAAGCTTATTGTGCTCAATGAACCCCTCCTCCCACATAATGTGTGCTTATGTTCTGCCTTAACGCCATCTCCTGGCAGTTCCTAACTGGCTAGGATACCTCTGGAGCTCCCCTAAATATCAGCACAGATAAGAGTGATTTCCTAACTCAGGAAAGTGAATCCAATGCTTCTACTTGTCCTAAAAGCAGGTTGAAATTTGTGTCATTCAGAGAATTTTATCTAGTTAGGAGTGATTTAGCTCTCTGAAACACTTACTGATTTCAGTCTGATTTATAGCACAAAGCAGAGACAGGGCACAGTTGTTGGCACTTTATAGGACAACACATGGTGAAAGGACAAATGGCAATGTATGTTACTTTTAGCAAAGTTATCACATTTACTATTTAAGAAGATAAAGAAAAAGGTAAATTTAGCGTGTTTTAGAGAAACATTAGCACTTACAATACAACATGAACCAGTCTTCACTGGTTCTGTGGATGAAACTTACTTTCAGTATTCTGCACTTCCTCACACATCCCTCTCACCCTCTGTCTGCAGCAGCTGACTGGCTCTTTGTTGGCAGTGGCATTCCTTACCTCCTTCGGGAGCTCCATGCTTTATGGCTACAATCTGGCTGTGGTCAACTCTCCTGCTGTGGTAAGACACACACACACACACACACACACACACTCCAGCGCTGGATTATCAACCAGGAAGTGGCCAACTAGTCTGGGGCCATAGACCCCAAGGGCCCCAAAAATCCCAGATTCCCTGAGTGTCAAGAGATTTTTGGTAATTTTATTAATTGCGCTTGTACCACTGGACTTCAATATCAACTGAGACAGACCCTGCAGTTTTATGTCATTTTGCTGGGCTGTCACGTAGAGGAGCTCTGTGCACACTTGGTACATGCTAAGCATTTGATTAAATTACTACAATGTGGGCTGAACAGCAAAGTTGCAGCCGAGGAAGCAGCACAAGGCAAATAATTTTCCCTGTCAGTGCCAGACAGACAGCCAGTCTCTGACATGGGTGATTAGTGATGATTTCGTCCCAGTCAACAAGTCACAGAAGGTTTTATCACCAAAGTGTGGTGTCGTGTGCAGTTTACAGGCCAGTCATCCCTGCCCACTCCCCCCATTTCCACTTTTAGCCTCTGCTATCAATTAAAGAAAACACTTCAGTTGTTGCAGTAACATCAAAAATGAGAACAGCATGTGCTCAGCCCTCATGGGGATAAAACACTGTTCCTGGGAGTACAGTAAAGAGCCATCCACTGGTGCAGATTACTCTTCACATACTTTTGTTGATTTTTTTAATACATTTTTGCAGGGATACACTATCGAGAATTGAGCTATGCCATTCTCCCACTGCTTCCTGCTCATTAATGTGGCCTCTCCACTCTCCAGCATCCCATTGGTGTTTTCCAGTGCTACATCCCACAACAGCTTTTTGCATACTGTAATATCTGCTGATGCATCTGTCATGTGACTGGATGAGTGCCATATGTAATAGGCATACATCTCCATTTCCATACTGCTTCACTCCAGGAAAATGTTTGCTCTGGGGAGGTTTTGAGAAGTGCCACTTTCCTTTTCACCTCTTCTTTGGCCCATATGTATGGATTTCCAAGTGTGCTGAAACTGTGTTGAATCCTCTCAGAAACAGGGGTAAGGCCCAAATATCTCTTGTGATTTTTCTGCGCCTCACTGTCATCAGTGAGATCATGTTCCGACAACGGGGATAAATTCAGTGCTGCGCTCTGCCTGGATTCATGGACTATGAGTGCATGTCTGCCTGCCTTAATTTGAGGCTGTAAATGCAGTAGCTTTGCAGAATCAAGATGGAGCACAGTGGAATCAGATTTATTTTTGGGGGTCTCACAGGCCTGCCTCCTCAGTTCTTGGAGGAGGCAGGCATGGGTGTTTAATCCTACTAGACAGCACTTGTTGCCCTTTTCAACAGCTAGAGGGCTGAGGAGCTCTGCATTATGTCCTCCAACCCTGCTGCTTGTATTTGAGTGGGGATAGGGGTGCAATGAGGGTGCTGGACTTTCAATTCAAGGACAGTTCATTTGCCTTTAAGTCCAGGGTTGTTCACCTGCAATCCCTTTTCTCCCATACCTGGATGAGGGGAGGGAGGCCTCGCTGTATGTCCTGTACATGCGCTCAGCTTCTATAATGGCACAACAGCATGAAATCACCATCCGGCATCTCAGCTTTGTGTGTTGAAACTGTGTCATGGAATAACAGGGTTGAACCCAAATGCTGACCCAAACAACAGCACTGGTGCAACACAATAAATTTATTGACTAAGGTGACAAAACAAACACTTACAAACTGGGAGTCAAGTGAGAATCAAAACCACAATCAAAAGTCCCACAACAAATCCAACAAGCTGGCATGAGTGCAAAAGATGAGAAATTAAAACCTCTGGAGGTTTGCTTGGAGGCAGGTGACAAAGGCCCTTTGGAGGTCTAGCAGGTGGCCAAAGACGGAGGCGATGTCTGCAGAGAATCGTCCAAACAGAAGAACAAGTTGTGTGCAATAGATTCTGTGTCCTTTATCTCCTCCAAACTGGAACTAATGTCTGCTGGGTTTATGTTTATGGTCAGTTCGTACTATTTACGGTTGGGCCAGACAGCAATTGGGCCTGAGTTGCTACACGTATGGACTTGGGCCCAGCTGGGGGTTCATCACATCCCTAATGGCCTTGACTGCCATCAGAGGTTGGGGCATGTACAAAGTAGAAAAAGTAGTTACCTGGATGTAACTGCAGTCTTGTTATTACTTGCAGATCCCTCAAAAGAGAGCCCACTAACAGGTGCGGCGCTGTTTTATAGGGCATGTATGCAACCGCCTGATCGGGCTTTGACTGCAGTGATCTGTCTACCAATAGCGGAACTCCTTTTTTGAGCTCCATGTGGAACTGGAGTTGCATCCAGGTAACTATTACTTCTGACGAATGTGAACTGCATGACATCCTGGACTTTTTGAAATGGAATGCAGCTTCTGGCTCAGCCAGTGAGGATGAGTGCACAGTCCAGACTATTCTGTTCAACACCACGCCTAGAGACAGCTAAAATGTCCACCTGAGGTTTTAATATATATATTTATAAAATATTAAACAATGATTCATTCACTAGCTCAATAAACTATAGCTCTAATAAGTCTTAGATGTAAATGCAATTGTAAAAGTTTATCCCTTATCCATATCAACAGATGCTCTCTTCTAATGCCATTTTTGTATATTTTAGCTGTCTTTTGCACTTTACATCATATATCTCTCATGTTGTTATAATTTGACCAAATTAGACACAGTTTGACAAATGATTTTCATACAAATGTAATTCAGTTCTGTATAACTCTTTCTCCTGCTACTATTGCTGAAGGACCTGTTCCCTGATGTCACTACAAACAGTCCAACATCATTATTAAATCAGTTTGAAAGAGTCCAAGAGTTGTTGGGTTTTTGCAACTAAATTATGACTGGAATGAAAGAGTCCTCGTGAGATATCTGGGATGCGCTTTTTTCTGCCAGTATTCCTCCTGAATTTGGGGAATTGATGCTGGTCCAACAACTCGTGCCATCACATGGTGAACTGATCAGGAGGCTGAGGTCAAAAAAAGACTTGGAGGATTTGATTAGACGAGGAGCTGAAAATGTCAGAGTGAAAAAGGAGAAAGAGATAAAAAAGAGTGTGTTGTTGGTGGTGCTGTGAGCAGGATATCTGAGCCACATGACACACATAGACAAGGTTTCCTCGCCTATCTGGACCGAATGCTCTCTGATTGGCTCGAGCAGGTCAGGTTGAAAATGCTCTCTACTGGTCTAATACAGCATCTGATCTGAAATGATGAAGCGCTAAGTTCCTTTTCACAGTGGTAGGTGTGGGAATGAGTTAACTACACACTTCCCAGTTTAATCTGTTGATGTTTTTTAAGCCGTGTTAATTTCACCCAAAACGTCAAAGGAATGAGTAAATTTAAGGATTAATGTCAGCAGTCAACCATCTAAATCCTCCTCTTCACTAAAGACATATCACTACATTATGTGACATTACAGCTTTTCCTCTCAGGCTAAACCCTGAACTTCTTCTAAAGTCTGTTTCAGAATCACAACAAATAAGGCAGCTTGCCAGGTAATTGGATACAAGTAAGAGGGAGAATGACGGGATTAATGGATTAAAAAACTTATTTTTCATCACACAGTAGACAGAATATTTTTCATCCAGGTAGCTGGAAGAATCTTTGAGGATTCTTGAAACACAAACAAAACAGCAAAAACTGTTGAAATGACCTTGTGTGTTTTTCAAACATTGCCAGTTACTTATCTTTTAGACCAAACAAATGTATATATCTGTGATGTGAATGGATGCTATTACACAAGAAACAATAACGGGGCTTAAACTAGAGTATTTTAGTGAATCGAGCTTCTGTGTGATTCACTGCTCTGCAGGGGAGAGCACAGGCAGCTGCAGCTATGCTAGGGAAGCAAGAATAATATGGTCAAGCTGAGCACAGCCAGTCTATTGTATTACTGTAGAGCCGACTGACAAGGACACTGTAGGAAATATTTATCCTAAGTTCAATTTGTATTTGCTCATGGGTACTCAATAACAACGACTGATTACATTTAGTGCACGTACATTCACTGTCATCATAATTATATGTTGTTTGCATATTCATGTTACTATGCAATTTAATTTTTTGATCTTAAGTCAGTTGTCCCCAACCTTTTTATCACCGTGGACCGGTCAACGCTTGACAATTTTACCACGGCCCGGGAGGGGAGGGGGTGTACGTAGATTGTTTATATTGTAAATATAATAATAAACGTAAATCACTGTGTGCTCGTATGCAACTTTATTAGCAGCTACCTCGTAGCATTGCGCCAACGCCACTGTCTTTTAATCCAGGCTGCTTGGTCTCCAGGTGGCAGTTTTGAGGCTTTATTGCCTCATTAGAGAGCCGGTCATATGATGCAGAGCGGCGCGGTGTGGGAATCACCTGTCGACAAATCCAGATTTCCAGTAGGACTCCTGGTGTTGTCTGTTAAAAGCTTCTTTTTCTTGGAAGTCGTCGGCCCTTCTTCTGTCTCTTCACAAAGAAACTTTCCAAACACGTCTGTTTTTTACTAATTTTGCGAGCTTGTGGGTTAAATTTGAGCGCTCAAGTAACCGAGAGAATCTGGTCATTTTTCAATACAAAAGTTTTTTCAAAATTAAAAGATGGTTGAGACCCAGATAATAAATAAAACGTAAATAATTAATTATTTCTTGTGCGGCCCGGTACCAATTGATCCACGGACCGGTACCGGTCCGGTTGAGGACCATTGCCTTAAGTGACCTGCAGAATGTAATGCTAACACAGTGAGAGAAGTCTGAAGTGTGTGCTGCTATTTGCTGTATATTCAGTTAATAAAAAGGCCAGCAAACTTCAGATAGCAGTGATGTGCAGTGGAAAGTGAGTCAAAAAAGCAAATATTGCTGGGACTGAACATGGACTGAAGCTCAGTGTTAGGAGGAGTTAAACGTGGGCATAAATGAGAGTGACTTCTGTTTTTTGATTCAGTTTCTCCTGAGAGCAACTTGCACTATCACACCTATCACATCAGACTCCTGTGACTGCTACTGATCATTGATGATATTATTGATGTGTGAGCGGGCCTGAACCCATCTGGCCCAGGCTTGGGTACCTTTTCTCCACAACACTGTGAGAGTGTGGAAACAAGTAAACACCTTTTCCACTGCCCTTCTGATAGACACCTGAATGACACATGACCATGGTAATACATAACTGTACATAACAAATATGGTGAGAGCTGTAGCCTGAGCATGATTAGAAGCCATTACAGTTAATTTGCAGAAATGTTATCACTGGCATATCTTAACATACTGTTCTTTTTTCCACATGCAGTTGACGTCACATTCCTTTGTGATTAATTCTTTCATGACTGTTAACTCAGGAAACATGACAGTATTAGTCGTTTAAATGCTAAAAGAGCATCTTTGTCTACATTTGAGGGACACGTGGCTCACAGGCAGTATGAATGCTGACTCTCTGTCAGGAGCAAAGGAAGTATCTTAGTATGGCTTCATTAGAGAGTCAATTAACCCGTGTAGAGGAGGTCAGTATGTGTGGAGACTGCTGTTCATTTCCCAACATTACAGACAGTTGGCATTGCTTTCTTTTAACCATGATTACTGCACAAGAATAGCATGACACACTGAAGGCAAAGCTTTGGTATATCTGTAATTACCGAATTCTCATTCATTCATACATCATGGTTTTCAGTGTTTCTGCCGCAATCTTTTTCTGACCTTCCCTACATCCTATTTCTACTATCCCTTCACCCCTCAGTACATAAAGGACTTCTACAACAAGACAGCAGTGAGTCGTAATGGAACAGGACTCAGTGGGGAGACCCTGACCCTCATGTACTCTCTCACTGTGTCTGTCTTTGCTATTGGAGGTCTGGTTGGCTCCCTCGTCGTGGGCATGCTGGTCACTCGCTTCGGCAGGTAAGACATTTGTTTTCACAGACTGTTCAGCAGAGGATTCTAGATTCAAGACCAGCATTGACCATTGACCAACAGTCAATGTCAGTTTCAGTTGATATACTCCAAAACAGACGTGTGCAAATAGCTGAGCCACACACAAACTGCATTTTAGTGCTACCCTGGGTGTCTGCGTACGGGGGACATGTTCATGTGTGCAAATGGCATGTACAGTCTGTGCAGGTGTAGATTTTGGACTCTAGAAGCCCACACACGCCTTTTACATACAGTATGTATCTTTAAAGTCTAGCAAGCTGATCCTTGGTAGATCAGTCGTATCTCACATTGGCCAGACAAATTTCAACATGATGAGTTTCCTGGGTGGCCACATTACAGATGCAGCGGTACAGTAAAGTCCAATCTCTCAAACCACCCACACATGAAAGCAGCTGACAGTCGGTCCGTTGACTCGATGCTCTGCCAAGCTGGAATTTGTGCACAAACTTAAATCCAACCTACAAATTGCTCTTTAAAATATCTAAATCAGTCTTTCGAAAGAAAAAGTGGGCTACATCCCTAAATTCTACAAAAGTTCTGATTTCTCAATATATATTGATAAAGATCGTAATGTTGCCTCCTCAAACTGATTTTGTAGAGCAAGAAGAGTTTGACACTAAACCGGCAATATTTCTCTTTAGCAGCTCTCAGAGCTGTATTTGGAAATTGGCTCTACTCTTTCCTGACACCTTACCCAATTCCCCCCCTTCAACCATGTGCATGGATAGTGGCCAGTTGGCACTGCCAGCCTGAGAGACACTCAGCAGCATCTGGTGCTGCCACCAACATGAACACCTGAACACACACACCGTTCACACACAGTCACACTAAGGAACATGTAATACACTTTTCAAAATTAGGAAAATTTCACTGATAAACATGGTCCAGTATATGTAATGGAACACATACAAAAGTAAAATAAATGGCTTAGAACAAGATTAGGACATAAGGCATTCAGAGACAGACAGACACGTGCCCACACACACACACACACACACAGACACTAACATCAGCACAAAAGGCACTAGATCAGGGCCTTCATTCAATCACGCCTCTGCCCTCTGTATTCAGAGCTGCTGGTAACCCCTCCTCCCCTGGTGCCCTGTCGTCCTTCAGAGTGCACCAGCATCATCTCGTCCCCTCTGCCCTTCAGAAGTGTACTAGTCCTCAAAGTGGAGAGGAAAGTTTATACTCCGTGCAAAGCAGCAGAAAGCTCCATTCATCACCATTTCATAGAATTTTAGTGAACATGTAAATGCAAATGAAAAGCAAGCAATTTATAATCCCATTTACAGGCTGATCAGTTTCTTTACTCAGCAGTGTTTTATGGCTAATCACAGCTTATGACCAGCCTTGTGGGCTGTATAAGCATTTTATAGTTAATCAGGACTTAAACAGGCACACGTCTATCATTATGACTGTGTGTATATCAGGGGAGGGGGCTACTGCTATCAACCATATACTGCTGCTGTCCTTACTGTTTCATAAACCTCTGGATCATATGCTTTTATGTGTATTCATAATGCATGTCTGCTGTGTGTGTGTGTGTGTGTGTGTGTGTGTGTGTGTGTGTGTGTGTGTGTGTGTACTTTCAGGAAAGGCACAGTGGTAAACACAACAGTGCTGGTCTTTATTGCTGGCTCACTCATGGGCTTTAGCAGGATTTGTAATTCACCTGAGATGGTCATCCTTGGCCGCTTCATCACAGGAATTCACTCAGGTAAGCACACACACACATTTGCACACACCACTGTGCTCAGAGTTGCACCCATTTACAGCTGTATACATGGGGCATGTAAACTATATGGTGAAATGTATGCAGGCGTCACTGTTCCAGTCTAGGGAACGCCCTTTCTTGGTTCAACATGACAATACCCGTGTGCACAGCCAGCTCCATAATACAATGCTTTTCCCAGTTTGATGTGGAAGAACTTGACTGACCTGCACAAAGTCCTGACCTCTACCTCATCCGACTCCTTTGGGATGAACTGGAACTCTGACTGTGGGCCAGACCTGATCACCCAGCATCAGTGTTGTACCTCACTAAGGCTCTTTTGGCTGTATGGGAGCAAATCCCTGCAGCCAGGTTCAACATCTGGTGGAAAGCCTGAAACCAGACGAGTGGTGGAGTGGAGTGCTACATCATATGACGGATACCATTGTCAACTAGATAATGTGGACAGAGGGTGCTGTACTAAAAGTAGTGATACTGCAACAGACATGGAGACAGCATGACAAATTCTGTGAGCTGCCTGGAGTGTGAGCAACTGACTGAGAGAACTGCACAGCTTGAAAAGAAGATTGAAACGCTGCATCAAATATGTGTGAATGAGGAATTCATTGACTTTGTAGCAGCCTTCATACATGTTGCTGAAAACGGACAGATTTTCATGTATAGAATTACATCAGCTGTGGAGCATCCTGTCACAGACATGGCAGACACGCTGCCCAGAATGTGCCCTAATGGCACTAGATCAACCATTTAGGCCCCCAAACCAGTGGTCCCTGTCGGCACCAGACCAGCAGCATCCACCCTAGCAAAGGCTTGGGCTGACTTCACCCACCGCAAAGGCAAATCCAGCAAGAAATCAAATAAAACAGCACCATTAGAAACTGATATAGGCCCCATTCCAACATTGGGTAAAGGAAAGTCTTTTGTTTGCCCTGAATGCATGACTGACATCTGCATGCCTCACCAATGGGATAAAATTTGATGATAATTTTAATATCTTTTGAAACTGTCAAGCTCAATTTAAGTCTGATGGGATACATCCAGACATCACTGGTCGCAGGCTGCTCGGTGTCAACCTGCATCACACTTTTGGCATGTCGTACCAAAACACGAACGCACTGATAAGCATGAAGGACAGCACACACAGGCAGAAGCCTGTATCCCTCACTCCTACCGACGCTTTGCTCCACATTACTGAAGTCATCCAGAGGATGATAAGATATATAAACATATGACAGTCCTGATACATGCCTGAAACTTTTGAGCTTTGCTTCACACTAATGTACTGCTGCACTTCTTTTAAAATGTTAGATTTTACTTGATTGTATGGATTCTATGTACACTATTTTTAATTTCTTTTCAGTGTATTTTATTTTCCATCTAATGCATTCTCTTTATTGAAATGTTTTACACCTTATTTTTATTTATTTTTACTATTCCTGTTTTACATCAATATTGCATCTGTGTCTTTTTTGATGTGAAGCACCTGGTGCATGTGATTTCTTTGTTGTAAAGATAGATAGCTATCTATCTATCTATCTTTACAACAAAGAAATCATCATAGATATATAGATAGATAGATAGATAGATAGATAGATAGATACTTTATTCATCTCCAAGGAGAAATTTGCAGAAGCACTTTCAGCTCGAATTCTTCTACGATAGGTGCTATCCATAGATAGTTTATTATTATTATTAGTAGTAGTAGTAGTAGAAGTAGTAGTAGTCTTATTTTTACTCTTATTTATGTTAGTAAAAGCCAGATAATAGTGAAATACGTCCTCCACAATTTCCTAACAAGTTTTGTCCAACCAGCAGTTCAAAAACCCAAAGACATTTCTTTATCAAGCAGCATATCCTCACATTAAAGAATATGAACCAGGCACATGTTTAGCATTTTTGCTGAATAGATGGTAGAAATTATTAATTGATTATCAAAGTAATTGACAATTAATCTTCCCATGATTAACTGCTTAGTTAATTGACTAATCACTTGAGCACTAGAATGCTACACTAAAATACACATTAATGTCACTGAACTGAATTAATCAGTGTCTGTCTGCTCAGCAGGTTGGATGGGCTGGTAGGGTGCATGCCACTGTTATGTTCTTTTGACTTTTTACAAGGTACCCAGAGGAGCTCTAAATAAGTAATGAATTAGTTCTTATTAATTAATTGAAAAATTGTCATTTAAAACATATATCTTCTCCCTCTGTTTTCATCTCAGGGTGGACCAGAATTCAGATGTTGAAACTGTAAAATGTTTTGCCCCAGTTTGATTTCAGATGTCTAGCCCTTTTTCACCAGGGTTATTGGTAGAAATTTCAGGCATGCACATGCTCTGTTTGAGTGTCCACATACATTTGTCCTTGTGTTGTCTTTCTATTAGCTCTGTTTCCTCAGATACTACATATTTTTTCACTCTATTTGAATTAAATCAAACTAAATCAGTGCACTGTTACATGATCTTCCTCTCTGCATGTCTTTCCTGCAGGAATCTCTCTCAGTGTTGTACCAATGTACCTGGGTGAGATAGCACCTAAGAACCTCCGAGGCTTCCTGGGTCTCATGCCGAGTATCTTTATCGGCACCGGCGTCTTCACCGCACAAATCCTCGGCCTCCATGAGCTTCTAGGAAAGGTAGTCAACACTGCTTTTCAACAACACCCAGTGTGTGGAGAGGATTATAGTAAAGTTCATGTGACCATCTGGTGATGGTGTTGAGCAATACCTTGGCTCAAAGATCAAACTCAAAACTTTTTTTCACAACTTGTATATTTAAAAACAAGTACTATTGCAGTAGACAAGGTAATTGTGATCAAAGGTCAGTTCTGAGGCACAGTGTATGGTAAATGTGTGCCCAGGCTTTCACCCAGACAAAGTGTCCCTCTTATTGCTGTGCTTAGGGTTACCAGTTCTGAGCTGACAAAGCACAGCCTGAGGTTGACCTGGAATGTCCTGAGGTGGCCACCATTTATTAGAATATATTCAGATAAAATGCTTCCATAGACAACCAGTGTAGTCTTTAACTGTAAAATAAATATGTCACCAACCAAAATCTGATCTCTCATCTGATATCTATCTTATAACTTTTGTGTCACTA
The DNA here is from genome assembly GCF_017976325.1 of Chelmon rostratus. NCBI lineage: Eukaryota > Metazoa > Chordata > Actinopteri > Chaetodontiformes > Chaetodontidae > Chelmon > Chelmon rostratus. The sequence continues at coordinate 1,564,181 of NC_055668.1, read as the reverse complement.
TCTTTTGTACAAATGTAAAATGACATTTTTGTTGCCATTACACCATCAGTGCTGCCCTTTTTAATCAATGATGATGGCAGTAACATTCCCTGTCACTTTTACAGGAGGAGCACTGGCCCCTCTTTCTTTCAGTGGTGGTGGTACCCACATTTATCCAACTGATGCTGTTGCCATGGTTCCCAGAAAGCCCAAGGTACCTGCTAATGGAAAAACACAACGTCCACGCAACCATTACAGGTTAGTGTTGTGGCACTACTGCACATCAACAAGTTGAAGCTTTACAGGAAGAACAGAACACCGTGTAGGTTTAACGTTGCCAATTACATTAGACTTAGTGTGCATAACTGGCTCAATAAATAAATCATTTGTGATTAGTCACAGTTTAGTAAGAATATATTTTGAGACATGCATTCTTTTGTTGCACTGTGGCAGTTGTCTTCACAAGAGAGGTACAGCTGTGTTTCATCACTATAGAAATATAGTGGCACAAATTAAACATGCTGATGACTGATGGAAAAACTGTTATTTGGTCTGACTTTGCAAGTGTTACATGAAAAGTACCATGATTGATCTAACTGTGATGACTTGTGTTTCAGATGTGCCATTGTATCTTTCTATAATGTGCTATTACCATGCTGCTTCTTGTCCCGTCTCTCAGCTCTGAAGTGGTACAGAGCCAAGTGTAACATCCAGGCTGAGATTGAAGAGATGCAGGAGGAGCAGCGCTCCCTGTCGTCAGTGGAGACGCTGTCAGTTTGGAAACTGTTGCTGGATGACACGGTCCGCTGGCAGGTGCTCAGCGTGGTGGTCATCAACATCGGCATGCAGCTGTCTGGCATCGATGCTGTAAGGGCTCCTTAAAAATGAAGTAATGTATACATAGAAAAAGAGGGGGTCAGCATGCCTTTTTTGAAACTACCACTAGTATTTAGTAATAAGGGCAACATTTTCACCACATTTTAAAGTGGTTCCCCAAAGAGAAAATGGCCTGTCTATAAATGTCCAAGCACATATAATGCATCAAACAGTGTTTCAGTTTTAAGAGAGTTAGTGAGGCTGAAATGTTTGTACAGTGGGACAAAGTAAATACACAAAATTGCATTTGATGCACGGTGTATGCAATATTCTAAGATGATAATCACATAAAAGTTGCATTAATTGATTTTTTGCCACTTTAGGAGTTGAAATCTAAGAAAAACACATCTTACATATAATACATTTGGATTCCTAAAGTTGTTAACAAACACCTATGTGTTTATACATCCAGCATACACAAGGGCGAGGTTCACCACTTTGTAAAACAGTTCAAACAGTAAACTCAGCTCATTTGCAAATGATTGCATTCTGTTATATACATTTTACACAACATCCAAGCCTTCTTGGAATCAGGGCAAAAGTTGTAAGATAATGCTTTATTAATTTTTTAATTCCTGATGCTGAAATTCCACTGGACGTGTTCCATCTGTGATGTGTCCCATAGAGCTGGTGGAACTGCCATGATAGACAATGTTCACAATTCCACCAGGCCTCTTCCATACACATTTAAGAACCATATCAATAGCGGCTCTCCACAGAGAATATGTCTGTTCTTGACAGACGACACCTCAAGTTGCACAGAGCAGACTCACCCAGATAGGAGGTCAGACACAGGGAAGGTGTAGAGAATCTGGTAAATTTTCAAAATAAAACACTCTGTGCAGATTCCTGATCATACATCATCAATAAACACAATTAAAACAGCCAAAAAAAAAAGAAATCATGGTCCAAGCATATATGACCAAATCAGCAACTGCAAGTCAGAAAAATCAGGCAGGAAAATGCTAAGCTTTAAAAATGGTCCTGGTGGGGTTTGAAGCCACATACACTACGGTACAAAACTGTGTCACGGCCGGAACATGATGCAGCTGTGCCCGGTGGAATTCCTGGGTGAAGGCAAACTTCTCACATGTGCATATCACATGAAGTGGTGGGATGTTCCTTCTGGCACTGTAATTTTAAAAATAAGAGCATGATGCAACATTTTTTTCAAATCTTGTAGTGTGTGGGTCTGGTCCAGGGTCATGTGCTGTAGTGAGTGCCATGCAAGTGATGACTGTGTAACTGAGATCAGAGAGACTGGGGGTTGGGAGACCATTTGAAAGCAGTGTATGTAATATGGGATTGTTCTTGATGGAGACACACAGCTGCTTTTCGGTCCTGTGAAAGACTGAAAGCTGGTATCAAGGAGGCAAAGCAGATATATCAGCAGAGACTGGAGAGAGACCTCAATACCAAGAACACCAAAGATATTTGACAGACAATACAGACTACTACTGACTACAAAAGCAGCAGCACCCACATCATATGTTAGGCCACATTACCAGATGAACTGATTCTATGCTCACTTTGTTCACCTCTACAAAGCTGTAATGTCAGCTCTGCGTCCAGAAGACCGGCCACTGTCAATATGTGTCGGATGTGAGAAGAATTCTGCTGAGTGAATATGAGTAAAGATACTTGGCCTGATAACATCCCTGGCTGTGTACTAAGAACATGTACTAATCAGCTAGTTGATGTTATTACTGAACCTTTTAACATAAAACAGTCACAGGAGAGCGTTCCCATTTGCTTCAAGATATCCACCATCGCCCCTGTACAGAAAAAATCTGTGGTTTCTAGTTTGAATGACTACCATCCTGTGGCACTCACTCCCATTCTGATGAAGTGTTTTGAGAAACTGGCTCTCCAACGCATCAAACACAACATCTCAGCCAACCTGGAACCTCACCAATTTGGCTTCAGAACCAACAGATCCACAGAGGACGCCATCTCCACTGTACTCCACTCAGTCTTCATAGACCTTAAAAATAACACCTATATCAGAATGCTGTTGATTTCAGCACACCCTCCCCCATGAAATTTTGGCAAACTCAGGACAGTCAAACTTTCCCCACTCTAGTGATGAACAAGGGAGTCACCCAAGGCTGTGTGCTCAGCCCCACCCCCCGTTCACACTGTACACCCATGACTACAATCCCCATCATGGACAGAACACTGTTGTGAAGTCTGCGGACAACACCTCCATCATCAGACGGATTTCAAACAATAATGAGAATTCATATCAGGAGGAAATCAACCATCTTGTGGAAAGGTGCACAGAAAACAACCTACTGCAGAGCCTCAACAAAACCAACAAGCTGATTGTTGGTTTTTGAAAAAAGAGGCATCTCACTCCTCTTAGCATCAGTGGAGCTGAGGTGAAGCAGGTGAACAGTTCTCAGTACCACAGAGAACCTGTCATGGATATCATACATCTCCATCCTGGTTACGAAAGCTCAGAAATGACCATATTTCTTGAGGAATCTTAAGAACCCCAAATTCCCCAGCCAACTTCCACTTTTACAGGGAAGCAATATAAATTACCCTGACTGGACACATTGGCAAGGGATGTGCACGGCTCAGGACAGGAGGGCTCTGCAGTGCTTGAATAAAACTGCTCACAACATCATTGGTACCCATCTACCAAACATCACGATATCAGTGAGGTGAGGTCACGCTGCCACTGTCTGGCAAGCAATACATTGTAAGCCCTGGAGTGGAACTCATTAGCACACCCTTCTCTGGGCTGTATTTCTAGCTGCTAATTAGCTGCACCTAGACAAACCTGAGCAGTACTGAAACATACACTTACTGACAGCAGCACTGAGGATGAGGAGGATTGTGGTGATATTGCTGGTGGTGGTGATGACAATGATGAAAACAGCAATACTAGAACAGAAAGGATAATACTTAACAATATACTGAAATTAATATAAATTAAAATCAGTCAATATAATCGATGATGATGATAGCGATGATCCTCATCAAGGTGATGTTGGTGACCATAATAATGAAGACAATAATGATAACAGAGATGATAATGGTAGTAATGATGACCAAGGTGACAACTATACTTGACAATGACAACTGATGATGATGGTGATGCTAATGATAATGATGATGAAGAAAATGATGATGCTAGTTATTATGATGATGCTGAAGAAGAAAAGGATGATGATGGTGATGATAATAATATTGATGATTGTAGTGATGATGATGATAATTCAGTGAGCTGAATGAGTGAATGTGGCTGACGCTTGAGGTATTTGGCCCTAAGTACATATGACAGTTGGCAAGCCTTGGCACAGTTCTTGGCATAACACAGGGCTGTGTGTGTGTTCGTGTGTGTATGTGCGTGTGTGTGTGTGTGTGTGTGTGTGTAATAGTTAATGCCAGATTTGTGTACTTCTCTACCTGGTCCTCGAATTGTCACTGTCATTAACTGTCCTATTCATGAAACAAAACTTCCTTGAATGGTGGACAGCATTAAAGCTGCTATGATTCGGAGCATGTCTAATATATCTTTCCCCAGTGATAATATCAAAAAAGACACAGTGTTGCAGACAGCAATGCATGCCAGTGGATAATTACAATGAATGAGATTGAATGCTCATGTGCATTTTGCTCAACTTTTTATGAATTAACGTCACCTAATCTTGAAATGGAGCTCTATTTTGCTGTGGGCAGCTCTTAACTGGCAAACTGGTATTTGGGCTAAATTTTATAGTGGTTCCCCAGAAACAAAACATTTATTTGTGAATCATCACAAGGATAACATTTATGCCCTGGGGGCGTTAATCACTTTTCCAACCCAGTTTAGATGAAACCATGCCAACTTCAGTGTGACAAATAAACGGCTGTGTTCCCATGGAGACTGCCCACATGAGGGTCACTCCTCCTCACGAGCCGTAGTATTTTAAACAAAACCATTATCTTTTCCTAGACCTATAACCAAAGCCTGCTGATTCATTGTGAGCTGTAGTTTCCCCAGTAAACACACGGACCTCTTCGGCTATCGCAGCTGTGCTTCTGGGCAGAGTGGACAGGCCAAGCAAAAGGAGGGCAGGTTGCTGCCGAGCTGCCCCTCCACAACCACCGAGCTTGGAAAAATCAATAACCAGGACAGACGATACTTGGTTTCAGTGGCCGCATGGTGTGGTTTGGTTTGACAGCAGACCAGGAAGATGGTGACTGCAGGTCTGCTGAACGGCCTGGCCAGCCAGTCAGCAACGCAGTCGATTGAATCTTTTGCCATTAAGCTCTGGAAGAGGAGCAACCTGCATGAGCGCGGTTTCCATTTGAATGCATCTGTCGAAGCTTTCTTCATGTGGAAGTGGACATGGTTTCTTCTAAACAAAACCATGTGCAGACACAAAAACTGAACCCCAGTTTTAATTCTAGTTTATATGTGGCACCACAGTGGTTTTTAGGTTTAGATGGTTATCATAAAGATAATTGTGACACCCAGATGCACTGGGCATGTCACACTTGACTGTAATTTGTGCAGAGTCGACTGGTTCATGAAACAAGAGGCCACAGTAACTGCAAAGTGAAGCACTGGTCCTCAACATGACCTGACATAACACATAACATGGCAGACCAAGGAAGACCTAATCTTTAAGCCCTTATTTTTCCCACCACAGATCTGGTTCTACACCAATGACATCTTTGCGAATGCAGGTATCCCAGCGCCTGAGATCCAGTATACCACAGCAGGAACAGGAATTATAGAGATCATCGCTGGACTCATTGGGGTAAGCTTACAAGTTAGAAAGGTGCAATTATACTGGAGCTGGTGGTATTTTCATCAATGTTACAGCACCAGTGCATTTTTCATTATTTACCTACATTTACCTACATCGCCGTACCACTAATTCATCACATGTCTGTTAACCATCATCAGCAGTGACATATATTTCAATATTTTCAATATTCATCATTTTTAAATGTCATTGAGAGAACTGATTTTAGGGCTGATATCATAACAGACATGAGAAAAGTGCTTCACAGTAAAGGATAAAAGACAGAAAAAAACAAAACACAAAAGTAATCAACATTTTTCACACTGCTGTGTAGGCCACTAACAAACAAAACAAAACCCAGAATCAATCCAACTGGCTAACTTAAAAATTAACAAACAAACTTCAAAAAATGTTTTATTAGGTAGATTTTGTCTCATCTTCTCATCATATCACATCATATCATCATATCAGACCTTGCTCTGGAAAACCATATGTATTACAAAATGGGTACTTGAACGTGTCTGAAGTAAATGTGATGTCCACACAGTCACTGCACATTCTGTTTGTTTGGAGAGGTTGCCAGAATTGGTATTGTACTGTAAAGTTGTACATGCTAACTATATCTGGCAGCCTGTACATAGTCAGACACACTGCGCAGAAGTCATGTGGTTTTGAAAACTCTGTGTGTTAAATAAACAAGGTGCAATGTGCTAACTAGTGTGCTTTAGAGGTGTTAGTGGGTGTGTTTTTGAACTGGAGAGAGCCAGGCAAGCTATTTCCTCCTGCCTCCAGTCTATGCTAAGCTAGGCTAACCACTCCAGTTCTGTAATTAGCAAAAACAAATGCAATTGATTGCAGTCTCCATATCTCACTCTCAGAAAGAAAGCAAATAAGTGTTTCCCAAATGCTGAGTTATTGCTTTAGATATATTAAGGTTCACTGAGGTATACAGTGTGTTTCTGTGTCTGTGGGGTGTATTCATTCCACAGTGTTTGACATGAGCTTTGTGTCTCCTCCTGTAGTGTTTCACCATTGAGAAGCTGGGCCGGAGGCCTCTCATGATTGGGGGTTTTGCCATGATGGGCATCTGCAGTGCTGGAATTACATTCGCTCTGGTATTACAGGTGTGTGTGTGTGAAGCAGTGTTAGAAGAGGATACGGTCAAGTTTCCCATTAAAGAAAATAACTAAATGTGATGAGACTGAGTTCTACATGTTGTGCTGTTTCTTCTCCCTGCAGGCTCACCTATCATTCATGCATTACATCAGTGTCTGCTGTGTGGTTGGCATCATCGCTGGCTTCTGTATCGGTCCAGGCAAGTTGCTCTGCATGTTGTACTGCATGTTCTTGAGCAGGCATCTCAAACCGGTTCCATAAAGGGCCGCGTGGCTGCAAGTTTTCATTCCAACCAAGGAGGAACACACCAGGCTGGAATCAATTAATCAGCTGATCTCAGTCTTCAGCTGACAACTAAGTGATCCCTTGATGTTGATTGGTTGGCCTGATGTGCTCCTCCTGGGTTGGAATGAAAACCTGCAGCCACGCGGCCCTTTATGGAACCGGTTTGAGATGCCTGTTCTAAAGCTCTAAACAGACACAGCATTTCTCCACATTCCAGGCAACTACACAGTGTGACGCTGTCAGAAGAAGTGCAGGTGTACATGCTTCTATTGTATATGCACAGGGAAGATAAGTCTGACACATAATGAAAACCTTATTATTGTTCTCTGTTTAATAATTATTAGCAGGGAATGCATTAGTACCTCCAGAACAACACAGCCACTGCGATCCACCATCCTGAATCTATGCAAGATGCATGTTGCAAGTGTCAGTAAAGCCCTTCTCATCTGAGATGATTTCAGGCATCATGGCAGCTCTAAGACAAACATGAGGCCGGACACTTACAGTATCTCCATTCAAGGAAAACATTCTAAATCATGATGTAACTAACCTATGTGATCTAATATTTGGTTAAATCTCAGATGAACAGCAACAGCATCATGATACAAGGGATATAATCTACATTTCTTTACTGGATAGAATAAAAAGAACTCTGTTGTGAACTTCAAACCAACTTTGGCCAGAATGATGAGAATTCAAATCGGGAGGAAACTGGAGTAATCGTTGGTTTTAGAAAAAAGGAGGCAAAGACACACACCTGTGTCTGTATCAGTGGAGCAGTCGAACAATTTTAGGCTCCTGTCATCAGCATGACAGAGAACTTGTCATGGACATCACACATCCTGCTAAAGGAAGCAGAAATTTAAGAAGGCAAAATTCCCCTGCCAAGATCTTGTTATGTTTTACAAAAGAGAACTAGAAAACATCCTGACATTACAAAGTGGCATGGGATATGCAGGGTAGGTCATCATCATCACTGCTATGGATTTACTGAGCATCAATGATCTTCGTGAGGGAAGGTGAGTTGAGGTGAGGTGAGGTGAGGTGCCTACACAGAACCCAGAAGGTACTGAAAGACAGTACCCTCCCCAGCCACAGCCTGTTCAAGCTGCTACCATCTGACAAGGGATACATCTGATTTTCTGTCAGTTCAGTAATTATGAATCGATTGATCCAAAAGTAACCATTTTATTATGGTGGAGCAGAAATGTCAGTGAGAGTTATCTCTAAACCCAGACAATTAGCTCCAGTACTAACCCTAACCCTCTGCGTGGAGCGATACCACTGTGGTAGGAGGTGAGGAAATATCTGTGTGCTTGCAACTAAAAAGGGATTTTATTTTTTCGGTACAAGGTTACTTAATCCTGCATTTTCTGTTTGACCTCTCCACTTTCCAGTTGATAAACAGTATCACTGACTTGGTTAGTCTGCCAGGGTTCTGGTTGCTTTATGTTATTAAATGCCTCCCTCTGCAGGTCATACCTTCAAAATTCTTAAGGGGTCTCTAATTTTAGGAATGTTACATTGTAGCTCTAGCTCAGACTATTAATCTTAATATTTACATATAGCCTGACCAATCTGTTAATTTAAAGTTAATTAATAACATTCAGTTTGTAATAGCCATGGGAATCACATACTGTGCATTTAAAAAGATTAGCTGATGTTCCCCTATATTTTATTTTAGTTGTTTCCCACAGCATCGTACATTGAGTGATAAATATGTTTTTATTTTTTCTTTGCAAGTATACATGTTGTGACAGTATTCTCCTAAAATGTTGCAAAAAACAACATTTTTTTTTAAATGCTAAGTGACTTTGGATAACAATTAATATCAATTTCTATATGATGTGACAGCAGACACCATCTCTGTTGTGTTGGGAATATTATACTGATACAGTATAACTGTAGTTCTAGTTATAGAGGCATACATATGTAAACATAACAAATTAAAAACAACACAATTTTTATTTGCTTTGTGTGCATATTTAAAATGACTAAAATGGTATGGAGGGTTTTAAAGGCCAAAGCAAAAATAAATAAATACATAACTAATGAATGCTTAAATAAATGAATGCATAATTATATAATTTAATACTTAATAAATAACACGTGATATTCAGTTTTGTCAGATGGTAAATTTAAAAGAAGGATGGCCAATTCGACTAGCATTGCTGTTGTAGCCCTCTCTCTTCCTACAGCACAGGCTTTGGAAATTGTCTCCATCTGTTCGGCTTCATCCATTAGGTCTGCCATTGTAGCAAGCAAGACTTGATGAAAATCCACACCAAATGCTGCCATCTTAAATTAAGCAAAAGCAGGAGATTCAAGTTCAGCCACCAATCGCAGGTGGAGTCCCTGACTTTTGATGGATGAATTTGACAGATTTATTTGTTTTGATGCAGCAAATTACACTGTGGATAAATTAAAGTATAAATTAGAAAATTAACACACAAATACATTTGTGTATTTAATGTCTGATTTAATTTGTGTTTTTTTATTATATCTGACAAGCTAAACTACATAATTATTTGTTTCATTTATGTAAACATTTTGTTATAATATATTATTTAATATATAATTATTAAGTAGAATTATCTATTTATTCATATATTTAAGCATTTTATGATATAATTGCAAATAAATGTGGTAATTCAATTAAGCATTTAATAATTGCATTATTCATATGTTTAGTCTCTCACATGAGGCCCAATGTAACTGAAGTGCAACACTAAATCTCTCGCTTGCGCCTTTCAGTGAACTCAACACAACATGTTTGTGATTTGTACTGATGTTTTTCTGTCTTTTGCTGTCATTCTGTTCCAGCGGGGGTTCCCTTCCTGATCACAGCAGAGCTGTTTAAACAGTCCCACCGCCCAGCAGCATACATAGTAGGAGGATCACTCAACTGGCTGTCCAACTTCACTGTGGGCTTCGTCTTCCCCTTCTTACAGGTGAAAACTACATGCACAAGCTGTTCTCTATCCTAAATCTTCATACCCATGCCCTGTTTGCTGTTAGTTTACTATCAGAGGCCCCCAGCACTCCTTAGACACCAAGAGCCCTTTTCCACTGCAAGAGACAGGATACCTGGAGTTGAAATAAATGACTGTGTCAGAGTTATGACTATGTAGCTTTCACTTTTTTATGTATATCATCCCTCAAGCCAGCAGGTCACTAGGTTTGTTTTTTCCTAATGAGAGAGAGGAGTGTGACAGGCACCACAGATCCAACCAGGGATGATGTTAGTCATATTGTATATGTCTGAAACACAAGGCCACAAGAGGCCTCTCTTCCTCTTTTATATTGATTGTCTTGGCTGATACAGGTATGTGGTATCACATCTGCTTGACCAATTTTACCATCAGAAACTTGTCACCAAAGTAGAAACAAATGCAGAACCTCTAACATGTTATGTTTCTTTCCTGCACTGGGAAAGAGTTATAAGTGAGCCCACAGTAGCATCAAAGGGGGGCTGAGTCTCGGGCAACTGGGCTTGGTTGTAGAAACTTGTGTTTTGCCGCTCATCCAAATGGCGTCTATTGTAACTGAGCGGGGGTTGTTGTCAAGATCATTGATGGCATCTGGTTCGTAGTGCTCCTGGCTGTTGTAGCGGCAGTCATTAAAGACGTTGGAGTTGTCCCATGAAGCCAGATGTGAAAAGTGGATAAATCTCCTGAAGGGATGAACAGACAGCATTGTAAGTGGCTGATAAGTAGTGTTGTAGACCTCCTCTACTGTTGAGGGAGGGTTCTCTCTTTTTACATAAGTAGTCTCCTTCACTCTTCTTTCAAACTATCTATCCTCCCTATCCCTATGTATGTTGCTGTCCTTGAATGAATGTCCCAAATCTTTCAGGTGTAGGCAGACTGCTGAGTCGACCTGAGGAGTTGGCCCTCCTGTGTTGAACCATGTTTTTTTTTAATAGTTGTTTAGTTTGCACTACAAATAATTCAGTGCATTCTTCACAACATTGGGCTGCTACTAGATAGCTTCTCTTGTTTTTTGTGTGGATGAGTTTGGAAAACACAGCGATGCAGTGAAAATCAAGTTTTGCAGACTGTCCAGACACATATAGCATGACGATGTTGTGTTTATTGTCCTTTGCCTCACCACCCACAGTGTTGGTGTTCTTCTTGGATCTCATGGTTGTTTTCAGAAAGGTCTAGGGTATCCACAAGCTTTAAGTATGTCCCTCACATGTTTGTGGCCCTTCTCTTGGGCCTGGGCACTGGTTGGTACACTCTCAGCTCGGTTTTGCAGGGCCCCGACAACTCCTGACTTAAGCTCCAGTGAGTGGTGAGAGTCAAAGAGTAAGTCCTGGTCTGTGTGCAGGTTTCCTGTATACTCATCCCATGTGAACTTCATGTCTTGTTGATGCTGGTCCTCTTAAGGAGTTTTCAGTGCTCTGCCTTCTACATTCTTGCATACTTCTTCCATGGCACAGCCATGCTTTTGTCTTTGAAGCTCCCCATTGCTGATGATACAGGCAACTGATAACAGGTAACAGGTCTCAGGCGATAAGAGGCGATGCCCTCTGGTAGCAAAAATCATCTCCCTACAACGACATACACATAAAACTATACAGACTATATATAATGGAATCACATAATGTGACTACACAATTCTGTGTGTCACAAATGCACGGGGCAGATGTGACACACAGAGTTTCTGAAAAAAGTCGCCGGCTTCAGTGTACTCACTCTTTCATTTTGTAGCTGGTTCCATGCTTCTTTAAGACCATTCTAGCTCTGTTGCCTTTCACCGTAGAAACCAGATGTTGGCAGTTTGTGTTCTCGGGCTAAACCGTAGGTGGTGTCTATAGTCTGCAATTTTCCTGGTTGTCCTTTCATACTCCCGTACCATTCTGAGGGTATGCTTGGGAAGTCTGTGAAGATTCTCAGTCATCCAGGTCATGGTTATCCAAGGAGGGTTGAATCTTGGTCAACTGCACTCCGTTGTAGAAATTGAAAACATTTGTTCAAGTGAGCTTCAGGTTGAGCCCTACATGGTCCCACCATGAGCATCAGCTTTGTGTGGAGACCACCTGGTGCTAGACAGGAACTGGAGGACATCAAGATGCCATGACGGATCAGTAAAAAAACACTGAGTGATGATGTTTTATTTACCTCACCTGCATTCCAATCATCTTCTCAGAATTCAAATGTCATTTGAAATGAGTATAGTCCAATTCAGGTCAGTGGATGATGCCTAGTTGATTATACCATGTGTGATTATACCATGTTCACGTCATGTGGGATGGGATGGATCTGTATGTTCCCAACTTTCAAGCTTCCATGTCACCTTGAACGGTGGAGTTTGGCTGATGTGATGTGTGCTATGTGCTTGATTTTCAGGCGCTTCTGTATTATGACTCTCTAAATTGGATGAACTTTCAGAAAAGTCTGTTTCCCAGTAGATTAAAACTTGAATGGTCATTGTTTCTGGCCTTCTGCTGCATCATGTCTGCTCTCTATTAACCTATGACAGCTTGAATTCTTAACCTTTTCTTCAACTTCCGTCTCTGTTTTGAGTCCCCTCTGCTTTTATCAAAAATAGTTCTTTAAACTGACAATTCATTGATCACTTCTGTCATGACTATTCACAGTCTGATGTGAGTTCTTCAGAACAGACATGGTGTCAATTCTCAGACCCTCATTCTCATCTAATTTTTATTTCCTTATCTCTCAATCCTTCCAATGGACCTCCATCCATCTGCCACATCCAACAATCAGATGTCAGCAGGGTCTTACTGCTACTTGGTTTTTGCCACCATTTGTATCTTCGTGGCCATCTATGTTCACGTTGTGATCCCAGAGACCAAAAACAAGACCTTCATGGAGATAAGCAGGATGTTTTCAAAGAAGGAGGCAGTCCTAGAGACCCAGGGGATCCTTGGGGACCAGCTGAAGCTGAAGAAGATGAACGGCTACGGTGGTGTTGAACATGCTTCGCTGGAGTTCGACAGCTCTTCTTCTGTTCCTTAACTGAGCTTCTGGTCCTTGCTACTACTGCTACAAAACCATTCATTACTTTCTCTGCTCCATTCCATCCACTGGTTTGATATGTGCACATTAACCAAACACCAACTTACCTGGACTAAGTGAAGCTGGACTTGAATCACACATAGGTTCAAAAATTGCTGAATGTACAGTATGGTTCTGGTATGAACTTATAAGTCTCAACTTAATCAATTTAATGTTTCAGTCTACTTGAGCCATTAAAGAAAAATTCCAGTTAATTTAAAGTTTGGTCTTATTGTCAGAGGTTTGGTCATTTTTCTAATCAATACTAATCAAACTGTATTCACCAAGGTAATAGCTGAGATGGTTTGACAAACTTATTTGAAGACAGTATCTATCTCACATACCTGTCAACTCCATTTTTCATGGGATTCTCCCATATTTTACCTTTCTGTCCCGCTGTCCTCCTGTTAAAATATTTCTCTGTTAATCTCCCATATTTGCAACCTTTTGAAACAAACAAAAAATAGGTTGGCTGTCACATCGACAGGAGGCATAACTGCCAAGTCCTCTGGCGGGGACAGGTGGCAGTATGTACAACATCAGCTGTAACATTGAATGCCGACAAGTCTTTCACTCAAATAGCACCCACCAATAAGACAACAAGAAAAAGATGGATGAATTTCAGAGGGATGGAGTACCAGCCAAAAAGGCTAAAAATGTGTGCAAGTGTCTCACCAGATGGGGAGGGGGCTTGAGCAATGGATTTTAGTCTTTTAATCAGACAGAGGGAAAAGAAACAAATCTGCCAAGCACAAGTGAGTCCAAGAGGCTCAGAAACATGCTCCACCACTGACTGTATTTACACTGTCTCTCCATCAACTTCATCATCACCCTCTGCTTACAGCTGTCTCTATTACCAGCAGCTTCTTGACAGGTATGCTACTCACTTCCTGCTTTGCCTACTGTACTTAATGTAGTTTACACATACAAAGCACTGTTTTGCTGTTCAATGAGGGATTAGTAGCAACATTTAAGGTGCTCTAACTTTCAGTGTGAATTTTGAACTGTGTTTGCGTAACTGCAATAATAAGACATTATTTTTACTGAAACTGAATTATGCTCCAGTAAACTAAATCAAAGCCTTCCATGCAAAGAAAAGTATTTCAAAGGAAAACAATTGTTTCTTACAACATGGCTTTTTCACAAAAATGTGATCAAAGACATCAGAAAAACTGTAGTGGATGTTTATAGTACAGTTTGGTAATAGTAATACAAGCCAGACTGGTTTATCAGAACTACAACAATAAAATCCAAATTGTAAAACAGACACTTAAAGGTGGGTTGGTATTATTGGGGATACATACCTGTACCCATTGTTTGAATGCTAGCAATGCTTAAACTGTATACTTGAGTGTCTCACACGTCAGCATGTAAACAATAAATACATGTCAGGGTCGAGCTTGTGGACTAAGCAGCTCGTGGGAAATTATTGGGTGTGTGTGTTGAGTGCAACTGAAATTAACCTTTTAAAAATGCATTTTTTATATATTTTGTATATTGCAGTAAAAAATGATCTATCATGTGAAGTCCCAATATTTATGCATGTTTGACTGCCATCTTTTTATTGTAAAGTTATATGTTGATTTTGTTTCACTTGTAAATAAATAACAAAAATCCAGGTTGTTCAAATACACTGAAATATGTATTAGAATTTTTGAACTGTTGGAAGATAACTAGAAATTAAATTAAATGGATATACTTCAAAGCTTGGTGTGGAATGCTACACATTAGGACTTTATCCTGAAGTGGGTTTTAGTGCATTTTTGTTTGATTCGTATCAGCTCTACAGTAAGTAACGGGCAAGTTACTAAGCAAGTGAACTCAAGTCTGTTACTTGTTTAAGGGAATGGCACGTGTGGACATACAGCCTCATGATAACATGGTCAGCAGCTGCCTAATAGTTGTAAAATCTCGTTGTTGTGAGCAAGTCCAGAACAGCAGTGCATGCATTTACTCTTTTTCACATGTCAGAAGTGTGTGTGTGTGTGTTTGTGTGTGTCCTCTGCCAAGTGGCTGTCACTGGTGCTGATGGCATTACAGCAGGGTGGCACAGGACAGTTACCATGCAACAAGGCCAGAGACAGAAAGAGTGTTGCCAACATCACTGAGTAATAAAACCAAATGGATGACCCAGCAGCAACAGGTCCACTACAGTCATGTACAGTTGCTGTAATAGGACCAAAGACGAAGAAAGGGTGGGGGAAACTGGGAAACAGTCATGTGGGAAAAGGATACAGCACAGAAAAGGTACAAAAATATCACAACAATGTTAGACGAATGAACTTAGCAAAAATGCATGTCTGAAAAGGCTGAAAAAGACAAACACACACAAATGATGTAAATGCTCAGTAGTGTTGCTTCATCCCAGAGAGGAATTATTTAGATTTGAAGCTTCACCACCTGTCTACAGCCGTAGACCATAAGGCCATCTACTCCCTCCATCTGGGATGAGGAGGTACGCTCCGTCCTGCAGGGGCTCACACAGTGGTGCATCCTGGTGGAGGAGCTCAGAGGAACTGACAACTATCAGTTACAGATGACTGATGGACATGTGCACAGACCCTCACTCAAATCACTGCTTTATACCCGTGAAGCCAGCTGACAGCATAAACATTAAGATAAATGACAATATCTAAAGGACCAAATGAACAAACACAGAGTTGGGTTTGCAGAAATACAGTGTTCATCCTCATCCGCATGTTTTCATGCTTTTTTCTCAGACCCCATCAGAGTTCAGACATAGTCAAACTGCATTTATCGTCTCATCAGAAAGGAAAAACATGTTTCCTCATGTGTTCATGTCACTTTACTCTGAAAACCATTTTGACAAAAGCTGACAAACACACCAATTTAGTGCAGGTGTTACAGAGAAGGTGTGCTTTCTGCCCCCTCCTTTTTTCTGTGATCCCCTAGACTGAATTTTAATGCAACTGAATTTATCATTCATTTATTTTGTGTGTCTTTTTTAGGTTTTTTATGTTTTATAGTAATTTTATTTTAGTTTTTAAACAATGCCTGTTAATCAGATGAACAGTAACGCCAGTGTCGCTGCACTGAGATGACAGCTATATTAACATTTAGAGTGAGTAATCACAGGTCAGATTAGAGTACACAGAAATCCTTATATTATCGCCACACAGCCCTGAAAGTGTCTGAGCAGGTGCACTCATTGTTTTCCAAGGTAATGATCCATTCAGCATAAAAAGGAAAAAGGCATCATCCAAATGTGATGCTGGATGTAATGCTTGAATGTAATTGTGCTGAATGCTCTCTGTATACAGCTTGTAAAAAAGCACAGTTGATGTATGGTGGCGCAGCTAGAATAGCATCACTGCTTTGCATCTCTGAAACAAGGAAATCTCTCTCGTGTTTCCCAGATTTCCGCCTTTATTCTCTAATAATATAGCTAAACTCATATACAAATCACTCCTCAAGTTTTGTAGTTCCTCATTATGTGTCACTTTTTCTCTGTCCTCATCTCTCTTTTCATCTTTCTCTCCTCCCCTCTGTCTCTCAGAGCTGTTGATGGTGGGCAGTGGCGTCGTTAGGCCTATTTTAGGGGGGCTTCAGCCCCCCTAAAATATTCTTAAGCCCCCCTAAATAAATTTGGGTTGTTTTATTGAAAATAGTAATGATAATAATAATAATAATTTTAACCAAAAAATGCCCACATATTCAATACAAAGTGGTGAGAATGAGTTTAAATCAATAATTATATAACCTTTTATTATTCACTTAAATATGATCATAAATGTCATTTCATAGCGTAAGGTAGAGAGAGCCCCTTCAGTGCGTCGTTATCCAATCCATTCCACTTTTTCATATAGAGAACGCCCCCATCACTGAAATCCAGTCCACGTTTTCCCTGTGACCTTGCTCTCAGTCGGTAACTGCAGCCTGTGTTTGTCCCTCTGAAGCACACAGCGGCAGGAGCAGAGCGTGAACGGAGGGGTGAAGGATGGACATAAGGTTTTTCAAGAAAGTAAGCATTCATCACTGCTGGTAGCAACAGTTAGTTAGCTCAAGCCCCCAGCTGACAGCAGAAAGTCCCGTGTAGTTAATAAACCAAATGCTCCGTGTTTGACAAACAAAAACCTGGCTTGCGCACACACTACAGACAATCTGCGCACGTCTTACCTTTGTTGTTTTGCGGTCAAAAGTTACATCCCAGCTCTGAAAGAACGCTGCTACTTAGCTGCTGCTAGCTAGTTAGTCTGAAATGCATTGTGAAGGTCCTGGTTGTTTATAGAGTTAAGTATGCACTCTTTTTTTTACCACTATCGTTGGGGTGACTTCCTTCTGGAGCATCAGCCATCAGCCGTGTTTCTCACTTCACGCATGGAGCTGGGCTCATTCACATATGATTACCATCAGTGGATAATAATAATACACTAATAATTATCACTCCACCACCTCTGTTGACGTGTAGGAGTCACAACCTCCTTGACTCAGACATGTTTCCCTCTCTGAAGGCAACCATCCAAGTTGCCCTAACAGTGCCTGTAAGCAGCTGCTGGTGTGAAAGGTCCTTTAGTGCACTGCATCGGCTGCATTCCTGGCTGCATCAAACAATGGGTCAGAAAAGACTTCACAGTCTTGCAGTCATGTCAATTGAAAAAGACGAGCTTCAGCATCTGAGTCACAACAGAGTGATAGACCGATTTGCCACCCTTAAAAACAGACGACCTTCTTTGATGCTTCCATCCACCAAGTAACTCGCAAGTGTAGCCATTTTTCATCAGTGATGTAAACACACTGTTACTGTGCAAACCTCTGTTTGTTGTTGTACTGTATTAAACACAGACTGAAATAATATTAATGAATAATTTCTCAGTCTTTGTTGGCTGAAGTTTTGTACTTGTGCACTACATTCACTCACATCCTGTGCATCTCTTGGGGGCTAAGCCCCCCTTGTTCTTAAAACCTAGTGACGCCCCTGCCTGGTACTGTCTGTTAAATGCAGCTTTCATTTTCCAGTTAGTCATACCCTCTTCTGTCTCCTTGTTGGGCCGTTTCCCCTTTGCAAAGAAGCTCTCCAAAGACATGTTTTTTTACTCATGTTAGCGAGCTTCTGGGTATCACGTGTACGGAGACAAGCCTTGACATGCGTGAAGCACAGACAGATGTAATTGGAAGTAAAACATCTCTCAGACTGATCAATAAGGAAATAAAACAAACATAACTGATAAGAAATGGAATAAGTTTAGTCTTTTTGTGCGGACCAGTATAAAATGACCTACAGACTGGTCCTGGTCCTGTGGTTGGGGACCGCTGTTTAAAGGATGCAACTTGAAATGTTTCTGTTTAAGCTGCAGTATTGTTGCCCTGCTCACAACAACTAAACTGAAGGGAGCTAGCGCTACATTTGTTTGACCCAGCGACAGCAGCGTTTGCTAAGGGTGAAGAGCCACTGAACACACAGCGAAGCTCCCCTATTTTCATTTACTACCACTGGTACACTCTCAGGCCACAGACTGGCCCTCATTTTCTGCTCTGGCTCTGTGTAGTCTCAGTCTGACGGGTGTAACCACCACCTGAAGCATTTATTGTGCGACTGAAAGCAAACTTGTCTTCAGTCCATTTCTTTCTTAATACTTATTCTTTTCCTTCTTCTGCATGTTTTTTTTTTTGAATCACCTCTATTCACACATTTTTGCATACAGAGACATAATTCCAGTTTTCACATTGAAAGCATGTGTGTCTCATTGTGGCTTTTACTTTTATTTTCTGTAACAGCTTTTGAGACATTAATTTTTGACTGTAACATTTTTTCAAATGGCCGTCTGTTGGAGTGCTGTTCAATTCATTAATATATCCTATATTATATGTGTTAACATGAATCAGAACTTGTACAGTACAATTCAACTAGAACTGACTTTTCCTGCTCTATCAGCACAGAATTTTGTGGAAAATATATCTTACAGAATTCGATTGTTGTACACATCAATCACCAGAAACAGCAGCAACATTTCAGGAGTCGACCAAACATCATGGAAAGCAGTCACAGATGGAGGACCTGACCTGCTGCTGTTGACGACCACTGACTGGACTTTAAATGTTCTTCTTTAGTCTCTCCTGCTCAGTTCAAGGACTTCACCTCTGCTCTGAACAGTCGCTTCAAGCTTTCCAACTGCTCAATTCACACACTGTCACAAAGTACACACAGTGCAGTACACTGTGATTATCCTGTCTTACACACAGACGCAAAGACTGAGGGTCATGACCTCTGAGTCCATCATCACCTGTCTTCACTTCAGACTTGTTTCCAGAGGAAAGACACAGAAAACCTCGATGTCCAACCCTCTGCACAGCAGGACTACAGGACTGGAACATCTCTGGGCAGATGATTTCATTTACGCTTCACCTTTTGAGCCTTGAGGGCCTGCAGCTGCTGGTTCTTTGGACCTGTAAATGTTATTTTTCTGTCCGCTGGCTGTTGTGTGACTGTTTCCTCTGGTTGCTCCAGTCTGTGAACGATGAGTTCAGCTGGGATGAGATTGTAGATCAATATGTAGCCCACTTCTCCCGAGAACAGCAGAGAGGGGCCCTGAGTTCGTAAATAAACCTATTGTAACTGGCAATAAACTCTCTGAAATAATATACGGGACTCTCCCCTGATTAGTATTCATTTTTTGATTGTCCTGTGTTTCTTTAATCTAATGTCAATAACCTAAATGAGAATAATAGTGATGAAAACCCACTGGCAAAAAGATTACTAACTACACCTTTAACTCAAGAAATGATAACAAATATTACACCAGACTCTGTTTAAAAAAAACAATAATCAATTATTTACTTTCACTTAAATGTAACAAACAAACACTTCATGGAAAAATATCTTCATGTCCTTGTTCTCTTGGTATTCAGAAACAATTCATGCACAAAGAATCAGATTCACTGTCAAACCAATATTTATGCTTTATGCTCAAAGAAAATACTTATTAAATATCAAGGAAATCACCCTTTAAGTATAAATGAAATATCTTTTAAGTTTAAATAAAATTAGTTGACTCTAAATAAAATTACCCCCAAAATTTGAATAAATGAACCTTTAAACCATTTGTAAGTACTGTTTAAACACTCAAATAATTGTATTCCCTCTGTAATAACTCACATTCAGTGGGCCCACACCACGCACACACACATACACACAGCCGGCAAACCCGAAACAAAGCACGTTGCAGGCCTGAGAGATGAAGCTTGAGTGCGGGGCAATCCACAGGTGGTCCACAGCAACGTCCATCCGACCGACGTCTCACACTGGCAACGATCCAGACGAATCCTCACAGTCCGAGAGGAAACGGCGATGCTCTGCTCACAGCGGCAGCTGCTTTAGCTCCACAGCGCGGAGACCATTAGCACACTCACTCTGCTAGCGATGCTAGCTACTCCGATGCAGCTACGAATCCGACTCGTTCACAACAGTACAGAAACTCCGAGTGGAGGTGTCTCTAGTTGTTCAGTCACGTTCAGTTATCCAGTCCCAGAATATCAAACCAACAATCTTCTAGACACTGAAACTACTACTTCTCAATTACATGCTACTCGCCAGGTGACTCGTCGTCCAACATCTCGGTCTTTTTTCCTCTTCTTTATTTTTCTTTAAAAAAAACTCCGCATTCGCACCATCTCACTCTCTCTTCCTGTCTGACCCATCAATCACACCTTTTGACCCATTACAGACCAGGATTACACCTCTTTTCCTCTTTTCAATCAGTACTTCCTCTTTCCCTAAGAATTCCTTCAAAATAAAATGAAATATTTCACAATACACCTCAATGTCTTTTAAACATTTTAAACTTATTTGTTACGTTTTAACTTTTTTCATCTAACTAAACTATTTAAACCACTTAGTTAAATCTAACTATTTTAACCTTCATGAAATATTGTTTTAACGCTTTTAATAAAGGCTTTAACCAAAACATACATATCTATTCTCTATTTAGTATTCATTGTTAATATTATGGATAAGGATTTCAACAGGGTTACAAATAGATATCTCTGTCATCTCTGTGGTATCAAAAAGCTTTACTGGACAGATGTTTTTCTTCTTTTACCATCGTTTCACACTTTATCTTTTTGTACATGCCGATAATCGGAGCTGATATTCGAAATTTTCTCGTTATGACAGGCTCCGGAGAGCAAACTCATGTGTCCAAGGTAAACGCAGAAAACTCTCCCGAAATTATAATAAACATCCCAGTGCTCTACATCTCACAACTACTGCTAACGTTACAGTGCGCAGCAGAGTAACGTAAGAGCGGAGTGAACATTAGCGGCAGCTTCTGGATCTCTGCTCTAAAATGTGCATACAGCCAGTCACGCAGATGCTGTCATTAACCTGCACTCGTGCTGATTTGGTCAGCCGGGCTGTCAATCACCGCTGTTCTCAACACACCAAAACAACCACTGGAATATAAAGTAGTCACATCTGTGACCTTTTTCTTCCTCTTTATAATTATAAGACACACTTTGGTTTTTCTGCTACAAGTCCAATAGCTTTATTACGGGCTGTTAACAATCCTATCTACACAAACAAGACACTTTTGCCACCACCTAATTCCATCAAGTCAAATACAATTTGTATTGGGTTTATTTTAAATTTGTTTATTTTATCGAAATGATCCGTTCTTTGGAGTTACATTTCATTTTGTTGTTGGAAAAAAAACATCATCAAATTTCAAAAAATAGCCTCCTGCAGCTCTTCTTCTTTGTCTTCTTCTTCGTCGTGAGTTGGATGTTTTCTTGCGTCGGTTGTTGGATGTCTTCGTTCCTTGCTGCCTCTTCGTGGGCCCATATTTGGTCTTTGACCAGCAGCATCCGTTCCAGCTCTTTCTTTTCTTTTTCCCACTGCTCTGCTCTTCTGGCCCAACTCTCTGACAGTGTGGACAGCTCCTCTTTGCACTTGTCTCTGTCGTCTGAGAGCTCCTTTCTAAAGCTCTCCTCTCTCTCAGAGAGCTCCTTCTGGTGTCTTCGGTCTTCTGCTGCCAGCCGCTCTCGTAGTTCTTCGCAGGTCGCTTTGCTCTGATTTAGAGCCGACTCTGCGTCAGTCAGCTGTGCCAAGGTGACGATGTAAGCATTGGTTCGAGCTCGTCTTTTCTTGGTGGCCCTGCTGATCTGTTTGTCTTTCTGCACGAGGACCTCTTTCAGCTGGCTCACTTCTGCCTGCCACTTCTCTTTCAGGGCTGTCACTCCACTGGAGGCTTCGAGCTCTTCTACAGAGGCTCTCATCCTCTCAGGTTCGTCTTTGAGGAGGTTCTGATTAAGAGAGACCAACTCCTCAGCTCTCTTTTTCAGGTCCTCCTGTAGCGCCCTGCGCTCGTGGTTCCAGCTTTCGATGGCTTCCTCATGTGTGCGCTTCAGATCGGTGACACGTTGTTGCAAATAGCCGATCCATTCGTCCCTCTCGCCGATCCCCTTGATGGCATTCCGGAGATCGGCCTTTAACTTTTTGTTCTCCTCCTCTGCGCTGGAGAGTTTCTCCCGCAAGGTCCTTCTGTCTACCCATCTGCCACTGTCCTGTCTACTTGCCATTGTGGTTAATGTTGTTCTGAACTGATGATCTGATGTTCTCAAAAAAAAAGCTAAACTGTCTCTTAATCCAACTAGTCAATATTCCAAAAGTGAGGGACTGACTTCTTGGCTCTGGGGTGCCTAAGTATAGACAGTGACAGTGACATCAAAGATCAAGGTATGCCCATATATGGAAGTTGACTCCGCCTTAAAAAGAATGCACTTTTTTTTTTTTCAAAAGTGCATTCTTTTTAAGGCGGAGTCAATACCTTGAGGGCATACCTTGATCTTTGATGTCACTGTCACTGTCTATACTTAGGCACCCCAGAGCCAAGAAGCCAGTCCCTCACTTTTGGAATATTGACTAGTTGGATTAAGAGACAGTTTAGCTTTTTTTTTTGAGAACATCAGATCATCAGTTCAGAACAACATTAACCGCAATGGCAAGAAGACAGGACAGTGGCAGATGGGTAGACAGAAGGACCTTGCGGGAGAAACTCTCCAGCGCAGAGGAGGAGAACAAAAAGTTAAAGGCCGATCTCCGGAATGCCATCAAGGGGATCGGCGAGAGGGACGAATGGATCGGCTATTTGCAACAACGTGTCACCGATCTGAAGCGCACACATGAGGAAGCCATCGAAAGCTGGAACCACGAGCGCAGGGCGCTACAGGAGGACCTGAAAAAGAGAGCTGAGGAGTTGGTCTCTCTTAATCAGAGCCTCCTCAAAGACGAACCCGAGAGGATGAGAGCCTCTGTAGAAGAGCTCGAAGCCTCCAGTGGAGTGACAGCCCTGAATGAGAAGTGGCAGGCAGAAGTGAGCCAGCTGAAAGAGGTCCTCGTGCAGAAAGACAAACAGATCAGCAGGGCCACCAAGAAAAGACGAGCTCGAACCAATGCTTACATCGTCACCTTGGCCCAGCTGACTGACGCAGAGTCGGCTCTAAATCAGAGCAAAGCGACCTGCGAAGAACTACGAGAGCGGCTGGCAGCAGAAGACCGAAGCCACCAGAAGGAGCTCTCTGAGAGAGAGGAGAGCTTTAGAAAGGAGCTCTCAGACGACAGAGACAAGTGCAAAGAGCAGCTGTCCACACTGTCAGAGAGTTGGGCCAGAAGAGCAGAGCAGTGGGAAAAAGAAAAGAAAGAGCTGGAACGGATGCTGCTGGTCAAAGACAAAATATGGGCCCACGAAGAGGCAGCAAGGAACAAAGACATCCAACAACCGACGCAAGAAAACATCCAACTCACGACAAAGAAGAAGACAAAGAAGAAGAGCTGCAGGAGGCTATTTTTTGAAATTTGATGACCCTCCGTCTCATAAATTACCTTTACATTTTTTTCCAACAACAAAATGAAATGTAACTCCAAAGAACGAATCATTTTGATAAAATAAACAAATTTAAAATAAACCCAACACAAATTGTATTTGACTTGATGGAATTAGGTGGTGGCAAAAGTGTCTTGTTTGTGTAGATAGGATTGTTAACAGCCTGAAATAAAGCTGTTGGACTTGTAGCAGAAAAAACAAAGTGTGTCTTATAATTATAAAGAGGAAGAAAAAGGTCACAGATGTGACTACTTTATATTCCAGTGGTTGTTTTGGTGTGTTGAGAACAGCGGTGATTGACAGCCCGGCTGACCAAATCAGCACAAGTGCAGGTTAATGACAGCATCTGTGTGACTGGCTGCATGGACATTTTAGAGCAGAGATCACAGTCTTTCAGCTGAAACACATGCACACTGCTTAGGTCGCAACCAAATCGACATGAATGAGTTACTCTCATTGCAACTGGATGGAGGTCAGCATTCAAAATGAATGAAAGGTGCAAAAAAGACAATGGGTGAAAACACTGAGTCTTATAGATCAGCTCAGTTATTGCAACAGGTGTGTCGTCCCAAGGTGAGCTGTAATCATAATATCATCACGTCAACAAGCTGAGAAGGTGAAAATGTCAGCAAGGAGTTGCCTTTCAGGCAAAAGTCCAGGAGATTTAAGATGCCATAGGTGTTGGCATACGACACTGACTTCCACACTACAGAAAAAATGCATGTATCATAATAATAATAATACAACAATTAACTTTATTTATATAGCACATTGGAGCAGAAAAAGCTTTACAAAATCAAACTCAAAATAAAACCAGATGAGGCAGAAATGTATCAAACATTTCCAAAAGCTTCCACAAAAAGAAAAGTTTGAAGATGAGATTTAAAAGAATCAAGAGTTCAGGAGGCAGCAAAGTTCCCTCTAATTTTTCATGTGTCTGAGCAGACACACAAGCTCCCTGAGCACACTGAGGACCACCGTGAGCAACATCAGATGTGTACGCTGTGGCCACACACCAGTATCACGCCTGTTCAAAACCTTGGATCATAGCAAGTTACATGGCTTATTAAAAGAATCAAATTACAGCAGCAATTTTCATTAGTTTACTTTTAATATAATTGATTTTGCCCACATAAAATGAAAAAGACAAAAATATCGTTGTTCATGAGATGTGTATGTTATATGTGAGAGTCCTGCTTTAACCATAGGAAGAGTCCTGCTTTGGCCTGGGTAAGGTCCAGTTGTGGCATGGGTGAGGGTCATGTTCTGGAAGAAATAACACATATACACCTCTCGGACATAAAGTTTTGTTCACATTAAAACATTCACATTTTGCACAATGTATATACATATACATATATACATATACATGTATATATATCCATTTAAAATTGTTTTAAATCTGGAAAAAAAAATCATCATTCTGAAGGCGTGGCGGTGCGACACGATGAATTACATGTAGCGGAAACCCTGCCCATACATTATCAAATAGTAACAGCATTTAATGATTAATACATATATGTCACTAGAATATGCACAAATCTGTGTTAAATTTTACTTTATTGTTCGCATCTGTCCTTCTCGCTTCTCCAACGCTTGTACACTTTGTCCAGGTCGATGACTGACTTTGTGCGCATCAGCTGGTCCAAATGTGCCACTTCAAGACGATTTCTGGATGCTTAAAGAACCGCATGTCTTTTTTACCTTGGCTTGATGAGTTGATATGTCGCTGCCCGTTCATTTCGCCTCGATAAGGGCTTAGCATTTGCGTCTCTTCACTCCGCTGCACTGTTGTTAGCTGGGCAGGGCACATAATGCAAACACTGTCAATGCTATGATTGGCTGCGTAGCGGAAGTGAACTGTATGGTATTATTGGCTGGACACCTGTCGCTCATTGAGTTACGTTGCAAAATGGTACAGAAAACAATATTATTGGTCTAATTAACTACATTATATCAGTTCTAAAAATAGATATTAATTAATACGTTTCTGTTGAATTTTATTTTGTGCACTGCATAGATTTTCTTGTGCGCTGAGTATGTTCAAGCAGTGCGCGATTGCACAAGCGCGCAGCTTAGAGGGAACATTGGGAGGCAGCAAGTTTCATAGTGTGGGGGTCTGATCGCTAAAGCCCATCACCCTCACTCAGTGGCGTCATTAGGCATATTTTAGGGGGGCTTCAGCCCCCCTAAAATATTCTTAAGCCCCCCTAAATAAATTTGGGTTGTTTTATTAAAAATAGTAATAATAATAATAATTTTAACCAAAAAATGCACACATATTCAATACAAAGTGGTGAGAATATGAGTTTAAATCAATAATTATATAACCTTTTATTATTCACTTAAATATGATCATAAATGTCATTTCATAGCGTAAGGAAGAGAGAGCCCCTTCAGTGCGTCGTTATCCAATCCATTCCACTTTTTCATATAGAGAACGTCCCCATCACTGAAATCCAGTCCACGTTTTCCCTGTGACCTTGCTCTCAGTCGGTAACTGCAGCCTGTGTTTGTCCCTCTGAAGCACACAGCGGCAGGAGCAGAGCGTGAACGGAGGGGTGAAGGATGGACATAAGAAGGTTTTTCAAGAAAGTAAGCATTCATCACTGCTGGTAGCAACAGTTAGTTAGCTCAAGCCCCCAGCTGACAGCAGAAAGTCCCGTGTAGTTAATAAACCAAATGCTCCGTGTTTGACAAACAAAAACCTGGCTTGCGCACACACTACAGACAATCTGCGCACGTCTTACCTTTGTTGTTTTGCGGTCAAAAGTTACATCCCAGCTCTGAAAGAACGCTGCTACTTAGCTGCTGCTAGCTAGTTAGTCTGAAATGCATTGTGAAGGTCCTGGTTGTTTATAGAGTTAAGTATGCACTCTTTTTTTTACCACTATCGTTGGGGTGACTTCCTTCTGGAGCATCAGCCATCAGCCATGTTTCTCACTTCACGCATGGAGCTGGGCTCATTCACATATGATTACCATCAGTGGATAATAATAATACACTAATAATTATCACTCCACCACCTCTGTTGACGTGTAGGAGTCAGGGCGTAGTGATAGTTAGTAATATTAAGTATAGGATGGTTGGCAATGGAAGATTTTGCAGTGTAGATGCAGGGCTACTAAAAGGCATCCAGGCATGCAGTCCTAAATGTGAGAACTTCTTGAGTGAATCACACTTGAATGAACTTGCAAAGCACTACAGCATTGAGCTGAAAACAGAGAAGGTTCTGGTGGCCAGAAACTTTCTTGCCCGGAAAACAGAGGCTGGATGTCCACCAGAAGATATATTGTCTGTGCACAACCTCCTTGACTCAGACATGTTTCCCTCTCTGAAGGCAACCATCCAAGTTGCCCTAACAGTGCCTGTAAGCAGCTGCTGGTGTGAAAGGTCCTTTAGCACTGCGTCGGCTGCATTCCTGGCTGCGTCAAACAATGGGTCAGAAAAGACTTCACAGTCTTGCAGTCATGTCAATTGAAAAAGACGAGCTTCAGCATCTGAGTCTAGACCGATTTGCCACCCTTAAAAACAGACGGCCTTCTTTGATGCTTCCATCCACCAAGTAACTCGCAAGTGTAGCCATTTTTTTCATCAGTGATGTAAACACACTGTTACTGTGCAAACCTCTGTTTGTTGTTGTACTGTATTAAACACAGACTGAAATAAGAATAATGAATAATTTCTCAGTCTTTGTTGGCTGAAGTTTTGTACTTGTGCACTACATTCACTCACATCCTGTGCATCTCTTGGGGGCTAAGCCCCCCTTGTTTTTAAAACCTAGTGACGCCCCTGATGGTGGGTGTTTAAATGCTCTGGCAGATAGCTGATGAATATGGCACTTATCTGCTACAGGCTCTAAGTGTTTCGAGTGTCTTACGACTGGGCGGGCCTATTGTTTATGCTTTAGCGCCATGCTGCCACACAAACAGCTCTGTGGTCATGCATGTGTTTTCCCCCTCACATGCATCAACATACAGGCTGAGGATCATCATTCAGGGAAGCTGCAGTCAGTTCATACATGTCAGCTCAACTTATACTTTTATGCCGAAAGGTGTTTAGAATTTAGATTACAGTTATGTTCAGAAATTGACATACCCTGGCAGAATTTGTTAGTTATTCTTTAAAGAAATCATTGTGATCATTCAAATAATTTTCTTTTATTTCTAATGGAAGTCAAATCGACCTATAAGGCATCACAGAATCATCAAACAAAACACAGCAATACAGAAAATACTGAGAGGGTCCCTGTTCAAAAGTAGCATACCCTTAGTTCCTAATGCTGTGTGTTGCTTCCTTTAGCATCAGTGAAGGCTTGCAGTCTTATGGGATATTGTGGCTCAGGATGTTTATTTTCTCAGGTGGTAAAACTGCTGATTCCTCCTGGTAAAAAGCCTCCAGGTCCTGTAAACTCTTGAGTTGTCTTGCGTGAACTTTGAGATCCACTGAAGGGTTGACTTGGCCTTGTGTCTTGGATCAGGCCTAAAGGTCCACAGTCCTTCTTGAGGCTGATGAATGCAAATGATCCTCCAGTATTTTCTGATAACATGCTGCATTCATCTTTGCATCACTTCTGACTAAGGTCCCTGTGCCGCTGTAGCTCACACACTAATCAGACACTTTGCAACAGTTTTCCTGGCAGCTGTGGCAGAAACCTATGTTGGTCTGCCTGACCATGCCTTGGTATCAACAGAACCCTTATTTTCCACTTCTTTATTAGAGTTTGAACACTACTGATTGCCATTTTCAAATCTTTTTCCTGAAGGTTCAACCAGCCTTTCTTGTCCTTTGACAGATCTTTTGCCGGCCCCACGGCTCAGTATCCAGCAAAGTCAGTGCAGCCCTGGATGAAATGTGCAGGTCTATCAAGAGCTGTTTATACACAGTCACTAACACAGACACTAGGGTAACCCTAACTACAATTAAACGAGTCACTGGAGTGGAAACGTACCTTTACAGCCATTTAAACCTGTGTGTGTCAACTTGTGGATATTATCAGACCAAACATTAAAGGAAAACTTTGGAGCAGGATGATTTCAGTAATCGTTATGATTCTAAAAGGGAACATACATTTATATGGTGATAAATGGCTTCATCTGACCACCATCCCTAAATGAAAGATATTTTCCAAAAAATGGCCAATATTTCACAAATTTGTCAGGAATATTTACATTTCTGAGCACAACCTAACCTGTAAATCCCTCTCATTTCATTCAATATGTGAATAATAATAATAATGATAATAATAACAATTATTATTATTATTATTATTATTATTATTTATATACAATTTTTCTTAACAATGTTAGAAAGTGCTTCACAAACTAAAATAAAAATAAAACCAGACAAGGTAGATAAAATGAGAAAAAGGTCAAGGACATGAACAAAGAGGAAGTAAAGACAATAAAAGTAAAAGTATAAGAGAAAATAACTAGGAATAAAAACAGTACAAATAAAACATCTATCAAACAAAAGTTCTAAGAAAAGATTTAAGGCACAAACTATGTCATTCAATGAGAAATTTATTTCAAAACGTTTAAGGCCTTAAAAGTTAGATAAAATTTTAAAATCAATTCACAATTCAACAGGGAGCCAATGTAGGAAGGCAAGCACAGCGGTGGTGTGATAATGAATCTTTGTTCCTGTAATGAGTCAAGCAGCAGTGTTTTGTTCCAGCTGGAGATGGTGGAGGGGGTCCTGGCTGATACCTGAGGAGGGTGCATTGCAGTTGGCCCTCTATGCTGTGACTCGACATGCCGACACATATAAAAGCAATGGTGCAATGGAGTATTTTTAAAGCTAATATCATATAACAGAGTGGACCCACTCAAGCATAAGATCACACAGAATTACACTTAAAAATAAAAAAAAATTCATGTGAAATGCTTTTCAGTTTTACCTCTTCAGGCCTCTGAAAAGTTGAAAAGTGAACCCCACTCTTTGGTTGAACTGCTCACAGCTCACTGACACATGAGGAATCGCAGGTAAGCATCTAAAGCATGTAATACACAGGCCACAATGGGACTCAGAGAGCAGCCACATGAAGCCATTGACCCTCCATTCAGACTAGAATGCTGTTTTTCTGTTTTTTCCCAAAGCCTCCAGACTGTGTGAATCTTGAAATGCAGCTTGATGTGCAGCGGGCATGGTAAAAGGAGCTTTTCAAAAACAATGAAGTTGCTCTGTGAGGTTCAGGAGCTGAATGACAGTAAAGTTAACAAGACAACATTTAGTCACCTCTAACTTTCTCTGTGATCAGTCATTTTAAACCACAGTACAGCTGAACACAGTGACTGTGACCAGATGCAAATTGATTCACACAAAACAGACTTTTAGTTTAGATGGCTCACGGCAGTTTTAGATATACAGTCCTGAACCTTTTTTGACAGGCGGACCTGATGAGCTGCCTCTCGGACCTCTTCCCTCAATACACTGGAGTCCGCTGCGACACATTTGTGACCTGCCTGTACATAATGTAATGCATGTAAATGTTAAGCTTGTTGAATACATATGGAGACAGCTGATTGTAGGAGAAGACATGATAGAGCTCAGGGAGGAGAGGGCATTTTTCAAAACCACTACTCATTGATTATATCAACTATTTCGAGTTCTCTTTTACCTGGTGCCACATATCCCACGAGTACGTGCTCTTTCCATAAATATGCTGCCATGTCTGAATGAAGCCATAAGGAACATTAATGTAAAAGTCACCGATGTAAAAATGACAAAAAGCCATCAAGTTAATGGTGCTATGGATGAACACATCCAGCAACATGGAGGACTGCAGCTTTTGCTCATGCTGTTTTCCCTCTACAGAAATAGCAAGCTTAGCACCAGGCCGGTCTAATCAGTGTCAGCCTGTGTCTTGAGGAATCAATCATATGCCTCGTCCACACATATACTGGTATTTTTTTAAAACAGTCTTTCCTTCTTCGCTCTCAAAAGAACCTGCCCACACAAACTGTTTAACAAAAATCTGTGTTCATATGAAAACACAAAAACACAACTGTCAAGAGCATGCCAAGCCAACAGGTGGTGGTAAAACCCTAACCGTAAAACCAAAGCCGCCTGCAAATACAGGTCCGACCACTAAATTACGAATCTTATTATGGTGAAGGCATGGCCCACCCTACCCTTCCTCTGATTGGCTGGTACTTGTTCCTTTCGAAGCCAATCAGTTGGGCGGGTCATGCCCACTCTGACCCACCCTACTCTGACCTGTTCTGACCCATTCCTACCAGTGCAGGAACAGCAGTTTTTGCCACTTCCACGCTGGCTTCCTTTTTCATTAGTCACAAACAGGTGAAAGACCTCACGCACTTCACTGATGGCAACAGTTCCTCAATGGATGCAAAAGTCACAGCTGGAGGATACACGGTGAACATTTTAGCATTGGCATTTAGACCACAGACTGTGTGAAACATGTATGTAGTCTCTGTGACATCACCCACAGGCTTCTGAAGAGCCATGTTAAGCTCAGTGTGGTTGCGGCCTCTTGGCCAGACTCTGCCAAGACTCCCAGCTTATCCAGAACTGGGTAAAGAGCTGGAGCATGGGTGGAACTGAGCTGGGCTGAAGGAAGCTAGGTTGCTGAAACATAGCAGCTAGCTCTCACTTAAAGCTGCCATGCCCTTAATTATGGATAAATCTAAGCTTTAATATGATGAACGTGAACAGGAACATTACCTAGAGAGACCAAAACTGTTTTTGTACATGCTGTAAATATGATCCAACCCTTATCACATCATCATATCAGAGGCTGTATATCCCAAGATATATCCGTCTTCCAGGGCTGAGGTGGAAGGTGGGGGTGTCACGGGCCTGTTTTAAATGTTAATCACCCCTGCCTTGCCCCGAGGCTACAGACATGGCCACAGATGCTTGAATGCTAACGTGGAGGGCCAATAAGCATCTGAGCTGTTTTCCAGAGCTGAACTGGTTTCTACTGACCACTCCACTGCTCACATGTTTATTCTCCCACATCATTAAAGGCAGTCATATGTTTATTGCAGCCTTTCATTCTTCAATGTGTATGTGTTAGGGCGTTTTTCCATTTGTCGGCTTTGATGTGGATGAGCAGTGCATGTGTGGTGTAAGTGGAAATGTAAGGCTATTGTCAGGGTCAAAGGTTAATGATTAACCATTTAATAGTGTCCTGACCAAACTGATGTGCATGTTGTGGAGCACATTTTTAACATGATAAAATTACCAGAATGAAATCAGCAATGAAAAGTTATTTAATAAATAATCACTTTAATAAGTTTTGTGTCCACACATGTTGTTTCTAAATGACAATTGAGAGGGTTAATATGACTGAATTGCAGAACTGCACCGTGCATTCATTTGTTATTCACCAGATTCCAGTTTCACCACATTACACAAACGATGAACTGACTTGAAGATCCTTATTCCAAAAAGCCAGTGAAATACGCCATAGTCAAAATATGAAAATATGCAAAAATAAATTGCAATATTATAAATTATAAAAAATGAATGAAAGCATCAAATTATAATACATTTATTTACATCCATAATCTGTTCAGTTGTAAACAAAGCTTCTGACATCGAGTTCCCCACAGCAGGCTTAAACTAGAGCTTGATAAGGAATAATATTAAAATTTATTCTCATAACCCCAACCTATTCTTTATTTGTGCATTATTACACAGAGCCTAATAACTAATTCCTCGCAGGGTATTTATCATGAAAGCTGGAGTCTCCCCAAAGTACTCTTTGTGTTGATGTGACAGATGGACCTCTTGCTCTGCAGCTCTCCTCTTATGGAAGCTACAGGAGTTGTGACAGTATTGGCAAGAACTATCACATGCTCACGATAAATCTTGATACTTACAAGATAAGACAGGGGGTATGCTGTTTTTGTTCTTGTCAGCACATCCAGGGTGCAGACTTAAACCAACAAAGAATGTATCCTACACTAAGTTCTGTGATTGATGATATTTCTTGTTCCTCTTTGCCACATCAATAGAAGAAGGTAATGTCAATGCTAAATGTCAAATTTATGCATGCTCACTAAAGTTTTCTCCTGGACTGCACTTAACAGACACTGCCACTAGAGGACACTAGTGATGCATTCAAGCCTAGCTTGTTGCCTCATGAGACAGGGCTGGAACAAAACAGCAGGTGGAAGGAAAGACGTGGTAATAACGGCTCATCTTTAAAGTTCACTCAGACTGTGAGTCTGTCCAGAGCCTCAGACTCGGCCAGGCTCCCATGCAACTTCCCGTATGTTTGATCACAACATTATGGCTCTGCAGGGTCACAACAACATCACCCCGGCCATCCTCCATTCACTGTCCTTTCACTGGCAAATGTGACACAGACATGTTATTACTCTGTTCATTTACGACTCTCAAAACCCCGAAAACAACAAATCACCAATACACGGCTCAATACGCAAGGTGGCCGCCAGTGTCTGTGACTTGACGGGCCCGAGCCCTTCTGTTGTGCAGAGGCAGTTTACCTTGAAACTTATTTGAAGTCATTGTACCCTGGTGCAGGTCATTGTGTACTAAGCCCTCATCTCAACAAGTAGCGACAGTTCGCAACTACCTGTAATGCTGGATCCCCCAACTGCCCTCAAAAGGGAGAGTGTCTGCCTCTGCGAATAACAATGCAACTGTTTCCCAGTTGTGGGCCCTGCGTTTGCTCCCTGGGATCCCACAGTGGGTCTATTGGGCCCTATGAAGGCTCTTTATGGTCACTAATACACGAAACACAACAATAGCAGCTTCTCCAGATGCTACTATGATTGGCTGAGCTGTGACTTGAGACAGGGTGTAAAAATACAATCAGGTCTTTGGGTTTTGAAAGCTCAATGGCTGTTTGATGGGGTGTTAATAGTGGTTAGGTTACCAGAAGTTTTTTAATGATCAGCTTTGCTGATTCGATGGCTTGGGTTTCTGAGTAGTTAGGACCAATGTCTATGTGTTTAATGTAAAGTCAAAGTTCGATCTTTGTGTGGTGGTGAATTTTCTGTAGTCCTTTGGAAAACTGGTTGTATGATGAAGACATGAAAACACATCAGGACATTTACAGCACAGCTCAAGCTATCGCAGAGCTTCGTCCTAAAGAGTGGAAGTAAAACCAAAACTTCTGTTCAAAGACCTCATTCAGAATTGTTCAATGACATTTTTGACACAGTTTCTCAAAATCCAGAGAGAAGACAACATTAGGAGACAGTGTGTGTGAATGCTATGCTAACAAGAAAAGGATACCATGATGTAGAATACGCACACTACCACACCAGTGAAACCATAGTTTCCGGAATACCAGCAAACTTCTGTTAGTAATGTTGTTAAAATCACAAGGGTTAACACTCTAGGAAGCTCTGTTGTTAATAATCATATATTATTTAATGTATAGAACAGTAAACTCCAGAAACATGTTTCCCTTTTTCAGAGAAACAGATGAAACCCTCAGTGACAGACTGAATTTAATTCCAAATGATAGTGAAACAGTGGCTAGACAGGAAGTGATGTCAGGAATCCTCTGTACTCTCCAGGCAGAGAGAGACTTCAGAAAAAAAGGTATCAATTTTCTCCACGCACAGTCTCAGTAAACTAGGATGTGTGACAGCCGCAAAGCGTTGTTGTGTTTTGAGCCAGGATGCAGGTCATACTGGGAAAATGGAAACCACTAACTGAAATAGATGCAGTCCAAACAAGCTGAAGGGAAGTGGGTGCACCAAATCAATTTTCTGCAGCACTTCATGACATCTTGCGTACTGAAACATGTCGACTATTGAACAATTATCAGAGTATCGCTTCAACAGGCAGCAAGTTTCCAAAGCAGATTTCAGGTTTACTGGAGTCAAACATGAACTCTTACAGCTGGTGCATTAATCCATGTTTCACAGTAACATTTGGTCTGTAGGAGAGCACAGCCAAGGTGATAACGCCTTGGTCTGACTGCGCTTGGCCACAGGAGCTGTGGTCAGAGGTGTTTTCCAACCTTGCTGGGTGGAGCTCGGTCCACGTAGAGCCCAGCACAAACTGACCATCTGTAACCTGTGATTTCAGCAGCGGCCACATTCTGGAACTAGCCTCTAAGATACAGCTCTGATATGTGAGGTTGACCTCGGTCAACTTTTAGCCCTGGAGCCCTGGAGTCTTAAACTTTTTACTGAACACTTTTGTCGCCTCTGTACGAGGCCCCATCAGACTGTGTAGCCTGTGAGAAATGTGTAACATCAGTTGTGGAAAGCAAACACCAGACCAAGCTTTCAGAATACAGATAAGAGACACACAGCACTGAGGACACCAGACCCAGTCTTAGCTTTGGACACCTTTGACATTACGACTAAGATGTAATATTCTTTAAAGGTCACATAAAGGGGAATTACCAGTGCGAATGTACTATTGTATTGTTTCTAGCATTATTATCAGCAAATTACCCGCAAATTACAACACCATAGAGAAGTTCTCAATGAAGTAGAATGCAAAATATAAGAGAAGCTTTTGTTTCCAAACTGCTTCACAGTGCATACACCAACATTTGAGTCCATGAACAGGGCAGTATCTTCACTAGGATCATCCAGCAGACTGGTTGAGTCAGTATGCATCTGCAGACGTCTTGTGTATTCACAGCTGATATGAAGTCTCAGTCAAAGACTTGCAAGGCAGAACTAAACAAAACCTAGGAGGCGTTGAGAGCAGACATGTAGATATTTCACCAATACACCGATGGTATGTTTTTCATGCTAATGAAAGGGAGAAACTATGCCCTTCAAATCAGTTGTGGCACCTTTGGTTTCATTGTAAGATACTCAAGCAGATGGATATCTGGATACTGGATATTACAGTATGCTTTTCAAAATGGAGTCCTTTGCAGTCCTAAATAACCAGAAACCAGATACAGTAGCTCCTTTCTGATCAGCTGAATCAACTCTATTAGTGTTCATATGGGATTTTATTTAGCTGCAGCTGCCAGCAATGATGGCTGTGCAGCCATTTGTGCACACCTCTTGTAGATATAGAAAACTAGCGAAACTTAGTTGGCATTACGTTTTTTTCTCACATGGCTTAACTATGGTCTGTATGATACAGTCATACAAGTGGAAGGACACTGAATTAGCACATTAGCCTAGCTGACCTTTAAATGCATGTGATTGTTTGGGTCAAGGGTTAGATTTAGCTTGTTTAGCTCCAGGAAATGTCTGTCTAATCTGCGAGTAAGGTGTCACGAGACTCTGCTTCACTTTTTGAAACATATTTCAGAGGCTCACATTAAATGCCATTATGAATGTTGCAGTGTTCTGTCAGACTATTCAGTACAAACTGTATGACCACATTTGCATGACTTATGTCTTCTCTACAACAACCACAAAAACCAAAGTTTAAAAAGACATCACATTTCCATCTTCCACTGACAAAGAATATTTCCCTTCCCTTTCTAGTCCACGTTCTTTTTTCCCGATCCAGCTCCATGTGTCCCAACCAGTGTTTTTCACCCTTGGAGACGCGAAGACATCTCATCGCAATTTGTCCAAATCACAGCACAGCCCTTGTTTAATGTGTGGGCCACCACAGCTATGATGATGAAAGCATCAACTGTGGCTCACAGGCCACAATAATAACAGGTGGGAGCTGGAAGGACGGGCAGGAAGAGAATGAGAGCAGGAGAGCATGAATGGAAAGATGAAGGAGAGAAATGCATTCTGTAGGAGGTGCTTTGCTTGTTGCTTCTGCTTTCAGGTTTGTAATAATAGTCTCCAAATCCAACATAATCTGTGATATGTGTCCAAATTATTGTAAAGATTATTTCTAAAAACGAAGTGGTGTGAATCCATGCTGTGTATATTTGAGATGCAACATGTGGTAAATTCAGAGCTTCCCTTTATGCCATCAGCTGTGCTGCGTTCATGATGAAATGACAGGGAACTGATGGTTCATATAAATGTCAGTTGAACTGTCACAGGCACAGCTAAGCATGTGGAAAACTCTGATTGACAGGTCAAAGAAAGATCAGAATGAGACTGTTTAGTATTCTTCAAAACATAAAAGAGCCAACAGTGACACTTGATCAATTCAAAGCTTTGGAGGAAGAGGAGGTGAGACACTGGGAAGGAGATGAAGATGAAGAGTGAGTGACAGAGAACAGAGGAGGAATGGATGGAGATGGAGAGATAGAGTCAACCTGGACAGAG
This sequence comes from Chelmon rostratus, assembly GCF_017976325.1. Classification (NCBI taxonomy): domain Eukaryota; kingdom Metazoa; phylum Chordata; class Actinopteri; order Chaetodontiformes; family Chaetodontidae; genus Chelmon; species Chelmon rostratus. The sequence continues at coordinate 1,527,156 of NC_055668.1, read as the reverse complement.
AAGGAAAATCCACAGAGGCTGGTATGGCTCCAAAGACTGGAGACAAACAGCACAGAGTGGCTGTACCTCAACACAAACACATGACCACACACACACACACACACACACACACACACACACACACACATCTACGCAGCGTTTCCGACACAAACAAGACAACATCAGCTATTTCAGCTATGTATGCTATGTTCTGTGTCTCTCCTCTCTCTCCCTCTCACTCTCATTCACACACACACATACACACACACACACACACACACACACACACACACTGCAATTCCATTCTCTCTCTGGCAGTCACACTCACAGACACTTTTATACCCATTCACAATTCACTGTGCTGACAGACTTGGGGCCACACTTTATGAAGTATGCTCAGTAGAGTTATGAAAGTCACACATTGAAAAATGACATTTAAGGAGCAAGTCAACCCCAGATTTCTGAAGGAAGAGAAACACGCAGTAGCTGCTCTGGCCCTGAAAGGCATACGTCAGTTGAAGCTCTGAACACACACAGCGTCACAGCATGTGTACAGGTGTGGCATGTTGTGCTTGTGACCACACCCAGCTGTGATGCATCTTGGTAATGTAACGCCACCGTACATCACTGTTATCACAAGCAGTGCAAGACAGATTATGAGACTGTGAAATTAATCTTTAAAAAGTTATCTTTCTCGTGTCCCCTCTCTGCATAAACCACAGAACACAGTGTCAACACTTTTCATTTCAGTTTAGTTTTATTTGTATAACACCAAATACAACAGAAGTTGTCTCAGGACACTTTCATATAGAGCATGTCAGGACCGTACTCTTTACACTACAGAGATCCAACAGTTCCCCCATGAGCATGGACTACTTCGTCCTCAGTCAATCCATTCATCTGACTCATGTTGGGCCTCTATAAAGAACACGTTCATATTCTCATCCTAAACCTCTCCGACTTTCTGTGAGGTTTACTTGTTTTTCGAGTCAGATACACCAGACAAAGAGGCCATAAATTGCTCATTTCAGCCTGATGAGTGCCACCTGTCTCCATGAGGAGATGTGTGACATTTGATCATTAGCAAAATCGACACCCCTAAAACCTGCTGTGCTCCATATGTTGGCAGGCTTCATTCACAAAATTGTTATCAAAGAGTTCAAGGAAGAATTTCAGAGAGAAGAGCTTCAAGTCATGCTGTCACGAATCAGCAAGCAAAGTTAGCAGTGTCAATGAAGTGGAAATTAGAGTACCTGAAAGAATCATAGTGTGGCTGCCAACAAAGTGATCAGACAGAAATAAAGAGGGAATGATTTAACATGAAGATAGATGATAAAAACATGTTTCTAAGACAGAGCGCTGACTACTATGAGAGGTGGTCATGTGACAGGCACAGACATATTAGAAAGGATGACATCATAGTTTATATTACACTGATGGATTTAACAGAGGATGATGCTTGACAGCATCTTGCATGAAGACAGAGGCATCAGAGTGTGGAGCGACTTTCCAACAGCTCCTATAAGCTTCTGTGCCATCCCGTACGTTTTTTTTCACAATGTGTGTTCATCGGCTTGATGACTCTTCTCCCGTTCTGATCATTCCCAAACTCCTGATCATTTTTCTCACAGAGAACACATGAGCAGCAGCAGCTGAAGTGTGTGGCAGCAGTGATGCAGTGACTCCTCTCATTAGCATACAGCTTCAGCAGTAGATGGATTGTTCTTCTGTTGGTCTCATCCTACAGGTGATTGATCTGTTAACAACTATTTCCCTTACAGACCCTTGATTGAGTGTTGCTTGTCTCTGCATGAAAGCACCAGAGTGTGTGTGTGTGTGTGTGTGTTTGCATGCGTGCACGTGTGCGTGCATGCATGCGTTTGTGTGTGTGTGTGTGTGTGGTTGGAGGCCGGCCCAAGGCAGCCCCAGCTGGGTGTCTTTCAGCTCTCTATTTATGAGCTCTTCTTTACATATTCATTCTGCTACTGTTAAACAAAGCCCACAGGTTGCCTTTCTCCCTCTGTGACTGTAGTGCAGTGTGTCAGTGTGTGTGTGTGTATGCGTGTGTGTGTGTGTGTGTGTGTGTGTGTGTGTGTGTGTGTTGATGACAGAGAAGAATGAGAGAAAAGAGGACAGAGACACAGGAGACCATACTGCTTTACCTTTTTAACCTCTTCCATCATTCACTTTTTGGTCAACTGAATACAATCAGGGTTTTATCCTGATCTTTGTGGATTCTTGTTGAGATTATATTTCAGACCATATTTAAATCAGTTCTTTGTTTTTTCTCCAGATTTGTTATTGGCAGAGTAGAAAAGCATCTGAACCAGCATGCAGTAGATGATGAGACTTTGGGTCATCAGCTTGCTATCTGGGATTCACTCTCGTTTTTGTCCTATGAAGCTGCTGATGAAAATAAAAGCCCAGTAGCTTTACATACTGGCAAACTGATTTATGCAGCCATCTTTGTTTTGATTGGATGAGTGTTGCGGTCTCCTCATTGCTCCACACAGGTCTGATGTTTTTGTCTGCCACTGTTTTTAGTCTCCTCAGCAGAGTGGAAGCTCAGGTCGTCAAAGTCACAGGCTTCATATACGCCATCATCAAAAGCCTGTTTCCATTTCCTTTGTCAGGGTTTTATGCTTTTATTGACTCACTAATATTTCCACCTCAACCAAGCATGAAAAATTTTCTTTTAACCAAAACCAGAATTACACAGATAAACCTACAACCACAGGTGAGGGTGGATGCACTGACTATTTTTGGCTGATGAGCTTGTGCAAAGTGTTCATTTTGGTCACTTCTATTAGTGTGCAATATGTCCACCTTTGCCTGCACTGCTATATCATCCACTTCCAGTTACAGTTTGGTATGTCCTCCACCTCTGACGTGATGACTTTAGATCAGTTATCCATTAAGGTACAAAACTGGAGAGTGTTTGTTGGGAGTCTTCACAAGTACACATCTATATACTCAGTGGGGCTATGGACCAATCAGCTATGCTGATTTATTTTGTCATTAGTCATTTTTCACGCTTGGTATCTCAGGAGTTTCTAATCAGATTTGATAAGGATACATTGCTTCTCACCGCAGTACATTTGTTATTGAAGGCCAAGAGGGAAGCTGTCATTTTCTACTCATATTAGTGTCATCCTACTGTGATCATAGTTTCTTCATTCTCTGTGTTGGATGTTTCATCCCTCTCAGGTTCAAACTCAGGAAGGGACAGCGAGAGAGAGAGAGAGGGGAAGAGAGGGGGAGAAAGAGAGAGAGAGAGGGAGGGAAAAAGAGGAACAGCGAGAGAGATAGAGAGGGAAAGAGAGGGACAGCGAGAGAGAGAGAGAAATAGAGGGGGAGAAAGAGAGAGGGACAGAGGGAGGGAGTGCGAGAGAGAGAGAGAGCGAGAGAGAGAGAGGGACAGAGAGCGGGACAGAGAGAGGGAGCACAAGAGAGAGAGGGAGGGAAAAAGAGAGAGAGAGAGAGAAGGGGGAGAGAGAAAGAGAGAAAGCAAGAGGGAAAGAGAGAGAAAGAGAGAGAGAGGGAAAGAGAGAGAGCGAGAGAAAGAGAGGGAGTGAGAGAGAGAGTGAGGGAAAAAGAGAGAGAGAGAGAGAAGGGGGAGAAAGAAAGAGAGAAAGGGAGAGGGAGAGAGAGAGAGCTGACAGCTGCATAGATAACAGGGCCCTGGTTGCCATGGTGAGGGGATTTGATTGGCGGCTGGGGGGGTTGATTGATAAGGACCCCCCTGCTATTCCAGTGACAGCTGCTGTCAGAGAGCCAACTCCTGTCACATCAGATGTATCAACTGGTACAGGTCTTTCCCACCCCCAACACACACAGTCTCACACACACACACACACACACACACATTGAGGGAACAGCCAAAACATTTAGCTAACCAATCCCTTGCCAACCCATTTGATTAGGGGTTGGTGAGAGAAACCTGCTTTAGTCTGTGTCATAGTTTAAAAGGGGGATGACACCAATTTAAGAAATCTTATGTGTTCATGCTGAACAGATTGAGGAATATTGACTCATTGATTCTTTCCTGCTTCAATAAATGTACCCATGGACATCAATACTGTAATGATTCACAAATAATGTGCGTACACTGGATATCCATTCCATGTAGTTTTTTTAATGCGGGTTTGTACCTTTTCTCGGATTAAAGCATGTTTTAAGTATTCATTGTTTTTCCCCATAATGTTCTCCTCACCAGACTACAGACACAGCATTTAGACCATAGAGGGACAATAAGGCTGTCCATTAAAGCAATGGCCATTGTATAAGAGCTGTTTAAGAGCAGGTGACCCATCATGCAGAGGGGAACTCTATTACACATAACATTTCATTTAATAATAGATAAGAAGAATGGACAATTCAGTGCTGAACAATTCATTTGAGATTAAAATTAGCAAAAGGTTTTAGATCAGTCATATTTGAGATTGGGGATACTGAGCAGCCAATACCTAATGTTGCATTAAAGAATCAATGTTCCCAAAACATCCAGCACACCAGTAGTGAGTGCACTAGCTTTGAGGCCAGACAGGCCATGTGTCAAACTGAGCTTCTTGTTAACCCTGGTAGCTATTTCAGTCTGCTGATAAGCACAAACACATGCAGAGGGTCCTACAACTTGTTCTGGGAAGGTGAAGAGAGTTCACCGTCTAAATTAGAACAAATAGGGTGAAGACAGACTCAGTCCCGCTGCCATTCTAAATCTCTTTGTTGGCCCACTATTTAATCATGATGAACATGATCAGTTTCATCGTTGTGCATCCAGGATGCAGACAGCACCAGGGTGTGTTTTGCTTAGCTTCATACAACAAAATTAAGAGTCTACAGTCATACTAGCATCTTTGTGGGGCTGGACATAAGCATGGTGGTGCTCTGAGTGAAATGCTAACGTCTGCATGCTAACACACTCACAATTCTATGCCATTTCAAAATAAACTATCCAAAAAAAGAAAATAGACACATGAAGAAATCATCATTTTCATCATCATCATCATCAACTACTTATTACTGATACAAGGCTCTCTTCGTGAATGAGATGCCAATTTAAATGTCTCTTTTTCAAACAGCCATTGAAGTGTTATGAATCACTCATCATCTCAGTCATAGAAAAAGTTCCCAATAACAAACCAAAAATAAATAACAAAATGATACTAATTTCCAACGTCCCATAAATCACACAGTGGACTTATTTTCCCTCAAACAATCAGACTTAATTTCACAATAAGTATGCAACTTTGGTTTACTCCAAATTGTGCTTGCAGATACAGCATCAGTTTTCTGCAACTTAAAGAACACTCCCACAAACCCATATTTACAACATGTTATACATATCCATCGGCCAAGGCGATTTTGATTGGCTTGCCTTGTATCTGTCATAGTAATTAATCTGTTTCATGGCCTGTCATTACCAACCTTCCATTGAACGTCATAGAGTTCCCTCCCCTTATCTCCTGTGACTGCTAGCCTAGTAGCAAATCTATGACCATCCAGGAAATACCCAGTGGCTCAGCTATGAACACAGTTTAGCATGTTAGCATGCCAACATTTGTGAATAAGTACAAAACACAAAGTCCTACTGCGCCTGATGGGCATGCAACTAGTTTTGCATGTACTTGGTCATAAGCTAAAGTTTACCCCCCATATACTGTCAGTGAATGTAATCCACAGTTTTACAGAATCGTCCAATCACGACCTTGTATCCAGCATTTAAAACCCTGCCTTAACACAACTGTGTGTAAAGCACAGTGTGCTTGAAATGTCAGAACGAACGTGGTCACTCCTCCAAAATGTGAAATATCTGTATGAGCCTTTTAAAACGTATAGTTTGATTTAGACTTCCATCAGTTCATTCACTCCCACACCAAAAAGGAAAGAAAGATGAGAGGCTATGTGTGGAGGAGTGAATGTGCTGTCAGTCCATCTTGCTGGACAGCAAGGATCTCTGCTCTGTGGATGCTCTGGGTTATCAGCCTTTCTCAGATATGAGCGACCTTCTCTGTCACCACCCGGGGGTGATAGGCTCGCCGACAGGGTGGAGCGGAGATAAAGCATCCGATTGACAGCCACGTCTTCCCCCGCTAAACTGTAGAGCTCCTACCCTGCGAACCTCCCACACCCTTCAGGCATCCCAGTACCACCACAGAGCACTCCACTTTGCCTCTAGTGCTGCCTAAATACGGACTGGTGACCAAATAGGGCATCAGAGGCATGAGGAAAATAATTCCATAATATTATGTAATATATTCATAATATGTCTGTAGTATACAAAAGGCAGAGAGGTGCTTCTGATGGATTTAGCACTTAAATGACACCTCAGTTTCCTGTGGGTCACACTACCATGCAGGGGTCAAAGGTCAAGGTTGGACAGGCTACTGAGCATATCATCATCATTATCATCATCAACTTTATCTTTTATTTCAATGTTATCATATTTATTTATATTTAGCTTTTGTAAAACAAGTTAAAAATCATTTAACAAATGTTAATTCACAGCAAAAGCAAACCAAGCTGGTGCAGAAAAAGAAGCAGAAAATTACATAACAAATTTATTTATGTGTTATTTAAAAGTTTGAATTAGAATTAAGACATTTAAATTACATGAGCTCATTGCATACTGTCCCCCAGGGACAGTTGACCAGTCTGAGCTGTGAATTTCAAAAGCCATGTGGCTGCAGATTTTCAAAACCCATTGTGTCGCACCTTGTCACCGCTTCACCGAACTCATTCTAAACACACACTCTGTCCAGTGGAGCTCTTTTAGTCTCTCTGTCATCAGCATGCTGCATGTCTGCAGGTTCACCAAGAGTGCCATACCGAAGCCGCCTGCTAAGTCCTGTCCGGGCCGTCGTGATCCTCAATCCCTGCAGCTCCAGTTCTGCAGGTACTGTGCAGTGTCGTGCTCCAGCTCTAACCCCCAGAGCAGCGTATGGTAAAGCCATTAGGGTCAGAGTCCCTTTGAAGAGGGGGTCCGAAAGAAACACAACAGCTCTGAACACTACGCTGCGTCTCACTCTTCCACCAGCCCATTTTTTTTCTTTTCCTCTTCGAAAAAATTCCAGCAAGACCCTGTATTACTCTCTGCTTTTTCAATTTATTTCCCCTCTTTGCTCACTGCCTGATTTCTCCCACCCTCTCAGACTCATTCCATTTAACCCTAGCCTGCCTCTTGGTTCGTCTCTCACTTTCTGCCTCAGCACTTTACTCATAAATGCAGATACTGAAAGTTTTTCATTACAAGTCACGCAGATCTGCTGTTTTGTGATCAGTGTAAACAGCAAAAGGCTACAAGGAGTCACAGATTTTCACTTCCCACATGCACTATAAAATCACATAACAGCATCACTATGGAACACTTCACATTAGACCAGTTTCTCTTGTTCCTAGATGCACTGGAGCAGAAACTAGAACTGCACAGAAGCACTGCTTTTGACAAGTGCTCAAAGTTGGTGGTACTTTAGGTGAAGGGGGTTAAAATGCACTAATATGTATACATTTCCAAAACAGAAATCTGAACTAAAACAAACACCTGGACTTTCCATTAGTCTTTAAGAAGACAGCCAAGACGAAAAATATCCCAAAACCTCAAAATTGACCAATACACTGAAAAACAATGTTCTTGCCCACTGTGTCTAGCCCCACTTTGTGTGTGTGTGCGCGTTTCTGTGTGTGTGGTGCGTCTGTCAGAGATGTCACACATGCTGATCCACTCAGCATCAGGCCCATTTGGTGGTCGCCCTCTCAGGAATGTGAAGACTGCAGTCACGTGATGTTGTCCTGTATGGTTCGTAATGTCATTGTCATGACACACGGCCATATAAGGCCACACTTATACATGTAAGAAAAGTTCAGGATGAGATGTCAGTATCAGTGCTAAAGATGCTGCTGATTGCTTGCTTTTTGTGCTGATATTCACTGTGTTGGAATTTGGACATTTTCATCATCATTCAATCATCATTCATTCAAAAATAAAACACATGCAGAGGGAATAAACTTGGATTTTTGTATTTTAAACCAAAACTGTCTGCACAGATGAAACTCAGTGCAAAACAAAGGCTGATGTAGAAATTTAGGCTATCACACAATGAATTCACAATGTGCCTCCCGAGACCCAGATAATGCTTTTCAGCAGGGGCATTTTATGGTAACAAGCTTGGTATGTCATTAACAATATGCAGTTATACTGTATCTGAAGGTAAATGAACATTTGATCAATGTTTTAGGCACTTTTCAGTGCTATGTTCTACTCATTCCCCTCCACATACTGTATGTGCAAACACCTTTCTCACACATGGCAAAACACCTGCAACCAGTGTTTTTTATGTACAGCTGCAGAATTGATATGCATCTACTCTACTCATCAGGATAAACCACTGTCCTGTCTATAACGGACAACTGTGCTCCTCAGAAGTAAGGCTCATTGCCAAGGTTCAGGTTCAATGCATGAAGTAGTGCATACGTTTTACAGCAGAGTAAGGTGCGGTGGTCAGGGTGGTGGATGGGGCAAGTAGCACATCTGACTGTCAAGCTGGAAACACAAGTTTGTATTCCATCACATTCCAACATTTTATTTGCTTTTTTAATCACAGACACGTTTTTTTCCAAACACTGTCGTTTCTGTGAATTGTAGAGAGAGAGAGAAAAAAACAGGCTTATCCAGACTGAGCCCCAGTTACTATTTGAACACAGCATCATCTGTCAAATGCACTGGCAGCCATGTTTTGATTGTATAAAACATCCACTATTTAGTCTCATGATTAGGAGACTGTCACTTTTCTTGGCACCATGGTAGCATGTAGTTGGCTTGAAGTTTTCAAAGAACAGTGGAAATCACTGCCACCCAGAGATAAGCAACTCTGACCTCTCTTAAAACTTCAGGCCAGGGTGTTCATACGAATACACACAGAGGACTCATGAGTGTCACCTGTGACCTCTGGACATCCGTCTCTCTGTCCTGCTCCTCACTGATCAGATGTTGTGCTCTGAGCAGGATGTTGGAGAGTGTGTGCTGTCGGCTTTATGCTACCGTTAACCTTCACATGAACTTATGAATCCCACCACGTGTCAAGCCCATAATGCATCTGTCAGTGATGTTACACACACACAGGTGTGATAATGCTTGATGACCTCAGATTCCACATTAGGTGTACTCTGTCCTGGACACGCTGTAATCTGATTTCATACACAGAGCGCAGAAAGGGAGGTGTTGAACTGCAGCTGACAAAATTAATCTCTAACCCAATTATCAGTGTCAGTGTTCATACACAGGCTCACTGAATCGATTCGACTCAGAGGTGTGTGTTGATCAGAAACAACACATCTCCCCCTCTCTCTCCCTCTGCAGCACACTACACACACATGCGCAGAGCTACAGAAGGGAAATTTAGGACCATTTGGGATTCAAATCAATTGGCTAGACCCCACCTCTCTCACACACACCCGCCTCACACCATGAGTCCATCGGGGTGAACTGAGCACCTTCCGCCGTAAACCCACGCTGCTCTACTCGCCAACTGTGGGAACAGTTTCCCACGCTGGCTTAGACTTGTCTGCCCCGCCACCTTACCCATGCCTGCACGAGTGTGTGTTTGGGCGGTGGGTGTGTATAGAACTATGTGTATGTGTTTTTCAGTTCTATGTTTGAGTCTTTGTGTGTATTTTAATTGGAAATTGAACATGTTTGTCTAGATGCAATGGTTGATTCTTTATTTGTGGGAATCATCTATATGTGTTTCCCTGTGCATGTGCACATTTAGAAGCATCCTAGTATATTATGAAACAGTTTACACATGTGTGTCTGTGTAGATTTGAGTCTGTGTGAGACTGTGCATGTTTATGTTTTTCTGTGTCTTTGATAATGCATATTCATTTGTTCCCATGTACATGGTTATGTGACATTCATGTCACATTCATTCAAGTGTGTGGTCGAGTGCATGTGCCCACAGTCTGGACACTGCAGCGCTCTCAGACATTCACTCAGCTCAGCTAATTCTCGACAGCGGCAGGTTGCCAGGTATTTTTACTGCCTCACCTCTGTGTGTGCCTGTGTGTGTGTGTGGAGGATGTGAAAAGCAGCCCAGTGACTTCCAGAGGACTGAAGTGAAGGCAGAGACATGGCAAAGCCTGAAGCAGATCCAGAGGCAGCTGTAGTGGGAGGGGTGCGAGACCCCGACCACTGACGTGCATTCACAAGAACCACAGTGCAACATGCACAACCATTCTTGTTCATGTTCAGTTGTGCAGCACAATTTCATAGAAATGCATTTAATTTGTGTTGCATTCTGTACGTCCTTTACATGGAGATATAACACAAAACTCCAGAGCAAGTGTTCAAGTGTGTGTGTTTTAGGCTTCTAATGAAACAAAAGTTGTATTTTCTGGTAACGTTTTTTTTATTCTAAAATCGTCTTTTTGAAGCATTTAAAAATGAATTGGCTGCCTTTCATTCAGTATTGATGGCAGTCATGTTCTCAGGTGTATGGTAATGAACTAATGTCATGTTCTACGGATGTCTGTTCCCCCCTTGCATGCAGTGGGTGCCTAGTCCCAGAACCTGTGTAGTGCACGCCCACGCACCCAGACCTGGTGTTGTGGGTGGCCCCTGGGGGCCAGGCTCACCCATCCTAGAAAATACATCAGCATTATTATTGTTATCATATATACTGTATATTTTTGGGGGGCGGTTGTGATTTAATATTATCATTATTGTTGGATGTATGGGTGCTTTGTCAAAATTTGTCCACCAAGCTAGCAACCACGGCAGTACAGCCACCAATGAGCTATTTCTCCCCCCCACTCTCCTCCACCTCCACCACTACTGCAGCCCGGGTCGCCACCAGCAGCTTCCGCAGAACTGGATGGCAGTTGTGCATCTGTTAGCCCAACCCAACCCTCATCGTGGAGAATTAAGCATTAACATAAACAGGGTTAGGGATACTGCTGGATACTTTTCTAGTTCGGCTCATTTAATTCAGATAGTTGGACAGATTCAGCTTTTGAGAAGGACCTGACCAACAAATGCGAGAGGGATTTGATTCATCTGGGAAACAGTGGCTGCAGTTTCAAATATTCTGTCTTTTTCAATGCATGTTTGCCAGCATTGAGTAATAAAGTAATAAAGTAGAATAAAAAGTCCCCTGAGCTGCACGCTGTCGTAGTCTTACTTGTCTGATTTGCAGTGCGGTCTGTGGTGCTGATGCAACTGTTAAAGTCGTTGCTTTACACTAATAAGTGACAGGCCTCTGGCCGTTTATCTTGTAAGGTTTAATTGTGGAGTGAGACTACACAACTTTAGCAGAATTTACTTCTTATAAATAAGAGGCTACTGTGGACAATCAGGTTACATTTAATTCATATCGACTGAACCAAATTTTGAGTGTCATCATTAAGATATACAGTAAATACGCACATAATTTTTAAGTATTTGATATGAATTCTTTCTTGCATTAAAAGGTATGAAGAAAAAATGACTTTGATTGTCAGGGCCCATCTATAAAAACGTAATGTCTGGCCAGCTGCTGCCATCTGGCACTGTGGACTGCACACACAGCAACGACTTGTGGAGCATTGACAAAGCTCTGCAGAGATGTACGTACAGTCCCGAATTATGTCATCAGGAGCACAGGCACCATATATTGTCGAGCCATGTCCTCGGTTTCACCCTTGTCTTGTTTTCACATGTTAAGCAGTTATGCATTGCACAGCACAGCAGCATTATACACAGCTAAAACAGTGGTGTGCTCACCTTTAACAGCATTAAACACATCCAGCAGCAATATGCACAACTTTAACAGCACTTCATTCAATTGGATTATTTTTGTTCGCACAATTTTTGAAGAAAAAACAGTTAAACAGAAAGAAAATAAATGTAGTGTTCATTTTGTCAACAAGATTATGACAGAAAATCTTAGTTGACGACCTTTTTTGCCACAATGAAACGAGACTTAAACTAAATAAATCCTAAAGTATGACAAAATGTTTTACAATTTTTAGCAACAAATAAAAACAAAACCAATGTGTGAGAGGTGGACAAATCAACAAATTACAGTTTAAGTAAAACAGTGGACCCAGTCTGATGTCTAAAATAGGTGGAATTCTCCTTTAACCAAGTAGTTCTTCTTTGGACCATAATAACAAAGGTCCCCTGACCTTAGCATAGTAGATGTTTTTAACCCGAACCACAATTTTATCTTCTCTTTAAATAAGCAGTTTTGGTGCACAAACCCAACCCAACCTTAACAGTGGAAGCAGCAAATAAGGATAAATCATATGAATCCATGTTGTGATTTGTAATAGAAGCCACTAACAAATCATGTCAACTTGCTAATAGGAGTGTCTAAAAGTATCAATTCTAAAGGTTTGTGTCATTTTCAAGGTTTTGGTTTGAAGGACCTTTTGGCCGGTCAGATATGAAGGACAGACACAGTAGAGCCAGGCACTCAGCTGGATTCATCAAGGGGTTGTATGATCTTTGGCCCCATGAAGAAGATTTGCTGTGGGTGTCTTGTGTTTAGGCCTTTCTGGAAAAGTAACATTAGCCAGTACCTCAAAGTCATTAGACAAAGTTTTCTTACAAAAACATGTTTTTTCTTCAGAGCCTCTTTTGAAGTGAATTCATTCACATGTTTTAATTTGGCTTTCTGGTTACATACAGACCACTCACTATTGATTGCACATTCTGTATCCTGTCTTACTACCACTAGGTCAGCACTTGACAGAGCCAGCAGAAGATGCTCTGCAGAATCATCTCCTGTATATATGGCTTCACTGCCAGACTCAGTGTTGAATAGATCGAGGCGCCAGAGCACAGGCGAGCAGGGGTTGCTGCTGAAGCCTCTGCTGGGTTTAAGTGGTCATATGGTATGGGTATTACTAGCACATGTTCCTTGAAGGAGGGTATATTTGGTCAAACCCAGCAGGGCAATCAATCGGCCTGGATTTGAGGCTGGAAATGTCTGTAAGTTCATAGATGCCAGGCTCTCTCTCTCTCTCTCTCTCTCTCTCTCTCTCTCTCTCTCTCTCTCTCCATGCATCCAGATGGATAAACAGTTGAAGGCACACAGGCCTAATGACTGAGCCCTGAGAAAGTGAGTGGACGACTACAGAGTTACTTGAAACTTATATGCTCAGCTCTGTCTATTGTTTGGATGGTTCTAATTGTTTCTGAGGCAAAGCAGAGCAACAGAACACATTTCACCAAGTGAAGTGAGCTGAGCTCTGTGTAGCAGAAAAGTAGAGAAATCATTAATGTAGTATCTCCCAGTCTGTTCTAAATCATCATAACTACTATTTAGTCCCTGATTCAGTTATTCAGAAACTTGAGGAATGTGTCAATAATTCATCAAATATCAGGCTGCTTGTGATCCAGACAACACTCTGTTTTGTAGTTTGAAGAAAACATACATGATGGAAACTTGCTGTGCACCTTTAATACATGTTAAATATAAGTCATGTTGTTTCTTTTCATAGTAATGAAAGCAAAGCAAGCCACAAAGATTAGTATTGTATTCAGGTCGAATTCAATTAATTCACGTATATTCACTTATGTTTCTAAATTGGACCAGTTTCAACTATTTTAAAGTGGAATGTTTATTTCTAGCATGAGCGTGACACCATGAGGTCTACTTGAGTATTAGCTGTGTGCAAGAACAATACCAAAATTCATGAGAACTTGGTTTAAAAAGACAAATAGCATTTTGATATAGTTGCAGATCCATGCAGATTATTCCCTGTGAACATTCGTCGTCTCGAGATCATTCATCCATACAGTTTCTTCAACAAATCATTTTGTTCAGTTCATTACAAAGCATATCATAGACTATGCAAACCTGCTAACTCGTTGCCTTTCAAGTCAGGTCAAGACAAGTCAGTTTTATCTATGTAGCCCATTATCACAGATCACAGATTTGCTTCAAGGGGCTTTAATCTGCAGTGTACAACATCCTCCACCCTTAGACCCTCAGTTGGGTTAAAGAAAAACCAAACAAAAAGAACAGCTCATGGGGAAAATTTAAGAAACCTCAAAAATGGTAACAATAGGGATCCCAGTCCCAGAATGGACAGAGATGTAAGAGATGTTGTGTGCACAGACTGGACCATCATACGAGCAACTTCAGGTGTCACCATAGAGCTGAGTCACATGACTTCTCCACCATGGAAACAGGGCAGACTACACAAACACAGCAGCAAAGCTCAAGCACACCATTCACACAGACAGGGGAAAGAAAGAAACCCACAGAGGGGGAGAGGCGAGGACAACATGCACTCAGGGGACAGAGACAGACAGGAGGACAGGCTGAATCCTGGAGGACAGGATCCAGTGGCAAAACATCTGTAAAGACACACCAACAGAGATCCCAGGATGGATAGAGGGGGAGAGAGAGAGGAGAGAAGGAAAAGAAAGAAACTCAATACCGTATTAGGATTAAAGGACCAGTGTGTAGGACTGAGTGGCATCTAGTGGTGAGGTTGCAGATCGTGAATATGCTTCACGTCACCTTCTAGGGAAAGGTGGCTACTAAAACATGAAAAACATGAAAGGTCTTCTCTCAAGCCAGTGTTTGGTTTGTCCGTTCTGAGCTACTGTAGAAACATGGCGGTGCAACATGATGGACTCTGTGGATGAGGATCCTCTCCCTCTGTAGATCATTCTTAGATAATGAAAAACACAATGATTCCAGGTGATTATGGAGTGATGGAGACATAACTATCAATATTATCTTCCATTTCTACCAATTGATGCCCCTAAATCCTACACACTGGACTTTTAATTGATAGTCTCAATTAATTTAGACTAACCTGCCGAAAGGATAATGATTACAGGTACAAGGCCTGAAGCGATCAAAGTAAACTGAAATCTAAGGTGAAAATTAGTTGAAGGCCTGAAGATAGTCAGACAGGCTGAGGTTGACAGGGAGGTTATTCCAGAGGAATAAAACTTCACTGAAACCTAAGATTTTGAGACAACTCATAGTTCAGCATCAATTATGGGGTGCAAGTGATCTACTTTTCAAGGTTTAGCCAGCAGTGAATGATGCATGTCAAACCTTCATGCCTTTTGTCCTTTATTTATAGTCCTGCCCTTCATTGTTTTCTAGAGATGTGTGTACTGCTCAGGGAAACAGCACATTTATCACATTTGGATTGATGCAGCCAGAAGGAGGACGTAACAGCAGAATCTTCAGTGTGGCCATTGACAACAGGTAGAAACTTTGACTTCAGACGTGGTTGGACGACAAGTCATACAAACTAGTTTATTTGACTCTTACTGAGACCTTGAAACTAAAGTCCACCTCAGCTTAAAGAGATGAGGGGAAGCACGAGAGAGAGAAGTGATGGAGGGAGGAGGAAGAGCAGAGGGAGGAGGGGAGGTGGCAGATGGCTGCACATGGAATGCAGAGCAGGAATGATGGAGGGAGAGAGAGGTGTAACAAGGTAGTGAATCCAAGAGAGGGAAGTTAGAGGAGGAAAGGAGGATGACATCTAATAGAAGGACAGCAATGTGCAACTTCAGTGTGAACACATTTCATTGGAAGTGCATTCTGCCGCAGAAACAGTTTGAATGAAAACAGTTTTCACTGTGTCCTTGTGGTTCATCCATAGTGAGTCAAACACTGTTTCTGGAAGGAGAAATCGAATTTTTAAACGTCGCTTTTCAATACTGTGCACACCACAAACTAATTTCCACTCGCCTCCATTGTACTGTGGTGAAGGCTGAAATCTCAGAGTTCGCTGTCATGTTTAGATGTGTGCTTTTCCACCTTCTGAGCAGCCAGCGGTTATATTTAATATCACAAAAGCATGACAGTCATTTTGCAGAGACTGAACTTCCATCACAGTCAACATTACGTCTGATTTTATTGCTGTCAGTCAGATGGCCTATCTCAAGCCAGTTTCAAGTTTCTGCATGGTGATTTTTATATGATACTAAAATGAATGGAAATCAATGGCTGTGAAAAGTCCCATGATGGTTCAGATGCTTTTTAGAGGTGTTTGCGGCCTATCAAGATTATAATTGAGATTGTTTTTTGACATAAATATGGTCAAATATGATTTTATTTCATATTTTCATTGTAGAAATATGTTTTTCATAACCCAATGCTGGTGGAGCTCTGGTCATGAGTGGAGGAACAGAGAGAGGGGGAGTGGGAGCAGAGGGGGAAGGGTGTTTGCCCCCTGCAGGGCTGCTGATGGATGCAGAGCTCCTGGGGTTAAGGGGAGGGCAGCCAGGCCCTGAGCCAGGGTACAGAGTGGCAGCTACCTGCCGCTCATCACACACACACACACACACACAAACACACACACTCTCTCTCTCTCTCTCTCTCTCTCTCCCTCTCTCTCTGTCTCTCTCTCTCATAGCTGTGATTACAGTTTTTAGTCAAAGACTAACACTCTTCTCATGCATCACCTTATGCACACTTACCAACTTCATATCTCACATGCATCCCCCGCCCTCCACACAGACACACATCAACACACACACACTGATGCTAATGCTAATGCTAATGGGAGGAAGGGAAGGAAACGGGAAAGCAAATCATCTGGCAACATGAAGCCTGTCAGTGGAATAGATAACAGATGAAGTGACTCCAGCATATGATGGAGACAAAGCAGAGCTCAATTCACAGCTCCACACTGTCTTTAATGCCATCATATTCCACCATCAAGGACACTGGGGGCGACTGACTCTGGCGACACCTAATCATCTCCTCTGCAGCGCCCACTGGTGGGTCAACAGTGTATGACAGACTGACAGTGAAACCATCCTCTGTGGTGGCAGGGAGGCTGTGGGTTGTTTGAGATGTCAGTGAAACAGTTTGGATATGGTTAGGCTGATAATTCTTCTCAAGAGGTATTGAAGCTAATATAAACATTTAGTCATAATTTAGATCACTCTTTCATAAAAAAGGACCCACCAATCTTAGCTCTGCTAGCCTCCACCTTCCAGGTGCTGTAGCAGCTGTGACTCTTTTTACACTACAAACACAGATGAGTGATGTTCTCAGGAGTCCTCAAGCCTTCACAGCTAATTGAATGACACCTTAAATGTTGTTTATTAATCAGACTGTGCTGAGTTTCTGTGTCCTTGTTGTGGCCGATACTGAGCAGACTAATTAATGGTCAGGTCAATCAATAAAATCTAACTGATGTAATGGCTGTGTTGAATGGCTATTCTACAATAAAAGGGGATGGGTTGCAGATAATTAATGTGGCACATCTCTCGAGTCAAAAGCTGAATGGGCCTCTTTAATGTCAGTGGCCAGGCCGTGATGTGTGAATGTCCCATAGGCCTACTGCTGCCTGCTTCATGATTCACTCTGCCATCTTCAGCAGCTTTGCTATGCAGAAGTTTGTTTGATGTGTTTCTCTGGATCGTTCCAAGAAGAAGTCTTTAAAAACCTGTTTGACACTACAGCTGAGTTCAATCTTACAGAAAGAAGAAGCTGCTCTCTTTATCAAATAAAGGGCGTGGGGAGGGGTTAAAAACGCTAATCGCCTGTAATCCTTTTAATGTGTCTCACACTTTGCTCTGTTAATACACAACGCTGAGTCGCTCCAGCTTCGCGGAGCGCATCCCAAAACTGGAGTATTACAGAGCATTACCGGGCATGAGAGCAGAGGAGCGATGAGCAGCGGGGTCTGGGGGGGGGTCATGAGGTTACAGCTGACCATTCATCACAAACAGCTGATGTGCTCAGGAGTGTGTCATCATGAAGAGAGGCGGTCATTTTTTCATTTTCGTGCTTTTTCTCAGACTTGTGGCGGCATTGCGCGGGGCAGACCAGACTCCTCCTCGCCTCTTCCCCCCTGCCAAGTGTGGACCGCTCCTCAGGTAGAGATGTTTTAAATGGGGGGTGGGTGGGGTGGGGGGGACTGGGGTTGGGGCTGTCCGCTTTTGTTCTGCAGAAAAAGGGGGCTTGTTCTTAGCATATCAGCCTGCCATTTTAACCGGGGGTGTGTGAGCGCCGAACCAGAGGCTTAACACGGGAGTGGTGTGGGATGGGAGCAGAGAGAGGAGAGAAGGAGCGTCCTGCCTACAGTCCTGCCACAGCCGAGCGGTGCAGCAGCATCGAGCCATAGCGAGAGCGCCGAGGAGCCCGAGCCAGCCCCGTCCTCTCTGCAGCGGGATCACACACACCTGAAGGAGTAGCCCACCACAGGGATTACAAACTGGGACGAACAGTTTGACAGCACGGACGAACTTGTTCGTAAAAATAGAACAAAACCCTGCAGCGCCTTTCCCCAAACTTCAACGCACAGCTCCGCTTCTGCAAGTGCACTTAGACTTTGCGCAGCCGCCTGACAGACGTCTTTATTTTCTCGAGAAACGGTCATTAATCACTGTTCTTCAGTGGTTTCAGCAGCAGGAGCTTCCCTGTGATGGACAGTGATTTGATGAAGAATGTGTCCGCTGTGCGTGCATGAGCCTCTCTGTCAACACCTCTGACCTTTTAGTGGATTTTTGATTTCTATCGAGATCAGCTTTGAAGGGCTCGTGGTCAGAATTAACTGGAAGAGCTTTCACCTCCATCCAACATGCGACCCATCCCATCCAGACTCAGCTATCTGTAAGTGCTTTTCCACCGCCACTTCCTCTCTTTACGCACTGTTAATGCTCTCTCACGCAGCTCCGAAGTGACTTAATGCATGTTCTTATTCTTCTTTGCAGGTTTCTACACTTATTTGCATTTTGCTACTATGCTCAGGTATGTCACCACTTTTATTTCTTTCACATGAATGTTTTTGGAATGTGCCTTCTTTAAATTTTGGGTGCTAGAATAAGGCTTAGCTTCAAAAATCTCTTAAACATATGGCAGTCAAAGCTTGTACAGTAACAGCGAGAGGAGGAAAGGTGAGGGATCATCATAACATTATGTGATACAACAATATCGGATGGCTCCCACGGTGCGACGGGCAGCAGGGCGCGCGGCCTGCTGGCAGGTTGCTGATGAACATACCGGCCCTGGCACATGACGCGCGGGCACAGACGGGGCATCGGGGCAGAGGGAAATGCTTGCAAGTCTTGTAAAAAATGTCGTGGGGTAAAAAAGAACCAGGGCCAATGTTTCCGACAGCAGCAGTCATTCCATCACTGCGGAGCGCGGCGGACAGACAGATCGAAGTAAAGAGAAATAAAATAAAATAAAAATCAGACTCAATACATTGTTAAAGTGTGTTCTGTTAGTTCCTACAATGAAGATGGGAAGTCGAACATTTATCCGGCTCACAGTGTGTTTTTGCTCTGCGCTGTGGCGCACATTCTCCTGTACGCACAACCTGTAATCACACCGCGCGTCTTTTTTGGAAGCTGATAATTTCATTTGGCAGTGACTCTCCTGGAAATTGTTACACTTGTCATTAGGAAAAAGAAAAACGACAACAAGCTGTTGTTGCGTCGGGCTATCTTTTGCCTCTGTGTTTAAGTACTTAAATCATTTCCTACAGTAACTACAGGACACACAATTGACTCAGTACTCCAATCCTGATTTTTCTGCTTCCTGGTCAGTTTAATGTCGGCAAAAGTTAATAAATAGACAAATAAATAATAACAATAAATGTACATATACTGATGATTGTGATGATATCTAATTTCTGACAGGTAACCAATCAGTCCCCGCCTAATTTCACGCAGCATGTAAGCGAGCAGAGCAAAGTGACGGACCGCGTGAGCCGCAGGTTGATCCGGATATACCAGCTGTACAGCCGGACCAGCGGCAAGCATGTGCAGGTCCTGCCCAACAAGAAGATCAACGCCATGGCAGATGATGGGGATGTACACGGTAAGAGAAGACACCAACTCCTTCTGTTGTACCATCACAAAAAAAGATAAAAAGAAATTAAGTGCAATTTTCCGAGATCCCTGAAATGTGAACGGAAAGAGGATCAATTTGATTTCGTTTCTAAACATTTTGCAGGGGTAGTTTTCAATTTTTTTTTTCTTGAAATTTCGCACCAATACAAAAAACTGTCTGGATTTATTTCACATTAATTTTCCAGAAGTAAAATCCTACACTTTGTGCACACTTTGTGTTGGCTCACTCTCTCCGTAGGGCAATAAATGTATTCTATTTTACTATTCAATTTTTTAGTTCAATAATGTATCCTTCTTATTTTATCGTTATTACAATATAGATTAATTTCATTAATTTTATTTCTGAAAGTATTTTTTACTTAGTCATTAAAATTATTCTCCGCATTTATTTCCCGCCCTCTCATGGCTCAAGGCCAGTATTCTAATGTCACTAAAGGCAAGCATTTAAAGAGCAAACTACCTGTTATGTAGAAAATATATCAAAAGTAATTCACCTTAAAAGCCATATATTTAATTCCAATGTTTTTATTTCTTTCATAAAGACATGTAAACCCAGTACAACGAGGGATGGTCTGCAAATCAGCATATTTGCAGAATTTGAATAAATTCTAATTCATCATTCATTCATTCAGTCACTCAGATTTGTCTATTACTGTCATTTCAAGATGCTGAAATTTCCAGACAAACGTGAAACCCCCTATCAGCAGCAATTTATTGCAGCATTTTCCCCTTAACCAAGCAGTTGACTGGTGAAGGTGGTCGACCTTTGCACCATATGTGATCCCAGTCTGTAACATTGGAGGGGAAGAGGCTTAGAGCTCAGAGAAACTGTCCGGTGGATTGTAGATGGTGCTGGAGGTGATCCTCCAGAGATCCTGCAGGTCTGGAAGAGCCATTGGAAGAGTCATCTTACTTCTACCTCCTGAACATTTCCTGCATAGCGCCTTCTCCCCCCTCCACCCCACCTTCAACCCCTCTCCGCCCAGCCTCAGAACCACTCATTGAGCTCTGCAGCTAGTCTGGCCTACAGCTTTTGTTGTATTTAAAGTAAACTGAATTCCAAATAGAACACACTCATCCCAGAGCAGAGCTACTGATAGTGGTGTGTTTGCTCCTGCTGCCTGTGCAGGGAGCTCAGTGGTTTAAGGATGTAATTGTGTGCATGTGTGTGGCCTCAAAAAGAGTGTGCAAGCTATTCAGGTCACCTGAAGTCAGCTTCTCTGAAATGAGAGAGAGGGGACTATGAAAGTGTGAAAGGGGTGTGTGTGTGTGTGTGTGTGTGTGTGTGTGTGTGTGTGTGTGTGTGTGTGTGCGTGCGTGCGTGCATCCCACGTCTGAAACAAACCTTGCCCCTCATTCAGCTCAGCTGTAGTTGTTGGTTCTGACCACATATATAACTCTCAGACGTGTCGTGGTTAGTCATTGGGTGGGTTGAAAAGGCCTGACCATCCTCAGAGACCCCAGTAACCCTGTGGCCGACGCCATGGAACCGGTTTTATGAGACAACGTGGATTAAAATGGAATTTGTAAAAGGTCATCTGCTTTTGGCATTAAATGTTCTGGATCAATATCCAGAGAGAATGTCAAATCTCTGCAGTGCAAACACATCACATGCAGCAGACTGAAAATGACCTGACAATAAATACTGCCATTCTGCAAAAGTTAAAAAGCAATGAAATTCACTGTCTTGTTATTTTCTGTTGTTGAAAAGCAATGGATAAATGCACAAAACTCCAAAGTCATGCTCTGTGAACTGTCTATATTTCCTGTTTCTTTCAGTACGTCTCGGGGTATAGAGATAAATGTGGAGCTTTATGTGTGAGGTCAATACAGATTTATTTGAAAAGGAATTCTTGATGGGACGGCCAGGATCGCCTCTTTAGCTTTC
Source organism: Chelmon rostratus (assembly GCF_017976325.1). NCBI lineage: Eukaryota > Metazoa > Chordata > Actinopteri > Chaetodontiformes > Chaetodontidae > Chelmon > Chelmon rostratus. The sequence continues at coordinate 1,505,467 of NC_055668.1, read as the reverse complement.
AAAGAATCAAGAGACACGTGGTTTTATCATTTTGCAAGAATTTCAGCTTGCATAAATCCGCAGGAATGGTCCCATAGGTTTTGGTGTGTGTGTGTGTGTTTGGTTGTCAGGACTGAGAGTATGCATGCTTGGAAACACAGCATTTCTGCATATGTTGTTAATGCTTGTATGTCCACTGCACTTATGTGCTCTGTTAAGTCAGTCATTGAGGACAGGCACTGAAAAGACACCTTTTGCTGAAATGACATGAACCTTTTGCCAACCATCATGCTCTCAGCTGCAGTTGCTAACAAAACTCTTTTCGTTTGATTTCTTTAGCTAAACTCATCGTGGAAACGGACACATTTGGGAGCCGAGTGCGCATCAAGGGAGCTGAGACGGGTTTCTACATCTGCATGAACAAGAGGGGGAAGCTCATTGGCAAGGTGAGGAGAAAAGTTGACCCCAGCCACCAGAAGCAGAGGCTGGCAACCTTATTGTAGCTCAGGTCAAAATGTCAACTGCTGTAGCAGCACAGCTAGAGGAGTTAGAGGAGGATTAAGTGTGTGTCTTTTGCACTTCTGTGTTGAAAAGCAAATTGTTGAGAGCAGAAGCTGAATTGCTGAGGCAAAGTGTTGAGAGCAGAGACATCAAAATGATCCATTAGTGGTTCATTAGCTTTGGTGCTCCATGCAAACATCTCAGACTACATTTTGTGAAAAGTAAAAGAATGTCATAGAAGCTCTAAACCATAATAAAGGATTCTAGAATGATCTGCAACTAAATGTACGAGGTTTCTGTTGAATAGAGGACAAATTCACAGTAAGCAGGAAATTAACATAATTTTGAACAAGATGGGATTATTTATGACCATATGAATCAAACGACAAGATATTGTGTACGGCTACGTATCACTGCACAGCAGATGAATACATTATTCCTCACCTAAAATATAGATCCAAAAACAACCCGAGGTACATCAGCTTTCATGAGTTTATGAAATAAACATTAAATAAGGTTTATATAAATCCCTATAAAAGTCAAAGCCTGGTCAAATTGAATTGAACAGCATTAACAAGTGAAGCCAAACCCTGATGCAGCTCTTTCATCTTCCCAAATGTGTATTTGTCCGCAGCTGAAAATAGTCCAGAACAACTGCACTCTTTCCTCCTGAGTAACATTTGTTAAAAACTATAGTGGCCCGCTGTTTTATGAAATTCCTCAGCCTTTTTTTTTAAACTATAGACAACATATGTGCGCACTTAGGGCTTCATGGGATTAATTGGCTATAAGGAAATTCATGAATAATTCCAACCTGCAGATCATATCTTCAAATCCACTGGTAGCTTTCATCAGATGACAGTAGTAGCCTATTATTCTATATTGACATTTGCACTAGTTTAACTAGTTTAACCTTTGAGATATGTGTGTTTGCGTGTGTGTGTGTGTGTGTGTGTGTGTGTGTGTGTGTGTATGTGTTGCTGTCATGAGCAGTAAGAGAATGTAAGGTGTTTTCCTTCCTTGCTAATCAGACTGTTTTGGGGCTAATGTGCAGTAATGAGAGTAATGTGAGAGCTAACCTTACACAAATTTTGGATTAGTTTTGTACAATATAAGGCTTCAGGTTAGGGTTTAGTCATGCTGCTGTTGCTGTTATGTGAATGTGTAGGTGTGTGTTTCAGGCTTATCTCACTGCCCCTCTCTCACTGTGACGACTAATAAACAGAGTTGCCAGCCTCTCTGCAGCCCCCCACACACACTCCCCTCCACCCACCCAGCACCCTGCCTCGTACACCATCTGCCCCTAGCTACCGGCCCAGTCACAGCCTGCCCCAGCCCCACTGTGTGTGTGTGTGTGTTTGTGTGCGTGTGTGCGTGCACGCGTGTGTGCTGAAGAGAGAAAGAATGAGAGTGTGTCTTCTGGGTGTATGCATGTGCACATGGGTGTATCATGACTATTTTTAACACACAGTTTTGTCCAAAAAGGTGGGAGCTTGTTACAGTAGGCTAGCACTGTGTTTCCAAGTCCAGTTAATACTGTGTCAGCTGACCTTACTGTACATTTTGTCACTGATGCAAGTTGTATAATGTTTTTATTTGAAATCAGCGATTGGAGGTCACACTTCACCCACCTTTGCCTCCGTTTTATCCCTGAGCTGAACTGTTGCCCAAAGTCAGCAACCTGATCTATTGGGGCCTTAACTGAACACGGCAGATAATTGATGAGATGTATTTAAGGATCTATTGATTGATATTCAATTCAGGCAGACACGGTCAGTTAAATTTAGCCACAATTGCAACAGGAGATCAAACCAGAAGTGAAAGTGACACTTGGGGGCTGATTGAGGCTTTATGGCTAGAGGATCTGTCCTGCAGCTCCTGACACCACAAGAGCTGCTGGATGTTTTCTGAAGGGGGAGAAGAGTCATCGCTTACTGTCATCCCCCTCTCTCTGATCTGTAATGACTGTAGCATATGCTGCATGTATGAGGGGGGGGGCTGAGTGTGTGTGAGTGTGTGCACATGCAGGGGGCAGGCTGCACAGGGAAACCTCTATACATCTGATATTTGCCATCTGTAAATCTTCATCGAGGATCTTCTCTAAACATTCCCACTAACTGTTTTTTGTGCGTGTGTGTGTTTTTGCAGAAAAACGGACAAGGCCGTGACTGTATCTTTACTGAGATCGTTCTGGAGAACAACTACACAGCGCTGAGGAACGCACGCTACGAGGGCTGGTACATGGCCTTCACCCGCCGCGGGCGGCCGCGGAAAGGCTCGCGAACGCGCCAGCACCAGCGCGAGGTCCATTTCATGAAGAGGCTGCCGAAGGGGCAGCAGCCCGCCCACCCGAGCCACCACCGCCCTTTTGACTTCATCCACTACCCCTTCAGTCAAAGGACTAAACGTACACGATATTCATCAGAGCGCTGAGGAGGGGGAGGAAGATAGAAAAGACAGAGAGAAAGAAGAGAAACTGACAGACTGACTGAAATACCAGCAGCCGACACACTCCTCTACTCTCCAAAAAAACCTCTAGAGACATTTTTTATACTGAGTATTACTATATCTTAATGTGTAGTTTGATTTCTATTTTTTCTCAAAGTAAAAAAAAAACTGTTAATAGACAAAAAACATGAGAAATCTATTTTTGTACTCCAGACTTAGTACTGACCTGTGTAAAAAAAGACAAAACAAAAGGAAAAGTTTGTTCTTAGATGCACATTACTCATTGTCTGACTTATCGGGGACATCTTAGTAGAGTGCATTGTGGTGTTTTTGTTTTTTGTTTCTTTTTGACCAGTGGAGTCATTTTTTTGGACTCTCGCCTGCTGCTCAAGGAGACTTGAAGGGCCTTGACTGACCGCACTGCCAGTTAACGTTGCATTCAGAGACATAAACTGTCACACACTGCGTTGGAGAGCACCAGGGTTCAGTAAATGTTGCATAAGCATGCGGTGGTACATCTGCAGTGTTTAAGCTTTCTGCTGGATGCTGGGTAACGTCTGGGACCATTCTCTATCTTTCTCAAACAGTTCAAGCAAACAGAGCTTTAACGGCATCTGATGGAACAATGTGGCAGCTATATTTGATAATCACAGGTTTCCTGTTCTGACTGTAATGTTGATTTGTACAAAATGCATTGAAGTGTGAGGAACCCCTTAACTCACCCACTACCCCTCACCCTCGTGTGTTGTCGTTGCCCCCTGAATGTCTGTTTTTATACATATATAAATATATTTTTATTTGAGGATGTGTAAAATAATTTTAAGGATGGAATATTTATTTAAAATGTGTAATAAATGTACATTAAAATACTGATATTAAACTCTTGTTTGGTACATTCTTGCTTTGGACCTCTCTGTGAAAGCCTGAAAAGACACACAAATTTGCTGAGCAGCTTTATCCTCTATGCATATGTACTTATGTATGTAAATATGTTTTAGCTTAGTGTTTAATAGCACCTACACCAAGCCTGCAAGATCTACAGGAAATAAAGACAATACATTTGTGCACACAAATTACTTATTTATGCTATTAAGTGGAGTGCAAAACAAAGCAATAAATAATATTGTTAACATTTAAACGTATGTTTATGGGATATAATGGAATGAACATACCAGCACAATCTGAAATAAATGACAGGTGTTGGACCATGGATGGACAGTCTCATCTAAATGAACTGCTTGGATTGAATACAACATGTTTGAAGCTATTATCTGTTCATTTCTGTGCACAAATGATTAATTCACTGACTGCTCACTAATTACATGTCTACAGCTGTGCACACTAATTATCAAATGGAGAGAAAGATATATTTATTTGTGTGCACAAATTTTTTTTTTCTCTGTCAGGCTCCCATACATTTGCTGCTCGAATTGCTTGCTGTGTATTTTAATACCTGTTTTTAATATAAAAAGTTTACCTTGAAACAGAGGCTGGAAACTGTTAGGAAGACTAAAAATCACTGTGAATTAACAATTACTGCATCATTTCCTGGCTATGTGTTGACAAACAACATCCATCCACCCAGTACTTATGCATGCAGAGTCTCCAGCTATAAAGCAAGTTGCCAGATTGCCAGCACAGGTTTTTGTCTCTGTGCAGACCAAAGGAAACTAAATTGTGGCGTCAAACAGGAAAAAAATGTGCTGCCCACAATAGAAGAAAGAGATCCATGATAGACTTCTGGAGCAGGTACTGAAAGGGATTGAGATAACAATCCTCAAATTGAACAGAGCTAAATATAAGTTCAAAATGCAGCAGATTTGCTTCTCTGGGCACATTTTTGATGAGAGTGGCATGAGACCTGAGTCAGACAAAGTCTGGGATAGAAAATCTAGCACAACCTCAAAACAAGCTCTAAAACCATGGGAACGGGGTAAGAATTCTACCTTTTCTGAACCCAGGAGACAGTGTTCTCATGAAGCACTACAATGAGAAATAATGGACATCAACAGGTACTGCCCGAGGGGCCAGTTCCATTCCTAGATCTTATGTGGTGAACATGGCTCAAAGTCAGTACAGTGCGGGTGAAACCAACATCATCTGTTGAGTGCCCCACAGTACTGACACACACACCTACTTCTAAGGAATATGCTATTGTAGAGGTGTTTGATGATTCTGGCACTGAAACAAACAATGATCACACAAACACAGACACCTTGGCTGGAGCAGCTGTTGCACACACAAAGGGACAACTACGATAGACTTGAAAGGGGAAATGTGAAGTAATCAATGGAAGTAACATGTAAGGACTGTCAGAGAGAAGAAAAAATGGTTCATTTTTACTTGTAGTAATTTTGCCAGACAGAATTTTAATTGCATTAGAGAAGATTGTTTGGTGCAGGGATGTTTAAGGAACCCTCAGGAATAAATTCCTGTTGGATTTTGTGTGATAATTGTTGTGAGAAATATATTTCTGGGGGGTGATGTAAGGAATCAAATTTTTGACAGCAATGGTGCTTTGAAGACATCAGTGTAGTTGTGGCGATTCTTTGAGATATGAGATGTTGGCAGCAAGACAGGAGTGGTGTGTTTTTGGTGTTGGAAACTTGCAGGGCAGTTAAATAAATGCAGCTGAGTGTTTAGAACGTCCTTGTTTTTCTTCTTAGTTAGATGTCAAGCAGACACTACCGAATCAAACCTAGCATCTTAACTGTAATGAGAAGAAATCAGGCAGTTGCACAGTCACTGCATCCTGCTATTGTTGGACGCAGAAATAGTTCCTGAATGCAACCCCCCTTAAAACATAAAATATTTATTTTACATTTCCTTTTTAGTACAGTTTAAACAAACGAGACACATGATAATTAGTGATCTTTAGAGGTGATCGGACAGTAGCTGGATTTTTTAACTTTGGACAGAGACAGGCTAGCTGTTTCTCCCTGCTTCCTGTCCTTACACTAAGCCAGACTAATTTTACCCTGACTCCAGGTTTGTGCTTAACACACACTGACACCATCTTTTCATCGGCAAATAAGCATATTAAGAAAAATGTTGAATAACTCTGAAAATAGATCGCTGCAACTTTATTATAAACACACTTTGTGACATGTGGATAAGAGGAACTGTCCTGCAGTCGCTTTTATCCAAACCTCCAGCCCTGTGATCAGCAGATGACCTTCTCCTGAGCCACAGCCACTCTGTTATTATGCACTTAAAGCTGGTCATAAAACCAAAGCAAAACACAAATCCTTATCTATCCTGTGCAAATGAATAGATATGATTAACCCCTTTGTACAATTTTTACAAGTGTTGCTTTATACTACCTTCTACCTACTACCTACACTAAGTCATGACATCTGTGTACAAGGCAATAGCAGGTTGGCTTTTAGTAATGATAACTATGCTAGCCTCGGCTGTTAAATAGTGCAGCATGCAGGCAACCCCTGCAAATCTGACACCACAGCAATCTACATCATGGTTAATTTATTTAGTGTTTACATAATGTCAGCATGTTTGTTAGTTAGCTGTATGTGGTCAGCTATCCATCACTGTCTTCCTGACTTCAGAAGCTACAGTAGAAGCCAGAAGCACTACCAGTACACAGGTCTGAATATTTGCTCCAGGCTTGTAAATATTGTATCTGAAACAGAACTAGTATAAAGATGCAAGCCCAACTTGAACAGAGCAACAAGTAGACCCAAGCTGGAAACAGGAGCCAAACAGACCTGTGACCGAAGTCCAGCAACTGTGGTTGCCGATGCTCTTCCTCCGGTTAGATTGAAGTCAAGCATGTACTCACTTCTTGTTTGAACTGAAGGTTGGCTCCACAACAACATTATGTTCTCTGTTCCCTCCAGTGGTGGTTACCATGCAAATAGTTTAGCTTTTTTTGTTGTTGTTTTTCAGGTTTTGAGATATCTGTCAATACAATGAAGGGCAATAGAATAAAATTTATAGTGCTCAGAGTATTGATGTATGAAATTTATTACAAACATTTCTTCATCAAAATCATCAACCTGTATTTTAGACCCCCATCCCAACTGTAACAAAATACTTGTAATAAAGCCTTTTCTTAAAAAGCCTACAATTGATCCAGGGGTTTTAGCCAACTACAGACCTATATCTAACCTCCCCTTTCTCTCTAAAATCATTGAAAAAGCAGTTACTAGTCAGTTGTGTGGCTTTCAACATAACAACAGTTCATTTGAGGATGTCCAGTCAGGATTTAGAGTCCATAACAGCACAGAGACATCACCGATTAAAGTTGCAAATGACCTTATAATTGGAACAAAGGACTTGGCTCTGTACTCGTCTTGTTAAATCTTAGTGCTGCGTTTGACACCATTGAACGTGGTATCCTATTACAGAGACTGGAACACCTCATTGGCATTAAGGGAACTGCTAAATCCTACTTTTCAGTATGATTTCAGGTTGTACAGGTTAATGATGACACCTCTGTATACACTAAAGCCTGTCATGGAGTTCAATCCTAAAGTCCTCCTAAAGGTTCCTAAAGTCTCTAAAACCAGGATGGGAGCCAGAGCCTTTAGTTATCAAGTTCCTCTCCTGTGGAACCATCTTCCAGCTATTGTCCAGGAGGCAAACACCCTCTCTACATTTAAGAGCAGGCTTAAAACTTTCCTCTTCGATAAAATTTTAGAGTTAGGGCTGGCTCAGGCTTGCCTTGGTCAGCCCCTGCTTATGCTGCCATAGGATTAGATTGTCGGGGAACTTCCAATGACACACAGAGATTCTCTGTTCTTCTCTCCCTCTCCATCTGTATGGATTTATGCCCCTCAAAAGCATATTACTAACTTGGCTTCTACCCCGGAGTCTTTATACTTTCTCGTCTCGCAGGTCCCCATAAAGAGTGGTTGAGCCTGGATTATGGATTATAGCTACATCTCCTGTCATGACCCTGCCTGACATCCACTGTAACTTGTATTAATAGTAGTTATACTACCATTACTATTAGATCCATAGTGATGTATTATGTCAATTTATTATCTGCTATTAATATGTACATCACATACATAAATATATCACATATGTATATACTATGATAATAACAGTTCATATAGCTACAAACCTATTAGAGCTGTCAATGCTGCTATGTTTGCATTTCTGTCCACCCCTGACCCCTCCCTCTCCCAACTGTTCGAAGCAGATAGCCACCGACCCAGACCTTGCTTGGAACTGTTGGGTCTCTGTAGATAAAGAGTTTGGTCTGCACCTGCTCTATATGAAGAGTGTCCTGAGACAACTTCGGTTGGGATTTGGCACTATATAAACAAAATTGAGTTCCTGTTAATCTGGATCAGAGTGCAGGGTCTTGGTGTATCAAACTCTTTTATTAACACATTGAGTTTGTTTCTGTGGTAACATGAAGAGAGACATGGTTAATTGTTGACATGTTATTCCCTGAGTCCGGGATGAAACCACAGTGATCAGTACAGTCTTCCCCCCACCCCATAATAGACCCAGTTTTCCAATCTATGTGAGGGTTGTGTCTGCGCAGCCAAGGATAACCGAGAACCAAAGTCTGAGATGGTGACTGAAAAAGTTCCTGAGTTCTGTATGACCATGGATGTGCACTTCCAGAGGTTCGGTGGTGTGAGTGATGGTAAACAGTTCTTTACCGTAGGGAGCTCTGGCTTGAACCAGAGTTACCAATGGCTCTGATTTAAGTTCCAATTTGGCTGCCAAACCCCAGGCCATCAGGCTCTCATCAGGTCCTGAGTCTATGAGTGCTCTGAGGTTAGTGGTGGTGGCGTGGTGTGTTACCTTGACGGGTAATAGGACTTGTGAAGAACGGTCAGGAGGTGTGAGTGAACTCACCGTCTTGGGTCTTTTAGCTGGACAAGAAGCAACAACATTATTTGACTCCCTGCAGTAGAAACACCGGCCCTCCAGCTGTCCTCACCATCACTCCTCCGGTGTCAGCACTGCCGAGTTGCATGGGTTCAGTTCCCCCTGCTGTGGAGTAAGGTGGAAGTTGATCTGGGAGTGAGTGTAGGGGCTCCAGCCAGCCGGGTGCCAGGGCAGGAGGTGGTTTCTCCGCTGAGGGTCTGTTCCCTCGCCGTTGCTTAAATTTGCGGATTCGGTTGTCTGTCCCAATGGCCAAGGCGATGAGAGAGTCCAGGTCCGGAGGCAGATCCAAAGGGACCAGCAGCTCCTGTATGGCAATTGACAGTCCCTTCAGAAACATGTCGTAAAGTGCTATAGAGTATCAACCACTCTCAGCCGCCAGGGTGCGAAAGTGGATGGTGTAGTCACAAACTGAACCACTGCCCTGTCTAAGCCCACTCAATTCTCTAGCCTTTTCCCTATCTGTGGAACCGGATCAAAAGTTCTCATGAGAGCAGCTTTGAAGTCTTTATGGGAGCTGCAAAGTGGGAAGTCACGATCCAACTCCACAGTCGCCCATACTCCCCATCTTGCAGTCAGGTGTGAGATCATAAAGACAACCTTGGCTCGATCTGTGGGAAATACACAGGGGGAATGTTCAAAATGAATAGAACAGTCTATCATGAAGGCTTTGCACTGCCCAGACTCCCCGGAAAATCATCCCGTGGTGCTCGTTAGTGTGAAACGAGAGTAGAGTTAGTCTTTCAAAATAAAACAGGAAATGAAAAGACAGAAAACCCAAGATGAGACAAACCTCACCACCGTGTGACAGAGTTCCCTGAAAACCTGAAAATCAAATTCATTGGAAGTATCATAATTAAACATTTCTACTTTCCACATCCTGGTGGCTACGTGGATCGAGAAGGACCATGTGACGTTAAATTTCATCATCTTCCCATATCCACTTGGGTCTGCACAGTGAGAAACACGTGATAACATGTATGTGTACACAGACACCTGATGTAGTAAAGCAGAACCACATGTGTATTGTTCGACTATTACTGTTTTTGCGGTGTCACAAAATGTTAAAAAATTAACGTATCAGCAAAATGTCCACCGAAAACATATTTCTCTTGCAACTCTTGCAATACCATATCCACTCATACCAACTGAAGTATAATTATTGTACGATTTATATATTTACTTGACAACAATGTCACAATAGAGTGCACAAATGTTCAGAAAAGGTCTATTGTTGTCTGAGGCTGGTTAATTCAAGGAAAGCAGCCTCCAGACCAAATCAATCAGTAAATTGTTGCATTTTGCCCAAAGATGGAGGGTGTGTTGCTCAACCTCTTCACATCTCCAATCAAAGTTTTGCACTGACCCTGGACCCATAGCAATTCAAGTCTGTACCTGACCCACTGAATTCACAACCCATTGTATACCTCATCTGTCTATTCACCTACTTACAACATTATTGATAGGATCTTTTGTTTTATTTTTTTAGGCAGGTTTGCTGAGAAATAAACATGTACTTCTTCTCTAGTGTTGGTGTTGACTTTCTTAAGCCAGTACCTCTTAACTGAACAGAAAGGAAACACTATGGCCTTTGGTTTTTCCCCACATGAAACCTGACCAGGGAAAGCTAACAGGGAGGGTATTCTTAGTCTGATCCCAACAGGGATAACAAGGTCATTTGAAGTCATGAAGAAGACACCCCCCTCCCCAGCAGATAGCAGCATGTCAGTGTCAGGGTGCTTTGCTGTTGTGGGGATGATACCGCTGTGTTTGTTTTTAGGCTTTAGCTTCCTTCAGGTTCTGTAACTCTCAGTATCTCCACTGTTATTCTTTAATCACCTACCTTTTAACACCCCGGCGTTTTAATCTGATTGAACAATCCCAGCGGGTCATAATGGCCTCTTAATGGTCCACTTCGTGTCATCATTCAACATTCATCATACTTTAACCTGAGCTAAATAACAGTCAGTCCAAGAAACACCATGTCTGCTGAGGAAACCTCTGAATCATTGTGTGTGAGTGACTTGAGTATGACTGGGTCAGTTTCTCTGTTAGCTTTTGTGTTTGTTTGCCAGCAGGAGACCAAATAGTTCCGGCACTGCTGATTGAAAGTTGGCCATAAATTTCCTTCGAGACATTTGTTGCAAACCATTCATTCTCCTCGGTCATACTGTCATACTGGAGTTCTAAGGAACCTGGGACTGGTAACTGCTTACTGCTGGTTTTGGTCAATTTTGTTTTGGTTTAGAGATTTTGTAGGGGTGTCGTGATTTCAATTCCAAATCAAATTCAATCAAAAATCAGTCAAACTGTGCTTTCAGTTTCTATAACTAAAATCAATCTTAGTGTAGTACATTTCAGAAAAATAAGCCAGTGCTACATCACACTTGATATAATGTTGGTTATATTTTTAAAGAAGAATATAAAAAAAATGTAGATGACAGTTGTCAGGGCTTAAAACCAATAATCTGTTCAGCTTTAAAAATCAAGATGTGATAGTCTAACAAAAAAACAGTTCAAACCAAAAATCAAATCGAATTATGATTTAAAAATCAAAAGTCAAAATGAATCGTGGATTTGGAGTCATCACAGTCATCGGTGATCATCTCCAGAGACTCCATTCCCTTGGAGTTCATCTGTGATCATCTCCAGACACTCTCCTCTCCATCTCAAATCCAGCTTCCAAACCACAGCTGCCACTTCCAAAGCGTAATTCACGGTCCCCAGGTGCCTGCCAATCCTTCCTTATCTAGTGTTCCCATAATTTTTTTGCTCCAACACTTTTCCTTCCCTGCAGAACATTGACAAGCTTGACAGCGATATGCTACAGATGTGCTCAATGTCTTTGTTTTTGTATATCTGGATGACATACTTATTTTGTCCAAGTTTGAGCAGGAACATATGCATCATGTTGAGTCTCCAGGAGCCCCTGGAGAAAACAACTCCAACAACCGTTCCACATCACAGAGGTTTCATTCCTGGGGCTCGGGGTCAGCGCTGGTAGTATCCAGATGGAGCCTTCCAAAGTAGGCAATCACAGAGTGGCCCATCCCTGGCACCTGCAATGACCTCCAACAATTCCTGGGCTTTACCAACCTCTACCACTGCTTTATCTGGAACTACAGCTCAGCAGCAACTGCCGTCAGCACCTGAGAAGGTGTTTGGTGAGTTAAAGACTTGTTTCACCTGTTCCCCTATTCTAATCTTCCCAGATCCTTTCCGCCAGTTCATTGTGAAGGTGGGCCCCTCAGATCTGGGTTCAGATCAATCCTGTCCGCTGAGGACCAAAAGATCCAACCCTTTGGATTATTTTCATGCAAAATATGCGCAACACACAGGAGCGAAATACATGGACAGATTATAAGAACCTAGAGTGTGTCTGCTCAGTAAAACGGTTGGATTCTCAACAAGCCAGGCGAGCTTCATTCTTTAACTGCTTCAAATTTTCCCTCCCCTAACATCCAGGTTCAAAAAACACCGTGCTAGATGCCCTGTCCTACCAGTTCCAGTCACAGAAATCTTCTACATCACCAAAAGCAATCCTCCTCACCAAGTGTCACTGGTGTAGTCAACTGGGAAATTGATGACAGGGTGAAAACATCCCATGCTGATTATCCTGCCTCCAGTGCTTGTCCTGATAATCATTTGTTTGTTCCTGCTAACTTCAGCTCTCTGCTCCTCCAGTGGGGCCACTCCCCACACCTTGCTTGCCTCCCTGGGGTGAGACTTACCCCAGCCTGCTGCGCCAGTGGTTTTGTTGATCATTTTATGGAAGGGATGCCAAAGAGTTCATTTATGCCAGTTGAGTCTGCACCCAGCACAAGGACACCCGACTCCCTCAAACTTTACCCATTCCTCACCATTCGTGGTTCCATAAATCATTGCAGCTCATGACTGGACATTAACAACTATACAAGCAAAGTTAACCTAAATAAAATGCAAAGCAGCCTCACCAGATTTTAGTTGGACACTTTAGGAGCTTCTAAACGAAAGGCAGTGGAAGATTTGAGAGTTCTCAGATGAAAAAAGTCTTTGCAACCTTGTTAAAATGGCAAAGAAATTAGAGAAATCAGTCTTAAAACAACTCGAATCAATCATCGAACTCGATCATGTGTTTGTATTCGCTTGAACATGCTAGCAAACACCGACTCTACTCTTTATCTTTTTGTTTCTGAAATTCTCGGTAAATTTCTCGTCCAAAAGTAAATAACAGTGAGACAGGTTAAAAGAGCCTTTACAGAACTGGGGTTGTCTGGCGAAACAAAGATATATGGATGCATCATCAGCTGAAGAGTGATATTTCACATTGTGGTGACTCATTATGTTGCCCAGATGGAGCATGTATAAGGAAAAAGTGCAGGGGTAAAAGTACAGTACCTAGTATGCTTTTCCTCTACTGTCCCTCAGCCCTGCCTCAGTTTCTTTTTAGCTGACAGCAGCAGCAGTTTAAGGTAATTTGTGAGCGACTTGCCTTTTCGTAATTCCTGGAGAAACAACAGTGTCAAAAGAAGACCTCAATTCTTTCAAAAAATCATGCACTAGATCATGAAAAAGTATTCGTTATATCTGAAAAAGTAGTCCTTTACAACAGCAGTTTCATTACACTGCTTTGATGCAGGCATAGTGTGCATTTAAACTGATCAGAAACAGGAACGTTTGTGGTCTCAATTTCAATACCCCTTGTAATAACCAAATCCAATGTATTCCCATGGTTAGGGGTAGCCCTCTTTATATGTTATATAACACCAAAACATGCCAGAACATCTAATTCCATAGCCTTTGAGTCACAAGTGTGATTGATATGAAAGTGCAATAATCTTATCATAAAAGGTAAGAACAACTGATATAAAATCAGAAAACTTTGAAAAAAAAGTGTTGTGCTTAGGGGGTTGATAGATAGTCACAGTTAGTACAGACAGCTGAGCTTTAATAACCAAAGTTAAGCAGGAATTGATTGAGTTAATACAGTATTCACAAGGTTCTGTGGTTTCCTGTGATAATGATGGACAGGTGTAACTCATAAATTATGTGTTTTGAATCATGTCCGGGGTACCTATGCAGTGTCACAACTGAGTTCTTCTGATGGAGCATATGAAAATATCTGTCCTTATTGTTGCAATCTGTAATAACAGGAATTTGGGAAAGTGATATTCAGAACAGTTGACTGGCGATAGGAACCACCAGTAAAATCTGTGGATTGACTTACCCCCTTAAGACGGTAGTATGGTGGCGGATCATTCTTTCAAGTCTGCTCAATTTATACCTCTGCCAAAGAAATGGCAGAGATAACATTAAATGTGTTTTGACTGCATAGGCTCCTCAGTGACATTGTGTCTGACTGGGAAGAGCCACCGTCAGCCTGTGTTCTGGATTCTATTGTCATTCCACATGGTCAAAATGAACACAAGAACCAGGAGATGGAGGCTACTCTGCACTGTCTCACCTCCTGCAGCTAGTCCTGGTCCAAGCAACTCCTCCAGATGAAGTACACAAACAGCACAGTTCAGCCACCAGCCTCTCATCTTTCCGGTGCTCTTGAGGTTACCAGCCACCACTCCGTCTGGAGCAGGAACGTGAGGCCAGTGTCCGATCTGTCCAGGCCTTTATTCGTTGGTTCCCACAGCCCTAAATGTAGGCTCGCTTCATTGTCCTGCACTCCTATGAGTGCTGCCAATGAGGATCCAACCAACGTCGACTTCTGGTACTACATTACACTCTTGGACAGAGCGTCTGGTTCTGAAGCTGGCTCAGGTGTTCATTCGGCAATTTCCCATCTCCAAGGTCATCAACCCCACAGTTGTCTAGCTCCATATTCTGCAGCCCATGGGCCAGTCGGCATCAAGCATGACAGTAGGCAAAATCATGATCCATATTTAAGCTCTGGCATTACCAACAAAATGGAACAAGTTGAATGACAGAAAGTAACCAAAGTGGTGAATGGCATTAGTTCTGAGCCACAGGCCCTAGGGGGGATTTAAAAAATGTGTCCAGATTTCAAGCATGTGGCCAAGAAGTGCGCTACTGTGGATAGCGATACTGTGCAAGACACATAGTGTTTTAATGACCTGTTGGTCAAACCTGAAGGTGCTGGCTATTCTTCCTCATTATGATTCCAATTATTACAATGCATTGTGAGAAATATATTTACTAAAGATAGAAGAAAATTATGACTTGCCAAAAAAAAGCCTGTTAACCACTCGCAACTACAGATTACATCCTAATGTAGCATAGTGAAAAAAAAGCTCTAAATAAAATCAGAACCAAATTTACACTGGACTGGACAAAGACTGCATTCAGGGTATGCATGATGTGAAACATGTTAACCAGTATGCACATTCTTACCAACCTGGATTTTTATATTTTTAGAAACCTGCTTGGACAGTGGCATAACTACAGTTTTCATGTCTACACACGGTTTATACGTTTGGCCTCAGGTGTGTGTGAAGAGTGACTGAGTTTGAGTGTCTGTGTGCAACACAGTCATTCACTTTGGGATAAGCCCATATGTTTTTGAATGTGACATCACCTCAACTGTTTCCATGAAGGGTACATCTTTGTACACTCTGTATGGGTTCCCCTCGTGTTCAGTCTGAACGTACCTCTCAGTGGTCATGGAATATTTGTCCTGAGGGTGGCACTAGAAAAACATATAAACATATATATAAATGTCCTCAGCAAAGTTCAAATCACTCAAGTAGATTATGAGATAGTTGACAACAGGTCAGAGGCTCATCAAAGCAATTAGGAATCATGTCCTTTGATTGGTGAATATCTCCAGCATACATCTTGGTGGTGTGGCCCGTAGTGCAGGTATCTTGCTGTGGACCAAAGTGTTGGACGTAATGCACATACCAACCTACTCACACTGCTGTTCTTCAGAACCATCACTAGAGGGACAAAAAGCAAATGCTGAGTTATCAGCCGATTACCAGATAATAAAACTTGATAAAATAAAATTTCCACATTCAACAGTCAGCATTCTCCAACAACCCAGGCAGGCGGAACATGTTTTTGCTGTTTAACTGACCTCAGCATGTAGAGCTGATTAGGACTACAACCAAAGATTCTTTTCATTATCAATCCCAATTCTTTTCTCAATTGATTAATTGGTTGGTCTATAAAATGTCAGAAAATGGTAAAAACAGAACTTGTGAACTAAATTCACAAAGCCCAAGATGACACCCACAAATGACTTGTTTTGTCTGATATTCAGTTTCTTAAAAAAAAAAGAGAGAAAATATTCACGTTTGAGAAGATTGATCCAGAGAATGTCAGCACGTTTTCTTAGAATTCCAATTCAAAGTCAAAATTGATCTTCAAAATAGTTGATAAAAACTGTATTTTTTCAGTTGATCAACTAGTTGATCAGTCAACTAACTCACATATAATATAAAATGCATAAGCAGCTCTAAAGCTCATAATCCATTTGGATTTCTTCTGTCCATCATGGTGTTCTCTTCTTCTTTAAATACAACACTTTGTTTGTCTGGTACAAGAATTAAACACAAAATAAAAGTCATCCTGACCCAGTGTTTCGACAGCTTAACAAAGGACAGAGGACTAGTAGGTATTTGTAGCTTTGGGGAATTAAAGTTTTATATTTAGCGTAGGATTTTTTGCGTGATGCCTTGTTCCTAATGAAAGGTAACTGGGTGCTTTCAGGTTTTTGGACATGACACTCTTGAACGTTGAAATGAAAAATTTAGAGGACCTCATGTCTCATCAGTGTTCTAGTAAAGAACATTTTGTAACCCTGCCCCTCTTTCCTGCTGAGAGGACGCAGCTGAAAAATAGATGACTTCCTTCACTACTTAATCCTGACCTATGAAAGGCTGTCTAACCCAAAGCACTGAATTAACTGGTTTTGACAATACTTGACAATAATCTTCTTAACTCCCTCCACAGTGGATTAACAGAGGGATGTTTTCCCTGAGGACGCAGACACCAGGTCAATTCATTTAGTCACTGCTTTATGATAACTCAATCATGTGATAACAATAGAAAAATAGTGATAAAGTGCATTTGTGATATTTTTGCGGGCCCTGTGGAAGGCCAATAGACTTTGTGTAAATTAATTAAATTAGGGTCCAAGTCTGCCCTCTCCATTGCACCCCAACCCTCCAGTGCCTGTAAAGTGCGAGTGAACCTCAGAGAAAAACTGGCTTGTGGGAAAAATCACACCTTTTGTGTCGCCAATGCTGCCATGCAAATGTGGAGCAATTCCAGTGCGGAAAAACGGGGGTAACGCTTTCATCCATTTTATTGAGCCTCGACCATCATCCTTAACCCCAGATAAACAAACAGAGCTACCTTCTTCATTTGCTTAGGGAGCAATTTAACCCCTGCCTCGACCCCCCCTGTGGAGGCCGTAGAATAGCAGGGGTGACCGGGGAACGCGACCCTGCCTCCTTAAGCAGCCTTGAATGCCACAAGCCGACACAGAAGCTGTCCCCATCAAAAAGCACTTCCAACCTCCAGACACTTGTATATGCTTTGAAATGTTCAGTAAGATGAGGATTTGCCAAAGAAGCAAACGTCCCTTGTTAACCCTGACGGACTGACAGCTATGAGTTGTAGATGGTGGGAGAGTCATGTAGTAATCTGAACTTCTCTAAGGACATTTGTCAAGAATATTATTTGCCGGTTCATCAGATATGGAGATACCTCCAAATTAAGTGCATCTGTAATAAATGTTCCCTCTTAAGGTATAAAGTTATTGATTGAAATCCTCAAATCTTCAGAGTGTTGGAGGGCTGTGAAAGCAAAGACAGGCTGTCATAATTTCAAAACTGAACATGTAATTGTTATTGTTAGAATTTGAATATCAGTGAATTTAAGGTAACATTTAACTTCTCTATCTGAATTTATGTGTTCTGAATCTTCATCTGAACCTCTCTTTCCTGAATCATACGGCAGACAGAACCTGATAGGACAGAGGATGGATCAGCTCAGCTCAGGCCATGCATTGCTTATCCTTGGTCATCAAGCATGGTCAAATTTTTTGGATCCAAATAAGACCATCTGAATCTGAGTAACTTGAATTATTTTTTGAATACTGGACACTAGTATATAGTATATACTAGTAATATATCTTACGTGTTTCTTTTTTTTCTCTTGAATTTCACAGAGGGATATTTCTCCTTTATTGCTTGACGCATTGCTCGTCTTCTTATTTTTTTCCGTCCCTGTTATTGATTTTGTTTCAGTTTTCTTTCTGTTTCTGTCTCAGCCATATGTTTGTTAGTTTGCTGCACAGCTACTTCTTATATACATTTGCACAGTGTGGGTTAAAGATCTCTGTGTGTGCATCATTGGTAACACTTAATTTCCAGATAAACTGCTCAATTATGACCAAAAAGAAACATAATCTGTACATATCCTCAGGAGTGTCCAAAGGTTTTGTCATGTATCGCATTAATCATGCAGTCTTGTCATTAGCAGATAGGTTTCTCTAAGCTCAGTACTTTTTTCATGCCCTAGTTTGCAAAACATAGAAAACATACTCACAAAGCATACATGATGTCTTTTTTAAGGCAAAAATATCTGTTTTTTCCAACAGAAATGTAATTCTGGTAGTGTAGACAGTGCTGTGAAAGAACAATTAGACCATCATACAGGGAGATAAAATTTATAGGCTGGTGGCTTGGCAAACTTGGCTGGACTTAGAACTCCTGTCCTGAGCTCAATATTTCTAAAATCCTGGCTGCACCCCTGAAAAATACAGCCCCAATTCATCTTGTACTCAATATCAGCATTCCATACCCAGCCCTATTGTTTTAAAGGGACAGTTGTAAGGAATCATGCAGAGATATTATGTTCATTATGGCTAATCTAATATGGTCCTTCTATGTCCATGACTCACACATTTAACTGTAGGGAACTACAATTACTTGATATTAATATGAATAATGAAACCAATTTGCACAGTAACAGTAAAATTGGAAAATGAAATTTGTCTTTTTGTAAGTGTTATTATAGAGGAAATTATCATTGTTGTACTTCTCTGGTTTGTGACTACCAGTAGTGATTTCGTACTGTACTGTTCTGAGCTACTAACTAACTCTTGTCTGGGGATGTTCAGATGTACTGAGTACAAACGCAGTAAGGTGGATGGATCCTCTATCAAAAATGACAGGCAGCCCATTAAATCCAAGCCCCCATTCAACAGTATTAACAAAAGCTACCAGTCCAACCAGGCTGGATAATTGAAACGCAAACAACTGATCAAAGTGAAGTTCCAGCTCGACAGTTTCATTGTTTATGTACGGGCCTTATGCGAGACCTGTTGACTTTTCCAATTGGAGCTGTAAACTTCTGTTTGTCCATGCATTTCGAAGACTGATTGTCAGTCTGATCTGAACAATTACCAGCTAAATGTGTTTGCCAGCTCAGGCAGAGCCCCCTCCCTCTTTGCTGCCCTAAAAAGATCAAACGGAAAGACCCCACCACCCCTCCCGCCCGCCTCATAGCTCCCTTGAAAACACCCCTCGCCACAACCCCCAAACATCCCCTCTACTCCCCGTATCCCTCCTCCCAACCTCTTCATTTCCTTTTAGCCATGACAGTTCAGCTGGAAAGCCAACCATAAATGATTTTTTTCGACGGCCCAGTGTTTGGGACATGGCCTTGTAGAGAGAACAGCTTTCAACAAGGGGACACGTCTTTTTAAAAAAGAAAGAAAGAAAAACGATCTGCATATTTCAATTATGTGCAGCTGCGCTCAGCTGATCAAAGAGCTGCAGGGATGCTACTCGTAACTGAAGGCTTGAGGACCCTCATGATGTGAATGAGCACAAATTGATGCTACTGATGCTAAATGGTTATGCGCCTCACAAAATGTTATAAGGTCAATCAACTTTCGGTAGTCATTTGACCGTGACACAACCTTGGCAGTTTCAGTGGCCAAACAGGCCACAGGGCTGTGCTGGGCTGCTTTCCACTTTCATTCTATTGCACAGCGTCTGTAAAAATCCCAACATGAGGTGAGGAAAGAAAGCTGATGATACGTGTGCCAGTAAAGACATTTTGACCAAACACAACCTTCATTGTCATTGTCTACTGAAATTATTCACAGGGTTATCATACACTGTAAAACATCATACTGGAATGTAGTGAAATCAGCTGAAGTCTGAATAAATCAGCTGAATGTAAACAGAGAAGCTGTGTAAATGTAAGGTTGACCTACTAGGATCGTCTGGAGCTTCCAACCACATGTCACGGTCTTCCTCAGAGAATGAAGTGCGCTCAGTTGAGTTGGGTTATGGGGCATGTGTGCAGTTGAAAACCATGGAAAAAGCAGACTCTTGAGTTCAGATGGTATTGTTTTTAACACTCAATAATAACAACAGTCTTTAGATTTGAGTGAGCTGACCCTTCTACTCTTTAAAGAACTTGACATGATGAGTGAAAGTGTTGCTTAGCGCTCACCAAACTCCTTAGATCATTTCCATGTGGGTTGAAATTCTCTACTTAAAAAAAAATAACGTAATGGAAACTTGTATTTTTTTATTCACATTATAAGTCTGTAGACCTATAGGTATTGTACAAGTCTCTATTAGTCACATTATAAGTTTTTTTTTTTTGCTTCCACTAATTCTAAAAAATAATGCTATCTATTTCACAGCGGCTACTTCTGTTTAGTATTTTGCAAGTTTTCCTGTGTTTCCAGTTATTTACCTCTGCTGTCATTTCAGATACATGCCATTCCAACCTGCCCTGTAGTTGGCCTTGGTCACCAGAGCACTTTTTCCTCATTCTCTCATCAGCTCCCCTGCATATATTTTCCCATTCTTTTGTTTTAAAAAAAAGTTAGAATTTATGTGGCGAAACATCCAGACAAAAGTAATTCTATAAAGTGCCTAGAAACAGCAGTGTCTATAATAGTGAGTCATAGAGTCTTTGTGTCTTTCATATCAGAGGGACAATCTTGAGCTTGACCCACTTCTCGTCCTCCAGAAGCATTTGTTTGATGACTGTGTCCCTGTCAATTACAGTCTGTTGTATCACCATGCCGCATCTGGTTTTCCACAATTTTAAATATACAATGCTGATGATTAGTTGGAATAGTTCTTTATGTGTGGAGGGCATCTTCTCGTCCAGCCTTCCATATATGACTGAGTTGTAGCTCAGACTGAATGTGATTCCAAGGTCTTTAGATTAAGTCTAGGTCTCTTGTGATCTCTGTCAGTCCATTAAAAGGTGCTGCTGTGTTTCATCTTCATCACAATAAGTCACTGAACATTTTTTGTCATTATGTAAGAGTTCCATGAGACTACAGCTCTCACAGGAAGTCTGCTAGCCATGAACATCTCTAATGCTCTCTGCATGATTTTTATTTTTTTTACATTTTTATCATCTCTGTGCCTTATGTATCAGTTAAACTTTCATATTTGAACCTGCAATGTTAAACTTTTGTCTCCCCCTTTCGACAGTGTTACAGGCTCCGTCTCACTCCTAGTGGCAGTAGCCTACTCCGTCAAAAACTCAATTAGGCTTAATCAGCATCGAGTGAACTCGCTTGACAAGGGCTTGAATGTAATGGACCTTCATTTATATGTAATAGTCCTGCACTGCAGGTTTACAATCAATTTTTTAAAAGATTATTTTTCTAGTTAAATCACACCAGTAGCATTTCTAGAGATGGCAGCAGATGCATTTTCAACAAGCGCAGTTTTTAATCTAGCACAATGGTTTACTGCTCCAAATCCCACAAAATGTTCCTGGTTCCGCCTGCCTGCTTTGCCTGCTTTGTCCTCTTTTGCCAAACTCTGCCTTGAATTTATTACCAAGAAAACAATTATTTTAGACTGCTCTGCCTCTGAGTCTTGCTTTTGAGTTTCAATCAGGCCAGATTTGACCCAGCGGACTCCAACCAGGTTCTTGTGGCACAAGGACAACGAGGAGTGTTGTTCACAAACACAAGCAACAATGCATCGTCAGCACAGGTTGCCTTATCTGACATGATCATTTCCTGAAATCCATCTGTGAGCCGTACCACCATTTCATGTCCCAAGTCCAAAAGCTGATGTCTCCCTTTGCAGCTTCAGCCATTGCCCAAACCAATCAGTGTCTCCTCCTACTCTATCGACTCCAGGTACAGTAGTCCAGTCAGCTGCGATCTTTCCAGATGTTTAGCATCTGGATCTTTGTCCTCAAGAGTCCAAAATATTCATCCTCTCCTCCTTTGTTCTGAGTGCTTCTGTTCAATTTTCCTATGTGGATCAATGGTGTGCTTGAGTTTTGGTTTTGTTTGTTTGTGTAGTCTGTAATCCAGGTTAAATGGTTGAGAGGAGGTCATGTAGTTCATGTCCTATCTGTCTGGCGACACCTGAAATGACATACCATAATTTTGCTATGTATTCTGGAGATGCATCATCTGTTGCATGTCCATCGAACCCTCCTCTATTGCTGTTCCTGGGATTTCTCCTTTTTTTCCATATTAAAGGGGTTCTTGGTGAGTGTTTTCTTAATCTAATCGAGGGTGGATGTAGGGTGTTGTATACTCTACAGATTGTATAGCTTAGCTTGTGGCAAATTTGGGATTTGGGCTACAGAAATGAAATTGACTTGACATGAGTTCACTTGACACACTACAGCACTGATCAAATGACTAATCATACATAATAACCCCCGATCAAACCCTAATACCTTCATTTGCTCAAAAGTGGATGTTTTAGTTATGTCATTGTTCTCCATCAGTAGACAGCAATTAAAGGTACACTGCTTCCTTATTGTTCATCCAATCACGGGATGACTCATGGTGGCAGGAATTGATTCAACTGTTAGAATACTGTATGAAGGATGTGACAGTCTTCAGTGTTTTAGAAGAAACAAGAACAAGACTCCACTCTCTACCCCATATACAATCACCTGTTGTCACATGACCAAAGTTATACCATACTAGCCATACTGTACACCATATGATAACACCTGAGCGAACTCCATCCACTAAGGACAGCCTTGAGAAGCAACTGGACGTTCTGATAAAAGCTATTAAGTAGACCTAACGTTTAGATTTGTCGTTGTTTACTTGGTTTTGTTTTGTTTTTCAAAACATGAAGTACTTCACTCTGTCCAAAAAGCCACATTATTTCAAATGACCTGTTTCTGTGCCCTTTTGGAAACAGGAGCATTTGTTTCAAAATCAAACCGTTGACTAGAAAAATGGTAACAGACTTATCTCTTTTCATAAGCACTGAGTACAGATTTCAACTTGTCTTTACTATTTTCTAGTTACATAAATTGTCTTTAAATTCATAATAACAAAATATGAAACAAATTAAGAAACAATTTATCATAAATACACATGAATGTATGACCTATAACAACACAAAGTACAGAATACACATGACTTTATTTAGACAGCAGTTCATTTGACAGAAAAAAGACATACAGAAACGCGTCCAGTGTTGTTTTTGTTGCAAAGAAATGTATGAAATGTACTTTCTTCTCTTTTTCAAAACACACTGGAAGTGAAAAGCACTCGAAGCGAATCCCGGCACCATACGTCATCGCGTCAGTGTCGTAGCGTCGTCGTCATCCGCTGTCACGTCCGTCGTGGAATGGCTTCCTGTTTCCTCTGTGCCGCTCTCCTCTGAAAGATGGAATATTGTTTACTTTCTTCAACACCCGTTTTTAAAAAGTATCACCTGGTGCGGGGCAACACACCGCCGGGAGCCGGATATAGAGTGTTCGAGAAGGGAACAGCAGTGCTGGCAGGGCGCTCACCATGCTGCTATCCCAGCTGCCAGAGGATGTTCTCTATCATATCTTGTCTTATTTGGACTACAAATCTCTCAGTCGCCTCTCTCAAGTTTGTAAAACTATTTACCACTTCGTAAACCGGGACGCCGTGTGGAGGAAGATTGCTAAAGAGTTTTTAAACACTGGAATTACTCGGAATGGGACGGACATGTAAGATAACAGTCGCACAGTGATGAGAAATGTTTAGCTTAGCGTTAGCCTGCTCTGTGGTACCGGGCAGGCGCAGTGTGTCCTGAGCGCTGCTGACACATTGCTTATTGGCTCTCTTTGGCCGCAGATGCTGTGTGTGGGCCGGTTTACATCCCTGTGTACAGCCAGGGGGTGTTGGAGGAGACCCGCCTACAGCAGCACTGCTTTTACACCTGTAGCTTGGGCTGTAACTCATCAATTACCTCTATGAAATTTGGATTCAGACAGGCGGCCCCACTGGTAGTGGTATCTCATTTTACAAGAACCAGTGAATATTACTCATTTTTATTCAATCAAGAATTACTTCATAAACCAGATTTCCACATCATGAACAGTGATTGTGAGTAGGATCAAATACTGTTCTGTATGAATATGCAGTTCATTTAGTACCTTAAATGACATTTCATCCATTTAGCCGTTGAGTTAATCAACTAATCTGTTAAAGGAAAACTGGTTTTATTATAACTTGGGTATAGCACAAGTATAGCTTTATCACAGCTGTCAGGTATGACATTGTGAGCGAGATGTGAGAATGCAGTGACATGACTTGACGAAATCAGAGAGGATTAGACAGTCACACAGGTCTGTTAACAAATCTCCAGGTTTGTCAGGTTTAGAAGCTAGAATGATGATGAACAGTAAAATTATTTCCCAAACTGACTATAAATTGTGACAAATGTTGTATAAGCAAAATAAGACCAGTATTTCCGGTACACTCACTTTCAGTTTGACCTCTAAATGAAGTGGTTTACATAATCTGGACAAACTCTTGTCTTGTTTCCAATCTGTCTGATTGTCTGACTGCTCGTGTTTCTCGACCTGTCTGACATCTTTTTGGTCATGCAAACAAAATGTTAGCTGTTAACTTGCCAGTTACTTTGTTTTGATTTTGAAGGCATTTCATGACTTCACTTCATGACTTCATTATATAGCTGACAGCAGAGAGATCTTTGGAATGTAGGGCAGAGAGAGAGAGATGGACATGGCATGCACTAGACATCCGATGATTGGGCGAAAAGCAGGAATTGGCCAAAAACCATGAAAATAAGGTCTATCTCGTGATAAACTGGAATTACCCTTTTAGAGTATTGACCAGGTTGTGTGGAAATCATCCCTCTAGTTAATGTGCGTATGTGTCTTGACTCATTCAGTCCAATCTAACTATGGCTCAGAGTCACACACTGGCATCCCAGTGTCCTCCCTCAGGCATCTCCTTCAGAGGCTCAGACACTCGCTAGCAAGACTTCATGATATGTGACAGGTTCTTTAACAAGCTACGAGGCTTTTTGAAGACATGTCCAATGTTGTCTACGAGCCTTGTATTCTACCACTACAACACAGACTTTGACATGTTTTGTAAGGTATAGTATGTATCCTTTCTTGATCTAATCAAAATGGAAATGGTGCAGTTATGAAATATCTACCTCTACTCTAATACAGCTGATCATTTAAAAGTGACATCATGAAATGTGTGCAGACTACTGATTTGTTTGGGAATCTGGATTATTGGGTGTGAGTCATTAGAAAAAGGAAACGTCAGGCATCAAAGTCAGGTATAAATGAATCTGAAATCTCTAAACATGAACAAATAAAAGCAGAAGTGTCTGCATGGAGAGATACGAAAAACATTTTCTCCCCATGTGGCATGCATAATTTGATACTCTGATTTGATCTGAATTAATTCCTAATTTAAAGACTGTGTTTCAGTATACCCTCTATCATTGAACAGATGGGATGGGAATGTTTAAGATTGTCAAATGAGAATTTTCATGATAACTAGCACTGTAAACATCCAGAGTGGTCAAAGTAAAGTGATGTTAAACTGTCATTTTCATTGTAGATATCGTCACATCCCACTGAAGGAGAGAGTGAAGATAGCTCAAAACTGGTATGATGGGGTCTGCAAAAGGGCTATTCCTCTCAAATGGAAAACTAAGTAAGTGAGTCAGTTGTGTATACGCTGGTTCAATGGCAGACCGCTTTGACCTTTTTTTTTTTACTCTGTATCACCTAGTCAGTATGCAGTGTAATGCATGTGTGTTTTGCTCTCAGGCCATTTCCCCTTCTTTCAGTCTTTGTGTAAAGTTAGGTTAGCCATGTCCTGACTCCAACTCCATACCTGACACACATCTTCATCCATCTTGGTATCTGTCTCCTGGAAAAGAAATAAGTGTATTTTCCCAAATGTTGAACGACTGTTTTGACAAACGTTATGTTTTCGTCATCATGGTGACTTTTCATACGTGTTTTATTATTATTTATTGTCATCATTTTGACCTCACTTACATTTCTCTTAAATCACGTGTCTTGTCTTCAGACTGTTGCCTTGGTTGCAGCTGGATGGAGACATACTCTTTCTGTCTCAGGCTGCTGATATTGGAGCGTACCATCTGCACCATGACTCCCGGAGGCTTCAGTCTAAACCATTTGAAATCTACTCGGGCCACAAGGGTGATGTCTGTCGCTTTGTTGTGATGGACTCTCACCTGATCAGTGGTGGAAGGTAACTCATGCCTATTTGTTCTCCTTGTGACTTTATTTGGCATTGACAACATACATTAGTCATTCTGTAACGATCAGGGATACTAAAGTAACAGATGCTATTTGTGTCTTACTTAGTCATTTCATTCATGCTATGCCTGACATTGTTGTGGAAGCAAAACTAGTTTTGGTCAAGGAAGAAGTACAAGGAGAAGATAGAGAAGTCCTGATGATAGTATAACTGATTTTGTTACTTAGGCTATTCCTAAAACTAACTCCCCTTTTTCTGTGTCAGTGATGGCAAGATCCTGGTCCACAGCAGGAGGAGTGACATGTCGATGGAGTTATCAGGTCATGAACAGGAAGTTAACTGCCTGGATTCGAAAGATGGACTCATCATCAGTGGATCCAGAGACCGAACAACCCGGGTCAGAAGACCCCTACAATTCTTATTTATTAATGTGATGCACAGTGCCATGGTGTTTACAATCCTCGTTTGTTTCTTTAGGAATACGACTGAAGGATATAAACATCATTACTTACATTTACAATTCATCAGAACAAGAAAATGTTACATTTCCCTTCAGATTCAACTCTTCATTAGCTTCACTGATGTGTCAGCAGTATGTCATGTCTATATCATAGTATGTCTGTTTATGCATACGCTGTAAAACATGCTTACCGGTGACTTTTGTTTCTTTAGATTTGGACTTTGACTTCCAGCTGCCCAAGAGACACCATTCCCATGTACGATAGAGTATGGTCTGTTGCTATTAGTCCCACACTGAGGTAAGCATTGGCTCCGAGTCACAAGAGTTTAGATAACAAGAGCAACAAAGAGGTTGCCAAATGTGGCTGCAATTAGTCACTCGGTTAAACTGGGTCTCACCCAAGAAAAGCCCTATTGGGTCAAATGTGTAGACGGTGATTGTTAAACTAACTTGAGCCTGTTGGCCCTGTCTTGTGTCAAAGTCTATTTCCCTTTTAAATATGTTTTCTAATGGAGTTGGGCTTAGGGCTGAGGTTCTGTTGAGATTAAGGAGAGGGGAAACACAAATTGATGGAGAATGAGACAAACAAACACACATCTCCTGCTGTATACAGTGTTTGCTTCTACTTTTACCAACTTGTGTGTAGATTTTTTTTAACATTGCATTATGCTGCTCTGATCTCAACACAAGGCAAGTGTGCAATGTGACTGATCAGACTCTCACCTGCTGAGCTGAATCAGACAGATCCTGACGTATCTCATCTCTTAATCAATCTAGTAACTAGATGATGCATTTGTTATATTTTCACAATTTTTATTCATAGAAATGTTGTCACTAACCCACCCATTTTTAGTGATTCATTAGAGCTCATAGGCAGCTTTCATTTTCATATTGATTTCTGTTACCTATATTTACTAAAACTTGAAGACACTGCATTAATTTCGCTCAAATAGGAATGAGACTACATGAGTAAACTTGCACTTCCAAATCCAACACAAAACATGATTATTACTGTTTTGGGAAATGCACTTTCAAAATGTGTGTGACATGGCACTGTATTTTGTGCCTTACCGGTTCAGCTTTCCCTTTCTTGCATTGCGTGCCCACTAGTTTTCCATGTTGCTATGCTTCCAGCGCCAGCTGTGGCAGGAGACATTTCGTTTTCGGGTTGTCCCTCCATCTGCTCGTCCGTCCCATTCTTGTGAACATGAATTTGGTGGTTAAAGGTCAAGGTCACTGTAACCTCACAAAACACTGGTCATAACTCAAGAATACATAGGCTAATAATTTCTCATAGGTTAAAGGTCAACTTCTCTATGACAACATAATGTTCTGCAAAAACACTTTTCTGGCCATTATTCAACACCATAAGTCAGGAACAGAAGGGCAGATAGTGACCATATTTCACATTTGGTCAGACACTGAATTAGTGACACTAATCTTGGGTGTCCACCTTGAAACTGTGGTGATTGTGTAGATCTTCTGCGTTGCCGGGTTGAAGATATGTGTGAAGCTTTCACGTTTGAAGCATTGTAGTTCACCACAAGCTCACTGGTTCTGTTTATATTGAGCCTCAGGTGATTGTTACTGCTCCATGTGATGAAGCTTTCTGTCAGACCTCTGAACTCCTCTGGAAAAATAGTCTCTGAGTGAAGACAGCATGTTTCTCACTGGAAATTATTCACTGGAATCATACCTGTCAGTGTAGCTAGATAACAGAAATACACTTAAACACATGTTGTTATATTTCTTCAAGGTCAGTTCAGTTGAAAGACACAACAAAGCATTTCTGGCAGGACCACTTTGGGGAATGTTAAACTGTAAAAGAAAACTTTGTTCAACTTAAATATTGTTCACATTTATAGAAAATAGTAAAGGTTCCCACTACATTCTCAACATATAACCAGTGTGAGATGTTAAAATATCCCTGAAGGTACTGACTGTAATTGAAAAATTGGCTTGAGAGAGCTGAGTGTCGAGGCTGTAGAGGTGATTTAAAAGCGCCTTTGATTTCTCAGCCATGTTTATACCCAGGCACTTAATAACACACACTTACACTCACTCACAGCATCTGTCTGCCTGACATGCAGGCAGACAGATGCAGAGCACTGTAACAGTATCCTGACTTGACCAGCAGAGAGGCAGGTGCTCATTTATCTGGCTGCAGAGTGGAAACATCACAGGTCTGGGGTTTCCCATCTCACTGAATAATTGCCTGGTCTGTAGCTTCGGCTTAATTGAAACAACAATTTTAGCTTCCGTGGGTTCAGCATTGAGGGACACTGACTTTGTATTTTTTCCTTTTCAGCAACAGGTTTTCTGTTGACTAAATAAAGTAAATGTCATCTTTAGGTGACTGTGGAGAAGCAGGTTCCTCTTCTATCATTATGTGCTTTATACTGTTATAGTCTTTGAAACCAACATCTTATCAGAAAAGTGTTTCAAGGCCAACTTTGTTCTCATGGCATGCATCTGTACTTTCCTCTTTGCTGGACAAAGAACACACCTTCCTGTACTGCAACTGACTGTAAATTGTGCACTATAGATTTGTCCATATGAACAGAATTTCTATGGTTCTTGGCTGTTTTGGAACAGGTCTACATTAGTATTAATGCATCCTTGTACAAAAGAGCTTAAAAACCTTTACCAGCATTCATTCCTAAACCTCTAAAATTATCTTAATCCTTAAAACTCAACCTTAGTCCAGTCATAGCTTGGCCTGTAAAACCTGTAAGTAAGTAAGGAGCGGATAATATTTCCTCATTTTCAGTCTAAAACTTGACTGATCACACAACAAAATAAGAAACACAGTATATCAGCATACATGCATGGTGGCCTTGTCCGTCTGATCCAGGTCTTGGAGCATCTCTCTGATCTCAGAGGAACAGGCAGATTATCCACATCATTAATTCTCCAATTTGCTGGCTGAAATAGCAGACCATGCTTCAGCCTGCCACCCACTCATAATGGAAACCTTCTCCCTACCTCTCACTGACCAGCGGCCTGGTTAATTAAAACCCCTCTGGAACCCAGGTGTCAACTCACTGATAAACCTATTAAATCCACTTCTTCCCCTACACCAAGTAACTGAACCTCCATCTAGTTCCTGAAAGGAAAATAGACTTTTTTCAGCTCAGTTGTTTAAGCATAAGATTTGCTAAAAGTCACACAGGCTGTGTAACACCAAAGCAAACATAATCAAACTGTTGAGAAAGTACTGATTAACTAGAATTGAAAGCCCTGCCCAGTGCTGCAGCCGATAATTAATTCTGCACTAAAACAGTAGGCATGCATGTGCTTGAGCCACAGTAAAACACACGTAGGTAGTTCAGATTGAGGTTACGAGAAGCATTTCATGCAGCAGCACTGAAGGGTGGTGTTTGCACGATGATAAAAACATTTTCAACATTTTGAAGCTTGCAAACACACTGTGTGCACCCTTGCACAGCTCCTACAGCAGCAATATAAATAGCCAAAACTGCACCACTATACACACCTTAAGTAGCATTATGCATGACTGTAGCATTATGCCAACCCTATTGCCAGTCACAGTGTTGATACTGCACGATTCTACAAAACATGGCAGTGATGATGATTCTACTTGCTTCCAATTATTCATATCTGAAGGCAGAGAGCTGAGAAGCTGGCTGGAGCTTGAGGTTCAGCTCAGAGAGGTTCTTGGTAATGTTTACCATGAAGGCCAACTCACACAGACATGTGCTGTCTCTGAATTTCAATGTCAGGTTTTCCTACATCTCGATAAATTGTTCGAGGAAAAACTGACTCTTTGGATCAATTTTAGTTTGTTCGGTGCCAGCAGCTCTGCAGGAGCAACAAGGCACTTCACAAATTCTCTTTCTGAATTAGATGTCTTATTAGCTAATAGCCTATTAGCTGTCATATTATATTATATATTATTATAAGCTAATAACCTATTAGCTTTTAGTGTATTAGCTGTTAGCTCGCTCACCACAAAACTTGCCTGCATAATGCTGTTTCAGTCAGAATGTGGTCTTGTTGAAGCTGCTTGTTGGGCAGACAACTTAGATCATTTAATTCAAATGAATAAGATTTTGTTTTATCTGGTAGGCTTTCAGTGGGGAGAATTAGTGTCCAATGACTTAACACTTTACATTCTCAATATGATAACTGATCGGAGGAGGCTGCTGAATAATTGTTGTTTTATAATGTAATGCAATTGTAAAAGTAAGTTTTTAATCATCTGCTAAATATAGATGTAGTGTTGATTCTGACATTACCCACAAAAATAGGTCAACCCCAGGTCTCCAGCAGCCTGTGTGGTTTCCAGTCAGGAGGCTGATTCTCTTCCCAGATGTAAGACTCAAGACAGGTGTCATATTTCACTCTCTTTAACAGTTAGTGTCATTTGTTTGTTTAGAAAGTAAGTCAGCCAATTAGCAAAGAGAGAGTCCCTCATGAAATATGTCTTTAATGCTGAGCAGTTAACCTGCAAGATACACTGCTCTATGTATTTATGGACTTCTGACCTCCACGTCCATCTCCTGGACTCATTGGTGTGCATGACACTTTCACTGTCTTTTTGCTCTCTGTTTTGGTCAAATTGACCAAAGCTTAAAGGAATCTTCCAGTGATTTACTATTCCACTTCCCTAAAGTTGGGAAACTGCAAAAGGCAGATCTTCTCTCAATGCCTTGTATGGGTAAAGCTCCAAACACACTGAAATACATTTCCCATGAAGTAACTTGATAGTGTCTTTGGTTAGATCCTCCCTGTTAAACACCCACGTTTCAAACTCTGTTTCCCAGCATCGACCAAATTCCTCCCCAGAATGTCACATCCCAGCTACTGTACCTGGACTGCTTTTTTGTCTGTACAGTGCATCTAGTGTATGCTGCAAGTGTTAATTAATGCGTGCCAAATGACATTGATTACATACTGTATATTGTCAACCAACTTGAGGGAAATCAATTTGTTTAGAACTGATAATCTCTAGACTTTACACTACAACACACATGCGTACACACCAGCCTACCGCTGTTTCCATCCCTGTGTTTTTGTTGTTGCACTGGATATCATCTCAAGGTCTGTTGGAGAGGATTATTGTGGCTGCAGTGAAATGCCAAGGCTAGCACTGGACAGCTGTCCTCGTCCACAGTCCTCGTCGCCTCGGAAAAGATATTGATCCCATTGGTGACCTTGTTTTTTTTTTTTTTTTTTCAGATTGCTTTTCTCACTCATATTCCCTTTTCCACACTTGTGGAATTGTGTGCTCACAATCTCTGGTCGAGCTCATATTGGACAGGGTTAATGAAATGTAATGAGGAACCACAGTTGGTCGCAGGGATAAGCGCTAGATAAGCTTTTCTCACATTGTTATCTGTGTTAATTTTGTCTGTTTTTGTCTTTGTGTGAATAAGTCTCTACATGGCTTTCAGTGGTTTCCTTTGCCAAAACGTTGAAAGACTCTGACCATGCCAGAAAATTAAATGATAATATCATTTTTAATTTGATTTATAATTATTTTTCATCTTCCTCCAAGTTTTCGCCCCTTAACTCGTCCCGCAGCTTTGAGAAAACCCTCGCAAATTATTCTGATCTATAGTTTGTCCTACGATTTTCTTTACCATTTTTGCACCAAAAATAGTGACATGCCTCTAATTTCCCTTTGTTCCGTAAATGATACAAACTAAAACTGTCCTCCATTTTTACCTTTGTTTTATTTCATACTGTATAATGTACTTTTCCATAGCACCAATTCCACATCGTACTTACCACTCTGCTGCTTTCACTCTCTCTTTTCAGCAGAAATACTTTTTCATTTACTAATTATTTCCAGTCCCTTCCACTGACATTTGACATTTCTACATTGGTTAATGAATGAGTAAATAAATCTGCTGAGGCTTTTGGATGCATCTTTGGTTCATGGAATGATCTGGTGTTTTGGGTCTTTCAACATTTTACACTATCCTCAAGTTAACCCAGCTGTGGCTGATGAGACCTGTGTCCAGATGGCTACCCAGCTTCTTGCCCCATGGTTCTCCCATCTTGTGTCAGAGCCACATTGAGGCCCTCTCAGTCACATCTATGATCTGTGTCTCTCTGTCATTACCCAAGGTACTGTAGGCTCTGGGAATCTGGAAACAATATCCAGTCTCAAGGTGGTGATTCCCTTGCAAGGGCCAAGGTTTCTAGGAGAGTGTCATGGCTGCACCCAGCTCTGGGTGATTGCAGGGTTCCACATTTAAAGTAGTATCTCAGCTTTGCCCCATGTGTTGAGATTTGACAGCCTGGAAACCATGTCATACACCACCAAGATAAGGATCTTGATCTGGTGGGCCTCCACTCTGCCCATGTCACCTTCCTCTCCACTGCATTGTCCCACCTTGTGCAGGCATCCAGCTGCCCCATTGCCACCATGCATGGCCTCTCCTCCTCTGTTGCTACTCTCACAGCTTCTCTCGTTCCTCTTGGCATTGTCGGAAAAGATTGCACCTTGAGTCACTTCTCTCAACAGCTTGCTTTGGTGCAGCCTTGTCTCTGCCTGCTGAATGCCTTCAACTACTTCCCATTTCTTCCCAGTCCTCAACTCAATTCCAACTTTGACCACCTTCGGGTCAGTTAGCTCCCTGTACTGCAGCACCTTTCTAGTTCTCGTCAGCTTGAACTCCTCCTCAAAACATCTGAGTGGCAATTGCAGCTTGTTCTTCAGAATCCCAGGGAGCCCCAACCATCTTCTGACGTGAGAACTTTTTTTTCCTTTCCAAGGCCACAACTGTCGAGACTGGCACCTCACACACCAGGAGTGGCCACAGGATTCTGGACAGAATGCCATGCTGGTACAGCCATGCTTTAAACCAGTGATGAGTCTGCTGCTTGTTTATACCTCTCTTTATCTCCTCCCTGTCCCTCACTCCCTCTCCCAGCTTTCTCTCCTGTGCTGTATACCTGGTGTGTGCGGGTCCAGGCAATAGGAAGTGGGGCATGTGGTTAACTTATGGTTGACCGAGGTGTTCCTTGTAAACCCTGCTCTCATTCAAACAAGACCCAACAGGTTTAAGTGTGGGCCGGGCAGCTGCAGATGTGTAGTAGCAGGTCAGCTCTCACACTGTCACGGCTGATAGGGTTTCTTGGACAAGGCTATGCTTGTCCAGCTCATAGTTATCTTCTATGGACACCAAGTTTAGGTATGAATTGGGATATCACTTATCACCTTCCTCTTCCGGATTGTCAGTGCTGCCATGGTCTTGCTATGTGCTGCTAAGTACAATAGTGAAGGAGATTCATTTTTTACAATTACAGTCCTGTGAAATAAGAAAAGGTGCAATCCTTCTCAGCACAATAAAGCAAGTATGTGCATATTAATGTAGCTTTAATGGTCCCTCATACCAAAGAGCAAACAGCCAGCAATGAGTATGTTTACATGAACATTAGTATTCCAGTTTTGAGATGCAGCCTGGATTAATCATTTATCATCATATTTTTTTTTGTTTTACTATTTTACACATTCCTGTCATGTCTGAATAATTGCCTGAGTCATATTTATGTAAAAGTCTTTTCTGTAACACTTCAACATGACTCATGTCTCAACAGAATGCTTGCAAACTGATATAAAGACCACAGCAGCACAAGGGTAAAATGTGCTTAGTTACAATCCAAGACAGCAAAATGCTGCAAATAAGGCAATTTGAAGTTGTTGAGTAGATTCTTCTAATTTCTACTAATCTAATAATTTTGATAAAGTATAAATAATCTTTCCTTTAGATGTGGCTGGATTTAGCAGGGTGTTTACTAAAAATGAGCCCAGCCACGGTTTTGGATTAATCGTTGTGATTTGGGGCTTTTTTGAGAACATTACACATGTCTGGAAAGTAATGTAGCACAAATAAAAGTGCTATTGGTTGAAAAGAAGACATTTTTGGAACTCTAAGTAAGAGAAATGGTGTTTGTGAGGAAATAGTTAATTATCCTGAAGTTTTCAGCCCAGTTTTCAGATTTTTGGATAATCCTTTCATAAATGGTTTGGTTCGGTTCCGAAAAAGAGCAACAAATCCTGAGTAAATATCCCTGTTTGTGTGCTAGCTAGTTCCGTTGAAGCATACTGAACCCTTTACACAACTCCCCTCAGACACCAAGGGCCAGATGTATAAAAAAAAAACATGCGTACGCCTTTTCCCACACATAAACTGGTGTTTATAAAAGTGTGGTGAGAATGCACACACTTACTTCAGACCAGGCCTAGACACGGTTTTCAACATGAAATGTAAGATAGAAGATATAGCCTTTTTGTAAAACATTGTTTGTTGAGGTTATTTTCCATTGTGTCATTATTTTAAACTTAAATTAAGACTAATCAATTTTATTCTTTTTATTTATATTGTTATCCCTTTTTATTATTTATTCTTATTTGTTTCAATATGAAAGCTATTACTTAACCATTGATCATCCTTCAGACATTTATTAATCATGATTGAGACATCAATGCGGTGATGGTTGACAGGTATGTGATGAATTAATGGTATGTTTGCTATAAATATCCACAGCCATGAATAATGGTTGTGCAAAGTGACATTTGTTCTGATGCTATTTGAGAATCTGGCCAGTGCAACAGTCTTTTTTGACGTTTTCGTCTTTGCTGTTCTTCCCATTGACAGGCCTAATAAGTGGTACGGTAGTCACAAGTATTGACAATCAGACATTTAGGTTTGTTTCTAAATCCATTCATGGCTAATTGTGGGAGTAGAAATGAGGCTCATGCATGTGTGTCCGATTCCACAGTGAGTGAGATTTGTAAAACAGAATCAGGTTTACACGCAGCTTTTTAAGTCTGATGAAAAGAATGTGTATGCATATTTCTGTCTGAGTTTTAGTTATGAATCTCCACTGAGTTTTAAGCATCTGGCCCCAGGTGCCAAATATAGCGCTAGCAATGTGCCGCTTTCTGCAACGGTCTTGTCTGTGTTTGTCAGAAGTCCATCACTGGAAGTCCATCACTGCGCAAGTATTTCCTGCTTTTGAATGCACACTAGACTTCAGTGTTGCTTTTTTGTCAGGTTGGATTCATATTCCTTTTTTACAGATTTTTCCTTTAACATTGAGGGCTGCATAATTTCTCAGACCGATACGGTTAAGAATCTGGAAACAGTATTTGATCTCTCTCTTACATCTGGACCACACAAATACAGCCCATTTTTAAATCAGATGCTGAAATCCTTTCACATGCCCTCATAACATAGAGTAGACTACTGTAATCCACTTTCTTTTCATTTATACTATGTGATCACTGATTTTAAAATTATTAACCTCAGCCTTGTCATATTAACATATTACAGGTGCATGTGTGTGTGTGTGTGTGTAAGTGCGTGTGTTTGTGTGTGTGTACTTTTCATGTTATATGGTGTATTTTCTGCTGTTGTTTTTTGCAGATTTGTAAAGTGTACAGAGACTTTCTGTGTGCTGTGCACTTTAAATAAACAGGAGTTTAAGTTGTCACCACACGCCACCATTCATAAGTTTGCAGTCACATGTTATATTGATGTATTTCTTCTTTACTTCAATAATGGCTACTTTAAAATTGATGAACAGTATAATTCAGACACCAAATGTATTTTTTACATTTTTTTTAGTTTTGACCCCAAAGGAAGAATAATTCAATGATTAGAGTTGTTTTTGATTGAGTTTGATGTCCCCACAGTGTTCCATAACAGGGGTGAAGACTGTTGTAACCATATTTTCCCCCGAATACCCTTCAATTTTGAATGTGAAGCGTAAATGACCCGAGATTACTGACCCATAACGGTGCTTGCAATTGGAGTCTAAATATTTTGGGAGCCCATTTTCTGTGACATCTCTGCAGTCTACTCAGTTGTTCGAGTGAATGCTTTAAACTTTGACTTGTCAGTCCATAGTATGTTTAGCTGATATTTTGTAATTAATTTCCAATAGTGCTGACTCGAGGTCAGGGCTTCTAGACTGAACAGCAAGCCAGTCCAGACCCAGCCCACGTTGTCAACTGGTGGCCTGCAGGTCACATCTGGCCCGCCAAAGCTTCCCCTCCAGCCTGCTGAATATGAATGATGTAGAAAATGTGAGTATCTAAAGTTACTCACCAGTGGAAGAGGTCCAGTCCACCCTGAGAGTGATCAGTGATTAGCTTGCCAACCCCTCGCAACAAGCCAAAAGGTCAGCGTTCTACAGACAGGAGGCTAATTGATTTATTAGATACAAGAGGCATCACTTTGGTTTATTTTCGGTGGTCTCCTGTTGTATTAAGTGTCAAAATAGTGTTTTAATTTGTTTCCTGTTTTCCTGAGGAGGAGTTTTTAGTTAAGATAAGGACTCATTCATTGGTGGTTGAACTGTGGGTTTTGTATTGAGCACTGACTGCCTCCTTGGTGGAGGTCTGAGAGCATTTTCTAGTTTAGTGTCTGTTTTCCATTATGGATTTTCCATGTTTAGGGTTCTGTTTGCACTGATATAGACTCATTAAGATAACAGTAATTTTGTAAGAAAGAGAAAATCATAAACAGTAATAGGCCTAATAACTAATTAGGCCTAAAAATGCTGTCCCTTTGCGGTTTTCGACCCCTGCCACCTCATGTTATGAATAGGCTAAAATACATTATGAAATGTAATGTTTTCTATTTTGAAATAAATTTACTATTGACCATTAAGTTGTTAGTGACTGTGAATATAGAGTGTAGCTGGAGATCATTCATCCTGTTACTAGATGAATGTGGTTTCAATGTGGCTTATTTCCCATCATTGTCATGGCAGCGTTAACTGCTGGAAAGAGAGTTGTGTGTTGTTGCTGCTGAGTTCACACATTAACGTCATATCGGAGAATTTGCTATCAGCTCCTAAATTGCAGATACAGAATGTGTCCCTATTTATCTGGAGGACAATTCGTACAACTAGTGTAAATGTAGTTGTCAGAACATGACTGAGTCAGAAAGAAATATGGACTGACTGTCTGAGCCTTGTCTGCCTTGGATTCGTGGTGGCACAATCACAAGAGAGGGCTTGCTTTAATTGATCAACTGTTATTTTTAATTTCCAGTCAGACCTCTGCCCTTGAATAGAAATCAGATGCAGCCGTTTGAGTCATGTGTTTGACGACCCCTGCCCTAGAGTAACCTGTGATTTCTTTTTTCGAGTTTTAAGAATAGCTTTTCTAAAGTAACACACCTGTTCTTTCCAGCATGTTAGAGGCTGTGCACCTGACACTGAAACAGGACTCTGTTCCTTTTTACATCTGCACAGATTTTGATGCTAAGCTTCCAGTTTCTTTTATCAGTAACTGCTGATGTTGGTTCCCTGTTTGTCCTCGCTTTCTCTCTCTCTGTATGACCATCACAGGTGAAGTCATATGTTCTTATTTGAGGCATCTTTATCTTTTTCTGCCCTTTGTCCCAGTTGTCAGTCTGGCTGAACCAGCATTTTGGTCTCCATGTACAAAACATTACTGCCAACCATTCTTAGAAAATAACATCTAATTTGTATGTCCTATTGGAGAACTTTCTACAACCTAAAGCATGAAAGACCGTTCAAAAATATGGAGTATTCCCCTCAGCCATGTGGCTGGACTGAATCAAGCTTTGTGGCAGGCGATTCCAAACTTTTGAATGGTAATGTGTGTCTGTATGACAAGAAGCAATTACTTTAATAGACAGATGAAGCCAGCTGTGTTATAAATTCCATTTCTAAAAAGAGCATATCAGTGCATTGATTTTTTTCTTCCCATTACAGTCCTGTGTAAAAAAAAAGGAAAATTGAAACCCTTCTCACAATGAGAAAACAGGCATTTGCCTGTTAATTTGACTTTGATGGTCCCTTGTGCCAAGTAGAATAGAGCCTGGAACGTCTGCATATTACCCTGTGCCACTTTCCTGCTGGACTAGGTGGGTATCCTGACTTGGAACCGGGGTGGGGTTTAGCATGGGGGTACGCTACACTGACCACTAGTGTAGAGAAGGGGGGCTGGCAGAAGCCAGTGAAGGGAGAAGCTACCCTGAAGAGAGGTGAGAACAGGGAGGGGGTTACAATTGTTTTGTCTAGAGTTCCTCAAGCACAACTACAAAGATGTTGCAGGGGCCAAAAGCGCTTTTGAAAGTTTCCAAAAGGAGAAATTTATTGTTGGATAAACCGTCCCCAATTCGCTACTTTCTCACCACTGCTGGGGGAGGACGACCTTTGACCTCCAGTATCAAAGTACAGGGTGACGCCACAGCAGCCACCCAGCCAGCCAGAGCCGTCCCTCTCTGACTGCACCCCCGCTACCACCACCACCACCCAACCTCACACACTCCAATTCCAGCCCCCACTGCTCTGCCCCACTCAACCGCAAGAAAAAGCCTGAAATTCATGTCTTTCTCTTTGGTCTCTCCCGAGCCGTCCCTGTGGCTCAGGAGTCAAGAATTCAATTAGTTAAAAAAAGAGAAGAAAAGAGCGAGGCTGCAACAATGCAGCAATAAGGGGGCAGAATGTGCGTTCCCACACGCTAAATACAGGGCGCTTTCCCTGGGGCCCACAGAGCCAGAGGACCCACACCGCAGGAGGTGAGAATAATCACAGCTCCCTCTGAACCCCCTCATTACACACACACACACGCACACACACACACACACACACACACCTTACATTCCTTACACACACAGATAGCTTCATGCAGACACACATTACAGGCAGACATTCTCTTGAAGAGAGACACACCTTGCAGACGCCCCACACTTACTACATGCATAAACACAAACTGAGAGAAACTTCCAGCACACGCATACACACACACACACACACACACACACACACACACAGCACATCAAGACCTCTCATTATATGCTGGCCTCATACAGGTGTTCTCAGGTCTCAGGTTTACAAGGCAAGAGTGTTTTCATGTTTTCGCTTCGCAAGACACACTCTGCCTTATGTTAAACATGATGCAAACATAGCTGTAGACAAACAACCTTCCAAGTCTGTTTCCAAATGTTCAAAGCAACTCATACTGGCAGAATCCTCTGTGATAGAGACAGATTTTTCCTCCAGTGTCTTAAATTAGACATACATAGCATGTCACACAAAATTACGCAGGTGGCATGCTGACTGAGCTTTCAGCTTTTTAAACTTGAGCCTTCCTGAAAATCTGTGCTTTTAACTGTTGTTTGGACAAAACAAGACATTTGAAAAGCAGACATTTTTTGGACTATATGATTAGCTAACTGAGAAGGAAATCATTATTAGCTGCAGCCGGAATCACAATATTATTTTGTCTTCATTTCTTTATTGATGAGTGCAAGTTTAACAGACATTTCCAAGATCTATTCTCATTTTTCTGTTTTTTTTTAATTCTATTATAAAGTGGAAGATGGAACATATTACAGGAACAATGCAGTTCCAGTATTCCCACTCAATCACAATATTAACGGGAATTTTACTCAATATATGAAACAAAATGGTTAAAGTGTGAACTGTCATCTTTAAAATGTGGGTGTTAAAGGAAAGTGATGAATAATTGTAACCCAGTGTTGTTATTTCTCAGAGCTCAAAGTCATGTCCCTAGATATTTGTTTCTTCAGACCAACACTCAAATAACCAAAGATATTCAGATTTCAGTTTATGCTGCCCTCACAGTAGTGAAGCTGGAAAAAGAGAGTAGTGTTTTCATTCAACGATTGAAGTGATTATCAAAGTTGATGTAAATTCATTTTCTGACGTAATCTGTGTAATCAGTGAATTGTTTCCACACCAGAGTTTTGTCAAAAGTTGTTCTTTAGTGAGAGCAGGATAAAACTTTTTGGATGTTGAGTTTTGAATGAAAGCAGCATGTCCGATTGGTCACCTTTCTTATGGAACATACTGAAAGATCTCCATTTGTTTAATACGTATATTTAGTTGAGGCAGGATTTACGTTTTAAACTCTGAACAAAACTCACTGGAACCAAAGTGTTAAGGTAGACATGTGTATTGATCCAGGAACCATGGAGCCCAAACAGCGTGGGAGTGTGTGATATGTACTGGCAGCAGTGTTATTCATACAGCACATTATCCTAATGAGCGTCACTCCCACCACATTTTGAGAAGGACAAAGCTCTGTGATCACTGAAGCTCTGCTTCTAGTGGTTCCCAATTTAAAACTTGTCAGTCGCGCTCCTCGCTGACCCCCACCATACAAACACTTGTCACAGAGACTGCCTTTCAGTGACTCACACCAAAAATGTCTGCACATTATTGTAGATTGTGACTTTGATTTATGGCTTAAAATGCTGTTTTCTCATGTGCTTTAAATGGTCTTTTATTTTTCAAACCAAATCTTGATAAATTCATTGAATAGCTTGTTCAAAAGAAGTAAGTCCAAATAGTTTTGCTGTGCTCTGCAAGTGAAGTGTGGTACCTCATGATGAAGGCCGTAGATCTTTTCTAAGTATGCATCAATAAGTAAACATTAATCCACGAATCAAACTTTATATATAATTTTTCTACATAGAGAACTGTATACGAGAACAAACATATACACACAGTTGAAGTGTGGGCAGACAGAAAATGCAAACCAACAAGGAGGAGGAAGGAAAAGCAATTCGAAAGTAAATACTTGAGCATCATCTCATAGTTTTTTGCAGCTCATTCCATTTGTAAGGAACATAGTGGGTGAAACCAGTTCCCCAAGCTCAGTTTGAACATGTGATACAGCTAATGTTAAAATATCCAGTGACCTGGCA
This sequence comes from Chelmon rostratus, assembly GCF_017976325.1. Taxonomy (NCBI): domain Eukaryota; kingdom Metazoa; phylum Chordata; class Actinopteri; order Chaetodontiformes; family Chaetodontidae; genus Chelmon; species Chelmon rostratus. The sequence goes on along the minus strand of NC_055668.1, from coordinate 1,464,057 downwards.
TTGGACAATAAGTGCTGTATTTATATGAGACCAGAGAGTGGAGTGAAAGAGGCAGTGTTTGCAGTAATCCCTTACAGATAGATAATATACAGTACAATGCACTTCCTCTCTGTTGGTTAAGGAGGACCATCTCACCTTTTCTTATAAGATGCAATGATGAGTGAGAAGTCGAGATGCTTCTGAGTGGAGGGAGAGGCATGCATATATAGTATCACCATAATCAAGGACGAGGCATAATTGTAGCTTGTAGAATTGTCATCTGACAAGGGAAAGAGATGCATGATTTGATTATATATAAAATCCAACTTTGACCCTTAGTTTGCTTGACAGTTCCGTGTACAGCCAGTATACCAAGTATTTCCAACACTCAGTAATTTCAGAATGAGGACCCTGAGGAGTGTGGGCAGTGACATTAGGCAGGATGCTCTTAAGTGACTTTAAGAACGTGGATTATAGGTTTACAATGGCCAGAATAAGAGAAGGTGTTTTCAAGATATTAATAACTGATTCATTTTTATTTCACATGATCAGAATATCAAACATGTACAGGTTACACCTTCAAAAATGCAAAATACTAATACCCTAGAATGAAATGAATATGACAAATGGTATATTTGTATAAATGCAATAGCAAGAGATTTGAACATTTTAGCATAAATCATAGAATTGTCATATTGATGATTATATTTCGGTGTACTACAATGCACATGTCATGATGTCTGGGTCATAATTACGCTGTGACCAGTTCAAATAATAATAGTGATAATAATAATGATAATCAAGTCCTTTCATCATGCACTAGCCTGTGACATTACAGATGTTCCTACTGCCTTCATGACTTGTCAAAAAAAATCTAATTAAGACATGTAATTCCATTCTGACTGCCTGCCTGCCTGACTTTTGTGCAGACATGTATGTTGTACCTCTGGATATCTAGAAATCAGTTCTGACTTCTGGAATGTGAAATCCAAATGTCACTTTAATTAGGACTAATTATGACAATGACGTCAAGATTCCAATTCACTTCTGACTTGTAGATATCTTTAAACTTAGGTGTAAAACATCAAAGTCCGCTTTATAGAACAACTATGTGTACACATAAAAGGAATTTGACACCAGTTTTGAAGTTGCTCTTGTACTTTAGTTGTACACAGAACAATTTACAGGATGACTGAAATAGACATACAGCTAAATGCAAGGACAACAAAGATAAGACATATATAGGACTATTATGTACATGTATTTGGCTGAGGAGTAGTTATACATGTTAGAGCACAGCATGTATTTCACACTGTAAATATATCATTCAGAATCTGTAGGTAAATGGATGTTTTAGTGTTACAGGATTTACGTCAAGTTCTGACTGATTAAGGTGTTCATCAGAGTGATGGCCTGTGGGAAGAAACTGTTCTTGAGTCAGGTTGTTTTGGTGTTCTGTAGCACCTACCAGAGGGGACAAGTTGGAACAGCTTGTGTCTAGAGTGCGATGGATCTGCAGTGATGTCTGCTGACTTGATGTACAAAGATGTAAATGGAGGGCAGGTTAGCACCAGTGATTTTCTCTGCAGTCCTGACCCAGGTTGTTCTGGCTGCAACCGGGAGACCCTCGTGTCACCGATTCGGATGAGGCAGATGACCGTTGTGTGAGAATTTCAGGAGTTAATAGAGGGGTCTCCTGAGGTGCAGTCATTTGTGTAGAAGGAGAAGAGCAGTGGGGAGAGCACATGTCCTTGAGTGGCTCCAGTGTTGATGGTCCAAGTGCTGGCTGTGATTTTTCCAAGCCTCACCTGCTGGTTCCTGTCTGTTAGGAAGTTTGTGATCCACTGACGAGTGGGGGCTGTCACACAGAGCTAACATAATGGCAATAGGAATGTCTTTGTACTTAGAATACTGGTTGAGATATCTTCAATTTTTTTTTTTTCATAAATGAATTGTGGATATCACTATGTTAATCTGTTCATACTAACAAGTGATTGTCTGGGTACCCACTGTAAATGCTCATAACATCTGATTGACAAGTTTATCAAAATGTATATTGCAATCAAATTATGTATCAGTCATTGAAGCTGTTATCTCATTATTATGTTTAACATATTACACCCCTTATCAATTCACAATTAACAAGTGATCACATCATATGAAGTTTTTAAGAACATTTAAAAATAAATAACAAGTCTCTTTTTTTTTTACAGATGAAAGATGTAATTCATATACAGGACATGCCCCTCAATATTAGAATTCAATACTTGAGTTAAGGTTCAACACCATTTCTGAATTTGAAGCCAGAACTGAATATGTTTATAAATTCTCTTGCTGAATCAAATAAGAGGTAGAACATTGATCAGATGGATGGTTTGAAATGGGAAGTGTCTGAATGGAACCAGCTATTACAGCATTAATTGATCTGATACGACCAGTAGTTAATGATGGCTACTAATAGTTAATTTTAGATATAATAGGTGTTACTGTGTAACTGACATGACTCTCTTACTCTTACCTACTTGTGTGACGCTATGTTTTAGCGTTTACAGTACCATTGTCCTGTCATTTGTGCCGAAAGTGGGCACTGCTCACCAGAAGTTGTAAATTCTTGACTATGACCACATGTGATTCCTGAATCAGCTAGCTAACACGAGCCCGTTGTTGTGTCTGCTGTGTGTGTCCAGTGTGACGGTTGTGTTGGGTCCCGGTCTGTTCCAGCTGGATGAACAGAGCCGAGAGGCCGGCTGAGGAATGTCCTGGTGACCCTACACACAGGAGACACTAACAGAAGCCAAAAGGACCCCAGGGGGGTGGGGATGGGACAACAGGGTCTGGGCATACGTGTATGCGTGCATGTGTGTGTGTCCATGCATAATAGTGTGAATTTGTGAGAGAGAAAGTGCATGTTTATGTGCATGCACATGTTTGCCCATGCATATCGATGTGTAAGAAAGGGCTAGAGGAGCAAGGGAGAGGAGGCTGGGAGTGAAAGTGAGAATGAGAGAGAGAGGGAGTGCGTTTGTGTGTTTGTGTGTGCGTACGTACGTACGTGCATGTGTGTCAGCAGGGGTCAGCACTTGCAAAGCACCCTTTGACCATTGTCTCCCTCCCTGACCAATATAAAAGCATCATAACCCTTTGAGCTCAGACATATTTAGAAAGCAGATAAAAGCACTTTTTACAAACTAGATACACGTCAGGCACAAAGCCCGGGGTCAAGCGCAACAAATTAACAACCCTCTTTCTGACGGGAGGTGGGGGTGGTGGGGGTGGTGGGTGACTAGGCAAAGCTAAACCGTCCCTGGAGTCCAGAGCCAAATGCCTCCACATTCCCAGAGCCGGGATGTGGGCTGTTCTCTTGCATTCATGTGTAATTGGTCCTCGGGGCAGAGGCTGAGATAAATACTGACTTACTTTTTGTGTTTGTATTATGTCCTCTTAATAGAAGACTTGTTTGGAATTCCCTAATTCCTACAAAAGTCGAGATGGCCATTATGAAAGGCCACGAAAGAATTTAAATAATTTGTCAATCAGGGTCACAAGCGCCATTATAGCCAGACTTTACACATCGAAATCTCAACCAACTTTTACATTTGGGAAAATACGGCATATACTTAAAATAAAATGTGCTTAGCAGCATATGCACAATTATACACTTACAATTCAAAACAACTCAAACTGGAATTCATCATCAAAGAACCACAGCTAGGACAGCCACAGGATAAATCTATTAAAGTTTAAAGGGTTACTTCTCATATTGACACAATTAGTTAATTAGTTTAGTGGAGTCATCCATAAATCAACAAATATGTAATTTAATTAATTAATGTAATTTATCACATATTAAGAAAAAATGCCAGACAATCCCTGGGTCAAGATTCTCCAAGTTTTAGGATTTGCATATATTTTTTACATCTTTTTAAGTAAATCTCTTTGGGTTTTGGACTGTTGGTCACACAGATTAAGCTATTGAGCTATTTGCCACTTTACAAATTGTGGTGTTCATTTCATACTATTTTGTCACATTTTCTATACTAAATCAGGATTGTCAAGATCTAAAGACACAGAAGTTAATTTGTGGTCCTGGTAAGACGGGGGATAGCCAGGACTTTTCTACTGGGCTGACCAGGTTAGGCCAAGTGATCCACTTGGGATGGCAAAAAATAGCTGCTTCTGATATACAAAAAATTAAGATAATTTTATCAACTAAAATTATTATTTAGGCCTCTGAAATCCCCTCACATGCCTAAGGTATCGTACTCTTTCTGTTACAAACAGAAGAAGTAGGGAGGTCCAGGGCTGTGCTCTTTTTTTGGACAGCAGCCTTTTAAATGTTCACTTCTAGTTTCTTTTAACTGTGTATTTTCATCTGCCTGCACTCTCAGTGCTGTGTTTTTTTAAATGAGAGTGACTTTTCACTGCACCGTTACTTATTGTGGGTAACCATGGCAATGTTTTGCACATAGCCTGCTTATTCTGCTGTTTTGTAACAGTGTTAGATTTTCTTCAGGAGGCTGAGTAGGTTTTAAATGCAGAGTGATGTTGATTGTAGTGCAGCACATTTTGGACAATGTAGGCTATTAATAGACAATAACAGTTATTTCACAGACTGGAAGATAGGTAGATAGGCCATAGGCAGCTCACGAGGTAAAAACAAGACAAACCACAGTGTCGTTGCTAGTAAAAAACAAAAAAGGAGATTTATGAAAGCAAGTATTTATAGTCCTAGTTTAATCATTTTCACATCCTTTCCTAAAATGGTTTAATTAAATGTATATTTTGTTTTATTTTATTATCATTATTATTATTTTAATTATAATTATATTTGATTTAATAGATTGCAGAACAGCTGCATCAGTATAAAGTATCAATGAAGAGTCATAAACTGTATCTACTGAGTAAGCCAATGCAGTGTTGCTGCTACACGAATACTTCACCCTGTCTGTGAAGACCGTTGATCATACTTCAGAATCTGCACTTCTGAGACAAGCACCGTCTTCTGGAAGGCCAGAACAGCGAGACGAAAGATGCTTTTGCATCCTAAATCACAGCATAGGAAAAGGACAGAGAGTATCTCATTACCAAATTTCATTACCCAAAACAGTGTTAGTTAAAATTTCATTTGGGCCTTTCAAAACTTTAACTTCTGACAAACTTACTATGTCTTTCCAGAAAGTGTCCTTGTTTGTCAGGATAATCCGCAGACCTCACTGTTGACAGTTTTCATGGAAACTATTTTTTCATTTTTGTGGTACAAAATTCTGTGTAGTCCAAAAACATTATTTTCCTATTTTTGTATTTTTCTTTCCTGGGTAAGTCTTGATCAGAAAGGTTGCAGTAGCCAGCAGCTGAAAGAGCTGTGTCGACAACCAGACAAGTTTAAAATAATGCTTAATGTCTAAAATATGTCTAAATAACCTTGACCTGTTTTCACCTTGGGTTGCACACAGGGCAGCTCACACATGCAAGAGAGCCGCACTCAGTGGAATTAAACTACTTACCATCAGGACACACACTTTTTTTTGTCTTTGACAGTGTGATAATCTGACATTTTCACACATCGTCACAGATGACCACAGCGCTAAAAAGTGAGTCTTCCAGGTAAAATATCAGACTTGACACATAGGCCGAGTTCTGGAGCAGTTGCAGATGCACTGGCCTGTAGTGCAGTTAAGCGGAGACATGGATAATATTGTATTTGTTGTAGTTCTAGGTGAAATGTATTGATAATGTAACAATGTATATATTGTAAGTATTTTTAGAAACAAAAGTACACATGCAACCTAATAGTTTAAACCTTACCCCAAACTGGCAAACACGATTTAACGTGGACTATTTTGATTCAGGTACAGCACTAATATTGTGTGTATTGTTTCTGTACCCAGACTTTGGAAAGTCATCTAACAAGTCAACCTCCAGAGTCCTGTTTTGACTCCAGGCATATAGATAAAAACATGGATTGAATGGTGTCCTGTAGAGGATGTCATTGGTTTGTACTGAGCTGGGATCAGTGAATGGTGACAGTCTGGACAGCAGCAATGAGTTGGTGGTGGTCTTGGGAAAGCGTGGTACTCCCTGTGCGGTCAGTGTGTTGATTTGGAGCTAACAATGTTGGTACTGTTGGATTCAACCCCCAGCAGGGGCTCTCACACATTTGATATGTGTGTGTGTGCTTCCCATGTCTGTGCCCAGCCTGTATGAATGAGTGTGTGTTTGCAAGCATGAGGATGTGTGTAGATGTGCTTCTACATATCTGGGATTTGTGCTTCTCTCTCTCTCTCTCTGTGTGTGTGTGTGTGTGTGTGTGTGTGTGTGTGTGTGTGTGGCTGGCTGGCTGTGTTCCCACTGAGGACTCAGTTAGTTTGTGTGACCCTGTCACACAGGCCCTTAGATTATACAGCCAGCTGATGAGGTTACCCAAACGGCAGCAGAGGCCCAGCATGCTGCTAATGATGAGAGGAGGAGAGGGGAGGCACAGATTGGGCAGAGGAGGGTGACTCAGTTTGTTCAGAGATGTGTGTGTGTGTGTGTGTGTGTGTGTGTGTGTGTGTGTGTGTGTGTGTGTGTGTGTGTTTGTGTTTGTGTGTGTGCATATGTGTGTGCATATGTGTGTTTAGGGGGGACACTTGCCCCACATTAGGCGAGAGAGTCTCTGACCTTAGCAGCTATAATATCAGTGCAAGCTCTGACCCCAGATCAGGCCTGTTTGGTGCTTCAGAAGGGGTGAGAGAGCTAGGGGAGACAAGGGGGGAGTCGTTCTTTCATTGTATGGCCGGTGTCCCCTGCCCTGCCTCTGACAGCGTCATGGCCCAGTGAGGGGTGAGTAATGTGAGTAATGGAGAGTAATAGGGTCCAGATAGTGAGTGTGACCGTAACCCTATTGTATCCTGTGTCAGCGGGGTCAGAGGTCACCCACCGCGCATACTGGTCCTGGCCCTGTCCGACCCATTTGGACCATAAATGAGTTTACCCAACACTAATTACTGGGGGCCTGCCAATGGGCCGTGCTGCTTAATGGGCCTGACAGCTGCCTGTCAGGCCCATTAAGCTGCCCCCACCCTCTAGCCCTGTCCGATCCTGCTACCCCTTTAACCCACCCCCCACCCCAAACACATCCCACTCCTCACCCCTGTGTGTTGATGCCAACAGCATCCCTCTGTCACAGCTCTGTTTGGTACTGTCTGGACTGCTGCATAGTCTTTCTGACAGTCTGAGAAAACTCATCCGCAGCCCAGTTGGATGAATTTCTTCAATATCTTCAATATCTTACTGAGGACATTGGTGGAATAATGCATCATAATAACAACAAACGGGACATGTTGAATAGAAAATATACATAAAATACTGTCCAGTCTACATCTCCCTCTATCTGTGTCAGAGGCATGGGTTTTGTTATTTATTTTAGAAGTGCTGGGACAAAATTTATTTCGGAAATAACACACTTTTATGAAATGTGTGTTGTGTTCGGGCGCTCAGTGGCATGGAGATGGTGGCATGATCGTGGTTTTCGGAGATGACCATTTAGCAGCATCCCTGGTTTGGGCCTGGCCTGGCCTGGGACCATTTTACAAGTTGTTGTACTGTTTGCTCTCATCCCTCTTCTGTCCACTAGGGCTGTCAGAATTGGCCAAAAATTACATTTTAATATTCCTTCAAAAAAAAAAAAAAACACCATCTGAATATCTATTTTTGTGCATTATGTCCACAGAAAAAATATGGAAAAACTGATACAATGAGAGACATATCTGAGAGATCTCTCATGCTTGTATATTATTTCAACATAAATGTCTTTTAAAAGACCTACATACCCACACATTACAACATAAACAACTGAAATTATGTCCTATGCATTGTGTTTGAATTCGCTCATTTCAGCTTTGCCTACATTTTATTTTCAATCAATGAAAGTGACGTGTGCATAGTTGTTCATGTCCAGGAAGATTTCAATGTCCCAGACAAACGGGAGAGATTCCGGTCCGATCTGATTATGGACTATGGTTTTCCCTTGTTTTCGTGTCCAAGTGTCTAATGGAGACAACAGTTTTTGATTTTTTTTTGTTTGTTTGTTTTCAGTGTTGAAAGAGCGCTGCAGCCGGCAGTCACAAAACAAACTGCTGCATAATCTCTCTGGGTGTTTGGTGTTGCCACTGACAGGCTCAGATTGTTATAATAAGTGTCTGAAAATGTCATGGAAAGGATGCCTACAAAGATACAGAGTGATATCCTTTTTGTTTAACCAGAAGTAGCTCTCAGACCAGTTCATCTTTCACTGTGCCAACAATCATCACCAACTCTGGGTATTTAAAATAAATTCTTCATTCACTGAGTCTGGTGAGGCGCTAGAGAGAGGGCAGACATCAGAGAAGCAGTGGAGGAAGCAGCATCCACATCTAACACAGGAATTATTTTCATCGGACATTATGACAAGAGAGATTTAAATATGTCAGCACTTCCTGGTGCAGCAATAACTACTGCACAATGGAAATTATGGTTTTGAGACTTCTGTCCATCTTCAGTGCATCTACCATGGCGCCGCTGCTTTTTTTCCACAATCGAATATTAATTTTCACAATTGCAGATATGGATGTTTTTCCAATTTGAATATAAATTCAAATTTAGAATATTTGTTGACAGCCGTACTGTTCACTGTCTAATGCAGGCATAAAATGTAAAAAAAATACATTTAAAAATACCAAAAATTCCAACAAAAAATACTAGAAATGTAATTCTGTAAAAATCACATTTACACATTTTGACTCAATTAAGTGTGTCATTATTCTGATATTATCCAGGTACTCTGAACTAAACGCACATCATCTGTGATTCAAAGTTGAGAGGATCTTCATTTCAGGATACATCTGTCTGTTTTTTTCATTAATTCATCATCATTGCTGGCTTCGTTTCAGGGTCTTGGCACAGTTTCCACACATAGAAGTGTTAGGCAAAGAGAAGACACAATGTGACAGCAGGATAGCAGCACTAGTTGTCTTGTTTGAGCAGTTAAATGAAGGTACTGACTTGCATCACATTCTGACAGCATTCCTGATATATGCTCCACCACAGCTGGAGCTAATAGCTTCCTTCCCTTCAGTGTGGTTTACAGGCAGGGAGTTAACCTTGGGGTCAACATAAATGTGGTTTCTGGTTTGAATTTACATACAGTCAGTCCCTGAAACAATCTCTGGAATTTTCTGACCTGTACATTAGGCCATCTGGTTTGTCTGCAGGCTGCAAATGACTTGTTACCAATGTTGTCCCTTAAAGGTGACATATTATGGTCATGGTTCATCTTTTTATTTTTGGTGTCTACAAGAAAATGTTTACATGCTTTAATGTTTAAAAACCACTTTCCGTACTTCTGCTCACCTCTGAAATGCTCTGTTTTAGTGCCTGTCTCTTTACAGCCAGGCCCAGTCTGCTCTGATCTGTCAGCTTCTACTGGGCTGAGCAGACACCCATCAACTTCAGCATCAGCTCTGCCATTTTTTGCAACCAGGAAATTGCTGTAACTGAGTTTAGTTGCGTTTCCACTGTGTATATCACATTAATAAGTGCTTCTGAACAATAAACTTCACAGCCGTACACGTTTGAGCGGGAATCTGATCTGAAATCATGGAGAAATGAACATCAGCAGTCAAGATTACTGTTTTTTCTCAGGCATACTTTCGCTGTCTCTGTCACATGTTGTTAGCTTAGTGCTTATGCATAAACTCTCATAGACTCTGTTTTACGTTTGTGACAGTGACAGTCACGTTTGTGAGAGGTGATGTGCAGAGAATTTGTCGTGAAGAGATACAGAGGTAGCATGTTAGCATGTCATTTTACATGTAGCACAGTAACTTATGAAACACTTCATCCACACAGGATGTGGGGACTGAAAGTATGATATGAAACAAATACAAGATGTGAAACATTAATCAAGTAAATATTTCTGGTAAAAACACACCTAATAAATGTACAAAGGTTATCACAATAACAGTGTGATCACTGCAGCCACCCATATGTTATCCTCTGTGTACACAGTAAATGCGTCAGACCAGTGACACTTATGATACTGAGTAATTTGGGTCTTTTCACAACATGACTTTTTACCAGATTTATGCTTTATAATGTTTGTCAAAGCTTCAGATTGTCTGTTTGATACTCTTTTAAAATACTGCAGAGAATTCTGTATAATTTATATTGTGATCTGTCAACAGCATTATAAATTTGGAGTGAAGTGGAGAAATGTCTTGTGTTGCTTACAGAGTCACTATTTGCTACTTTTAGTAAAGGATTATAAGATGACTCATTTTCTGACATTTCCGGAGGCAGGGTGTTAAGTAGACCAGGTTTGACAGAAAATGACAGAAGAAAATGTGTGAAGTGACCAACCCATTCATTCTTGAGTCTAGCATACTGTGTATTGCATTTCTAGGCGATCCGACCACAGTTACTGTCATTTAAACAATTCTTCTTTCACTTTCTATAAGGATCACTTCATCAGTTGATGTAGCCTCCTAACAAAAGTCACAGTAGTATTTATAGTAATTCCAGTGGGTATGATCTTCTCATGTGAATTATTTTGAGCACTGAAAATCCTTTGTTCATATATTGTCATATTCTCTGTTTCTGAGGCTATTTTCAGTAATTGCACCTACAAGGTTCTTCATGTAGAACCATAGAACCATACACTGTGGGAGGCCTCTGTGGTGATGTCTCCACATCACTGAGGACTGTCTCAAGGACTGCTGCTGAGCCTGGAATAACATGACAGAAAAGGTTCAAACACTGGATTTGACTGCATTAGTTTCAGCAAATAAACTGGCATCTGACACACACACACACACACACACACACACCCTTACAGGGATATTTGAATAACTCACAATATGTGTGTCGACTCTGTCAAAGCTGTGGCAGAGTCTGCAGAGCCATAGCCTGTATAAAACACATAATGTAACCCACAGGTTTCTCAAGAACCAGTGTGAAGCTTAAGGACAGTGCCTGACTCCATCTAACTCCCAGCTAATGCAAAAATGGGCAAAGTGGTGGAGTGTGTGTGGAGCTGAGGCAGGCTGAAAGAAACCTGATTGTTGGATCCTTGTTGCTAGTTGTCACTCAAAGTGGCTATGTCCATAATTAAGCAATTATGCATACCTTCAAGCCTTAACATAATTTAAACAAGTGAGTTTTAGAAAAGAATCACCTCCTGTACAGTAGTCATGAACAGGGAAGTTAGCTTTAGAGACCAAAACTGTTTTTTTGTACCAGGCAGCAAATATATATATTATATATGGGGGTCGAGTCACTTTTGGAGCCAGCGTCAAGGGGCCATTTGACGACTAGGGAGTTCTAAGAACTAATAATTATAATTTCATTATTCATAATATCTCATACATCATTTAATTAATCTACAGAATAATTTGGGTTTCAGGTTAAATTAAATTGTCAATTTAATCAGGTTGGTTTATGATGAGTTGTAGCCTTGATATGCCAACATGTGTCTTATCTGATATGTGAATTGAATTGGTAAAAGTTTTAGGTGCTTTGAAAATGAAAATGCATTTTCGTTTCTGTATTAGTTAGCTTGAATGTCCCTTTTGAATTTGACATGGTACTTCTAGGTTTAGACTACTTCCCATGGGTGGGGTTGATAGGGCCTCATCTAAAAAATGGAATATCAGCCTGGCAGTGTTGTCCATGCTGGAAGTTAAACTAGTACGTCACTGACTTCAGAGGTGTTAGTGTGTAAAGCCTGGCCTCAGAGCTGTCCAACCACCTGCAAGAATTCAACATGTATGACTTTAAGTGGATCGTGTGAGGTGGGAAATGCCCCCCCCCTCCCCGAAAACGGAATGGAGTTTTTTTTTTTTTTTTGGTTTCTCTCTCTGCATCAGTCTCTGTTTTTCCATCTACAATGTTCTCATCCAGCCAGCAGCATTTGTCAGTAACTATCTCTCTGTGTGAAAAAGGCGGGTCCTCCCCCCTGTCCATCAACCCCGTAGGAGGGCACTAAGCCCTGAGACTCTGGCCCGGCCCAACAGAAGCCCCCCTACCAACAGCACCCCTGGTCACCACCCCACCCTCTACATAGCTTCTAACACCCAAACACACCTCGTCAGCCCACTCCCACAGCGCTCCTCCCCTCTCCTTTCACAGCTCTCCCACCTCTCCACATGCATAGCATTCACTGTGCATACCTAGGCTGCTAATACCGACCTGCCACTCCAATCAAAGGATCACGACTGTTGTAGTTTCTTCTCTTTTCTTCTACTAGAAAACAATGTGTGGTGGATAGAGGCAGGGGCAAAGGAGAGTGTGTGCTTATATGTGTGTGTGTGTGTGCGTGCTGCTATATGACAACAAGAATCATTATCATTTTTTAACTCTTATTTGGATTTTTCATGATAAACAACTTCCCAAGAGAAGAATGGACTGTTGTCCCAGTCTTTATATTATTTAGCGTCATTTTAGAACAGTCGTTTATGAACATCCTGCTCCCAGATTGGTAGACGGGCCAACCAGTGTGTATTCTGTGCCACCACTGAAGTACATTGTGCAGGATGGGCTCATTCATGCACAGCAGAAGAAACTCTTCCAAGATGACATAAAGATTATCTTTTCCTGTTTTGTGTAATGTTAACTATTAATAAATAAAGTAAAAAAAAAAAAAAAAGTGTGTGAGAACAATCTGTTCAAAAAACTATTAGTTGCAACCGTGTGCATGAATACATATTGAAGTACAGCATGCCTAGATATGGTTATTTAATTTAAAGTTTGAAGCTGTTAGTGGTGAAGGGATGTTTTCAGTGTCTGTCACTGTCATTCATACAGTCATTTTAGGTCTGCTCTGAGAATCAATCCATTCTATATTTATACAATTTTAAATTGGGTTGAATATTTTGTTTGGTGGACTGTTGTTCGGACCAAACAAGACATTTGAAGATGTCCCCATCTAAACCCTAGCACAAGTACAAAATACCACACACGAACTTCTGGAAAGAAGAAATTCAGTTACCAGTTGGCCAAGAGAGTAAAATAGACTTAATCAGTCCCCGTGGTGTTGTTAATCAGTTGTTGCCGATGGTTTATTGATTGGTGGTAAATGAGCCACTTTTTGCGATTTAGAACATATCATATCTGATTTTGTTTGTGGCACACTGTGAGTTATCACAGCTGTGATATATTGACTGATATTGACTGATTGTTAGCCAACACACAGGGCTGGCTTTGTCTGAATGACATCATTTTCAGTCAGTATGGGCTCGGCCCATATGATAACATATTTATTCTGCTGCTGCTGCTGTCATTCACACAGTTCCACTGGTTAATGTACTCTTTGTGAGACATTTCATATACCTCTCTGTCTGTCTTCCCTTCTCCCTCTGTATGTGCAGCTCCTTTGTGACAGGCACTGCATGCTGTGAGAACTTCTCCCCTCTTCGCATCTGGGATGTTGAGCGGTAAGTGACGAAGCTACTCTTGCATGCTAGAGCATTGCCGTATATTGTAACACAAACATGTTTTGTGTTTTCAGATGTTTTTTTTCATCCCACATGCTTATGCAAACATGCACTGCAATACTGCAATCCTGCAATCGTAGTTATGGAAATTATGAAAATGCTGCACACACATGCGGTGAAAGCCAAGGTTTAGTAGGGCTACCTTTACATTTTTTTTTTACCTGGCAACAAGCAGTACACAGCAAATGGAACCTGCCATAAAACAATGATGCTCTATCATTTTGCTTATTGGGTGTTGGCCTTGTGATCCAAATGACATTAAGTTGTTAATTGCACGAGATGGCCTGCGATGATCTAGGTGGGAATAATTTAACAATGGCAAGAAATACCAGGCAGAATTATACATTTAATCCCAGCCTGGTTTTTTGCAAGCAGGTAAAACATGGTATGTGCAACTATACTTTTATACACCAAGATGGACAAAACACATTGCAAATTAAATTTTATCAGCAAGCTAAGTAGAACATTAAAGTTACTCTTTTCAGTCTTTTAAGATGTAGCTTAATTTTACATTGACATAATGAGTTGAAGTTATATGACCGTTAGAAAGACTAACTGCATGTCTGATTTGGTGAAGGTGCTGCCTCACCTGTCTCACCATTACGTCTGCATGTTGGATTCTCAGATTCTCCCAGGTACTCACTGTCTCCACAAATGTATGTCAATGGACATGGGTGTGTAGTTCCTCTGCTGCTTCCTCTCAAAGTGCAAAACCTGTCCCTCTTCTCAGATTGAACATCCTCGATTCTTTTCCTCCCCCTCCACCCAACGGAGATGTGAGCAGAGAAGCTGCGTCATCTATCCAATTGTTTTATTTTAGCCTTTTGTTGTATTTTATGATCTCTGTCAGGTGAGCATAGCAGTGTTCATGACAACATATATGTTTACTTTTAATTGAATTCACAATGTGGCATGTTATGACAGCAATGTAGGGATGTCATACATACATTTTTTGTTTAACACACACATATATGTAGCCTTTATACAAACACAAACACACTAACTTCCTATACATATATATATATATATATATATACATATATATACACACACACACACACACACACACACACACACACATATATATATATATATATATATATATATATATATATATATATATATATATATATACATATAGTATTTGGTGTTCGCCAAACAAGTCCTCTGTTCTGGTGTCGAAATAATTCAGTTTTACACTCATCTGTCCAAAGAACATTATTCCAGAAGTCCTGTTCCTTGTCTTTGTTTCTCTCTGGCAAACTTCAGTCTGGCCTTAATGTTTCTCTTAGAGAGCAAAGGCTTCCTCCTTGCACACCTCCTGTGAAAGTTAAACTTGTGCAGTCTCTTTCTGATTGTAGAGGCATGCATTCACATCAACAGTCGCCAGTGCCTGCTGTAGGTCCTGTGATGACATTTCACGGTTTTTGGAGATTTCTTTAAGCTTCATATACTCTCGGGGTGACTTGTGTAGACGGCCAGACCTGAGCATGTTGGCAGTTATTTTGAATGTCCTCCACTTGTACACTATTTTCCGGACTATTTTCTTCCAATTGGTGTTGTCAAACCAGTCTGTCAGTGCCATCCTGGACTCCTCTGATCATCTCTTCACATGCCTAGTGGATAGCTGTTGTTTAATCACCAAAGGTATGTAGGCAGGTAGCAGACCAGTGGGGGCAGGGGTGAAGAACTGTATCCTTTGTGCTTGCGTACAGTCCAGTGTTTTGTTGTTTCTGGTGTGGCATTTTAACATACTGGCTGAAGGTGGAGAGAGTTGAAGACAGGGGAGCATGGTTGAAATCTCCAGAGATGAGTAGGAGGGCCTGGGTATGCGATGTCTGCAGATGTGAGACTGCCAGGTGTTGGAGCTTGCATGCTGCTGCAGCATCAGCCGAGGGGGGGTGTACACCGTTATCGAGATGAGGTGCAAGAACTCCCTCAAAAGGGTTTATGGCTGAACACTAACAGCTAGCAGCTCTATGTCTCTCGTGCAGTGCTGCTCCTTAACACTGATGTGTCCTGGGTTACACCATCTGTTGTTCACAAACATCGCTATGCCCCCACCCTTCCTCTTATCACTCTCCGTTACTCGCCTGTCCGCTCTTAGAAGTTGAAAATTGTCTAAAGCAACATGGATGTCTGGCATGAGTTTGTTCAGCCGCATCTCTGTGAAGCACATTATACTACACACCTGGTACTCCGGTACTGCAGTCTGGTTAGCACCGTTAGCTCTTCAATCCTATTAGGGAGAGGGCTTACATTTCCCCATAATAAGAGAAGGTATGGATGGTTTATACCGTCTTCTCTTGTCCCGGTGCTTTGCTCGGGCTTTGCATCCCCTTCTCCGTCTCCTTATCTCCACGGGGATCTCCGATCTTTCCACTGGGTGTACGTGCATGTGACTCATGTTTCCAAGTGTAAACAATGGAGCCATGGCTGAATGGATCTCCAGAGGTTGTTTTAAGAAGTCCATAAAAGAGTAAAACACTAAACACTAGTCTCATCTGTGGGTATGCCCGATCAACAGAGACTATTGACAGAAAAAGGACAAGAAAAACACAAGAAAACACTAAAACAAAGAAAAGCAGCCTAAGCTGCTGTAACAAGCTGGATATGTCCAGAGAAGATCTTCAGTTCCTTGACGTGACTTCACAGTCAGTTAGACTTGTGGAGGGGCATTACAGCATCACTCTGTCACTGAGGAACAAGCTCTCTAAGTTTGTGAAGAATCCAGTATTTCACACAGAGTACTCAACATTTCTGGCTGGCATCACTAAAAAGGCCTTTGCAATGAAGGTACTCAGCACAGACCTCAGCCGTAATGATGGTTCAGTTTGATTGCAGAGTGCTATACCAGGGTACTGCTCCGAGTGACCAGCTGTTAAAGGGACCAGATGTCACCATCTCTCTCCTCGGGGTCATTACCAGGTTCAGGCAAAACTAAGTGGCAGCCATGACCAATGTGGAAGCAAAGTTTCACCAAGTGAAGTTAGTTAGATTAGAGAGATCAGAGACATTCTGTTGATTGTTGATGACTCAGCACTATGCAAGTCCTGGATCATGGGAAAGGTCTTCCATACAGTCTCAGACAAGTTTGGGCTGGTAGATCAGATCCAGATCAAGACAAAGTCAGAGTAACACATTACCTACAGGGTATTTCTTGTTTTATTTATTGTGAACATTTATCATGTCAAACAATATTATTTTTAATTTTACTTTCAGATTTATATTAACAAAATTGAATGTAAATATCTGTATAAAATCATATTGTGTTTTAAGCAAGTCATACAAGCACATGGATACTGAATGAAGTAAGTGTTTTGCAAAGACAGGCTATATAAAAGAGAATGAAGGAGACTCTTCTCTGAAGGTTGTATGAAAGAAAGAAAGAGTGAGGTTACACAGCAGAGTGTACAAATACACAATCCTGCATATTAGTTGCCCCTCAGAAAATGTTAAAACCAAAACTAAGCTTTTGCTCTCACTGTCTCATCTTGCTGTCTTCTTTGTAGAGTGACCACCCTGCTCTTCCTTCTCTCTCATTCTGTCATTTAAACCAAACTTTGTCACAGTAGTGTCAGCATGACAGCTCATGATAGCTCATAATGTCCCCACAGTGTTTCTGTTGATGTGAATTTTCCATGTAAAACATCTGCAACTGCACAACTGCAGCAACAGTGTGGCCCTTTACCGATACAAAAAGCAAGTGAAGCACAGGTTTGAAAACACTATGGAACACACTCATCTTGAGCAAAGAGCAGTTCAAAATGAGGGGCCTCTGAAAATTCCTGTCTCTGAAAGGAGAGGCTTAAACCTCATACATCCCTGCCAAGGCAGCTGTAATTCCCAGCTTTACCTGGGCCAATTAAAACAGACCGACGCGACACAACACAGGGCTGGACACAAAAAGCTGATTCCTTCTCCCAAATGGTCGGGAAATCTGAGGAGGGGAGAAGGCAGGAGACACACAGGGAGAATGGAGGAAGGGATGAGTGGGCAGACTATTCTTCAGGTTGCAGGTGGTGAGGGAAATTGACATGGTTACCAGGTACAACAGAGCTAGATAATGCATGTGTCAAACCACAAGTTTTTAAAAAAATATCCATGCTATTATTACTTTCTCAGATAAGGTGTGCTAGAGAGAGCAGGTAAAATCAATACAATGTAATTACAATTCAAGTCATTGTTTTAAAAGACAAATTTCACAAATTACAAAATTGCCTGAGGGGGTTTCTCAATTTGTTTACTATGTGACTCCTTCTATCCTTAGACCCTCAGTTTGGATAAGGAGACACTACCCAAATAAACCCCTTTAATGGAGAAAAATGCAAGAAAACTCAGCAGCAGCAACAGATGAGGGATCCCTCTCCAAGAACAGACAAATGTGGGATAGACCAACACAGTAGAATCACAGTATGGGCAATCAGGGTGGCAAAATTATACATAGATTGTAGACATACAGTGTATGAAGGAATATGGATCAGGGAGGGCGTTGACTAACTTTAGATGTCACCAAACAGAAACCATGGTTTTATACAAAGTTAAACAAATCTGCCTTTAAATATTATGACTCACAAAAGAGGGCTTGGCTCTCAGTAACAGCTCTCAGTAAAATGTTTAGAAGTTACAGGCTTATTTAAAGAAAGTTGAATTAACCCAAGGCAGTGTTCTCCCAATCATAAGTGCTTAGAGCAGCTTTAACTAAAGTATTGAGCACCAAGAGGTCATGGTTTACAGGGATTTTCAGAATTTTCTTGCTGCAGTAGCAAGGTAAGTTTTAAAATCAATCAATGAAAACACTCTTCTTCCTTCAGCAGTCTCTCCATGGACCAGATACTAAATATGACGCAAGAATTGTGGGCTGTTTCTGCAGTCATCTATATCTGAGTGGCAGACACACATTTCTGTAACAGATAGCCAGCAATGTTACATATTCTATGTCTGGCAAAGTGCACCATACCTGGTCTTTGGCCCAACTAAAGGCATTTCTACCTTGTCCATAAAAAGTTGTTGCTTGCCTAAATAGTAATGGCAGGTTACTTTTAGCCAGAGCCTGTGGGTGAAAGTGTGTCATACAGATATACGTACAGTACCCCACTGTGATTTTTTTATCTGAGACCTGTATACCAAGAGCTAGCAGTGAGGTTGATCAGGGTGCATTGTTCATAATTACTGCTATCATATTCATTGAAGCTTACCACTTCAATCTGCACTCGAACTGCTGTCACATCCAAGCACTAGAAATGTGTGTTTCACAGGGTGAACTGACACAGCCTGCGAACATTGGGGGTATTTGGGCCTTACGGGGTTTGTCCAGAGTGATCATCTTGCATCTTAACTTCTAAAGACTAAAGAAGTGGAGAAGGGTTTTCTAAGTAGTGTGGACATCTAAACCCTCCAACCATGTGTGTCAGCTGATCACATGATTCCGACACCGTGATCGTTAATGTGGTCCAATTACACCCCCACACTCGTAAAGTTTCCGGTTTTCCAACAGATTTTGAGCCTGGCTCCAGTGATTGGCTCTCAATCAGCCTCAGGAACATTAGTCAGGTGCAACACTGATGTTTTGTGGTAAGGCCTGGCACACACAAATTAAATTAATACAAACTCGTACAAATTAAAGACAGCAATGCAGTTTAGCATCAGCTAACAAACCTAACCTTTTTTATATTAGTGATATTACTGAACTTTAAAAGCCAGCACTGCAGTTTAGCGTCAGCTTTTCAACGTCCAGCATTAACAGCGCTGTTTCCTCAGAAATGTCCCTCTCTAGATTTATTGAGATCACAAATCAGAAGAGATGTTATGAATTTTAATGTTTTAACAAGCTGTAATAAGTAATCAACTTTACTGGCTATAAGAACAACTTCAGTCAGTTTTGGCAGTATTATCTTCCCTTAAAACAGTTGAAGCTCTTTTCATGTAAAAATAAGTATGCTTGGTACAAACTCATCTTGTTTAATATACACAGACAACTAACACAAAGTTGGATTTCTTTTCTTTTTATAATTGCAATTTAGATCTATTGGTCAGAAAAATGGCAAGTAGATATTTTTCTCAAATTGTTCAGTCCTATTTGATGCTTAGCGTGATTATTTTACACTTGTACCATCATTTTCTTTTCCTTGGCACCAACAGGCTAACTGCAGGTTGTAAAACTTGTATTGTCGCACTTAGAAAGGACGGGGGGGTCATAAAGCCCAGGCTCCTATTGAGCTCTGGTGCCTTTGATTTTAATTTCATTTAACACTTTATCTTTTTTCCCTCCATTGCAATTAATTCTGTGTCTTTTTTTTCATCTTGGCTGTACAAAGAGTTCTTATGATCAGCCATATAGAGGGGGATCCCACACAAGTGGCGCCATTGGAGCAGTACCCAAACTTTTCACTGTGTCTTCGCTCATGGCTAAACACAGAGGGGGAAAAAAGCATCAAAGAGAAAGGACCCTGACCATCACTCCCAACTCCCAAGATTCCCCTCTGTTCCTTTAGAAAGGGAGCCATCCCTTCTTTTTTTTTTACAATCAAATGGCCAGGCTGGGATTCCTGACATTCCTGAAACTGAAAAGAGTGGGGTGAAATGTCTGCGTCGAGGTGGACGCTCTGTTATACAAATTGCGGCAGTATTGTCTTTGCAGTGCACACATGTATGTGACATTTTGAAGGTGGTCATTGTTGATGAGTCCCAGGAGTCAGCGCCCCTCCTCACCACTGTCTCTCACATTCTTCCTGCTGCAGCACGCTCAGAGGTGTGGGGTAAATTGGGTGGACATGCAGCAGGTTGCATGGCTCCCCTGTTTGTTTTAGGTTTAGTAAAAGCCTCAGCGGGGCTTCTTTTCTCTACCTGTCTGATGGCTTTTGACAAGCGGACCTGTTCCCAGTGCGTCCCCAGGCTCCTGTTTAGAGCTCAGACTTAATTTTACAAGAGCTTCCAACCATTTCTGTCACAAACACACACACACACACACACACACACACTGCTTTTCTTTAACTGTCCCCACACTAAAGGATAATTTCCTTTGCTTCTATTTTTTTTTAACATTGTCAATTCATTAATGATTCCTTTCACTACTTGTGTGTGTGTGGCCCCTAAAGCCAACCTGACTCCTGCAGTGAGACCAGACAGGCTGAAATCAGGACTTAGACCCTGTATGTCACACAGCCAGTAGCCCCTTCACAACAATCACTAAGTCTGTGCCCCCTAGGGCCAACAGTCTACCCATCTCAGCTGCCACACTGCAGTGTAAACTGCTTTGTTCTCATCAGCAAGATTATTTCTCTCAAAAAAGACCTGATGATTTCCATTTGAATTGTTGTCATGTAAGCGACAAGTTTTGCATCAGGCTTAAAAGGATAATTCTCATTAGGGTAACAACCTAGATTTTATTTCTCGTAGTATTGGTCATTTGGCTGTTTTAATCCATTGTCCATCTAAATTAACTAAGTTGCACAATTTCCTTTTTTCTGCTATGCTTTAATTCCAAACATTTTATCTATCTTGTCCTCATCAGGATGGTCTGACCAGTTTGACTTTGCTTTCAGTTTCTTAGTTGGTAAATTAGAAATTTGACCTTGATTGATTGTAATGTTTGTGTACCTAGTATTTATGGTGATTTATAAGTCACGTGATTATTGATCCTCATGGACCTCTGCAGCTGGTCCACAATGCTGCTGCCCATCTGCTGTTGAACCTCCCAGAGTTTTTCTACACCACACTTTCTGTTCTGCAAGGGCGGACTGGGATGATAATTTAGAACCACTTCTGGTTGCTCTGAGTAACTATACATCTGACAGAAAAGAGTATGCAGCTCGAAATTTTCTGATTATTTCCATGCATGTGCATCTACTGCTTTCCTACATAGCATGAGATTTTTTAAAACATAGAATCAGCTTGGGGGAAGGTAGTTATGATATGATGCACTGTTGGTGCCAACACCAACCATTGCACAGTACGTTGCTCGTGAAGATATCAGTAATTTTACATTATTTAGCGGCACTTTCCTCCCAGTCTCCCAAGTGCTCCTTCTCAGTTCTACCTTTTCTCTTTCTCCAATTCCCCTTTTCCAGGAATTCTCCTGGTGCTGCTGATGGCCAGTCCAGGTCTGGGCTAATGGGACACCATTTAATGTATGCATGTTCCAAAACACATGGCAAAAATGTGTTTTTTACTTGTAATGCCCCTACCTATTATGTGCGCTGTGTGCAGTATGGCATAAGTACATTTCCACTAACTTGGGGTTGATAACTTTAACAGTGTGTGACACTAGCCACCCTGTGATTTTTACATCTTACAGTCTATGATGGTGTGTTCTCCTGAGCATATCAGTAACCCTCTGAGGGCAGACTGTTTGTGATAGTTATGACTCAGCCAGTCAGCTATGTTTTAGAGCCTGTCATGTGACACTTTCCAGTCAGGCATGCTTGAGGCCAGACTCAGGTATTCAACATTATGGACCTAGACATGCAGCGTAAAGGATGGTCAGATCAGAACATCGTGCCGCTGTTCACTAACAGATACAGTCATTTTGACAGATTATATGCTTATGCCTCCATCCTGTAATCACACGCGGCTCATAAAAGCCAGTGACCTACCAATTTGAGAATCCCTGCTGTTTTGCACTGTGCACCAGCTCATCGCATGGTGCTATTACTGACTTTAGGATCCATGCACAGATGTCAGGACCATTTTATGGAAACCTAGTTTTTATTTTCCTCTCACATTTTGCTTTGTTTTTCCCTTTTTCAGAGCAGAATAAGATTATAGTCATCTACTTTGGAGGATTTTAGAGGGTAGGGTTATGAATTGATGATCTCATTTTAGCTAGAGTGGTGGTGCTGTGATGGAGACATCATTATTTAGTTATGAATGAACAGACTCGTATCCCTTTGGCTTGAATGAGTTTCTTTTTGTGTGGCATGTGCTAAGCTCCTTGGTTTTAGTGGTAAGGGGAAAACGAGGGGTCACCACCCCACACAGACACAAACCCAGCCTCATCACAGACTCCCCATTGGCCCGGGCTTAGTCATGAGACCCTGGCAATGAGAAAGCTCTCACCCAATAAGGCAACCTGTGGGGAAAGCCCTGGTCCAATAAGAAGGCCCCCTGGGGTAAGGCTGGGGGATTACCAGCCCGAGCCTGCGGATTGAGCTCCAGGGCGAGGGAGGGGGCACGAGTCGAAGCACAGGGCTGCTCGGTCGCCAAGGCCAGCGGCCTCCTTTAAATGGTTGCTACGGGGCAGGTATCAAACGTGCGAGAGTCGCACACAGTCACGGTCATGGAGGGTATTAAATGGCAACAAAGAGACAGTTATTCTGCAATAATCCGCCCTGCTGAGTGCAAGTTATTCTCCAATAATCAAGAGGCGAGGAGCAAGCGGGACAGCACTGTGATCACAAGAGCATGGTGCTGCATGGAGCTCGACTTGCACACACAGACACACACACAGGTCACACTACATCAGCCCAGACACACAAACTTTATTTATCACTTGTACATACAAGCAACTTATGTGTGTCCCCAGTCCCATATTCAGAGCCATGCTCACTGACTGAGGCTCAGTGACACACAGACTGACACTCTGTGTTGATTGAAGTCCAAGTAACCACATTCTTGCTGAAGATTGAAATTTGCGTCAATGTAATGAAGTTTCTTGATTTGTCAGTTATTGAATTCACTGCAAGGACGAAATCTTTTTTTGCTTGTATAATACGTACATATATATAGTCAACTTTTTATTTTGTATTTTGTTTTTTGAATTTCTCTATCTCTGGTGCTATTTTTCTTTCCAACTGCTTTTACATGCTGCTGTTATACCCATACCCCGGCTAGGGATAAATAAAGTTTTTTTAAGTTTTTAAAAGTTTTCAATCTTGTCTTATCTTAAATCTTCTGTCAGACTTGACCCATACTGTAGCCTAGGCTATCCATACTTCAGTTGAGCCTTTTTACTTAAATTATAAATTATATGTATGCGCGTTATTAACATTAAAATACCCTCTGCTCCAGACAGTCTTTTGAGTGGACGGACAGTTAAAGCCTAACTCCATTTTAATAGCAAGTGTTTCTTACCAGGAACATCTTACATCATTAGCTAAACTGAACTGAGGTGTTTGCCACAGATATATCCCTGCTGTCAGTCAGGTCCCACAGTTCCCCATGTTCACCCTCTCTGCAGGCCTAAAGCCACAAATCTCTTCTTTCACTGTCCGTCACTCCTCTGGGAAAGAAAATCGTAAAGTTTTGTTTTTTATTGCTTGTCGTCCAAAATGAGACGCAGCAGCTTCTAGCCATGGTTACACTCGTTTACTTATACAGCACTTGTTTTCACCCAGAAGGGGGCGTGATCATTTTCCTGACAGAGAAGTGAAGTATGCCTGTTCTCATGTATGTGCGCAACTAGGTGTGAAAATAGGGGTGGTCTGGTCACACACTACATACGTCACTAATGTTTTCCTCAACAAATGGAAAGGAATTGAAAATATATAGAAAATAACAAGAGACAGATCTGTTGACAAGGTTTAGAAAAGGACATATTTAACATATTTTCTACTGTATACTGGGGAAGAGATCGGTATTTTCTCAGTATTATCGGGGTACAGGACTCCCACCCCACCCCCTCCAAGGAATGTGTGGTTAGACCTGTGATTCACTGTATTGGACAAAAACATTCTCATTTTATCCAAAAAGTATCCCAATATTTACATAACATGACATAATCAGGGTTTATACTTGACACGTGGGGTTAATGGGAGGCCAGCGGGAGCAAACGACTGTCGGTTTTGATTTGTTTTGTTTTATTTTAGGGTGTCGAGATGAAAGGATGACTAGAAGGAAGTGAAGGATTATTTTCAGTGGGTGTTGGGCTCTGCCAGGGTTGTTCCTTGTTGCAGATCCTGTTTGTGATCTTCATGAAGAGGGTCTCAAGGCTCAGTCAGGGGGAGGAGAGTGTCCAGTTTGCTCTTTGCAGATGTGGTTCTGTTGGCTTCAGACTGTGACCTTCAGTATACACTGGAGCACTTTGCAACTGAGTGTGAAGCATTCAGGATGAGACTTGGCACCTTCAAGTCTGGGGCCATGGTTCTCTACCGGAAAATGGGAAATTGCTTTCTCCGGGTCACTACCCCAACTGAGTGAGCTCCAGTATTTCAGGGTCTTGTTCACAAGTGACAGTAAATAGAGACGGGAGTTCAGACATCCAGAGGGAGCTCGGACAGGGCACCATGACATCATGTCAGGACCATATAGTGCTCAGCAGTCGATTGTTTTTATTATGTTTATCACCCACAAATATTCAGTAGTTATGTTTGGTTTTAGGTTAAAGATATTCAAGGGTTGAGGTGTAGTGAAGGCCTCAAGGCTCATTGATAGTCAGTCCCACTGTGGGGAAATACCAATCATTTTGAACCAAGTATTGCCAAGCAAGTGTTTTCTTAGACTTCCATACAGCACATGAAATAAAACAGCCATTCAGTGAATTATCACATTGAGGGCCTTATGCATATTGACATATGTATTCCATCACTTATTCATTTGTTTCACTGTCCACTGATGATGAATGAAAGGAAAAGCATTTTGTTACATTTCTGTTTTCTTCCTCAGCATTTCATATGTGATGAATTTACATTTTGGCATGTGTGGTTTTCAAACATGTCACATGTGAAAACGCAGATTTCACATGTTCTTCTTTAATCCTCCTGCATTCCTCTCTCCTCCACCAGGTTGGAGTGTGTGTGCAGTCTGGGCTCACAGTTTCGACGTGGGGCTGGCGTGTTGGACATGGTGTTTGAGTCTCCATTCCAGCTCTTTACCTGCGGCTATGATACCTTCATTCGACTGTGGGACCTCCGACTCAGCCCACGGTATGCCACCATGTTTCTTTTGCAGGCTCAACTGTAACAGTTAGTGCTCCTTAGGATTTCATCTTGAGACCATAAAACACACTACATTTTGCAGGTATGCTGAATGTGGGATCTGTTCATGCGCACCTACATGTCATCTACTGTACAGTGCTTTAGACCTTCCCCACAACATTCTTGGGACCATTCTTGGGCTTAAAGTAGAGATGTTAGCTTCTACTTTAAAGGTCCAGTGTGTAGGTTTTAGTGCCATCGAGCAGTAAGGTCGCAGATTGCAACCAACTGAACACCCCTCGCTTCCCCCATGGTGGCTGCAAAAAACATGAACAGCCCTCTCTAGAGCCAGTGTTTGGTTTGTCCATTCCGGGCTACTATAGAAACATGGCGGTGCAACATGGCGGACTCTGTGGATGAGAACCAGTCCCTCTGAAGATATAAAGAGCTCATTCTAAGGTAATGAAAACACAAAAGTTCTTATTTTCAGGTCATAATACACTTATAAAAATATTTCTGAATAGTATATTACATTGCTGCCAATAGATCCCCTTAAATCAGGCATGTCCAAACTGATTCCATAAAGGGCCGTGTGGCTGCAGGTTTTTGTTCCAACCAAGGAGGAGCACACCAGGCCAACCAATCAACATCAAGGGATCACACATCAGCTGAACACTGAGATCAGCTGATTAATTGATTCCAGCCTGGTGTGCTCCTCCTTGGTTGGAACGAAAACCTGCAGCCACAAGGCCCTTTGTGGAATAGTTTGGACATGGCTGCCTTAAATCTTACACACTGGACCTTTTAGCCAAGCAAGCAGTTATATTTTCAGTTTGTATGTAAGCCATGCAAGAAGCTGAACCAGTAGTTTAAGAGTAAGTACTGAAATCTGTGAACTCATTTAAGGGTGAGAGGTGAAAGTGACTGAAAGGTGTCTGAATTGTAAAAGATAAAAGCGTTTAAAAGTGAAAGCAGTTGCTTTTCACTGAAAGGAGTGTTTCTAAAGTCCTGCCTACAGTGGGGCTTCAGACCACAATGCAGTTAACCTTAGCTCCAAACACTTCATCTTATCATTATGATGACTTTATAAACCTCTTTAGTTCCCTTCTTTAGGGTTTCTTGTACGAATGGAAAAGCTTCAGGAATAACGTTCCACTGTGGTCTAAAAATCATTCCAATCTTATTTTGTTTTTGTTCTATTTCAAGCAGTGTGAGCACATGGAGCTAACCTGCAGCCCACTGCGGTGTCCATATTAATGCTGCAGCAATCACCCCTCGGTAGATGCCAGCAGGGTCCCTAACATGGTTGGAAAAAGCAGCAGCTATTTTGGAGTGAGGGGTTTCAGCCTGTATTTCTGGGGGATCAGTCAAGTAAGACAAATCAGATCTGATTGTCAGATCGCTCTGGGGACTTTGAAAGCGGTCGGGTTGGGGTGAAGGTTGGCAGAGGGGGGTCCCTCTTTAGATATCCATAATTCATACAGTCAAATCTCACTGGCCTCAAAAGGCTCCAAGGGTCATCCAGGAGGTTCAGGTTGTCTGGAATTTGGGGCTCACCAGGAAAGAGAAATGAACTGTTATAGACAAAAAACAAACAGATTCTGTATGTCCCATGGTGCTTAACAGTGCTAATTAATGATCTGTTTGATTGTACATTCTAGCTGTCGTCATCTCGTCTATCAGAGCAACTCAGTTAAAATGTTCCATCACAAATGTCATTTTATATTGTCATATCAGTATATTCTACTATGCTGTCATGTAGTACATTCTCTGAAAATTCACTTGAGAAGCTGATATATAGATTAACTAACCACACATTAATGGCCTTTGGTTAATCCTGCAAAATCATAAAAGTATTTCATCACATTAATGGAAACATATATTACAACAAATTAGTCCTGTCACTGATTTACATATCAAATTTCTGACACACTAAAAATATATCTCAAGTGATACTGTGTCACAGTATATATATATCATATCACCCAGCCCAGACTGTATATGAAAAAACATGACGGATATTTGGTGATAAATTTCAGATATCGTGTTACATCACTCATAATAAAAGTTTTCACAAATCACAACTTCTGATCAGAGAAACGCTGCTCAGTGCTTCTGAAAACAGTAAGGCTTTGTAAGGCTGGTGAATAATTCAAAATTATGATATATCTGATAAATACTGTGACCATATGTCATCATGTCCTTCTACAAATTACTGATGTCCAGATGAATGATTCCAACCATACAGAGTTTTGACTCATGTATTGCATTACTGTGGAACATGGCTTGTTGCTTTCAACGCAAGTGTAATAGCGTTATGTGTGATTTTATTTTCATACAGTTGACATATTGTGATATCTAATCACTATCACTCTCCATTCAGTTTTAATACTGAGTGTGATTTAAATGAAACTTCAAGGGTAGTGTGTGTGCATGTGTGCGTGCGTGCGTGTGTGCGTGTGTGTTTTTCACTTTCAGGATGCACTGACAATGGGTGACCTCCCCCATAGACGTGTGCTAGAATTAGAGTGTGCATTTGTACTTATTACCTTTGTGTGTGTGTGTGTGTGTGTGTGTGTGTGTGTGTGTGTGTGTGTTATCGAGAGAGACCTCCAGACATCTCTGCTGCCCCTTTGTCTGCCGGGGGCAGACAATCACTTATTGATGAGGCTGCACTAATGGAAGATCGATGTCTATTGGCAGAAAATACTTATCCCCAAAATACTTCCCCTGTCCTAACCACAGCCACCACCACCCTGCTCTGCTGCTCACTCAGCCTGCTGCTTGCACACACACGCGCAGACAGTCACACACACACCCAACTCCTTGTTAACTACCGAATAGAATTTTCCTGTAAACAAGAGATGGGGTTTCAGCATTGTCTCCAAACCTCCACAACATGCACACAGAGATGTAATCTGCCCTGTATTGTTTCTGTGGCGCTTACTTTTTCAGTAATCTCAGCTATAGTTTTGATTTGTACATTTCTGGCAATTTTGCTATTTTTCACAGTGACCCAGGTACAGACTGGGGGCCATTGTTATGGATTTGAATCATGACATTTTTTAAGGTATGAAAGTTTGATCAACTGCATTACTCACACCCCACTTCACTGGTTCACATCCTATCTCACAGATCGCACACAGTTCATTCAACTCAAATCTTTCCGGTCCAACCTTTCCTCCGTCAGTACAGGTATGCCCCAGGGCTCTGTACTGGGGCCCCTGCTCTTCATTATCTACCTCCTCCCCCTTGGCAATATCTTCCGAAAACATAACATTCATTTCCACTGCTACGCGGATGACACCCAGCTCTACCTCTCAAGTAAACCTTCTTCCACTCTCCCACCCTCCTCCCTTACTGATTGCATAACTGAAGTAAAAACCTGGCTCACCTCAAATTTCCTCCAATTAAACAGTGACAAAACTGAGGTTCTCCTCATCGGCACTGAATCAACACTATCCAGAACAGACAGCTTTTCTATTCAAATTGACAACTCCTCTATCTCCCCCTCCCCACAGGTTAAGAGTCTGGGTGTCATCCTCGACAGCACTCTGTCTTTCAAATCGCACATCAATAATGTTATCCGGTCTACTTACTTCCACCTACGCAACATTAATCGCCTTCACCCCTCCCTCACCCCCCATACCACTGCCATCCTTGTCCATAGCCTTGTCACTTCTCGTCTGGATTACTGTAATTCCCTTCTGTTTGATCTTCCTGTCAAGTCACTTCACAAACTTCAACAGGTTCAGAATTCTGCTGCCCGCATCATCACCAGAACCCCCTCCACCAACCACATCACTCCTGTCCT
Organism: Chelmon rostratus; assembly: GCF_017976325.1. Classification (NCBI taxonomy): domain Eukaryota; kingdom Metazoa; phylum Chordata; class Actinopteri; order Chaetodontiformes; family Chaetodontidae; genus Chelmon; species Chelmon rostratus. The sequence continues at coordinate 1,434,904 of NC_055668.1, read as the reverse complement.
TCAGCAGCTCCACTGGCTCCCCATCAAATTTCGCATTGATTCCAAAATCCTCCTGGTAACATTCAAGGCCATTCATAACCTTGCCCCTCCTTACCTGTCAGCTCTCCTCCAGTCCACACCCCCTCTCGCTCCCTCAGATCTTCCTCTACTATCAACTTGTCTGTCCCCTCCGCCCGTCTCACCACAATGGGGAGCAGAGCATTCAGCCGCTCTGCTCCCCAGCTCTGGAACTCATTACCACCCGAAATTAAAAACACTGATTCATTTTCCCGTTTTAAATCCACACTCAGAACACACCTGTTCAGACTCGCTTATCCTACATGAGGTCAACTGGTCACTCTGATTTTACACTAATTTGTTTTATCACTTGTTTATTTTATTTTATTGTATGTTATCGTATTGTTGTTGTTTGATATTTCTTGTGATGTACAGTGTCCTTGAGTGTCCTGAAAGGCGCTTTTAACAAATAAAATGTATTATTAACTGGTATCACTTTATATTGTGGATCTGGTGTATCCCTATAATTTCCTAAAAAGGTACTGCTATGGAACTGTAAATTCATAGAAAGCTTTAATAAAACACCTGTGTGTCACTGTTAATAATGGGCTTAAAACACATACACACACACAAACACACACACACACACACACACACACACACACACACAATGATGGCAGCGAGTTAGCATGCAGGGTGCTGACCAGACCATTAAGAGCAATTGGGAGGTCAGGGTCGTGCCCTAGGGCACTTCAACTTGTGGACACGGTGAGGTGAGGATCAGTGAACAACCCACTCCAGAGCCAAAGCTGTCCAGTCAGCCTTCAAAAATAAATTCCTTGTGAGGAGAGCCACTACATAGACTTTACCTGGTAGACAACATACAGTCTGCATAAATGCATCAATGCCTCTGAGTAAAAAGACAAAAAAATCCCAGACACACTGCTGTGTGCAAAGACTCTTCAAGAGAAGCCCAGTTGCCTGATTTTGCACTCCTACCTATCTTTTCAGAACGTTTTCAAGTTGAAAACACTCAAGAATCAGACATTATGTGGTGCTGCTACATCAAAAAAACAAAGCAAAAAATTGTGTTGTTCATCTCAACTGATGTGTGTGAACTCTCCCATCCTCCCCAACAGAAAGTGTGTAATGGAGTGGGAGGAGCCTCATGACAGCGCTCTGTACTGCATCCAGACAGACGGAAATCACATGATAGCCAGCGGCTCCTCGTATTATGGTGTCGTACGACTCTGGGACAAGCGGCAGACTGAATGCCTGCAGGTTTGTACAGTATGTCCTCAGGATGAAATGACAGTGCCGTATACAGTGTGAATAAGCTACAGTAACTCACATGCTTTAACGCCACTTCATGAGCTGATCCAGATGTGAAACTAAACTTCATGCCGTTGTAATGTGACTTCATGTTGTGTTTGTTGTGCAGTTCTTCCAGCTGAGCTCAGACCCAGTGAGCAGCCCAGTGTACTGCCTCAGGTTCAGCAGCTCGCACCTGTATGCTGCCCTGGCCACTGCTCTGCACTCCCTGGACTTCAGCCAGAACCCCGTCTACATCAGATGATACACACACACAAACTTCTCATATTTATCTGTTCAATAAAGCTGTCTATTTTCACAATAAATGTTTTCACATTTTCAAAGGAACTGCTTATTCTGATCCAGCGGTCAGTTCTGTGTGCTGCGTTTGGTTTTGAATGAACTGAGCATGTCAAACAATGTGTTTTAAGGGACACTTCAGTGATGTAGTGCTCCATAATAGCCGGGGGGCTAAAGAAGAAGAGTCAAACAGGCTGGGATATTCTGACTCTTTATAGTTTCATTTCAGCTCCAAAAACTTTGGATCCTACATTTCCCATCATGGATAGCATCGTTCATTGGTAAATGCCCATGTCTTTCAAAGTTCGCACACCAACTTTGTGTTGCAGGCTTTCTGTTCAGGCTGGATGGGAGGGGAGATAATTAAATGTCATGCCTTCTGATATTTAAAATAATTCCATCTAAAATCTGACTAAGTAGCCTGCACAAGTCTAAAAAAGTCGGTTTCACAGCAGGATATTTGACAGTTTGATAAAAAAAAGTAAAAAAAACTGAAAAGAGGGGGAAAAGGAAGAAGTGTCCTCACTTACACAATTGAAATAATTAAGAAGTACTTCCAGTAGCTTTACGGTTTTGGGGTAGAGGATAAATCTGATAACTGATCTGCTGCATAAATACACACATTTATAGTAACCAGCGTGTGAGCACCTTCTCTTTACCTGTGTAACTTGGTTTCTTAAGTGCATGTAAACACAGTGAATGTGACAATGAGCTAACATGAACAATACCAGAACCCTGAAAGAGAGGCAGCTACATGGAATTCAGACAACATTTATTTTATTATTTGCACCTGTGTGTTTCCTACATGTCTGAAGGGACTATTAATATCCATTTTCTATTTTAAGTTATTCGATGCATTGCTGACTCAGCCCAGTAAGTCTGTCAAAACTTTTACATTTGCTGTCTGAAACACTTCAAAAACCAGTTGATGCCGTGGAGTGATAAATGAATACTGGGAAGTCCAATGCTCAAACACCAAAGATATGACTGCTATACAAAACAGATGAAAAAATAACAATTATCTTCCACGTAACAGAAAATGATGAGAATAAAAATCCCTTGTGGTTCATGAAAAGGTTCTTCTAATACTGTTTCCAACACCATCAGGGTTTTATATTCATGAAGCATTTTAGAATAGTCTGAAGAGCTCCATTCATCTTTCTGAAAAGGTGAAATGATTTCCTGGAGTTTACTGTCTGTTTGAGACAAACAATCTCAAAAGTTAAACAATTCATTTGTTAGCATTCAAAAACTGTAGCTTCCATTTGAATCATTACAAATACCAAGTAGATTTTGAAAAGCACTCTCATTTGGGATGAGGATAACTGTGGACAGAGAAACTGTAACACCCTGTGAAGATAAACCAAAGCAGTGAAAGCGAGCCGACAGAATTCATTCATTGAACTTGTCAAGCATGCTGGATCCTGCTGGCAAAGGGCTACTCTGTGATCTTTAGACACTGTGAACACAAATGCTCCACACATAAAAATCATGGGCACTGTCTGTTGAGCCAGTGACTAAGCTACAGTGAGGAAAACACAGGCCTTTCCTCCCCAACACTTTGCAGCAGCAGCCTGGACCCAGCCAGAGCCTTTGAGGGGATTAAGGCACATTAGCCTCTTGACAAACCCGTCTCATCACTGTGGAAACAAACTGTTTGGGTTTACATACATTTGACCCTTGCACCTGAGATCACACGCCAGAGGGGATTGGAGTGTTTGACTCCCCAAATCCACTCTGTACAATGTGAGGATCTAATCTACATGATCACAACTGGATTTTCAAACCACACATACAGTGCACCTGGTGTTTGACACACAGGAACAGAACAGCTGGAGTTCACTAGTAGGGTATGGAGTGTGTGTGTGTGGGTGGGTGGTCAGCTAAAGCAGCCATTAGAAAGGGATGAAGAGTCAAACTGGTCAGGAGAGCTGAGTATACATAGTTGAAGTGGCAGCAGCAGTTTCTTTGCTAACAGTACAATCGTCAAAATCGACTTTATTTATCTAGCACTGCAAGTTCTTTATGGTAAAAAAGATAAAACAGCGAGAGAAAGTTAAAAAAAAGGTGGACGGCAAAGATGACCAGGGAGATGACAAGGTGTAACTACACAACTACATGTATTCACATCTGAGTCTTATGTCAATACTAAGTGGTTGGAAGTTCAACGGGAGATGTCGATGGTGCACCAAGGGAACTGATGCACATCGGGCTTGCAGTAATGTTACGAATGGTACGGGTGCTTGAAGAGATTGCATCTGAGAACCTCATAAAAAGGTGTTGAAGCCAGAGGGATATTGGTTCGGATTGATCTTGGTTTTGTTGGATGTCTTGTACTGTTCCAAAAGGTCTTGTATATTTGTATTTGCTGTCTGCTCCAATCTAAAACCGTTGACCATGCTAAGGCCGTTGAGCTGATTGAGGCACTTGTCAAGTATCGTATTGAGGTCAATACACACAGCAAGGACACTTCAAGAATGTCCCATTGCTTCCACCCATGGACGGTATGTAGTACGAGATGACAAACACAGTTTAACACAGTGTACTACCCGATTAGAGAGCATGATTGGAGGAGCAGAGACAATTTAAAATACCAACTGCAACATCATAAAAGTTGGCTAAATCTGTTGGACAATGTTTATGAGACAAATATGTTTTTGGACATCTCTCACAGGACATTACTTCATTGGGTCAAAAAAAATTGACAAGAAATGCATGTAGACAGCAGATGTGTATTGATGAAAAATGGCTGCTGTATTCTTCTTCTGTTGAGTTTTATGACAGTTGGCATCCATAAGTGTTGCATTACCGCCATCTGCTGGACTGTCACAATATACCCTTGCAAGTGTATGTGTGTGTATATACATACACACACCTATTTTTTCCATTTATCTTCAAAATAACATTGAAGTTGCAAGAAACTAGAATTACCATTTAAGTTCTCTTAAAGGCACCACATCACAACTTCCACATCACAATGAATGCATTCACACTGAAGGTGTGCAAGTATTAGTGCTTAGACAGGGGAGATATACAGTAAAACTATGGTATAATAAGGCTGTGTGTGAGTTTGTGCTTTTTGCTCTACCAGCCACATGTGTCCGAGGGTGTCCACTGTGAGTCTGGGCAGTGACCTTCCCTACTGGCCATTAATGGCATTTATTAGATCATATGCCGTCCATTAGCTAATATGCCAGGGCCACTTAAGAGGAGTGGCCACGGTGCGTACAAACATTGCCCACCCATGCAGGAGATGTGACCCCCAGGGACACCACAGTTGAATTAATCATAGAGGCTGGGGATGGAGGCAGTCTCCACAAAACACCCCATGCACCGTGTTTTCTGGGTGGAGGATTTTATTAAACACAATTAGTGGTTAGTCATTTTAGAAAATATTTTTCAATTAGTAACAATGGCCCTGACTCCGACTCCAGCTGTCCATCGTCTAATAAAGCTTGTAGCAATAGTATTAGTGTTACCGCAGCAGTGGTATGGCCAAGATTGTACTACAGTCACTGATGAGTTCAGAAAATTTGACAGAAAACAGTGTTAACAATAAAAGTGTGTACTTGTTAGACATGAGTGGTTAAGACACAATGTACCATGTACTGTCGATGCAAACCATGTAAAATCAAAGATGGCCGTCAGTCACCTGCTGCAATGGAGAAGCAAAGTGTAACCAGAACTCCTGGATTTTCTTCCTGAGGTAAGTAAACCTTGTTTAAAATCACTTTGATATTTGTAATGACTCCTAAGACATCTTGCCTGTCTCATTTAAAAGGAAATCTAACACTGTTGTACATTCAGTATTTTTGTTTTTACTTTAGCCTTTAGCAAATCCCATTTCCCATTAAGTTCTAGACTACTACGAGCTAAACATCAGGGCTCAACAGAAGAGATAAGCCAAGATAAACCTTTATTTCTCCCCTGCTGGGGAAATTTGGGCATTTCAGCAGCATGTAATAGCAGTTGGAAAGAAAAATATAAACAGAGTTATAGAAATTCCATGCCATGCCATCTTCTTCCGCTTATCCGGGGCCAGGCCGGAGGGGCAGCAGTCTTAGCAGGGATGCCCAGACTGTCTCCGCAGACACTTCCTCCAGCTCTTCTGGGGGGACCCTGAGGCGTTCCCAGGCCAGCTGAGCACCCTGCCACCCTGTGGAGGAAACTCATTTCAGCCGCTTGTATCCGAGATCTCTTCATTCCGTCATGACCTAAAGCTCATGACCATAGGTGAGGGTAGGAACATAGATTGACTGGTAAATCGAGAGCTTTGCCTTCCAGCTCAGCTCCTTTTTCACCACGACAGACCGGTACAACGACCGCATTACTGCTGCCGCCGAACCGATCCACCTATCAATCTCCCGCTCCATCATTCCCTCACTTGTGAACAAGACCCCAAGATACTTGAACTCCTCCACTTGAGGCAGGATCTCTCCTCCAACCCAGAGGGGGCAAGCCACCATTTTCCGGTCGAGAACCATGGCCTCGGAGGTGCTGATTCTCATCCCAGCAGCTTCACACTTGGTTGCAAACCACCCCAACACATGCTGAAGGTCCTGGTTCGAAGGAGCCAACAGGACAACATCCTCTGCAAAAAGCAAAGATTAGATCCTGTGGTCCCCAAACCAGACTCCCTCCGGCCCTTGGTTGCGCTTAGAAATTCTGTCGATGAAAATAATGAACAGAACCAGCGACAAAGGGCAGCCTTGCTGGAGTCAAACATGCACTGGAAACAGGTCTGACTTACTGTCGGCAATGCAAACCAAGCTCCTGCTCTGGTCATACAGAGACCGGACAGCCCGTAGTAGAAGGCCCCGGAATCCATACTCCCGAAGCATCTCCCACAGAATGCCACAAGGACTGGTTGGGCAAACTCCCACGAACCCTCGAGCACCCTGTGGAGGGTGTAGAGCTGGTCCAATGTTCCATGAGCAGGACAAAAACCGCAGTGTTCCTCCTGAATCCGAGGTTCCCATAAACATAAAACCATATTATCCTTCTAAAACATCCACATTTGAGTGTTTCTGAGCTGGAAACTTGATTTTCAGAACTTCTGGCACGCCGAAATCTCCTCTCCAGTACCCTGGAATAGACTTTACCAGGGAGGCTGAGGAGTGTGATCCCCCTGTAGTTGGGGCACACCCTCTGGTCCCCCTTCTTAAATAGAGGGACCACCAACCGGGTCTGCTAGTCCTGGGGCACTGTCCCCAACTGCCACGTGATGTTACAGAGGCGTGTCAGCCAAGACAGCCCTACAACATCCAGAGACTTGAGTTACTCAGGGCGGATCTCATCCACCCCAGGCGCCTTGCCACCAGGGAGCTTCCGAACTACCTCGCTGACTTCAGCCTGAGTGATGGATGAGCCAACCTCAGGGTCCCCAGCCCCTGCTTCATCTACGAAAGGAGTGGCAAAGGGATTGAGGAGATCCTCAAAGTATTCTTTCCACTGCCCGACATTATCCCCAGCCGAAGTCGACAGCTCCCCACCTCCACTGTAAACAATATTGGCAGGGTACTGTTTCCCCCTTCTGAGGTGCCGGACGGTTTGCCAGAATCTCTTTGAGGCCGACCGGTAATCCTCCTCTATGGCCTCCCCGAACTATATATATATATATATATATATATATATATATATATATATATATATATATATATATATATATATATACTACTTCCCAGGGTCTCCTGACAAGTTGAATGTAGCTGCTCATCCAAACACACAGCTATTCTTTCACAAAATCATCGGGAATGACTCCTGCTGTCACACACACATGCTGACCACACATTCAAGGTTTTTCATTCTTTTATATGTAGAGACACTTCATCATCATCAAATTGTTTTCTATAGGAAACCAAATATATCACTTTCAGTAAGTATGTTCAGTTAAACTGCAGTTGGAAGTGTATGACAGTGACTGGCTGATGATAGATGTTTGGGTCCAGTATCAGCCAGTAGATAAATGGGTCTGGTAATGAGCAATGTTTTTTCTTGTCTGTACATGTCTTTCCTCCTCTGTCACTCAGGGTTTGGGAGTTTAAACCCCAGCAGAAGAAAAAAGGCTCCTGCTTTGCCCTCTCATCCCTGATACCCATGTCTTAGGTGACATCATCCATTTCACAAGGTGCTTCATCATGAAACACAAAGCTGCTGTCGAGCATCGGCCCTTTGAAAAATGCCACAGTGTTCATCCAAACACTTCAAGCAAGTCTTTGTTTTAAAGATAGATGTTGCTGCAACTGCTCTGCCTCTCTTTAGTTTTTCTTTTTTCCAAGAACTGTGTTCATTATTTTATTTAGTCTTGGAACATTGTTGATAACATTATTTAACATTTGATTTCATGTTAATTGTGAGCCACCAATAATCCTAAAATACAATTATGAAACACATATTTTTATACCCCATTTTTTACAAGCACAAATTAATAAAACTGACTACAGGTGTTTTAATTTATGACATTTTGGTCTTAATGACCTTGATCAGGTATGAACAAACATTACAACTATTCCATCACATTGAATGCAACTTTAAATGTATGCCGGCTAAGTTATAATTAAGGTTAGGTAAAATGTTACGGTTAATAAAAAAGCAAGTGTTAACTGCAGGTCTGTGATGAGACATGAACTCTAATATGTCCAATATGAACAAAAATGCTTTGCCTACTGCTATGTATGATGCTGTAGGTGAAAAGTGTCATTTCTGCAGTCACATAAGAAATAAATGAGATCAAGACTACTGCTGCCAGACAAATGACATATTGTGAAATTAGATGATTAGCAGTTTCCAGGCATGTTTTCAGTATTTTTGAGTTCCTCGTGACTTTCCATAATTACATTTGGTCCTTGGAACACTGCTGCAGGTAGTGGACCAATTGATTTCTGTCCTTAACACTGCCTATGAACTATAAGCATTTGTACACTCACAAGTAGGTTATTGTGCCTATGAATAGAAAAAATAAAGATGTGTGGACTACAGACCAGGTCATGAAACTTTACTAATGACTAATGAGTCATGGGCTAGTCGTGGGTTTATTCATGTCAGAAGAGATTTGATCACATTGCTTTTCATAAACCTGCTCACACATTACATTAATCCTCAACAAAACAAAGGTCATTTTCTTGTAGTCCTTCGTCCACTCACTGGGCTGCTTGGACCATATTTTGTGATCAGATGTCAAACATTCCCTGTGGATCCACCTGAATCCAATCAAGGATTGGAATCAGTGGCATTCTGTTGTGTGAGCGTCTGAATGAAATGAAATCAAATGTTCAAATCAAGATTTTTCCAATTTCATAAATGAGGGAAAGGGGGAATGCTTATTATATTTGCTCATCTAAATTTATTTTGAGAGTGAGAATTGGGAGGTGAGCCAGGCAAAGGTAAAAATCATTAAATGACCAAAAGGTAAGCAAACCACCAATATGACAATTCAGTCTTACCATCCCATCGCATCCAGCCCAAAAACCAGAAAAAACCATCTGGGCACCTCTTTGTTACCTGTTAGAAATTAGCATGTATTTCAACTCATTTTTCCCTTCTTTTAAGTTTCAATAAACAATCAATAACCATCAGATCTCAACTGTCTCTCTCTTCTGTGTTTAAAAATGGTCAGAGAAAGGGAGACAGAGAGAAATTCATGAAGTTATCAGTGCAGTGCACTCGGCAGCCTCCAGGGGGCTGATCCTGCTTCTGGGAGCAGCTGGGGGGCTATCCAGAGTGCTCTCTTTGTGCCCTGTCCACAGTAGTGTGGAGGGCTTCCACCAGTGGGAACTTTGAGCCAACAAGAAGAAAATGGCAACACGACGAAGCTAACTGAGAAAACTCAAGCTGGTAACATACTGCAAAAATTAACGTCTGTTACCAAAAACCTATGGGAATTCAAACATGAGATGCAAAATACTCTTAAAGATTTTCAGGCCGACCTCAGAAGAGACGTAAGAGAAGAGTTAACTACGTTCAAAGAGGATGTTAGCCAGAAGCTAACCGAAATTGCTACTACACTACAAGCCCAAGGCGAGGCTATAAGCGCAGCTGAGACACGTATTTCAGACATTGAAGCCAGCGGTCCGGTGGTGAAAGACGCCCTCCTGTTGCTTCTTAATCAACATAGTAAGATGCAAGAAAAACTGACCGACTTGGAGAATAGATCCAGGAGAAACAACATACGGCTCTATGGGGTACCAGAAAATACAGAAGGCACCTCAATGATGGATTTTGTCAACAATCTGCTCGCCACCGAACTCGCCCTGCCAGACGGAGTCAAATTAGAGATCCAGAGAGCACACAGAGCACTAGTTGCAAAACCTGACCCAAACTCACCACCTGTCTGTTATCGTGAACTTTTTACGATTCGAAATCAAAGAGATGGTGCTAAAGTCAGCATGGAAAAAGAAGGTGTGTGTGGGTGAAAAACAGAATTTTTTTTATCACGACTACTCGAATGAAGTAGTGATAAAGCGCAGCGCCTATAAAGAAATCAAGAAGGCTTTAAAGGAAAAAAGGAATACGTTTCCAGACCCCTCTCGCAAGAATCAGCATCCACTGGAGCAGTGGGACTCGGACCTACGAGGGTGCCCAGGAGGCGGCACTCGCCCTGAGGGCACACGAAAGAGAAGTGGAGACTCCAAGGGTCACATCGGTCATGAACATGGAGGAATGTATCCAGAAAGCGTTCCCATGGTAACGCGTAGCTTCCAGAGATGACGGAAACCAGACGGCATCACGAGCGAGAGAGAAACTGCAGGAGTTCAGGAGAGAAACACAGCGCTGATGAGACAGGTGAGTGACCATGCAGGACTGAATCTAAAAGAACTAGTAGTAGAGGTGAGGGAGGTGACTGGGTGAAAGACACTCAAGGACATCGTGCAGAAAGATACATTTTCAGTTTTGATTAACATAAGGGCTTCCCTTGGGGGAAGGAATATCCCCCCACCCATCAACAGGGACTCAAAGGGAATAATGTTTTCCCTACTCATGGAAGAGACTGTTCTTGTTCGTATTTCTGTTGGGACATTGTCCCTTTTGTTTCTGTTCTAAGACCTATATACATTTGCAATAATAACTGAAGGAAGTACAGTACATGGGGAGGTTTTAAGTTACTTTACTTCATCGGACAAATGGTGAAAATAGTTACTCTGAATGTTAACGGGATTCCTAAACGGCTAAGAGGACCAAAATTTTAACTAAATTACAGAGAGAAAAAATAGATATAGCTTTTCTACAAGAGACACATCTCACAGAAATAGAACATAATAAACTTAAAAGGAAAGGTTTTAAGCATGTGTTCTCTTCCTCGAATCGATCAAAACACAACAGAGGTGTGGCCATTTTGATTTCAGGTTCATTCAGAGTTCATTTTTGTTTGTGAACATCCAACACAAATAACAAACAAGGAAGGTACTTTTATTTTGATAAATGGGCAAGATCGATGGTGTTTTAATAACTCTGTATAATGTATATGCACCACCAGGGTCAGGGTGGGAACTCTGTCAACAAATATTTGACAAAATAATGATGGAATAATAACAATTTGTGGAGGTGACTTTAATTTAACTTTAAACCCAAACATGGACTCCTCTGGTACAAGAATCCACAAACCCAATAATGCTGCTAAAAAAACACGCACTTTAGTGGCAGAGTTAGATATAATTGATGTATAGAGAGATAATAACTTGTTAACTAAGGATTATACTTACCTCTCCTCCCCACATTCGACATACTCAAGAATCGACTATTTCCTGATGTTCAAGAAGGATGAACAGTGGGTGGAAAAATGTCAAATAGGATGTATGGATGTATCAGATCACTGCCCAGTTAATTTGTCAGTAAACACAGGAACTAGACATAAAGAAACACTCTGGAAACTGAACTCCAGTATCCTAAATAAAGACACGGCAGAACAATTAACAAACGAAATAAAGGAATATCTAAAATTTAATGATAACGGAGAGGTGTCACCGATTGTGCTTTGGGACGCAAAGTAGTAATGAGAGGCAAATTAATTGCTATGACATCCTTGCTTAAGAAACGCAGGAAGAAAAAACTGGATAAACTTCATAGCGAACTAGAAATATTAGAACAACGACATAAAAATTCATTAAACTAGAATATAAAAATAGAGAAGAAAATTTAAAAAAATGAAATAGATGAGATAGGAAATCCAGAAAAAATTAATGTACACCAAACAAAATTCTATAAAGGAGGCAGTAAACATGCTCGACTCCTTGCCTTTAAAATGCAAAAACAACAAACAGATAATACTGTTTACTCCATAATAGACCCAGTGACTAAACAAACTTATCATGACATTGATAATATTAAAATTTGTTTTAAAAATGTTTATGAAAAATTATACGCCCAACCACAGGTAGATAATGACACAAAAATGGAAGATTTTCTGAAAACCAGCTCTTTCTGAAACTCAAGATAATACATTAACGTCAGCGATTACAACAGATGAAGTCAAAAACTCCATAGCAAGACTGAAAACAAATAAATCCCCAGGTCCTGATGGATACACAGTACAATGGTACAAAACTCAAAGAGATATATTGACGCCTATTTTAGTGAAAACATTTAATTGGGTTTTGCAGACAAAAGAGACTCCAACTTCCTGGAGGGAAGCAACAATATCAGTTATTCCAAAACCAGGAAAGGATAAATCAGAATGCACTAATTCCAGGCCAATTAGTGTGCTAAACCTAGATTACAAGATGTTCACTTCTATCCTTGCTAAAAGATTAGACAAGATTCTACCTCAGATCATACATTTGGATCAAACAGGGTTCATTCAAGGTAGACAAACCCAAGACAATATAAGACGTACATGACAGATTATTAGACATATTAGCCAAAACAATCTCCAGGCTATGATAGTGAGCTTGGACGCAGAAAAAGCTTTTGATTCTGTAAGATGGACCTTCCTATTCAAGGTAATGGAAAAATTTGGCTTTAATGAGACAATAATACAAACAATAGAAACATTATACAAAAACCCATCAGCACGGCTGAAGATTAATGGAGAACTCTCAGAATCATTCATACTTGAACGATCAACGAGACAAGGATGTTCACTGAGTCCTCTTCTCTTTGCTATTTTTATAGAGCCTTTAGCTCAAGGAATAAGACAAAATGAAGCAGTTGAGGGGATAAAAATGGTAGATGACCAGAAACTGGCGTTATTTGCACGATCCTTGCCAGCATTAATGACATGTTTAAATGAATATGGTTATTTCTCAGGTTATAAATTAAATGTTTAAAAAACACAGATCATTAGTTTTGATTATAATACTCCTGCTGATCTCCGTCAGGAATATCAGCTAAACTGGGATGAAAAATCTATAAAATATTTAGGAATTAATATTCCTAAAGATCTGTCGAGATTATCTGAAATCAATTATAAACCTCTTACTAAGGAAATCAAGGAAGATATTCATAGATGGAGCCTGATACCATATCTAAGCCTCAGCTCACGTGTCGAATCCATCAAGATGAACATCCTGCCAAGGGTTTTATACCTTTTTCAGTCACTGCCTTTACAAGCACCAGAAAAACAATTTCAAGAATGGGACAGATTAATTTCTAGGTACATATGGGCTGGGAAGAAACCCAGGATACGCTACAAGATTCTCCAGCTTTCAAAAGAAAAAGGAGGACTAGCTCTTCCTATTCTAAAAGATTATTACAAGGCAGCCCAACTTAGGCCTTTGATTTGCTGGTGTACACCTAGTTACAAGGCCGGATGGAAAAATATTGAACAAACAATGGGGAAAGGTTTTCCAGTCAGTGTGTTGATTGGGGACCCATCACTACATAAACAGCTTACTGATCAAGATAATCCATGGATCACTAATTCATTAAAGCTTTTGAGTGATGTATCAAAACAGTTTAATTTAAAAAAGACGCTTGAAGTCTTGAAACGGTTTGCTTATGACCAACAATTTACACCTAATCAACATGACCATAGATTCAAGGAATGGACCTCCTTAGGGCTCACAACATACTATTCACTAATAAGTAAAGGTACAGTTAGAAGTTTCCAAGATCTCAAGGACAATTTTGGTTTACAAAACCAGGAACTATTCAGGTATATACAAATAAGAGACTATATCGGAAAAAAATGCTAAAAAAATGATGAACCTGAAAATGATATTCTACAGGTATTTGTAAAAGCTTACAAAGATGAACCTAATAAGAAGATAATTTCAAAACTATACACAAGTCTTCAATCTCTTAACAAAGAAAATACATCTAATGTAAGATGGGAAACCGAAGGCAACACCAAAATTTCTCAGGAGAACTGGACGGAAATTTTTAAACAACAATGGAAAACAACAAATTCTCCGCTCTGGAGAGAATATGCATGGAAAAATGTCATTTGCTATTTCTGTACTCCATATCAAAAGAGAACATGTTCCAATCAGATAGAATGTTGGAGATGTTGTGGAAGCACAGAGGCGAATCACTATCATATATTCTGGTGTTGCCCTGTTGAGACCCCCATTTTGGTTACGTGTACATCAAACTCTGGAGACTGATGTCAGTGTCACAGCTTGGGCTGACCTCTTGGTGTGAAACCCTGATTCTCTCCAGTTCTTCTTGGAGAAGCTTGTTCCTCTCCTTCTCCACCTGGAGCTTAGCTGTGAACTTGTCCTCGCTGAGTATGTGAGCCACCTGCAGCTCCTCGTAGTCTACTTGAAGGTCTCGCTTCTTCTTCCTCTTGGCGGTCTCTCTGGCCTGAGTGGCCATCTTTGCGGTGTTGAGAGTTTCTGGATTGCTGTACTTTATCAGCCTCTCCAGGCTGTCTGTCTTCAGGGACTGTTTTCCTGCAAAAAAATAATGTTTGGACATCCAATTTAGAGCCAAGTCTGCAGGGTACTCTGGCATCCAGTGTGGATTTGAGTTTGAATCTGGAGGTACATGAAGGCACCAGTGTTGATTAACATCTTACAGAAGGGTCCATCGGCAGAACTGTCTGGAGCTTGAAGTCATGTGTCTGTATTTCACACAGTACAAGGCCTGAGTAGGTTTCAGATGTTCACTCTGCATCACCTGGGGCTCCAACTGACAACCCTAGACAACACGGGCAAGTCAGGATGTTGTTGAGCGACCTGCCAGGTGAAAAACCACAGATGGCTTCACACTCCGTCAGTAGGGTTGTATGTAATGGCAGATTTCAAACAAGTGTCAAGAATTCAACTATCAAGACAAAATCTGAGAATTCCTGCAGTTCATCTAGATCAGTTGTCCCCAACCTTTTTATCACCACAGACCGGTCAACGCTTGACAATTTTAACGTGGCCCGGGGGGGGGGGGGGGGGGGGGGGATAGGTAGATTGTTTATATTGTAAGTATAATAATAAATGTAAATCCACTGTGTACTCGTCTGTAACTTTATTAGCAGCTTCCTCATAACATTGCGCCAACAACATAACATGAGTATAACATCAAAGTCTCTGGTAACATCCTCTCTGTCCCTATAATATAAAATTATTTTAAAAATTCATGTGGAGTGTACTGGCAAGATGCATACCCTGGCAAGACTTCCATTCCACCCCTTCATGGCTTGCAATTGAACAGGATCTCCCCACAAGCTCTCTCCCTACCCTCCTCTTTTCTCTAACCAAACCCCTGAAGGCTGTTGCAGATAATAACTTCATGGTTAAAAATTCTGTAAGAATTTGGTATCAAATAAGGAAAATATTTAAGTTGCCTGAAACTTCTGTTTGTACTCCAGTCTGCCACAATCACGCCTTCCCACCTTCACTTACAGATGGAACTTATAAGATCTGGAAAAGCAAAGGCATCATCACTTTAGGAGATCTTTACATCAACAATACTTTTGCTACCTTCACACAGCTGAAGGAAAAGTACACACTCCCACCTTCACATTTTTTCCGTTACCTCCAGATAAGAGCTTATAACCGCACTAATATATCAAATTTTGTCAAGCCCCCAATGAACTGCATAAACTTATGAATCAGGCCCCTGACTGAAAGAGACTTGCCTCCCGATTTGTGAACTTTTTCGTAGCATATAATCCGGTCTTAAAGGAAGCCTGGGAAAGTGAACTTGGCATTTTAATCAGCAATGACAGTTGGGAATCTAGTCTCAAAACTATTCACACTTGTCTTATAAACTCTAGACACCAACTTATTCAGTTTGAAGTACTCCACAGGCTACAATATTCCTGCACCAAACTACACTCATTTTACCCTTCTGTCTCACCAACTTGCCCGAAATGTAAATCTGCAGAGGGCACCTTAGGCCACCTCTTTTGGTTTTGCCCAAAGCTAAACAAATTCTGGTCAGACATTTTTAAATGCTTTTCTGATGTATACAACTGTGACATCCCACCAGACCCATACACTGCTATTTTGTGCAGAACCCAGTATCTAGTATCTCTACCCCTCTTACAACGAAAGACAATACAATATGGCATGGTTGTTGCAAAAAGGAACATATTATCCCTTTGGAACAATGAAGATGTCCCTTCTTTTAAAACAAGGCTAGCTGAACTCACAGCCTTGTTGCACATGGAGAGAATCCAGCATAATATTTCCTACAACTCTGCAGAATTTGACAAAATGTGGCAACCTTTTCTATTTTATTTATCGAAAACTAACTAAAGCCCCTGTTTTGTGGATATGGCTGAAAGGGCGGAAAGGTTCCCTTGTTGTTGGGTTGTGTTCTTGTGTGTTTATGAAACTGAAAACGTACAAATATATTTTTTTTTTAATCATGTGGAAAAATAAATAAATGACAAGAACCAGCAACTCCACATTTCTGTCTCTATTATCTATCATTTCATCATATCATTTCATCATACATACTTAAAGAAAAAAAACAGACTGCAGAATGCCCAAACTAGTTTTTGGTAATGCTAGCCTCCAGCCTTCACCCCAGACAGCTAGCCTCCAGTCTGCTAACCTCTGCATCCCAGCCTGCCAGCAACTAGCCTGATTCCTAGCCTGCCCTTAAAGTTTCCCAGCCCCTTACTTGTACTCTGTACTCACAGATATGAGGCTGATATCCATCTTCCCATCTCACTCTTGATAAGAAAGTGAATAAGCATATTTCCCAAAATATTGAACTACTCCTTTAACAAGAATTCACTCAGTTTTCTCTCTCTGCTCTTCTGTCCAGCAAAAAATGTTAAAAAGCCTTCAGGAGGGTTGCTGTCAAGGACCCCTGAGAGTCCCTCAGTACTTCTTTGGTCACCACTTGGTTAACCCTCACCTGCAGGGATGAGCCCTCAGTGGGAATTTCCACAATATCAGCTCAGAAGGCTGCTCCGGCTAGCCTAAACAAACAGAGTAACCACTGCAGGCACCTGTCACACATGGAAATCCACCATCCTGTGACTCATTCCGTTTCACACAATAGCTAACCTGTAATTTACCCCCAGCACTTAACAAGACCGTCACCGTAACATGAGGAGATGTGAAGAATCGATCGCTGTTTTCTTTGGCCAAGTTCACTGGAGCTGAATGGTGCGGACAGCTTCTCTTTTCACTGGATGTGAGGCTTACTTCCTTCAGCTCTGAGGCCTGGCTCCAAGCTGCAGTGGCAGCACAGACAGAGGATTGGATATCAGAAGCACCTCTCCGCTTGAGGTTTGTGTGGTTTCTGGACAGATAATTGTGTTCAGAGTGTTGGTGCATTGAGCAGTCTGTCTTTTCTCTGACCTGAGGAGCTTGGCTACAGAGGGCTCTCTGACTGTGAGAGTCCTGCTGAAGACATGTTTGTACCAACGGGGCCACCTGGTGTTTCTAATGTGAAGTTCACATCTTGATCATAGCAGTAGAGCAGTAATCCTGGTCCTGGAGTACCACTGCCCTGCATGTTTAGATGTTTCCGTGCTCCAACACACCTGATTCAAATGCTCAGCTCGTTACTGGGCTCTGCTGAGGCCTGATAATGAGCCATTCATTTGAATCAGGTGTGCTGGAGCAGGGATACATCTAAAACATGCAGGGCAGTGGTACTCCAGGACCAGGATTGAGAAACAGTGCAGTAAAGGATTAGCTGTCGAGAGGGATAGATGTGAATCCATTCTCCAGTTCCAGGTTATTTTTCCTTTGCGGTATCATATTATTTGCTGCTGGACAACTGAATCTCCGTGTAGTATAATTTTTTGTTGGGAGAAAACACATATTAAATTTACATTTTCACATCTGAAATATTTTTGTGTGCTTGTGTAGTTATATTTCCTATTCAAAATGACTGAACACTTTACACATGCTTGTAGCACGTGAGTTTCTTTCACTTGAATTATCCATAAAGATAGCGTGCCTGAATATGTACATTTTTCACTTAACTACAAAATGTTTGTCCCCCTTTGAAAGCATGTTCAAATGTGAAATGCATTTTTTCTAAATATAATGTCTTGCATTCGTACATTTTCAGATCAGCACCAAATCAGTGTTAGCCCACTGCTGAAAATAATCTCCAACAAATGCATTTCCTTCTGTTTGCATACAGCGGTCAGCTGTTTAAGGTAAATTACGAAGCTTGTCAGGTGTTTATAAAGCTGTGCTAATGAGTATAAAAATCAAATGTGTATTGTGATGTTCTGCTTGTACCATGCCTGTGCAATACAAAACTTTTCCTTTATAGGGAAATATAAGAAGGAAAATATTTGTATCTATGCAAACTACTATTTACAGAGTATCCAGGCAAGGCTGTCTGTCCCTGTACATTCTGTCCCATCCAGGATACACACTTAGTTCCCCTAAAATATAAAAATAAAATAAAAATATGAATTGAAATCAGCTGTGTCTGTGCCAACCCCCAAGCCCAGCCTATTATACTAAACCATCCCAGTGCTCACTCCTCACCTGTCACTCATTCCTGGGTCCCTGGTGCTTAGGGGACCACAGACCTGTCAGACCTCCAGCAGCCCCCTCAAAGAAATGTCCTTCCTCCCATCACAACCCACCCGTCCCTCCACTACTTCACCCCCATCCCTCTCAGGCCCGCCAAACAAAAATAAAGTCACATTGAAACACACACAGTGGCCAGGGCTCCTGCTTTGCAGATCAGTCAGTGGATACCTGATTGTCACTCATGGGTTGGGCCCTTAATCCTATTGTTTCTCAGACAGGATTACTCTCTGTGGTCCCTCACTCCCTGTGGCTGTGCGCGGGAGAAAGGCCAGATTAAGGGGATTAGCGTGTATCCTCCTGACTTGTCAAACTGGGATGTAAGGAACCACTGACTTCTTGGGAACCCTGAATGAGGAGAGGCAAAGAGGTGCCTAAAGAAGAGGTCATGAAAGGCAGCGAACAAGCCAAAATTCCTGAAAGGACAATGTGATTTGTTTGCTTTTGTTCGCTCAAACTGGGCTGAAAGGTTCAAAGGGCCAGCCCTGAGGAAAAGAGAATCAAGAAAGATGGAAGGAAAGAGGAAGAGACTGGAACTTTTTTTCTGACTAAGACTAATTTCATATCACTGCAAAAGAAATTCTCTCTCACTCTCACTTAAACTGCCCAGTTTGTGCAGGATGTACACCAAAGAGGTGCGGTATGAAAAACTATATTCTAAGACCAGAGCACTAGAACTTGTGGCCTCCATCAGCTTCATTAGAGAACAACATTCACAAAGTAAGACAAAGTTTAAGAATTAGACGTTCTGTGTAAAAGAAAAGCATGATATAAACTGAAATGATATGGCCTGAAGTTGACCCCTGCATTATTATGTAATCTGAGGTCCTATCTTGGAGAGGGGCCCTGAGTTGTAGTTAGGTTTAAAGCCTTTCTGTCACAGCTATGGCCGTGTCCCAGTTGTTTCTTTATGTTTTCCCCTTTACTGTGCTTCTGTCTGTCTCTCTTTCTCCATCTCTGCCTGTGTGTCTGTGTGATCTGAGTGGAGACAAGTGTGTTGAGGCCAGAGCAGCTGCATCCCAGCATCAAGCCACCTACAAAGACTCGGCTCTGTCACTTCCAGATTGTATTTTATGTTCAGCCAGAATGTGTTACCGGCCTTTTTCTAGTTTACATTTGCTCATTGCCTGTACCTGCAACTAACCCTATTTCTTGCCTCCCAACAGTTCCATCTGCCTTACTCTGGATTCTGTCCACTGTCCCTTCATCTTGTCTGCCCTGTTCCCTTGCCTCTGACTCCCTGCTGGGCCCTGTTATCCATGGCTTGGTCTCTCAGCTCAGCCCCAGTTCATATCCCACTTCCATTGTCCGGCAATAAATGACCTTAAATCTCTTATTTGACTCTGTTAGGATGTGGGTTCACAAACTTGGCCTCTTAACACTTTCAATTTATCATGTGCTTACACAGTACATATTCCTAAAGAACTTCATGATTAATCAAGGGGCCGCTATACCCCACCCTGGAGTGATACGGCGAAATCTATGTGGCATATTTTACAAAAAGCCTGACTTTGAGCGATGTTACTCTTTAAGTATGGGTAAGCCTCCTTCCATTTGGTTAGATACTTACACAAACTTTTAGACTTTTTGGCAGGTACTTCATCCCTCTCTCTCTCTCTCTCTTTAAAAAAAAAAAAAAAGGTTTAAAAATACAGGAGATTTATGGAAGAATCCCAGGAAAAACAGGGGGGATTGACAGGTCTTGTTACACACGAACTGCATATGTGTGTGTGAGTGAGAGAAATGTGGTAGTTTATGAGGGGGCCCACAGATCATTTTTGCCCCATTGCCAGCCCTAGACAGGTTAGAGCCTATGACATATAAAATAAGTTTCTTTGTCATGTTTGTTTGAATAAGATTTGGGTGAAAAGCTTGAATGGAGACAGTCTTGAAGTACCAAAAAAGGGTCCATTCTGGGGGACTTGAGTCAGAAGAACTTTTTTAAAAAAAACAAAGGTCATGGCTGTATTGTGATCAGAGGCTCATGTGAGCAGCTAAAACATGTGCAAAGATTGTACAAAATTACCTGGTGTACTTAGAGACCTAGTAGACAACTGACAGGATCCACCACACTAGTGAGGACTGTCACACCCTGAAGCTCCCCTCTGGGTTGGAATTTTATTATTACACACATCACCGTAGTGTTCAGCAATGTGTCCCTCTCCTCTGGCACTGATGTGTGGAAAACAAACAAACAAAGCAAACAAAGTGAAGTGAAGTGCTTCAAAACACTTTGAAGCACTTCATGGTGCTGACTCTAACCCCAAAATGGCATATATGAGACCAATGACACATAGGCAGCGTACAGTACATGAGCCAGCCAACAATGTGAGCAGCAAAAAAAATAATTTTACTCACCTCCATTGTATCGCAATGTCACAGAAATCTTGGAGACAAAATCTGGACAAATATAACTTCTTGTAGATACCACAGGAGGCACGTAAAAATAAGACATTTTTTGCATTTAGTAATCTGGTTGAGCCAATCATATATAATACAGTAGGTTTAGTTCTAAAATACGTGCACATCTTTAATTCAACCATTTCGAAAGCCTACCATTGCCTGATTAACTGCATCACTGATTAATAACTATTATTGTTGTTGTTGTTCATAATTATATTGGTAATGACAATGTTTCATGTTAAATCGCCCCCAGGTATTGTTTTGAAATTATTACCTGTCACCTGTGAACGCTGAGGTAAAATTGACCCTACCTGCCTGGTGACAGATGATGCACACGTTAAAGCTGCACCCTTTTAGAGTGACAGCAGAAAGAACCAATCGCTGTCTGAGAAATGACTACATTCCTGAATGGACCAATGGCAGAGGGGAAGGGAGATCTGAGGTAACAATTGTTGAAGTTTAGCTGGACTGGAGTTGGGTTGTTTTGGTTAGCCAAAGAGGTCGAAGTTTTGGTAACAATGCGATTGTTAACAGTTCAGTGGTAAAGATATACTAGTCTCTAATATTTTTAACAATGGGGGCACTAAAGGTCAACGTTGGACAAGAAAATTCAGGCACGGCGGCCACAATCGCAGAGGTAATGTTAACGTGAACAGCTAACTTATCCGACGTTCTTTAACAGTTTGGCAGCTAGTTGGCTAACTACATGAACTTAGCTAGCATGTTAGGTTACCTAAAATGTATTTGTCCGATTTTGGACTGGCCAAATAATGATTTTCATCCTTTGGTTGCTGGCTACAAGCTTGTCGGTTGATTTTGTTAAAGCTGTCTTCCTGGTAGCGTTAGGCCAGTTTTTGTTGCCTTGCCTCAACAGTCACGCTACATGAAAACACTGGTATTAAAGTTAGCTGTGCGGTTAAAATAGCAAGTTGGACCAGGCTACTAACGTTAGCAGGGACGAGCAATAGCGCACGTTTCGTTTAACACCAAATGATACCGTAGACTAGTTGATATCCCAACGTAATTCCTGAACCAGATAGTTGGGACTGTCATATACACAACTATGTTTATCAATCCCGGTTAAGGTTATAGCGTTTAGTATGTTGTATGTATGTATGAAAAATGATTGTTGAAATATTATGAAGCCGTAGATTTAAGTAGTCAACGTTACATGGCACCTTTTATGCACAAAGGTCAGCACCGAATGAAATGCCTGTGAATATTCTCATTCATCCAGGTCATTGTAAGCTTTAGGGCATTCAATCGTTCGCAACTGGACCTCGTCAGTTTGTCTTAGAAGACGTTTCGCCTCCAATGCAATTGCATTGGACTAGAGCCGTCCTATCTAGTCTGGTTGCGTACGAACTGATGAAGCCTGCTCGGATGAGAGGCGAAACGTCTTCTAAGACAAACTGACGAGGTCCAGTTGCGAACGATTGAATGCCCTAAAGCCCACCGAATGAAATCTATGTAACGTAACTCATTAGTTACAGCACGTGACCAGGTAAATATTCATGTATTGGCAGTAAAGCTGACACGATTACTAACCAGTTCAGAGAATCTGATGAGTCACACTATATGTTGTAAAACCGGTAACGCGATGGAAAAAAGGAAACTTCAGGTCCATGAAAATGTATGCATTCATCGCTTATGATGGCATTGTTGACGATGGATCAGCTTGTAAAAGTAGGTCTGTAACCACTCTCTTCAAATCTAGTGACAGTGATGATTAATGACACACATTGGAATCTATTCATACTGGTTGGTTAACTTTGCTACGTATTAATAAGACAGAAGTCTGCTAAATTAGTCTGGCAGAGTATGACTACTGCTGCAGATAGAAATGGTAGTTCAATATGACATCTCCAGTAGTGGGTGCTGGCCTTGCAGTGGGGTCAGAGTCAGTGTTAAGTAGGGCAAGGCAACATAATATCTGATTCCAGAGGCTCTCCTCAATTAGATCCAGACAGTTTCTGAGCTGATGAGTATACATTTTCTTCAGCAAGAGAAGTAACAATTTGTAAAGAAAAAAAAAAAGACGTTTGGGTTAGAGCTAAAACAATTAGTTAACTTATTGATTAGATGATCCACAGAAAATTAATCCACAGCTGTTTTGATAATCAGTTCATCATTTAATTAGGGGACGGCAGGACTATATGATATATTTATTGTGTTTTTGTTGAAATTTAAATGTGGGGTAAGTCATTCTGGAGAAATATTGTTGATATTTGCTGAATTTGAAAATAAGCGAATACTGTATGTTCTCATGGTCCCCCAGCTGGCTGTTGTGTGTGTTTATGACAAAACTTTACTTGAAATGGTGCTCAAAAACACATTACGAAGTAAGCACTTAATGAGTCTACGGTAATATTTAGAATTACAAAAAACACTCAGCTCTCGTTTTATCTATGTCAGAATGCTGTATGTCCTCAATCCAGTGTGTGTGTAACAGAGTGGTTTGTCCATGTATTTACAGGCCAAGTTGGTATGCCAGGGAGTAAACAACCAGAGCTACATCTGTGAGTCGGGGCACTGCTGTGGAGAGACACAGTGCTGCAGCTACTATTATGAACTGTGGTGTGAGTTACCCATCTCTTCCTTATTCATTCTAATTGTTTGAGTGGTCCCTCTTCGTGGCACTTAATAAACAACATATGACAGGAATAAACAAAACTATAAGCACATACATTTTTTTCCATGACTCCACACTGCACTGGCTCATGCAATGTGCATTTTTTACACTTTAAAGTAAAAGTCTGAAATACAAAGAGGGGAGGAAGCAGAATGAGGAGCTGATGTTTGATAAAGGTCAGGAGTTGTACCAGTTTGGTGAGTGGAGCTGTGATTTATCTGTCACTCACAATCTGCATTTGTTTACCGTTTGCGCTGCCGCTTGGCTGCCTGGTTGTCTCTCATATTACAGAAGGACCCATGTGCAATTTTAAGAACTCCCAGCCTTTCAGAGCAGTCTCTGCACTCAGTGTCTTGGAGTTTTTGATGCAAACAACATCAATGCCAACCAGTGGCGGCAGCCAAAGATTGAAGAAGAACCTGTGAAGCAGCATTAATAGTAGCTAAGAAAGGGTGTCAGATCTCACTATTTTTTCAGTACTGACCATGAGACACCGAATGAGAGTTGGCACAGGAAAAAAAAAAGTTTGTACTTAATCTTATACATATAAAGGGATTATGTTGTTTTTTGTGTCGCACCAACATTAAAAAGTGATGCATTTGAGTCTGTGTTATTTGTCAAAAAAAATTGGTTTGTCAGCACTAAATCTAAGATTTTGACAGACTTTGTCTTTGTATCATTTGTCCAGATATGTATTAAGTGTGTTTTGTGGGCTCCCTGCAGGGTTCTGGTTGGTGTGGGCTCTGATCATTATCCTGACATGCTGCTGTGTTTGTCAGCACTGGCGCTCCAAGCAGCGCTTCCAGCAGCAGCGCCGCCAGAACGAGATCAATCTCATCGCCTACAGAGAGGCTCACAACAACTCTCAACTACCTCTCTATCTCAGTAAGTAGATGTCTTGTCTTGACTCACCGGCTGTAGACTGGGTATAAGCCTGCAGGCTCTTCCACTGTTTGGCTCTTACTGTTTTCAACATCCTATGGGACACAACAACCTCCAAGCTCGCAACCTACACAACGAGCTATGCTAAAAATGAAAATATACCCTAACCTGATCACTAACAGTATGAACATAAACAACCTAGCAGCTGCTACCTTTTCCTTTGCAGTGATTTAGCCATTTGAATGCCTGGGATTGCCTTCCCATGTGCAAATGTTCCACGAAAACAGGTTCCCCTCTGCACTGTTTTGCAAGGGCACCGTAGGTACATCCTGGGCTTTGCCCCACCTGAGGCGATTGTGATTGGTTTAAAGAAATACAAACAAGCTGGAATGTTTTGTCCCCCCCCTTTTCCAGAATGATCATGGGTGCAGCCAGATGTTTCTTCAGTGGTGACACAGCTGTGCAAGACTAGTAGCTGTCTGACATGCTGCTGACTACACATCCCATACATAGTTAGTCTGTATCTCAGACATATTACCAGCTCCACATCATACATGTCTGTAAACCAAATGGTAAAGATCTGAGTCAGTAGTTTTCAAACTGAAAAGCCATTTACTGAGCTGATTGATGCTGATCCATTTTCATGTTTCCTTAGAATGAGCTCTTTATATCTGCAGAGGGAACACAGCAGAAACTGTTGAGTTGGTGATATTTCTCTGTGGGTTGATGCAGTATTGGTGTTTAAAAAAAAAAAGAAAAGATTGATTTGTGTAGCTTTGTTGAGTAGAAAAACTGAATGATTCATGCTTGGCTCTATGTCCTCATTCAGCTTTTTAAATGCTGTCATTGCACATGGAAATACCTGACAAGCTGATACACAGTGTGTGTCATGTAGTGGTCATCTTTCATACTTGTCTGTATTGTGTTATTCTCCAGGATTCTTGCCCACCTATCTGCTGCCGCCCTATGAAGAGGTAGTTGACCGCCCAGCCACGCCCCCTCCTCCCTACACCCCTCTTCAATCAGCACCTCCTCCCACAGACCCACCTGAGGAATCTCCTTGCCCCCACTCGGCTATCTCTGTCCCTAGTGATGCTGATGTAGCGCTCCCTGCTACTCCAGAGGGTACGCAGAGCCACCTTCACAGTGCTCACAACCCCAACAAGGACTTGACGCCGGGCAGGTACCGGCGCTTCACTGGGGATTCTGGAATTGAAGTGTGTGATGGCCAGGAACTGTGGGATCAGCATGGCTTTTTAGAAAGAGAAGAAGAGACAGAGGAAGAGGGGACTGGGCAAATGGAGGACCCATGTGATTGCTGTGGTCCCCCGACCTTTGAACACAGCCATATTATTGATGCAGTCATTGATGAAAACACAGATGGACACACAGCTGTGGATACAGAGCCCCAGTCTCTTAGGTAATCCAGTCTGTCATATCTGCAGTCCTGAAACAAAGCTCTGCAGCAGTCACTGATGCAATAGTCTACCTTTGGTGCTCAGGGTTTTATTCTATCTGTGCATGTGTACGTTTGATTAACAGTGTGTGTGACAGGCCTGGAGACAAATGAAAGGTATCACTAAATGTTTTAATCATTTCCAAAAATGTTAAGGTATGCCATGCAGGATTTGTGCGTTGCTGTTTGTAAACACACCATTCAAAGTTGGGCCCTCCTTCCCAGCTCAACTGGCAAGAAAGTGAGAGCAGAGGCGGTTGAGTGAGAGAGCGAATGAAGGGAGGGAGTGGCATCAGCAAGAACAAAGCAGCAAATCAGAGAAATGAAACAGAGACAGTGATGTAACCTGGTTGCTATGTTTTTATGGAGTCCCAACCTCACTCTGGGGGCTATACACCCAGTGCCCAAAGGTTGACCCCCAGGAATATCCTGAACACAGAAATATAATAATAGAGGCAGAGGGCCGGGTCTGTGTAGATGCATACACCGCCACACACTGCAAGTGCATCAGTGATGATAGAGTGATTCTATCCGTTGTTTTCAGGAAAATCCTGCATACTATACTTTTCAAGCTACATTATGTATTCTGGTTCGAAGCGGTAGGTACAGTATGTTCATAGCCAAGCTCCACTCCTCATTTTCAGGTTGAAGTTTGGACAGTTGCAAACTGCTTTGAAATGTTCTCCTGGCAGGAGGCAGCAATGATATCTTTTTTCCACATTCGCTTTACCAGTTCTTTAACTCTGTTCAACGCTTCTCTGAGTTATAGTTCTCCATGTAACTAAAGGGGCTGTTGCTCTGCCACTCACTAATTTAGTTTATTCGCACTTACACAAGTGTTGACATCATAATAGCATTCAGGTTCGTAGGACCATGGGACTTGCTGAAGACTTAAAGTCAGTGTTCATTTATTATAAGATGCATCTTGTAGCTTTTAAGGACAATCATCACATTTGGAGGTTTTGCAAAATGTTCTGCTTGTTCCTCTCAAATTGATGCTAGCAAAGTCAGTCAGTGAGACTTATGAAAAGAAATGAGTGAGCAAGTATAAATTTACTGAATAATGCTGGACTGGGTATCAACTCAAATGGTTCTCATTTTGACTTACTGTGCCTGTGCAGTGCAGCCAGTGTGCAAACACAAAGCCTTCCAGCAGCTACCATCCAGTCTGTGCAATAAAGCAGATTAGTTTGATTTAGCACTGTTGCAGAGCAATAGCATGTTCTTCTTTACTGGAATTACATTTTCAGTCTATTTAGCATTGAGAGCTAATTGAAAAAGGTGTTTGAGCTACAACAAATACTGTATATCATCTTTTTAACTTTTGCACAATTTGGAAAATGCACCAGCTAGTGAAGTCTGATTTAGCAGAATTAGAAAAGATTGCTTCTGTGAACCAAACGAGCTGGTGGTTTAATGTTTCCATGGACAGGCTGCGTCTCCTCCCAAGCCCCGACTCAACCAGGACAGGAGTGGCCTTACAAGCCAATCAACAGTTTTCAAAAGTAAAGTATAGAGACAGTTAACATGTCTCATTTCTAGTTGGAGTTCATGCAGAACATTGCAAAAACTGCACCAGCAGAATGATTTTTGATTGATTCATCACCAGCACATTTGTGTACAGCGCCAGTTCTCCTCACACAGGATCAGTTCTTTACTAAATATTCAGCTTTCTGCTCCATTAGCCTTTGTATGAGTCTTTAATGCCTTGCCATACTGATATTATATGAGGCGTTGTTTTCTGATGCCATAGTGCCATAATATGTAGCCTTTAAGTAAAGAATATTTAGGTAAACGTAATCAAAGCTATGGAGTCTCTTTTCCATAGAGTAACTGAGTAACTTTCAGTGTACACAATCATAGATTCATCATTTAGTCAATGTGTTTTAATGTAGTTTGCCAGAAGGTTCTGCACACATCAGCTCTGGGTTAAAAACTGTGCAAACTGTTACCAAACTCTTGACTTTTAAGTAAGCATATGTTTGTGTTGAAGATTATTTGTAAGTGTGTGCATACAAAGGGAATGACAGTGGTGCAGGTGGAGGATATATTCAAGCTGTTGGGAAGCTACCAGTGCACTAAGGGCTCTTTCTCCAATTGAGTCAGTTGAGCACTTTTCCACATCTGCAGACCTGAACAGTGGTCTTAAGCACCTGGTGCTACACTCTGTATACAGTAAATGATCTGAATTATTTGCTGAATAAAACATTTTTCTGTCATATGTTGTATACAGTATGTTAATTAAAAGTTAGATGATCAAGTCTGTAAGAAAGTAAATCTGGTGACTACAGCACTGAGCAAGACAGAAAGCAAAGGCATTTGTTTGACTTTATAGAAAATTAGACAAGGTGAAACTAAGAAGTGGGGAATTGAACTTAAATAGCATGATGTACATTGCTGGAAGCCATTTTGCTACTTTTAATCTGTGATTAAAGTCTACTGGATGTATGTGGCAGACAGAACATTAAAATATAAAGATAAGAACAACAGGCACAACAAGGCTGAGCTCTGCAAAAGAGTATGCATGGCCGAAATGACTTGTTTCATTTGATTTGCTTTTTTTCATGGAAGAAATATAACAAAGGAAAATACTTTTGATAAGGTAAAATCACACTTTTTGTCTAAGCATTGAAATACTTAGATAACAATATTGTGATGTAGCAAAATTCTACATACATAAATACAGATATTTAAAAGCTAGTCCATGGTTTACATCTTTTGAAAATTACTTGAATCATTTCTTAACACCTTTAACAAAGTGTAAATTGTTGAGATTGTGTAAACGGAGCAGCAATCCTGTCCCCAGCGGAAGTATCATACATAGTTTAAGACATATTTTAGGATCAGTTTGCTCTTCATTCCTACCATCCCAGATGATTATGGATTCAGTTTTATGGGAGTGTCTTAACTTTAGGATGGATTTAGGATTATTATGACCATAGAACCATTAGAAAAATATGAATACATAAAGTAGCAAAAAGTAAAAGTACTCATTGTCCAGAATGGCCCAGTTCGGAATAATGTATATTATCGAATTATAATTATTGATGTATTAATTCATACATTGTGTGTGTGTCCCAAGTGCCTTCTACCGATGCTGTGATGGACTATGTGCGTTTTTAAAAGATGGCAATTGAGAAAGACTATAACCAGAGGGGGGCAGTAATGTCACGTTAATGCGCCGTAACACGTCGAAGAAGAAGGAGAAGAAGGAGAATAAGGAGAATAAGGAGAATAAGGAGAATAAGGAGAAGAAGAAGAAGAAGAAGAAGAAGAAGAAGAAGAAGTGGTGAGTGGGGTCTTAATGGTGTGTTTGTGACTTCATACGACTAATGTTAAACGTGTGTTTTAACGGGCATTGAGGCGGCTACAGCCGCCACGGTGATTTATTAATACTCTGCTCTCGAACGTTTAACAGACTTTTGCTAACTTACTTAGCGGTTTGACATGTTAGCTGGCTAAGTTAACATAGCGGCTGGTTGAGGTAACATTCCAGCTGTGTGAGCGGTGTCACAAAGCGATATGATGGAAACAACACTGGACCGCTCGCTAATGTTAGCCATCTGCAAAAGTATCCGAAGTGACACTATGTTGACAGATCACCGAGCTAACTTTAGCTTAGCCTTCATGTTTCGGCTCTTTCTTGCAACAAACCTTAACGTCATGCTCTGTTTACAAATCTGCCATATGTGTGATATGGTTTTTAGTATATAAGTAATTTAATCAAACCCTAGTTGTGCATTCTTTTCTACTGGCTGTTTTGGTGGAAAACTACTGTATAAATTAGTCAATTCTGCTTTTAAAATGTAGGGTTTTTCTTCACTGAAACGTTCCCTAGTGCATCACAGATGTTTTCTACAGCTGACATTGTCAGTGTTTTCAGCAGTGTGGTGTAAACTTGTTTTTGACGTTTGACGCATGTCTGTCCTGTAAATCACTGTTTCCAGCATTCAGAGCATTCAGACAGAAACCAGTCACTTTCTGCCCTCACCCCTGCCAGTCTGTACCATTCCAACATGTTCCTACATGTTAACCAGTATGAGAGTGTTGGAGTCAGGTTTGATTAAGCAGAAGGACAAACCACTCCAAAGATTCTGGCGCTTCTGGACAGTTCTGGTTGCTCTTTGTGTATGGCATGGCCAGCAAAGCTGAGAAGATATTCAGGAATTTGAAGAGGAACATGAGAATGAAAGAGCATGCTTTCATCATCATCATCATCATATTATTATTATTATTATTATCATGCTACCCATTGAGGAAACAGGAGCATACATATAAGAGCTCTATATGAGCTAGTGGAGAACTGTAGAAGGAAATACAGGCTGGAACAGCTGCAAACACACACATGGTACAACTACTGTCACTTGCTCAGGTGGAGTGAGTAAACTGTCCCTAAACAGGACATTTTTCCTGAAAAGGACAGAGACAGAAGAGATGGGTTTTTGTGTAAAAAGAAAAAAATGTTAAAAAGTGCAATACTGGAAGTTCTTACTGTGATGAATACCTTGAAAAATATTGGTTTTTGATACCATTTTTGATTGACACAACATCAAGGGCATGAAAGTTTAGATTTTTAAATTAAGCAATAGCAAATCTAATGTCCAAATACAAAGTGTCTTGTCTAAATGGTTAGGAGGCCCGCTTACCTGCTCTGTAGGCAGTCCAATAAAGGTCTGCTGATTAAATCAAGCTCAGGCAGAGGCATTACTCTTAAGATTAATAGTCTATTACAGGAACAACTGTGTGACCCTTTACTCAAGGTTAAGAAGCACTGGGCAGGTGATATGGAGGTGTGCATATCCCCTGAGGATTGGGAATCATGTTTAAAGTGGGTAATAGGTTCATTCAACTGAAAATAATACATAGATGGCATCGGACACCAGAACAACTTTATAAATGGAACTTAATACCAGTAGACTCTTGTTGGAGATGAGGCGGAGTGGTGCCTTTATACTACATATACTCTGGACATGTCCAGTACTTAAAGACTGGTGGAATAACATCCATCAGATTAGATTTGAAGTCTTGCACAAAAAGTTTCAAATTTCTACAAAACTGTCTATCTTGGGATCGACTACGGAGCTTCAGGACAAAGACTTTTCATGTTTTGAGAAAAGTTGTTTTGGCTCTCACAACAGCTAAACGGATATTACTAAGGCACTGGAGGAAAAAACGTCCACCCCCCTATGAAGAATGGTCTACAACAATGGCACAACTAGCTGCTTATGAGAGGGTGATGTACTCTCTACTAGATCGACTGGATCAATATATGTCCACATGGAGCCGCTTTACAGACTGGCTGACTGTGAGCTGATGGTCAACCTGTGACTGTGATTATGGCAGTGATTTGTACTTGATGTGTGATTGATTGTTGAGCAGTGCCAGTGTGGTGGCTTGTGTTCTTGTGTTTCTGTCTGTTTTGTTTTGTCGTTCACCTGTTTGTTGCTTGTATTTGTTTGAAAAATAATAAACTGTCAATTACCAAAAAAACAAAACAAATCTAAATAAAGTTAAAAGTACTATATTTTAAACACAACAGCATCTGAGTTAATTCACTGAAACTGAACTTTTCTGTCTGTTTACCATAGCGGTTAGTTAGCTGTCAAGCAGATATTACACACAAGCTGGCTGACTGAAGCAGCTCTTCTCCTTCCAGAAACGGTTTTAATGGTTCAAGATGACGACTTCATGGAGTGACCGTCTGCAGAACTATGCCGACATACCAGCCAACATGGATGGTGTGGCCATGAAGAAATACCGACGTGAAGCTCACCACAGGTACGTGTTTGTCAGACTGCAACAAAAAGTACTGTTAAAGTCTTAAACGTGGACCTGTCCTGTTCTGTATATACGACACACTACACCATCGTTAGAGTCAGTGTACCAGTTTCTGGTCTATGTACGTTTGAGTTTAGTTCAGGATTGAATATTTGCAGGGCATCAGAAATACTACAGATTAATGATGTTTGATCAAACCAAGGTCAGATACATTTCAGCACTGCAGAGTGTTCCCACACTCAGTGCTCTTCTGAATAATGCTCGTAGTTTTGGAGGAATGAGGCTCAGGCTTTTGTTCATGGGTAAATGAGTAGTCTTTGTTGGTTGTTGATCTGACATTAAGATGGATTTTCAATATGTATTAAAGTAAACTCAAAGAAAACAGAACTCTCTTCTGTGAGCACACAGTGTATCTGTAGCTGAACAGTATGATTTTAAGGAGGAAGTAGTTTTAACCAGCCCCATCGTCAATGAAGAAAAGGTTTGAAGTGCCATTTGGTTTTGATAGTCTTCTTGGGACGTGCTGACATGACAATATACAGCTATTTTGAGACTCTCATTGCAGTTAGCTGTGCTAATACTAAGGATTTTCTGCACTGCAAAAGGAAACAGAAGTGGAAGTCAGTGTCTGACTGAAGCCTGTAAAGCAGTACAGCGACAACTGTTTACTGACTCTTCTGTCCCGCGATGGAAGACAATGAGTTTAAACTCATTCTAATTATTGATTTCCTTATAAAAGCGTGTTACTGTTATAATGCTGCTACTACTGATGGCTATGACACTCATTGGCCTTTAAGCTCTGGTGTGGTCAAGAAAAGTATCTGTACTGTGAGCCTGCTACTAGGGCTGGACATGGAACTTCAATACTATTTTGTGTGTCCATAGCAACGAGTATCAAAACCTGTCCAAGAACCCAAAGCTGACATCAAATGTTTAGTGAAATCTTTTGCTTATTGCACTTCATCGAAGACTGTGAGGACTGTACCTGCTGTTTCCCAGGTCAAGAATGAACTGTCAAGCTCAAACACTAGAAGAAGCTTTAAAAGCAACTTGAGCTTAAATTCAAACGTGCAGAGCATGGTGGTTTCTGCCTCATATTCCCTTTATGTCAAAAGAAAAGTTCTTCAAAGTTTAGTTTTTCCTGACTGACTGATCCTCCGTTTCAGTTCAGAAAGCCTGGAAAGCTGATTGAGAACTAAGAAGACACATTGAGCCGTAACATTTTATGAACCTGGGTTGGTTACAGTGCATACAAAGAATAGAGCCCTGGTCCCATGAATCCTCTTGAAAAAATGACCTGAAATGTCCTGTGTCTATGTTGACTTTTTAATGTGTGAGACTTTATTATAATATACTGTAGCTAGCAGCTAATGGAGGCAGGTCACTGGTGCTGGGATATAACAGGGTCCTGAGTTGCAACAGAAGAAAGATAAGACAAAGCCAGTACACCAGAACTATGTAGCATGACATCAGTGGTAAGACCAGCAGCCATGAGGTCAGTGGTAATACTACATGTATTCTCTATTGCAAAGCTTTCCAAGGAATCTGGCTCAAAACCATCCAGCAATGAGGTATGCCATCCTTTTGTTGTTGAAACAAACTACGACTACTGAATCAATGACCGTTTTGATGTCCGTGATGTGAATTGACTCCCCATCCAACTCTCATGGAACTCCATCCATACTGACACTGACTGTGAGGTGTGTTTCTCCCTGTGGAGACAGCAGGTGGTGGTCATTGTGACTTCTTAGTGTGTGCATTTCCCTTGTTTCTGCATCTTTCCTTTAATCCTCATCTGTTACAGTCGGTCTGATATCATCTCTCACACCATCTGAATAGAATCTCCAGGCCAGTGTGTAGTCACAGATTATATCTCTTATAATCTGCATTTCTGCATGTAAGCAGCAGTCATCAATGTGAGAGAATCAAGAAGGTGCCAATCAGGTTTGTTTTGGTGAGCTGCTCCCACAGAGCCAGTGTTGCTGTTGATGTGAGTGGCTGCTCAGCAGCAGTTGAAAATGTACAACTGATCAGGATTATTAGAAAATGCACAATTGTTTCCTTCCAACCAAGTCAGGTGGTTAAAGGCTAGATTTGAAATCCCGTCTGGACAACTGGACTTTGTAGTGCAATGAGCTCTCCACTTGAAAAACCTGCCAGGTGTAGAGCTGGAACAATTCATTGATTTGTAGACGGGTCAACAGAAAGTGTAACTATTTTGATAACTAATCAGTCCTTTTCAGCCATCTATCAAGCAACAATCCCAAATGTTCTTTGATTCAAGCTTCTCCATTGTGAAGATTTTCTGCTTTCCACTGTTCTACATCATTGTTAACTAAGTTTCTTTGCATCTTTGTTTTGGACTGTTGGCCAGACAAAAATAAACTTATAGTGGAAATAGTCTTTAGTTGCACCCATTGTCAAGTAGTTTTAGTCATGTTTGATTATATTCTAGTTTATTCGGTCCACTCAGCCAAAACTACTGAAATCTAATTCAACAGCCCTGTAAAGTTTATGTTAGGCTTTTTCTTTTTTGCTTTTCCAGAATTCCAGCCAGATTGAACAAGTCCTGAACATTGGTTTTAAATAGCATCTGCAGTATTTGTATAAACTTGCGTCCATTTCAAAATCAGGAGAGAGACTTTGAGCTGTGAGATAAGTGCGTCGGTTGTGTCATCACAGTTCACCACACTGACTGTGTTCTTTAAGGTCAGAGAACTTCAGATTGATAGGCATTTGTCCCACCTGCCCTCTCACAAATTTTGCACAATGTTAGGTCTATTCCGCCCACCTTTACATGTCTTTGATAGAACTTCTCCTGCCGTTGTGGCTTGAAACATATTTAGTTTTTTGGGCTGTTGTTGTTGCGTCTATTTTTGAGGACCATTTTCTGTGTCCTTGCCGGCCTTGGCTGCACTAGTCCTTTTATTACCATGGCTTGTTTTTTAGTTTTTAAACTGGTCAGGGAAGTCTGCTTCACCTTTGAGTCGTGTCACGGTAACGGCTGCTGAGCCACAGTGCAGAGCTGATGCTGGGATGTGCATCTTTTACTCCCAGCTCTCAGTGAATCTCTCAGTGCAGTAACAGCAGGAGGCACAATGTTTGTATTTAAGTTGATTCAGGTATTTGGTCATTTTGGAGGCTGTAGTTTGTGGGCTGTTGAATTGTATTGTGATATCCTGAGTAGTGTTTCTAAAATGTAGTCTGACCTATATATCACAATGAAGGGAAGATTTGTTCAAGGGCTGTTGTATTAGAATGCATTAGTTTTAGCTACCGCTATCTAATAAACTGCCAACTGAGTGTGTATTTCCAAATTTAAATAAGATAAAACTTTAGTGATCCCATGCCGGAGAAATGAAGTTGTGACAGACAGCAACAATATAAAAGAGATGTAGAAAAAGACAAATAGGCAGTAAAAATGATACAAACTAAAATCAAGGATGTACATAATGTACATTATATACTAAAGAGTATAGAAATAGGAAATAAATCACCATCTATGTAGATTTTCTTAATGTGTATCTGTCCTAAAGTATGAGTAAGATTGTGGTGCCCGTCAAAAAGAACAATACAGACACGGAGTGATGAATGGGTGGAGATATGATGGCATTCTTATCTGGGTGTAGCACAAATTACTGCTTAATGTTGAGAGCAGATATAGAACATCCTTTTGTGTAATTTCTTCTATTTATAATCTTTATCTTTCTTATTATCTGTTTCTAACGTGGGGGGTTGCAATGCAAATTTCATTGACATGTCAGGCTCAATGTCAATAAAGAAATCTTGAATCTTGAATCTCTCAACTTTGCTTCTGTCAACATACAGCATAATGACCAAAAATCCCATTTACTTCAGGTCCACTGATCACAGTAGAGATAACCAGTAGTCGCATGTATATGTGGGTGTTGTGCTTGTTAAGTTTTATTCAAGTATGTTAGTTCCCTAAAACACAGCCTGCCATGCATCAAAACCTGACCTCAAGTGTTTGTCAGCCAGTGCTGCTCTGTAGTTTTTTCTCCTGTAGCTCTCGCTCTGAGCCTTTGAAATTCTTTACAGAAAAACGTTCCATCAGTGTGATTTGTCTGCTGTGCACTGTCAATCAGACTGCAGCTCTCATGCAGTGCTTGACTATTCATTGTTCTCCCCTCCCAGAGTGTTTGTGAACCGAAGCTTGGCCATGGAGAAGATCAAATGTTTTGGTTTTGATATGGATTACACTCTGGCAGGTAAGTGCAGTTTGACTCCTTTGGTGTCAGCCTGGATAAATCTGTAGAAATACTTCATGGTCATTTCCCGAGCCTGTCTGGTGACTAAGGTTTAGGATTAGGCTTTTGCTTTCTGGCCCCTGAACTTGCTGAGTTTAATCTCTTTGTGAATTGTATTTTATTTTATTGTATTTGTTGATATGTTAGACACTTTTAAGATAGCACCTTATAACATGAAGAGAGGTGCTCTGTAAATAAAGACTATCAATCCTGGCACTGACAGTATCGGTCATTCTCACTGACACAGCTCAGGGAATAAAGTGGGATCTGATAGAAAAATGTGGGGGTAGTCCTCCACCCAGTTACTGGAGCACCCACTGTAACCCAAGCTGCTGTCGTCCAGCTGTGTGTGGGGATATTCCTGGCCTGGAGCCACTCAAGACAGTTATTCCACACGGCACAACAGGAGGGGGGAGGGGGGAGGGGGAGGCTGGAGTTTGAGCAAGGGTCAGAGCTCTATGGAGTCGTCATACCAAGTCATACCAACATTCATCATTTGTAAATCAAAGTGCTTATGCCTCAGGAGAAGAGAACTGGTTTTTAGATACATGTCACACATCAGCGTTATCTGCATTCATGAGCTAACAAATGGTTAGAGAGTTATTTCTCCTTTCACTGTCTGGCTCTAAACAATCTGCTGTTAGAACTGCATTTCCAAGCTGACCTGCAAGTTGTGAAAATAAAGATGGGTTTGGGACAAATATGTTTGGATAGCTGTTTTATATGGATGACACTGTTCACTCTGTATGGTGCTGGTATGATTGTGCTCATGAGTCTGTCTCCCTGTCTGTCTGTCTAGTGTATAAATCTCCTGAGTATGAGTCGCTGGGCTTCGACTTGACAGTGGAGCGCCTGGTGTCCATTGGATATCCACAAGAGCTGCTCAACTTTGTCTACGACCCCTCCTTCCCCACCAGGCTGGTTCACAAAGCCTCACTTTTTTACATCAATTTAAATACAGACTGGATATGTCAATGCCAATGCTACAAATTCTCACTGTCAAGTGTGCTTTCTGCTTTCTGCCTCTGCTTTGCCTTCACTCATCTGTCGCCTCAGAGGTCTGGTGTTTGACACAATGTATGGCAACCTGCTCAAAGTGGATGCCTATGGGAACATCCTAGTTTGTGTGCACGGATTCAACTTCTTGAGAGGGTGAGGTCCACTGCTCCCACTGAGCTGTCATCGTAGTCCACCATATCTCTAAAAAACAAAGCAATTTCCATATGGTCACTTCCATCCTCCAATTAATCTTAAGGTCTGGCATTTCAGACCATTGCAGAGGGAGCTAATATGCAATGAAATGCAGAGTAATGCAAATAATTAACTGAATGTGTTGTATAAGCCCTGTTTTCTGTTTTGACCTTCATCATTTGTTATGTATGTATGTATCTATACTCACTCTGCACAGACCTGATATCAGAGAGATGTACCCCAACAAATTCATTCAACGTGGAGACACCGACCGCTTCTACATCCTCAACACACTCTTCAACCTGCCTGGTAAGAAAACATAAAACAGCTAGTCTACAACTTTGCACAATGCTGGTACAACCAAGTACTAAAAAAAAAAGATTTCTTCAGTTCCAATAGACCAACAAGCATATATATGATCAATACTGTACAGGTGTGAACCAGCAGGCGGGCCACGCCATGTTTATATGATGTCAGAGCTGTCGTAATTTCTACTTCCAGGTTGTAATGTCAGCTTGAAGAAAGAAAAGTGATTGTGCTCAAACTGGAGTTCAGTGACAAGGCCATGAATATGATTCCACTTTTGTGTCTTTTCCTCTTCCTCAGAGACGTACCTCTTTGCTTGCCTGGTTGATTTCTTCAGTAACTGCTCCAGATACTCAAGGTACTGCATGCTGAAGCTGTCTGGAACTGTGTGTGACATTGTGTTTCATGATAGTGATCACGTTCAGTGTTCCAGTGATGGAAAAACTGAGCCCATGTCATTTTTGACCTTCACAATTCCATGTTGTGCAGACTGTAAATTTGATTTGAACTCTCTCTGTAGTTGTGAGACTGGCTTCAAAGACGGTGACCTTTTCATGTCCTACAAGAGCATGTTCCAGGACGTCCGGGACGGCGTGGACTGGGTTCATTTCAAGGTAGAACCATTTCCTTTTCCACATTAAACCTGTTTCCAGCCAGCTGTAGCTCGTCTCCTGCAGCCACTTCTTCCACTGTCCTCAGTCCACCGTTTTATTTGTCTACACAGGGCTCCTTAAAAGAAAAAACAGTTGAAAACCTGGAGAAGTACGTGGTGAAGGATGTAAGTAAACCAGCATTGTAAGGTCTGCTTATACATACGTATATACCAACCTGGACTTTTACTTTGTAGTTGACATGAGAAACACTGTAATGACTCAATCTCATAGTTTTCTGTGTTGTTGATGTTGGTTATGTTTTTTCTCCACCAAGCCGAAGCTTCCTCTCCTCCTCAGTCGCATGAACGAAGTAGCCAAAATATTTCTGGCCACCAACAGTGATTACAAATACACAGAGGTGAGATGAAAGCTCCCAGTCAGACATGTTAATGAATGTTAAAGGCAAACCGGAACTGTTACCTTGCTTTATCTTTCATTGTTCCTGCAGAAAACCCTTTTTTAAAGGTATTGATTCATTTTCACAGTTTGAAAGTTGGCACTGTCAGTTTCACAATGAAGTAATAATACCAGCTGATGTTACTGATGGAGCAGAGTTTCCTGTTTTCTATGTTGTTCTGGGCCTGGATGTTCAAAAACGTATCCTGTCTTCTTACAGAAAATTATGACCTACCTGTTTGACTTTCCTCACGGCCCAAAGGTAACACGAACCATTTCATAACATTTGAGCTGAACCCCTTTGTTTACAAGTTTCAGGAACAGATGGATGATTATTAGGGCTCCACCGAATGATTGTTTTCATCATTGATTAATCTGCGGATTTATTTTCATAGTATATTGTTTAGTCTTTAAAGTGTCTGTGTGTGTCTGTGTGTGTCTGTGTGTGTGTGTGTGTGTGTGTGTGTGTGTGTGTGTGTGTGTGTGTGTGTGTGTGTTACAGCCAGGTACACCCCACCGGCCCTGGCAGTCCTACTTTGACCTGATCCTTGTGGACGCCCGCAAGCCAGTGTTCTTTGGGGAGGGAACGGTGCTGCGGCAGGTCGACACTGTGAGTGTTTGCTATAGAAGCCTGCACGGGCAGAGTACCATGCTTGGCTTCTGTTTGCATACACTCATTCAAAATATAATCTCTGGTTCGGGCACGGTTGGGCCAACCGCATTTTGCTGTACATAGATAAACAAAGAAAGTGTGTGACTCAGTCTTGGTTTCTTTCAGACCACCGGTCGGCTGAAGATCGGCACATACACCGGACCTCTCCAGCATGGTATTGTTTACTCTGGAGGTAAAGAAGGAACCATCTTAACACAGCTTGGCAGTTTTTCTTTTCTACTTAACAATTAACTTTAAACTTAAAGAATTGAAATATTCACACAAATAACCAGCGAGGTGTGTCTAGAAGTGAGGTTTGCTCATGAATGTGATCATACATAACTTCACAGTAATGCAGCAGGCTGTGGCTTAGACCACGCTCTGTTTGTTTACATCAGGAATGAAAACAGGACTATATACTGAACTACAGAAATAGTTGCACTATGCGTATATTTTGTAATGGACAAAACTTGCTCTTTAAAATGACAGCAATCGATTTGTAACTGAGCTTGAAGAAAGTAAAGCACAGGAATAAAGGATGTGATGTGCTGACTCATTGAACTGGAGTGTGGACAGCGTTAGTACCACCATACTGTAATGTAACACCATGTGTACTCACATGTTGTCCCATATTATGGTCTCTGAGAATCTACTGCAGGCTATAAATGGAGGATGCCACAGGCTTCCCTCTGCAGTTGTCCCACAGAGCTCCAAACCGGAGGCTTTGTGGACTGAGCTTTCCTCCCTTGTCTTTCAGTCGTGGTTGCTTAAGGTTGCTTACAGATGAAACACAGATTATTCAGATTCAGAACACAGAGCGCATGCACGTCCCATGCTGATTTCCCTTTAGAAATCACAGTCAGCTCCAAATGTGGTGCATGTGAGTGAGCTTCTTGTCTCAACCTTTTAACACCCATAGTTGTCTATAAAAAGTCGGGGAAATGACCCTAATTAACATAGATCCTTACTGACTTTGTGTGGGAAACTGAAGTTCATGTTGGAGAGGCTGAAGCAAGGAAAAACATATGTGTGGCCACATATTTGCTGCTGGAAACCTCTCACGCATCACTCACTGGAGGATTAACCCGAGCAAGACCAATGAGACGCCTGTGTTTAGAACAGCAGCTGTACCTGTAACCTGGTAGAGGCTGAACCTCAGAATTAGAGCTTTGTATTGAACCATCATGGTTTTGATAGTGTGGATATTTGTGTCCAGGTTCTTCAGACATCGTGTGTGACTTGCTGGGGGCTAAAGGAAAGGACATCATCTACATTGGAGACCACATTTTTGGTGACATTCTCAAATCCAAGAAGCGTCAGGGCTGGAGGACTTTCCTGGTGATACCTGAGCTGGCCCAGGAGTTACATGTGTGGACCGACAAGAGCTGTGAGACTGGACACACACACACACACACACACACACACACACACATTCATGTGGCTTTATGACTATATGATAACATACTATACTAATGAAATGGAAAAAGGTTATTCAGCAAAGAACAAAACTTAAGAAGTGTTATGGTAGAGCTTCATTAGACATCCAGTTGTTTTTTACTTTTAGTACAGCGCTGACAACAGCAGCAGTTCACTGTCACATAACAAATCTATAAAACAGGTTTTATTAGGGGTTTAGGAAACAATACTCATATGTCACCATGCATGATGGAAAGTTTTTGGTTGATTTTCAGTCGCGTATTTACAAGATGTAACTAAAGTCAACCATGAAATAATTATATAATAATAATAATTAAATGATAAGCTCGGATCAGTGTTAGGATGACTAGTACAAGATACAAGTCTGTTAAAAGTAAAACGTGTTGTCATATTTTGGAACTGTCTCACTGTTGAGGACTTAAAGTGTTGTAAATGTGATTTGACCACTAATGGCAGTTGTTGTTTTTCAGCCATATTTGAGGAGCTTCAGTCGTTGGACTGCTTCCTCGCAGAGCTTTACAAGTGAGTTCCTCTTTGTTTTGTCTTGCATTGTCTCAGTGTACCTACTTATTGTGTCCCTGCTGACAAACATGGGTAGAAATGTCTGGTTCACATATGTTTACGCACTGGTTGCATTTCGATCCATTTTTTATCGGCTAGCAGGTGTTAACCAGTGTTCCTGCTTTACTCACATTAAACATTCACTTTTTATGCTGAATGTATAAATGCATATACTTCTGAGAAAGTGGCTTTGCTCCACAAACAGATGTGGTTTCCACCAGAATACCAGCTGCCTCATTTGAAGCGAAGTCCCACCCCTATGCTGATCTTATTAGTTACACCAGTGTAAGACAGGTGTAACTGAAGAGAAGTGAATGTCTGCTGTTCAGCGTTTGAAACTGACCTGGACTGTAAGACGTGTCTGTTTACAGAGAGAGGAGTCTAGAAATCGGCAGCATGTCATTTAATCAGGCCTTGCGGGGCATGTGTAACCTCCAGCTGATGTGAAGACTGTATTTTAAATGAAGCTGGACTCACAGATCACACCACTCTCGTGTTTTGTCCTCAGGCATCTGGACAGCAGCAGCAATGAGAGGCCGGACATCAGCTCACTGCAGAGACGGATTAAGGTGCAGCTTCCTCCAACACACACACACACACACACACACACACACACACACACACACACACACTTCTTCCTCCTGCCTGTCACTTACAAAGACCTCCACTAAACATAGAAGTCAACCAGTATGGAAGTTTGAAGGATAATTGATTAACTTACAGTTGCTGACATTGATCAGTATCCGTGGTGGTGTTCTCCTGCATTCAGCATTTACTTTCAGAATGTGTGTCTGCTGCCAGAAAGACAAATCCTCAGGACTGAGGGACGAATAGCAGCAATTTGAATGTTGTCATGTCTTTCCAGAAAGTCACCCATGACATGGACATGTGCTACGGCATGATGGGAAGCCTGTTTCGCAGTGGATCCCGACAGACGCTGTTTGCCTCTCAAGTGATGCGCTACGCTGACCTGTACGCCGCCTCCTTCATCAACCTGCTGTACTACCCCTTCAGCTACCTGTTCCGAGCGGCACATGTGCTGGTGAGAGTCT
Organism: Chelmon rostratus; assembly: GCF_017976325.1. Classification (NCBI taxonomy): domain Eukaryota; kingdom Metazoa; phylum Chordata; class Actinopteri; order Chaetodontiformes; family Chaetodontidae; genus Chelmon; species Chelmon rostratus. The sequence goes on along the minus strand of NC_055668.1, from coordinate 1,392,743 downwards.
CGCTCAGGGCACAGTTCAGACAGCCTGCACTTCACGTAGTTTTGATTTGTGGCATCACGTTAATAATTCTCCCTCCCAGATGCCTCACGAGTCGACAGTGGAACACACCCACGTCAACATCATCGACACAGAGTCGCCGCTGGCAACGAGGAACCGCCACGACGTGGACCTCAAGGAGATGGAGTGCAAACGGCACCAGCTGACCCGGTCCATTAGCGAGATCCAGCCCCCCCACTTCTTCCCTCAGGCTCCACAGGAGATCACCCACTGCCATGACGAGGATGATGACGAGGAAGAGGAGGAGGAAGAGTAGATGGAAGGAAGAGCAGATGAGATTTGCTCTCACATTCAGTAAATCCTGTTTTAATGTTTTAAGGTGATGTTTTCTTTGATTAATAGCTTTCGGCTGTAGCAGCTGAGTCTGGCTGTCAGAGCCACTTGTTGACCTGGTCCTGTACGTGATCTGGACTACTGCACATTCAAGTGGTCCTGCTGCATCCCTGGTAACTGCATCTGTCCATGGTTTAAGAGAGGACTCTAAAGTGAGTTTAGATTCATGTCTGTTGAGTGTAACATTCAGGCAGTGGGATGGTTGTGTCTACAATGTGAAAGAAAGGAAGTGCGTTACTGAGGTGGAGCAGCTGTTGGTTGTGGGATCCTCACGGCTCTGCTGGGTGTGTTTGAGATGGGAATCATTCAGGTTAGCAGTCCAGTGTACATTTATTCATTGTTTATTCTACTTACTCCTGCACATCTCGTTGTAAGACATGCATGACACTTTGGTGAAGAAGTTAATCTTGATCTATTTTAACCTTCTTCAAGGAACAATCCACCCTAAAACGGTTGAGATGGCCACGTTCATACTTGGCATTTTTGGGACCGTATTGTTTTTTTGAGGTGACTTTTCTTTTCCACTTCCAAAGAATAATGGCCAAATGAAGGGATCTGATATGTTGAGGTTTTTCAACACAGCTAGAATTGAACAGAAGAAATGGTTAGATTAGAGTAAATATCTGGTGGTGTGAGATGCTGTTTCTTCAGCAGAGCCGAATGCAGTGCAACAACAGGATGAGATGTTTGGAATGTCATCAGCTTGCCTCACTGTTGAAAAACAACCGGTTTTCATCCCTTTGGGCTTTTTTGAAAGGAATTCGTAGAAATGTAGGGACTACATAATGACACATTTGAGGGTGAACAGAATGGAACTGTAGTTTGTGTATTAAACACAGCTAATGAAACTAGACTCAGCTAGAAAACAGCTCCACCCCAGAAGAAATGTTGTTCTGTTCAGCAGAGACTTTGTAATGCCTGCTGCGCTGAGCTGAACAACAGGAAATTGCTGACACCATATCACATGCTACCAACATATCATAACTTCTAAGAGAACCTTCTCTTACTTAATTTCCCCAGTCATTTCCTCACTGTGTTATAAAGTAAGTATCCCACAGAGTCAAAATAACCTGGGGGCCAACAATGTCACCCTGACGTCCTTCTGTTACATATCGTTGCTGCGTTATGTGTTTTTAAAATGACTGTAAAAGTAATGTAGATATTACACCCTGCACATGGACTGTGAAACGGTTACTGCCTTACTCATCTCGCTCGGAGTTGATACAGTGAGTGTGGATGAAAATTCTCAGTATATTAAACAGTGTAATTATGTTTTCAATATGAATGTTGAATTGTTTTCATCTGGAGATTGACAGGTCAAATGATTGGAAGCCTATTTCTGCCTTGAAAAAAGAAAAGATGAGTTAAAATTGATTGACCTAAGAATACTTAGGCGGGTTTTATTGAAAGCTACCAAGTCAGTGTTTTGACTTTCAAAGTCAACATCATGAGACACCAAGTCATAATTAGGAGTCAAAATTTTGACTGAAATCAGATTGACTTCAGAATTATGAGATAGTAAGCAAGTCAAAATTCACACTTACTATCGTTATTATTTTGACGTGTTTGACCATTGAATTTGAATCGTTTTTTGGCGGATTGTAATAATTTTGAAGTCAAGTCAGTTTATTAGATAATAAATTGGAATCATGAGATGAGTCAAAATTTTGATTTGCTTAGTATCCAAGTTTGACATGCTGTCTCACAGGTCAGACTCACCATGAGTGTGTGTATTGGTGTCATATGGAAGGCTTTGTGAATGTATTTCTGCTGACAGTAGAGCTGTCTCACAGAGCTGAACCTGCTGCTGTTCTGATCTCGTCCGTCACCGCTGCTGTCTGCTGTCAACATGCTGTCACTTACTGTCAACGTAATGAGGATGTATTTTAGTATGTTTTAGTGCTGATACGGTTGTTTTACCTTGATTTTTATCATCTTTTTGTCACTGCTTTGATTTGAAAGGACCTCAGAGGTGAACCTGTCTGTCAAGTCAGGCCTGCTGAGTTGATCACACAGTATGGAGCCTTATTTAAGGTGGACTGTGGCCCTCTCTGAGTCACAGAGTGTGTGATTCTGCTGTTTGTGTGTTATAGCCCCACACAAGTTGTTGATGCTGCCCCGTCCTGTTTGGACTGAAGAGACATCGTCTGCTGTCCTTGTTGTGGGCCAGAGCCTGTCTAAATGTCCTGCTCTCAGTGAGATATGTGCTCCAATGGACAGTTGATTGTTTGACTTGTTCAGCCCTGTTGCACCTTGGAATGTTTATCTTGTTATTTGAGTATGGGAGCAATAGTAGACTGTGTTACTCTGCTGCTGTTCAGCTCAAAGGTTTCAGAGTGGGAACATGCTTCAGTGTGGACAAGCGAGCAGGACCAGTGATTTCACGTTTTCAGTTTGATATTCAAGTTGTCTCACAACTGTTTAGCATGCCTGTTAAATGACAGTCAGCTTTGCAAGGTAGCTTAGACTTTGAGAGAGTCCAGTGCAAATTGAACCAAATGAATGTTTTTTTTATTTTATTTTTACCAGAAAAAGTAAATGCATGTGTTGAAGTTACATTTTTCTGCTGATTTATCTGAAAAGTTGCCTTTGTTTTGAAGAATGTTGAAAAGCAGTGATGCTGCGGTGGTGATGGTTTGGCTGATATTTGTAATAAACTTTCTGATCTGATATTGGAGCTGAGTTTTCATGTGTTGTGTTTTTTCTAGTCAAACATCATAAAATTTCATATTCTGGACAAATATTTCCATCTGTGGGTAGCTACTCTTGACATGTGACAGTGCTGCCCCCAGGCCTGTTGTTAGCTCATGTCCTCTGTCACCCACTTACACAACTTCTCTTCACTGTGTGTTCTATTATTGTGCTCAGTCACATCCCAGTAAAAAGCTGTATGCTATCAGATGGTGGCATACACAGCTCAGGTGTTCCCAGAGCTTCAACCTTTTCCCCAAAGACCTCATCAAAGGTTTTCTTGTCTGTTCCTTTTTCTGAATACTTCATTGAATGTAGAAACCTGTGATTGACAGATGAGTTTGCAGTGTCTCACAGCACTTTACCAGTGAGGGGAGAACCATGTGCACACATATGGTAATATTAGTGGCTACTGACACGTTCATGCTGCCCAGCTGTGTGCTGATTTGAAGAGTGGAACATGTTTTTGATGGTACATTCATTAACAACAAGCTACCAGCAGGGGGAGCTACTGAACTGCTGTGAAAAATACACATGAAGGGTGCAGTGTCCTCATGAAACCTTTGGTCACTGGTATAATTCACACTGTTTTATACAGTCATGTTGTGTTTCTGCTTCAGAAGTGTTCTTTTAGTGTTCAGCACAGACTGGACTTACAGGCTCAGTTTACCCAAATATAAAGAGAAGGAAAACATTTTCTCGCTTGGACTGGTATCTGTCCATGCAGATTGTCTTGTTCATCCAGGACTTAAGATATCTGTCTTTGAAAGGCAGTGAACAGTAATGATTGTCTGCTTAAACAATGTCCTGGTAGCTTTAGATCATCCACTGACAGCCACTGTGATCAGTTTAAATAGGGACTATTTCTTCTGTGGAAAACAGTGATGAGTGACAAATGAGCGTAGGAACATGGTAACTAATGCAGCCACAGGACCAGGGCTGCTTTGATGAGCGTGTAAATCATGTGAATATATGCTACGACCATCTGTCACCAGATCTCAACCTAAGAATCTGACAGGGACCGGGACATCTTGAAGGTTCGTGGTGGAACTGCTCCTCACTAGCAAACTTTATGGTAGGTTTTCTTTTCATTTGTCAGCTGTCTGTAGACAGAAAAACTAAATGAAAGGGTGTCTCAGTGAATGCTGCGACAGGCATCAGAAATGTAGCTTATAAGGGGAAAACAGTTTGCTCTTATAATGCTTGTGCAATCGTAGAAATGAAAGACGGCTTGCATGTTTGGGAAATACGTTCCTGACCAGTCAGCACAAACACAGTGATTAGTCTTGTGCTGAGGGGGAGAGATGAGGTGTTCCCTGATGAGCTGCTGTCCCTGGACCTGTATCCTCGCAGACCTCGGGGCTCTGATAAGATGACGTGCTCTCATAGGGGAAGAAGTTATTTAGACTCGAGGTTGAAGAAAGGAGCTGAAATTGACGTTAACCCCCCTGACACAGTTAGCTCTGTGCCTGGAAAGACATGCAGACGATACAAGTGTTGACTAGCATGAGATAATCATGTTTGTTTCTATACAGAGACAATTTTGACCTTCAATTAGATGTTCCAAACAGGCCTTAAGAGTGAGTCTATATCCAGCCAGATTTCCTACATAATGGACTGCATTTATATAATATATGCTTTTCTAGTCTACCAACCACTCAAGGCCAGCCATCCACACACACATTCACACAAACATCAGGAGCAATTTGGGGTGCAGTGTCTTGCATAAAGACACTTCAGCATGCAGACTGGAGGCCTCCCCGTCTCTCTGATCAGGAGACGACTGGTTTGACCTCCTGACCCACAGCTGCCATCCGAGGAATTTAAAGCAACCTCATGTGATATATCAAAAGCTACTAAACAGACTTTGTGATGAGATTTTCTCAACAGCTGTTCCCAAGTTCAACAAGAATGTAACATTTGATGATTCATTTGAAAACTCTGAAGGCTTTGATATGGACAGTGGGCAAGATATTTATCACATATCTGTGTTCTTAATAGCTTAACTGTGCGTGGTTCAATCCACTGATCACAGTAATAAACTGGCAAGTAGATCGTATGCTGTCTGAAGTAAACTGGTTCAAATGGTGGTCCTTTAAGCTTACGAGAATTGGTCTGTTATGCAGCTATTTCAAATTTCTTTGCTTTACTCCAAATACTTCTGAAATCACAGAAATGTTCCGCTGCTGCCTCGTGTTCCTCTGTGTACCCTCTGAAGCTGTTTCATTCATCTCTAGTTCTATAACTATCTAGAGATGGCTTCTGACTGGCTGATGTCTTTGAAGGCCAGCACATCCTCTGTAGACGTCCAGCCCTGGAACACAGCCTCAGCCAGCTCACCAGCAACACACTGTCCACATGCTGCTGTGGAGCACGTGCAGCATTAGGTTATACAACTCAGCAGCATGGCCTCAGGGACGCTGTCAGGGACAAGCAGCTGCTCGGCCTTCAGGCTGCTGATAAGTTTGTCCCTTTGCTTCTTATCAGGAGTCTGAGCTGATGATGCACAAAGCAGAAATAATGGAGAAATATCTTTAAACATAGACTTTACACTTCCTGTTCGCTGTAAGACTGGAGTGTGCCACGGCAATGAAAGCAGTCACAAGAGCAACAAGCTTTTTAATGCATCACTTAAATACACGCTGAGTCAAACATAACAAGTGAACCCACAAAGCCGAGACCACCACATCGGGCCTGAGCAGGTAGTTTCACGTGTCAGTAGGTGTGGGCAGGCTGAGTGCATCCTTGAACCACAAGCACTGTGGACTGTCTGTCCCTGCCTAAACGTTTCCTAATTCATCTTCTTCCAGAGTGGGGAAATCCTGTCTGAATGTGTCCTCTCAAATCCTGAATGGCAAAAATGAATATGCACACAATGAAATCCCAACAAATCATTCTCTCTCTCTATCACTCCTCCTATTTTCAGGTCTCCTGCATTTATGAATATCACAACCTGTGCGATCAAGGCTTTTGTTGCAGCCAAAAGAGACAATCTTAACCAGTCATTGAAAAAGTGGTGGACACCCATACTAATATATTATGTTATATATTACACTCTGGTATAGGTCTGTGACTTCTGTTTCATTCTCAGACACACAGGTCTTACAGGTGTGCGTTTGATCCTCACACAGGTGGGCACTACGATGAGTCAAGATGATGCAGACAAGGCGTTTAATAAATTAATATAATACAGTTGATCAAAACATTTGACATGACTCAAGAAAACACTTTGGTCCTTACTTCGCAGAGCAACTCTCTGTGTCTCTGTGTTTCAAACAAAACATGACATGATGACAGTCCCAACTGCAGCGGCCAGCAGTGTGCTAGAAAGCAGGAAGACAGCACATTATCCCTGTGGCCCAACATTAAAACCCTGCAGATGCTGCCGAGTCAGCGCTGGCTGACACAGGACCCTCCTGATGTGGGCTGCGGGGTCTCGGGCTGCTGTCACTTCAGCAGGTGTCTCAGCTGGTCCTGCAGGTTTTTAGAGTGCTCCACACTGAGAATGGGAATGAGAAAGACGGGGGAGTCAGCGCTCGTCATCACTTTGTGTTATGGCTTCCTGTTGAGACAGTGATGTCGGCGCTTCTAATGGAGCATAAACAGAAAGTAGAGTTTACACTTACTTCTTCTGGATGGCCTCCTGCCTGAGTGTGAGACAGACAGACAGACTTTCAGTAATCACTCCAGTTTGAACAAAACGAATGAGCTGCACATGTCTGGACTCAAACAGCTGATGATACTCACTGGTATTGTAAATGTGTGGTGATGATGGACATTTTTCTCAGACTCTGGAAGACAGATGATAAAGGTGTTGAACTGTGACATCTTGTTTAAACCATCAGATTACTTGTGACTTTATGTATTTACCAGTTGTCACTATCACAAATTAAATCCTCTGTGATGGAACGTAACCTGTGTGACACTGTTGTGTTCATGTTGCAGCTCTCTGCGTGAGCTTTTGTTTGACAGAGACGCTGTGTTTGAGGCTGTAGTCTGTGGAACAGTGTTTCCACTCTTTGGTCCCACCAGGTGTGCTCTATGACCACCTGCTGTGTATTTTCATACTTACATCCTCAGAGTGCAGGATGGCGTCCTCCTGAATCACCATATTTCTTGCTGCTTGACCAAGAAGCTGGAGGAGTCATTGACAACATTATGACACGACTGATTATTTCATGAGCAATTCATCTGCAATGATTTGGATTTTTCAGAAACTACAACAAATAGAGTCAAGATTTACAAAAGGCCAGGGTGCCGTCTTCAAACTGCTTGTTTATGCCAGAAAAATGACTGAAGCGATTAATCCATTAGAAACAGCTGCAGATCAACGTTTCTGTCGCACGACTGATCAAGTAGCCTGATCGACTAATCCATACATTTCTAAAAACGATGATTCGAACAGCTCCACCGCACAGTTCGTGTGTGAAGCAGTAACATTAGCAGGATGCTTCTCCAAATCTTCAGGTCTGTTGTTTGTCATGAAAATGTTGTGCCAGCGTAAATGTTCAGTTGCATTTCAATTAACGCAGCGTGAAACGCCTTTATCGACTGTGTTTACCTACAATAAACAATCCAACGACAGAATCCTGCTACCCTGTATTACAGTTAGCTAGCAGTCAACGGAAATACAACCTTAAGATCAATTTTCAAAATTAAATGCCTGCTGGTGGATTCAATGGCAGCTATGACGGATGTACTACACATGCTTTTATTTTGAAAAGGGAATCGTGCTTCTGATGGTGCTTCCGTTTGCTCTTTACATGCTAGCTTGTAGGAATATGTTGCGGAAGCTGTTAGCGACAGCTAAAATTTCTTAATGAAATCACTCGTATGGTTTTACCTCCTGGCTGCGGGATCCTTTCAGCACTTGGCGGGTCAGTGCGATCACATCCACGCTACAGGAGCCCACTTTATCAGACAGTAGACCTTTAACAGACTGGCCGAACCGCGGCTGCGACTCAGCTGAAGCCATTTTCTGTTGTGGCTAGCGACGGTGCCTGAGCAGGGCCAAAACACACCGCAACGCGTTCACCCGGCGGCCAATGAGAATGTGCCTCAATTCATAATTCAGAATCTTTCAATAAGAGTGAATCACTTTACCTTTATATTTGATTGTAATATGCAGGTTGAAACTGACAGTTTGGTCGTTGTTGTCCATCAGTTTATGGAGTTTCCTGTTTGCAGCACCTGTTTCATAGACTGACATAGTGCTGGTTCCACCACTTTCCCGTGTCGCTGCCTCACTTTCAGAATAAGCAGATATTAACTCAAATCAATTAAGCTGGTGAAGTGAAACATTAAATATATTGTCTTTGTACTTTTTTGAGTTGATATATGTCAGAAAGGATTAGCAAATGATCACATTCTGTTTTATTTATACTGTATTTCACACAGCATATCAACATTTTTGGAATTTGGGTTTTACTTAAGTAAAGTACAAATACCTAAATATTGTACTTCAACACATTTGTGTACTTTCCACCACCACTGACAACACGTTCACAGAGTCGTGGATATGTTTCGTCATGGTTCTCTCCAAGAATTCAGTGAAGCAAGTGTCATCTTATCTTGTTTGAATTGGCCCAGCCTTAACTGTTCAGATTCAAGGATTTGACATTGAAGGAGCTGCATAAAAGCGTGGCCATGCAGCTGCTCGTGGCCTCCTTGCGCAGCTCCTCTCGGTGATGCTTGGCGTCTGCTGAACCAGACCCCTCTGTCAGGGCCCTCTGCTACAGATATGGCTTGGTTTCTGTGTCTGTGTGTGGTTTTGGCCGTGGGCCTGGCTTTGTTTGTGCTGCAGTTGAAGCTCAGGATGTCTGCAGATGGCCCTCAGGAGCCCCCCTCCCTCCCAGCGCTACCCTTCATCGGCAGTCTGCTGAGTCTGCGAAGCCCACACCCTCCTCATGTGCTTTTCAAAGAACTGCAGCAGAAATATGGACAGACATACTCTCTGATGATGGGCTCCCACTGTGTTATCATTGTCAACCAGCACACACATGCCAAAGAAGTCCTGCTGAAGAAGGGAAAGATATTTGCAGGAAGACCCAGAACTGTGGGTGTACCTCTTCTTCATTGTCATCCTCTGCTTCCTCTTAGAAACAGTTGTCATTGATGTTTTTTTCCATTCCTGTCCTGTGTGTGATGAAGGTAACCACAGATGTTCTGACCAGAGATGGGAAAGACATTGCATTTGGAGACTACAGCGCTACCTGGAGATTCCATAGGAAAATAGTCCATGGAGCCCTGTGCATGTTCGGAGAAGGCTCTGCCTCCATCGAGAAGATCAGTAAGTACAGTTCTCTTCTTCCAATGTTATTCCTCTTATGGTTATAAACTGTATATAGACTTTTTAGGTTGCAGTCCTGACAGTTGTCACTAGAGATTGCTCTCTCTCCTCTTATGGTTTTTATCCATGCATATGTTTTTGGTTTATTTGCACAGGTTCTGAGATATCGGTCTCTGAGATTTCTGTTTTTAAACCAATGCAGTGGAGGTGAATAGTTCATACTGCTCAAAACGTTCCAAAAAAGTACGCGTCACTATGAAACGTTTCCATTAAAACCACTTTCTACCAGAAGCCCCAGTGAAAATGGTTCATTTTGGGACATCTGACATGACATTTGGCATTGTAATCTGCACTTTAAGATTGTACATTACTGCATTATTTTGCTACCTTGTATGTTATTCTGTTTATTGATTTGATGGCGTATATCTTTTGGAGTGATATAAGCAAGAACATTTAAAGTGGAAATTAATACAGTGCATTGTAATTATATTTTAATGTAATGAAACCATTCAATAATAATTAATCATAATAATAATTAGTAATTAATAAAGTTAATCTGAACATAACGAGGTCAGTGTGTAAAATGCTTTGTGCTCAATCCATTCTGACTTTTCTACTCTGTCTTTGGTCGTCAGCTTCAAGCCTGTTGGTTCTGAATTTGTACATTTCACATCTCATATATCATATAATATCTTGTTCCATTTAAAAAAAACTCCTTACTCAGGAGGAAATAGTGAAGCTTTAGTGAGTATTTGGGGCAGCAGGATGCTCTATGTGTGATTGCGTCAAGATAAACTGCTGTGTGTGTTCATGGTAATGAAGCAACATTGCAGCAGTGTGGCTCATTGTTTTAATGGAGCAATGGAGCTCCAAGGCACATAAGATATATCAGGCTATGATACACACAATATACAATAAAAGTAAGTGAACATTTGTAGCATTTTTAGAGTACTGTTTAGAGTAAACATTGTAAAAGTGTCTGTCAATGAAGATGATCTGTGTCCTGCTCAGTCTGTGCAGAGGCTCAGTCTCTGTGCTCCGTCCTGTCTGAGGCATCAGCCACAGGACTGGCCCTGGATCTGTCTCCAGAGCTGACTCGGGCCGTCACCAACGTCATCTGTTCGCTCTGCTTCAACTCCTCCTACCGCAGAGGAGACCCAGAGTTTGAGGCCATGCTGCGCTACAGCCAGGGCATCGTGGACACTGTGGCAAAAGACAGCCTGGTGGACATCTTCCCCTGGTTACAGGTACACAGCAGGGACACTCTGCATGTGGGAAATGAGGCAATAAACAAGGAGACATATGAGCATACAGGAGATATACAGGAACACAATTAAAGGTGCATCATAAGTATTTTTATATCAGTGTGCTTTATCAATATCATCAATACTTAGTTACTACTGACGTTTGCTGTGTGTGAGCGAAAATGATTACTAGCAATTCAATGGTATACGAACATTTCCCATAAATCACATGAGGCATATATGTCTAAAAGCATGCACGTCGTGCAGCCTTTTTGTTGGAGGAACAGTCCTCTACTGCTGCGTCATATTAAAATGGATACAAATGGACTGCATTTATGCCGCTCTTTTCTGGTCATAATGACCACTCAAAGCGTTGCACAAGTCAGTGTTCATCCATTCACACACACATTCATAAACTGGTGGCAGAGGCTACCATGCAAGGTGCCACCTGCCCCACAGGAATAATAACCATTCACACACACTCACACACTCACTCACCATCAGGAGAAATTTGGGGTTCAGTGTCTTGCCCAAGGACACTTCAACATGTAGACTGCAGGTGCAGTACAGCATACTGGACTACAAAAAAATCATTACACTAATTACATAATATATCAGACTGTATGTAAAAAACTGACACCTGTCTCTTTGTCACAGATTTTTCCCAATGCAGACCTGCGTCTTCTAAAGCAGTGTGTCTCAACCAGGGACAAACTTCTACAAAAGGAATATGATGAACACAAGGTACAGTCAGCCTCTTATTAACAACATGGCCTAAATAGTGAGGTAGAGATGGTGAAGAGTGGTGAAGGACGTCACACTATAGCTGGCAAGGGGCCACATATGTCCACAGTCTGTCAGTATAATCTCTCCAGAAGGGAATTTGTCACCAGTCATAGTGTATTTTTCAGGCAAGCATACAAGAACTAGAACTAATACTAGAACACTGGATAGGAAATACGTAATATTAGAGCCAAGCCATATTGGCCATCATGATCAACCAGCCTGTCTTAACATGCTAATTCCTCTGCTTCCAACATGTTTGCTCCAAATAATCATTTTTATTGTGATGCACACATACTGACACACTCCACTAGGCAGTTATTTTAAGTTGCTCTATCTGCTAAATGCAAACTCCATGAAATACAGTATACCATATACTGTGAGTGAGTACTATACATTGACATGCCCCCTCCCATCAGGCAGACTACAGTGACCATGTGCAGAGAGACTTGCTGGATGCTCTGCTGAGAGCCAAGCGCAGCGCTGAAAACAACAACACAGCAGAGATCAGCGGAGAGTCTGTGGACCTCAGTGACGACCACCTCCTCATGACTGTGGGAGACATCTTTGGAGCCGGCGTGGAAACTACCACCACCGTGCTCAAGTGGGCCATCACATACCTCATCCATCACCCGCAGGTAAGGGTGGTGCTGCAGTGGTTGGAATCAGAGGTGGGGTGTTAAAGGTTTCTGTTTAAATGGCCAAAAAGATTTTTCCTCCCTCATACATTGCTTGTTTGGATGATGGAATGTGTTTACTTAGCCATACAGCTATATATACATTTTTTTACATTTTTTTGTCTTTACAATCATGTAAAATGAGAAGTCAGCCTTAAGTGCCTTAAGCTGCAGTCGCTCTGGGGTTGACTTGATACTTCTCTGACTATTGAAAGTGAAGGGGAACCTGTGGGTGACATCACAGATGCTGCATCCTAAACAGTGTTAATACAAAACATCTGTGGTGACATATCTCTACAACTAAAGGCTACTAGTAAGCAGCAACTACAGTCAGCAATGACATTAGTGGCTCATTGATAAACTCAAAAGAACTCACAGTCTTCTATAAAAATGCTCTAAACTATGTGTCTTATAAGGGGAAGACATGTGCAGGGAACATTTGAAGTGAAAGTCATACAGTGTGTCCTGATCTTAATTGTTAAGGCTTATAACACATATCCAAAATGTGAAACGTTATTGCATGTCACAACCCTCTGTCTCCTTTTCAGCATCCTGATTAGATTAGATTAGACACATGTGCATTACATTATAGCGTATTCTCAGTCAGATATTTCTGTTTGTGTGTTTTTAGATGCAAAGGCGTATCCAGGAGGAGCTGGACAGTAAGGTGGGAGGGGACCGGTCCCCCCAGCTCAGTGACAGAGGCAGTCTACCCTACCTGGAGGCTACCATCAGGGAGGTGTTACGCATCCGCCCTGTGGCCCCTCTGCTCATCCCTCACGTGGCCCTCAGTGATACCAGGTACACTCGACTCTGCCATGACACTCATTCAAGGCCCTTCACTGTCATTCACCCCTGCCAGGATGGAATGTTTTCAATATTTCTTTCATGCACAGAGAAGAATTTCAAACCTGCAAACATTAAATCTGAGAGAACGCCAATTTCTGTAACCTCCCTTCTCTGTCTGTACGCTTCTCTGTAGCATCGGGCACTTCACGGTCAGAAAAGGAACTCGAGTCATCATCAACCTGTGGGCTCTGCACCATGATGAGAAGGAATGGAAAAACCCTGAGCTCTTTGACCCTGGTGAGAGGAAACTCACTGTGTGTAATGTGCTGTATATTATCCTGGAGCCAGTAACCTCTTTGCTCATGTCTGTGGGGAAAAAGTCTTTGTGGCCTTTGGTAGATAACTGAAGTCAAATTATGGGATTATTTGAGCCGGTCCGCACCGGAAAACCGCTGTGTAGATCAACATTGCAAGTAGGTTATTATGACCCATATTTATGTTGAATGTTAGGCAGCGACCTGTAATGGCTGTCGCAATTATAATTGAACCAAAGGAGCAGGTCAGGTGACATCAGGTATAAAAAGAAGAAAGTATGTATTGTGAGGAAGGTGAGGTGGATGACGATGTCATAAAATCAGAGGACTTTTAGCCAGGACACCGCTGTTTGTGTCCCATATACTGTACTTATCTTCACATTCCATACCTATTTCAACCCAGGATCTTTCCCTAAACCCCCCCAAGCAGTTTTGGTGCTTGAATCTAAGCAAACTGCAACTGTCTCACAATGGTAACGACACAAGGATGAAGGTCCACCTTCTTTGTACCATCTTGCTGTATGTTGTATATGTTGTTTTAGGGTCACTGGCAATCGACCTATTCAGGTGTTTCCATATGAGGATGTGTTGAATTAATGATGATACAACGGGATAAACCATCTGTGGCTACTGTATTATTATTAAGGACTTAACATGTAGAATGGGAATTAACTATTCATTGGCACTCACCCACTTGAGCCAGTTTATTACAAGGACATCACTGATCTAAATGCAGTAGAAAACATATTTGAATCCTGAGAAGTGTGTGACATGCAGAATATGATGGGAAATCCTACAATTTAGTGAAAAATGTCTCGAGATTGATAGTCCACCCAAGAAGACTATAGAATTCCATTTACAACATGGAAAAGTAACATTTAGCAGTGACAACAATTTGTCTTTCCAGAAAAAATAATCCAGACCTCCTCTCATGAGGTCATTAATTCTATTTCTCTTTCTGTTCTTGAAATACAAATTGTTGTTCCAGCTCCATTCACCTCCAGTGTATTGGGATTTATGTGCTACATCTCAAATAATGGACTAATAAAACCAAATGAATGGCTGGATCCAACTAACTACAAAAGTATGTATTTGTTTTATTTAGATGGACTGACAGAACTGTTACTTTATTCTTATACAAAGAAACTGAGGGCCCTTTTTCTTCCTACATAGAAAATGTAGCACTGAACCATTTTTCACATGTGGACCGAGTATGAGCTGGCAGCAGCTTAGCTCCCTGAACACCAGCACTGGTGTTGCTTTCATCAGTTGGACCCTGACTGCAAGGCTTGTAGTTTTGCTTGTGTGCGTTGATTCTGAATCCCGTGTTCCTCCTCTGCAGGTCGGTTCTTGAACAGTGAAGGCACAGGTCTGATCATCCCATCGTCCAGCTACCTGCCGTTCGGTGCTGGAGTCAGGGTGTGTCTGGGAGAGGCCTTGGCAAAGATGGAGCTCTTCCTCTTCCTGTCCTGGATCCTGCAGCGCTTCACCCTCTCTGTCCCACCAGGCCACCCTCTGCCCAGTCTGGAGGGCAAGTTCGGTGTGGTCCTCCAGCCGGCCGTGTACAAGGTGAACGCCCTGCCCAGACCGGGCTGGGAGAGGAATTGCCAGGCATGCTGAGGTCGGCCCCATGTTCTCGACAGCAGTGACTGTCAGCCGTGTGCTGAGAGTCTGTGGAGCTTTTTTTTTTCAGCCAAGCATACATCATGCAGGCAGATGATCCAGCACACAACAGCAAACTGGACATTTCAAACATCTCTTTGTATGCATTTATTTTTATTTTATGACAATGTCACGAAATTGCAGCCAACAGTTCTGAACATTATTTATAAATAAAACTTGTGTTTGATATACAGTATTTGAACAAGTTCTGTCTGCTGCCACAAAATACTTCACCAAATGATCTCAGACTAGAGGAGGTGCTACTTACTTACTTACTTACTTTTCTATTTAATAGGAAATACACTTCTCTATCCACATACTTGTAATTCCTGTACCTCCCAGAATCTTTGGGGTAAAGACTAAATTAATTGATCCTGCAGGTAAAAGTCATTTAACGGGTGATCAGTAGTGGGAAACATGGGCTCTAAACTTCCACATAGACTGCATATATTGACATTAGTGACTCCTCTTTCCACAACAGGAGGGCAGGATATCTGTAGCTAATTTTGAACTGTATTTACTACCGTTGCCCTGTGATCAGGGCATTCCACAGTTATACAATAAAACAGCTTGTTGCACCTTGTTGGGTAGTTCTGGAGAACCATATTGTTTGACCAGAGATGAGCCTCCACTACAATAGATCAAGGGGACCTTTTTTTATTAGCATTTGCAGTTCCTGTAACATCCTCTGGAATCAAACCGTATCAGAACAGCTTTTAATGTGTTTAATCATCAGACCTTTTCAAATTCATTTCAGTGATGAATAATGCAGATGTTTTTGACTGTCCATTTGCAGTAACAGCAAGCATCAATGAAACAACACGCCACTTAACTGCTACAATACAAATAAAAGTCCTGCATTCAAAATTTCTCCTCAATGAAAATACAGAAATATTATCAGCAAAATGTATTTGAAGTACAATTAGAAAATTTAGAGTCAAGCCAAAAAGTTTAGGAACAACTTCATTTTAAACATGAACAATGTGTTTTCTAAGCATGAGGTTTTTTTATGTAAAAGCTTAATCTGAAAAGTAACCAGTAACAACTATATCTGTCAGATGAATGTAGATCTGTGAAAAGTACAATATTTCCCTCTGAAATGTAGTGCAGTAGGCGTATAAAGTACAACAAAATAGAAATACTCAAGTAAAATACAGGCATCTCAAACTTTACTTGAGTAAATGTACTTAGCTACTGGGATTTCATGGGTTTTATGGGCATCTTCAACTTGTTAACCTAATGAAATGCTTTTTCATATGAAAGTATTGTGATAGCATTGGCATATGAGCACTGACGCTGTATATAGTAGAAATACTCAATATTGTACTTGTAAGTGCAGTACTTGAGTAAATGTAGTTACATTCCACCACTGTATAAAGGCTCAATGTTACATTCAGTATACTGTCCCCAGCAAACTTTCCACAGCACTGATTCCAGTAGTACAACAGACAAATCATACTCACCACTCTGCTGCAGTAAAATATACTTGAATGTAAAAAGCATACTTAAATATACAGATTTACACATAAATCTAAAAAATGTAAAAGTTAGTCTTTTTTAAAAAAAGCTATTCCAACACTGATCATTCCAACTGCCTCTACTTTGTCACTTTTTCATTTGACCTACATTCTATGAAACTTAACATTTCCTGTAGCAGTTTTGTTTTAAAGAAAAAACGTCTTTGTGGTAACCACCAGCAGATGGAATTAGTGCTTTGGAAATGTGAGCTTTATTTATCACAATAACAGCTAAACATCAGCAACTTCAAACAGGAGCAGATTAGAAAACAGAGAGCATTCTTACTAAAATATGATCAAACACGCCTCTAAATAAAGACAGAGTGGTTCTGATCAATAAAGCTCTGAGTCTCTCTGTGAATCTGTCATTTCACTTTTTAAACCCTTTGGCTGTGAACTTGTGCTCATCAATGAAACAAAGCCACATTGAATTTACACTGATCTATACACAAGGAGCCATAATTCTGTTTGTCTCTTTCACTGAGTAAAATCTCTGATGTTCACAGTGACGATGGTCATCTGTAACTGAGTGCTGTCGTGTTTCATGTTCAGATTGTTGTGGCTTTGAGTAGCAATATCAGATAGAACAGGGTGCCCCTCTCCTGCTGGGGTCGGGAGGTGTGGAGAGTTGCCCCCTTGCCAAGTGTGCCCCAGTCCCGTCAGTACTCAGCAGAGTGAGCTGCCTCTGGTTGCCCGCAGTGAGCAACTATCACCATTCATACACCTGTTTTGTCAGGGTTTGCTGATTGGCACTCAGAGCCCGCCCCCTGCACTTGTCCTTTTCTTGTACTTGGTTGGATGCTGGTGTCTATGGAAATTCCCCCGCGCGACCCTTGGCTCGCGCCTGACCTGGCTGCTCAGCGGCAGAGCGCGCGAGCCGGGCGGACGGAGACTCGGCTGGCCGCCGCTGTGGACACAACACGGGTCTGCTCACCGCCGGAGACAGCTGCTGCCGCGGCTCTGGACCACCGACACCCCACACCCGCTCCCGTGAAGAGGGCGACAACATGCCGCGGTCCTTTCTAGTGAAGAAACCCCAGAGCACCAAGAAACCAAACCCCGGCAGACTGAGCTCCAACACGGAGGGTAAGAGCTCAACTGTAACGACTCTGTGGCTCCCAGGCTAACTGTAAGGCTCAGAGGAAGAACAGTTAGCAAAGTACTACAGTAGAGTATTTCTTTTTTTCACCAGGCATTTAGAAAGTAGCAATATTCAAATAGCCTAAAACCCTCAGTTCACTTTTCGAAGGGAAATTCCTGTTTTGTCGATTCAGATTTAACATTCATAAAGAGGAGAAAACCTGGAGTTACCTTAGCAAAGAAACTACATAGAAATTGGCACATGGCTGCTGTATGGACCTACTGTACAGACTACACCTGCTATCCTACATTAAAAAATACTGTTTAGGCTAATTATTAATACATCAGTAAACGAACACACAAAGCCTCAGAATGAGTGATTACATTTTTATATTTAAGTGTATTTTACTGCTTGAAACTTTTTCTTTACATTTATTGTCCTAGATGTTCAGTTATTCCCAATCGTTAGAGATTATAGATTCATAGAGAAAACATTGAGGATAGATGTTCAGGTTTTCTATATTTTTTTATTTTGCTAAATATTATAACTAGCACAACCTTGTTTAATCCATGTATTTTTGTCTGTGGCTCTCTACAGGAAAATATTGCTGCAGAAAGAGAAACAACAGACTTGTCTGGCCACAAACCAAAATGTAGTTTTATGTTTAGCAGGTGCAAAATCCATTCTCAAAGTTAGAGCATTGTCCCAGGGTCCTTGAGAGTCCAGAAGGGCCCCATTAAGCAGCCTCGAGAGCCTATGTAGCGGCCTTCCAGGCTCCTCCTGACAAATCCCTACTTCAACCTTTGTATTTGTTCCAATACAGCCCTTAAAGCGAGCTTGAGCATTCCCCCTCCTCATCCCACCGGACTGATGAAGTGCCATTACCATTAGAATAGTGCCAAGAAAGAAGAGCTGGTAATAAGTCTGAAATCATACTCAGTTTAAAGGACAAAAACATACAGTCTAGGTTGAACACATTTGGTCAGCTTGGTTTATTTTTTGGCTTGAAAGGAGCACAGGTGGCCCCTGAAGTTTTTTCTTTAGTATTAAATATTCAAATCTCAAACACCAATGACAATGGAGAAGTGAACCCAAACTTACTATGGGCCATATTCATATCCCAGCGCCAGGAAGTGACAGTTAACCAGCTGGGTATAAGTTCTTTAGAGGAGATTTGACTCGGATACACTTAAATCCCTTTAACTGGACACTTGACAACATGTCAACTTCAACTTGGAGTGAAGCTGCCATTTCTGTAACCCCAAAAGATGCTAAGAATAAAATGTGATGTGACTCATTTCAATTTTAAATCAAGATTGCAAAATGTATGCATCCATCATGTCCACAAGACTAGACTCTTTTACTCCTGAACTAATTAAATACACTGATAAAACAATAACTAATAAAAATAGTTACCGAACCAGGTTTGTCCCGGGTGGCCAAGCACAAGATAATATTAGACGTTTGTTAGTTGGGAATAATTGTTTTTGGTGTTGGAGCGATTTGGCTTTGCTGGTTATAGTTTGAATGGGACAAGCAAATTTCAGTAAGTAGCAGTTCTCTAGGTTTAAGGCCTTTTTTGTTCAACACAGGGAAACAGTTCAGTTGGCCAAAATTAAAACCTGGAGCAGCAGTGAGCGGCTTTCAGGCCTCACAAAGGTGGGCACAGTCACATCAGCTAGTTTAATTTTGTTTAAACACTCGTTTTATCCATACAAAGCCTGCAGCATTGAATAATTACACAGTCGGAGCTCTTCCATTTGTTCCCCCTTCACTGGATTTGAATGAAACTTGGTGGGGATGTTCAGGAGGTAGCACAGGATGCCTGCAGTGAGTAATCAGCTCAGTTCCTCAAAGGCATGTTGACTTAGGAGCAAATATGTGGATGTCCATGCCCACCTGCACCAATCCATGTGGCACTTCAGATTTTGGTTAATACTTTCTTCCAGAGCATACATAATTAAACTAGTGTCATTCTGTCCACTTGGTTTCATGGTGCACATGTTTTTGTGTTTTTGGTGCCCCTATTAGTCACAGCCTAAAGATATGTATACTGATTTATGGTGATTGGACAAATCGTTAATGAGTTCTGATCATTTTCTGCTAAGTCCCACCTGTTGCAAAGGTTTTTGTTTTTGTTTTACAACTCATCTTGCTCATTTCTAATGTGATTGTGTAGCTCAGTCCCTTGATACGGTGTACTCATTTTGGTGTTGATCCAACATGTTCTATTCATATCACTGTTTTTCAAAAAACATCATGATGGACTTTAATGGTCCAGGAGGTGTTTTGTAGAGAACATTGAGCTTAAAGCCGCACATGGTTCTGCCCCTTCAGGGCCTGAACAATACTGATCACCTTAATGTTAGTGACTATGCCCAATTTGATGTCAGTGGATGTGATGCAAAATGGAAGGAGATGGAGCGAGTATGCATTGATATCCTAATACAAGCTATGAATGGGGATCACAAATTCACAGTAACTTATGAGGACCACTTCAACCCCTTTATCTCATTTAACACCTGGTGTAATGTCATGAACATAATACAATTGTGGGCCCAGATAATAAAATAACATAGATACATGCATAGGATGCAGAATTGAAACCAAACTGTTTGGATTCTGGGTTTAAGTAGTACACGAATGGACGTAGGACACTACAAAGCTTCCAGACAATAAGAGAAAAATACAGTTTCCAAAAGCATGACTTTTTTCAGATAGTTCCAGTTGCACCATATATTTCTTAAAAGATATTGGGGAAAATGAGACAATTACAGAACTTAATGAAATTATAAAAACGGTAAAGGTTTACACTGGTATTTCTTATACAGTCATTTCAAAACCTTTATCAATGAAACAAACTACATCAAGGAGAGACGGAAGAAGAAAGAATTAAATGATAATTAAAGGAATATTGCTTGTTTTTTTAATTCCTCCTAAGGTAAAAATATATCAAGTTTGTTAAACCATACATGTTGGAGAAAGGACAGATTGTCTGGATCTGCATGAAAATATAAACTATTTATGGAACCTGTGGCAACCTCCAGGACTGAAAAATGAAGCTGCCCGTCTTTAAAGCAGAAATAGAAATGTTTATATACTGGTTTTGGTCTCTATAGTTAACTTCCCTGTTCATGGCAACTGCACAGGCGTAGGTTTTTATAGAACTCATTCGTTATGGGCATGTCCAGAGTGCGATCCCCATTTGTGCCCCGGCATCAGTGATTAAAAAGAGGGTAGTAGTGAGAATCAATTTTGCTCTACACATTAGAGACAGAACAATATCAGTGTAACAGTATCTGCAAGGCAACAAATGAATGAATACCTGTGAGACAACAACAAATGCAGGTAAATCATAGTGACTGCATGTGTGGTCACAATATGTTTGAAAACCTGGATTTACATCATGTTCAACACACTTTTCTATTCCTAATCTTAAACTGAAAAAAATTCATAGCTGTTGATAGAAACATACAATGTACTGTATTTGTACTAATTTTTAAACCACAAATTTGGCTCATGTTGCCCTGGATCACTGTTAATTGTAATGCACAATACATGCACTTGTACAGCAAATGTATACCCCACCATAAAGCAATGATTCCCAACTCCCAACATTACTCAAATCCTTGTGTTTTTTTCTTATGAAAATAATTTCATCTTTTTATCCCAATTATTCAAAAAAAATTCAAGCTAGACAGGAAAAAATGTGCTTGCTGTAAAACGGAACAAGCCAAAAAGATTGGGAGGCATTTTGATTGAATTATCCTGAACAGAAAGCCTTGTTAGTATGTAATCTATGTACATACACATATTCCATTCACAGATTAAGACTGTGACTGAAATCCTCAAAAAGCTTGTGAACCACAAGGCGTGTACATAGTAACCTTTAGTAACAGACTGCTGCATCCAGTGTGTAAGAAAGGACGCTGCTGCAGGTCCTTCATTCCATCAGCTGTCAGAGTGTTCAACTCCAGCACCACTTAACATAAGACATTTCCCAGGCTGGGGATAAATAAAGTTTTATCGTATCTTCTCCTCAATTAAGTCAGCATTTTTAGATTATACAATGTACAGTACACTTAAGATGCAGTCTAAAATAATACAAAACTCACATGCCATATGTCTGTTGAAGTAGTTAGGAGCTGCTGTAATCAGTTCTTCTGTCCATAAAGACACCTCTCTGACTCCAATGCAAGGGGGACTAAATCTACAAATCAATTGGCTAGTCTTCTTGGTCTGAAATTCTTTATTTGTCTTTCCTTGCAGAGCTGCATCAGACAGGTACGCCTCAGTAGTTGCATGTCGGTTTGTTGCCGGAACAAAACACAGACAATAAGGCAAACCAGCTTGAGATACTGACTTGATTTGTCTGCCTCTGGCTGCTGAAGCCTCAGATTAGTAGAATACATTTTTGCACACACACTCACTGTCTGCTATAATAGTAATATAATAATACATTTTTATGATAGTTTGAAAAGCGGTCACTCATAGTTAGGAACAAACAGAGAGTCGTCAGATGAATCTGCAGCTCCCCTCAGCTTTACAGAGCATTATAGTGAGTTTCATCTTATTGTTTACATCTGGCCCAAAAAATTGTTGGTTTAAGTGTAGCTGCAGCACATGGCCAGTGTAGAGATGCAGAATGGTCATGGCAACCCATAACCTCCACCTGTGGCTCTCACAACTATAATAAGCCAAATGTGTGTGTGTCTGTGTGTCTATGTGTGTGTGCGTGTGTGTATTCCACAGAGGCCCCCTGCGACACCCATGAAGATCCTCTGCTGCACAGTGACATCACCCCACACCATCACTATCCAGGCCCAAGCCCACGGCTACAGCAGAGAGCCCAGTCTCTCTCCTCTTCCTCATGTCCACTTTCTCTTAGAGCAGACCGGCTGCATCTGCCATCTTCTCCAAACACCTCCCCTCTCTCCTTCTTAGGCCACTGTTCAGAGGCGTACAGTACAAGCCCTGCAGAAATCTATACACCAGCTGAATCCTGTACCAAAGTGAATCTTCAAATCCAGTGTGTCACAGGAGACCACAGGAGGAGAGACAGCCTCCTCCCTCCATCCCTCCCTCTCCTGGCCCTCTTTCCCAGCGGCAGCGGGCAGGAGAGCTTCGAGTGTTTGGACTGTCATAAAGAGCACTTGAGCTTCTCGGGCCTGTCCAAACACAAGCAGCTCCAGTGTGAGTGGAGCAGTAAGAAGTTCTTCAACTGTAAATACTGCGAGAAGAAGTATGTCAGCCTGGGAGCTCTCAAGATGCACATCAGGACGCACACACTGCCCTGTGTGTGTAAACTCTGTGGCAAAGCGTTCTCCAGACCCTGGCTGCTTCAGGGACATATACGAACACACACAGGTCAGTGAAACACACACATTCACACATTTAAGGGCACATTATAAAATAAAAAAACACTTTTTTTATACATAAAGGTCAGTTTACTACTTAGTCTGTGGAACAGTCATATGTCCTCAGTGTCTCCGGAGGGGCTTAGTCAAATCTGTGGAAATAACCCTGCTTGTGGTGTCACTGGGGCTTGGACACTGCAAATTTATAACAAGCTGTGTTACAAATGGCAGCCAATTCCAATAATAATAATAATAATAGTAATCAACTTTATTTGTATAGGACCTTTCATACAGGAATTGCAGCTTAAAGGTCTTTTACCACAAAGAAATCACACATCAAGTGAATGCTTCACATGGAAAAGACAGAATGGACATAAAAGCAGATATGAAATAAAGGTAAAAGAAGATGGAGAATAAAACCCACTTGATAATAATAGTAGGATGAAAATGAAAATAAAGACAACACATAAAGCCACAGAATAAAATAATAAAATATAGGTGAAAATAGATTACGTAGAATGCATGAAATCAAGTAAAATACAACATTTTAAAAGTAGTGCGGCAGTGCATCAGTGCAAGGCAAAGCACAAAAGTTTCAGACCTTTACCAGCAGGTCAGAGTTAAAGTGAAGAGATACGTTTTAAGCTTTCATTTGAACATATTCAGCGAGCTGCAAGCGGGAGGTCTAAGGGGTAGATGCTTTTGGTTATATTGTGGGAAATGTGATGCTGTAGTAAAGTGAGTGCATTTGCAGCATTTTTTGATCAATATTAATAAGCATTGATTACTGTGTGTTTCCCACACTTATTCAATATATATAATAGCATTTTGTCTGGGAAGTGGCAGACAGACAGCTATGTGTCAGTTTATTGGAAGGAAGGGGCTCACGTAACATGGAGTACATTCACAGCAGTAGTGGAAAATAACTGTTCATGTGCTGCACTGCAGTACAATTTTGAGGTAGTTGTACTTTACCTGAGTATATGCATTTTCTGTGGCTTTCTACTCATACACTACTTGATTTCAGAGGCAAAGATTTTTACTTTTTACTCAACTAGATTTATTCAATTTATGTAACTTTGCAGATTCAGATTGAAAATACAAAATATAATCCACACATGAGTTATGATGTAATGTTATGGATGATCCCCATGTAAGGTGAAATTTACAAGCTAACCAACAGTATATATAGTAAGAAAATAGCTCCATCTTTGCTAGCTGCTACATTAATACCATTTATCATAATGAGTGCTTTTAGTATTTGTACAGTTAATGGATTTAAGTATAAGTTTGAATGCAGGGCCTTGACACTGTGGTATTTTTACTTGTTTGGTTAACATAAAGAGCCAAACACATTGACATACACTTTACGCTGCTGAAGAATCGCCTCTACTGTTTGTCTGTCTGTTTGACTTCTATTCTGGATTTCCCGACTGCTTGTTTCATCTCTCTGTCCAAATGCATGCTCCCTTGATTGCCCACTCGCTTTCTAACATGCTCTCTCTCTCTTTTCAGCGAGTTGGTTAAATTATGCTTTGATGATGATATTACTGAAGTTATAATTCAGTTCACCATAGCTGGGCAGCCTCTAATCTGCATCCAACCCTGGTTGGGTGGAGGGTCGTGAAGGAGGGCTGGCTGATGCAGTTTGACCCCTGTCACTTTGTTGGTCTGAATGGGGTGTTATTGGTGGTCGTTGATTTCCAGAAACAGAAAACTTCAACCTGATGAATGACACACAGAGATTCACTCTGTGTTCCTTCTGCAGGAGAGAAACCATTCTCGTGCCTCCAGTGTAGCCGAGCTTTTGCCGACCGATCCAACCTGCGAGCTCACCTTCAAACCCACTCTGAAGTGAAAAAGTACCAGTGCGCAAGCTGCTTCAGGACCTTCTCCAGGATCTCACTGTTAGCCAAGCACCAAGAGGCCGGCTGCCCCCTGTCCTGACAGCCTGTAAACATCAACATCACTGTTTGGGAAAGTCCCAAAAGACCTGCAAGACTCACAAAGCCCCATGCCCAAGCAGTGGAAGAAGCACTGTGTCATGTGATGATACTTTGATATGAGGACAGCCTTCTTTTCATCAAAACAATGATTTTACAGAAGAAGCTTGACAAAATTGTGTATTAGCATTTGTAACTTCTTGTCAGAAACCAAGTATGTATGTCTACAAACCAACATGTATTTCTATCAAGTATTTACAATTCACAGATTGAAAGCACCACAGCTGAATCAGCAACAGCTGAAATTGTATGTTAATGTTTTATTTGCCCCCATCTTGTGGTAACAGTGATGTTAGAACTGACTGACTGACCTCCACTATTACTTTGAGTCAGGCCAAGCACCCACTGACTGACTGTCACCCTGGTTGTTATCCAACAAGCTTGATTTTTTTTTTTTTTTGCTGAAATGACACCTTTGTGTGTATATGTTTTGTTTTATCAGGTGTCAGGTGTCAGATTTCGACTGTTGATACCACCCTCACAATAATGATACTACCAATGTGTGGTAAATGATCAAGCTGTATCGTGCTTTAAACAAAGACCTCACAGTAATGTCTGTTGCTTCATTCATTTGACAGACAGCGGTGGTTGTGATGAGCAGAGACTTTTCAGTGGAGATGTCTTTGTTAGATCAATGTTACTGAAAGAAGGAGATTACTGAGTGTTTCTTCAACTTGCAACAATCTCCACCTTCATCAGAAAACAGCCCGATCACTGTTCTTCATGTCCCCTCTCTGTAGCTGCCTCAGTTCTGGTATGCAGTTACAGTACATGTTTGAGGAGGTGTATGTTAGTTACAGTGTGGACTAGGCCAGCAGCCATTTCACATTAGCCTTTGATAAATACAAATTTGTTGGCCCATCAGCCAAAATATAGGGCATCAAGGCCACAACCACTGGTGAAATGAGTGATAATTACGAAAACACAACAGTATCCAATCAACAATCAGGAGTCAGTAAACAGTACTGAGTTCATTAAGACTCAAAGTTTGACCTTTCCAAATGCTGTCTGATTGATTTGTTAAAATGTGAACAAGTCATTATATTTATTGTTATATTTTAATGATAAAGTGTATAAATGGGCTAAGGGTGATCAATATTTATCTGAACAAGTTTCAGCACCCATGCACCCATTAGATACACACTGATGAGAAACTTCTCAAGGTGAGACAACTAGTCTCTTCTCATCACTACATACACTGCAGACACTGAGAGGAAGTCATGTGACACAGAAATATCAGCTTTTTCTGGGTGAATGAATGTTACTGTTATTTATAAAAGAGAAGCTAAGAAACAACAAGAATGCTGAGCTGTCAAGTTTCATCAGGAGTTATTAATAACACCATCAAGCACATCATATTTAGGAACGTAGTTTAAAAACATGCACACAAAGGGAACCACATACTGCACACTGCTGTTAGAAGCTGAGTGCAGTGAATCAGCCTGAGCAGCCACCATCAGTAATCAATACAAACCCACATTATTAGACTGTAAACCATTAATCAAACCAATAACTAAGCAAAGTCAGTGAATGTCCGACAACCTTATCGCACTTAAGCAGTTACCTATGGCAGAAAATGCAACATGTCTTTCAGCAAAACCTCTCGTGACACCTGTCCCTAACCAGGCAGTGGTATTGGCTGTGTTCAGGGTCTGTATGGCATGGCTGTTGTCTGTCTGGACTGAATGCACAGTGGGAACTATGAACATGCGCTCACTCACAGTGTAGTTGGAGGGATTACTGACTTCAGAGGAGTTTTATGTATGAGCTGCACCTTAAAGTCACCCTAACAAACAACTGAAGGAATGTTTACACTGCCTTAATGATTATCCTGCATCGGGCAACATGGTACGACCTGGTGATCAAAGCCAAATGAGGAATAATCCAAAGGTACAATGTGTTTCAGAGAAAAATGGATAAACACCAATTAATTTATTCAGAATGGGACAAGCTTCTGTCTCATCAACTGGAGTGTGTAGCAGTTATTTCAAAGATCCAGTGTGTGGGATTTAGAGGGATCTATTAGTAGAGATGTAATAAGATATTCATAGTTATGTTTTCATTGGTGTGTAATTGCCTGAAAATACAAATAGTCGTGTTTTCATTACCTTAGAGTGAGCCCCTTATATGCAGAGGGATTGGGACCTCATGAAGTCCTCCATGTTGCACCGCCCTGTTTCTACAGTAGCTCAGAAAGGACAAACCAAACACTGGCCTGAAACAGGGTCTTTTCTGTCCGTTTTTCATGGCCACTGTCGGGAGGCCGAGGGTTGTTCTGTTGGTTACAGTCTGCAACCTTGCTGCTAGATACCACTAAATCCTGCACACTGGACCTCTACGATAGTACTGAATGACATCAAGGTAACAGTATATGTCATTAGGTTGTTCTGTTTCTGCATAAAACTGCATTTTGTTTGTAATGATCTTAAATTGTCCGAGTGACTGGAAAAACTTTTTGCACGCTGTGTTGAAACTGTGTTGTTATGTATGTTTTTGTATTACAAATGCTTGATAAAATCCTGACCTTTTTATGTACTTGTTAATGCTGGTGTTGGTAAGGCCTTAGAGAAGAAGTCATCTTTACTTGGGAAGTGACAAATCCAGACTTAATTTCATTGTAAACAAATATAGAGCTTCATCTTGTGTCTCCTTCACTCTAACAAACAGAATGCATTTCATAGAAACATTTGCTAAACCTTCCTAAACCTATTGCTATTTTTATTGACGCTGCCTGTAACACCAAATGTCCCCTGCTGGGGATTAATAAAGTTGATTTTATCTTATCTTTTTGCTTGCTCCTGGTGTGCGTGTGTGTGCCGTGTGTTTCTGTGTTGCGCCCTCTAGCATTGCTAACATTAACGCAGTGGTCCAGCTGAACAGAACATATTTTTACTGACAGTGAAAGCATGGACATGTTGTCACTCCTTCTGATGACTGACGGTAGCTCATATGAATATAGATGTTAAACTGTCTTAAATCACTCATCCAAAACTGGTTATGACACAGAGCTTGGCAAAGAGATAACCTGCTTTACAAGGTGGGAGCGCTACACCAGCCAACAAGGGCCTGGAGAAAAGATGCCATCGGTTGCATTATGAGAAATGTAGGATTCAGTGTTTGTGGTACTTGATCAACAAAGTGAGGAGATCCCAGTCTCTGCTGCTTTGATTCTGACCCTTCTGTTTTGAATCTGTCTCTCACATGTCTCCTAACTTTATGGAGGTGAAACTCAGCATAACACTTCTAATACTTTAATTTCAGTGCCCCTTTAACTCGTAACCCTTCTCACAGTCGTTTGATTCAGTGTTGATATAAAAAATATTGTGACAAAAGCTCAATAGATTTGCTCAGTTGTCATGGAGATGGTTCAGGTGTCATCACATGACTTAAGTATGGAAACTCAATCGTGTGATAACAGATGGTGGGAAGGGCAAGTATCCGGTTTGTCACACTGCTGTTTCCAAGGTCCAGAAATTCCTACCTACTTAATTCAAATATGTTGCTTAATGCATGTTTGGGAAATGTTTTATTTGGTGCTGGGTGAGCTGAGGGGCCACAGCTAGCTCTGACATGTTGGTAATAACAGCTGTAAAAGTGTTTAGACAGCAGAGGTTACAGCAAAACAATAAATACACTGACTCGAGAAGAGAGTGTGACAGTGTTCATGACACAAGCGTACATTTTCATGGGAGCTGTGGTTTTTCTATGCTAACCAAGTAATCATTTCACTTTGTTGTAAACCACAAGCATCACTAGCAGAAGAAGAGTGGTCCCAGGATCCCGCCTTTTAAGGAATTCCAAAATCTGTGCTGAGGTTATCACTCAATTATCAATTCATTATCGTTCGGCACAGACAGAAAAGATGATCCTGGTTTTTCCACCAGCGGCAAAGATACTTCACTTGCTGTCACACTGCTGAAAACACTTTCCCTGCCCTACACCTGTCGTACGAGTGTGAGCACCTGTTGTTTGCCCACCAGAATGGCTCTGTTGTGATGTAATGGAATGCTATCAGTAGGAACTGTCTGTGGAACAAGGTCTATATATTCCCAACTAGTGAGCCAGGTTCATTTTCAGTACACACAGATGCTATTCTGACTCCCTGCAGGCCTATAAATACATGGAAAGCTGTTATATTAGGCATGAGGGCAGCTCTCCATCTCACAGTGTGTCAGTAATACAAGACAGTGCTGTCAGATTTAGCTGCTGTCAAGACATGAGGCCTATTAATAGGCTACGATATTAGGCCAACAGATACAGTAAAAAACGTGTGTGTGTAGCTGTGTGTGTGATAGGTGGGGGAAGTAACACACACAATGGCAATCAGATTATGTTGTATTTTCCACAGCAAGTGAGTGTTTCCATGCAGTCCCTCGCCACAGGCCTCTGATGCTCTGCGAATGACAGTGTTACTAAGATATCTGCCAATGTGTGGAATAGGGTGTGTACAAGTATTTGTGTGTGTGTGCTAATTAGAGTTGAAGGACGGAGAAGGTCAGATGCTGTGGTGAAGTCAGATGAGGGGAAGTAGAAGGAACATTTAAGGTTGTGTTTAAGGCTTTATGAGTCAATGTGACATGAAGGCTGACCATTAAAATTACATTTTATCCTAACATTTCCTTTCAGTGTATAGACATGCATTATTTGAGCAGTTGGTAGACTAGACAGTTGTGATATGAATGCAGTCCATTTACCTTTTTTATCATTATAAATCAAATCTTGGCAATCAGTGGTGCTCAGTCCCATCGTAATGCAAGGAAGTATTCTTCTATAGCAAAGTGAAACTCGTTTTTGAGGAGCTAAAGCTGCTCGAAAACCCAAGAAACCTAGCACACAGGGTGGAGGTGGTGAAAACTGATGTCTGACATAGGTCTCACCGACAGAATGGCTCATAGCACCTCCTACAAAATTTCAATAAGGTAGCCCCTCGCAAATGATTCTGATGACGAACTCCTCCTTGGAAGTTAATCTGATCCACCTCAAACTTAAGAAAAGACCTTAAAGAAGAACAGTTTCCATCAAATTGTCACATTTCGCCATGAAACAGGAAGTTGTTGTTAGTCAAATGTATTGTCCAATCTGCCCAACACTTCTCGTTTGATGAGTTTCAGATGCCAGAGTCCCCAAGACGACTGGATAAATCATGAAAGAGCTCTGACCATTTTCCTGCTAAGCTGTGCCCAGACATTTATGCTTTATGCTTTTCAACCCATCTTGCTCATTTCTAATAGAATGTGTGGCTCAGTCTCAGGGCACTGTAAACCCATTTTGGTGTCTATACATTAGGAGGTATTGTGTATCACCAGGCAGATGGCTGAAAGAACCAATGCATTGCTGAGTGCTTCTTTGTACATGGACATAAATATTTAGGATAATGCACCAGTGGCATTTTTATAAATAAAACTGGTGTTTATACAATCAAAATCCAAAAGGTTCGATTCATACTGGTGTTTTTCAAATAACTGGAAATGGCAGGAAATCCATGATGGCAGGCTTTTATGGTTAAAGAAGCATTTTTCTAGAGCACACTGAGCTGGACTTGTGTGTTGAATTTCAAGTCAATAGGACTTGTGGTATTAGGGGCATGGCCTTTACAAAATTTCATTTTTGGGCCTTAATTATAGCTCCACCATTAGACAGAATGGTCTCATTAATACTGGGAAACAGTGGCACATTATTTCCAGTTGCTGTTCAAAGTTCCATGTCTCTCGCTCATTCCAGCTCAGTTTGAGCCGATGCAGCTCAATAATAATAATAAATAGAGCCACGAGTGGCGAATCCAGGTTCAAGCCCTTCTGCGCTCAACAGAAGGAAGCAGCTCATTGGGCCAAAAATAAAGCTGAGAGCAGGAATGAGCAGCTTTTGCGCTTCACAAAGAAATTAAGTGATACTCAACGATGGCATTATGAGTTTGTGAAGTCATGTTGACATCGGTGAAGTGTTTTGCAGAGAGGGAAGGAGAGAGGGGGTGCTGTGGTGTAGAGACACACAGCAGAGATGGAGCTGCATATAGCTCAGTCAGGTGCTAACATTTCCAGCTATGCCAAACCAAGCCATTACATCCACGCCCCTTTTTCCACCACGACTGCAGGAGTGTGTGTGTGTGTGTGTGTGTCTTTGCACTGTCTCTGTGTATAATAGTGAAGCCCCTGTACTGTTTAATTAGTTCTATTCATCTCCATTGTATCGGGACAGAGGCATAAGTCTCGCAGATATCTGTAAACCTGGACAAATACTGAGCAAAACTATCTGCAGAGAGAGACATGACTCGATAGAGTGAAACCAGGCCATTAAAGCTGCGTTATCTCACTGTTATTTAGTTATTTATTTGGAACTTGGGGGAAGCTGAACAAGCCAAAAACAACTGACATATTATCATCTTATAAAATCATTGTGACAAATGGAAAAGTCTTGCACAGGACATTAAACGTAATTAATAATACTAATGATTAATATCTAATTAAATAGAAACAATCATTGTAAAAATTCCTGATCAGCTCACTGTTCACGATTCACAAATCTTTCTTAATTTCATCTTGCTTTGAGAATGCTGCTGTCAAGTTTTAGGCTTGATTCTTCTCATGGTTTGTGACACATTTAGTTCATCACCACAATTCTTACATTGTTTCAGTGTACCACCTTATGTTTTACCTTATACCACCTTCAACGGAACACCATTCAAGTCTTGGTTTCCATTGTAACCATGGTGATATCTTTGCAATAAAGCATGCTGCTTACCATTTTTTAGACCACATGATAAAAATACAATGATAATATATTCAGTGTTTTTTATTTTATTTGAAGGGAAAAGAAAAAAAATGCTACAAAACATCCTAGTAGTGTTTTGATAAAACCCCAAGCAGTATAACAACTGGAAAACACCAACATCATTATCATCATCATCATCTCCAGCGCCAGCGTTTCTTATTGGTCTTATTACATTATTGTTTAGAAAGAATGCATATTAAAAAACACACTGAAGGTAGACTTTGAATGTATAAATCTGGACTCGTTTAGAGACTCTAAAGTTAGCAGCAATTGCCTACTTTTGTGACTATTCTGGCAGGGTGACGCCAGATTTCTGTGTAACAATAATATACATCTTTATTTTTTTGGAATTAGCACAAAACTGTGTTTGGGGTAAAGGTTTTGGGCGGCAGTGTCACTTTCACTTGCACAGTTTCAAAGTAAAACTAGAAACTCCCTGTGACTGACTGTTTTTTAGTCGTGTTATGGTGTGTTTTGCTTTTTGGCCAATTTGAATCGGTTTCACAATGGTACTCTGGAGAATTACTGTAGTAGTGCACTTGCATAAAGTTGGGGGACTCAGAGAGACAGTGCTTAAAAAAGGTATGAACAGCCTGGCAGACGTATTTTCATATTTGATATTTTATAGTCCTTAGTATGAGTCAAACTCTAAATACACTGCGTCCTACCTTTCCCACAACTGAACTTGACAGCATCTCTTCCTTAGACCAGTCTTGTTCATCCATGATTAGGAAACTCCCCCAGTTTGTCACACAAATTTTCTATTGTAACTGTCCAAATCAAAGCTGAGATAACCCTGATGACACCAGTATAACATCATAAGGGTTATATTCTCTAGATTTGGCAAAACTCCCCCAGATTCATTAAAAGATAGTTAACCATTGTTTTCACAGGCTGAGTGGGACTTGCCAAGAGAGTAAAGTGACTTTCATGTGTAAAAGATCCGGCTGTCAAAGACCAGCTTAGACAGCTCAGGTTTTATAACGGCGCTAGACAGCTAAGGTAAAAATATCTGACTGAAAATCAGTGTAGCTCTGAAAAGTAGGCTTTACAGTATCACACCACCTCAGTCAGCTCAGCTCAGTCCGATCCGTCTCTGACACCCTGTTAACCAGCTGCTGTCCCGCTTCAAGCAGGCTACAGTTGTACTAGTGAGACTGGAGGGCTTCAACTATCGGGCAACAAGGGTTTTGTTAATGTAAACACATTATTCGTTGTGCTACTATAAAGTAGCATTAGCATGTAGCAAGCTAAATGATCAGCGTGTATGTCACCACATTTAAAGGACACTCACGTCAAACATTGAAAGAGTTCATGGTCACTTCAATCAGTCCTCCTCCTCTTGGAAAAAGATGTTTATTAAAGGCTGCTAAAAATATAAACATTTAACAAACAACGATAGTGGATCGTTTTTCAAAAACTGATGATAAACACATGATAAACACATGAAGTGAGCCATAAACACATGAAGTGTGCCAGGCACCATACTGTTGAGATGGCTGGATGTGTAGTTATTAGTGTAGTTACCACTGGGCTTTTGAATGATGACTTCTGGAACAGAACCCAGACGTTCAGGTTTCATATCGCCTCTTTAGGGCCACTTGATTTGGCTAACTCACATTGCTCATATTAGCTTTAACTCGTCTTGTATGTTTGCTGTGCAGAGGAATGATACTAGGCCAGTATGGAGAGGAAGAATGATTCCAGTGACAGGTAACTCTTTCAATGCACATTAAGAAAAAATCTGAACCAATCCTTGAACCCTTTCAAGCCTCACAGTTTTCATGCACCTCCATATTTGCATCAAATGTGTTTAAGAAGGTGGTTGTTATTTACAACGTCTAGTCTACAGTGTAACACACTTCCTGTGTGTGTGTGAATGTAGAGCTACTGTATCTGTATGGCTGGCTTTAAAGATCATCAGTGATGAGCCGCAAGAGTTTCAGAAAAACAAGGATTGAACACAGATTATTTACATTTCTTGGGAAAAGGAGCTCAATTGAAGAGCTCAGAAAGAAGCAGAAAAACATGGAGCACACAAACTGTAACAAAGTAAGAATCAAGGTAAGAAGGTGAGGTTTCCACTCCAACACAAATTTTAAAAAACAGAAATAATTGTGTTTTTATGCGGCAAGGGGGCTGAAGTCTACTCAAATATATAAAATAGCTTTCATTTATTTCCATTGTTATATTTTGAGCAACATATGCAACTTACGAAAGAGTAATACTGACATGACAAAAAATATTTTAGTTGAGAGATTAATTTTTTGGGACAAAAAGTTGGGCCACTGTGTAAAACACATGGACATTATTTGTTAATCTTTTTTTGACATTGACTCAATTGAAAAACAGTTCATGTCTCACCTCATCAACTTTGTTGACTGTTGTAAATATCTGCTTATTCTGAATTTGATGTCAGCAATGTGTTTCAAACAAGTTGGGACAGGAGCAACTAAAGACTGGGAAAGTTGTTAAAGGCTCCAAAAACACCTGTTTGGATCATTCCACAGTGAACAGGTTGATTGGTAACAGGTGATAGCATCATGATTGGCTGTGAAAGGCTCAGTCGTGACCGCATTCTGCTTTTAGCTATATTTTACACAGCGAAACAGGGTTGTATTAGTTCTTTGTTTTTCTGCACTTCCCAATCATTTTCAATACTGTTCATACATACAGCTGCATTGACTCATCAGCCGCAATGCTCACAAGTCCAAAAAATGTTAATCTTTCCCACCTTCACCATTATTCACACAATGACATGGACTTAATTCTCCTCTGCAGATTCCTCCTTTTCACATGACCTGCTTTACTGTGGGTGCAGCTCTGGTGTTGCATAAAGAAGATTTCCAGTCAATTCAGTTCTTTTGACCACAGAAACATTATTGGAAGAAAAAAATGGCACATGCTGCCCATTTAAAATAAGTACTAAGTCAACACATTTGAATGTTTTGTCACATAAACAAAACTAATGGTACATTTCTATCAAATAACTTCTGACCCCTGACACCTTTAACAATTTACAAGATCTTTGTAAACTTTAACAAAACACAAAGAAATTTAATAGCAAAATCATTAAACAGTTGTTAAGCTTATACAAATAGAATCATTAGAAAACTGAGTGAATTAAAGTGCAAATGATGAATGCATCCACCGTGGAAACATTACCCACGCATCTCCATCGAAAGCATGATCTCCAAGTGTCTGTTTGTATGGCTCTGCATGTCTGGAGAAGGACCACCATCTATTGGTTAAACTATAGAACACACCTGCGTTAAACCAGTCCCATTCCCTCTAGTCCTGCACAAGTTTCTTGCATGTGTGCACGTGTGGGATTCAGCAATTCAAGTTTGATGTCACTGTCCCCGAAAGGGTGCAGACACTGTCTGACCCATGCCTGATATTAGTCCAGTGGTTTGAAACAGAGACATTTTCCAAAAATATATCTTTTTATTCTCATCTATCTTGGCAGATGGATCATAAAAATATTCCTTGTAGCAAGAGCTGAAGAAGCAGATAACAGTCAAACAGAGGTCAGACCTCAGTCCAGCACTGCCATCCTTTCTGATTTCCTTCCCAATAATATCCACAGATCACAAAATGTTGGTAAGTGCAAATATTCAGATGCATAAAAAATAGGAACTGTGTAACTTTACTTTTAGGGGTGATAGTGGATGAGGTGCTAATGTCTGGTATTGTAAATGTTAACATATCATGGAGTTCATCGTGGTATTATTGGCATTCAGGACAAATGATCCTTCCTTCATGGCTGCAGTTTGGTATGTTCAAGCTACACATGAAGCTTTGAAGTCTGTTGTCTCTCTAGGTTTCTGCTGATGTCTTCAGTGAAGCTGGGATGGACAGTAACTCTGTGAAGCTTCCTTTAGGTGTTGCCATGTCAGAATTATGACTGTAACACCAATCCACCATCTAAACATATAAAACTAGTTCAACATCACGGTGAACAGGATACAGACTCAGCTTTCCCACAGGTCTGGATGTCAGCAGGCTGGCTGTCTCTGACAGCTCTGCTAACTTCAACACTTCCATATTTGGCTCTTGGGGTCACTCTACCAGTGAGTCCAGCTGGTCTGGAATCTGGTTAATGGCTCCCGCTGCCAACTGCTGCAGTCCACTGACGAAGACACGACAGAAGTGCAGTGAATGTTGAATTTAATCTTTCACAACAGTAATGGAAAATCTCATAATTCTAACAAAGATGCTCCCGTTGGAGATGATATATTGCCAAGTCTGACAACCTGCCATTAGCATCCCACGTCAAGACTCACCGTGATTTCTCAGTGCCTGACCTGTCACACCACCACTGTGCCACAGCACTCTACACTCTTTATAAGCTTTCATGTCTACAGTTTGTGAAAGAGCCTCCAGCACTGAGACAAAAATGAGCCAAGGAAAGCAGGGCCTGCATGTTTGTGGTGGGTGTATGTTTGGGCGGGAGTAAGGACTACACACATCACTGGTCAGAGGTTAGGACAGGCTAATTGGCCAGACAAACATGGAGAGTGGATTTGGCTCTGTTTGGGTGTTTGTTTGGGCAGACAGTTCACACTGACCACGTAACAGGGGCAAAACGTACGCTTCATCATTCGGATGCAGGAAATATAAAAGATGCTTAAGTCTCCCCTAAATGATTATGGAGATATTACGCTGATGCTTTTTGTAATTTATTTGGTCTTCTGTTGTTTTTTAATGCAGCAGCAAACGTATAAGTAGGTTATTTTGGAGAGGGACAGAAGAAATGGTGAGAAACACAGCTGAGGCAGAGCGGGACAGACAGAGGCCTTCAGTTCCACAGAGCTGTGGTACAGCAGTGTGTGCATGCTGGCAGTGACAGGACTGAACCAAAAGAAACATTTCACCCCTGATTCCGTCAGCTTCCACACAAACCAATATATTCCTCCAGCTGCAGACAGAAATCTGAGAGGAATGATTTCAGTCCATCTTAAAAATCTGTATTTCGCTTGTTAAGTCGTTTATTTAACAAATTCCATTTTTGTGTGCATAGAAAATAACAATAAAGTAGAATAAGATGAAATCAATAAAAATATAAAAACTCCAGCTCAGGAATATCGCTGTATAATATATTCCCATTCATACAAAGAACATATATGGTAAGGTTTAGTAACTTGAGCTTACTTTATATTAACATGGCTGTTTTTATCATTATATGTTAAGACACTCCTATGATCTGTCGGTATTATATTCACATCTCAATTTATCATAAAGTAACGTATGTTCTGTTGCAGCTACTCAACACTGTGATGTATTTATGATATTTTTCTCAATATAATATTACAGGGACAACTGTCAGTCTGCACGTTTGTCTGTCACACGTGCAACGTCAACCTTTCAACAGCGCAGGCAGAATATTCCTCACACACCCTCATCAGGACTGACAAACTGAGCGTAGCAGCGTGGACCACCAGGTTACTGCAGTGAAACTCTCAGGCCAGATAATGGTAGGAGCGGAGACATTTCTTTTGAAATCATGGAATATTAGCCTCTCCATGCGTGATGTTGTGGTGCCACCTATGGGGGATCACTACCTCCAACCTCCTGACCATGACTATTAGAAGATGTCATGGATAGCACCAGTGCAGGCGTTAGCATGTAGCCACACTACGAGCAGCTCAGTCAACAAATCTGCTGAAAGCCTGTTTATCTTCTACAGAACTGAGCAACCTGTCGACAGGCCTGCCGGTGCTGATGTTCTAATATGATTTTGTTTTGTCTGTAAGTGCAATAAAATATATTGATGAATTGAAGAGCTGTTGATTCATGGTGATTTATATTTGAACTTTGTCTGCTTACCTTTGCAAAATAAAAAGTCCCTGCTCGTCATTTCTCAGACTGACCATTGAACAAGTCACTCACACTGAGTGGCAGCAGTCAGGAACGTCCTAGCAAGTGGCTAGTGGTCAGACACCTGAACCATGATGAGGGCTTTAGAGTCAGTGGGCTTCGGGACGTTCAAACTCACAGTCGAGACATTTTTCCATGGAGGTAGCCCTTCATGCTGTCGTGGTCCAGGTGGCAGCTGTCAGGGGAACTGAAGCTGTCAGTGGATAGACTGTTTCCAAGCTGCAGGTTGGGGTTTTTAAAGTCAGTGTGTGATGGGTTTTTAATGTAGTTTATCTTGAAGGTCACTGGATCCATTCCAAATCGGCAGGACGCTTTGTTATCAAACTGAAATGAAGCAGAGAAGATACCTCCGAACTGCTTTTGCTTCGTAGCACAGCACACCGGCTGTACCGCTACACCTGGAGAAACACTGCTGGCGTGAAAACGAAGTGAGAGACTGTGTGAATCTGGCTGCGTCAGGTGTGTCTGTTAGCTGGATAATACCTTCTGAGCCATGGAGGAACAGCAGCAGTGCAGTAATGGTGGAGTCGGTGCTGTGAAAGGATGGTGGTGGTGAGACTGTTGTCAGTTTTCAGCCAGTGACAGTGCCAGAGCTGCCTGCAGTGCTGCCTCTTCATCAATGCTGTAGTCCTGACAAAAGGCAAAATAACAACAGTAGCTGGTCACTGTTAACCACACAGTGAAACCCTAAACACATGTAAATATGGTCACAATCTGCCCCCCTGCTCCTGAGTTATGGTGTTGAATAATTGCCAGAAAATGATGATGTCACAGTAAAGTCGACCTTTGACCTTTCGGATATAAAATGTCATGACCTTGGACTTGAGTCCAAGTGAACATCTGCGCCAAATCTGAAGACTTTCTCTAAAGACGCTGCTGAGATATAGCGTTCACAAGAATTAGACAAACAGAAGGGCAGATGGACGGACGGACAAGCCCGCAGGGGTGGGGGCTTTATAAAATATAAAATCTGACCATAGAGATATCCATCAAGAGGAGGTGAGAGAATATGTTTTCTTTCAGGATCATTAAAATGATTATTTGATTTCCTTTCAGTAAAAGTTAAGCGCTGGACTTACAACAAAGGTGTCATACGAGAACTTGTGTCTGTGGAGGAGGTGCTGGAGGAAGTTGGAGCTCTTATAGCTGGGGTCTCCCCATGGCATGGCTGAACACACCGGACACACCTGGAGGTGCAAACACACAGCTTAGTTTAAATCTTTACTAGAAGTCATAACACATTTCATGTGCGTGTGTATCAAACAGTGAACTGAACAACAGCAGGGGTTTGACCTCTTCTGTAGTCCAGATCACAGCCAATTACAGCTGTGATAACTTATCTGGTCCTGCCCCTCATGGGTCCAAACAAATCTGCTTCTTCAAAGTACACGTGGTATCTGTACGCAGGATCTGTAAAGTATGCTGCTGATTTACTTTGAATGCACTTTCTTCACACAGTGAGATGAGTGAGACGATCAGGGTGGTTACCAGTTGACACACTAAGAGGAAGAGTGAACGACATTTTAACAGCCCTTTTCAACCAAACAGTCACAAAGCTTGAAGTCAGGAACTGATGTGTTGACTACATGTTCTCTCGTTTTTCCACTCTCCCTCTTTTTTCTGTTCACCTTTTAAAGTAGATTTTTGTATGCTGTTGTTTGAAAGCAGACAGTAGAAATCAGCCTGGAAGAGCGGGAGAGAGAGGAATGGCGTGCAACAAAGGTCCCTGACTAGTCTCAAACCAGGGCTGTTGCAATCACGTAAACCATCACCTTTATTTTAGATGATCTAGTAGTCGACTACATACCTGTTGTTTAATGTTTAGAGCATTAGATTATGATGTCACAGTTCCTGAGAAGCCTGGATTAGTCTAGATAATCATGTGATCTAGTGCATTACAGAGTAGTCTCTTACCACTTTATTAGGGTCATTACGGTGGTTGTCCATACAGTGCTTCACCAGTTCCTGCTGGTCCAGGTTTCTGGCCCCACAGAACGGACACACAAAAGTTGACCGGTTCGGAATATTGCTACATATGGGAAGACACACATACACACATAGACACAAACAGAGGACCTGCATTATCAAATGCTTGTAGTTCAAATAGTTTATGATTTGCATACGAGTTTATTTAATTGTGACTTAGGAGGTGTCTCTACTTAAGATAGTCAGAATATATGGAATGGAATGTATACAGTCTGTTCCAGGTTATCAGAGTTATAGAGAGACAGCCCAGTTTTCAAACTAGTTTCTGTGTCTTCACATGGAGGGTTTCTTTAAATTGAAACATGACACTGGGACTTTGTGTCCATAAATAAATAAGTATAGTCCATAAATAAGCATCTTTCCCACACTGAGCATTAAAATGTGAGCCCTTGTCATTTGAACAGGGAATAAACAATGATAAGTTGTGATAAATGTTCAGGAGTCTGGGCAAGGTGTTTTATTTTGAAAATTAACCCTATGCCGTTCTTGTGGAGCTTGACACATCAAGTCCATCAAAAATAGACACACACATATTCCCCACGGAGCAGAGCGGAGAGCAGCAGCGTTTTATCTTCAGTCAGCTCAGCATGGACATGGTCAGAGAGTGTGTACCTTGGTATAGGTTGAGAAGTGGGTACCACAGGGACAAACTTGGGACAGTTGGCTATTTGCTCCTGCACTTTAGAACAGGAAGCAATGTGGGACCTCATCTTTACCAGAGCCACCTGAAAAGACAGACACACACGCACGCACACACACAAACACACACGAATAACAATTAAACCAGTTTAATAGCTCTACTTACAAGGTGTGAGTTCATTTTGTCAGAGCAGTCTGATTAGTGTTGCTCATTGCCATGTTCATAGAGGACCTAACTGACTCAGACTGATCAGCTGTTCTGTCCATGCATCCACATCTCCAACAGTTTTCATTACGGGTATGCATCATTCAACCTTTATTCTACTTTAAGTCAGTTAGTGATTTGTTTGGTCAATAATTTGTTCTTTAATAGTATGTTATTATTTTGTTGTTAAGAGATTTTGATGTTTGTTTGTTCTGCACCTCAGTGCACTATAAGTTACTCACAGTAGCTGTAAAATAAATATAGTGCAAAAACACAATGTAACGTGCATTGTACTTTCAAATGAGTGTATTTCAGTATACTGTACAGCCACAATGATTATTTACTTATGTACCAAAAGATAAGCAACACGCCTTCTAACACGGGCCAGTATCTCCGTACCTTCTTGCTACAGCCCCTGCAGGGTGCTTTGTATGATGCCAGCTGCTTCTCCACACTGGACGAGCGCTCTACTTTCTTAGGGTCAAAGGGCACACGACAGAGAGGGCAGAGGGGCGAGGTCACCTGAAGACATGGCTGCAGACACTCCCCACAGAACCTGGGGAGCAGACAACACACAGCAGGAGGGTGAAGGTTAAGTTCTTGCTCATGGGAACCACAGTGATGGTAATGAGGGAGGGGCGAGATCTCCCTCATTTAATTGGCAGATTGAAGCTTTAACCAGTGTCTCACTGGGAGTCTGACATATTTCACACACAGTAAAGAGGTGAGTCGGCCGATGGCCAGCTGTTTCCCTGTACAACTGTATGTGTGTGTATGTGAAAAACAAGCATTAGTGTCAGTGTTTCCACAAGTTTCATCCATCCCCATCAGCAACAGAGGAGTAAAAAATAGCTGCATTTTTCCTTTATCCAGAAATAGAAGCTGAGGCTACATGAGGTCTGATCTGCTCTTTGTTGTTCTTTTCAGCTCCAGACTGAGACAGATTAGAAATACACCCCTCCAGCTAACTCCCCTCACACTTCATTTGATATAAAGTAAGAAGTCTGTGATGGTAAAAGCTGATAATGTCATTATCCCAACAATTACACACTGCTCTGAGATCACCTTGTTCTAAAGGTGCCTGTTTTCCCCACAGCAACCCCTCATTAAGCTCTCAATCATTATATGAGCAAGTGGAGCACTCAAACACAATTTAATTCAAAAGTACAAGTTTCCAGTCTTCTCTTGAAGATGTTTTTGGCATTGTAGCCTGATCCTGTCAAAACTCTTACTTTTCCTCTACTGGGATCTGCCAACATGCAGCGACAAAATCCCCTTTTAATCTGTGTGATGGCTGACAGCTTTTTTTTAAAATTTCAATCATTTTTACAGAATTTTCACCTTGTTTTCTCCCCGTGCACTACAGTTCACTGGGGAGACCTGTGAAGGGCCGGAGACAGGCCGTGTCACATGATGCCACCCAGCAGAGAGGAGCTTCTCACTTGTGTTCACTGGCACAAACTAACCAGCCTGAGGCACCACCGCAGGGAAACAAGCCCAGGTCTCCACAGAGGTGGGTGGCAACTTAACTCCTGTACCCTACCAAATCTATGGTCGACTCAAGGCGTTAAAAAGCACATGCAAACAAACACACTTCAGCCAGTTGGTTGTAGTCGAATAATTATATATTATACTCTAACATACAGTTATGGCTGTATTTTCTGTTGATTAATTAAATAAATTGGTAACAAATGGCATATGACATCTGACTAACCCTGTCTACAGTGACATAACAACACCATACTCCTGCTGCATTCATGGGTAAGCGGTTATTTTTGTTTCATTAACACCAAACATGTGGAGTAAACATACTTAAAAGGAGACTGACATATGTGTTTTTATATCTTACTATTAAAAGTATTACAATTGTTTTAGGAACGATCAAAGCTTAATAAATGACTGGCATTTCTTTTGCAGCCATCTCAATTAAATGGGCACAAAATGTCACAAACGTGGCTGAGTTTTGGCCTGTGGCACAGTTTTATCACATAGAATCAGGATGAACATTTGGAAAGTCTAAATGAGTTGAAAGCTGCAGTGAGTGGTCCGCTAGTGGAGAAACGGGACTGAAAGAATCTACAACTAAATGTGACTCCACACATGTCAGGCTGTCCCCCACTACTGACAGATGTTTTAGGATAGCAGTACAGTGTGAGCCTAACGACTCACAGGTCAGGTGTTCAACATTAAACACATTCACCTGGATTAAAAACGAAGCTGCTGGACATTTAAACCGCGACATGTCACCGCTAACTTTCTGCATGTCCACACAACAACACACATCCGAACAAGAAGTCGCTACTTTACGTGTGGGCACAGCTGGCGATGCTGACGGGTTTGTGGTAGACCTCCAGGCAGATGGGACAAGAGAACTGGCTCTCGATGCCCTCAGCCTGGGCTGCCAGCGAGCTTGAGCCGCTGTTGGGCTGCTGCTGCTGCCGGAGCTGGGTGCTCGCCGAGACAAAGCTCCGAAACATCGCCATCATGGAGCCGG
Organism: Chelmon rostratus; assembly: GCF_017976325.1. Classification (NCBI taxonomy): domain Eukaryota; kingdom Metazoa; phylum Chordata; class Actinopteri; order Chaetodontiformes; family Chaetodontidae; genus Chelmon; species Chelmon rostratus. The sequence goes on along the minus strand of NC_055668.1, from coordinate 1,349,974 downwards.
AGACGATCTGCAATTGTCGACAACAGCTCGTTGCCCGAGAGAGGAAGCTGTTCAACTGTTCTAGCTGCGGTTAGCTAGTGCATTATCCGTGCACAGATTTCAATATAAGCCGTACAAACATGGTGGCTTTTCGATCTGCATGTCATACAATTATCCTCAATGAACCAAAACATTACTTTTCCGCGGCTGGTGAAGACATGCCGGAGAAGTAAACATTGGCAGCAGTGCTCGTTGGCGAATGTCAGCAAGGCGCTATGAGGATGACCTGAATAAAAAACATAAATCTACAAACTCACTGGGAGCATCTTATGCCAGCTCCACTTTGTTGCCAGATTAGCGCTCTTTGGCAAACGTCAGTGAACGCTCGTGAGCAAGACGACAGGCTACAACAAAAGCCCTCCGCGCGCTTTGCTTTCTGGAGGTTGTAGTCCAACTGCTCATTTCCGGTCAGGGCTCTTCATCCCTGTGGAACTACAATCCCAGAGGCCAGTTCGACATGGATAGTTAGCGGACCGCTCCAAAAATGTCCCGAATAAAAGACAGGAACCTCGCGGTAGCAGTTATTATGATTATGCGCGATTTATGACGTCTTGTCAAGGCAATTTCTTTGCCATGTTGACAATAAACTATCGTAAATTAGTTTTTCATATTGGTTTATAATCCATAATCCTAGATAGTAGTAGAGGCGGATAATAGCATACAATACATACAAAGGTCCACATTTTGTATTTTATTTTGCCTGTATTTGTATTCCTTAGTTTCAGCCTCCGCAGAAGAAGAGAGTTGCGACAATCCTGTGGACGTCTGTTGGAAGTGACGCATTTTGTGGAACAACGTACAGAACCAAACACTGAATAGATGGTAAGTTGGTGGAATGAGAGCGTTTTTGACATTTTTACGCATCACCCGACTTCCTGCCATTCTAGTCAATGGTGGTATTTTATTTAGCCAGTTTAGTGAATGGTTACAGTAAGATAATAGCTGGACTGAATTAACCCAGAAGCCATGTTCTCTAGTAGAGCTAGCTACCATTCATAGCAGCAGGTGTGCTGATAGTGTTGCTCACTTTCACAACCAATGTAATAAGTGAAGATAAACTGTGTTTCGACAATAACTGTAATCATTTGAGGTAATGTAGACAAGCTGACATCTGGTTATGGTGTCTAGTGAAGTGTTGCTGACAGTAGCTACCTGCAATTACAATCTAGCTATTATCTTACTGTAACCATTCACTAAACTGGCTAAAATACCAACACTGATTAGAATCAGCCAATGCATTCAAATGTCAAAACAATTTACTCAATCAATCAACTTCCCAGCCAGTGTTCTCACTCCCACTAACTGTTGTCTTTTCCACATCTTCCGCATAACACCTCTACACAACACGTAATCAAGATACACTCTCTGGCAGTTCCCCTTCAGAAGTCAAATGCACCAAAGTGCTCTACTCCATCACCCTTTTTCAGCATCTGGTCAGTCTTCTTACTTCACACAACATCCCATACACACTCGGCCTTCACCAACAACCAATTTACCAATTTTCCTGAGGGTGATGGGCTTTAGCTATCAGACCCCCACACTATGAAACTTGCTTCCTCCCAATGTTCCCTCTAAGCTGCGCGCTTGTGCAATCGCGCACTGCTTGAACATACTCAGCGCACAAGAAAATCTATGCAGCGCACAAAATAAAATTCAACAGAAACGTATTAATCAATATCTATTTTTAGAACTGATATAATGTAGTTAATTAGACCAATAATATTGTTTTCTGTACCATTTTGCAACGTAACTCAATGAGCGACAGGTGTCCAGCCAATAATACCATACAGTTCACTTCCGCTACGCAGCCAATCATAGCATTGACAGTGTTTGCATTATGTGCCCTGCCCAGCTAACAACAGTGCAGCGGAGTGAAGAGACGCAAATGCTAAGCCCTTATCATGGCGAAACGAACGGGCAGCGACATATCAACTCATCAAGCCAAGGTAAAAAAGACATGCGGTTCTTTAAGCATCCAGAAATCGTCTTGAAGTGGCACATTTGGACCAGCTGATGCGCACAAAGTCAAAGCAAGAAGCAGAGGAAGTCATCGACCTGGACAAAGTGTACAAGCGTTGGAGAAGTGAGAAGGACAGACGCGAACAATAAGGTGAAATTTAACACAGATTTGTGCATATTCTAGTGACATATATGTATTAATCATTAAATGCTGTTACTATTTCATAATGTATGGGCAGGGTTTCCGCTACATGTAATTCATCGTGTCGCACCGCCACGTCTTCAGAATGATGATTTTTTTTTCCAGATTTAAAACAATTTTAAATAGATATATATGAACATATATGTATATGTATATACATTGTGCAAAATGTGAGTGTTTTAATGTGAACAAAACTTTATGTCCGAGAGGTGTATATGTGTTATTTCTTCCAGAACATGACCCTCACCCATGCCACAACTGGACCTTACCCAGGCCAAAGCAGGACTCTTCCTATGGTTAAAGCAGGACTCTCACATATAACATACACATCTCATGAACAACGATATTTTTGTCTTTTTCATTTTATGTGGGCAAAATCAATTATATTAAAAGTAAACTAATGAAAATTGCTGCTGTAATTTGATTCTTTTAATAAGCCATGTAACTTGCTATGATCCAAGGTTTTGAACAGGCGTGATACTGGTGTGTGGCCACAGCGTACACATCTGATGTTGCTCACGGTGGTCCTCAGTGTGCTCAGGGAGCTTGTGTGTCTGCTCAGACACATGAAAAATTAGAGGGAACTTTGCTGCCTCCTGAACTCTTGATTCTTTTAAATCTCATCTTCAAACTTTTCTTTTTGTGGAAGCTTTTGGAAATGTTTGATACATTTCTGCCTCATCTGGTTTTATTTTGAGTTTGATTTTGTAAAGCTTTTTCTGCTACAAGGTGCTATATAAATAAAGTTAATTGTTGTATTATTATTATTATTATACATGCATTTTTTCTGTAGTGTGGAAGTCAGTGTCGTATGCCAACACCTCTGGCATCTTAAATCTCCTGGACTTTTGCCTGAAAGGCAACTCCTTGCTGACATTTTCACCTTCTCAGCTTGTTGACGTGATGATATTATGATTACAGCTCACCTTGGGACGACACACCTGTTGCAATAACTGAGCTGATCTATAAGACTCAGTGTTTTCACCCATTGTCTTTTTTGCACCTTTCATTCATTTTGAATGCTGACCTCCATCCAGTTGCAATGAGAGTAACTCATTCATGTCGACTTGGTTGGGACCTAAGCAGTGTGCATGTGTTTCAGCTGAAAGACTGTGATCTCTGCTCTAAAATGTGCATACAGCCAGTCACACAGATGCTGTCATTAACCTGCACTCGTGCTGATTTGGTCAGCCGGGCTGTCAATCACCGCTGTTCTCAACACACCAAAACAACCACTGGAATATAAAGTAGTCACATCTGTGACCTTTTTCTTCCTCTTTATAATTATAAGACACACTTTGGTTTTTCTGCTACAAGTCCAATAGCTTTATTTCAGGCTGTTAACAATCCTATCTACACAAACAAGACACTTTTGCCACCACCTAATTCCATCAAGTCAAATACAATTTGTGTCGGGTTTATTTTAAATTTGTTTATTTTATCGAAATGATTCGTTCTTTGGAGTTACATTTCATTTTGTTGTTGGAAAAAAATGTAAAGGTAATTTATGATAAGGAGGGTCATCAAATTTCAAAAAATAGCCTCCTGCTGCTCTTCTTCTTTGTCTTCTTCTTCGTCGTGAGTTGGATGTTTTCTTGCGTCGGTTGTTGGATGTCTTTGTTCCTTGCTGCCTCTTCGTGGGCCCATATTTGGTCTTTGACCAGCAGCATCCGTTCCAGCTCTTTCTTTTCTTTTTCCCACTGCTCTGCTCTTCTGGCCCAACTCTCTGACAGTGTGGACAGCTCCTCTTTGCACTTTTCTCTGTCGTCTGAGAGCTCCTTTCTAAAGCTCTCCTCTCTCTCAGAGAGCTCCTTCTGGTGGCTTCGGTCTTTTGCTGCCAGCCGCTCTTGTAGTTCTTCGCAGGTCGCTTTGCTCTGATTTAGAGCTGACTCTGCGTCAGTCAGCTGGGCCAAGGTGACGATGTAAGCATTGGTTCGAGCTCGTCTTTTCTTGGTGGCCCTGCTGATCTGTTTGTCTTTCTGCACGAGGACCTCTTTCAGCTGGCTCACTTCTGCCTGCCACTTCTCTTTCAGGGCTGTCGCTCCACTGGAGGCTTCGAGCTCTTCTACAGAGGCTCTCATCCTCTCGGGTTCGTCTTTGAGGAGGCTCTGATTAAGAGAGACCAACTCCTCAGCTCTCTTTTTCAGGTCCTCCTGTAGCGCCCTGCGCTCGTGGTTCCAGCTTTCGATGGCTTCCTCATGTGTGCGCTTCAGATCGGTGACACGTTGTTGCAAATAGCCGATCCATTCGTCCCTCTCGCCGATCCTCTTGATGGCATTCCGGAGATCGGCCTTCAACTTTTTGTTCTCCTCCTCTGCGCTGGAGAGTTTCTCCCACAAGGTCCTTCTGTCTACCCATCTGCCACTGTCCTGTCTTCTTGCCATTGCGGTTAATGTTGTTCTGAACTGATGATCTGATGTTCTCAAAAAAAAGCTAAACTGTCTCTTAATCCAACTAGTCAATATTCCAAAAGTGAGGGACTGGCTTCTTGGCTCTGGGGTGCCAAAGTATAGACAGTGACAGTGACATCAAAGATCAAGGTATCTTTGACTCCGCCTTAAAAAGAATGCACTTTTTTTTGTTTTTTTTTTCAATGGAAGTTGACTCCGCCTTAAAAAGAATGCATTTTTTTTGTTTTTTTTTTCAAAAGTGCATTCTTTTTAAGGCGGAGTCAAAGATACCTTGATCTTTGATGTCACTGTCACTGTCTATACTTAAGCACCCCAGAGCCAAGAAGCCAGTCCCTCACTTTTGGAATATTGACTAGTTGGATTAAGAGACAGTTTAGCTTTATTTTTGAGAACATCAGATCATCAGTTCAGAACACCATTAACCGCAATGGCAAGTAGACAGGACAGTGGCAGATGGGTAGACAGAAGGACCTTGCGGGAGAAACTCTCCAGCGCAGAGGAGGAGAACAAAAAGTTAAAGGCCGATCTCCGGAATGCCATCAAGGGGATCGGCGAGAGGGACGAATGGATCGGCTATTTGCAACAACGTGTCACCGATCTGAAGCGCACACATGAGGAAGCCATCGAAAGCTGGAACCACGAGCGCAGGGCGCTACAGGAGGACCTGAAAAAGAGAGCTGAGGAGTTGGTCTCTCTTAATCAGAACCTCCTCAAAGACGAACCTGAGAGGATGAGAGCCTCTGTAGAAGAGCTCGAAGCCTCCAGTGGAGCGACAGCCCTGAAAGAGAAGTGGCAGGCAGAACTGAGCCAGCTGAAAGAGGTCCTCGTGCAGAAAGACAAACAGATCAGCAGGGCCACCAAGAAAAGACGAGCTCGAACCAGTGCTTACATCGTCACCTTGGCCCAGCTGACTGACGCAGAGTCGGCTCTAAAACAGAGCAAAGCGACCTGCGAAGAACTACGAGAGCGGCTGGCAGCAGAAGACCAAAGACACCAGAAGGAGCTCTCTGAGAGAGAGGAGAGCTTTAGAAAGGAGCTCTCAGACGACAGAGACAGGTGCAAAGAGGAGCTGTCCACACTGTCAGAGAGTTGGGCCAGAAGAGCAGAGCAGTGGGAAAAAGAAAAGAAAGAGCTGGAACGGATGCTGCTGGTCAAAGACCAAATATGGGCCCACGAAGAGGCAGCAAGGAAAGAAGACATCCAACAACCGACGCAAGAAAACATCCAACTCACAACGAAGAAGAAGACAAAGAAGAAGAGCTGCAGGAGGCTATTTTTTGAAATTTGATGACCCTCCTTATCATAAATTACCTTTACATTTTTTTCCAACAACAAAATGAAATGTAACTCCAAAGAACGAATCATTTCGATAAAATAAACAAATTTAAAATAAACCCAACACAAATTGTATTTGACTTGATGGAATTAGGTGGTGGCAAAAGTGTCTTGTTTGTGTAGATAGGATTGTTAACAGCCTGAAATAAAGCTTTTGGACTTGTAGCAGAAAAAACAAAGTGTGTCTTATAATTATAAAGAGGAAGAAAAAGGTCACAGATGTGACTACTTTATATTCCAGTGGTTGTTTTGGTGTGTTGAGAACAGCGGTGATTGACAGCCCGGCTGACCAAATCAGCACGAGTGCAGGTTAATGACAGCATCTGCGTGACTGGCTGTATGCACATTTTAGAGCAGAGATCACAGTCTTTCAGCTGAAACACATGCACACTGCTTAGGTCGCAACCAAGTCGACATGAATGAGTTACTCTCATTGCAACTGGATGGAGGTCAGCATTCAAAATGAATGAAAGTTTTAAGATGAGATTTAAAAGAAGCCAGAGAGTTTCATTGTGTTGAGGGTCTGATAGCAGAAGCCCATCACCCTCAGTCATAAACCGAGACCTGTGAGGAAGCAGCATTTCTGCAAAGGCCCACAAATAAGGCAGAAATAGTCACTAAAAGGTGATGTTAACTGTAAATTGACTGGCTGTTGGAGGCATACAGCCACGAGGCGGCAATTCTGAGTTTGTTCTGTTGTGATCAGCACAGAATCCGATGTTAGAAGCTTCTAGATGGGCTTCCCTGTGGGTTGAAATACACGATAGCTGAGGAATTTCATTTATTTTCCTTTTCTTTAATATAGCAGCTCCTTTTTGTAACATAATTATTCATGGACGGGCCTGTGGTGATGATGAAATCTCTTTTTAAAACTAGGAGCAATTGTACTCAGTTAAGAGTAGAAAGTGTGTGTTACATACGGAAGCAAATCAAATATTACTTTAACAATAATAATGGTAATAAAGAAAAAAAGATTGCTTCATATGGCTTTTCACTGTACTGTATAATGAACTAAGTGGCATACCACGCTCAACACTGTATATCATAACATTGGGCAGCTCATGTGTCTAGTTTAAAAAAAAACAAAAACTTTGTGTCTGTTTAGTGTTTTGTGCAGTGAGCAGACAAAAACATATCACTGAGAATTCAGCCTGCTGCTCCAATTATGGAAAAGTCATTGAGCTTCAATAACATCTGAAGGGACTGGTGTGCACCCAACGATGGATATGCAAAAGAAATGCAGTGAGAAAAGAGTGAGACTCCAAAAAAGATGAAAATGACAAAACACAAACTAGCACTTTGTTTTGAATCCTGACTGCTGGGGGCAAAATGGTGCTCCTGGGATTGACAGAACAAAGGCTGACATGTGCACAAGAACAGTCTGCGTCAGAATTAGCAGAGTGTATTAGAGATCGACAGATATGGGTGTTTCAGTACCCATACCGATTATTAGCAGTTACAGAGGCCGATAATCGATATTTGGAGCCGAAATTCATTTGCAGTAAAAGTGTAAAAATTGGTGAAAAAATGTTGAATAATACAAACACTGAACTTGGTTTAAATGCCTAAAGCATGTTTATTTAACCGAACAAATAGGAAACAAATAGCTCCAGAAGTGCATGGAGTTCCTAGAGTCAGAAGCATCTCTTATAAAGTTAATTAAAAACTTCCATCATTTAAATATAACTGAAATGACTCCTTTGTTTTAAGTTCTAACACAACAAAAACTACATGGCGTTAACAAGCTCAGCAGTAACTCTTGTAAAGTTAAATAAAAACTTATATAACAGCTCCCTGAATTTTATACACAGTAAATAAAGTAAAATTTCACAACAACTGAAATGACTTTCAGATAAATCACTCCTGATTTCAGATCATAGGACCAGAAAGCTCACAGCAACGTTAGTAGTTAAACTCACACTTTTCTCTGCATAACAGACATTCTCCCATTGAGTCTGCTGAGCATTTAGAGCAGGACCAGCGAGCTAATGTTATGCTAAAAGCTAGTCAGCCTTCATCTCAGTGTGCTTCCTTACAACAAAACAAGACTGAATTGACTTTCTTACTCTCTCTCACAATCACACACAGAGGCTTCTACTATCAGGGACTGTTTCTACATCGATATTACAAACAGCATTATTTCAAATGAATCACAGACATGTCGGGAGGTACTACGAGCTAGCAGAGCTGCTGCTAATGTTCACTCCGCTCTTACGTTACTCTACTGCACACTGTAACGTTAGCAGTAGTTGTGAGATGTAGAGCACTGGGATGTTTATTATAATTTCGGGAGAGTTTTCTGCATTTACCTTGGACACATGAGTTTGCTCTCCGGAGCCTGTCATAACGAGAAAATTTCGAATATCAGCTCCGATTATTGGCGTGTACAAAAAGAGAAAATGCGAAACGATGGTAAAAGAAGAAAAACATCTGTCCAGTAAAGCTTTTTGATACCACAGAGATGACAGAGATATCTATTTGTAACCCTGTTGAAATCCTTACCCATAATATTAACAATGAATACTAAATAGAGAATAGATATGTATGTTTTGGTTAAAGCCTTTATTAAAAGCGTTAAAACAAAATTTCATGAAGGTTAAAATAGTTTAATTAGATTTAACTAAGTGGTTTAAATAGTTTAGTTAGATTAAAAAAGTTAAAACGTAACAAATAAGTTTAAAATGTTTAAAAGATATTGAGGTGTATTGTGAAATATTTCATTTTATTTTGAAGGAATTCTTGGGGAAAGAGGAAATACTGATTGAAAAGAGGAAAAGAGGTGTAATCCTGGTCTGTAATGGGTCAAAAGGTGTGATTGATGGGTCAGACAGGAAGAGAGAGTGAGATTGTGCGATGCGGAGTTTCTTTTAAGAAAAATAAAGAAGAGGAAAAAAGAACGAGATGTTGGACGACGAGTCACCTGGCGAGTAGCATGTAATTGAGAAGTAGTAGTTTCAGTGTCTAGAAGAGTGTTGGTTTAATATTCTGGGACTGGATAACTGAACGTGACTGAACAACTAGAGACACCTCCACTCGGAGTTTCTGTACTGTTGTGAACGAGTCGGATTCGTAGCTGCATCGGAGTAGCTAGCATCGCTAGCAGAGTGAGTGTGCTAATGGTCTCCGCGCTGTGGAGCTAAAGCAGCTGCCGCTGTGAGCAGAGCATCGCCGTTTCCTCTCGGACTGTGAGGATTCGTCTGGATCGTTGCCAGTGTGAGACGTCGGTCGGATTGGACGTTGCTGTGGACCACCTGTGGATTGCCCCGCACTCAAGCTTCATCTCTCAGGCCTGCAACGTGCTTTGTTTCGGGTTTGCCGGCTGTGTGTATGTGTGTGTGCGTGGTGTGGGCCCACTGAATGTGAGTTATTACAGAGGGAATACAATTATTTGAGTGTTTAAACAGTACTTACAAATGGTTTAAAGGTTCATTTATTCAAATGTTGGGAGTAATTTTATTTAGAGTCAACTAATTTTATTTAAACTTAAAAGGTATTTCATTTATACTTAAAGGGTGATTTCCTTGATATTTAATAAGTATTTTCTTTGAACATAAAGGATAAATATTGGTTTGACAGTGAATCTGATTCTTTGTGCATGAATTGTTTCTGAATACCAAGAGAACAAGGACATTAAGATATTTTTCCATGAAGTGTTTGTTTGTTACATGTAAGTGAAAGTAAATAATTGATTATTGATTTTTTAAACAGAGTCTGGTGTCATATTTGTTATCATTTCTTGAGTTAAAGGTGTAGTTAGTAATCTTTTTGCCAGTGGGTTTTCATCACTATTATTCTCATTTAGGTTATTGACATTAGATTAAAGAAACACAGGACAATCAAAAAATGAATACTAATCAGGGGAGAGTCCCGTATATTATTTCAGAGAGTTTATTGCCAGTTACAATAGGTTTATTTACGAACTCAGGGCCCCTCTCTGCTGTTCTCGGGAGAAGTGGGCTACATATTGATCTACAATCTCATCCCAGCTGAACTCATCGTTCACAGACTGGAGCAACCAGAGGAAACAGTCACACAACAGCCAGCGGACAGAAAAATAACATTTACAGGTCCAAAGAACCAGCAGCTGCAGGCCCTCAAGGCTCAAAAGGTGAAGCGTAAATGAAATCATCTGCCCAGAGATGTTCCAGTCCTGTAGTCCTGCAGTGCAGAGGGTCGGACATCGAGGTTTTCTGTGTCTTTCCTCTGGAAACAAGTCTGAAGTGAAGACAGGTGATGATGGACTCAGAGGTCATGACCCTCAGTCTTTGCGTCTGTGTGTAAGACAGGATAATCACAGTGTACTGCACTGTGTGTACTTTGTGACAGTGTGTGAATTGAGCAGTTGGAAAGCTTGAAGCGACTGTTCAGAGCAGAGGTGAAGTCCTTGAACTGAGCAGGAGAGACTAAAGAAGAACATTTAAAGTCCACACAGTGGATTCATGAAGAGGCTCTGTGGTTGTTTCAGAGTTTCCAGATGAATAGGAAGCACAGAGCGACCTCTGAGACCTTCTTTACTCGAGTTCACCCTGAGAAGCTCATGTACACACTCTCACACACACACACATATATGAATGCACAGATACGTTCAGGATGGTTTGTACTCCACAAGGAGCAGCAGGTCAGGTCCTCCATCTGTGACTGTTTTCCATGATGTTTGGTCGACTCCTGAAATGTTGCTGCTGTTTCTGGTGATTGATGTGTACAACAATCAAATTCTGTAAGATATATTTTCCACAAAATTCTAGCAGGAAATAGAGCAAAAATAGAGCAGGAAAAGTCAGTTCTAGTTGAATTGTACTGTACAAGTTCTGATTCATGTTAACACGTATAGTATAGGATATATTAATGAATTGAACAGCACTCCAACAGACGGCCATTTGAAAAAATGTTACAGTAAAAAATTAATGTCTCAAAAGCTGTTACAGAAAATAAAAGTAAAAGCCACAATGAGACACACATGCTTTCAATGTGAAAACTGGAATTATGTCTCTGTATGCAAAAATGTGTGAATAGAGGTGATCCAAAAAAAAAAAAAAAAACATGCAGAAGAAGGAAAAGAATAAGTATTAAGAAAGAAATGGACTGAAGACAAGTTTGCTTTCAGTCGCACAATAAATGCTTCAGGTGGTGGTTACACCCGTCAGACTGAGACTACACAGAGCCAGAGCAGAAAATGAGGGCCAGTCTGTGGCCTGAGAGTGTACCAGTGGTAGTAAATGAAAATAGGGGAGCTTCGCTGTGTGTTCAGTGGCTCTTCACCCTTAGCAAACGCTGCTGTCGCTGGGTCAAACAAATGTAGCGTTAGCTCCCTTCAGTTTAGTTGTTGTGAGCAGGGCAACAATACTGCAGCTTAAACAGAAACATTTCAAGTTGCATCCTTTAAACAGCGGTCCCCAACCACAGGACCAGGACCAGTCTGTAGGTCATTTTATACTGGTCCGCACAAACAGACTAAACTTATTCCATTTCTTATCAGTTATGTTTGTTTTATTTCCTTATTGATCAGTCTGAAAGATGTTTTACTTCCAATTACATCTGTCTGTGCTTCACGCATGTCAAGGCTTGTCTCAGTACACGTGATACCCAGAAGCTCGCTAACATGAGTAAAAAAACATGTCTTTGGAGAGCTTCTTTGCAAAGGGGAAACGGCCCAACAAGGAGACAGAAGAGCGTATGACTAACTGGAAAATGAAAGCTGCATTTAACAGACAGTACCAGGCAGGGGCGTCACTAGGTTTTAAGAACAAGGGGGGCTTAGCCCCCAAGAGATGCACAGGATGTGAGTGAATGTAGTGCACAAGTACAAAACTTCAGCCAACAAAGACTGAGAAATTATTCATTATTATTATTTCAGTCTGTGTTTAATACAGTACAACAACAAACAGAGGTTTGCACAGTAACAGTGTGTTTACATCACTGATGAAAAATGGCTACACTTGCGAGTTACTTGGTGGATGGAAGCATCAAAGAAGGCCGTCTGTTTTTAAGGGTGGCAACTTGGTCTATCACTCTGTTGTGACTCAGATGCTGAAGCTCGTCTTTTTCAATTGACATGACTGCAAGACTGTGAAGTCTTTTCTGACCCATTGTTTGATGCAGCCAGGAATGCAGCCGACGCAGTGCTAAAGGACCTTTCACACCAGCAGCTGCTTACAGGCACTGTTAGGGCAACTTGGATGGTTGCCTTCAGAGAGGGAAACATGTCTGAGTCAAGGAGGTTGTGACTCCTACACGTCAATAGAGGTGGTGGAGTGATTATTATTAGTGAATTATTATTATCCACTGATGGTAATCATATGTGAATGAGCCCAGCTCCATGCGTGAAGTGAGAAACACGGCTGATGGCTGATGCTCCAGAAGGAAGTCACCCCAACGATAGTGGTAAAAAAAGAGTGCATACTTAACTCTATAAACAACCAGGACCTTCACAATGCATTTCAGACTAACTAGCTAGCAGCAGCTAATTAGCAGCGTTCTTTCAGAGCTGGGATGTAACTTTTGACCGCAAAACAACAAAGGTAAGACGTGCGCAGATTGTCTGTAGTGTGTGCGCAAGCCAGGTTTTTGTTTGTCAAACACGGAGCATTTGGTTTATTAACTACATGGGACTTTCTGCTGTCAGCTGGGGGCTTGAGCTAACTAACTGTTGCTACCAGCAGTGATGAATGCTTACTTTCTTGAAAAACCTTATGTCCATCCTTCACCCCTCCGTTCGCGCTCTGCTCCTGCCGCTGTGTGCTTCAGAGGGACAAACACAGGCTGCAGTTACCGACTGCGAGCAGGGTCACAGGGAAAACGTGGACTGGATTTCAGTGATGGGGGCGTTCTCTATATGAAAAAGTGGAATGGATTGGATAACGACGCACTGAAGGGCTCTCTCTACCTTACGCTATGAAATGACATTTATGATCATATTTAAGTGAATAATGACAGGTTATATAATTATTGATTTAAACTCATATTCTAACCACTTTGTATTGAATATGTGGGCATTTTTTGGTTAAAATTATTATTATTATTACTATTTTTAATAAAACAACACAAAATTATTTAGGGGGGCTTAAGAATATTTTAGGGGGACTGAAGCTTAATAGGCCTAACGACGCCACTGGTAGCAGGGGTGCTGAAAAAAAAAGGGGTTCATTGCAACCGGTGATTCTCACACACCAAGCCGCTCTGCATTATTTGTGGTGACAGGCTATCAAACGAGGCAATGTAGCCTTCAAAACGACTTTGGCAAAGAGACCAAGCTCCCTGCATTAAAAGACAAGCCACATAGAGGACATTGAGATGCAATTGTTGCAGAGGATTAATAAGTCACCATGGAACAGAATCCAGGTTGATGAGTCTACTGATAGTGACAACAAGGCAATACTACTTGTTTTTGTGCGATACATATATCAGGAGTATGTGTTATGTTCACTATTGTTAACTAACACCACAGCCGCAGAATTATTCAAGTCTCTGAATGATTACAAGGAAAACTGAATTGGTCCTTTCATGTGCATATGCAGACAGAGCAGCTGCCATGACTGGACGGATTTCTGATTTAACTGTGCGGGTTGAAGAGGCTGTCCCTGAATGTGAGGCTACGATTCATTAAAGTCATTAACCACATCAAAGCACCAAAGCCTTCTCCTACTCACAGAAGTAAGGTGGCCATCGAAAGAAAGATCGCTGGCCAGAGAGTTACGAGAGCCGCTGCAGAGATTTCTTTCTGAAAAAAAGTCCCCACCAGACAAAAATATAGGTTTTCTTTTCAGAGAGAAACTGAAGGAGACTCATTCTCCCTGTAGAACAGTGCCATATTAACAACTGTACATATACAGTACATGAGAATGGGTGATGCACTTGCAGTGCCATTTCAGGGATAAAAAACAACACATTTCAGTGGTTTGGTGACCAGTAAGTACTTTTAAGTAGCTTAGCATAAAACTTTGGAATCTGTAAACAAAGGGCTAGTCCATGTGACTGGGTTTAAATACAAATTCAACTGGGCCCATTTAAAACTTTTTTTGGCTTTTGGTAATGACAAATAAAAAAAAAACTCTAAAACTCTGCACACACACACCTATCACTGCAAGGAATGTATTACTCAAATATGAAACAATAAGCACAGCTAGGCAATACACATACTCAGTCATGGAAAGAGCCAGTTTTACTCGGAGTACACATCTGTTCCAGGAGATCATTGACAATTGTGTCTCTGCCCTGCAGTCCAAAATTTAGGTCATTCACGTGTTGGAATATGTCACACAGTAAGCAGGCCGAGGTCTTCCTGCTACAACTGAAGAAAATAGTGTCCTCTCTGAGGAACAAATCAATGATTTACTGGTGCTCAGCCATCGAACATCATTGTGCCGTTCAGAGCGCTCCTGTTCTCTTGATCGCGTACGGCACAGTCTGAAAAGGCCAAGCTCTTGTTCCTTAAGTTCTCTTGTTTGCACTTGATGTTACTGTCGCCCTGAGTTGATGCATTTTGTTGGGGGGGCAGATGGTTTGAAAGCAGAGTGAAGCAGGCTATTTACATAAAAAGTCGAGCTTCACTTCACCTCACCTCAGGTGATTTCAATGACTCTTAACGAGTGCTGTTACACAGCCAGAGACATATTCAAGTCTCTACGGTAAAGCCCAGTTGCCCTTGATTCATCCCTCCTTTGATAACCCTGACTTGGATGACGAGGGAATCTTCACAGAAGAATACAGCAGTCACACTCTCCATTTAAGTTCTACACTTAGTTTTGTGCACAACATCATCTGATGCACACTAAAGTGTAAGGACATCATCTGACATCATCTCTGCAGTCTCTGTGCTGCTGTTCACCGTTCTGTCTTTAATGTGCTGCAGAACAGGAACCTGCTGGAAACCAGTTTCAGGGCAGTTTGAATGTAACACATGTTAAAATCTGTCATGTGACCTTGAATCTTGTCAAAGTGAAATGAAACTCAGGACTGCACTGTGTCCATGTTTTCACAACATGACTTTTTACCAGATTTATGCTTTATAATGTTTGTCAAAGCTTCAGATTGTCTGTTTGATACTCTTTTAAAATACTGCAGAGAATTCTGTATAATTTATATTGTGATCTGTCAACAGCATTATAAATTTGGAGTGAAGTGGAGAAATGTCTTGTGTTGCTTACAGAGTCACTATTTGCTACTTTTAGTAAAGGATTATAAGATGACTCATTTTCTGACATTTCCAGAGGGTGTTAAGTGGTTTTTTCACTTCTACATATATGAAAATCAAATATGATTTTCAAAAAACCTTTGTGAAGGAACATCAGGACTCTCCTTCAAAATAAAGCACTTTTTTCAGAGGCAAAGGAATGGAAACATAAATCGGGTATATATAATTCAACGAGGATCAAAGCCATAACTTTTATGTAAACTGTCCAGATCATGTCCTGCATCAGGGTGAAGGGTTTCTGGTTTACTGCCAGCTGGTAATGGAGCTCTCGGTGGATGTCCTGTGGATAGCTCATGATGCTGCTGGCTGCTGTGTTGTCCTCAGGTCATTGTTTGACTGAAGCACAACACCTTTCCTGCAATAACTTTCTCACTGATGGTTTCTCATACTGTGAGGAGACTCCGGTGGGTCCAGAAAGACCTCATCCAAAACAAGCTTCGTCAGGTCACTCAGATCATCTGTAAAATATGGCAAATTCAGCATTACTTTCATTAGAGTGTCGTGTTTTATCAGGGTCGACCATGTAGACCTACAACTGCAGATAAATGTGGTCTGGAATGGAGGAGAAGCAGGCAGGTGTGTGCTGATCACAGTAAGATCACAGAGGAAACCAAAATGTCAGAAGAAAATGTGTGAAGTGACCAACCCATTCATTCTTGAGTCTAGCATACTGTGTATTGCATTTCTAGGCGATCCGACCACAGTTACTGTCATTTAAACAATTCTTCCTTCACTTTCTATAAGGATCACTTCATCAGTTGATGTAGCCTCATAACAAAAGTCACAGTAGTATTTATAGTAATTCCAGTGGGTATGATCTTCTCATGTGAATTATTTTGAGCACTAAAAATACTTTTCTTTTTTTCATATATTGTCATACTCCCATACACTGTGGGAGGCCTCTGTGGTGATGTCTCCACATCACTGAGGACTGCCGCAAGGACTGCTGCTGAGCCTGGAATAACATGACAGAAAAGGTTCAAACACTGGATTTGACTGCATTAGTTTCAGCAAATAAACTGGCATCTGACACACACACACACACACACACACACACACACACACACACACACAGGGATATCTGAGTAACTCACAATATGTATGTTAACTCTGTCAAAGCTGTGACAGGTTGCATCCACACCTCCTCCACCTCCTCCAGGTCTAGATGAGGTGTCTTATTGATGTGAAATTACTTCTTTATGAACATCAAGCAATGTGAGATAACACAAATACGTAGCAGTTTTACATGATAGTACAACTACTAAAGGCTGCGACAGGTAACTGTTCTAATATATCAGGCTACAAACGTGTACTTCTGATGAGGAGTCCACTGTGGTCCTTATGGTTTGTCTCTGTGGTGGGTCAGTCTGGTACTGATGTGTTGACTGCAGCATCATCTCAAACTGCAGCAGAGGTTCAACTTTACTGTGTGCGATCAGTAAAGTATTTTGTTTCTTTCTGTACTGTTTTAATGTGAAAAAGATGTTTAAAACATAATGTTAAGGACTTCCGGTGACGCCATGTTGGAAGCAGCAGCCTAAAACTTAAGCTCTGTCCCTGCAACTACTAATCTCCTAACAAAACAACAAAAAAAAAAAACTCGGCGAATTGACACAAATTCAACATGTCATCGTCTTCCAGAAGCAAGGGCTCCGGCAGGCAGGAACACACGACACAGGACAAACAAGAAAATTTGAAGCAGCTCACCAGGGGCGTCACTAGGTTTTAAAAACAAGGGGGGCTTAGCCCCCAAGAGATGCACAGAAGGTGAGTGAATGTAGTGCACAAGTACAAAACTTCAGCCAACAAAGACTGAGAAATTATTCATTATTATTATTTCAGTCTGTGTTTAATACAGTACAACAACAAACAGAGGTTTGCACAGTAACAGTGTGTTTACATCACTGATGAAAAATGGCTACACTTGCGAGTTACTTGGTGGATGGAAGCATCAAAGAAGGCCGTCTGTTTTTAAGGGTGGCAAATCGGTCTAGACTCAGATGCTGAAACTCGTCTTTTTCAATTGACATGACTGCAAGACTGTGAAGTCTTTTCTGACCCATTGTTTGACGCAGCCAGGAATGCAGCTGACGCAGTGCTAAAGGACCTTTCACACCAGCAGCTGCTTACAGGCACTGTTGGGGCAACTTGGATGGTTGCCTTCAGATAGGGAAACATGTCTGAGTCAAGGAGGTTGTGCACAGACAATATATCTTCTGGTGGACATCCGGCCTCTGTTTTCCGGGCAAGAAAGTTTCTGGCCACCAGAACCTTCTCTGTTTTCAGGTCAATGCTGTAGTGCTTTGCAAGTTAATTCAAGTGTGATTCACTCAAGAAGTTCTCACATTTAGGACTGCATGCCTTTTAGTAGCCCTGCATCTACACTGCAAAATCTTCCATTGCCAACCATCCTATACTTAATATTACTAACTATCACTACGCCCTGACTCCTACACGTCAATAGAGGTGGTGGAGTGATTATTATTAGTGTATTATTATTATCCACTGATGGTAATCATATGTGAATGAGCCCAGCTCCATGCGTGAAGTGAGAAACATGGCTGATGGCTGATGCTCCAGAAGGAAGTCACCCCAACGATAGTGGTAAAAAAGAGTGCATAATTAACTCTATAAACAACCAGGACCTTCACAATGCATTTCAGACTAACTAGCTAGCAGCAGCTAATCAGCAGCGTTCTTTCAGAGCTGGAATGTAACTTTTGACTGCAAAACAACAAAGGTAAGACGTGCGCAGATTGTCTGTAGTGTGTGCGCAAGCCAGGTCAAACACGGAGCATTTGGTTTATTAACTACATGGGACTTTCTGCTGTCAGCTGGGGGCTTGAGCTAACTAACTGTTGCTACCAGCAGTGATGAATGCTTACTTTCTTGAAAAACCTTTATAGGCGACTGTCCTGATCCACGTAGCCGCCGAGAGGCTGAATTAGGGAAAAAACATACCATGCCCGACGCGCTGGCTGAAGTTGTTGTTGAATGAATAACCTGCTCCAAAAGTATACTGTTTCGTGCATTTATTAGTGATTACAACAGCACTTACATCAGAAAGCAGGAATTCTATCAATGGCAAAATCAAGCGGTCAGCAAAAGTAGCACTTCCCGTTCACCTCCTCTCAGTTCAAAAAAACCCAATAGCAGGTGAACAGCTGACTATACCACCTTTGATGCTGACGTACCACCACCACGTGACCCGCCCACTCCGATGTGACAATACAATAATAACAATAAATTACCGCGGCTATGGCGGCCACAACGAGCTGGCCTCTACATTCCGGCCCCTAATTATTACCATCAATACATAGCAATGAGTAATAATTACAGAATGTTAACCATATCAAAATTCATATAATATACAAAATAATAAACAGTACAATGCAATTCCCTCTTTCTTACAGTATTTGCTCTTTTCAACACAAGATGATTTTCTTCTGAATCCAAACTGTCCATCATCAATTATGTGAGTTCTTTGATTCATTCCTCCTTTAAGTCAAGAAAAGTCATGTCAGGACAGAGGTTACTAGCAGTTGTCCTTTCTTCAGAGTGAATAACCACTCAAGTCAAGTCAAACAAGCAAAAACAAACTAAGGTGAAGCCAAAAAAAAAACAAAAAACAGACTTCACAATTCAGACTCCTGAAGAAGGCAAATCTTGGTCACAGGCCTGCAGAGAGTGCTGGTCCGGGTCTTGATGCGCACCTGCCGTACAAATCCTTTTCGATCTGGCACTACCTCTGTAATCCTTCCAATAATCCAGGAATTCCGAGGTGCAGAATCATCCACTATAAGCACTATGTCCCCAGGGATGAAGTTACGCATCCCTAGAGGATCATAGAAAGAGCTGACGGTTGACAAAATTCTTCTTCGGGTCAACGGTCTGTCTCTGATGGTTACACTGAACTTAAAGATATCAGACTGTACACACCATCTCACCCCCAGGGCCCTCTCCACTGGTAAGACGTCCTGATCCAGGTCCAGATCCTTAACCTCCTTTGCTCTTTCCTCCTCTGGTATTGCTGTCAGCACACCACGACTATTGCTGCTCCATTTAGTCAAATGAAAACCTCCCCTGGCACAGATGGTTCTCAAGTCGTGATACAGAGACATAGCTTCCTGTTCTGAAGCTACCGAGGTCAGGAGGTCGTCAAAATAAAAACTGTGCATGATGGTTTCAAACACCTGCTGACTAAAAAGCTCCTTGTTATCTTCGGCGCACCTCCGTCGAGCAAAATTAGCGCAGCTCTGGGATGATGTAGCGCCAAACAAATGGACGACCATCCTGTATTCTGCCATATCTCTTTGGAAGTCTCCATTGGGCCACCGAAGGAAGCGCAACAAGTCCACATCTTCCTCTGACACACGAACCTGATGGAACATGGCCTCAATGTCAGACATCAGAGCAATGGGCTCCTTCCTAAACCTGGTCAAGACACCAATCAGCGTGCTTGTAAGGTCAGGTCCTTGCAAAAGATGCACATTAAGCGACACTTCTTTGTATGATGCTTCACAATCAAAAACAATGCGGATCTTCCTTTTCTGGGGATGGTATACCCCATGATGAGGGATATACCACACCTTGCCGTCACTGCGGTCCAGATCTGAGTGTGGCACTCTCTCAGCATATCCATTTTTTATCAGGTCATTCATGAATGCAGTGTAGTCTTTGTGGAATGTTGCATCCCTGATGAATCTCCTTTTCAGGCTGGTGGTGCGTTGCTCAGCAATTTTGCGGTTGTTGGGCATGCTGACCTTCCTGTCTCTCAAAGGTAAGGCGACACTATAATGGCCATCCACCAGCTTCACAGTTTTTCCAGCCATTTCCAGAAACCTGTGGTCCTCCCTTGACAGCCCTGCTTGCTCCTCCTGACCACTTTCAGGAAAGTCTGTCTTAAACTGTTGGTTCCAGAGCTCATCTAGTGTGACAGCAGCAATTCTGTTGACGAAAACTCCAGGCTGACACATTAGAGTATCACCACAGTCGCCAAGTGGTCCATTTACAGTCCAGCCAAGCATGGTCTTCACAGCATATGGCCCTCCATCCACACTCCTGATGACCTCCAGGGGCTCCAACGCTCTGGGCACATTCATACCAATCAACATCTCCACATCCATGTCTATTTCTGGTAGATGGACATGTCTTAGATGAGATGCCAGTATGACAGTGACACATACTGGCATTTCACAGTATGTGTCACTGTCCAATTCAGCAACTTCCAAGGGAGATGCAACGCAACTCTCCACAACTTTCTCTTGGCCCATAGTGCGCAAAAGAATCTTCGTTTTCCTCCCAGAGAGATCCAGCTTCTCCATCAGACCCACTGTGCAGAAAGAGGCTGAACTTCCTGGGTCTAAAAAGGCATAGGTTTCCATGACCTTTTGACCTTTGCGTGACTTCACTTTGACTGGCACGATGGCAAGCTTGCAGTCCCGATCACCGGCCCCAGTGAGACCACCGGTGTTCACTTTCACAAGAACACTGTCCACAGCACTTGCTGATTCGGTCTTGTCTTTCTCTGCCTCTACTTCTCTTTCCTTCCGATGGATGTGCAGCATGCTGGGATGTCGTGAGCCACATAATTTACATGAGAGACGTTTCCTGCACTCTTTACTGACGTGCCCAATGCACAGACAGCCAAAGCAAACTCCATTAGTTTTCAGGAACTCCATCTTCTCACTATTACTACTATTTCTCTCCAATAGAGTGCACAAATCCAGCGTGTGTTTACTGTTCTTACAGTAGAGACAAGTCTTCTCAGTTCCATCTTTGACCCTGCTCTTCTCTGAATGAGGCTCTTTTTCAAGTGTCGTAACAGTCGTGGCAAAACTACTCCCTCTAGACTTTGGTCGATGAACAGGTTTTACTTTGCCACTGTCTTTACTTGCACCAACTGTCGGAGCATCCTGTATATCTCCAAATATGGGATCGATGGCCACCTTCACTTGCCGTTCAACAAAGAATGCAATGTCAGAAAACATGGCCCTTCTGCTGTA
Source organism: Chelmon rostratus (assembly GCF_017976325.1). Lineage (NCBI taxonomy): Eukaryota > Metazoa > Chordata > Actinopteri > Chaetodontiformes > Chaetodontidae > Chelmon > Chelmon rostratus. The sequence continues at coordinate 1,328,833 of NC_055668.1, read as the reverse complement.
CTTCTCCTGAATATCATATGCCACTGTTCGCCACTTGTCCCTCAACTTGTAGGGCAGTTTCTTGACGACAACAAGCATAGTAGCTGGTGTGTTCAAGTCACACAGATTATATACATCCTTCATGGCAGTACGACATCCACACAGGAACAAACTATATGCTTGTAGAGCCTTTGTATCCTCTGACTTAATTTGTGGCCATGAAAATATCTTATTCATGTAAGCAGATGCTATATGATGCTCATTTCCAAAATGTTCATGTAGTAAAGCCTTCGCTGTGGCATATCCTGTACCATCAATTAGGTGTTGACAGCTTCTAACAAGTTGTTGTGGCTGCCCACTGGTGTATTGCTCTAGATAAAACAGGCGGTCCACAGGATCCTGAGTCTTTGCCTCTATGGTGTGTTCAAAGGCCTGCAAAAAAGCATAGTACTGCAAAGGATTGCCATCAAAAATTTGAATATCCCTCTTTGGCAGTGAGGCAAGAGTTTGCTGATGCACTAATATTGATGTAATTTTGTTCTGGTTTTCCAATATAAACATAATATTGTGTTCACTGCTGTGGCTGAAAAAATGGCCATGCACATCTTCATGTTGAGACACAGGGGGCGCTGCAGCATTAGGGACTGCATTAGGGACTGTCTGGTTTTAGGAGCACTGGGGGCCCCTTGTGGAGATAACTAACGCTGTTTCTGACAGGTGACTTTGGCCTTGCACCTCCAAAGTGTGGACTTCACAGCTTCACAGTTACAGGCAGCATCTGTCCATACTGTCCACCCTTATTCGGCACGAAGGGCTCTGCAGAAATGTTGAGACCTTTTTTGAAATATGACTCCATGCCATCCTTTTTCCGATCCCTACGACTGTGAACGCTTGAGCTAGAGGATTCGAAAACCTTTACTTTTGCCATTGATGCTGCTATCTCAGCCTCCAGCTCAAGTTGCTCTCTCTGCTTTCTTAATTGCTCTTCCTGTTCTTCAAGAGCATGCTTTTCTTTGAGCAACCTTTGCCGAGCCAACAAGGCAGCCATTTCGGCCTCGGCTTTGAGACGCGCAGAAGCAGCAGATGAAACCCTAGATCTTGAACCACTCAACTTGCTGCTCAGATTTGATATGCTGTCCGTGGGTGCTACTGTATCCTGGTAATCGGTTTGAGGATGTTGGTGAAGCTGTATCATTTCATCCTCGACATCATTTTGGCAATTTTGCTGCAAAGAAGCCATTTCCTCTTGATCGTCAATTTGAGGATTCAGGTTTTGGTTAAGTTGATGCTCTCCTCCACCTTCCATATCCAGCTGTGTTTCCTTTTCCAAGGCCTCCTCCTGCTGGAGTGTTCTAGCTACCTGGGTCTCTGACAGAGCTTTGCTTGGGCATCCAGTGTTCAGTTTAAACCAGGCTTCCACATCCTGACCAAATCCTTCTTTCCGTTTGTAAATTCTTGAAAACCATTCATTTTGCCTTTTTTGTTCATCATTTGAAATTAAAGGCAACAAAAAGTCATGCAAAGCAGTGGCATTTTCAGACAGTTGTACAATTACATCAATCTGTGATTTCACAAGTGAAACATTTTTCCCATCCTTCATGAGCTCTTTTGTGGGCAATATCAAGCGTTTTATATCATCCACTTTCCTTTTGCGCTCCTTTTGTATTGATTCAATTTTATTCATAAGGGATTTCTCAGTGAGGATCGGTTTTCTTTTCTCCTCTTTGCCACCAGTTCCACCAGTCTTCTCAACACCACTCATTTTACCACACACAAATTAATCACAGAGAAAATCCAAGCCAAACCAGCAAAATCAAAAGCCACACCAGGCCGCAGCCTTCCAGCGAAACGGCACTACATCACACAAGCCAATTCAGCGTCGCGCGCCAACACACCTCATCCACAACGCTGATTTTCACACGGCAATAACTCGTTCAGACTGTTCCAACAAGCCAATATCACAGCCAAACAGAACGGGTTACACACCGCTGGACACAGCGAAGGATGTCCGCCTGTTGCGTTCTCAGACGTGGCCGCGGGCGCGATGGGATCAATGAATCCAACTATCCAATTGCTCCATGAGGTGCGTCCCAAAGCGATCCTGAACTTGTGTGATCCTGAGGCTCCAATCCGTCGTTTTGTCTTGCGGCTTTTTTGCTGACAAATATAGGCGACTATCCTGATCCACGTAGCCGCCGAGAGGCTGAATTAGGGAAAAACATACCATGCCCGACGCGCTGGCCAAATGAATAACAAATGAGAAAAAGTCCAACTGACTGACTTGATGTAGGCATGAAAGATACTTCCAATTGAATACAATAATAATAATCATAATACAATATGACAACCTTATTTTGGAATATCAACATTATTGAATTGTTGAAAATCATGAATCAATTTACATCAAACAACTTTCAACAGCAATTTTGAAAAAAATGAACAACAGTTAACTCTAACTAGCTAGCAACCTAGCTAGCAAAATAAAGTCCTCCTTTTTGATTTTTTGTAAAGCCACTGTGACAGCTCAGAGTGCAGTGTGATTACCTGAAGTATCATAAAGACATATATGGATATATTGATATGCTCCAGTCCAGCATTTACAGAAAAACTGGATTAGGCCAACAGTATGAGATTTCCATGGTACTATAACTGTCTCAGAGATGATTACACAATAATTCTGATTATTGACAGGTACAATGGCCCTTAAAGGAATGAAAACAAAAGTGCTTTTTTTGTTTGTTTGTTTATTTTGGTTGAACTAAAGCTTCGTTTTCAAATTGTTTCCTCCTTGCTTACTTCTGAAGTGATGAAGTTCTATTTTTCAGTGTTGCTGCAGTAGCTGATATGGATGTCTATGGTCCCTTTTTTCTTTAAGTGCTATTCCAGTAATGTAGTATTGCACTTCCATAAAGTCGGGAATTACAAAACACAAACACAAAAAGAGTGGTGAAAGTCATTTCAGCAGAATCCAAGATATCCTGGCTTTTAGTCGTAGTGTGGGTCAAGCTCCAACAACACTGGCTCTGACATTTCCCATAATGTAAGCAATTAGATTACATCTTTCAACAGAACTTCCCTGCCTGGCAAATCCTCACATCTTTGAAACTTCAAGCCCCCAGTTTGTAACACCAGCTCAAAAATCTGTTGTTTCCAAGTGGAGGAAGATAATCTTGATGACCACGATGACATCACCAGGGGTGTTTTACAGAGTTTGTAACTCTCCTGCCAAACCATAGAAGCCATTACTCTATTCTATTAACTGTTTTCAAGGGATGCAGATAGGCCAAGTGAGGCTTCAGCACTGCATGTAGTTACACTATCTCGCTGCCTAAATCTGAGCTATTAAGCTTGTCTTAATCAAACATTTCTGAACAATCCAAAAATACAGACTGGTAAGACTCATACATGAAAATGAGCATCAAATCTGGCAGGGCTGCAGGTGAAGTGACAGTTTTCACCATCAACATTCTGACTATATCCTGATGTGAAACCAAGAGCTCAGGTAGCATTTTTACATGGAGTGAGGACTGTAGATTTTGTCTACCATCTGTTAGCACTATACTTCATGGCTAATATGGATAGGAAGACTGTAGCCAAAAGTGAATGTATACATGAGCATGTGGGAACTGTATTAAGATAGATACACCATTGCTCCTTTTAGTGATGGAAAGACAGTAAGACAGAAATGAAGACTCAGCGTAGATTGAAGGAAAATGCAGTGGGGATGAAGAGACCAGGGTGATGGCTGATGGAATGAAAGAAGAGTAGGTGTAATGACAAAGAAGCAGAGGTCTGCTGAGGTAGAAGTGGGAAAATGATGCCATCTCGTCTCACATTTGGTCAGTCAAGATCACACAGTACAATACATAAAACTGGAAAACATGATACAGGAAGCAGTGATTTTTGTGATCAAGAGGAGACCTAAAATCAGTGAAATAATATGCCAGGATTGAGACAAGTGATTTCTGAGTCATAGAGGGAATCATTTGAATCATTTTTCAGGAGATTTTTGCAGACAGGTGGTTCAGGAGATAAGAGCTATCTATATTTGTTTTAGATAATTTGATAGGATATGACCAGTCTTATGCAATTATTACCCATTTAAAATTGTTATAACTTCATAGTTTTGGCATTTTTATTTAGTATTTCTTATTGCAATGTCAGAGCCTTTCATTTCCATTCCCATCCCACACTCTATACCGGTTGGTGGTGGTAACGCAACAGTGTGTTGTATGCCAAGATCCATAAAACATCGCACAGATTCTCAGCGTCATCATGTAAAGTACTAATAATTATAATTAATTACTTAATTGCAATAGGAATAATAGAGAGAATGTAGTTTTTTCCCCCTGCCAATCGGCTGCTCCATCTTCCAGTCCAATAGATGGCGGTAATGGGCCTATGAACTGGTTTGCCAACCGCCATTAAAACTCAAAGAACAATACGTCATCAACGAGCGCCATGAGTTCGAGCCATGTTTGAAGCAGAGGTATGAGACAGTCGAGCACGAAGTTTTATAAAGTAAATATTTAACGACATAATAGCTTAACGTATAGCAGTCGGTGATATTTTAGAGAGGCTGTAACATTCTGTGTCGAGTCTCAAATCTCAGCGCTCCTTCAAAGTAGGTTTCGGGACTTTCTCTTGGTGAAAAGAGCCTCAGTTGTCGAGATTTCAGTGTTCTATAAGTTCAGCTCGGTGCTACTGTCAAACCTGTTTATTTGTTCATTAGCGAACTAAACCCTGCGATTAGACCCAGTAGCCCGCTGTTAGCCACCTTCTCAATGTGCCAGGTGGACGAAGACTACCATGATCAGCTGGAGCACAGCGACGTGCCCAGGTAGGTCATCACATCTGTGTGCCCCTCATCACGAGTAATTAGCTGTGTTGAAAATGTGCTGGCAAGTTTCATCAACCGATGAACCGATATATTTAAGTCAGTCCCAGTTTGCGCATCTGTTTCTGTCAGTCCTGTGAAAGCAGTGGGCATGTGAGACGCATGGAGCCAGCAGTCAAATTTAATCACATTTGGTTGATAAAGGTTTACAACATCATCTGATATACAGTTTGCTATCTGGAGTCAACCAGACGTCATTACAGCTGCATTACCAGCGAGGCCAAGTGGGCAACTGCCCCCGAACCAAGACCCCCAAAGGCCCCAAAAGTTTTCTGCATGTCAGCTGGCTTTGGTCATTTAATGAATTGCTGAATGCTAATGAATCGTTTAGGTAGGTAGTTTGCATCACTAACATACACACTATCATCTATGGCAGGTCCTGCATTATGTTAACTTTTTCTTTGGTTTTTCTTATATGTTGCACTGTCTTGGAGAAGGCCCTGTGTCAGAATCTTTATTCTTGTTGTTTTTATTGTGCTCACGTGATGCATAATCCTAAATAGCGTTGTGTTTCTTAATACAGTACTTCACATACTACAAGTGCACTGAAAGAGAGATTAGTTATAAAGAAAGGATCACTTCGTGACTACAGAGAAACAATTACAGCAACCAAACACTCTATAAACATACACTCACATATGGCATGTGAGTGATGTGATAAAGTAGATTTGAAAAATCCAAACTTATGCTTAATCAAATTACCACAAACTACCAGACACTCACAACGTCTGGGACGGTCAGTATCATCCCAGCTCAGCAGTGCCGGTTCGCCGCTGGGAAAATGATGAGGCTGATGTGTAAAATGCTGTGTGCACTGGCTTTGGGAATGGGAACTTGAATGCAACAGGTTACATACACAATGTACAGGGGGAGGCGAAGGGCTGTCAATGGGGGCCCACTATTTGTTCAGTTCAGTTTGAACAAATAACCAAAAAAAGAGACAAAATGCTTATTGCAAAAAAAGACGTGCGAAATTAAAAGCAATTAAAACCATGAGATGAAATTTTAACTTTTGATGCTCTGCATTATTGCAGTAGTGTCACTATTGTAGTATTCTAGTAGACACTTAACCTCCACGTTGTATTTAGACATTTTTTGCAGCATGAAGGACAGCACATAGATGTGTGTGAGAATTTGAATTCTTTGTACGTGGGATTTTAAGGTGTGTTTTGTTCTTACATTTATTAGCGTTTCCAAGAAATGTGTCAAATGCAAAGACGCGACTGCAGCTGTGGTCATCAGGGCTGGAGACCCATACTGCAGGTAAGACATGCAAAAATCAGCACTGCTTTGTTAGAGAACTGCTAGTTCAGGTTATACCACAGATTGAGAAATTATTTGTGCTGACTGAACACAGTGAATTTTGAAAGCTCTGAGGTAATCAATTGCGAGACCAGAGCACTGAGCATCAAGTTCTATACAGATAGTTTTTACTGATTATAGTACCATTCAGATTGAGAATATCCAGGTATACATTAATGCAGTCTTATTAAAGCTTCATTTTCATTACATGAGGGAAGAATTGTAAAGAAAAGAATAAATTGAAGGAGATAAATTATATGCACAATACGAAGGTGCAAGGCTATCAGAAAACACTGTTAATGAAAAAAGGTAATGCTTGCACATTTATTCCATTCCACAGAACTTTAATAATGTTTCAGTCCCACTTGATTTCTTCCTCATGTTAGCTCCTGAGGAATCAGGGTAATAATGAGTGTGATAGTATGATGAATATGAAGAATGTTCGAAGTGGTCCCGAAACGAAGCAAAGAATAACAAATAAGAAGGGCTCGGAAGAATCTATTGGATGGGTGCCCAAATAAATGTTGTGTATTATAGTTGGTCACTCTGGACATACTCCATTTGACTAAAATGTCTGTAATCTCACATCATATCATGTGTGCTAGAATAAGAATATTCCAGATGTTGCACACTTAATTGTTAAAAACATAAAGTATTATCATTTTGTATCAAATCCTGCTTGTAATGCACATTGCATGCCCCGTAAAGCCCAGTAATGTAGCACTAATAAAAGCTGGTGAGTGGAAATTACCTCTACTATAATGGCTCATATAAATTCTGCATAATGTCAATTTCCACAGCACTAATGCCATCAACAGAGTCATGTCATACTTAGCGGTCCCTCTCTTTTTAACACCGGTCCAGTTTTTATTTCCAGTGAGTTACTGCTAATAAAGCTCCACTATTCCTGCAGATAGTTCACATTGAAAGCCGACTTTCCACTGAAGGTTTTCAATATCATGTGAGCAGGAAGTGTTGAGTCACTGATGGTATCTTAACAGTGATTGATCAAAACATGCAATTAAGTGGAAATAAATATTAAATGTAAACATTATTTCTACAACAGTGGAGAAACTCAGCAGCAGACTGGCAAGTATGACAGCAGCACATTAACACACAAGCTTCTACTACAAGCTACTATAAGCTTCTAATACTGATATAAAAGAGAATAGTGGCCTGTCTCTAATGAGCCTGTTAATCTGCAGTTGAGGTATGTAAAGGCTTCTGTTTGAGAATTTACAGTTTAAATATACCTTCCATAAACTAGTTATAGACAGATAGAAAAGGACGAAGGAAGGCTGTGTGGGTGCATCATTTTGAAGCTCTTGTTAGGATGTAAAGTGAGAATTTCTCAAGCTGTGTTGTTCAAGCTGGAGCTGTAGCTACAAAATATTATGTTACAACATTAACAAGGTTTGTTCAAATCGTCTTTATGTCTGTTAGGGGCTGTTTCAAGGAATACTTCATTCATAAGTTCAGAGCCATGCTGGGCAAAAATAGGGTCATTTTCCCTGGAGAGAAGGTAAGCTGTGTGCTTTCTTTGTACACTTAAATGCTTAATTCTCTGAATAATTTCTGTTCTCTCTGATACATCACATTTATTTTACTGCTGTTCATTTTGTGAATTTGTTGTACACACAGAATACTTTGCATGAACTTTAAGAAGTATAATGTGAATCTTTGCAACAGCTCCATATCTGTGAGTGTCTTCTCTGGTTGCAGGTGCTGCTGGCTATATCTGGAGGTCCTTCTTCCTGCTCAATGCTCAGTCAAGTCCAAGAGGTCTGCCTGTTTGTCTCTCTGTTCATTTGTCTCTACATCTCGGTCCAACTAAAGTTGACCTTATTAAAAACAGAATGCAATGATTGGCACATCCTTTTCAATGTATTTTCGATTGAAAGCAGTACACATACAATATATTTCACGTTTTACGTCATCAGCATCATTGATTTTTGGAAGTATATTTATTCAGGTTGTTTTTGGAAATCGTTGGTGCTGCGTTCTACAGGGTGAAGAGGAGAGGGGCCATCCAGATTGTTAAAAGCACAAAGTTTAAAAACCAGCATCTGTGATGGTGTGTTAGTGCCTGTGGCATGGGTCCATCTGTGAACACACCATTAATGCTCAAAGGTACAAACAGGTTTTGGAGCAACATGTGCTGCCATCTAAGTGATGTCCTGGTCGAGGAATGTCTGCTTGTTCAAGCGAGTCATTGCCAAGCCTCAATTCTTCACATGTTACAGCAGCATGGCTTCATAGTAAAAGAGAGTGGCTGTTAGACGGACCAGCCTGCAGTCCAGACCTGTCTCTCATTGAAAATGTGAGGTGCTTTATAAAACAGAAAATACAAAACAAAAGGCCCGGACTGGTGAACAACTGGAGTCACATACCAAGCAAGAATAAGAAAGAATTACACTTTGAAAACATTTTGTGTCTTCTCTTCCCAAATGGTTACTGAGTGAAGTGAGAGGTGATGTAACACAGTGGAGCACATGCCCCTGTCCCTACATGTTTGAAATGTGTGGCTGCATCAAATTCAGAATCAGGATATATTTACTAAAATCAATGAAGTTGATGAGGTAAAATGTGAAATATATTGTACTATTTTCAATTGAATATAGCTCTAAAAGGATTTGCAGGTCATTGCATTCTGTTTTGTTGAGGCTTTACACAGCATCTCAGCTTTTTTGGAATCCGGGTTGGACTGTGTGTTTCCACCGTGAATGCTTCTGTTAACAGACTGGAAGAACGTAGAAAGCACAATAATCCTTGTGTCAGGTAGATGTTTGGCTCCGGCTCTTTTGCTGCGTAAGGCTGAACTTTCTTCATGGCCAGCTCTCTCTGGAATCCTCACTCTTCCATACACGTTAGCCCATGTGGTGTATCTCGTAGTCTAATCGGTCGAGCACATTTATGTTCTGAGGAGCAGGATCTCAAAATCTAATGACTGGTTTTCCATGAAATTGTTGGTCCTCAGAGGATGGATCCTTTAACTTTAATGACCTCATGACCTTTCCTGTTGTGTAGGTTTGATTTGATTTGACTTTCACACTTTTGGGTTGAAATATACTTTTCAGCCTCTAGAGTCCACAAGGCAGACATGAAACAATTAAGGCCTTTTTTTAATCCTTGTATTAGTATTATGAATATGAATGGATGATTTTCACTAATGAACCAAACTACCAGAAACATTAATGTAACATTAGATGGTCTAATAGATGCTATTTAAAATTCCACTGTATGCTCCTAATGTATTCAGACTTTGTATAAACCGTAATAACAGCATAAGCTTGTTTTTGTTGTAATGTTAATGGCTGAAAACCTCTTCTTCTTCTTCCTCCCAGGGTTTGAGTCAGAATGCTCACAAGAAGTTGAGATTCTTACCTGGCATCGTCTACATTGATGGTAAATTAAATGAGGCGTATCACACTTTAAAGGAGCGTCATCACTGTCATGCGTGTGTGGAGGAATTTCTGAGCTGATTTGGGCCCTAACATTTCACCTGGATTTTGTTTGTCTTTGTTCACAGAGGGGGCTGCTGCTGGTCAGTCTGTGGACGAGAGACAGAGGACGGTGGCTGAGCTGCAGGCTGTGTTCAGAGCCACTGGTTTCCCCTTCCACATCGTTCCTCTGGAACAGGTCAGTGTGGATGCAGGAGGGTTCTGCTGAACCTCAGCTGTCTATTACACCACAACATGAAGTTTATGGGGCTTTATCTATCTTTATTCAGGAGCATGGTCTGTCAACTAGAGAGCATGGCTCATTGACTTCACGTTCAGATTTCAGAATGTTCTCCCTCAAAACCCGGCCCGGCCTCAAAACATCAAGTTCAGATTTGCTCTGCTTCTGCTCAAGCTATATGCTTGCATCTGTTGCTGCTCTCCAGCTTCAGACCTTCTCCTCCTTTTGTGCACTCGACGAGGGGGCGACTGTGGCTCAGGAGGTAGAGCAGTCGTTTACTTATCAGAGGGTCGGTGTGTGAGTGTGTTAATGCTTGTGATGAGTGGTCTAGCTACCCTGTGTGAATGGGTGAATGCAGGCTTGTGTTGTAAAGCTAGACTAGACAAGTTCTAGGGTTCCCTTCACTTCTTAGAGCAGGTCTGAAATAAAGCAACCACAACAAGGAAAGGGTCATTCCATTGCATCATCATCAACACTACACCTGGCTTTGAGTGTGAGGAGATGGATTACAGCTGGAGAGCAGGAGATCTTTGTAAGCAGCAATATATCAGAGTGCAAACATACATACATGAGCAGAAACAGAGTCTTAAATACATGCAGGCCCTCTTTAAATGTGAGGGCAGGGTTTTGAGGGAAAGCATTACAAAATCACTCTGAAATTGAAAGACCATACACCTTAATAAAGTTAAAAAGCTCTGCAAAATTCAGTCAATGCAAGCACACACTTTCTTACCTAAATTTGTCAGCAGTTTTTTTTCAGTCTCATGTCTACATAAACAAGTCAATTTTAAATTGAAGTCACAAGGATTTATTATCACAAACAAATGCATTATTAAATGTGTCCCCCAACCTCCTCTCAGGTTCTACACCTTCCAAGCTCAGTTGTGATGACGACCCCATCGCCCTCAGAGCGACCAGCCAGTGCCTACAAAGCAGCTGTGGATCACTTCATCCAGGGCAACAGCAGTGGCTGTTTGACACCACAGGAACAGGAGGAAACAGCACTACCTGATGTTCAGGAGTCCCACACACAGTTACTGCAGCAGCTGATCGGCTCTGCCAAGACACCGACGGCCAGAGAAGACCTGCTGAACACATTAAGGTCCGACATGCTCTCAGTACAGTACCTGATTCCCATCTGACGTGATGGCACTCCTGTATTAAGTTCAACCAGAGATATTGATCTGGGATAATACAGTACTTCCCAAACCACCCTGACCCCACTGTGTGTTCTCCTCAAAGGCAGCATCTACTGGTGCACACAGCACGTACTGAAGGCTACAGTAAACTGATGCTGGGAGACAACTGCACCAGGCTGGCTGTTAAACTTCTAACAAGTATATCACTGGGCAGAGGAGCACAGCTGGCTCAGGACACGGTGCGTATGTATGCGTATGTGTAGAGGTGATGACAGAACGACACTGCATTTACTGTAAAGCAACAGAAAAATCACATTCATGCTACAAATCCATACTGTTCTGTGTCCCTCTCCTTTTTCTTTATAGTGTATTAGATAGCAGAGCTGTAATGAAACTGATTCACTATGGAGCAAATCTGACTATATTAACGCACAATGTTAATATAGTATTTGTGTGTGTATTAACAGGGTTTCTCAGACTCCAGGTATGGTGACATAACAATAGTGAGGCCAATGAGGGATTACTCAGCTAAAGAAATAACTGACTACAATCGTATGTTCAGTGTGCCCTCTGTTACACCAAGCCTGGACACGAAGGTAAGAGCAACCAATAGTAGTTGATCTGACAATAACATTATGCTGTAAACTGTACAGAAAACCACACAGTAGTGATGCAATGAAACTGATCTCAGATCTTTATTTAGTGTATTTCAAGTAGAACAGATCATGGAAAGTCTGTAGATCCTTTTCAGACATGCCTTACACGACATCGCTAGCTTCTTCTATCTTTAAAGTGATGGCTTTGTGCCATTCAGACATAGTTGTCTTTCACGTTACGTCAGACACGACAGGACATTTACAGAGATAGCCACATGCTTGCATCATGCATGGCGTGCAGAGAGAGAGCAGGAGAGGCTGCATGACTGGTTGACTTCTCACAGATACATTTCACCTCAGTTTCATCATTTAATGCGATTTGATGGCAAATTCTGCATGTTTTATAGTATCAAACAGGGCACAGGCATTGAACAACAAAGATGTTAAGTTGGGACTCTGTTTGCTGACATGATGCATGTTAAGTGTTTTCCTGGATATTCATTTTTTCATCCACACAGTTGGCATGAATGAAAATTGAGACTGTTGGCCAGGTTATTACTGTGGTTGTATGAGGGTTTTTAAACCTCCTCTGCTCTGGTCACATTACTGTGAGGGGGAAAATAGACTCATCTGATCTGAGAAGAATCTCCTCAACAGCTTAAAGTTGGCTCTTCCTGGTTTATTAATTTTTTCCTCTGTGCTGAAGAGATGGAGATTGAGATAATACATTTTTTACAGTGATCCTAGAAGTCGGTAGCGTTACAAGAAACATATTTCTCTCTCTTTCTCCTTCTATGAAAACTTAGCCTTGTGTTGGGTTACATGTCTGAAAAGAGCTATAAACGTGAATGCAGTATTTTGTACATACAGGGATCCTGTAGGAATTATGACTGCTGATTGGTCAGGAGCTGGTTCTTTTATATGTTTGATCAGTGCAGGGTTGGCCTGCAGCATTAACTACCGTGGCAACAGTATGATGTTAAGCGTTCCATGAGATACCTGAAAGTCAGAGTTAATCCCAAAGTTAGCTGGCTGTCTAATCCTGCCCTGTAGGACAGGCTGCTGATCTGCTACAGCCGCCCAAAATCTTACCTGATATTTTGAAACTCAGCTCTGAGTAGGAGCTGGATGGAGATGTTGGTATTTGGTTGTGGCAGTGGGCACTATGATGACTATGACATAAATATATCCCTGTTATTGCGGGAGCTAGTCTACTGTGTACAGCTACAGACTGTGGCGTTCAGGGTGTGTTTTTGTCTGTCCCATAGACAACAGACAAGGCCAGCATCCAACGTCTGACAGAGAGCTTTGTCACTAAACTGCAGGCAGACTTTCCCTCTACTGTCAGCACCATCTACAGGTCAGTATGACACTACAAACATCATGGAGATAAGTGCATATTCTACAGGAAGTATATGTGAGGGGTTTGACATGTTAGCACTGGGTAATGGATGGGGGCATTTCAGAAACAGTATATGTACTGCAGCCTGCTTTTGTAATTTATTAGCAAGATACAATCAGTCTAGCTTTTTGTCTACACTCAGAACAGCTTTGTAAGCCTGCCATAACGTGCCTGTCATTAAAGATCTGCTGTGTGTCCTGTAGGACCAGCGAGAAGCTGCAGACAGCGTGTCAGAGCTCCTCCACAGCTGACCACTGCGACAGATGTCTGCTCTGCATGTGCGCCTTGGATAAAACTGTTGGTGAGTGTTGCATGGAACAGGTAGCTTATGGACAGCTACAAAGACTTTTAGAAGAAGCATACATGCATGCATACAGTATTAAAATAGATATATAAACAGAATATTAAAATACACACAACACCATTAATGCAACAAATAAACTTTAAACATGTAGCTGTAAGTGCCAGAGCTTCAGGAAGTGCACTTCCTTTGGCCTGTGTCTGTCTGCTTTAGCCGTGCCGTGACACGCCGAGCCTCATGGTGTGCATGATTCAACCCAACCCAGCTTCACCACAGAGAAAGCTCTCTATGTGTTCAGCTCTCAGCACTTCTGGAGCTTCTACCTGCGCCTGTGGTTTGAGTTTAGTTTCACACCTGTTCCTGATCCCGTTTGTACTTTCAGGCGTCACTGTTTGTTTTTGATGCCAGAAGAAAAACCAAACCAAAGCCAAATGTAAAAAAGAATATGTACTTTTTTACATCATGTCACTTCTTTACTCCTCTTTTCTTCCTTCATCAAAAACAAACACTCTCTCCTCTGGTCTATTTCTCTCTCGAGTTGAAAATAAAGCTGTTCCACTTAGCGCTCCCTCTGGAGGCCTTTGTGTTGACTCGATACGCAGTCTTTTTTGTCTTCTATATGTTTTGGCATTCAGCAGAATGTTTTTTTTTATTTGCAGCACATTTCCGTTGAGCTTGTTTTGGATTTTGGATGTGTTTTTTAATGGAAATATTTTGGGCTGTTGCAGCACTTTTGCCCTTGTGAGCCATTGTATCCACGTTATCACAGAAAATAGTGAACTTGTATCAGACCTCTGCAGAGTGCTCACTCAACCTCATAGCACAGTTTTCCCCTTGCAAATCCTGCCAAAAGACAATTAACTATTGGTCCCTTAACAGGATGCACTCTGTGTTTACATCAGACATGTTTGCATAGTGGTACCAAAGAGCCTGCCACTGATTTGATCAGAGGTTTTCAATAGAGAAAAGCACACCTTCCAGCTGGCTGGAACAGATATAAGTATTTTTTACTCCCTTGTTTCTTCTGCCTTTGTCTCCATCTTTTTTCAGAGAATGCTTCAGCCTTCCAGGCCACAATGATCTCTGAGCAGCTCTCCCAGAATAAATTCCCAGGAGCTACCAGTGCTGAGATTCTGAGACAAAACCAAGGTACAGTAAACTCTCAATGAACACACTTCACCTCCTCTTATGTCTTCTATATTTCTTGTAGCCCTGTCTGTATAGTATGGTAATCATCCAATAACTCTGATATCTGCGATAGAGTTTCTACACTCAGACTCAGGTATTAATAAATTCTGTTTCAATTAAAGCTCCAGTGGAGCCAGAATCAAGTGCTCCCACTGTGCAGTGCTGTTCCTCTGGAAGAGGAGAGGATTGTGGGAGAGCAGTGACTGATGGAGGCTGCTGTTCTTCTGGCAAGTAAGTATTCTGTGATTTACTTCTCTTAATTTGGGCAGTGATCAATCTCCTGTAATCTAATCGGGGACTCACTGTCACTAGACATGCACAGTGATGTCAACAAGCCAATTCCAAACATACCATTCTAAATAGGTCAGATGTTGACCACCTTTTGAACATGTGTCAAATAATTACCATGAGCCTGTCTTTATTGAAACAATTTCCTTTCTCTGGTCCATTAGTGGTAAAAGTTAACAGTATGATCGGCTGTTGTTCTTCATTGATTATCAGAAACAGTCTATAAAGCCCATGTCAGAAAATTGCCATCTTATATCTCATCTTGCTGCTCTGGACCTCTGGTCACCTTTCAGCTCTCTCCATTGACGAGGTGAGACTTCAGGAACATCAGCATGCTAGCATGCTATCACTTACAATACTAACATGCTGATTCAGAATGTTCACAATCTTAGATTAGCTTGTTAGCATGTTGACATTTGCTAATTAGTAGTAAACACAAAGTACAGCTGAGGCTGATGATGTTGTTAGTTTTGCAGGTTCATAATTGTAGAAAAGTCTCAGACATTTGCTGTCATTGACTCAAACTCAGCCAAACCCTGAACTTAATAAACCCCTAAATGCATATTTAGGACCTTTATATTATACAATTTTATCAGCATATATTAAAATAGTGATTATACCTATAACTAATTTACATGTAGCTGCAGGCTGGTCCATCTCTCTGTAGCTGAAATAAGGTGGTTTTCAGTCTCCACTTTGTTGGAGGGAGGAAATGGATCTAGTACAGACGCTGTGATAGAAACAGGTCCTCTTCAGTGTCCAACTTGAACCTGGTTTTCAGCTGTTTTTGCACCACATTCTTACAATTGTGAGCTGCCACTACATCGACTCTTCAACTCTCAGCACCCCATCCTCCATCAGGGTGGTGACAACAGTAAGAAATGGAGAGCCTGATGTGTAAGTCCCCACACATGATTGTAGTTGCCTTTGCCAGGAGTCTCAGCACAGAGGGAGGGCTTTTCTGGAGTTGGATTTGATGACAGTACAGCTTTGAACTGACAACTGACATCTTCTGTGTTTGTGACCATTGCTGAGTTTTCTGCGTGACTGTTTTCTGACAGAGTACCAGAGACAACCGATCTGAAAAGCCTGTTGTGTTACAGCTGTCAGCTGACCATCAAAGACATGGTGAGTGAAAAGCCCTGCGCAGGAACTGAGTGGTCTAAACTTTGTGTTTGTTGTTAACTTTTTAATCCAGCATTGAAATAATGACCCACTCTTATGAACACAATATCTCACCAGTGCCTTTTTGGAATTTCCTCAGATTTAGCACAAACACTTGGTCTGTAGGATGAACTGATGAGATTTTTGGATCAAAGGTCACTGTGAGCTCACAAACACATTTTTGGTCATAACTCTAGAGTTCACAGGCTAATTATGATACAATTTCCCACAGATATCTCACAGATGATAAAGTGATTATAATTTATATCCAAAAGGTCAAAGGTCGACTTCACTGTGCTCTTCTGTGCTGCCTGGTTGAGGATGTGTGTGAAAAGTCCATATTGTAGAATTTGTAGCTCTTTGCAGCAGCGTCCATATCTGAAGCATAGTAGTCCAGCACAGGCTCATTGTTTCTGCTGATACTGATCATCAGGTGATTGTTGCTGCTCCATGTGATGAAGCTCTGTCAGTCCCTTTGAACTCCTCTGGAAAAATAGTCTCTAAGTGAAGACAGCATGTTTCTCACTGGAATCATACACGTTAATAAAGTTCTAACTTCCACTTCAACAAAAAATACACTTAAAACCTTTTATTGTTATTTTGAATATTTATTTGTTATTTGAGTGTAGACAGACAAGGATGTAAACTGCAACTTGACTGGTTGGTGGAGGCAGTAACTATTCTCTTTCTGTTTCCTTGTAGTCGTCAGTGGTCAGTCTCCCACAGTACATCCTGTCAGAGGCTCAGAGGAGGCAGAGGAGGTGAGGAAAATATTCACTTCATTTTCAACAACAGTTTTCTTTCTGGACTCCAAGTGCAACAGTTACTGTACATCTATTTTCCATAACAGCTGATCAGTTATAAAGCACGCAGTTCTTTATATACCTTTTTGATTTCTTTCCCCTTGAATCCAAAAAGAAGTAGCTGTCATGTGGCAGCTTTGGAAAATATAATTGAGCTGAAACATACAGAACGTTACAGAACTTTAATGAGTAGAAAAGAAGAAGAAGAAGAAATACTGCCTGTCAGAGAATCATTTCTTATTTAACCATCAAACTGCTTGTACTGTATATACACAAAACCTGAGAGCAGAAACGCATTATGACAACGAGGAGTGTCATATTTTGATCTAAGGTGTGTTGTGTTCTGTAGGTCTCAGATGAGAGAGGAGATCAGTGAGTTCCTGTTGGATGATGGCGATGAAGGTGATTAAAGGGAGGAGGCCAAGTCTGATGACACAGAAGTGCATTTCTGGATGTTAATCAGCAGCAGTCCACTCGCTAAACTCACGGAGTTAATACCAAAACTGGGCATAATGTTCATATCCCAGTGTCTTAATTGATATTTAAAGGCTGTTTAATAAAACTGAAATGTGTGCTGTATTCTCTTCCTCAATAAATAATCTGCTGTGAGAAACATAACTGCCACTACAAGACAACATGTTTTATTAAAAAAGGCAAAGAATTGAAATGGACGCTTGTGATACACAGTTTAAGACATTCAAGAAACATGTTCAAAGGCAGAATCAGAAGATTTTATGAAAGAAAATAAAGACTCATATAAAAATAATCTCAGTCATCACTTATGACCCAGTGGAGGTGTGGTGGGGTGTGTTTTTGCAGACTCCCTTGTTTCCTGGGTTTTCTTATTGTGCTGTGTTTGGGAAGTTTCAGGGCGTCACCTTTGAGTAGCGGGTGAGTAGCCCCCAACCAATAATGACGTGCAGGCTGTGAGGGCGGGACTGTAAAAACATAGCAGCACAGCAAAGGTGCAAAGGGTAGATGCTGTAGGTCCAAGGTGTGTGCTTAGCCTAGCTTAGCACAAAGCAGGGTCAATACTGCAAACCTAACCACATAAAAAGTGAATTATGCAACAACTCCAAAGCTGTTATCACTCACTGTAGCCCTGTATGGCTTGGTGAGGCCACAAATCTCAGTAATATATTGTTCCAGTATTCTAGTTTACAAGTTGGCAGTGGGCGATTTGGGAGGTTTGTGCGATTTGAATGGCTGTCTGATGTGATTGTGCTTCATGAAGCACTTAGAATATCAGAAACATTTCAGAAAGGCTGCTTCCTGAGCATACAATGGGATGTTCTGAGCACAGAAACATAATAAAGAGAAATTGCTAGAACAAAGAATGGTTTAAGCTAACAGAAATCTGTTCTGTGCTCATGCATTTGCATGTTCAATTGCTATTACCCACATACAGTAAGTGCACAATGCTAACCTGCTCTTCTCAGTTTTACTGGTCTGCCTTCTCAGATTCCCTGCTGTGTGCTGTCAAACATGCTCTCATTGTGTCTCTCAACATCTCTGCTTTGTGCAAAAGAGGTTATCATTGTGTGCTTAGGTGGATAATGGCAAACATGCACATGAAGATGGGGCAAAACAGATTTTTGTTCATTAGAATTACATTTTTCTTTGTGTGATAATAATTACTCCACAAAATCTAATAATGTGCTTGCAAAAAGTATTCTAGTGTGTAGTAAATATCTGATTGTGAGGCATAACTCCACACATGTTGCATTTGCCATTAGTGATTGTCACTTATGGTCACAGTGGCCACTTTTCACTAACACAGGCTCACTCTGCATGGAGAACTTACATGGAGGTCATACAAAACACAAACACACTTTCCAAGAGGACATTCAGAGCCAACCTAGCTACTATATTAAAAACAACAGTACACAGTCGATCGTAAGTGAATAAAGAAGGTCACCACACCAATACAACAGGCTGGAATAACCCACAGCAGGTGTTTCCATCAGCTGACACAGCAAAACATCTGCTTTGACCACAAATTCAAGATGCTTGAATGTTAAGCATTTTCTCTAGTTCTTTAACTTGTTTAAATTGAAAAGGTTGTTTGAAAAGTTTTCTTTGGAGGAACCAACTTGTAGGCTTACAGTTATTGTCTGCAGGGGACCACATGAGGAGCTGATCAGGCTGCTGTGAGTCGGACTCAGATGTGATGGAATTAGTGGTAGAAAATGTTTACGCCACAGACAAGCAGAGACTCTTTTTGATGCCACAGAGGGGGGACATGCATGTGACTGAGTCAACTAGTCCCACTCCAGCATCAGTAGTCACATTCACATTGTGGGAGGACTGAAGTCTCTGATTATTGTTAACGAAGGAATGAAATTCAGTTGTAGCCTCGATGACAGCTGAAAAGATGGTCACTGTGACACGAGATTTGTATCTTGACTCGCTGAATTTTCATTGCTGAAGTGTCTGTTCACATATACATGTGGCTCCAGAGCATCTGTGGACAGTCTCCTGGAGAAAGGAGTGGAACGTCAGCAGTGGCACTGCTCTGAAATGTTCTGCTAGAGGTGCATCTGAATCCAGATCAGTGAGTTCCAGGTGGTCATCACTGGGAGCGTTGTCCTCCTGCCCTGGATGAGACCCCACTGATTACACGCTATGTAGATGTTGTTAGTACTTGTTTGTATTTGCATTACATTTCAATGTGCTTCTCTGATTTGTTTCTATTTGAACATTGTAACATGTATTTTCATCATGGTTTCTTTTGGCAGTTCATGTACCAAAGAGTAAATCCTGATAAACTTTTTTTTAAAAAAAACCCTGTCTTGACAAAAACAAAGGGGTGAATAATTTATGTGGAAAGATAGCTCAAAAGAGTTATAGTATGGTCAGTACCGTTCACAATATGTGTGGCAATATAAACTATATATTGAATATTTAGCTGTTTGGCAGCACACTGGACTGTGCCTGTGCCACCACAGGCTCTGCTGCTGCAGGCAGAGGCCTCCCTGTCGCTCCATTCAGAGCACAGCGTGACGGCAGCAGGGATTTCAGTGTCAGGGAGCAGTTTTAGGAGCAAGTTCTGCAAGGGATACATTCAGATGAAAATGAAGTGGTTCCAGCCTTTTTGCCTTATGACCCCTTACAACAGACCAGTGTCTGGTTGTGGCCCCTTGTCATGTTTCAGATGTTTGAGTTGTTTGAAATCTAATACAAGCCTGAGTCTAAAAAGTCAGGACAGTGAAATGTAAATGAAAACAGAATGTGCTTTGCAACAGTTTTACAAAGTGTTCCTGTGTCCGTGTAATAATCTCCTTTATCCAATCATGTGATCACAAAGTGGTGAATGCTCCTCTCATACCCAATCATGATATTATCACCTGTTACCAATCAACCTGTTTACCTGTGGAATGTTCCAAACAGGTGTTTTTGGAGCCTCTCACTACTTTCCCAGTCTTTAGCTGCTGCTGTCCCAACATGTTTGTCTGAAATGCCGTTTTTAACATGTACATACTCTCATTGTCAATACAAATCCTGCACACTGTACAGAATGTATATAGACATGTATGTATGGATGCGACTGTTCATATTGTTTAGAACCTAGAACACTCAACTTGTAGTTTTATTTGTTGTTGGTCATTGGTGATTTTTGTATCCGCCCATCTTTTTCACATATTAGTGTACATTACAGTCCTAACTTCTACTTGTTCAGTATATGTTGTCCTTGTTCTAGAGTCAAATTCCTTATGTGTTTAAACATATTTGGCTGATAAAGCTGATTCAGATTTTTCTTCTGTCTTGATCATTAATCATCCGACCACTCCTGATTTATCTTTGGACTCTTGAGAGGGGGCTCAATCCCTGCGTTGGCACTGTCAGACTAAGATATATAAAGTAGTTGAAACTAGCTCCACCTTCATCATTTCCAACAGAGAATCACTACTTTTGCATTGATCCATCAATATTAACATTCTAATAATGTCCCATATATATTTGATCTTAACAGGGGGACACGACTCTGCAGAATTTTACTTTGACACTTTGGAATACATTTTGCTGTTTTTTTTACTTTCACAGAAGATTGGGATATCTGACTTCACTCGAGGTCAACCATCATAAATGTGGTTATCAAACAGAACGGGCCAGTTCACATCAACAGATCAAGACAACAAGCAGGATTGTTGTGCAAGTTGTGCAACATTTCTGTGGAGTTTCAGTCAGCACCATGAGACACTGTCACTACCATTAGCCAGCTGCTAAGAAGCTCATCATCTCATTATGGGCAAGTATCAACTTTTAAATGTAAAAAGTTTAAATCCATCCATTCATTTTCTGCTGCTTATCAGAATTGCCTCTATTGGCCACATATGTGTACACATAAAAGAAATTTTACTAAAAGAAATTTTATTTAATTCTGCCAAAAGGGAAAAGAAAAAAAAAACAAACTAATTTTAGGACATATTGTCCCAAATGGTTTACAATACTTTGGTTGGTCATAAGTTGCATTTTACCCTGAATGTTGAGCAGCAATGATGGAGAGAGAGGAAACATTAAACTACTATACTATTACAGCGCAGCACTAACCATCTCTGGCTGCTCTCCTACACATCATCTTATTTAGGTCCCCCTGCTATGATAACATCATGATCTTTTTTCAAAGTGGCATATATGCACATGGGAAACCCATGTTGTTTTTTGTTAAACCCACACCTGAAGCAGACTGGCCTTAATTCATCCAGGTTTCATTTGTGTCCTGGCTCATGAAAAGGGTAATGCCCGTAGCATGATGCAGCATCTTTTACCATTTGAGAACTTGTACAACTTACAGTATGTCAAGCCGTCAGTTCCAGGAAATATACATTAAACATAAGTTTGAAGTGTAGAGAATCACAGAAAGTGCAGTTTTATTGAAAAGACATTGCTGAGAGACAACATTTTACTAAAGGTCTACAACAAATTCACACACAAGTATTTACAGAATGATAATTCACAATGGGCATGAGTGTGTTTGTATGTGAGGTTATGTGAGGTGTTTTAGATTTTGTTGATGCTGGCAGCAGGCAGGGTGGATTTGTCCAAGTCATCAAAGTAAGGGTGAGTCATAGCTTCGCGCGCTGAGATCCTCTTGGGAGGATTGTAGGTCAACATTTTCTACAGCAGAGAAACAAGACAATGAGACAACGTCACTCAGGATATTTTAGGCAGACTCTTACACCTCTTATGCTGACTAGAATTGCAGGCCTGGAGTTGCAGGGCCACTTTGGCCTGTGATAAATAAAAAATGATTGGGGCACCAAGGCCAAAAACAATGGTACAATAACAATAAGTAATCATTACATTTTTATGAAGACAGAACAGTATTCTATCAACAATTAGGAGTCAGTGTAATGAAAAACAGCACTGGGTTTATTAAAACTGTAAGCACAGCGGCTGAGGGTGATCGAGGTGAAATCAGAAAAAATTCCAACACCCATGAAATTATTAGCATTTGAATCTGAGACCATAAGAGTGTCACAAAAATGACTTTTAAACATTAAACACACTGATGAGAAACTTCTCAAGGTGAGACAACTAGTCTCTTCTCATCACTACATACACTGCAGACAGAGCTGACTGAGAGGAAGTCATGATACACAGAAATATCAGCTTTTTCTGGGTGAATGAAAGTTAATGTTACTGTTTTAAAACGGAAGCTAAAAAACACAGAGAATGCTGAGCTTTCAGGTTGCACCAGGAGTTATTAATAACATCATCATCCAGTTTCAATTGGGAAAAAAAACGTTAGGTTGGACACTGACCTAAGGTAATGTATCAAACAGGTACTCATTTCTGAAGTTACTGGGTAATTTCTAGTTACTTTTAACTGTGTAATTGCATCTGCCTGCAATCCTCTTAAATATTGTTGGTTTTTTTGAAATGAGTGAGTGAGCGATTGTTCACTTGTCACAACAGCTTTTTTTTTTTCTACAAAGGGCAGCTATGGCAACATCTTACACAGAGCCTGTTACATTGTCAGCGGGAGGGCCAGTTGGTGTAGAACACAGTTCTGAATAGAAAGGAGGGAAATGCATCTCAGGCTATTATCAGAAAATTAAAACAGTCTTCCAGTCTGGGAAAAACTGGGCCTTGGTCCTGGTCTGGTCCACGGGCCTTGAGTTTGACTGGTCTGTTGTGACTGTACTGTGGTCTAAAGATTCTGTTGAGCTGCATTATGGGAAATGTTGGATTGACTGCTTTTGGAGCTTGCCTTCTGCTATGGACATGAAAGGCCATTAAGCGGACCAGCTCAGCCTATGCTGCTTCAGCTGAGGACTCTCAGCTGTTATTACCTCTGAGAGTTATTACACTAATGAAAAATCTTATCAAATGAGAGTTACATTCTGTTTAGTGTGTCTGCACTGGCCTGTATCTGACTGACTAGTTTGAAGAAGAGCTTAATTGGGTCCTTAGTAACAGTCCTTACCGCCAGTAGGTCCAGGCCATTCTTGTCCAGGTTTTTCACCATTGATGACAAGTTGCCAGACTTCCATTTAGGGAAGGTGTTTTTGTAGTCAGGTAGGCTCTCGACATCAGGCCACACATCATTGTTTGGAGTTCCCAGCGTCCTGGAAAGCACAGAAACAGGAAGATTTAACAACAAAATCAATCAAAGAGGGGACTGCAGGGAGCTACAGGACATTTCCACTGCAGGAACTGTCCCAGGGCACCAAGAACTTTGACCGCAGGAACCAGGGATAAATGTAGTTCCTGTGTGATGAGAGGTTGAAAGCTTGTATATGTCTGGACTGTCAGGGCTGTAAATGAATCTCTTTACCTTTATATCTAGATAGAAAATACAAATGAGCACATAATGTGTGACTAAAAATGTAAATTAGCATATTAATATTTCACTAGAAATGTAATTAAAAACACCTTCCAGAAATGTGCTTAATCATTTAACTTTAGTGTTTGTTGTAATGCTTTTTTAAATCTAATCTTTTTAAATTTAAATCTTTTAATTTGCAAAATTAGAAACAAAGTTATATCATAGCAGCCAGTTTACAAACGGTAATAAAAAATAATATACTTAGAAACTAATTGCACAGAGTAATTTCTTCTTAAATATCATATTATAGAAATATTACTGTTAATCTATCAAATTAAGCATTTTGGCATGAAAACCTACACAGTCTGGCATTTCCAACTAAACAAACTGCTTGAAAGTTCAGTCAGTTAAGAGCATTTTAATTGTGGACAGCTCCTGCCTCCATAGACTTGCACACATTAGGAGGTGCAGCTGCGCTGTGCCAATGTGCCAGCTGTTTCCCAGGAATTGTGGGAATTGGACTCTACACAGTGGGGCACATGAGTTTGAAGTGCACAATAGAGTACGACTACTAACTATAGTAGCATTGGGCAATCAATTCACCTCACAAACACAATTAATAACTCCATCAATCACATCATGTTTAGGAAAGTAGATTAAAAACATGCACACAAGGGAACCATGTAGTGCATACTGCTGTTAGAAGCTGTGCACAATTAGCTGATAATGATCGGTCAATGATTGAGATTTAGTTTACATTGATGAACAGAATTAGGCATCCACACAGCTTCACAAATCTGACAGAAAGGATGTGTGTGCATACTTCTGTCTTTGTGTGTAACTTTACACACAGCGTAGTCATCTTTCTTCAGAGTTTTATGCATCCTGGATTATTCTGTCCAAAAGGTAATGTCAAACTTGGCTAGCAAGCTAGCTTTCCTCTGTATTTCTGGGTCAGTGAGATAAGGTCACAATTCTCTGCTTAATAAGATAGCGTTATTGTTATCTTCATATCCTCGGCCTCCCTTATCCCACTGCCATCGAGCAGCCTGATGTTGTCACCTTGCTGCTATACAGTGGCTCCAAGTTCAGGGGAAGACCAAAGGGAACTCTTATAAAGTGAAGACTGTTAGCAGGTGGGACTTTAAAGCTAATATTTCACTATTCAGGTGATCTGTCAAACGGGCAGTGATGACTGACTTCCACCACCAAGTGTCGCTGTTGCAGCCACCATTTTTTTCTCCTCTGTTTAGTCTTTTTTCACCCATAATGCATTGCACGACAGGCTATCTGAGTCAGTCTTATATTAGTTACTCATAGGGCAGCTTTACACAACAACTAAAGTCAAGTGTCTATAGCAAGTCTGACTTTAAGTTATAGTCAAAAACTGGTCCCTGGTATGTCTACCTGAAGATCCTGAAGAGCTGGTCTATCTCAGAGTCTCCATGGAACAGAGGCTTCTTGGTGGCCAGTTCAGCAAAGATGGTGCCAGTGCTCCAAACGTCGACAGGGGTTGAATATCGAGGTGAACCCAGGAGGACCTCTGGAGCCCGGTACCAAAGAGTTACAACCTGGGAGCACACACAGGGGTTAATTCAGCTCAGTGGTCATTTTGGAGGCTTTTTGTTTTTTGGTGTTGTTAATCGTATCTCCTTCTCCTCAGTGTTGGTGATGCTCTCCCTGACCACTGTGTCAGTGCAGTTTACAGTTCAGTTGTTTTAGTCCATGAACGTGTGAATGGAGTCTCACCTCATGGGTGTAGACCCTAACAGGAACACCAAAGGCCCGAGCGAGACCAAAGTCTGCCAGTTTGATAACTCCCTTGTTGTCGATGAGGAGGTTCTGGGGTTTCAGGTCCCGGTGGAGGACCCGACGACAGTGACAGAAATAAATGCCCTCCAAGATCTGGTAAAGGTAGCTCTAAAAGGTGGTGAGGGAAGAGGGAAGGAGAATGGACATGGAGATGGAAACATGTTTGGGGTTTCAGAAAAAGACAAATGGCACAGTCATCTGTTTGAAGACAACTTTTTTTAAACTTGAGCACACCTTCAGAGATTTTTTTATACACTAGAGAGGTGTCAGTCACTATCAGATAATTTAATATTCTTAGAATTTAGACTATTTAAGATTAGTAGGAGGATAAGGGAGGACTTCTTCATACTACTGCCATTTTTTTTCTTTTTTTCAACAGATTCTACCAGCATGCTACATTAATTTTTTCGTTATTATCATTATTATTTTTTCTTATTTTTTTACGAGTATAATTAGGAAAACATTCGACTATTCAGTTTTGAAAGTAAAGCCCTTTGCACATGACTCGGACAGTAATGAGAAACCGACTCAAAGCCCACAAATTCAAATTAGATGACTGGTATTACTGTTCAATCATTTTAAGTCACCTTGCTCCTTGATAAATATTATTTGATTCTATAATTCAATTCAAAACCAACTCAACTGCAGTAATACAGCTGTCACACTAGTGCCACACATAATCAGACATAAGACCTAAGATGAACTTTATTAATCACAAACAAAGTTACCTTCACCAGCATAGGGTCCATGCACTGGCCAGATGGGATAGAGTCCAGGTACTTCTTCAGGTCCATGGACAGGAACTCAAAGATGAGGTAGAGACGAGACTCTTGCATCAGGACATCAAGGAGACTGACATACACACACACACACACACAGGGTAAGTCCATACTGTATTTATGTATACATTTTCTCATAGGCTGTGCCTCTCATAATTCTTGTTTTCTCACATAATGCATATAAAGGGTTTGACTGGATGAAGGGTTTGCTGAAAGCATAATCTGACAACACACTGTGCTGGGTGATCAAACATGTTATTATTTTGTTGCCTGCACACCATAATTATATTGTTTAGATTCTGACTGTCAAGAGGGAGGATAAAATGATTGTCCCTGTGATAACTTTCTGGAGTTGTAAACTTCCTGGATCCTATTTTATCTTCTCGCTATAGCAACATCTCCACACAAACAAAACCCACGTTCCTTTAAGCCTTTAAAGGATAATATGTCACTACTATTGTAGTGGCATGTTGATTCTGAGTTGTATGTCATAACAAAGACCATCAGTAACATACCACTGAGAATGAACATATGCAATGAGAACCAGGGTTGCATCCCTTCGCCACTTTCAATTAAAATCTTGGCACGACTGCTATTTTCGGGCATGTTTCACTGGGATGTATTACAACTGTTCTCTGCAAGTGTCCAATTGTAGCATGAGCATCTCATAAGCAGAAAAATGTTATTGTACATCCCTTACACCCAACAGAATTTGCTTACATGCCAGTCTGTAACACCCTCTGCTCCATACAAAGTGAACATACCGTACAACGTTGGGATGCTTCAGTTCTTGAAGCAGAGAGACCTCTCTGACAGCAGTGCTGGGGACCCCTTCTTCTTCACTCTCCAGACGGATCTTCTTCATAGCCACAACCTGGCCTGTGGCCTTATGCCTGCCCTTGTACACCACCCCATAGGTGCCTACATGAACAGTAAATTACCAAAAGTTACCAAACTGGCAATGTATACATTTTAGAGTCATGACATTATACACTCCATGGCCCATAGGTGTGTTAAATGGTCTGCCTGTCTATTGACACAAATGCTATGTTAAAGCTTCTACGCAGGCCATACATCATTGGAAAGCAAGGAATCTCGTGAATCAACTGATGCAAACCATTTCGACATACAATCACAACAGCAGGTACAATCAATGCCAACAACCAATTTTAAAATTGAGACAGCTCACTGATGAAGCTCATAGTCATCCAACACTCAGTAACACTGGCCTTGTTCTTTACTTTTGTGTTAAGTTCGAGTCAATTGCAACCAACTGTGCAGATGAGTGGTGCCTCGTATAGCCAATGAATTTCCGAAAATTATGATATGCTGCTTCAGTGGATAATTTACAGCTAAGTCAAGGAATTCGGTGCAAATAGGGATATTACACAGCATTTGAAATTATAAATAAATGGCCTCAACATAAAGCCTATATAAGTATACAGCCGAATATATAAGCATATGTATAGATACCCTAAATATGAAAATAGATTACCTAAATATTCATTACCGAGTTGCTCTCCGTGCTTTTTGGAGAACATTTAGACATTATTATCAGTTTGCACTTGCACTCTGGTAAAACTTAATTCAGTGGTCCCACTGTGTTTTCCATCTGAAAAGGCCCAGATAGTAATCTGTCTGCATTTATTTGCTAACAAGTACTCAGGCAGAAATAATAGCCTTATACATCAGCATGTTCAGACTTCTATTACTGAAAGTCAGTTGCACTTACAGTGATTCTGACTTGTGGAAATAAAACTTCAGTGTAATAAATTCTGATTTGCTTTTGAACCACGTCTCTGCCTGTAGTGCTCGAACCTGTGTTTGCCTTACTGTGTAGAACTGGGTAAAACTCCTTGGGTGAAAGTCCCTAGGTGGCGTTGTCTGGCTTGCAATTTGTATTTTGTTACCGCCCCTATATAATATAACAGTACCACCACCACCGCGTTGCCACATTACCTTTCAAAAGAGACCAAAACCATGCATGTACTCTAAACAGTTCAAGAACACCTTTCAATTTGTTGTGGGTATGCCTTGGATAAGCATTTTAGGCAAAGTGTAAAGGATTGGTAATTAAAGAACCTATAATATAAAGGCGTTGAGAACAATTTGACCATGCAAATTCACTTAAGAACCTCTTCTGCTATAATTTGTCACAAGAAACAAGAAAACATTTAGACCAACCTTCTCCAATTTTCTCTATTTTCAAGTAGTCTTCCATTATTGCCTGAAAGAAAAAAAGAAAACATGTCATCATACAAAGAGTGCAATTTCAACTTTACTTTCCTAGCTTCATCTAATGCTCACCTTTTCATTCCAAACTTTGATTACAAAGACAGTTAACTAACTTGTAAATGTAAACTGTGGCCTAAAAAGTATCAAGGCTGTGAAAGCCATAACGTTAACTCAAGTTAACTTGCAGTCATAGAATTACTGCTTAAATTAGGTACAACATGTAACTAACTAACTGTTGAGTCCATAATTTACAGCGATGTAACTAATCAAGGTTTTTTTTAGTTAAACGTTAGCGATCATTTAAAAACTCGAACACCAAAGCAAATTAACGTAAGGTTAACTTGCGTTGCCTAACGTTAAAAAACGTAACATTACACATCGCTCGCATCACTTATCTCCTTTTATGTATAAATTTCAGTATCAGCTGTTAACTGGTGCTGCCGTAACGTTCAGAGCAATGATACAAAGTTACTGTCGAGCCGTTAAGGCAGCCGTTTTCTTCTAAGCGAACAAGTTAAGGTCACCAGCGTTAGTTTAGCTAATGCTAAATCGCCAAGGCTACCATCTATTGATTTTCTCGTGACAGCTGGTCCACTTTCTGTCCACACTGAATGGTCCAAATGTTTAACTAACCTGATAAAACATTTGCGTCATATTTCAACCGGAGTAAAATGAAATAATAGTTACCTGGCTGCTCCTTGCTTCGTATCTTATGTACTCTCCTTCCACAGACTGCCGCAAGAATGCTGACAGACTTATTTGAATTAACCGCAGTGCAGCAGAGGTTCAAAACGGACCAATGAGCTCAGGCGATGTATTTCAAAACCACCAATCAGGGAGGGGGCTGTTGTCATGTGGGCTGAGCGGGAGAGAGCGCGCCGACTTTCCTCAGAAACATCAGACCTATCAATCCTGCCGTTTTCCCCTGGATTATCCCCGTTTTACCCTTCTCTCACGCTGTCCGCCCATTGTATTTTTTCACCGGAAATCTTACATGTTTTTAACGTATCTTGACGTATCTAAAAGAAGGGTGACTGACGGGAGACATAACCGCACGTTTGATGTTTGCTACATTCCCCTCCGGTACAGCAGGTGGCACTATGTGGAACTTTAGCTGTGATGTCTGTCGACAAGGAGTCATTCACTCAAACGTGCTGAATTTATCTGCCCTTTAGTGTTTTCATTGATATAATGCAGGGATGTTCACAGCATTTCACATTCAACCAGCTATCTCACTCTGACCACCTGACTAGGAACTAGAACTCACAGCTCCCTTAGCAAGCCTCCTCGTTCCTTGCTCCTCTCTCTGATCATGACAGACAACGTCACACCCAGCCACAGCCTGATCCTCATGCCAAGCAATACAGCAGTATGTGCTGCTGTACCATCAGACTACAGAACAGCTTCTTTCTTTGGCTGTTAGAATACTCAATTCATCCTCTTCTATCTACCATAAAAATGTTCTTTTTTTCGATCTATTATTTATTCATCCATTTATATAATATTTGTTTTGTCAGTAGGATAAAGGAATGAGAACTTGCAGACCTATCTGCACCTGAGTTGTACAACCCTGTGCTGTAAAATGATAAATAAAGGAACCTCTACCTCGTGTTAATTGAATTTGCATATCTATAAAATTAAAGGAAACATATTAGTAGTGCAAATAAAATGTTATTTTCTGGGTAAAAAAAAAAACATTTCCTCATTCTGTCTTAAAATAGTGAATTAATAATTGACTTGAAATGAATTGGCATATTACATAGCTTTTCATAGCAGTATTTTACTTTGAGCTAATCAATGTATAATTTGAATTCTAACAGTGGCACACTTCAGACTCAGTAGAAAACAGCTGTGAATTCACAAAAAAACTAGTCTTTTCTATGCACACGGCCTGAAGAATCAAAAGTACCATTTTGAAATTCCTGATTTTTTCTTCTGTTGATGACATTGAATGTAGATAAAACTATTAAACAATTTGAATCCTTTTTGTGACCATAAAATGATTTATACACACACACACACACACACACACACACACACACACACACACACACACACACACACACACACACTATGTTCACCTGTAAATGAAGACAAGTGAGAGACAGCTGAGTTGAGCTGTGTGGAGCCGACCTTCCAGCCCCAAACCTGACTTTATTCAATTTCAACATGTACATACAAGTCACAACCATAGAGATTCTTAAATGAGTGGAACAATATAGGTGTATGTGTTTTCTTAGTGATAACCAACTATTAACAACATCAAAACTTTATAGTAATATCTGCAGATCTGTCTCATATCAGCTTCAGAATAACAACAGCCCTCATTTTTCAAACCACCTTAAAGGCTCAAAAAAACCTAAACAAAAAAAAAAAAGTCCAAATAAAAACCTCCTTAGAAATACAGTAAGATTCAAGTGATGCAAGACATGTACAAACAACATCTAAATTAACAATAATTTAACTGCAAACAAAGTGGGATTCATCTGTCAAAACCTTTCACACCTTTTCCTTATTTACATATTATGTACAAAATGTAAGCCTTATTCACAAGTGTGGTGGATCCTACCAAAAGAAAGGCTCGGAGCAGTAAAACCTGCACCTCCTATATGAGATACAGGATGGAGCAGAGACAATTTGCTTTTTGTTACTGTGCTTAACCAAAGAACTGGCCTCCAAGAAGTCCAGTGTGTCCAATCATCCATTCTGTGCCTCCAAAAGGAATCTAGGCATCTTCCAGACTTTAGGTAGCCTATTTATTCATATGTTTTATGCAAAATCCAAAAAAACTTGTATGAGCATTAGATTCTAAAATATTGCAAGAAAAAATTAATATGCCACTTAATATGACAAAACAAAATGTTCTTCAGTATTATGCAATTCCAGTAGTTTTTCATGCACTGTGCAAATAGATACAGTTTATATTTGTATTTTGAAATGAACGTAAATATTTTCTGCACAGATGTGACATTGATTCACTTTTAAAAATTGATACAGTACATACTGAGTTTGAAGGTACGATTGGTCTATTTTTAAGGAAGATTAAATGTAAAACAGGAGAGCTACTCCCTGGTTCTATGTTGACACTGACACTGGTCTTACAGTAGTTATGCACTCCATTTTAAAAAGCAGTGCTTTTAGATATTTCAGATTCACTCAGCCCTCTTTTAAAAGGTTAAACTGGACTTAGGTAAAATCTCTCTTGTGTCAGGTTGCACCATGGACTCAACTGTTAATGAGAGAACTGAGCACAGCAGACCTCAAATCACAGCAAGTAAGGTGATGAGTAAACTGTTCCATGTTTCCTGATAGGACGTGTGGCCTAAACTATTAAAGATTCCATGAAATGGGCCCTTGAAATTCCTGGAAAACTGCCACTTAGTAGAAATGGTGTTTCTTCAGTGTTGCTTTCATGTTGCACTAGTGGGTGTATTGAGTCCAACCAATACAGTCATCACAAATGTTTCAACAATCCTTCCTGTCTGCTGATCCTATCGAATATGAACCACTGGTTAACACTGATGAATTAACCATCCCTGTGTGCCACCCCAACTCATTAAAGAGGAAATACATCACATTAAGGAAGTAATGATAAAAAATAGAGCTGTTCTTTAAATAACAGTCTTATAGTTTGACACATTTGGTCCAACATCTCTGATCAAAGCATCTAACAAACAAATCTGACTGTGCTTATATACACGCAGGGTTAGGAAAGCAAGTAGACCTCATGGTCAGATTCTGATGCCTGACTTGCCATTCTGTATTTTTACTACACACGTTTACCAGCAGCATTATCTAAACAGTAATGACTGGCAATAACTGACCAGTCCCTCAACCAATCCTCAGACCAGCAGCTAATCGATATGACTGCCTATCTGTAACCTGCACCTGCAGACCTGTCAAGCTTTGCACTTCTCTGCATGTTGATGCAGTGTGCATGAGGCTCTTAGAACAGCAATACTCTGAATCTCAATAGTTTGGAGGGCGGCGTCTTTTTTGTAGTCTTTCAGAAACCTAAAACACAAGCGCAAACATGTAAGAAATGGATTAAATGTTGTCTTTATCTGCTCTAAAATAAGCGGCAAATGTTAGCATGTCTGGCTAACTAGCTTATTACCTACAGTGGTAACCAAGTGGTACATCCAAATACAGCAGCTCAGTCCTCCTCTTTGATTTTTTTGGTTCCACTCCAGCAACTCCAGCCAAACTTGCATTACATACAATTGTATTTGCCAAACTCATGGCTAGCTTTTCATATCCTCAAAACCTTCTCTCTTGTAAAAGTGCAGCACGCCCTCTCAAATGACGAACAAAGCATAGCCTAAAACTAACCGCTGTATTGCTTGTGCAAGTAAGAATTTCTTCGAAAGTAAGTATCCAAATGAATCAAAGGTTATGATAGAATGAACAACATTTTAATAAGCCTCCATTTTATTATTTTTCCATTTTATTTTTAATACCATACTATGGGCGAAGCAGCTCTAATCTGAAATACACAAGCAATGCTGCTCCCTTGTACACATGACCTAGATCAACAACTGGTGAGGATGTTGTTGTTACGCCTGGGTAATGTAGCTTTAGCCTTTGTCTTTTAGCATTATATCATATATGCAGCCATTAAGTATATATCTAAAATATATGGCACATGGAAACGTCAGCTGGACATCTACAAGCATAAGCATTAGCTTACATTAGCTAGCTACACTTATAAATTCTGCCAGTGAGTCATCATTTTAGTTAACAAAATCCACAGTCATCAGCTGGAAGTGAGAATCCGGATTTTGTTTACATCTGCGAGGAACTGAAGACCTTGTGTTTCAGATATTACTGCAATTTTTGATGGTAAACGTGCCACTGTTATCACTGTGCACTCCACATGTGCAGTACCGGAAGGAAAAGCTTGACAGGCACAGGAACGGTAACTGAGAAATGTGGCTTTAACGAAGAGTCAGTTGAAGTAGCAGCAGCTCTACTGTAACAATAAGCAACTTGTTGGGCTTTTATAATGACTCAGGACGAGTCAGCAAATGCCTAATTGACATTTAAACAGCAAACGGACCACAGATTGGAGGAAGTCACATGCAGACAGGAAGCAGCTGACTGAAGAACTAAAGCCAACATTTATCAGTCTATATTTAGTGAAAACCAACATCAAGCATGTAGAACACGAAGAGCAGGGCAGTGAGGAAGAAACCCCCACATTGTTTACATCAACAGTTTGTTTTTTACATTGTTGCAATCGTACTTTAGTTGCCCAAATCATTTGCCCTACAATTTGAAAGACAGAAGAAAAACACAATAATTACTTTACTATTCTTAGAGCCTCATCAGAAGTGTGGCTGAAAAAGTCCTGAGGGTGGTGCTAAAATAAAGATCACAGAAGCATTAAAATCATGACGGTTCATGTCTTTTGGAACATGAACCTGGTCAGTAATTTTTGACAATCTGCCCATATTTCTCTGATATTTCTTGTGTCTAGGTTCAACATTTGGTGACGTGGGGAAGCTGAAGGTGGGGCTGAAGAGACAGTAAGTTTTCAAAAACATTAGAATTTGTCCTTTAGGAAATATGAATATTCATAGAGATTATGCCATTAGTTTCCAGTAACCATGTAATAGACCAAAGTGTGGTCTGAAAATTCTGACCTTATGCTGATGATAGAGGATAAGTCAGGTCAAAGGATCACCAAAACTGTTCAGAGCCTTCCTCTGGGGACCATCAATATCCACAGCATAACAACTGGCCAGTAGTGGAGTCATCTCACTTTGGCCATAGTGCTTGAGCGTACAGTGGAGTGTCACCTCTGTCCTTAGGCCTTACAGCTGCCAAGGCAAAAACTTCACGTAGCACGAATGAACTCTAAATAAGAACTTGTGTTAAAATCGTATCCACATTTACTGTATATGTTCAATGACAATCCAAAACAACACACTACCAGTTTTTTTAAACATTAAAGTTAGAATGTCGAAGATTTTCATTTATATAAATGTCTGTTAAGTCACTATCCATCACTGAATGAGGTAACACAATGGTGATTGAGCCTATGGCTTACTGATGAATGTATTGCAATATTTAAATATTTGTAGTATTACGGACTGGATGTCGGTGTCGACATTCCTGCAAAGAAAAAAAAAATGCTGTATTAAGTCAGTGCTAATGCAAACCAAACATTTACTACTGCTGCAGCTTGGCATTCAAAGCATTTAACTGGCAAAACATGAGTAGACTTTAATTGTGAAGTAGTCATAAGAAGTGCAATGTGTTTGTCAGTGAGTTTTGCACTTACCCCTATCGCCCATCAAAAATACATATACAAAACAGTCATTTTAGGCAAACCTTTTTTCCTATTACAGAGAGCAAAGGGACGAGAAGGAGCAGCCAGAGCGAGCTGTGTCCAGCTTATCAGAGAGCTAACCAACTCCTCTGACTGTCCCTGTCAAATCATAGTCGCTCACAGAGTGATAGAAGAAGGCCAACTATTGCCTGACCTCTTAATTAATTAATAGTAGTTTGTCCCAAAATAATGTGACCTGTAGTATTAAACTGCAATTACTTTTGCCAACAGTAACTACGGGTGTCGCCAAAACAACCGGGACTGAAATCATCAAGAGTGCCACATTAAAATATTATTTCAGTCACCAAGTGCCATGTGCACAGATGTCAGACCAACACTGTCTGTTTGTCTGCCAGTCTAGGTCCACAGCTAAAGACAAGTTTACCATGCAGTGAAGGCATCTGGGACAAACATGAGCAGAGTACTCCAGTTGTCCGACATGACAGTAGAAGCACTATTAGGGTTTTTAAGACAGTCACTAGTCTGTCCGCTTGTTGGCTTGTTATTGGAAGGTGGGATGATGGGTGCAGGTTTGATGTTCAATGTGGAGACAATGACAGTGTCTTTTCTTTCTTTTTATTTCCATCTTCTTTATCACCTTAAAAGGGCACCAGTCATGCAGTCTCTTCTTCTTTCACTTTTCCTCCATTTGTCTCTCGTGGTCCCTCTCCCAGGTCAGAGGTCAGCCATCATCAGGCTCAGCAGGCTGTGCAACTTTTTATAGATGAGACGAGGTGGAGAAACACAGCTTCAGGGTGTATGGGTTGGACCCATCTGAAACCGCACACACACACACACACACACACACACACACACACACACACACAGATACATACACACTTTGTATTAGAGCCTGTCTGAGACATTAGCCAGCCCCTGCCACAGATTTACGGGCATACACTGAATCAGTCATCAGTGACAGGAATGTTAAACTATCATGCAACCTTCACGACACAGGCTTGCCTTCCTGTACTTAAATGTCCAGTATGGAGGATTTAGTGACATCTAGTGGTGAGGTTGCACATTGTAACCAAAGGACTATACCTTACCTTTACTGTGATGTCTTACATGTGAAAAAAATGTTTATGCCTGGTACAGAATTTCCCCAGCTGGGGATTAATAAAGTATATCTTATCTTATCTTATCTTAAAAATACTAGGAAGTATGGTGTGTCAATCAGTATTATGGAAAAGGAACTGGAAAGTGTAACTAGATATACATCGATTTTACTTTCAGGTGTACATGTAATCAAGCTGCATGAGATCTTGACAGAGTGGACATTGAGTTTTATGAATGCTTGTCGGACAGGAGGTGTCTTTCAGACAGACTTACTGGGTATCCTGATCTGGTAGTGGTTGAGAACAGTAAGAACCTCCACAGCCTCTGTCTTACTGTCAAACTCTAACAAGCCAGAGATGGTCTTAGAGGAGGCTGAGGGAGAGAGAGAAATAAAATGAGATTAAATAGAGCAGTAGCTAAGTAAAACCAGAGAGAGAGAAGGTGTGGGAGGAGGGAGTAACATGTAAGTAATAAAATCACTTAACTTTGAAATTCAGCAGTTCATAAAGAGAAGCAAAAGAAACAGTCTTTTCACAGACTGACTACAAAAAGAGGACACAAACTTTATAAACAAGATCCTAGTAAAAAGCCACACACTGAAGTTCTGCTTACGTTTGGCATCAAACATCTTGAATTTGACGAAGCCCGGCACATCATGCTCCGTACACAGCTGCCAAAACACACACAGCAGCAAATGTATGAGCAAAGCTGTATTAGGCAAAACTTAGATGTTAAACTTCAGCCATCATATGGCCTGATCTGGAGGTGGGTTTCAACTCAGACAAGTCTCCATGTGCTCCCAGCAGGACTGCCCCTCCCTGCATCATGACATTTCTGACATCAGCTCAAACAGCTGCAAAAGCACATTTTGATATGAAATATTGGCGTGCTCATTTCAACTGATGATGAACCTGCAAGAATAAGCAGGATGACACTTGAAATAATTATGAATAATATTTAAAAATCTTATGTATATACATATACTGTAAGAGCAGGTGTTGTTTCTTAGAGGGACATGGTAAATGAACTGTATTTATATAGCACTTTTCCTGCCTGATGACCACTCAAAGCGCTTTACAACAAGTCTGCATTCAACCATTCATACACACACATTCATATGATGGTGGCTAGGCCACGTGCTCATTATGGGCTTTACCCATTCACACACACTTACACCCTGATGGTACAGCATTTGGAGCAATTTGGAGTTCAGTATTTCGCCCAAGGACACTTCAACAAGTCGACTGCCCAGGCCAGGGACTGTACCACTGACGACCGCTCTACCGCCTGAGCCACAGCCGCCTTATGTTTTAATATTCAATATCTGCTAAAAACATTATGTAGTATTAGATATAGCATGTAGTAGGTTCATAATATTTATGAAGGCATGCATGTATTTCTAATAAATGTTTAATAAACTATGCAATGTAAGGAAAATTACATTTTTTGGGCATATTTGTCTGGCACACTAACTCAATAATTTGCATTGTCACTGGTCCTGAGTTTGACTCAGCTGGTTGGATTTAATGTAAGAAACAATGCATCCATACTCCAGTATTTGTCTTTGAAAAATCTTTGCACATATCTGCGAAAATAAATGAGGAATTTATGAAAATATTTAGAAACATACAGTATGTACTTTCTATGTACATATATGTGATTTATATGTTTTGACTATTGGCGAGAGGCAAACATTTACATAAATGTTACTTTTGTAAATCAATCAGATTAACACCAGATTGTTGTGCTGAAGTACTTTTATCAGACAGAAGTTCCATACCCTCAGTAAATGGTCCTGGGATATGCATGGAGGAACGTTGTAGTAGTGGAGCACTGCAGATGGTGGTTGAATGATGTTTTTGGAGGCCTGTCCAGCGCTGCTGAAGCGGTTGTTCCTGGTCATGGCAAAGTCCTTATAGCTGCTGCTGCCATCCTCTAACTCAAACACCTGACTGGGGATCACTGCATGCTGCTTAGACACACTGCACACAACACAACACCTGTGTTTCCCATCTGATCAAAATCATGTGTTTGCTTTTCATTAAAGAGCAGAAATACTATAAACACCACCACAACATATCATAAATCAAGGTTGTAGTGTTGAGACTGTGAACTGTGTAGTGCCACCAAGAGGACAAGGGGCCTTTTTGATTTGATTTATTAATGGATATAGAAAACACAACGAACCCAAGTGGTAACATATTAAAGTGAGAAAACATTTTTACATGGTCCCAATTGTCATTCATGGGGTGAAAAAGATTCACTAATGCTTTTCTTTGTTTTATAGCATAGTCAATTAAATATATTTGGCTTTTGGACTGTTGGTCAGATAAAACATCTGAAAACTTGTGGCTCTTATTATTATATTATTTACTATATTATTATATAACTTATTACTACTTATTGAAAGAAATAATGAAGAGATTAACAAACACTATACAACCACAGATACTCTATGTATATATTAAACTTGTGGTGGTGCTTTAGTTGATTCATGCTTTCTGTTCTGACATTTTCAGTTTGCCACTTAATCAGAAACCTTCTATTTGTAACATTAATTTAGATAGATGTGACATATTTAGGATCTATAATTCAGCGATATTGCATCTGACTCATTTTTGCAAGAATAATCTTTATAACACACGTGGCAAGGTAATGACCGGAAAGACGTGAAACTTAGAGTGTAGGTGTGTGTTGATCTACTTCTCACCAGACATTGAGTCTCTTGCCAAACACCTTGATGCTGTTGAGATGTGTGATGGCTCTGTCCACAGCATACTCATCTCCCATCTCAACCAACGCTGTGCCAGGAACACTCTTCATAAACTTTACCTACAACCACATACATACTCACAATTAGCAGCTGTCTTATAAAAGCAATATACATTATGATCCATCTCCACTCACCTTTTCAGATGTAACACTAATAAATAAATACATACAATATAATAATAAATATATTTGTAATGATTCCTTAAAGGACAGATTCAGAGAGAGAGAGAGAGAGAGAGAGAGAGAGAGGTACTCAGAGCAAAGCAGAGGAGATCCTAACTGCCCTGGAAAGACACAAAAACTGCCCCATCACGCAAACTTGGGTTTCGTCAGCTGTGGTACCGGTCTTTTAACCAATGAAGTGCAATTTCCCGGCTTCACACACAGAGGCATCAAAGACCATGATGTGGGACAACACAATGAATGTAAAGTGTAGGGCTAACACAAACAAGCAGTAAGCACAATTACTGAGGTACATCAAACAGCAACAATAGGACTCGACAGTCTGTTAATTAAGTAAGGCTTACACTACAATAAAGCTATTACTAGCTATTATTATTAGCCCGTCTCTGGCCAGACAATAGCCCCTTACTTCAGATCGCTTTAGGGAGCGATTAACATGTGTGTCTGGTAGGTCCAAAGGAGATTCTTCAAGCTCGGACAATGATGGGGCCATTGCAGTGCTTAGTTGGTGGGTCTGACAGCAGGTTAGTCCTTGTATGGCAGCAGGTAAAACAGTGAGATGTCAGCTTATTTGAAAGAGAGCAGGACATAGAAGTTATCCTAGTCTGTATCTTCCTTCTGTTCCTTCTGTTGCTCGTCCAGAAGTACAAATGCTTCATTAGGAACTCCTTTAGCAACTCTTCGTTGCAGTGGAGAAGCAAGGTGGAGCGGGCTGCGGCGATTCTTATATCCTTGGTTATGTCATGCCCCTGTCACAGGGATGAAGGGGCCTAGCTAGCCTGGTAGGTACTTCTTTTAGATTCCCAACGGTTTGGTGAATCTGAAAAAAGACATATTCTCTACATGGTATGGTGACACGATGTCCTGTTGTAGTAGGCTTTGGCTCCTTTAACACTGGCTTCCAAGTTCTTCGGGGCCCAAGCGAACATGGCCCGAACGTTGTTGTGCATAAGTGGTTGCAACACTGACTTCCTCAGGTCGGTACAAGAGGTACAGCGGAAGGTTCATCTCTCTTCCAATCATCATGTGACACCAAGGGGAGTTTCACATCACAATAGTGCAGTAGTTGATTGTGAGTTGAGTTGAGAATCTGCCAATTGGTTTAAACACCAGCCAGATTGGCGAGTTGTAGGTCAAGTTCCATTCCTTGATAATATGCCTCTGTAGCAAATTGTCAAGGGTCTCTTGGATGAATTTGACGGTTGCAAACAGGATTTCACCATCCACCACATTTCCAACAGTTTTGTTTGTTTCTCTAATAGACAAGAAACAGCAAAATCTGTCAAACACCAACTTAAAATACACGCACACCTACCTTCTCAATGTTTCCATAGAGGCAGAAGAGATTGAAGATGCGGGTGCAGTTCATCTTGGATGGATGGAGGCCACTCACCATGGCAACGGAGCTGGGGGCAT
Source organism: Chelmon rostratus (assembly GCF_017976325.1). NCBI lineage: Eukaryota > Metazoa > Chordata > Actinopteri > Chaetodontiformes > Chaetodontidae > Chelmon > Chelmon rostratus. The sequence continues at coordinate 1,288,731 of NC_055668.1, read as the reverse complement.
GGCTAGAGTATGAGGATGATGACTGGGGTAGAGGGTAGGACACCATGTCTGGAACATCCACTGAGGCGAGCTTGTACCTGCTGTTGCCAGGCAGAGGCAGCAGGGGGCAGGGTGGACCTGAGGAGGCAGAGACAATACAAGCTGAGATTCCCAACTCACTTCAGTTCAATAAAGTTCCCTGAAATTCATCTCATTAGAGCAAGACTACTTGCGTGTATTGTTTTATGTGGCTGGAGTATCTTCAGGAGGGTTCCCACAATTTGAAAAAAGTGCAACCATTGTTATGTAGAGCATTTCACTATCACACACACACCTGCATTGTTTTGATAACCCTTTTCACCCCTCACAGTGTGTGTATGTGTGAGTGTTGTGAGAGAGCTGACATTAAAGTGAGTGTAATTGGCAGGGATACATTTTCAAATGCAGGTGAAGGTGCTACACCATGTGTGTGTGTGTGTCTTAGTCTTACCATAGCCGTTATCACTGTAGGATGATGGATGTTCTCCTAAAATGGCCTGTCTCTGCCTGCCCTTTCCACGGTCTGTAACACGCATACACACACACACACAAACACACACACACAATTAGATTATGTGCAAGGCCCACAGTAATTTACAGGCATTTAATCCAGAACAAGGCCACATCAGTGTCATACAGTATGAAACTCCCTGTTTGTTCCAGACAGAGCCAAAATGTACTCTTAGGGCTGGGTGATTACAGACAGTTTGGGTGATAATTTTACTGTTCACCTTTGCTTCCTCTTCCAAATTCGGTTTTACTAACCTGGGGCTTTATTACAACCTGTCTGACGGTCTGACTGCTTGTGTCTCTCGACCCACTGCACCTATCTTTAGTGATGTTGATATGTTCCCAGATCTCAGCAATTACCTTTGTTATTACAACGCTAATTTTGCTGCCAGAAATGATGCAAAAAACCAACAAAAATACGACCCAAGTTGCAGAAAATGTCCTTTGTTATATCCTTTAACAGACAGCCACAAGGCTACACAACAGTAGATTTAAGGGAAACTGCTGTAGCAGAAGGTGAGCTGTCAGTTGTTAGTTGGGCTCTATTGGATGGAAACAGGAATATCAATAGACCATTCCTATAAGCAACCCATGTAACCATGTCATTAACTGCAAACACATTATTGTGAACAGGAGGTTTAACAGAGGTACAAGGTACATTAACAGGACAGCTGGAAACTTCCTTTGCCCTGTGCAATGTACAAAAACACAAAACTTTAAAGGGAAATTTCACAAAACCAGGGTCTTCTTTTCATTATTTTGTCTATCATTTCTATTTATCCAGTCATCCATTTTCAGACGCTGCATTGGCAACAGGTTAAGCAAGGTAGTCCTCATGTCCTTCTCCCCAGCCACAATCTCTAACTCCTCCTGGGGATCCCAAGACACTCCCAGGCCAGATGGGGTATGTAATCCCTCCAGCGTGATCTGGGTCAGTCCTGGGGTCTCCACGCATTTGAATGTGAAAACCTCCAGAAGTCATCCTAATCAGACAACTGGGGTCTTTTGAAGTGAGGGGGCTGCAGTTCTACTACTTTGAGTAACTTTCAAATGTCTGAGCTCTTCATCCTCTCTTTAAGGTTGAGCAGAGCCTTCACCATCAAAAGGAAGTATGCAATAATAATAATAAACTTTATTTGTATAGCACGTTTCATAAAGAAATGCAGCTCAAAGTACTTTACAAGTGCCTCACATAAAAGACACAGAATGAACATAGAAACAGGGATAGAATATGAATGTAAAATACAGTGGAGATAAAACCCACTTGATAATAATTGCAAAAATAAGATAAGGATGAAAATTAAGACAATGCATAATATAAGATGTAAAATAAAACCACTGAACAATAGTAATAAAATAAAGTTGAAGGATAGAATGCATAAAACCAAGCAAAATACAACAATTTAAAAGAAGTGCAGCAGTGTATAAGCATGAGGCAAAGCACAAAAATTCCAGGCCTGTATCAGAAAAGTCACAGCGAGTTAATGGCTAAAGTGAAGAGATGAGTTTAAGCTTCTCTGATATCGATATCGATATGTGTTCAACCGGTGTAGGCAACATAATCCACAAAAATCAGAGACGCACCACACTAGACTTTCCCTTATCTCCTGCACTTAGAGGCACCATCAAACAGAACAAGGTGCAATCCTGGCAGTGCCCACAGGCCACTGGGAACGTTCTCTTCTAGCTAATTGCTGAGATCTGAGACACAATAACATTAACTAGCCTTTGAAATGAACCAAATCGCAACCATTTTGAACATTATCCAAATATATCAGATTAGAGATGGACAAGATCATGCTGCAGGAGTGGTTTTAAGTTTTTATGGATGTTTTCATAATCTGAAAACTTGTCACAATAGAATTCTGACATTATATACAGCTGTAATTATAACAGCTGTGAAGCTTGTATTCTCCGTGGTGGCACAAACTACAGTATTTATACAACAGGGGCACCTTCTAGTTATGCATTTTGTTTGACATATTTTGCAACATTTTGGTTAAAACACACACACACACACACACACACACACACACACACACAATGAAGGTGGCTACCGAAATAGAGATGACCTCATTTCACTCATATAATGTACATAACAGCTCAAAAAAAGATGGACTTTTAAACAGCGTGTCATGTCTGCCTCTGTGTTGGTATTCAGATACTGGAGGGAGGTAAGTCAAGTAGAGGAGTCATTGCTTCATTCACTCTAGTCCTTCCACAAGCCAATACAGACATACAGACAAACCCTATTCCAAACAAGTGGGGGCGCTATGTAAAACATGAATAAAACAGAATGTGATCATTTTCTCATCCAGCACAAAGACAATATGTTTAATACTTTACCTAATCAATTTCATATTTTTTGTAAATATCTGCTTATTCTGAATTCGATGCAGCATCATGTTTTAAACAAGTTGGAACAGGAGTAACAAAAGACTGGGAGTTCCCAAACAGTGTCCACACAGGTGTTTCTGGGGCAATCCAAAAACCCCTGTGTGGAACATCCCACAGGTAAACAGGCTGAGGGGCTCGGCCATTCACAGCGAGGAGGGAGCGAGGTTCAACACTTTGTGACTACTACAGGTTACTACATGGGCTCAGGAACACTTTGTAAAACTGTTGTCAGTGAACACAGTTTGCTTGCAAATGACTGTATCTGCTTTTATTTATGTTTTGCACAGTGTCTGCTCAGTGACTCTGCGCTGTACCTGTTTTGTCAGTTGTTGTGTGTTGAAGGTATATGAGTTTCTATAAACCACACTCGTGACTAATGATTATACACCCCAGAAAAACAAAAATTCAATACACTTTATGGTAATGATGAAGGTGAGTAAATAAGAAATAAACAGCTTTAAGGTGGTTTTATTGAGGGAGAGGCAGGTATAATGATACAGAGGTCATGTGAACAGAGATATGAAAGAGACAGTACCTGTGAGGCATCAAGCTTTCTCTTTTTTTCTCCCTCAGCATGAAAGAACATCAACCTGCATTACATTATCATCATAATGATAAAAACATAATCATCATCATCATCACATCATCAATGCTGTGGCTGTTAAACACATCACTTTTCTCATTCACAACACAGTGAGCATACTTACTACACAATGCAGCAATAACACTGCATACAAGCTATATATTACATTGGAGGCACATTGCAGTGACAGTTTTTTTAAGAGCTTGAGTCAGCTGAAGAGGGAGAAGTATCCCTCCCCCACCCCCCTCCCACCCCCGCACACAGCTCAGCAGTTATTTGGCAGAGTGCTGATGCACTGCTGTGTTATATCCTGAAGACAGGTGCACACACATCAACACACAGCAGTTTAGAGGAGAGATACTACAGCAGTGAAAAGTGAGAAGGCTTGGAGGTAATCCAGACAGCAGGATGGCCATCCACACTGACCTTCACACCACAGATTAGCAGCACACGCAGTCGCGCATGTTTCTCTGGTAATGTTCAGAGAACCTGGTTATTTAGAGGCAGCTGAGCTGAGCTACTGTGTGGATCAGCTAGGTGCTGCCACCAAGAACAGCTTCTGCATTTGATGTTGATCTTCACTGCAATGAATATGACCAACTGAGACAAAAGAAAGAGTTAAATCACAAAAACAGATCCCTCTCAGACCAGGTCCCCTGGAGCTTTGATTATTTCCCAGCTGGAGTTACCAGCTTCTTCATGAAGGCAATGACAACAGCAAATTTAAAATCTACAGCAACCTGCAGTCACTCTGCATCTCCAGCAGACCCAGAGGGACCTGCTGCACGTGTCGACTTTTATCAGACTGTGGACAAAAACACAGCAGCACCGGTCTGTGTGGCTGTCAGGACAGAGGGCTGCTTCTCCGTCCTTGGTTGTGACCTTGTGCAAGCCGATCTGACGCAACATGAGCAATGTACCAACACACACACACACACATACACTCACACACACAAATCTTCTAAATACTGTAACCAAAAGAGGAGAGTAAAGGACGAGAGGGAATAACTGGAGTGGGAAAGAACATGGAAGGAGAGGGTGACAGAAAAGAAAGAGAAGAATAGAAAAGTGACAAGGTTGTTGCTTTCAGAGTAACAGAAGGGAAAGATGCTGGGGAAGGGAGGAAGAAAATCATGTGGATTGAAAAGCTAGCAGAAAAAAGAGAAGGAAGGTATACAAAAACAAGCAGTACAAAGGGACAGGAGAAAGAGGAAGGAGAGAATAGGGTACAGGATGTGAATGGAGGACAGAGGACGAACAGATTGCTGAGGAGCAGGAGGGAGCAGTGGAGGGAGAGGTATGTTGGAGGAAAGACGAGAAGGACGTGACAGGAGGGTGAGAGGATTAGCAGAAACAAGATGATGAGAGGGCAAAAGATGAAAGGATGAGAAGCATGAGAAGATAAACAGAGAGGTGGATGAGCTTAAAGGAGAAGGAGAAACGAAAAGGAGAGGAGTGACATGCTGGTATGAAAGCTGCTACCAAAGAGATGTGGACTGTAGCATAGAGAAGCTACAGAGAAGAGAGTAAAAACAGGAAGTATTATAAGCCTCATAACACGCAAAATACATGTGGAGGTTGAAGTGTTCTATTCTTTTCTGACAACAACGTAGTGCTTAACAACTGTAACTCAGCAGGTGCTATCTGTACAGTAGGAGAAAATTTCACACATCCCGTAAGCACCTGCATATGCAGCACACAATCCAGAGTAACCAATCAGCATCTGTTCATTTTGTGTGTGCTTAGAGTGACATTCAAGATGATCACTTTTCATAAACACATCCAACTTTTCCATGAGAGTATTACAGAAATCACATGATTCAATGCCTCCTCCAGGCTGAATGCTAGCAGTGCAAGTGACTCGATGAGCTCTGGAAAACACAAAGTCTACAAATGATCTGAGAAATGTTCCAGGCCATCCTTAAAGTTAATACTCCATGCTGGAATATGAATCTGCAGGCACATTTAAAACAACCAAACTGTGTTTCTCCTCATTTAAAAAAATGAAAGAGAAGTAGCACTGCTGTGATGTTGTTTGGACTCATGCAGTATGTAATTCATCATGTTTCTGTTTAGAGGTGATAAAAATGAGAGAGAATAGCCAGAGAAAGGTGACTGATCATAGCTGTCATAATATCTTTGTAGTTCAGACAATGAAAACACTGCAGTAACAGGACTTGAGGTTATAAGATCACTTTAGTGGAGCTCACCATTCAGCACCACCACCAGACTAGACAGGGCTAGGACAGCAGCCTGTTATTTTTCATATGACTCTTGTATATGTACTGTTCCTGAATTTGAATGGCTCACAGTAAGTAATCACAATATTTTTATTTTTAATCTGATTCTGGTTCTTTTATTGAGCATGAATGAATTATTTCCTCACATACAGGATTCCTTTTGTGTGATAATTACACACTTGTGTTCCCAAACGTGTCTTCCCCGTGTGTGAAGCATAAATCTGGCTTTAGTAAATATCCCCTGAAGCATCTCACTTGGAGAGAATTTTCAGTAAATCATGTATTTGGACTGTATTTTGGGAAATGGATTGCATCGTGCAGAGCACTAGTCTAGCAACCCTTGAAAAGTGGCCCAGCCCACTTACCCTTTCACACACACTTTCATACACTGATGGCAGAGGCAATGCAAGGTGCCAGCCTGCTTATTAGGACCCATACAAAGCTTTCTATCCAAAGCATCACATCACATTTCTCTCCTCACCAATTCACACACACACTTTCACACACTGATGACACAGCAATTTGGGGTATCTTGACCAAGGACGTTTCAACATGCAGACCGGGGGTGCTGGGGATTGAACCACCAACCTTCTGATTAGTGGTCGACCTGCTCTACCTACCTGCCCCTATATTGGTTAATACTCTCCTCTAAAAAAACTGAACAAATGTTGTATACAATCCTCACTTAACACTCCCCTCATTTCTGTCTGTGATGAACATTATCTAAAAAAGACAGTCTTCCTAATAAACCGTGTGTGACCAGTGATTCCCATGACTGTGATTCCCATTGGACAGTGTTCAGTAATGGCTTGCCCCTGTCTGCGTCCCTGCAATGTGCCTCCACTAAAACAGAAAACACTGGAGATATGATTTATTTAGTGAATATATATCACAGAGTTGGGACCAGTTCACAGTGGTTTCAATCATTTCATGAATCGTTAGAAAGAGTTCAGTGCAATAGTGAGCCCTACAGCCTCCAATGTTCACTATACACCCCAAGAATTAGCAATTAGTGATCTTTAAAGGTTTCCTGTGGAGTTTTAGACCTCTAGTAGGGCCATGGAGCTCTTTTTGGATTAGTGGGTCTTTGTTGTTTATCCTTCGTAAGTGCACAAGGATGCACATGCACATACTCGTGGTTGATGCAATTCACAGTCCTACAAATGGTGTCACACTGTTTCAGTGATCAACAGTGATCGGTGATCTAATCAATGCTGCATTTAAAATGCCATTGCAAATGTTTTATGAGGAAGGGCATGCACTTGACATACGTGTTAGACTTCAACAATACACAGTTCCTTTTTAATGAGAAACACTGTAAACAGTACTTTTGTCTGTTTGCAAGAAAACTCCACAGGCCCCCTTTAAAGTGTCATCACTTTCCCGGGACTCACCACTAATGCGACAAAAATGTAAAAAGAATGGGACATTTATTATTTATTACTTAATTATTTACCAGTTGCTTATAGTTGAACTATGAAGACACTTTAGATGTTGTTGTTACTGCATATTTTCATTCATGTTGTCTCACATCTCATTTCCTGAATTGATTGAATTAAGAATGAACCGACCCCAACATCAAGCTCATCACACACTTTTCAGAAAGAATCCTCAGCTACACACCACATACAGTACAAAGACTGCAGCATTTAGAGAAGGTCACTGTACACACCGAGGCCATGCAGAGATAACAGAGATTGTTGTTGATCAATTACAGTTTGAGCGATGTTTGACCTTGTTTTAAACAAGGCACTGAGGTATTTCAATGAATTGCTGTATCAGAACTATTCCAGTCAGCACTCTGAGAGCAACATTATGAGAAAGGAACATCCATGCATGCGTCTGAGTGTACAGCAAGTCTAATCAGGGGATTCAGATTAGGGGTGTCACAATATACTGGCTTTCACCCGTATCACAATATTTACTAAAGTGTGTAGAATAATGTGTCATTTTCAAATTTAGGTTTGTTTTTCTCCAAAACTGACCCTTCTATGTGCACAGTTCACACACACACACACACACACACACACACACACACACACACATAGGCATTTACTACAAATTGCATTGCTCGACTCTCGTGATGTCAGAGCTGTCATCGCTGAAAGTGAAACTATTCACTGCAGCTACGATCCTGCTGCACACCAGCTGAGAATCAGCTCTTTCCTCATCACTGCATCCATCAGTTTTTATTAAACTAGTTTAGCAGAGCAGCCTTTCATTAAATATTCAGGTGACAAAAATATTATATGTCAAGTCAGACCTCATGAATGCAGTTTGGTGAAATTGTATTTTTCAGTTTGTACTGATGTAGTCTTTCTTTGAAGATTCTATTGTTGAATTCAGTGTTAAATGTTTTATGTCTAAAGACCAGGCTGGAAATGGATGGTTGGATCAGTGTATTTTTTGGATTAATAATTAAGCTCAATAGTGTATTATCTTTTACATAATACCAACCCTGCAATTGTTTTTTCATTATCACTAGGTTGCACACACATGCAAGCACGCACACACTGTGTCCCATGTTCATTTATACAGCCAACTACTCTATTTAACTGCCTATTCTATCTATACACTGTATCTATCTAGCTTTATATTGCGTTTTTTCTGCAATGTGTTCTGCATTTGCACAAAGGAGGATGCTCTTTGAATTTGGCAATGAAATGATACATATTTTAATAATAGTTCTCAATATTATTATAGTATGCACCATAAATGTTAGCATTATTGTGATATTTGTGACACAGTAAAAGTCTAATGAAAATGTGATATTGTGACAGCCCTAATTCAGATGGCATAAAGTGACATAGAGCAGATTAGGCCAGACTTTTATACTGTAGACTAGCCAGAGTTTTGACTCTGAATATGCTATTTCTGGTCCACAATATTGAGCTTCTAACCAGAAAGATTCAGTCAGATTTTTCATTGAAAACAAATCAAAAAGGGCATTCTAAAGCATACAGTACATTTTCACGTGTTTGCTAGAAAACCTGCATGATCGTCATTAAAAAGAATCTGTGTGGACTAGACATCTGGCCAGACTACTTCTCCAGACAGAGAAGGCGATTAAAAACACAGGGTGGAGTAGCTAGATAGAAGGAAGTGCTACTGGAGTCCTGCAGACAGAGGTGGGACTGAGGCCTCCTGGGCATGTTGAAGCAGCAGCTGCATGGTGGTCAGCAGGAGTGAGATCCATCTCTTTTTCTCCCTCTCTCTCTCTCTCTCTCTCTCTCTCTTTTTGCTGGGTTGCAGGAGGTGAAGATGGAAGAAAGCTGCTGTGCATGGTCAGCCTGACGTCCATTCCTCTTTCTCTGTTCTCTCTCTCCCTCAATGTTTCTCTCTCTCTCGCTCTCCTCATGGTAAGCGGAGGTGCAAGGCTTGTGAGACACCGGTGACTGGCTGATGTGAGAGTGGAGATTGGAGATGGAGAGACGGGAGGCGGAGGAGTCTTGGTGTGATGGAGGCCTATGGTCCAAACTGTTTATGACTATACTCTTAATCCACAGTCGGAGACTGACCCTTAATGACTGAAGATCTGGACACAGTTTCACAAATTATGTGAAGACTAAGACCATTTCCATCTTTTGGTGTAACACAAATCAAGGGTGGCTGCAGTGGAGGGAAATGTGCCACTACAGAGCATTCAGACTAAAAACAAAGTCCCACCCTCCACATCACAAGATCTCCAGTATTGCAAAAAAGAACGATAACCCCAAACATCCAGTGTTCATATTCTGACCTCAACGTAAGTATGAAATACACACAAAAGACAAATACAGACAGAGAGAGACAGTGTATGTCTTACCTCGTCTGACCAGGTATGGTTTAGTGTAGTCCCAGCTCTCATTGTCGTTCTTAATCACGTTCAGACGTGTTGGCTGTGGACACAAAGATAAAATAATTTTTAGGATGCAGTTACATGCATCATAGATATACAGGATCTGCATTCTTGGTCTACCTTTATTCACTATATACATAAATAATATCCTCCACATTGTAAAGCACTATTTTATGGAGGTGATGCTATTTTATATGCAGCAGGCTCTTCTTTAAATGGGGACACCGCAAATCTACAGTCTGCCTTTAATACATTTTAAATCGCTCTCATTCATCATGAGCTTGTTTGTTGAAAAGACAAATGCTATAATAATTTCAAGAAGACAGAAGAGAAATATTAATCAGTGCACATCGTGTTAGCATCTGCAGTTTCCCCTCCTTTTTGTCCCGTTGTGTCTTTGTGTTTCCCTCCCCTCTGTCTCCTGTCTGTCTCGTCTGTGTGTCTAACTGCAGGCTGTCTCTGGCAGGTCTGGTCCAGCCTCCTCCTCTCCTGTCCTCACCTGACACGAATCAGTCAATCAAGACTCACCTGCTGCCACAGTATAAGAGCAGCAGCCTTCGAATCCTCTATTCATCATGATTTCAGAACTCTGTATAGTGTTTTGCTCTTTTTGCCTTGTCTGTCCTCCAGACTCCGGTCTTTGTGCCCAGGTGCTGACCTTGTGCTCCAGTCTGCGCCCTGTCAGTCTGTGTTGTGGGTAATCTGGAACTGGACTCTCTTCCTGCCTGTTTCCTCTCTGTTGACTCACAGTTTAGGCAAATGTAGTCCATTTCAGCTTGTTAGGGAAGTTATGGATTTCCAACATCCTAAAATACGTTATTCTGCTATAGATTAACAGCACAGCACTCCCTGATGGAACATACCCAGAGTTTAATTGGATGTGGACAATTTCCAAGGCAGCCATTCCGGCAGCATGGACCATGTCTCCAGCCTGTTTGTTTAACTCTTCCAGGGATGGAGCTTTGATTACTTCATGTTGTCCCTAATTTCTCTGGCAGGGGATTACTAAAGTCACATCTTATCTTAAATTCATATCTTATCAGTTGTCATGGTTTGGGTTTTAGTTGAAGTATTTCCTGTTTCATATTGAAAGAGTTCTCCTCATGGGTCATCTTTTTGCTTTATTTCCTGCCTCTGTGATTGATTAGTTTCACCTGTCCCTTATTAGCCTTCCCTCCCTAGTGTATTTTAGTCTGTTTTCCCTTAGTCAATGTTTGTCCTTTGTGTGTTCAGTGTCAATTCAGTCTTTGCCTTGTTTTCCTTGACTTTGCCTGTTATTGGATTTTTGATTCAAACCTGCACCCTGTTTGGATTTGTTGGCTTGTTTTGGATGGTTCACTTTGGATTCGACCTGCCTCACCAAGAAACTTTCCAAACACATCTGTTTTTTACTAATTTTGCGAGCTTGTGGGTTAAATTTGAGCGCTGAAGTGGCCGAGATGTAACCAAGAGACTCCGGCCATTTTTCAAAATAAAAGATCGTTCAGACTCAGATAACAAATAACTAATATACTAATTATTTCTTGTGCGTCCCGGCACCAATTGATCCACAGACCGGTAACGGCCCGGGGGATTGGGGTTGGGGACCACTGCTATGTATAATGCTGTAGGTGAAAAGTGTCATTTCTGCAGTCACATAAGAAATAAATGAGATCAAGACTACTGCTGCCAGACAAATGACATATTGTGAAATTAGATGATTAGCAGTTTCCAGGCTTGTTTTCAATATTTTTAAGTATTTTTTGCTCTTTGTGCCCTGTCCACAGTAGTGTGGAGGGCTTCCACCAGTGGGAACTTTGAGCTAACATCTTCCTGGTCCAAACATTGTCTTCACTTGTTTCATCGTCTATATTTACACCCACTGGTTTGTGTGTTTTCTGTCTGTTGAACCTTGAATCTGATTTTACGTGACAGAGTAGAATATGTCAGTTCTGATTGCTGTAAATTGATGGTTGACAGTAGAAATAGATAGTCCTGTTAGTGTTTGTTGGCCAAAATAATACATTTTCTGAAACATTCAGTTTCCAGACATCATTGCACTGGGGTCCTCACTGCATTCCTATAGAAATGCACAAACATTGAGCATTGTGACATCTATGTCAGGTGAAAGTGTTTCAGTAGCATAGAGCCTTCTGGCCAAAGACTGAAACTGAAGCTATTTTTATCAGTCAACCTCAATAATGAGTAACTTATCTCTGTCTATCCTCATAATATCCATTTAACCATCTTTTGCATACTTAACTGTTTGTCAGTGCTAACAGGCTTGATACACTTCATGATTCTTTTGTGTTCATTTCATTTTATAGATCAACTGTGTACATTAAGGTATACCTTGCTGCTCTCAAGGCTGGACATTACTCCATGACATGTGAATGGTGTACATAGCCTTCTCCACAGTTTCACCTACAACTAATGGGAATTTGCTAGTTATGTTGTACAATGGGTGTTACAAAAAATGTCTGTCAAGTAAATGTACATACAGCAGCAACAGACACATACTAAGGCAGCTCACAGCAGAGGAAGCTTTCCTGCAATAACAAAGCCAGCTTAGCTTGTTTTGCAGTATGAAGTGTGGACAGAGTGTTCGGTCTGGCTATGTGAGACATCACAAAAAAAACTTAAAACAGTTCCCCACATCTAACCTACTAGTCTGGCTATTTAATTAGCTTCAAATGAGGCTTAACATTTAATTTCTCTTGACTGTGTCTCAATATTAAATACTTGAACACTGCTCCAACATGTGGGTCTGCAATAGATGCAACTAGCCACATTAGCCAGCGGACATGCTAATGCCAAATTCAATTCAATTCAAGATAAATACAAAGTCAAAACTGCTTTAAATTGGCCCGCAAAGCAGTTCAAAGTAAAATTACTAGCTCTCACATATGCCTAAGAATGTTGTTGTTGTTGTTATGGGGACAGTTTTAAAGTGCATTACTTCTAATACGCTAAAACGTTTATGTAATGACGGTATTGCAAAATCCATGTGGCAGAAGGTGACGCCAGTGACAGTAACAAAACTGGTACACTGCCTACCCGTAGATAATGATTTAATTTTGAAACACAAATTGTAAACACCACTAAATCTGGCCTTTTACCATTTAAAGAATTGTCAACAATTTCTCTTGTGGGACAACTGTGAAAATGTAATACACTTCACACTTGTCTTTGTGACTGGAATGTATTGTTACTCTAATGCACTGCTGTTAAATCCATCACAGGCATCCCTAAGAACCTACAGTTTAATTTACTTCTGTAATTTCCTGGAGGAAAACTTGCAAACACCGTGCATCAGTGCTAATATCAATATTTCAGAAGGGCACCTGGCTTTTGACTGCTGATTTGAAAAGTGTCTCTTACCCTTGCATATTCAATCTTGAGTGTACAGCAACCAGCATAGATGTCAGCTCCGTTCAGAGCAGCTTTGGCCTTCTGTGCACACTGAATGGACTCAAATCTGGAGGACCACGGTCAAGGAGAGGACTCCGCACATTGTAGCACAGACACACAGCATGTAAAGATACACATGTTCACATTCTCCGTAAGGATATTCCACCATAGCCTGGATTCCATTTCGTTTAAAGATGACAATCCTCAGGACACTGCCAATGGGGTTACACACAGTGTACAGAACATCCTGGACCAAAATGGGAAAAAAGAAGTTCAACATAAAGTAGAAGGTTGTAATGCTGCAGTATACCTGAGCCTGCATGATGCACAGTGCATTTCTGGAATAACAAAAAGGTACAACAGTTGGTAAGAGAGAACTACAACTCCATGCTGATACATTGTCAGGCCATTTTAGGGACATGATGAATACTTCTCCTCAAGACTCAAAATTCATTCTCTGTCCCAGACAATGCAAATTTACCTCAAGCACAACAAATTCAAGCACAAAGTGCTTTTTGTGGTTTACACATTATGTCCCAAAAATACCTTATACATTCTAAGCCCATTGCACACCGATCAAACACACTAACACAGATGTTTGCTTGGTCTTGGTCGGCTGTCTGCGGTTGTTAAACATTCAAATGGACAATTACACCAACAGTATGCATATACTCCATGTACCCATAGCACTGCAATGCATGCCCAGTATTAGCTCACAGTTTTTGTGTTGAGTGAGACGATTCAGCTGAAACGACTTTGTTTTTGCTCTTGGATAGAGAAGGACTCTTGGTACTCCCTTACTCTGGGAGTTAGGGGGTGAGAGTCAAGGGGTTAGGGTTAGGTTATTAATGTGGTAATTCTTGCAACAACTTCCTTACCATCAATAAAACGTTATTATGAAAAGGTTATTGAAGACCCTTAGCTAATGTCCTAGTATTAGTATTTAATAGGTGCTTTATAATGACTAATACAGTGCCAATAAGCTACTCATATACACACTAGTTAATACTATTGTAGTTATAATATGCAACTAGTTAATAGTGAATAAGTGTACCTTAATATAATGTGTTACCTGTATGTTACCTACCTAAAGCCCTGCTAAAACACTGATCCAGTCTTACACTAATAAAGCAAAGAGAGCTTGTGAAACTTAGCAAACTCGCCACTTGCGTACATCTCCCAACTGAAACTATGGGCGGGTGGAGGCTCTTGAACAAGTGGTGTTACGAGACAGGACGGGCCGGGGCTGGCTGGTTAGTATGCCAACTTCAGTAGATATCCATGCAACCAAATGCATAGAAAACATCAGAACTGTTCTGTTGATAATGTTAATTGTTTATTAAAATGTTGGGTTTTTTGAAACGTGTCCACAGAGATGCCAGTGTGACTGTGTGTGTTTACCGTGGTTATAGGGTAGAGGGGGTTCTGTATGGACAGCAGGAGGACCTTGTTGCCACTGTTGGGGTTGTCAGCATTGGTTGGCCTGGTGATTCTCTTGGATGTGGAGTAATTAAAGTACGCCTGTTGACCTGATGAACAGATGGGTGGAAATATGATCACATTCAGTATGCTACATACAGGCATGTGTGACTAATCAATCTCATCGGTAAGTCTTCTACAGTGATAAGCCTTGGGATCAGACCTGCGATGTATACAGGCTCCTTGGCTCCACAGGAAACACAACAGTCGGCGCTCTCCACTGCAGAGAACTCCACCAAGGCCTGACGCTTGAATGGCATCATCATCACATAACTGAGGACACAAACTTGGAAACATTAAGATTGGACAGATGCTATTCATTCAAATGTTTTCCACCTAATGGGCTTTTGCTGGACACCTCTATGCCAATGTCAGTGAGTGTCCTCACAAGGACAGGAATAGAAACGAGTGTGTGCGTGTGTGCTTGTGTGCATGCACATCTTTCAGACTATGCTTTTATCTGCAAGTCTGTTCAGGTGAATGGGAGGCTAATGAATACTGCAGCATGCAGGGAGTGTAAATAATGGAGAAGGAGTCATTTAGAGTGGAAACCGTAGTATCACCAAGTGTTTCCTTCAATTATTCAGCATCCGTAACTATCTTTACACTAAAGCTACTGAAGCTCACTGTTTTTTTATTACACCAAATCACTTGGTATCTGTGACTTCATGCAGTTTAATTTTTTTAAACTCCTGATTCCATTAAAGTCGGGATGCTTTGTAAAACATCTATAAAAACAGAATCCAATCACTTGCAAACAAACTGTGTTTAATGACAAATGGTTTTAGGAAGTGTTTCTGAGCCCATGTAGTATATCCTTTATACAATCATGAGCTTCACAAAGTGGTGAATTTCGCTGCATCCTTGATTGTGAACAACTGAGCCTTTCAAAGATAGCCCTTTCACAATCAGAACCAGAATCAATCTAACAGATTTATGGTAATAATTGGTCACTGGCTCAGCTGTAACCCAGGTTGGGTGAACAGGCTCTCAACTGTCCTGTTGCTGTGAGTTAGTTGTCTTTTTCTCGTTTGCTGTACTGATCAGCACTGTGATGACTGGTGACCTGTCCATGGCGCACACTAGCTCTCACCTTATGCATGCTGGGATACACGTAAGTTCCAAACCCCCACAACCAACAGAAGAAACCGTTTAGAGACTGAATGGGTATATACAAGATACTGCTCTGTCTGCTACTCTGTGCTCTCTCACGACCTCACACACACACACACACACACACACACACACACACAGTGGTTGCTGTCTCACCATATGGGTCCAAATTTCTCAAGGGCATCTATCAGGTCTGCTTCCACCACGGCCTCACACAGACCCCTGACATGGACCACAGGGCTGGGAGAGATACGATGGGAGTCCTTGCCATTGTCCTGCAACACACATTCAAAAACACAGATATACATATAAGTACTTATATTTACATATACATACATACACACAGTTACATAATGCATCAAAATGATCTGCAGCAGTCCAAACACTGAGCTGTCTGTGCATCAAACACATCCAAGTGCACATCCCTGGTAGATTACTGTGTGACATAAACATCATTCTACTGTTCCCACTGCAGTTGTCTGGATGGAAGATAAAGTTAATGTTAATGGACAACTGTCCAGTTGTGAATTCTTGTCTCATGGTTTTATCATAAACTGCTGTGGAGTGTTTTAGCATCTTAAACCGTAAACACAGTAATCTGTTATTGAAACTGGACTCCCTTGATCACATTTCATTTTCTCACCAGTACCTGAAAGAACATGCTCCCACGTGCTCTATTACGAGCAGCAGATTTAGATTATGTGACACTAAAGGCTGTGGTGGGGTAATAATTCACCACTGTTGCAGTTTTAGCCGTGAAACATTGAGGAGTGATGTGAGTGGGTCAAATATATACTTCTATAGTAAATATGTTGTTGTCCACCTCCTTTATTCATCTATGAACAAACCAGCTCTCAACCACATAGGTAAGTGGTCATATATGGAAGGAGATGGTAACCAATGTCTGTGTCAATTCAACAGCACCTTTGGGACGTGGTGAAACAGGAGATTTGAAGCATGAAAGTGTTCCAAATAAAGTGGCCACTTAGTGTATATGTCTGACGTATTTTTCCATTTAGCTAAACATACAGCCAGTCAGCTTATAATTACTGAGCAAAACAATTGACTTCTGTCTGAAGGAAAGTTAATCAGTGCAAGTTAGATCCAGTTCTCTCACTGTTTCAGCTTGAATTAACATAAGCCACTGATGGCAGGGAGGAAATCTGTGGTTACTAAAGGACAGCAGGGGTGGCAAAAACAAAACAGGACTCTCTGAGCTATGAATAAGGACAACTCAGACTCGAAATGATGATGAGAGGGAGACAGACAGAGAGAGAGAGACAGACAGACAGAGAGAGTAAGAGAGAGAGACGGAAAGAATTTGAAACTCAAAGTCCAAAGACCAACTCATCTCTTACCAAAGAACATTAAACATCACCATATAATTGTGAATTCTCCCACATCTTTGCCTGTAAAAGTTGGGCCCAGATTTAAATCTGACTTTCAACATTCTGATTAAGATGTTTTTTACAGCATAATCCAAAGAACCCTCCATCCCATGTCTTCTTCTGAGGTAGACAGCTATTTTTGATCCAAAACAAAACTAAACACCTGACGTTTCATTCTCCACTCGCAGCCGAGGATGAACACGAGCTAGAAAACATTTCTTCAAACATCCTGAATGTTTGCTGTAGCAGCTGAGACAGGGAACACAGCCTGGCACAGTCCAAAAAACTGCGATAAATGTTTTCTCTTTGTGACAAGGACAAGGACAATTATCACTTACTTTTGGGTCAACAACTGAACCAAATAATTGCCAGCAACAATACAATGCAGAATCCCCCGCTGCAAATCTCCAAGCCTTTTGGTTACATGGGGTTTGTCGCTGCTCTCCACACAAGCTTGATCTAATTTTTACGGCCTCAATGAGCTTTCCAAGGGGCGTCAGACCATTTCATTTGTCCTTGTTTCTAACTTTTATCAGCAGTCTGTACATAGTTTTGCCTCCCATGACATTAACCTGTTTGTCGGACTCAGTGGACCTGTCTTTAAAATCAGGAACATACACCACTGCAGGGAAAGGGTCAGTGTGCATTTCACAAAGAGAGTCAGACTGTCAGCTCACATTTCCAGGTATTGAACAGCAATTGATGAACCTGACAGGTCAACTCCCAAACAAGAGGCCAGATCTGCAACCTAGTCCACGTCGTTCCACCACCAGTGTGATGAACCCCTCCTGGAACCCCTTCATGAGCTCCTCATAGAAGGCAATTGAACATCTGCGAGTCTCTGCAGACTCCTGCAGCAGCTGGCGAGTGTGAGACCAGGGAATGCATGGGCCTTTTTGTTTTGTCCATTTTTCTGTTTGAGGCCAAAGAAAACGTGGCAGGAAGCATCCATTCTGGCAACATATGGGAAACAGGAGGGAACTAGAGCACCTTGAACAGAAAAACCCAGCAGGTCAAATCGAGCTGACTTTTTCTTTATGAGAACTTCAATATGTTCTCTTTCTCCTGTGGAATCTACTAAATCTTGTAGCTGCACTATTTTTCTCTCCAGATCTTTCACAAACCTGGTCCTTGTGACAGTGAGATTGTACTGTAGGCACAGATGGTTCATTTTACCTTTCTCTAGATCCCACCACTGTTCTAAAGAAGTGTATTCCAATTTTCTCTTTGTATAGTTATTCCAAAAGAGGCTTAAAGCTTATTGAAAAATACCATCAGAAAGCTGGGCCATTGCTCTGTTTTACATTTTTAACAAAATAGAAACGTCTGCAGGGGAGTGATCTGAAATACCGACTAAGGTTGTCAATGAATATTCTGAATTCAAATTGTAAATAAATCCAGACATGTGAAAATTAATATTCCATTCTAGAAAAAAAGAGGTACAGCAGCGACGGCTGCACTCAATGTCACATTTGAATGAAGTATGTTTTCCGATGATAAAATAAGTTTCTGTGAATGGAGTCTGGTGGCTTTGGCGAGAGGAGACCAGGATTCCTCCCATTCAGGGTAAATGAAGGATTTTATTGGCTGGAGTAGCAGCGCCCACTACCGTCAGAAAAATGCTCCATGTAAAATTTTGTACATAGATTGATCGGAGATTCGTGTGTCCGGTCAGACCAATCACTCGGTCCGGACCCGGACTGCGGTCCGCCATTTGGTGATGCCTGCTTTATTGATACCTGTAGGGAAATTGCTTTATTGAAAAGAGGGGATAAAATATGAAACAAGGTAAAAAAAACTAATAACTCTGGTAGGCTCCGTGTGGTTCTCGATGGTTTCTGTCTAGACTTGCATTTGCAGAACAGTTTAAGTCACCAATCAGGAACATGTGTCCTTTACAGATGTTAACAGCAGTGTGTCTACTGCTGGAGGATAAACATTAATGAATGGCAACATGACAAGGCAAAGAGGAACACGGAGGAACAGAGGACTGTGTGAGGTCAGAGGAAAACAGACAGAGCTTCACCATCGTTCACTCACTGAAACTTGACTTTTTGAGACTATGAAGCTTTTGTTCAGTAAAGGTTGGTTGGCCAGTGCATTATTTTTGATGAAAAGAAGAAATCATTGTATTTAATTAGTCTCGAGCCTTCTGAGTTCCCTCATGAAGGTGAATCTGTCCTCTGACTGAGAGGAAGAACTCGTCAGGTTGATCTGTTTGGAGCTTGTTTGCTGTTTGACTTGCTTTCTGGATTTTTCCTTTTTACTGACACTTTTACTGAAACGTCATCATCAATCGTGACTTCCTCATCACACAACACTGACTCTGCCACTCTAATCACGGTGTGATCAGTATTTTTGTCTTTAATCTGATAACAGTCACCACTGTTTTCCTCTTGTTTTTCAGGAACGGTGTCACATTAGAAATAACGACCTTTTAGCAGGACTTACTAGTGACGAGACGGTGGTGAGAGCATCTCGGATTGACTTCCTCTGTACTGTCTAGAAAAATCCCAACAGCACTGCTCATTCTGACATATCCACAGTCTCACCTACAGCTAGACTACACTCTTCAACCGAACACGGAACAGCCAGAGGTCGTTTGATGGCATGTCGGTGCATTAAGTCGGATCCTCCGCCCGCAGCCCCGCCTCCACAAACAAAGCCGACCCCTTCACAAAACACTTTCTCCAAACAACACTGCAACTACTACACAAAAACTGAAGTGAAAAAAAAATCTGAAAACAGCACTCACCATGCCCACTCCCAGCATGCACTCAGAGAGAGAGAGAGAGTACACATGAACGCGGATTCTAGTCGAATCCTCACTCTTCTCTCCAGTCTTCTCCTTATCTTGTTGATCCCCTCCCCTTGTCTCGTTCTCCTTATATTATCCATCCATTCCCCTGCTCTTTGTTGTCTTTTTGTTCTTTCACATTGACATTCCTTTAAGTCTATTTATAGAGGCAGATGGCTCATCTAAGTATTTGGCCTGAGACTAACTTTCCTTCTGTTGACCAGGTCACACCATGGATGAAGAGTGGCCAATCATGTGTAATGGAAAACCAACAATCTGTTGTGCTTTATTCCAAATAACTGAATAAAAACCTCCAGACGGCCATGACTGCTGTAGACCTTACACAGTTAAGGGAAATTGCAACATTGCTTCATATGGCAGGTTCAGTACATTTAATATAGAAAGATGCCATCCCCTTCAACTGGGGGTAACCAGTATACCCTACTGTCATACAAGAATGGCTGGAAAGACTAAAGAGTAACTCTAATCCTGTTTTTGCTGATCTCCAGTTCACTGATTGGTGTGGCTACAGAGCAACAGAGCACTGTTCTGATCACGCCCATCAGTGCTGCTGCTGCTTTCAGGGGTGGACCAGACTTTCAACCACAGAGTGCAGCAAAACACAGCCTGCTGTTTGTTGCTTCATATAGATTAGGTTCATTCAATATGTTGGCATATGTTATCCTAATAGTTCTCCTCAACACTGCCACCAGGGGCTTGCTCATGGGGGAACTGTTGGCTCCCTGTACACTAAAGAGTATGGTCCTGTATGTATGACCTGCTCCATATGGAAAGAGTCCTGAGACAACTTCTGTTTTGATTTGGTGCTATATAAATAAAACTGAAATGAATAATAATAACTATACACTCTTTTCCGTGACCGTCTTACCTGTGGTCTATAGCTATGTATACTGCATAAATTTATCTATTTAGTGCTTTATGCTTTATAATGGTTCACATAGCATTTAGTCTTATTAATAACTGCAACTCCCTCAGGTATCGCTGTAATGAAGTACAGTTGCTCCCTTCAGTTCCAGCACAGTTTTTCTGACAGTAGGGGTGGGATCATTTACTTCGAAGATCGAAAATTAAGAGTGCTCGAGTCACTCTTATCTGACTGTTACAAGCTTCA
This sequence comes from Chelmon rostratus, assembly GCF_017976325.1. Taxonomy (NCBI): domain Eukaryota; kingdom Metazoa; phylum Chordata; class Actinopteri; order Chaetodontiformes; family Chaetodontidae; genus Chelmon; species Chelmon rostratus. The sequence goes on along the minus strand of NC_055668.1, from coordinate 1,267,846 downwards.
ATAAACATGTATGTATGTAGGTGTATGTGTGTAAGAGCATGTGGACTGACAGCCCAGTGAGAGGACAGGCTCTCTAAGGAGAGCATGTGGATGTGTCTGAATTTTCAACGGTCAAATGTTCAGTTGTTAACTTCTTTAGAGGCTACCTGATGTCAGTATCAGGCTTAGCCAAATATGACGCATATTTTTTGTGAAACTATACTGACGTGTAAGATTCCGGTGAATTATTTCCAGTCAGAAACATGCTGTCTTCATTTAGAACCGATTATTACAGAGGAGTTCAGAGGACTGATAGAGAGCTTCATCACATGGTGCAACAGCAATCACCTGCAGCTCAATATCAGCAGAACCAATGAGCTCGTGGTCGACTGCAATGCTTCAAATATGGATGCTGCTGCAAAGAAGCTAAAACAGGCAAAACAACAATGAATTACAACATGCGTCAATCTTTTCCCTGCTGTCACAGTGACATTTTAGTCCTAGAAACCAGCTTTCTTGCTTTTCTCACATGTATGAAACAGGATTACTGCACAGAACTAACTGTAACCAAGTTGCTGAAGTGCATGTAAACACAATAGCTGAAACTGAATCAGGTGACCACCATTTTGACTAGCTACCAGAGGCAAACCCTTGGCAGACTTTTGCACTGACAAATTTAAACAGATTTTAATCTCAATCACATTACTGCTGAACAAACCACATCAAATTTAACAAACAAGTCGTCTGTAGCAGGCCTCAGCTCTAGAGGCATCTTTGATGTAGGTGTGAGGATCCAACAATCATTAAAAAGTCATTTGATGTTTGATGAATATTTTTCCAATACTTTTATGGCCCTGTCTTTAAAATAAGTCAAATTTCTTCTCTTTCATTTTTATGTGATCTTGTTTTTAAACTTCACACAGGACTATCATGCTTCAGTGTAGCCTTTAGACTGTAAACAATGGCTGAAGGAATGAACACCCCTAAGTAGCCCATCCATCTTGATAATTGCCCTCTAATGATCAGATGACGTGTGTGTGTGTGCGTGTGCGTGTGTGTGTGTGTGTGAGTGTGTGTGTGAAGGGGATGAAGGTTTAGGTTAAGGGTTAGGGTTAGTCAAGTAGTGGTTATTGTTAGGGTTAGACTAAATCTCCAGGAAATGAACATAAATCAATCTAATGTCCTCTGAAGTGACGGAAACACGACTGTGAGCGTGTGTGTGTGTTTGTGTGTGTTAGTGTGTCCATACATGCATACCTGAGTGTGTGTGGAAACCAGACTACATGCATGTAATGCTGATTACACAGCAAGGTGATACCTCCTTCACTCAGCACTTGTGTGTGTGTGTGTGTGTGTGTGTGTGTGTGTGTGTGTGTGTGTGTCTTCAGTTTCAGACTGTCATAGTGAGGACCCTTCTGCATTGTTAGGACATTTGGACTTGGTTTTAGGGTTCAGGTTAGAATCGGGTGTAAGTTAGGGTTGAATAATGAGTTACAGGTCCTCAGAAGTATACAAAGACAAACACTTGTGTCTGTGAGTGTGTATGTCATGTCCCCAAAAGTGACCTAAGTCAACTGGAGTGTAAATGTGAATGTGCCAATCTAGTACCCATGCATCCTGTAATGAAGAGATGGTGAGAAAGGAAACAGTGAACTAACACAGTGTGGTTGACACTGATAGCCACACATATACGTTACATCCTTCTACTAGAACCAAAAAACTCCACACATCTCTGTTTACTCTGTTCTTTATTTATGTCTGCGCACTCTCTTATACATGAACCCACATACACATACAGAGATCCTGAACAGACACACAGCAGACCACAGACCCCGTTTAACATCTGCCCCAAAGGAGCAATAATCTAAACGAACGTTTCAGTGTCTTAACATCTATGAGCTAATGAAAACAAGTTGAAATGTTTTCTATTGTTAAATCTTTACTTGTGGGATGTTGCGTTGAAACTGAAGCAACTGCTAAGTTAGTTAACGTGTCAGTCAAAGCGTTTAAAGAATATGCAGTATGAGCTTTAACAATGAAGTCATTTGATATGTTAGTTGAACGTTAATCACTGCAATGAGCTGCAGACTCAGCTGAAAAGTAAATACTAAAAAATATTTAAAAATCCCCAGCCCTGTTGAAACAAATGGGGTGAACTGCATGACATATTGTTGAGCAAAGTTATGTTATAGGGCTGGAGTTGAAAGTTGAAACCAGAAGTGGAAGTTCTGGTTTCACTTTGACTCTCTTGGTTGACACTCATCCATCACGTGACAAAACCTTCATTTTCAACAAGGCATTCAGGTGTTGTTCTACAGACTGCTAACCCAAACCATGATACTGTGTTCAGTCACAAAGCTACAGAGATAGAAATGCTTGTGTATTGCAAATTCAGTGACCATGAAAAGGTTGACTCTACGGTGAAGCCTGAGTATATTTATTAAACAAGGATAAAATTACACAAATGTGACAAAAATATATTTAGCGTCTATGCTCACAAGCAGTTTAATCAGGGTTTCACTTCTCGGTCATACTTCTCTGTTACTTTCATACTTAGTGCTGCTCACCGAGACTGATACCTGGAACTTTAAACTGATGGACTCATACTGACAGAAAGTGTAGATAGATGACCAAGATCGAATCGACTCAAATCATCGCTGAATTTGTCAAATCGATTAAAAATACATGTGCATTATTTCACCTTCCTTTTCAGGCCTTAGCCTTCCCCAAGTCAAACTCAAAACATGTTCTGCCTGTTGTTCACTGAACCTCATGCAGAATTACACATTGTTTTTTGTTATTTGTGCAGCACTATGATTTTGATCCGGTGTACCCAGTTCTGACTGACTAAGCTATATGCGCCCTTGCATCCTTGGAGGTGCATTTTACTATTAAAAAGACATTACATAGAGAAGAGGTTTTGAAACTTTGTACTGCAACTGACTTTTTTTTCAAGGTCAGGGGTCCGGAATGATTGGTGATAACAAAATAACATTTAATCAGTTAAATAATGAGCAACATGAAACCAAAGCAGACAAGGCTCAGTCAGTCCATATTTACTTCTGTCTCATATTCTTAGAACTAAATTTACACTAGTTGTAGAAATTTTGTCCCAGAGAAAAGGAGACATGTTCGGTATCTGTGATTCAAGGAACTGATTAGCAAATTATCCAGTGAACTCTGCAAACACAACACTCTCTTTAGTGGGTGCTATGACAAGATGTCATAGATAGGGAAATCAGCCAAATAAAAATCGCAGTGTGATCTCTAGCTACACTGTATGTTCACAGTCATTAACAATTTATGATCTATAGAACATTTATTGCAAAATAGAAAACGTTATACTTCATAATGTACTTAGCCTATTTATAACGCAAAGTGGCAGAGGTCCTCAATTGCATTTGTCCAATGGCCAGAATTTTTCTAAGAAGACACTGTGGAGGCCAGACTTCAAATGAAGTTGTTACCTCCTGTAGTCCACCAGTATACTGCGGCCGGCTCCAGGGAATGACTGGTTTGATGGTTGTTCCACCATCACCATTGTCAGGATTTATCTTGAAGAGACATCTGTCGGACATGAAATAGAACAAACAACTTCAGTAATATACTGCAATATACTCTTTTCATATACAGTATTAGTGATAACAGTAGCAGAATAGTGGGAATTTGCACACAGCACGTTTGTTTGCATATTCTCCCTGTACCAGACTACCCTGTATGTCAAAAGAGGTTAGAGTAAACTGGTGAGTCCACGTGCCTTTTAGGAAATAGAAAGTAACTTGATAATTGGTGACTCAAAGGTTTTTAGGTAAATTAGGTCTCATTTCACCATTATTTCATAAGAAGGACCTCAGCAAAAGCTCTGAAGTTGAAGTTCACAGTTACATTATTTAGAGGCAACAATGTATTGGTACATGACAAGTACAGCAAATGACAGAATGACTGGAACGATGATGAAAAAGCCCTTAACCATCCAACAGATCAAGAACACTCTCCAGGATGTAGGCGTGTGTGTGTCAAAGACAACTTTCAATAGTAGCTATGTTTTTTCTTATCTATATTAGATTGTAGGGCAATAGACACCTCATCAATAGCAATAAGAAAACTGTTTTATAGAATGTTTGATACTATCAATCAAGTGTATTAAATGCAAACAGGAATGAAAACACATACCAAATACACCCTGGCTCGTTAACAGTCTGTAGATTGCATCTACATAGGGCACTAAAAATGTGAAAAACGTGAAAGGCCCTCTCTAAAGTCAGTGTTTAATTTGTCTGTTCTGGGCTACTGTAGAATCAAATCAAACTCCATGGAAGAGGACCCGCTGCCTCTGTATATATGAAGGGATATAATGATTTTCAGGTGATTATACACTAATGAAAACATACAGTAATTGTGAATATTGTGACTATTATATTCCATTTCTGTCAATAGCATCCCCCAATTCCTATGCAATAGACCTTTAAGCTGGCCTGAATACATTTAGTTCATTTTTACAGGTATTCATTGTTCATGTTTTTTTCTTTTCTTTTCAGGCCAACCAAGACACCTGCATTCACCATTTAAATAAGTTGACAATAACTATCAGTGCAATGACCGAAAAAGATACATTCTGAGCAATATTGGCATGTACTCACCATCTCTGCTGGGAGGACTGTCCAACACAGACTTAATAAAGGATACACAATGCTGGTGTTATGTCTTGTATTACACTTTGCCACAGTAACACAATATAGCTTTATTTGGATAATTCAATACTGGACAATTATATACTTGTAGAATATATATCTTACTATGCTTATTTTCTAATTATGAAAGTATTATTATAACACATTAAAGCACGTACTTAGGGTTTTGAAGTATGAAATAAGGTTCCTCACTTTTACTGGCTTTAGGACATTCTCTTATGTAGTTCAAGTCCTCAAGGTCCTGGACTCCTGATTCCCAAAGAACCTCAAGCAAAGACTCAAGTTCCCTTTGTTTTGGAAGAGTTCATGTAATGAAAGAGGCAAGAACACTTCGTTCATCAGGAGAGATGAGACATACTGACAGCTTAGTTCACAAGATTATTGTTCTTTAATGCAAGTGACTCTGTAAGCAGTAAAATGGGCTTGGATGCTTCTGGCTGATTAAAATATCATAAAAATAATCAGCGTAACAATTCCTGTCATCTCTGAGGAACTCCATCCCACTCTGTCTGTGCTCATATGTGCTGGCGTTTACTGCAACACTTTCTAACTATATGTTGAGTGCTGCTTCACTTTTGGCACCGTGCTGGGATGGAGTCGAAAGGTCAGACCCTGTGCAATGTCAGTAGGTCCAGGTATATTTAACACTGTGAGGTTGTGTTCGAAATAAAATGTATGAGACAGTACTTGTATTCTGGCAGATTTGTGTATTGCCTGGATTCATCTTTACATTTTTCTTTTCATGATCTGTGCTCTGTGACAACAATGCTATGTTTCAGCGAAATGATTCTTGCAGGAAAATGGATAATAATACAGTTTGAGCTCTGCGTTCCTACAACTCATGTTCTGCCTTGCCCCTATTCTAGGAGCACAAATTAATTCCACTACCTCTTTTAACTGGATGAATCACTTGCCACACTGGATGTATCTGTGATATTTTCCCTGATTATAACAAGGAGGTGACACAAAAGATCTTTTATATCATTCAGCTGTGAGGAAGTTGACATATAAAGGGTCCTTGCAAAGTCTCACACTGACACAGAAGATGAGACCTGCTAAACAGCATGTAGACTGGTAATGTGCCTTTATTACCACTTACCTTTCCAGTTTAACGTTAAGCCTTGCCATCAAAAACTCACACAACTTATCTGCTGAGAGAAAGAGAAACAAGTCTGTGTGAGTGCATTGGACAAAAAAATCTACAAATCCAAAGAAATATTTGCGCACTAGCTATTGTGTATAGGTAGCTAAATCAGAGTAAAACAGTTAAAAACACCTTTAGCCAACCATTAGCTACATTACCTTTAGTGAGCTGGCCTCTACTCAATGTGAGAGGAGAGAGTTATCTTCATAGTTAGCTGATACTTCAGTTATATACAATATGACAGGTCATACAGATTTAGTATCTTTGCAAAACTAGAGTAAAGTCTAAGTCATAGTGGTAAATAATTAGCAAGCTAATGCGACTAGCTTGAGTACTGTATACTTGCCTTGCTGCTGTAACGTGTAGGTAACGTTGCTGCTATCCATGCTGTGACTGTGGATGGTCTTTTTCCTCCCTCGAAATCAGACATAACTGTTCTTGGAACAGAAATTTTTGAATGAGCCCGTGTCCGTGTTGCCATCCAAAAATGAACATGTTCACACTGGTTGCTCCTGTAGTCTGTTTGCAAACCTTGTCCTCTTTTTTTCCTGGATTCAGACTATCAATGGTCCCCTTTACTCCCCACAATTTTGCCCCTGTTGTTGGTTATTTACTAACAGCCCCCATGTTCTCTTCCAAACCATTGAAAATTACTCTCTGGCTCATCTGTAGTTACCCGTTAGCTCACTGCATCATTTCCACACACCACTCTTTCTGTCAAGAGGCCCTCCCCACCCCTGAATGTTGCCCCTGTTGTTTAAATCTATTGGAAGGTTCTCATGTTTAGAGTCACTTCTAAATTGTCCCAAAATCCATAATGGCTTGTCTCGCAATGTCTGTTTCCTGACCGACTCTGTGCAGATATGAAAGTTTGTAGCTGTTGAAGATGGACCACAGCATGTTCACTGTATGCATCTGGTATTAACAGCCAAAACTCAAGTACTACTGTGACACTCAGATACTACTACTATATCGTGAGAAATAAGAGGATTTGAGAGAGAAAAGTCAGTGTGCAGTATTAGTTGCAAAATATGTTGACTGTTACCACACAAGAAAAACATGCTCTTTGGTAGGCTACATCGGTAAAAGAGAATTTGATGTTGTGAAAATCTATTTAGTTTTGTTGTATAAAATGTAATTACTCAATAATATGTAATTTAGATTAAGCTTGACAATAATGTAAATAGCAGTTCCCAGGATGTAACTCCATTTCTGTAAAGAAGAAAAATTACATAACAGGATTTGCTATTGGTTTACCCTTACAAGGTTCTGCCTCAGCACCTGAGAACAAATTTTGTACTCACCACCCAATCAGGAGGTAGCACCCACCCCCTATGAACCCCTGTGCATGCATTGCTTGTCTCCCTTTGAACCTCAGCATCACAACCAGGACAAACTGGTTTAGTGTTAGAGGGCTATGCATATACTCATAGAACTGAAGTTACATCCAGGTAGCTACTATTTCCATTTCGCTAAGTTGAAACCTATGGCGATGGCTGTAGGCATGTGATGTGCTCCCAGCTGAGCCCAAAACAACAAACCCTGCCAAGTTCAGAGTAGCGACACAAGTCCAGCAGGCAAGCACCACCCGTCTCTGGGTCTCAGCCATACTGGAACCACACCAGCAAATGCTGAATGCCATGATAAGCACCTCAGTTTGCACCAGATGAGGTCCTTCCAGACAGCACACTAAGCACCAAAGGAGGCACAGAACTAGCAGGAGGCAACCAAGCCAAACTGGCAGTGGCTAGCTACATGTTATGCTAACATGCTAACTCTACATGCTAACATACTATGTTAGCAATGCCGAGAACACTAACAGTGTTAAAACACACACTGCTAACAGAGTCAAGGGGGGTTAAGAACAAACCTAAAGTTGCTCACTCACTGGAGAAAACTGCTTCTAGTCAACGTGGGACATGCATCTGGAACAGACTGCATCAGTCTAGCAATGTGGAAGTACACAGGCACTCTTACTGGTGAACTGGGACATGTGGGGAGAAAATGGGAGTCAGAGTGAACAACCTAAGTGTAGCTAGACATATCTCTACAGCACTATGTCAGCCCAGGAGATTGTTCTGGCTGTACCCATTGTCATTGTGGTCCAGGGGGAAAACACTCTGGCATGTTTGTATTTCTTTAACACAATCACAAGCATCTTAGGTGGCACTAAGGCCAGGATGCAGCAACGGTGCCTTTGCACAATCGTGTCAGGGAATTGTCTTGGTGGAACTTCAGCAAGGCCCTCTTGTATCTTGTCATATTTCAGCCAAAAAATAATATGAACCTCACGTCACCTACGACTTTTGCATGCAGTTTCAATGGACCTGGATCAATAATGTGGACCTGCAACCAAAGGCATTAACATAGTGAGATTGGTTGAGTTAGACCTGAGTGAAACTATCACAGACAACACAGTGTTAAGCAGGATACATACTCCACCAAAGGGGTTAATGGTCGTCCCACAATGGATACCCAAATTTCCCCTGATTGATTGAAACAACACCAATTCCAAAAAAGTTGGGACGCTGTGTAACAATGTGATGATGAGCGTGTGATATGAGACACATTGCTCGTAGAGAAGAACCTACAAAGAATTATCAGCAACTCCCCCCTCAGCTTTACCGGCGACAACTTGACCGTTTTGTTTCAGTGTTAGTTACTACAGGATGAACATAATGGAGCATTTAGCAAGTAATGAGTCAGACATGACCCTCAAGAATTGGTAGAGACCAAAAACAGAGCTAAAACAGAATGAATATTGGACTCGTATTCACCTGTTGGACAGCAGAACAACTCCAAATAATCATGTTGCTCTGTCACTGCTGGATATGTAAATAAGCAACTGTTTGCTAACAAGTTAAAAAAATCAACTTAAAATGTGATATCAGTATTGTGTTCACTGCTTGTTTCTGCTGCCCCCGAGTGGCCATAAAAAATATAAACAAAAATGAGTTAATACAGGATTAAGCTATGTCTATGGCTCAGTATATATAGTTATATATACTCAGTATCATATATATAATCAGTATAACCTGTGCGTCTTTTAGACAGCTCTATAATGTATTCCATAGGATTACTAATAAAAATTTGCCAATGGCCTCCTTTGTTTCAACTGACAAATATACACCCGCCACTTCAGAGGGAAGAGAAAGAGAAGGAGAGAAGGAGGCTGGGAATTCTGATAGCATATGGGGAACAGGTAAGGATGTATTACATATTTTTCTCTCCACTTGTGACAAAGGACAAAAACCATGAACAGCAGCCTTGGCTGGCCTGTCAAGATAAGTGGATTCAGGAGGTCTTCAAATTTTGCAAGGCACCATGTCTGCTGCTCATTAAGTGTTTAACAAAAAAAACTTCAAAGTGCAGTTGAGTGTTTAGTTAGTCCCCTCTAGTTGGAAGTGGTAATGCTATTCATTCTTGAAAAAGAGGGGTTCCTTGAAGACCGGTGTGCAGATGGCTTATGTCCTTAATGTCGACTCATTAATGGCAGTTATATTGTAGACTAAGTGTTCTCAACCTTGTAGGGACCTGGAAGCAAGTGAAAAACATCTGCCATTTGCTTAGTTCTTTCAGGTGGTAGTAGTGGTGGTAGGGTGGTGTGGGAGTGGCTACACAATGTTTGTTTTAGTCAGGTAACATCTTTGCTGTATAGACTAGGGATGGAGAAATGTGGGTCGTCGCTAACAACACAATGGTGGGCACGCTTGTCCTGGAGATGTTGACCATGTCTCTGCATCCCTAGGTGTTGGCTTAGGATGCTAATGTTACATTGTATCCTGAAGCTCCAGCAAATGTAATTCCTGATTTATTACCAGGTTGCTGGAGCATGGTTATTTATTATTTTAATAATAAATTATAATTCAATACATTTATATCTATGTACTTATCTGCTACAGTTTGTTTTACAAAGTTGGCTAAGACATAATCCCAGTCTTTTCCACACAGTGAGGGATACATCTTTTTAAAATTAACTAAACACTGATATCTAATCAGTACTTGGTATCATCAGACATTGAAATTCAGGTATTAGAATAGGACTGAAACTGTAAAAAGTGAATTGGTGCGTCCCTCGTATAAACCAGAACCCAGTCGTTAAGAATCATGGTTATAGTTTGCAGACTAGACTCAAATGGTCGCAATCCAATCTGCACTGCATTGCAGGTTGGTGCTTGCCTTGCCATTTTCAGAAAACTGGCCTGAGAAAATAAAGTGAGATTGGACAATGGAATGAAGGAAAGATAGCTGCAGCTTTATTTTGGATGATTGAGCCTTCTTGTCTTGTTGTGAGTTGTACTTTTCACAGGGCTTGCCACTGCTCATCAATACTTCATAATTCACAAGCATAAAGAGATATATGTAGGCTGTATCCAGTGTATCCAAATTATAACAGTATATAAAGATATACTTCGTTAAGAGACTCACAGACTGAACCACATGACAATAACAAAGAATTACAAAGAATTCTAGCAATTAAAGAACAATGACAGAGATGCTGCTCGCTCTCTGCTGCACCACCATAAATGAAACAGGCTGTTATTATCATGCTGGTACTGGCTCCTGCTGCCGTGTTTTGAGTGAGTGCACAGTCACTTTTTAAAAATGGTTGTGTGTTTTGTTGGCCAAGTTATTGCACTGAACCACATGAGCTGTTGGAGAAGAACAAAGCTTGTTTATTAGACTTTATCTTCGTTGGCCAAACTGCTGCATTGAGTTTCACTCTGAGTCCACCTGCTTACTAGCTGCTTTTTAACTTAAGGTTTAAGATATATATATATATATATATATATATAGGTATAAGAGGCATAACACTAACAAAAAGTATAAACATATAAGATATATATATATATATATATATAGGTATAAGAGGCATAACACTAACAAAAAGTATAAACATATAAGATTACAACTCAACATTTGTGTTTTAAATTGATATCAAAAAGTGAAAATTTTGTTTTTCACATGATGTTTTCTTCATGTCAGAAAGTTGTTACTTAAAGAACCATTTCAACTGCCAGTCAACCTAAGTAAATGCATTATTGACCAACATCAAATGGATTTTGATCAATAAAACATGTTAAACCCTGCGCCTGTGTGTGCTACTAAATTTGTCTTTGTGCTCCTGAAATATTTTGCTTGCTAGTAGCAGTGCTGCCACCTGAGTAAGCATACAGCCCTGGAATGACATAATCATTATGCTTTGATTAAATACTAAAGCCATTTTGTCCAAGAGGAAGAGGGAGAAGTGTTTTTTCTGGGTGGTTTGGCCAGGTCTTAAGATCATAAAACACATACATACATATTCAAATATCGGTGTGCACAACACTATTTTTCCAAGAAACATTTGAAAAAAGAAGAAAGAAAGTTAAAGTTCACACAGTTTGTGAGTGTGAGTGTTTTGCAGTGCAGTTAATTTATGACATATTTCTGCTCAAACTATTTATCTGATTCTTATATCTTTTTCAAAATCTCCCCATTTTTTTAACAAAGTCTTTTTTCAAAACTTTAGAATCTATAATCATTCCTTTTATTTGGAATTTCAAAGCTCATAGAATATCAAAAACTCACTTATATAAATCCAGAGAGGGGGGAGGACTAGGTTTACCATGTTTTTTGCACTACTATTGGGCTGCAAATTTAAGGGCATTGGTCTATTGGCAGGATGATTATACAATGGAGGTCTCAAAAGACACTCCTGCTTGGGTTGCAATTGAAAAGAAAAGTGTCATTAATAGCTCCCTTCCAGCTCTCCTTTTTTCAGCTCCTGGTCTGCCTGCAAACACAAAACCGCATAACAAAATTATCCTGAACAGCCTGAAAATTTGGCAGCAAATTAGGAAGAACTGTAGATTTCCAAACACCATCATGCATGCCCCAGTTCACCGTAACCATGACTTTCTTCCATCTCTCTCTGATGCAGCTTTTGGCATTTGGAGGCAAAAAGGCATTGTCACTATAAAAGATCTATATATTAATAAACAGTTAATGACCTTCTCCCAACTAAAAGAAAAGTTTTCTATTCCATCAACACATTTCTTTAGGTATTTACAAATTAGGAATTATGTCCGTCAGAATATATCTAACTTCGAACATATCCCTGAAGAAAACAAATGTCATACACTTTTGCTGGGCCGACCTGATGCCAAAAACCTGGTTTCTGATTTTGTTAAGATAATGTCTGAACAGGTTAATTTTGACACAGAATCTATTAAAACAGCTTGGGAGGAGGAACTGGGAATACAGATTGATGATATTGTTTGGGGGGAGGGCCTCAGCAGAATCAGATCATGCTCTGTTAATGTTGGACACCAGCTAATCCAATTTAAGGTATTACACAGGCTTCACTATTCAAAAACTAAGTTACACAGAATTGTGTCTGGGTCATTTCAGCCATCAGCCTGTTGTTCTCCTCTATCAGCTGGGCCAGATGTCTTTTTCTTCTGGCTCGCTCCCTCCATCTGCTGTACTTTACAGACAGCCTCAGCTTCAGTGGCCTTCTTCTCCCCTAGCTGAAGCTGCAGGTCCTTGATCTTCTTCTCCATGTTCCACTCAGCCTCATCTTGGAGAGCCTTGTTTGTTTGGAGCGTCTTCTTTAACTGCTCCACCTCAGCTGCCAAAGCCTCATTCTCCCTCTTGAGCTGCGTGGTCTGCTCTGTCTCTCTGATGGCGGGCAGCTGATGCTGGAGCTCAGGGATGTGAATCGTGGCTTGCTGGGGGGAATCCTCCACCATATCACCTTGTCCTGCGTTCCCTGCAACTGCTGCTCCAGATCTGCTACATCCTCATCCTCCTTCTTGAGGTTGATGTTGATCTCACAGCCCTTTACTATGTCAACATACTGTGGTTTGGCAGGTGCACGCTGGGGGGGGGGGGGGGGGGGGGGGTGTTGGCCTGGTGCTGTCCAAACCTTTCTGTGTTGGACAGGGGCATTTGTTTTAATTTTTCTGACACACGGGTGAGCTATTCCTGTTAAATTTGCGCAGCTCAACTGGTGTATGGTGCATTCTCTGCAAGATATTGAGTTGAATTAGTCTGTGCTTAGTGGATCTGAAAATGTATGCGATGCATAGGCGTAGGAACTTTGAACTAAAATAGTCATAGTTATAAAACACTATGCTCAGAGTCTCTCACACATTTTAGTATTTGTAGGTGCACTGCGTCAGTCGTCCGTATTCTGTGCTGGGTTTTGACAGGGACTTTATGATGCATTCAGGTTCCCCGTAAATTCTGAAATCTACATCGCTTTGTACGACAAAGCGCGTGGGCACAGAGAGGGACTTCATGGTGCACTTTTTTTTCCCTACTTGTTGTTGTTGAAATCGAGGACGTCCATGGTTAACTGCTAATTGGTTTATCATCGAGAATATATTTGACCGGTTATGCATATCTGTCTGCAGGTTATCTGCATACAATATGCACATCGGTCCGAGTTCTTCACCCAGTTGGTGTGCCAAATGATTGAGAAGGCGAGGGATTCAAAGAGCTTATTCGGTACACCAAACCCAAGTACATTATGCCATCAGGAGCTACTGTGACTAAAAGCATTGTAAAACACTTTGAGGAGAAGAAGGTTGAGCTAAAAGTCAAACTAGCCAGAGTACACAGGCTAGCTCTGACCACCCATTACTGGACGGCTCTCGCAAATGAAAGCTACATCACAACTACTTGTCACTTTCTGTTATTCGGTAATTACCATTTTTTTGTACAGGGAACATTTGTTTAACTCTCAGATATTTAAGTCTCTCCCGTCATGATAATTTTGAATTAGCTGTGAATGTATTCCTGCTGTTTCCCCCCGTTGTCTATCTGATATCCGCCCTCTCTCCTGCTCCTCTCCTGGTTCAGTGAATGAAGGCTTTAATGAGTCTTGTGGCTTTATTCTTCATTCTGACTCCATGTAGTGATCCTTTCTTTAATGTTATCAGACACTTAGAATAACAATCTGAGCCTGTCAGTGGCAAAAACAAACACTTTTAGTGGACCTACATTGAAGGTGCAAAAACGCCTGCAGGGATTACATTGCTGCTTGTTTCATGGCTGACTGGCAGCTGCAGCACTCACTACTGGAGCAGTTACAAAAAATGTTGACAAAACACACAAAACCATGGGAAAATAGGGTCCATAAACACAGATAATATTTTGTCAGTAATTTCTCCCATTTGTCTGGGACATTAAAATCTTCCAGGACCCGACTGACTGGGAGATACAGTCCAACGTGCTCCTCAGCTAAATATTAACCAGTTAGTCATGGGTTAATGGCTGTCGGGTTACCAAAAGCAATATTAGCTGAAACTGACATCACTAATTAAAATACACAAGCCTATATCTGTCATTACTTTCTTGTTCTTTCACTGCAGCATTTTTAGAATCAGATATTAAAATCATAGAAATATCCCATTCATTTCTACAAGGCAGATTTTAAAAATTCGAATAAAAAATACTATCAAATTGTTTTCAGCAAAATTATTGTAATCAGTAATTGTATATTTATCGCAAGTCATATGGTCAGCACAATACTGACCAATGTTATTGCACAGTGCAGATTTTACTCATATCGTGCAGGCCTCCATACAAGTGTCATTTCCAACAGAACGATGGGACATGTATTACCTTACATTATCACCAGTAACCACTGGTGCCACTAAATCATCCATAGGCCTGTTCCTATGCAAGCCACTAAGGCTCATTAATATCATGAGCTTGTGAAATGATGTGATCAATCAATCAATGATCACAAATAATTTCAAAGCCAGCACTTGTATATCACCTTCTGAGTGCATATGAAAACGGTGCATTACGCATCTGAATTTGTGAATTAATAAAAAATGTGAAAATTTGTGAATGTTGTGAATGTGTAATAAAGTTTTGGTAGCTGTAGAAATATTTTGTGGACGTGTGGCCTTGTGTACACAGGTACACAGATCTAATTTACACATTCACAATCTTTTTTTTCTTCTTCTTTTTTTTTTTTTTTTAGAAATTCGCACATTCAAAGACGTGCATGCTATGTTTTGACAAGCACACATGTCACTGTGATGTTGTGGCCAACATCCTGTTAGTGACGAACATTGCTGACATGACGCGACCTGTAGTGTGTGACAGCTATGAGATGCTCGCGCACTGACAGAATGACAGTGGCAGCAGCCAATAGGGCGCGCGCACACGCACGCGGTCGTGTGTGATGCTGTACTGCGGGGAAACGTTAGATAATATTTTTGCTCTCCTTACCCTTCGTCCGACTCCTCCTCCGTATTGGCTGGCGCTCCACCGGGCTCGGCTGTCCACCGCTGACTCTCCGTTACCGGGCAGCGAGCCGGAGTCCGAATCCTCCCCCTCCTCCAGCTCCTCTTCACCCTCTTCTCTCTCCTCCGCCTCTGTCTCCCTCTCCTCCGTTTTCATCCGCTTTGCCGCCCTTCCGTACTCCCCTTCCTCGCGCTGCCCGGCTGCTTCTGCCGTCGACATGCCTGCGGCTGCGTTGGACCTGTTGGAGAGCGTGACTGTCTGGAGCTGGTCAGACTGACACGTCCATGTCAGCAGTTATCCCGCTGTGTGTCCTCGATATGGAGCCTCCGTGTATCCGTCTGTCTCCTTCTATATATGAAGATATATTTATATATCCCCTTTCCCCGTCTCGCTGGTCCACTGTCTGTCTCCGTATTCTTCTCTAACACCAGTGATTTTTCTCTGTGAAGGTGTGAGTGGACAGCACACATCCCGCCCCGTGCTCTTCTATTATTGGTCACTGTGGCCCTGCGCCTTAGAGACACGGCATCTGATTGGCCGGTGTCGATGCGTCAAAAGACAGCTTTCCTGATTCTGCAGAGGAGTGTGCGGAGAGGGAACAGAGAGAGGAATGGTGGGCTAGCGCGTGCGAGGAGACAGACTTAAATTGCACAGCGCAGGAAAAGAGAGCGACAGAGAGAGAGTGTCTATGTGTGCGTTAATTTGCTGCATCATTAAAGGGATGACTCTGTTATCCAGCATATCTGATCCATTGCTCATATGAAAGCCTTATTAGGCTTTAAGTAGGCCTTATTATAGGCACTACCCTTGATGACAGCTCTTTTAACATTGTTCTGAGTAGGCAATAACGGCCAAAAAAAGGACTGACTATGTTTTATAGATGCCAAATTAGTGCCAGTTGTACAAAATGTGAAATATTCTAACATTGTAATCTTAGATCATGCTGCACTGTCTTTCACACGTCATCTAACAGACACTGCATCAAAACATAGATAGTGGCTGAACCCCTTACTCCTTAAAAACTCAAATCAAATTTTTTTATGAGACAAATCAGGGTCCAGAAACGTCCCCCTCTCTGCTATGGGATACCCTGAAGGCAGTTCTCAGAGGACACATTATCTCTGCTGAAGCTTACAAGAACAAATCAACAAGAAACTAACTGAGTTAGATGAACAGATCAGGTTAATGGACAAGGAAAACTCACAGAATCCCACCAGGGACCTACATCTGAAGATGCTGATTTTACAATAAAAATACAACAAGATCATAACTGCTAGTGTAAACAAGTACCTTTTAAATATGAAACTGGATTTTTTTTTAATATGAGTAGATACCGCAGTCTACTTTCCAGACAAGTGACAAAAATGGATGGTGCAATACACAATGTCAAATGTAAGACTAGAATTAGAATAAGTTCTCTTTCATATCGAACATCTTAAGATATGAGTAGAAATGCAACTGCATTTACAACATGTAATGACTCAAATATAGCTGCACATACACTACAACACTACAGAAAATTGCAGGTGAACATTTGACATTCAGGAATTCCCATCATAGACACTATCTGTGTAACAATTTGGCCATAGCCCGGTCACTATATATGGTCCAGCCATATACAGGGTCAGTGTCAAATGAAAAACAATCAGCTGCCCGGGGGTAAGACAACCTGGCGGCAGCCATGACATACAGTCCTTCACATTAAAATGTGATTAACTGTTTTGTTCGGAATACACCTTTTCACTTTCTTTTCCAAGTCGAAAATTCATGTCCCCGTCAAAATGAATTATTAAAAACAACACACAGTTTTTATATATTTAAAAACTGTGTGTTGTTTTTAATAATTCATATATATATATATATATATATATATATATATATATATATATATATATATATATATATATATATATATATATATATATATATATGTATATATATATATGTGTGTGTATATATATATATATATGTGTGTGTGTATATATATATGTATATATATATATATATGTATATATATATATAAAATAATTAACCAACTATATTATGAAGGAAAATTGAAGTCTAGGATTTATATATGCATTTTTGTCAAGAACTGAACAATCAGCTGTGAAAACTGAATTGTTTAGAGCTCTGACCATATCATAACATCATGTCGACAACATCTCACTCAAGCGCTCAGGCACGAGGAACAGGACTCAAATGCACAACTCAAGCCGACCAATGCAGGAAAAGGCTCAAGGCTGGTTTAATAACAAAAAAAGAATCTCAATGCAAAAAGATGAACAAAAGGTGTTTTCACAAAACAAACAAAAGACACATAGGTTAATTCTTCCTCACAAAACTAGGATATCAAAGCGCACTCAAAGGTTAACTAGGTAGACAAGACAGTAATGCAGGACTGACATGAAACACGAAGGTCACAAGACAATCTGGCACAGGACAAGGGAAGAGCGGACTACATATACAGGTAACAAGGAACAGGTGGAGACAATCAGGGCGGGGCAGACAATCAGACAGGCGGGAAAAACACCAGGAAGCCAGGGGTCTGAAACAAGAGGAGAGCGAGGGTTTCACAATAAAACAGGAAGACGCTTGACGCTAGTGAAACAAACTGCTTAACTGACACGACAAGACATAACAGTTCTTCAGTGTTCTTTAGTTTATTATTTGACACATATATGTAAGGAATTGTTTTAGGCAATGTTTAAGCTAGAAAAAATTACTCACTAAGTTGTATGAACTAGCATGGTTTTATGTGAAACCAAAAGGTTGATATTCATGACTACTTTGGTTATGTCATGGCAATGCAACAGATCAATAAAACGACATCTGTGCATGGATACTAACTTATCACCACTAACTACAAACTTATAGCTAAGCTACTCTCAGAAATAACAGCAAATTTAGAACACCACTGACGTCAAAAAGAGAAAGCATAATGTCTCTCTGAAGTTGACTTTGTTCTTTAATGTGGGCTTTCTGATGCTGTCTAACCACCATTTTTTACAATTTATGTAACATTTTTCTTTATGTGGCCACAATTAATTTCATTTCAAGTTCTATGATGTTGTGTTGTTTATGTCATATTTTACTGTCCGCAAAAATCCAACAATCACCACAAGTAAAAAAAAAAAAGTGTATAATATTAGAATTGGATCATAGTCGGTGTGAAATGCGCAGTATTTGTATTGTCTCTGCCCTGCAAAGGATGTAAGACTCAGCCTAATGAATGACTGAATGGAACGGTCATTTCATTCTGAGCTTTAAAATCACCTGCAGAATTACTGATATTCTCGCCACTCTCAGCTGTACATTGTGGTCAGTGCTATTTAGCAAATGTTAGCATGAACACTGTAAACTAAGATGGTGAACATGACAAACACAACTGACGTAGTCATGGTGATTGAAGAAGCATTTAAGTCATTTACATCAATAAAAGTAGCATTACCTCTCTATAGACCTACAAAGCATTAAATGGTAAGGCACCATCTTATCTTAAAGAGCTCATTCTAATACCGCAGTAGAACACTGTGAATCCAGAATGCAGACTTACTGGTGGTTCCTGCAGTCTCTAAAACCACAATGGGAGCCAGAGCCTTTAGTTATCAAGCTCCTCTCCTCTCCTGTGGAACCATCTTCCAGCTATTGTCCGGGAGGCAGCAACCCTCTCTACATTTAAGAGCAGGCTTAAAACTTTCCTTTTTGATAAAGCTTACATTTAGGGCTGGCTCAGGCTTGCCTTGGACCAGCCCCTAGCTATGCTGCCATAGGATTAGGCTGCAGAGGGTCTTCCAATGACACCCAAACCTCTGTTCATCTCTCCCTCGCCATCTATCCTATTTTGAAGGGTCTCTCCTCAGGTGTCATGTGTTGTTTCACATCTTGTCTTTGTGGCTGTTTATCAGTTTCGCCTGTCTCTCATTAGCGTTACCTCCCTAGTAAATTTAAATCTGTACTTTTCCCTCACTCATTGCCAGTTGCTCGTTGTACCTTATGAGTCATGTTTTCCAGTGGTTTCCAGTATGTCTTGACAATTGCTTTCTTTAACCTGGACCTGGCCTGTTTTTGGACCTTCGGATACTTGCTTGCGCCTTGTTGGATTTGTTTGCATGTTTGGACTGCCTCTGATGATCATGATTTTGACCCTTGCCTATCTCATCATCCTGTAAACCTTTGCTCATTGTCATTTTGTAATCACTCATTTGAACTGCACCAGCTCTGCTTTTGTAGTCTGCATTTGGCTCCACTTCTTGTTTCTCTGTACTGTGCTTGCTCAAGAGTGACAGCTTTCCGCTCTCTCTCATATTGGTTTCCTCTTAACTTCACACTTACTGTATAGATGTGTCTGTTATCTCTGTTCTTGTGGGTTATGTCCTTACGTGTATAACTTGTAGCTGTGTCAGAAAAAGTGCAATAAGTGGTATCTAACCCTGTTAATTCCCATAGGTGACTTTCCAGTGATTCAGACAGTTTGGCCTTTTTGGCTCTCCGTTACTTGCTTTAAAAACTTACAAAAAGGGATAAGATAAAGATAAAAACTTTATTAATCCCACACCAGGGAAATTAAATTGCTACATACAGCAAACAATAAAAGATAGACGGAGGAAGACCAAAAGAGTCAACAAAAGAGGTATACAGAATAACAATAGAATAGACTATGTATATGTACATTATATACAAAAAGTATGAGAATACTGCTGCCACAGGAGTACAAACTGTATGCTGCCTTCAGATTAATAAGAATTATAAATAATGTTAATACTATTGCACAGAAGAAGGAAATACACAAAACAGAAAAAAGTAATATTGCACAATATGTAAAGGAATGATTTTTGGATTTGCTTGAAGCTGAAAGGCTGAATCTGGTGATATTTTAGATTGTTGTTTTAGTCAACTAATCCCATGTGTTGGCGACAAATTACGTTGTGTGAGTTCATTACCGTGAACACACACAACGTAATTTTGACTCTATCCCACATACATTGTCCTGCTGCCCAAAATACTCTCGAGTACTATATGGTATGACAGTGTCCAGTTGTTTTCAGAAACTACTGAGGTTTCATTAACGTGAAACTTGACATTAGTGAGCTATTTTAAAGATGTATGTATTCAGTAGGAACTGGGCTTGGGGCTGAGAGCCACGGACAGGGTAGGGAAGTCAGAAAGTATTGTGAGAAGGACATTGTTGCTTTGAGTCTTCATCCGATTTGACAGTAAAAGCAATGTTAAATGCTGTCGGCCTATTCAACATCCTTTTAAAATCTTTCAAAACTAACTGATGTGTAATATAATATTAACAGCTTGTTTGTTTTTTAAAGCAGAGTGAGTGATACTAATCACGATGAGTGAACTGATTTTCATGTATAAAATTAGAGGAGTGCCCCCTAAAAAAATTGTTTGACACAACCCTTCCAGAAATCTTGCAAGCTTGAAATGTGTCAGTGATGCTATATACTGGCTCAAATAACACATTTGTGTGACAGTGGTGTGAATGTCACAAAGTCGCAGCCTCTGAACAGGCCTGTTGTGTGAGTGTGTGTGTGTGTTATGCATGCATGTGTTTCCACGTGTGTGTGTGTGGCTGTGCTTGTGTGGCTGAGGAGTGAAGTCACAACGGAATAATGCAATATAGCAGAGTCATTTCCTGTTGCTCCGTGTCTGACACACATAATCTGCCTCTGTGTCTGGTCTTTTACACGTTGCCTGTTTTCACAGTGACGCTGTGATTCAGATCAGCTTTCAGGCAGCTTGGCCTGTTGAACACGACTGCAGCTGAAATATAAAATGATGCTTTCACTTAATATATTAAAAGGTGTGATTCACACGCACACACATAACAAATCATACACATTAACAATGGGTGGGGAATGGAGAGAGAATGAATGCAATTATATCATCTTACATAAATACAAAAAATGATGTTTGTGTAATCATTGCCACTAAAGTAGTGTCTAGACGTGACAACAGCATCCAAAATATTTGTTAAAAAAAGATTATAGTAATAGCTATAATAGACATATGACTAATAATAAACTAGTATAGTATATGATGTTGTAAGTCGAGACTAGAAAGCACAGAGACTCGAGGGAAGAAATCGAGTTAGTAAAAAGCGTAACATTGGACTTGTACATTGGACTTGGAACATTGGAGTGTGTACAGATGAAGAGGAGGAGAGAGGAGTTTACTGTATAATGGGACATTCCCTGGCAGTCTAAACCTACAGCCCTAACTGTAAGCTTTATCAAAACACGATAACATGATCAGATGGTTCCACAGGACAGGGGCTTTGACAGCAAAAAGCTCGAGCTCCCATTCTGTTTTTGGAGGCTTTAGGAACACTAAATAAGCCTGCATTCTGGGAGCACAGTGTTCTAGTGGGGTAATAGGATGCTATGAGCTCTTTAAGACATGATGGTGTCTGATCATTTGGGGCTTTAGAGGTAAGAAGTATTCTCAGTTCTATTTTAGATATTCAAGCCTGAGTTTTTTCAATGCTATGTGTGAGGAAGGCAATCATTGAAATATGTTTTATGTGGGAGTTAAAGGACATATCTTGATCAAAGATAATTCCCAGATTCTTAACAGTGGTGCTGGTGTTAAGGGCCAAGCACTGTAACTTCTTTAGTTTGTCTGAGTTTAATAGCAGAAATTTGCAGGTCATCCAGGTCTTCATGTCCTTGAGAGTGGAGGGGAGTGTTTCCTAATAATATTGCCTAAACGATGCATATATAGGGTGAATAGTATTGGTCCAAGCACAGAACCTTGTGGAACACACCTTAAAAATTCCAGTCTTTGTAATAGAATGTGATGGTCAGTGGTGTCA
The DNA here is from genome assembly GCF_017976325.1 of Chelmon rostratus. Taxonomy (NCBI): domain Eukaryota; kingdom Metazoa; phylum Chordata; class Actinopteri; order Chaetodontiformes; family Chaetodontidae; genus Chelmon; species Chelmon rostratus. Next base: position 1,245,963 of record NC_055668.1, on the reverse strand, counting down.
AATGCAGCACTAAGATCTAAGAAGGTGAGCACAGAGACAAGTTCTTTGTCTGATGCAATTACAAGGTCATTTGTAACTTTGACCATTGCTGTCTCTGTTCTATGATGCACTCTCTCAAGGATTTTAGAAAGAAAGTGGAGGTTAACTATCTGTAGTTGGCAACTCTGAGCTCTCCTCTCTCTCTTTTGCCTGGTTGTATTGGTGTCTGCACCGACTAGTGAATGAATGAGGTATGTTGTAAACTGTGATACAAGAGATGCATGCGACATGATTTTAACAAACCTGAATTCTTGCTCTCATTTTAGTTCACCTCCAGTGCTGTGGGTACTCATTGTAAAGCTGAGTTAGCTTGTGCACATTTTTATTAAGGTCATTGTCAGCTGCTGTTTTGCCATTGTTCTAGTGTTTGCCTCTGTTACTGATCTGCTTTTTCTGTAGCCTTAACTTCCCACCTGATGAAGACACTGGAGAGGATTATACTCAACCAGCTTCGTCACCTGGTGAGCAGCGAGCTGGACCTCCTACAGTTTGCATATCGACCTTGCATTGGTGTGGAAGACGCTATCATCTACCTGCTCCATTGCTCTCTTTCCCACCTGGAGAGCACTGGCAGCACAGTGAGGATTGTGTTTTTTTACTTCTCCAGTGCTTTCAACACGATCCAGCCGTCAATGCTGAGGGGGAAGCTGGAAAGTGACGGAGTAGACTGTCACCTGGCTGCATGGACCATCGACTGCCTCACCAACAGGCCGCAGTATGTGAGGCTTTGCGACTGTGTGTCGGATGTGGCAGTTTGCAGCACCGGGCCTCCACAGTACTGTGCTCTCTCCTTTCCTCTTCACCCTCTACACATCGGACTTCAGACACAACACAGACAACGTGAATGATGATGATGGTGGAAACCACGACTCATTTCTGCAGAAATAAAGTGGAGAGCCTCCTGTGAGGATCAATGTTCTGTCATTCACTAAGAATGGAGGGTGTTGCCCTTTAATTGAGAGCGCGGCTGTTGGAATGTTGTCTGTGGGAAGCAGCTGTGTCTTCAGGTCTGCAGTATGATAATCAAATATGGAAGCATTGCATGCTCCCCTTGTCTCGTGCAGCCTCCTGCACAGCCCCTAAAATACTCCATTATTAATATCAATGTTGCAGAATCTCCCACTTGTTGAGATCATGTCTCATCTATACGCCAGGTCCTTCTGCTCTCAGCCGGGCGGGACTAAGCTGCTTCTCTGTGCTAAACCTCATTCAACCTCTGACATTTTAACATTTTCACTGGAGATGAGATCTGCAACAAAATGTTATCAGAGAATATTTCACACTTAAAATTTCAACGTTTAAAGTTTCATATTCCAGTTCTGACATTTTTCAAATATATTCTGACTTGAATTTCAACCCCTTCAGCAAGAGCCACAATTATCAGACTCAGTGTTCAGTGACGTGATTTTCCAAACTAGTTGTTGTGCTCAGGTGAGATCAGATGTGAGGTATATTTGATTAAATTACTAGTTTTACTAAAGCGTTCACAGGTTCACGTTCAGACTCCTGATTGTGGTTCGGTTACCGATTATTAGCAGTTACAGAGGCCGACAACCAATATTTGGAGCCGATATTCATTTGCAGTAAAAGTGTAAAAATTGGCGTAAAAATGTTGAATAATACAAACACTGAACTTGGTTTAAATGCCTAAAGCATGTTTATTTAACCAGACAAATAGAAAATAAATAGCTCCAGAAGTGCATGGAGTTCCTAGAGTCAGAAGCATCTCTTATAAAGTTGAATAAAAACTTAAATAAAGAGCTACCTGAAATGTTTCCACAGTAAATAAAGTAACATTTAAATATAACTGAAAGGACTGATGATATCAGCAAGTCTGTCCAGTATTTCACTCTTCACACCCTTTGAGATGACCATCACAGTTCCATCCTGAGCATAGGCATCATTTGCTGCACTCAGCTGAAACTCAACATTATAGGAGAAAGCTGGAATAACAAAGGGATCAGGCCATTCTGCTGAATCACAACTACTTGGGGATCCAAAGCTTACAGTATGTAGTGTTGAGACAGAAACCCCTTCAGAACATTTGAACAAAACTTTGAGTGTGGCTCGTTCATTCGGTAGGTAGCTGATTCCCAAACTGTAAAATAAAGTTCCCTCTGAGACCCAAAGTGTTGCGCAGGTTTGCACACAGCTCATCAACTGATGGGGTAATAACTCAGAAAAGCATCATTGAAGTGTCAGTAACAGCTGAAGCATGCTGAAGAAAATACAGAACAATATATTATCAGGAAATAACCACTGAGAGTGAATCAAATAGAAGTTGTACAAAAATAAAAATGTACATAAGAAACCAAAAACAGATATAAACACAATATAATTCAACAATGAAATGGGCATTTATTGTGGAGTATCTACACTGATCCTGATACATCATCCAGAGAGTAAGTGTGTCTATAAATGTGCAAAACAACACTCCCCAATCAAACTTTCCCTTAATGCACCCTGTAGTGCGTAATGCGTCCCTGTAGTGACCAGCAGCTTTCCTTCCACACGATATACAGCAAGAGGGGTGTAGTCATTCAGATTATAAGGATCAACAACTATTTCAATCAGCATTTACATTTCCACTTCATGAACTGGACATGCTTGTTCACGTCTGTAACAGAAACAAACTGCATTACACTGTAAACCCTGATTATGGAGCAGAACTCGTTGCCTCTATTACATTGAGTACAGCTAGCTTAAACAGCTTGATCAAATTTCTTCAATCTAACTATTTCCTTGTCCTCTCCCATTTTACACCCTTTGCTGTTCATAGAGACAGAAAACAACATTAAACAAACAAAAGTATGCAAAATGCAATGGCAACGTGCACTTTAGGCTATATGGCTAAAACCTGAGTAGAACAGCAGGATGGTATCTTTGGTGAAATATAATGCCATTAACCATTTATGAGCCCTTTAATTCTAAAACTCTAAAATGTAAATGTGCAACCATTAACAATATATAAATTGGTTCACCTAAAATAAAGTGCAGCTATTTTTAAAACCAAACCTCAGTACAAAGGTACACTGCAGTCTGAGCCACCCGACTGAAAACCTGAAAATGGAAAAGAAAGAATGCTTTTGGCTATCTGGCTAAAACCTTAACAGGACAAGGGGGTACCAACATTGATGAAATATATTGATGTCACAAACTGTTAATGAACCCTCTAATTCAGGGTAGATGTGATAGAGCTGAAATATTGTTCAAGTGAGATATGCACATCAGCCTTTTTCTGGTAACTCCTCAATGTCAATGTGAAATAATTTTCCATCAAAGTCTGAATCTTCATATTGCAAACTGAAGTCAAAGTCTAGTTCCAACTGCTCTTTCATTATTTTAATCAGCGCATCAACAGAGGCTGGACGTGAACTTAGTTTTAATTTTCTAACCTGGTCTGGTGCAACAACACGAAGGATCATGGGTTGTGGTGAGGATGCAGCTGCCATTGTGCTAATGAAAAGAGGCATTTATGATGTTCAAAGGTTATTAAAATATACAGATCATGAACCAGTGATGCTCATAACTGCCGAAAATTAGGAGAGCAGATCCGCTTTCCTGCATGCGGCATGTTACTGGTTTTACTGAGTGATGTCACACACATGCAGTAATGTTGAAACAGTTGAAGTTAATCAAAAATTAAAAGTTTTATTAACTCAAAAATAAAAATTTTTAAAAAATGACAAAAGTAAAATCAAAATATTTAAGTTAATAGAAATGTTGTACTGCCATTTCTCCCCGCTAGATTTCCAAATGGTTTAAAAATGTATTGCTTACATTTAAAGGTCTATAATGGTCTTGTCCCATTTCTGATCTGTTGACCTGGTACGTGCCCCCTTGATCATTAAGATTGGTGGATGGAGCCCTGCTGGTTCCTCGCTGGTCTCGGTTTATAAGTGAGGGTGATGGGCTTTAGCTATCAGACCCCCACACTATGAAACTTGCTGCCTCCCAATGTTCCCTCTAAGCTGCGCGCTTGTGCAATCGCGCACTGCTTGAACATACTCAGCGCACAAGAAAATCTATGCAGCACACAAAATAAAATTCAACAGAAACGTATGAATTAATATCTATTTTTAGAACTGATATAATGTAGTTAATTAGACCAATAATATTGTTTTCTGTACCATTTTGCAACGTAACTCAATGAGCGACAGGTGTCCAGCCAATAATACCATACAGTTCACTTCCGCTACGCAGCCAATCATAGCATTGACAGTGTTTGCATTATGTGCCCTGCCCAGCTAACAACAGTGCAGCGGAGTGAAGAGACGCAAATGCTAAGCCCTTATCATGGCAAAACGAACGGGCAGCGACATATCAACTCATCAAGCCAAGGTAAAAAAGACATGCGGTTCTTTAAGCATCCAGAAATCGTCTTGAAGTGGCACATTTGGACCAGCTGATGCGCACAAAGTCAGTCATCGACCTGGACAAAGTGTACAAGCGTTGGAGAAGCGAGAAGGACAGACGCGAACAATAAGGTAAGATTTAACACAGATTTGTGCATATTCTAGTGACATATATGTATTAATCATTAAATGCTGTTACTATTTGATAATGTATGGGCAGGGTTTCCGCGACATGTAATTCATCGTGTCGCACCGCCACGTCTTCAGAATGATGATTTTTTTTCCAGATTTAAAACAATTTTAAATGGATATATATACATGTATATGTATATATGTATATGTATATACATTGTGCAAAATGTGAGTGTTTTAATGTGAACAAAACTTTATGTCTGAGAGGTGTATATGTGTTATTTCTTCCAGAACATGACCCTCACCCATGCCACAACTGGACCTTACCCAGGCCAAAGCAGGACTCTTCCTATGGTTAAAGCAGGACTCTCACATATAACATACACATCTCATGAACAACGATATTTTTGTCTTTTTCATTTTATGTGGGCAAAATCAATTATATTAAAAGTAAACTAATGAAAATTGCTGCTGTAATTTGATTCTTTTAATAAGCCATGTAACTTGCTATGATCCAAGGTTTTGAACAGGCGTGATACTGGTGTGTGGCCACAGCGTACACATCTGATGTTGCTCACGGTGGTCCTCAGTGTGCTCAGGGAGCTTGTGTGTCTGCTCAGACACATGAAAAATTAGAGGGAACTTTGCTGCCTCCTGAACTCTTGATTCTTTTAAATCTCATCTTCAAACTTTTCTTTTTGTGGAAGCTTTTGGAAATGTTTGATACATTTCTGCCTCATCTGGTTTTATTTTGAGTTTGATTTTGTAAAGCTTTTCTGCTACAAGGTGCTATATAAATAAAGTTAATTGTTGTATTATTATTATTATTATTATACATGCATTTTTTCTGTAGTGTGGAAGTCAGTGTCGTATGCCAACACCTCTGGCATCTTAAATCTCCTGGACTTTTGCCTGAAAGGCAACTCCTTGCTGACATCTTCACCTTCTCAGCTTGTTGACGTGATGATATTATGATTACAGCTCACCTTGGGACGACACACCTGTTGCAATAACTGAGCTGATGTATAAGACTCAGTGTTTTCACCCATTGTCTTTTTTGCACCTTTCATTCATTTTGAATGCTGACCTCCATCCAGTTGCAATGAGAGTAACTCATTCATGTCGACTTGGTTGCGACCTAAGCAGTGTGCATGTGTTTCAGCTGAAAGACTGTGATCTCTGCTCTAAAATGTGCATACAGCCAGTCACACAGATGCTGTCATTAACCTGCACTCGTGCTGATTTGGTCAGCCGGGCTGTCAATCACCGCTGTTCTCAACACACCAAAACAACCACTGGAATATAAAGTAGTCACATCTGTGACCTTTTTCTTCCTCTTTATAATTATAAGACACACTTTGTTTTTTCTGCTACAAGTCCAATAGCTTTATTTCAGGCTGTTAACAATCCTATCTACACAAACAAGACACTTTTGCCACCACCTAATTCCATCAAGTCAAAAACAATTTGTGTCGGGTTTATTTTAAATTTGTTTATTTTATCAAAATGATTCGTTCTTTGGAGTTACATTTCATTTTGTTTTTGGAAAAAAATGTAAAGGTAATTTATGATAAGGAGGGTCATCAAATTTCAAAAAATAGCCTCCTGCTGCTCTTCTTCTTTGTCTTCTTCTTCGTCGTGAGTTGGATGTTTTCTTGCGTCGGTTGTTGGATGTCTTCGTTCCTTGCTGCCTCTTCGTGGGCCCATATTTGGTCTTTGACCAGCAGCATCCGTTCCAGCTCTTTCTTTTCTTTTTCCCACTGCTCTGCTCTTCTGGCCCAACTCTCTGACAGTGTGGACAGCTCCTCTTTGCACTTTTCTCTGTCGTCTGAGAGCTCCTTTCTAAAGCTCTCCTCTCTCTCAGAGAGCTCCTTCTGGTGTCTTCGGTCTTCTGCTGCCAGCCGCTCTCGTAGTTCTTCGCAGGTCGCTTTGCTCTGATTTAGAGCCGACTCTGCGTCAGTCAGCTGTGCCAAGGTGACGATGTAAGCATTGGTTCGAGCTCGTCTTTTCTTGGTGGCCCTGCTGATCTGTTTGTCTTTCTGCATGAGGACCTCTTTCAGCTGGCTCACTTCTGCCTGCCACTTCTCTTTCAGGGCTGTCACTCCACTGGAGGCTTCGAGCTCTTCTACAGAGGCTCTCATCCTCTCAGGTTCGTCTTTGAGGAGGCTCTGATTAAGAGAGACCAACTCCTCAGCTCTCTTTTTCAGGTCCTCCTTTAGCGCCCTGCGCTCGTGGTTCCAGCTTTCGATGGCTTCCTCATGTGTGCGCTTCAGATCGGTGACACGTTGTTGCAAATAGCCGATCCATTCGTCCCTCTCGCCGATCCCCTTGATGGCATTCCGGAGATCGGCCTTTAACTTTTTGTTCTCCTCCTCTGCGCTGGAGAGTTTCTCCCGCAAGGTCCTTCTGTCTTCCAGAGGCGACTCCTGAGCAGAATGAGCAAAAGGATGCCGCTGTCTCTGGTTCGAGGTGTTTACCCATCTGCCACTGTCCTGTCTTCTTGCCATTGTGGTTAATGTTGTTCTGAACTGATGATCTGATGTTCTCAAAAAAAAAGCTAAACTGTCTCTTAATCCAACTAGTCAATATTCCAAAAGTGAGGGACTGGCTTCTTGGCTCTGGGGTGCCAAAGTATAGACAGTGACAGTGACATCAAAGATCAAGGTATGCCCAGATATGGAAGTTGACTCCGCCTTAAAAAGAATGCACTTTTTTTTTTTTTTTTCAAAAGTGCATTTTAAGGCGGAGTCAAAGATACCTTGATCTTTGATGTCACTGTCACTGTCTATACTTAAGCACCCCAGAGCCAAGAAGCCAGTCCCTCACTTTTGGAATATTGACTAGTTGGATTAAGAGACAGTTTAGCTTTTTTTTTGAGAACATCAGATCATCAGTTCAGAACAACATTAACCAAAATGGCAAGAAGACAGGACAGTGGCAGATGGGTAGACAGAAGGACCTTGTGGGAGAAACTCTCCAGCGCAGAGGAGGAGAACAAAAAGTTAAAGGCCGATCTCCGGAATGCCATCAAGGGGATCGGCGAGAGGGACGAATGGATCGGCTATTTGCAACAACGTGTCACCGATCTGAAGCGCACACATGAGGAAGCCATCGAAAGCTGGAACCACGAGCGCAGGGCGCTAAAGGAGGACCTGAAAAAGAGAGCTGAGGAGTTGGTCTCTCTTAATCAGAACCTCCTCAAAGACGAACCTGAGAGGATGAGAGCCTCTGTAGAAGAGCTCGAAGCCTCCAGTGGAGTGACAGCCTTGAATGAGAAGTGGCAGGCAGAAGTGAGCCAGCTGAAAGAGGTCCTCGTGCAGAAAGACAAACAGATCAGCAGGGCCACCAAGAAAAGACGAGCTCGAACCAATGCTTACATCGTCACCTTGGCCCAGCTGACTGACGCAGAGTCGGCTCTAAATCAGAGCAAAGCGACCTGCGAAGAACTACGAGAGCGGCTGGCAGCAAAAGACCGAAGCCACCAGAAGGAGCTCTCTGAGAGAGAGGAGAGCTTTAGAAAGGAGCTCTCAGATGACAGAGACAGGTGCAAAGAGGAGCTGTCCACACTGTCAGAGAGTTGGGCCAGAAGAGCAGAGCAGTGGGAAAAAGAAAAGAAAGAGCTGGAACGGATGCTGCTGGTCAAAGACAAAATATGGACCCACGAAGAGGCAGCAAGGAACAAAGACATCCAACAACCGACGCAAGAAAACATCCAACTCACGACGAAGAAGAAGACAAAGAAGAAGAGCTGCAGGAGGCTATTTTTTGAAATTTGATGACCCTCCTTATCATAAATTACCTTTACATTTTTTTCCCCCCCAAAAAATGAAATGTAACTCCAAAGAACAAATCATTTCGATAAAATAAACAAATTCAAAATAAACCCAACACAAATTGTATTTGACTTGATGGAATTAGGTGGTGGCAAAAGTGTCTTGTTTGTGTAGATAGGATTGTTAACAGCCTGAAATAAAGCTATTGGACTTGTAGCAGAAAAAACAAAGTGTGTCTTATAATTATAAAGAGCAAGAAAAAGGTCACAGATGTGACTACTTTATATTCCAGTGGTTGTTTTGGTGTGTTGAGAACAGCGGTGATTGACAGCCCGGCTGACCAAATCAGCACGAGTGCAGGTTAATGACAGCATCTGTGTGATTGGCTGTATGCACATTTTAGAGCAGAGATCACAGTCTTTCAGCTGAAACACATGCACACTGCTTAGGTCGCAACCAAGTCGACATGAATGAGTTACTCTCATTGCAACTGGATGGAGGTCAGCATTCAAAATGAATGAAAGTTTTAAGATGAGATTTAAAAGAAGCCAGAGAGTTTCATTGTTTTGAGGGTCTGATAGCAGAAGCCCATCACCCTCAGTCATAAACCGAGACCTGTGAGGAAGCAGCATTTCTGCAAAGGCCCACAAATAAAGCAGAAATAGTCACTAAAAGGTGATGTTAACTGTAAATTGACTGGCTGTTGGAGGCATACAGCCATGAGGCGGCAATTCCAAGTTTGTTCTGTTGTGATCGGCACAGAATCCGATGTTAGAAGCTTCTAGATGGGCTTCCCTGTGGGTTGAAATACACGATAGCTGAGGAATTTCATTTATTTTCCTTTTCTTTAATATAGCAGCTCCTTTTTGTAACATAATTATTCATGGACGGGCCTGTGGTGATGATGAAATCTCTTTTTAAAACTAGGAGCAATTGTACTCAGTTAAGAGTAGAAAGTGTGTGTTACATACGGAAGCAAATCAAATATTACTTTAACAATAATAATGGTAATTAAAAAAAAGATTGCTTCATATGGCTTTTTACTGTACTGTATAATGAACTAAGTGGCATACCACGCTCAACACTGTATATCATAACATTGGGCAGCTCATGTGTCTAGTTTAAAAAAAAAAAAAACTTTGTGTCTGTTTAGTGTTTTGTGCAGTGAGCAGACAAAAACATATCACTGAGAATTCAGCCTGCTGCTCCAATTATGGAAAAGTCATTGAGCTTCAATAACATCTGAAGGGACTGGTGTGCACCCAACGATGGATATGCAAAAGAAATGCAGTGAGAAAAGAGTGAGACTCCAAAAAAGATGAAAATGACAAAACACAAACTAGCACTTTGTTTTGAATCCTGACTGCTGGGGGCAAAATGGTGCTCCTGGGATTGACAGAACAAAGGCTGACATGTGCACAAGAACAGTCTGCGTCAGAATTAGCAGTGTATTAGAGATTGACAGATATGGGTGTTTCAGTACCCATACCGATTATTAGCAGTTACAGAGGCCGATAATCGATATTTGGAGCCGAAATTCATTTGCAGTAAAAGTGTAAAAATTGGTGTAAAAATGTTGAATAATACAAACACTGAACTTGGTTTAAATGCCTAAAGCATGTTTATTTAACCGAACAAATAGAAAACAAATAGCTCCAGAAGTTCATGGAGTTCCTAGAGTCAGAAGCATCTCTTATAAAGTTAATTAAAAACTTCCATCATTTAAATATAACTGAAATGACTCCTTTGTTTTAAGTTCTAACACAACAAAAACTACATGGCGTTAACAAGCTCAGCAGTAACTCTTGTAAAGTTAAATAAAAACTTATATAACAGCTCCCTGAATTTTATACACAGTAAATAAAGTAAAATTTCACAACAACTGAAATGACTTTCAGATAAATCACTCCTGATTTCAGATCATAGGACCAGAAAGCTCACAGCAACGTTAGTAGTTAAACTCACATTTTTCTCTGCAGACAGACATTCTCCCATTGAGTCTGCTGAGCGTTTAGAGCAGGACCAGCGAGCTAATGTTATGCTAAAAGCTAGTCAGCCTTCATCTCAGTGTGCTTCCCTGCAACAAAACAAGACTGAATTGAATTTCTTACTCTCTCACAATCACACACAGAAGCTTCTACTATCACAGACTGTTTCTACATCAATATTACAAACAGCATTATTTCAAATGATTCACAGACAATGTCTTTTGTTTAAAAAGACATTGATGTGTATTGTGAAATATTTCATTTTATTTTGAAGGAATTCTTGGGGAAAGAGGAAGTACTGATTGAAAAGAGGAAAAGAGGTGTAATCCTGGTCTGTAATGGGTCAAAAGGTGTGATTGATGGGTCAGACAGGAAGAGAGAGTGAGATTGTGCGATGCGGAGTTTTTTTTAAGAAAAATAAAGAAGAGGAAAAAAGAACGAGATGTTGGACGACGAGTCACCTGGCGAGTAGCATGTAATTGAGAAGTAGTAGTTTCAGTGTCTAGAAGAGTGTTGGTTTAATATTCTGGGACTGGATAACTGAACGTGACTGAACAACTAGAGACACCTCCACTCGGAGTTTCTGTACTGTTGTGAACGAGTCGGATTCGTAGCTGCATCGGAGTAGCTAGCATCGCTAGCAGAGTGAGTGTGCTAATGGTCTCCGCGCTGTGGAGCTAAAGCAGCTGCCGCTGTGAGCAGAGCATCGCCGTTTCCTCTCGGACTGTGAGGATTCGTCTGGATCGTTGCCAGTGTGAGACGTCGGTCGGATGGACGTTGCTGTGGACCACCTGTGGATTGCCCCGCACTCAAGCTTCATCTCTCAGGCCTGCAACGTGCTTTGTTTCGGGTTTGCCGGCTGTGTGTATGTGTGTGTGCGTGGTGTGGGCCCACTGAATGTGAGTTATTACAGAGGGAATACAATTATTTGAGTGTTTAAACAGTACTTACAAATGGTTTAAAGGTTCATTTATTCAAATTTTGGGGGTAATTTTATTTAGAGTCAACTAATTTTATTTAAACTTAAAAGATATTTCATTTATACTTAAAGGGTGATTTCCTTGATATTTAATAAGTATTTTCTTTGAGCATAAAGCATAAATATTGGTTTGACAGTGAATCTGATTCTTTGTGCATGAATTGTTTCTGAATACCAAGAGAACAAGGACACGAAGATATTTTTCCATGAAGTGTTTGTTTGTTACATTTAAGTGTAAGTAAATAATTGATTATTGATTTTTTAAACAGAGTCTGGTGTAATATTTGTTATCATTTCTTGAGTTAAAGGTGTAGTTAGTAATCTTTTTGCCAGTGGGTTTTCATCACTATTATTCTCATTTAGGTTGTTGGCATTAGATTAAAGAAACACAGGACAATCAAAAAATGAATACTAATCAGGGGAGAGTCCCGTATATTATTTCAGAGAGTTTATTGCCAGTTACAATAGGTTTATTTACGAACTCAGGGCCCCTCTCTGCTGTTCTCGGGAGAAGTGGGCTACATATTGATCTACAATCTCATCCCAGCTGAACTCATCGTTCACAGACTGGAGCAACCAGAGGAAACAGTCACACAACAGCCAGCGGACAGAAAAATAACATTTACAGATCCAAAGAACCAGCAGCTGCAGGCCCTCAAGGCTCAAAAGGTGAAGCGTAAATGAAATCATCTGCCCAGAGATGTTCCAGTCCTGTAGTCCTGCAGTGCAGAGGGTTGGACATCGAGGTTTTCTGTGTCTTTCCTCTGGAAACAAGTCTGAAGTGAAGACAGGTGATGATGGACTCAGAGGTCATGACCCTCAGTCTTTGCGTCTGTGTGTAAGACAGGATAATCACAGTGTACTGCACTGTGTGTACTTTGTGACAGTGTGTGAATTGAGCAGTTGGAAAGCTTGAAGCGACTGTTCAGAGCAGAGGTGAAGTCCTTGAACTGAGCAGGAGAGACTAAAGAAGAACATTTAAAGTCCAGTCAGTGGTCGTCAACAGCAGCAGGTCAGGTCCTCCATCTGTGACTGCTTTCCATGATGTTTGGTCGACTCCTGAAATGCTGCTGCTGTTTCTGGTGATTGATGTGTACAACAATCGAATTCTGTAAGATATATTTTCCACAAAATTCTGTGCTGATAGAGCAGGAAAAGTCAGTTCTAGTTGATTTGTACTGTACAAGTTCTGATTCATGTTAACACATATAATATAGGATATATTAATGAATTGAACAGCACTCCAACAGACGGCCATTTGAAAAAAATGTTACAGTAAAAAATTAATGTCTCAAAAGCTGTTACAGAAATTAAAAGTAAAAGCCACAATGAGACACATGCTTTCAATGTGAAAACTGGAATTATGTCTCTGTATGCAAAAATGTGTGAATAGAGGTGATTCAAAAAAAAAACATGCAGAAGAAGGAAAAGAATAAGTATTAAGAAAGAAATGGACTGAAGACAAGTTTGCTTTCAGTTGCACAATAAATGCTTCAGGTGGTGGTTACACCCGTCAGACTGAGACTACACAGAGCCAGAGCAGAAAATGAGGGCCAGTCTGTGGCCTGAGATTGTACCAGTGGTAGTAAATGAAAATAGGGGAGCTTCGCTGTGTGTTCAGTGGCTCTTCACCCTTAGCAAACGCTGCTGTCGCTGGGCCAAACAAATGTAGCGCTAGCTCCCTTCAGTTTAGTTGTTGTGAGCAGGGCAACAATACTGCAGCTTAAACAGAAACATTTCAAGTTGCATCCTTTAAACAGCGGTCTCCAACCACAGGACCAGGACCAGTCTGTAGGTCATTTTATACTGGTCCGCACAAACAGACTAAACTTATTCCATTTCTTATCAGTTATGTTTGTTTTATTTCCTTATTGATCAGTCTGAAAGATGTTTTACTTCCAATTACATCTGTCTGTGCTTCACGCATGTCAAGGCTTGTCTCCGTACACGTGATACCCAGAAGCTCGCTAACATGAGTAAAAAAACATGTCTTTGGAGAGCTTCTTTGCAAAGGGGAAACGGCCCAACAAGGAGACAGAAGAGGGTATGACTAACTGGAAAATGAAAGCTGCATTTAACAGACAGTACCAGGCAGGGGCGTCACTAGGTTTTAAGAACAAGGGGGGCTTAGCCCCCAAGAGATGCACAGGATGTGAGTGAATGTAGTGCACAAGTACAAAACTTCAGCCAACAAAGACTGAGAAATTATTCATTAATATTATTTCAGTCTGTGTTTAATACAGTACAACAACAAACAGAGGTTTGCACAGTAACAGTGTGTTTACATCACTGATGAAAAATGGCTACACTTGCGAGTTACTTGGTGGATGGAAGCATCAAAGAAGGCCGTCTGTTTTTAAGGGTGGCAACTTGGTCTATCACTCTGTTGTGACTCAGATGCTGAAGCTCGTCTTTTTCAATTGACATGACTGCAAGACTGTGAAGTCTTTTCTGACCCATTGTTTGATGCAGCCAGGAATGCAGCCGATGCAGTGCACTAAAGGACCTTTCACACCAGCAGCTGCTTACAGGCACTGTTAGGGCAACTTGGATGGTTGCCTTCAGAGAGGGAAACATGTCTGAGTCAAGGAGGTTGTGACTCCTACACGTCAACAGAGGTGGTGGAGTGATAATTATTAGTGTATTATTATTATCCACTGATGGTAATCATATGTGAATGAGCCCAGCTCCATGCGTGAAGTGAGAAACACGGCTGATGGCTGATGCTCCAGAAGGAAGTCACCCCAACGATAGTGGTAAAAAAAAGAGTGCATACTTAACTCTATAAACAACCAGGACCTTCACAATGCATTTCAGACTAACTAGCTAGCAGCAGCTAAGTAGCAGCGTTCTTTCAGAGCTGGGATGTAACTTTTGACCGCAAAACAACAAAGGTAAGACGTGCGCAGATTGTCTGTAGTGTGTGCGCAAGCCAGGTTTTTGTTTGTCAAACACGGAGCATTTGGTTTATTAACTACATGGGACTTTCTGCTGTCAGCTGGGGGCTTGAGCTAACTAACTGTTGCTACCAGCAGTGATGAATGCTTACTTTCTTGAAAAACCTTATGTCCATCCTTCACCCCTCCGTTCACGCTCTGCTCCTGCCGCTGTGTGCTTCAGAGGGACAAACACAGGCTGCAGTTACCGACTGAGAGCAAGGTCACAGGGAAAACGTGGACTGGATTTCAGTGATGGGGGCGTTCTCTATATGAAAAAGTGGAATGGATTGGATAACGACGCACTGAAGGGGCTCTCTCTACCTTACGCTATGAAATGACATTTATGATCATATTTAAGTGAATAATGACAGGTTATATGATTATTGATTTAAACTCATATTCTAACCACTTTGTATTGAATATGTGGGCATTTTTTGGTTAAAATTATTATTATTATTATTGCTATTTTTAATAAAACAACACAAAATTATTTACGGGGGCTTAAGAATATTTTAGTGGGGCTGAAGCTTAATAGGCCTAATGACGCCACTGGTAGCAGGGGTGCTGAAAAAAAAATAGGGGTTCATTGCAACCGGTGATTCTCACACACCAAGCCGCTCTGCATTATTTGTGGTGACAGGCTATCAAACGAGGCAATGTAGCCTTTAAAACGACTTTGGCAAAGAGGGGGAGACATGAGACCAAGCTCTCTGCATTAAAAGACAAGCCACATAGAGGACATTGAGATGCAATTGTTGTACGGCACAGTCTGAAAAGGCCAAGCTCTTGTTCCTTAAGTCCTCTTGTTTGCACTTGATGTTACTGTCACCCTGAGTTGATGCATTTTGTTGGGGGGGCAGATGGTTTGAAAGCAGAGTGAAGCAGGCTATTTACGTAAAAAGTCGAGAAACCATCCCTCCACACAGGACTGCCAACTTCAATTCTGTCCTTTCATCCCTACCCAGGAGATTTAACAACTATTCACACTTCAGCTTCACTTCACCTCACCTCAGGTGATTTCAATGACTCTTAACGAGTGCTGTTACACAGCCAGAGACATATTCAAGTCTCTACGGTAAAGCCCAGTTGCCCTTGATTCATCCCTCCTTTGATAACCCTGACTTGGATGACGAGGGAATCTTCACAGAAGAATACAGCAGTCACACTCTCCATTTAAGTTCTACACTTAGTTTTGTGCACAACATCATCTGATGCACACTAAAGTGTAAGGACATCATCTGACATCATCTCTGCAGTCTCTGTGCTGCTGTTCACCGTTCTGTCTTTAATGTGCTGCAGAACAGGAACCTGCTGGAAACCGGTTTCAGGGCAGTTTGAATGTAACACATGTTAAAATCTGTCATGTTACCTTGAATCTTGTCAAAGTGAAATGAAGCTCAGGACTGCACTGTGTCCATGTTTTCACAACATGACTTTTTACCAGATTTATGCTTTATAATGTTTGTCAAAGCTTCAGATTGTCTGTTTGATACTCTTTTAAAATACTGCAGAGAATTCTGTATAATTTTTATTGTGATCTGTCAACAGCATTATAAATTTGGAGTGAAGCGTGGTGGCATGTTATCAACATCCAGTGTCTCTAGACAAGTACCTCTGACGTGGATGATGTCATTACCGAACGCCGCGCGCTGTGAGCAGCCAGCCACAACACGGCTAACTCTGCGGCTGTCGGCTACGAACCATAGCTGTGCCAAACTACAGCTAAACTAGCCGACCGCCGGCTCAGAGGGGAATAGCACCGGTATATCATAACAAAATATTGGAATATGAACGAGTTTCACCGCAGATTATGCGTTATATAGAGGCTGCGCATGGATGCCCCGAGTACTCGCATTATACGGATATATGCGCCGCTCCTCTGGGGCTAATTTCTTCAAAACAACTCCAAATGCCACCAAAGTTGTCTGGGTGTCTACATGGGCGTATTTAATGCTACAAATAAGGTCCAGGTTGTAAAAAACAAAAGTTATCCTTTAAGAGAACATGAATCCTAACCTTTGGTGAAATGGGCTTCTTGTCCAACTTTTCAGAAAAGTGCCATTTTCATTGCTTTTCATTCCAGACAGATTTTAAAGGCTTGTTGAATCCCATGTTTTTAACTGGGATCCATCATTTTTCCAAGATGAAACAAGGCCCACTTCCATATGACGAAAGCTTTGCCTCTGTGGAAACTGCACTCATTCCTCCTCTGGATCTTAATGGGAAATCAAGCCTAGAGGCTTTATTATGTGTAGCTCTGGTTGCATCTGTTTTCTTGCAGTTGGCTTGTAAAAACAACAGTCTGAGGCAGCGATAAACACTGTGGATCTAAGGCTGTCCCAGCCCCTCCTGCCCGCCTGCTGCTGCTCTTCTCGCGGTCACTGCTGGACTAACTCTGGGCTGGGCAGGCTGCCCCGGCCCTGACACACGGCTGTGATAGCCGAAGAGGTCTGCGTGTTAACTGGGGGAACTACAGCTCACGATGAATCAGCAGGCTGCTTTAGAAACCAGCCACACATTTAGAGAATACAGCCCGTATGCTTGACTCCTTCCAACTGTTCACTCATAGTCCTTCAGAGTTACCATTTCCCATTAGTCAGCATTCTGATGAACAGTAACACTGATTTAATAAAATTCAGTACATCATGTCTCCCGTTATGGCTTGTGAGAAGCAATGGCCTGTGTGAGCGCAGTTTCCATGGGAACGCAGCATTCGCCATACAGAAGTGGGCGTGATTTCATCTAAACTGGGTTGGAAACATGATGGACGTCACTTAGAAAAAAAAAACTGGGTTGTCTTTTTTCACATTATGGGTTGGTGGACGCTGCAGATACCCCAGCACTGAAAGGGTGGGTTTCTCATAAAATGTCCCCTTTAAGCACATAAATACCTGGGTGACCTGCAATTTTCTGCTGTTAGCTCAGGCAAAACTGAAGATATTACACTTGGCTCTAAACAGGCCCAAACACAATATGTAAAGATATATTTATAGATGTAAAGATATAGATAGCATCACTGCAAGGAATCTGGCAGTTGTCTCTGATCAGGATACTCCCTTTACCTCCTACATAAAACAACCAATGTAGCATGTAAAAACCAGGTACATCCTGTTGCTAAAGATACAGAAAAACTAGTCCATGCATTTGTTACCTCTCGGCTGGATCACTGCAATTCCTTATTTTCAGGATAACCAAATAAATCTCTACAGCTGATCCAGAATGCTGAGGCAAAAAAAGTGCACTGGCTCCCAGGATAAAGGAGAATACTATTGAAAATCCTTCTCATCAACTACAAAGCCCATAATGGTCAGACACCATCTTACCTTAAAGAGCTCATAGGACCCTATGACCCCACTAGAACACTGCGTTCCCAGAATGCAGGCTTACTGGTTAGGAACAGGCTTCAAACTTTCCTCTTTGATAAAGCTTTCTGTTAGAGCTCCGATGAGCTCTGAGCCATTCTGGAGTTATGCTGCTGTACGCCTACACTGCTGGGGAATTTCCCATCATGCACTGAGCTCCTCTCTAACTGTATGCTTTCTGATCCCATTATTTCATGCTACTAACTTGATATCTTCCTCTCCTCTCTGTGACTGCAAGCCGCCTGCTGCTGGTTTTCCTTACCAGTATCACCAAGTGCTGTATCATGGTGGGAGTAGTGGGTCTCTGTAAAAACTACTGTAGAGTATGTCTAGACCTGCTCTACATGAAAATACAATTTGTTGCTATACAAATGAACTTGAATTGGATTTTTACACTTTTACACTGAAAGTGTTTTAGGATTCAGGGCTAATGGGAGGAATGATTACAGCAAGCAAAACCTGTTTCGTGAGGTCACCTGCCTATTCTCGATTATGGATCATTTATTTATAGGTAGATAGATCTAATACTGACAGTCAGCCCTAGATATATATCAACAAAATAACAAGCTGGAACTCCAAATGAAGAGCTGCAGCTAACTGACCTACCTGAGAGGTTGGTGTTGTCAGTGTTCCCCCTTCTGTGTCCTGCATGAAATTCAGCTGCAGTTTCATGATGCAGGCTGTCTCACACTCTACTCCACCCAGCCGGCGTTTGATGGAGGTGAGCTCTCTGTTCTTTTCTTCAGTCCTGGGGCACACAACTTCTACGGTTTATAAAATCTCAGCTGTTAAAAGTCTCTCTGAGTGATAGATAAGAGGTTGCCATAGCAACACATCCTGGCTCTTGGCAGAGTAGTAGGACACCCTCTCACCCAAGCCTGCCCCCTCAACTCATGTTCTAGTTCAGCCTGTGCAAAGACTCACACACAATGCAATGTTAAAGAACTTCTGAACGCTGCAGAAATAGGATGAATGAACGACACTCACTCACTGCACAGGGAGCAAACTGACGGTAAAAAGAACAGATGGCAATAAATTGAGTGAGAAAACTCTTTATTCCTTTAAATTGCATTAGAACTGAAAGTGTTCGGACAGGTTGGACTGTGAGCTATGAAGCACAGGCTGTAAGTATTCTGCCTGCACAGCCCATTATAACACTCTGTGTTTAAAGTTTTTCATATTACAAAAATCTACATGACAGTTATGTCGTCAGGAATAAACTTGCACTGAAAGGCACTAGTTGGTCCATGATTCTACTGTACACTGTAAAAATTCACAGGACTTCACATCCTGTGGAGTATGCAGTGTTCTTCTCTTCTGTCCGACGGGTAGGGGTCAGATCAGACTGTGGTGAAGGTGAATCGAGTGATGTGTCGGTAGTCCTCCCCAGGACGCAGAAGACAGTCAGGAAATGATGCCTGAAGACACACACACAGGTTTCACTGCTATAGAGAACACTTAGAACACTTTGCTAGGCTCAGTAGTATTCAGTATTCTGAATGCTTTATTTTTAAAGAACCCTTTTCTCCTGCAGGATGGTTTGATCGTTCACAGATTCTGATCTGGATTGGAGGAAATCTCTGAGGTCACCTTATTTTGCCTGTTTTTCCAGTCTGGGTCTGTACCTGCTCTGTATGGAAACTGTCCTGAGACAACTTTGGCTGAGATTTGCTGCTATATAAATAAAATTGAACTGAACTGAATACCTTCAAAGGCAGATGCACAGCAGGCTATGCTCCTTCTGGACAATATACTGGCATGTGCAAACAATCACAAAGGGGGTTTAATTTTTTTGTAAATGCAAAGTACTCTAATGAGTAACCTTTTTCAGTAGGTAACACGATAATGTCACAAGTTACTTTTTAACAGCAGTAATCTTGTAATGTAACAGGTTACTTTTAAATGTGTGACCCACCACTGGTAACATTAGCAGAGTTTCTCACCTGACCTTGAGGTCAGAACCTTTCATGGGGATGCCTGAAATACAGACAGGGTGGCAGCAGATTGGTCAGGCTAACACTGCTAATATGTGTGTGGAGGATAATCAATATGAATTCTTATGAAAACATAAAGTGATGTGCATCACATAAAACAACATGGCAGGCTGACATCTCTGTGTGTGGCCCGCTGAGGCCTGGAGGCTGAGGGAGAACTTCTGATTGTCACACTGTCATCACACACTCACAAATTCTCCATTTGCTCCAGCATCTGTGTTGCAAATTATAAACCTGGTTGCAAAAAAGTTGTGACTTTGTCAAATGTGAATAAAAACAGAATGCAAGTAAACTTTACGTGTTGAATATTTTATCACAGACACCAATTAACTTTCTGTGAAAACGAACGTTTTCTTTAAACCAAATTTCACTTTAATGATTAACACATGTGGTTTAACACATCACCTGCTCACTTTACAAAGCTAAACTTAATGGCTTCAGTAATGGCCAATAAATAATCCACTGATGCTTTTATTGTATTATTAGATTATGAGCAAAGTTACATGTACAAAAAAGATATTTCAACCTCCTCAATGATACAATAAACCCAACAATAACTGCTTTTAATAACAGATCACTCAACAACATAAACTCATACAACAACTTTGAGCGAGTGAGTTTCTATCCATCATTGTCTTACCTGGTTGACAGCATCAGGCCAATTCTGTGTCTCCAGGCAGAAGGAGCTGTGCTTCTGATACCTAGCCCCACCCTTTCCTGTCATCGAGCCATCCAGGAAGTTGGCAGTGTAGAACTGGACTCCTGGTTGGCTGGTAGAAACCTCGAGGACACGTCCGCTGGCTGGGTGACACACTCTGAGAAGAAGACAGAAGTTTTCCTGCCATATTAAAAACCATGGAAGGCGTGTAGTGTGTGTAACTGTGTGCAGTGTGTGTAACTGTGTGTAGTGTGTGTAACTGTGTGTAACTGTGTGTGTAGTGTGTGTAACTGTGTGCAGTGTGTGTGTAGTGTGTGTAACTGTGTGCAGTGTGTGTAACTGTGTGTAGTGTGTGTAACTGTGTGTAGTGTGTGTATCTGTGTGTGTAGTGTGTGTAACTGTGTGCAGTGTGTGTAACTGTGTGTAACTGTGTGTAGTGTGTGTAACTGTGTGTGTAGTGTGTGTAACTGTGTGTAGTGTGTGTAACTGTGTGTAACTGTGTGTAGTGTATGTAACTGTGTGTAACTGTGTGTAGTGTATGTAACTGTGTGTAACTGTGTGTAACTGTGTGTAGTGTGTGTAACTGTGTGTAGTGTGTGTAACTGTGTGTAACTGTGTGCAGTGTGTGTAACTGTGTGTAGTGTGTGTAACTGTGTGTAGTGTGTGTAACTGTGTGTAACTGTGTGCAGTGTGTGTAACTGTGTGTAACTGTGTGTAACTGTGTGTAGTGTGTGTAACTGTGTGCAGTGTGTGTAACTGTGTGTAGTGTGTGTAACTGTGTGTAACTGTGTGTAGTGTGTGTAACTGTGTGTGTAGTGTGTGTAACTGTGTGCAGTGTGTGTAACTGTGTGTGTAGTGTGTGTAACTGTGTGTAACTGTGTGTAGTGTGTGTAACTGTGTGTAGCTGTGTGTAACTGTGTGTAGTGTGTGTAACTGTGTGTAACTGTGTGTAGTGTGTGTAACTGTGTGTGTAGTGTGTGTAACTGTGTGTAGTGTGTGTAACTGTGTGTAGTGTGTGTAACTGTGTGTAACTGTGTGCAGTGTGTGTAACTGTGTGTAGTGTGTGTAACTGTGTGTGTAGTGTGTGTAACTGTGTGCAGTGTGTGTAACTGTGTGTGTAGTGTGTGTAACTGTGTGTAGTGTGTGTAACTGTGTGTAACTGTGTGTAGTGTGTGTAACTGTGTGTAGTGTGTGTGTAACTGTGTGCAGTGTGTGTAACTGTGTGTAACTGTGTGTAGTGTGTGTGTAACTGTGTGTAGTGTGTGTAACTGTGTGTAGTGTGTGTAACTGTGTGTAACTGTGTGCAGTGTGTGTAACTGTGTGTAGTGTGTGTAACTGTGTGTGTAGTGTGTGTAACTGTGTGCAGTGTGTGTAACTGTGTGTGTAGTGTGTGTAACTGTGTGTAGTGTGTGTAACTGTGTGTAACTGTGTGTAGTGTGTGTGTAACTGTGTGTAACTGTGTGCAGTGTGTGTAACTGTGTGTAGTGTGTGTAACTGTGTGTAACTGTGTGTAGTGTGTGTAACTGTGTGTAGTGTGTGTGTGTAACTGTGTGCAGTGTGTGTAACTGTGTGCAGTGTGTGTAACTGTGTGTAACTGTGTGTAGTGTGTGTGTAACTGTGTGTAGTGTGTGTAACTGTGTGTAACTGTGTGCAGTGTGTGTAACTGTGTGTAGTGTGTGTAACTGTGTGTAACTGTGTGCAGTGTGTGTAACTGTGTGTACTGTGTGTAACTGTGTGTAACTGTGTGCAGTGTGTGTAACTGTGTGTAACTGTGTGTAGTGTGTGTAGTGTGTGTAACTGTGTGTGTAGTGTGTGTAACTGTGTGCAGTGTGTGTAACTGTGTGTGTAGTGTGTGTAACTGTGTGTAACTGTGTGCAGTGTGTGTAACTGTGTGTAGTGTGTGTGTAACTGTGTGTAACTGTGTGCAGTGTGTGTAACTGTGTGTAGTGTGTGTAACTGTGTGTAACTGTGTGTAGTGTGTGTAACTGTGTGTAGTGTGTGTGTAACTGTGTGCAGTGTGTGTAACTGTGTGTAACTGTGTGTAGTGTGTGTGTAACTGTGTGCAGTGTGTGTAACTGTGTGCAGTGTGTGTAACTGTGTGTAACTGTGTGTAGTGTGTGTGTAACTGTGTGTAGTGTGTGTAACTGTGTGTAACTGTGTGCAGTGTGTGTAACTGTGTGTAACTGTGTGTAGTGTGTGTAACTGTGTGCAGTGTGTGTAACTGTGTGCAGTGTGTGTAACTGTGTGTACTGTGTGTAACTGTGTGTAACTGTGTGCAGTGTGTGTAACTGTGTGTAACTGTGTGTAGTGTGTGTAGTGTGTGTAACTGTGTGTGTAGTGTGTGTAACTGTGTGCAGTGTGTGTAACTGTGTGTGTAGTGTGTGTAACTGTGTGTAACTGTGTGCAGTGTGTGTAACTGTGTGTAACTGTGTGTAGTGTGTGTAACTGTGTGTAACTGTGTGTAGTGTGTGTGTAACTGTGTGTAGTGTGTGTGTAACTGTGTGTAGTGTGTGTAACTGTGTGTAACTGTGTGCAGTGTGTGTAACTGTGTGTAGTGTGTTTAAGTGTGTTTCTGAGGAAAAGACTGCAGCGAACCTGGCAGCATGCCTCTCTGTCCAGGCAGCCCCAGGTGATGACAGACAGAAGTTGTGGTCAAATCCTGGACTTGGAACTTCCTGCAGCTGACGGCCAATCAGAACAGGCTTTCTGAGGTCAAAGGGCGTGCCTTCCACTCCTTTGGTCTCTCCTATGGATAGATTAGATTAGATAATGAGGCACAGTCCATTCTCTGAAAAAAGGTGAAAGAAAAGAAGTGATGTGAATGTAACACATGTGACGAGTCAGGAGCATCATCAGTTCATCCATGTCTGTCCAGACTCACAGAATTTATGCAGTGAATCCAGTGAGAAACATGCTGTCTTCACTTTGACACTATTTTTCTGGAGGAGTTCAGAGGACTGACAGAGAGCTTCATCAGTAACAATCACCTGAGGCTCAACATCAGCACAACCAATGCTTCAAATGTCAAAGCTTCACACACACATCTTTTTTTTTTTACCTATCTGCTGTTTTATTTTGTCTTATCACACGTTTTATTATTTGCTTTTAAATGCAGCACTTTGTGTTGCATTTTATGCATGACTTGTGCTGTATAAACACAGTTTATTATTATTATTATCTTAGCACAGAGGAGCTGTACAATCAGCACAGTTTCAAGGTGGACACCCAAGATTAGTGTCACCAATTCAGTATGAGAACAAATAAATATGGTGTTGAATGATGGCCAGACAAGTGTTTTTTCAAAACATTATGATGTCACAGTGGACCTTTGACCAAATATGACTTTGTGTGAAATTCTGCCATAATTAGCAATTAATTCTTCGTGTATGAAGTTACAGAGACATTTGACCACCAAATCCTTATCAGTTCATCCAATTGTGAAGAAAAAAAGCATTCCTGAGATATTGTGTTGATGAGAATGGGACATGTACAAACGTACAAACGTATGAACAGACAGACAACCTGAAAACATAAGCATACGCCTCTGACCACAGCTGCCTTGGAAATCCACGTGCAAACAGAACTGCTAACCTGAGCAGGAAGTCTTTAAGGACAGACACATTAGTTTAGAAACACAGGCTTTGAGAGATGTAACGCAGCATGTGACTGTCATAGCAGGTCCATGAAAGCACAAACTGATTACTGGTGTCTGAAAACACTAAAAACTGCTGTATAATATAAATAAGGTCACAGCATGTTAGCCAGTGTACAATTCCTCTTTGATTAGTGAAACACATGTTATATCTCGGCAGACATCTTCCAGCCTCGACTCTATCCTCACTGAGAAATCATGCATTAATAATGAACAGGCTGTCCACAGACAGTGTGTACGTGTTAAAGTGTTCTATTTCTCTGACAGATTATTCATCTGCACTCTGACACCCAGAATTTAACTGAGCACTCCTCTGTTCTGTGTCTGCTGCAACCAGCATCACTGAGTTCACCCCAGAATAAAAAGCCTGGGTAATAATTTACTGACTTTCAGTGGCATCGGATTCCAAATGAATGTTTCAATGCAAGCTGTGATTTAAACAACAGGTTTCCACTGTTTGATCATCCAGACTGACGTGGTGCCCACTGTCTCTCTGACCCTGTATGTGCATGAGCACATGGCTGTAGAATATGTGGGATTCAGCACTGCTCTCTGCTTACAGGTGTGTGTATGAATGGGGTAAAATACACCAGGTTTCTTGAGCATACAGGCAGTTTAATTTAAAGGTATTCTCTGCATGTTTTGATCTATGAGGCCTCAGGTTAGGGTTCAGGTCTGACCTCATTGAGCACCAGCTGCCCTGGGAGCAGCCTCAGCTCGAACGAGCCTTATTTTGTGTGGTTGTCTTTCAGGCGACATTGCATTCTAACTGGGACACACAGTACAGCTTATTGGATCAGTAGCTAAGTCTATACTATGCTGCCCAATTTTTAAAAAACAGCTTTCATGTGAAAACAATGTGCTAACGAAATCATTATTTAATGGTCGCTATGTTTTCTACAAGTGTAACATTGTGTGATCAAGCATATCAGTGTTAAACTGTTAGCACAGAGAAGTTAGCTGACATGTTACTTCCACTGTCACACCCCCCATCTGTGGTTAGCTGACACACTCTGCCTGGTGTCAGCTCAGCCTCCTCCTGCTCTCACACAAGCTGCTGCTCCTTCTTTTAATAATCACTGTGACGTCTGACAGAATCAACATGAATACAGGTTCAGGACAGCTGCTCTGCTGCAGAGGACGTGAGAGGGGAGTGAAGGTTATCTTCTTACTGTAAGTTCCAGACTCATACCCATTCAGAGAAGCTGCATTTTGGGCTGAGAGCTGAAAGTGGCCTGGTGTTGACACACATCTGTCACCCTCAAACTATCTTCTGGCTGGGGATTGGACAGAAAGAGCCGAACCTGGGAAACAGCGAGGACCAGCTTGTCAAGACTGAAGTGCAGCCCTCTATGTTTAACTCTGCATGACACAGAAACTGATTGCATAGTTTCAAGTCTTGTCAGCCCTTGGGATGGATTTCCATTCTAACACAGGCTTTGTCATTAGCTGCTCTATCTCCAAGGGAAACCAAAGCTAATTGCAGAGTAATGAGAATGTTTGCCTGACAGAGCATGAAGGAACACACTCCCACACTCATTCTTCCACACTCCTGCATTACCAGAGGAATGACAGCAAACACATACAGTAATTAAAGGTTTCACTCTACAGAGCACACAGTAAAGACACATTCCAGATACACACGCCGCATATGAGACTGAACTAACACTTATCTCAAATTACAACAAAGACAACAGGCCTGGCCTCTGGAAATAGCAACAGAGACAGAGGAAGAGCCAGGAGGACTGCAGAGACACACTGTGCTGTGGAGCTGAAGGAAATGAGCTTGCTGTAAGAGGACGATGAAGAGGAAACACAATGTCTATAAAAATGTTGTCCGGCCTGTGGCCAGCTTCTATATCAGCAGAGGCTGTTTTTTTCAGAACAGACAACGTTTGGTGAAGGAAAACATTACATATTCATGTCGAGGCTGGACAGTTGATTTATTATATCCACTGATTCACTGTCATTAACATGGATGATCTGCACTTTGCACCTTTTCTGTTTGGTGCAGGATAGACGGACAGGAAACAGAGGAAGAGGAATGCTGCAGTTAAAGGGCACGAGTCTAGAACAGCAGGACACCACGAGTTTCTGAGAAACACGATGACACGACAGGCTGAGCAAAAAGTGCTGACTTGTATGTTTACCTGATAGATTTCTCCACTGATATCAGAAACTTTCACTCATTCTATTTAGGTTGGGTAAATAATTAAAACATACTGAAATTGTAGGAAGTAGTATAGAAACCTTATTTTAATTAACCAAAGTCATCATGTGAAAGTATATTTTTTCACAGCATTTAGTAGCATGCTGTAGAAATTCCACAGAGAAACATGAACTTTTGTCAGTGTTAGTGTGTTGTAGTTGACACATCAGACCCAAACCCTAAAGTCATCGTTAACATCTCACTCCTGACACACAAAGATTTCAACAACTTCCTTTCCAGAGAGCGAGCATCCTTCCCCGAACTCTCTGGAAACACCACCATCTTTACTTTGGGAGGCAACAAATGCAGTTCTGCAGAGGCCATATTATCTCTTATTCTACACACAAGAAGATGAAGAACAAACAATGCAACAAAAGTCAAACTAAAACACATGAATTCTTAACTTTCCAATTTCCTCACAGAGCAAACCCAAAGTCAAATACAACAAATTAGGTTAAAAAAATGGTTCAAATGGCTGCCCTGCTCTTCTGATTGAATGTACGCATTTTGATATATGTTGTTAATAAACCTTTCTCTCTATCAAAGTCTTTATATTATTATATTATGTACTGTCCCTTTGCACCAATAAAAAACAGGAGCAGCAGACACATACATCAAAAAATGAGTTCCCGTTGCTGGGTTTGTTTTGATGTGAGAGAACACGTGATGGAAATCTTTTACCTTTAGGAATGGATGTGTCATCCACAGGCAGGTAGGACTCAGCACTGATGGACACTTCATGATCGTAGATGTCTGCCGAACCCTGCACGCACACACACACGAGCACGCACACGCACACGCACACACACACACACACAGACAGACACTTCAGTTCATCTGCCAATTAAACCACTCATCCATCTATTCATTCATCACATTTTTACAACTTCTTATTTCAATGAAATACTCTATGTTATGGATATTCATATGCAGTAAACGAGTCAGAACATCCCCACCAGACGGCAGCAGCAGAGATGCATCTCACAGGTCCAAATACGGCATCTACTATTTGTATCTACGGGGTTACATCCACCAGCAGGTCAACCTCCGCATGGAGTCTGGTAGCTGCTCAGTGAAAACTCTCCTGTTGTGCGTCAGGGGAGTCTCAGAAAACCAAAGCACAAATGTAGTGCACCCTGACAAACAGTTTGTCAGTGCAGGTTCAACAGTCTGTATATAAAAGCAGTATGTTTTAAATAAAAAAATGCATTTTTTAAAACAGTTTTTGTGGATTGTGGATTTCTGACATAAAAAAAGAAATGAACTGCATTAATGATCAGTCATTAGTATCTGACTGACTGATTTGTCTCATAACTTCATGCCCCTGACAGGAAGAATTTCGCTGCTACCATAGAGGTCTTGTCGTGGGACTTTTGGCTCTCCTCACACTCAGCTGGGTGTTTGGAATAAGTTTGCTGTATTGCCTTCTGTTGCTGCAGTCGTCTTGG
This sequence comes from Chelmon rostratus, assembly GCF_017976325.1. NCBI lineage: Eukaryota > Metazoa > Chordata > Actinopteri > Chaetodontiformes > Chaetodontidae > Chelmon > Chelmon rostratus. The sequence continues at coordinate 1,218,435 of NC_055668.1, read as the reverse complement.
AATTCTTACACTTTGTCGTTGTTTGTTGTACATCTCGTCTTTGGTAACCGAACCACTTCCACACCACTGCTGTTGCTCCCTGTATGAAATTAACTTCTCTACCAGCAGCGATGTTACCTGTTGACCTGTTTAATGGTATGATGTCATTTCGTCATTAAGTTGGCATACTACTACTATTAATGTGAATCTTTTTAAAAACACATTCAAAATTATACCAATATTACTGTGAACGATATGATGATGATATGATACAATTTTTCATCTCTTGCTGTTTGAATTGCATCCTTCTTTAATCTATTCTATCTTTTGTTGGAGATTCTTCTGCCTTTGCTACAACAAATACAGCACTGACATACTAGAAAAGCAAACAGCTGATTATGTGGCCTTACCTGTCCAGCCAGGTTGAAGTAGGAATGGTTGGTGAGGTTGATGGGTGTGGTTTTGGTAGACCGGGCTTGGTATTCAGCAGTTAGTGTTTCCTCCTGAATACACAACTTCAATCTTACAGAACTGACATATGCAAACCATTTATTTCTATGCAAAACAGAGGAATCTTTTGTTTTATTAAGTCTGAAAATGTTCTCTGAATTCAGTGAAATAAACACCTGAAAACAAAGTCAATATGACGTGTGTAAGACAGATTTCTTCAGGGAAAAAAACAGTAAATAATGTTCATGATTCAACATCTATCAAACATGGGACCTGTTTCATCTAAGACTGCTTGGTTTTAATTACAAGTTGTTGCCTCAGACAGGCGGTTTGAGGCTCATTACACAGAGCGATTCATGAGCCAAACCTCGTCAGTCAAAGCATCGCACCCAAAAGCAAGGACGCCTAAAGCTGTCAAGTCATGAATCAGGTGTATTTACCTGTAAGGTGTAGGAGACAGAGACCTGGACCTCTCCAGGGTAACCCTGGTCTCCATCTGGACTTGTAAGACTCAGCTGTACACCACCTTCCACTGCTGTAGCGAGCCAGATCGCCTGAAGAGACACACATATAGGTACAGTATTAAATACTCAATGAGATCATAAAGTGCAAGTAGTCAATCTTATAGTTCTAGAATTAGATCAGCTATACTCTTGATATCAGCCTTAGGAATTCTCTATTATGTGGGTGCTTGTGAGAGTGTAGCCAAATATGAATATCAGTTCCATGTGAACAGAGACAGTATCCAGTCACCTCAAGCAGTGCAGTAATAAAAGTTTGAGCCTAATGAGACAGCTTGATGTCTTATCTGTGTGTGTGTGTGTGTGTGTAGTGTAGTTGATAGAGCTGACTGAGTAATCTCAGTAATTAGTCAGTGCTGTGTACAGTGTATTACAGGCATTCGTGGTCTGAAGGGTCTGAATCCATCGGACACTGGTGATATCTTGACCTTTCCTCTCACACCACCAGCAGGTAAAAATGTTCTTATATCTGGTGAATATCTCAACATCTAATAGATAGATTGGAACACATGTGGTACAGACTAGAGGTGGGCAATGTACTGGTTTCGTCACCAGTGTCATGTTCTGCCACAACATGGATTTTGCAACACCGTCATCACTGTGATAAATGTCTCAGCATATTAAAAATGATGTGCTTTACTGTGGCTGCAATAACATGCGGGTAGAGGGCTAACAGCGTACTCACTAGCAGTGTCTGAAAGGCTATCCCAGCAATTTACTAGGCACTAAGTGTGAAAGAGGCGTAAATCTTACCTTATTGAAGCCCCACAGCCCTCCATGCAGTGCATTAGGTCCATTGTTGATATCTAGTTGGTACTCTTTTCCCTCCACTACAAAGTGTCCCCGTGCAATCCTGTTGGCCACGCGGCCCACCACAGCTCCCAGGTATCGCTTATCTGACAGATAACCTGACAACACAACCAACACAACACTGGTTATTCTGATTCCCCTCCACCAGCTTAATGCCTGGCTTACATTCACCACTCTTACTCTCCCTCAGCTCTCTCCAAAATGCTTTCATTTGTAACTGCCAAGGCAGCCTCCATAATTCTCAACCAAGAAAGAGGAAGAAAAGCAGGAAGAAAACAAAAAAGCTTGCAAAAAAATACCTCAAATCCCCCAGACACACACAGACTAATACGATCACATGACCCCTGCGTCTTGCAAAATGTGGTCAGTAGGTAATCTGAGTGGAATCTTTACTTTACAAATGACAGACACCGATCACAGATGACCTCTATAATAACTATAACTCACTAGAGGTCCCCACTTACCATGAACAGTGATGCAAACATTTTCTGTTTATATTCTGAAAGCCACACGTCAGGATCCCATTAGTGCAAAAGTTACTCAGTTTCTACATTTCACTTCTGCAACCAGAGAATTTTCCCTCAAATCCTTTCCTGTGTGGAGCAGCCCTGCAAAACATTTCCACAAAAGTGCCCAGCCCACGTAATCTGCTCTACTCAGACACAACACACAGAGCAGTCAATCATGATCTCATCCTGAAATCTAACCATTTCATTTCTTTTGGCTCTTTTGATGCAGTCTATAGCTAGAAGCAGGTTAGGGTTAGATTTTTTTCCTTCCTACCTTCCAGGTCATCGTAGCCCAGGACTATGTCTTCTATCTGACCATCCTTATCTCTGCTGTACACGGACCTGATGATGGCCCCCAGAGTGAGAACCTCCACCCGCACCTGAGGGGACTGCAGCACCCACAGGTCCACAGCGCCTCGGCCGGACACCTCTCCCCACTGCCGATGGCTCACCTGAGTCATCCTGGACCTCACAACAAGCACGGGACAGGACATCAGCTCAACATTATGGTTCAAACGCTTTCTCCTACAATCCCATCCTTCAGCAAAAGTCACATCTGCATCAGCTGACATGGTTATTAGACCACAGAGAGAGAGACATCCTCAGAGATATTCTGACCACAACAGCTGACTGTGTGCCTGCATGTGGAGGCTGCAGACTCCACACAGCGTGTCAATCTACAGTGTTTAGTACTTACAGATGCACTTAATGCGCCAAGCGCCAAAATACGTTTCAAATAACACATTCACTCACCCTTACCCAAACACACACGAACACAGTTGACCTTTGGACGGGTCCAACACTTTGTTATTATGGTCTGTTACCTGCTCGCGGACCGGTGCTAGCTGCTCTGCAGGTGGACTACTGACAACCAACGTGTCGCAGCAAAGATCGATTCTGACAAGTCGATAAACGCTAAAACCTACGTTCATCCACTCTGTCGCCTCAGAACACCACAACTTTCTCCTCCTCCTCCTCCTCCACCACCTCTTTCTTCTTCTTCGTCTTCTTTTTCCTACTTCTTCTTCTTCTTCTTCTTCTTCTTCTTCTTCTTCTTCTTCTTCGACTTTTTTGACGATCGCAAACCACAGTAAACGGTGCGCTCTGCCACCTACTGCACCGGACTGTGTGGACTGACGACATTAAAGATGAATACAGATTAATTATAAAATTCCTTCCCTGCCTCTGATAGGCTGCTATTTATTTACAGTAAATGCAACACGTATCTATCAAATGGTCATGAAATGCTTAATTCCTTCCTTCATTTATAACTGCTGTAAAATGGCAACAGCTAATTATTTCATGTACACTAGAACTAGATACCAAAAACAGGTTTTAAAACCGGTCTAGAATGTTGTCCTTTTGTATACATTTGGATTTCAAACCTTTGAACATGTGGCAACACTGTGAGCAAGGAGAGAAAAGAACATTTGAGAGAAGCAAACTTCAACTGCACATCACAGCATTTCTTTGAGACTGCTTCCACCAACCAAATGTTAAAGTAGACAAGACTATAATGTCAATGGTCACCTGTAATACCACCACATAAATGCAATTTAATGAACAACACCAAATCTCAAATGTCATATACTGGGAGAGCAAACCTGATGTTACAGATGATCTATAAAATGAAATGAACACAAAAGAATCATGAAGTGTATCAAGCCTGTTAGCACTGACAAACAGTTAAGTATGCAAAAGATGGTTAAATGGATATTATGAGGATAGACAGAGATAAGTTGCTCATTATTGAGGTCGACTGATAAAAATAGCTTCAGTTTCAGTCTTTGGCCAGAAGGCTCTATGCTACTGAAACACTTTCACCTGACATAGATGTCACAATGCTCAATGTTTGTGCATTTCTATAGGAATGCAGTGAGGACCCCAGTGCAATGATGGCTGGAAACTGAATGTTTCAGAAAATGTATTATTTTGGCCAACAAACACTAACAGGACTATCTATTTCTACTGTCAACCATCAAACTACAGCAATCAGAACTGACATATTCTACTCTGTCACGTAAAATCAGATTCAAGGTTCAAAGGATGTTGGCTCAAAGTTCCCACTGGTGGAAGCCCTCCACACTACTGTGGACAGGGCACAAAGAGAGCACTCTGGATAGCCCCCCAGCTGCTCCCAGAAGCAGGATCAGCCCCCTGGAGGCTGCCGAGTGCACTGCAAAGATACAGAAGAGAGAGAGACAGTTGAGATCTAATGGTTATTGATTGTTTATTGAAACTTAAAAGAAGGGAAAAATGAGTTGAAATACATGCTAATTTCTAACAGGTAACAAAGAGGTGCCCAGATGTTTTTTTCTGGTTTTTGGGCTGGATGCGATGGGATGGTAAGACTGAATTGTCATATTGGTGGTTTGCTTACCTTTTGGTCATTTAATGATTTTTACCTTTGCCTGGCTCACCTCCCAATTCTCACTCTCAAAATAAATTTAGATGAGCAAATATAATAAGCATTCCCCCTTTCCCTCATTTATGAAATTGGAAAAATCTTGATTTGAACATTTGATTTCATTTCATTCAGACGCTCACACAACAGAATGCCACTGATTCCAATCCTTGATTGGATTCAGGTGGATCCACAGGGAATGTTTGACATCTGATCACAAAATATGGTCCAAGCAGCCCAGTGAGTGGACGAAGGACTACAAGAAAATGACCTTTGTTTTGTTGAGGATTAATGTAATGTGTGAGCAGGGGTCCGTTGCACAAAAGTAGGACTCAGACATCCAGGATAAGTTATTGAGCCTGGCTCAAACAATTCAAAACAACAAAGTTCAGGCTTAATTGTTATGTATTTACAGAACTCACAAGCTATCAGGCAGTTATATGCCACAAATCTTAGACAGCAAATAAAAATGGCAGATCTGGACATTGAATATAAAAAAAAAAAACAGATTGAAGACCTCTCATTGGAATCCAAACTCAAAAGGAAGAAACTCAGAAACCTTGAAATAAAAAAACTTGCGGGAGGTGAGTTTTACCTTCAGTGCACACTGTATGCTGACTGTAACACAAACAATGTATTAATCATTATTCTCCTTTCCTCACCAGCTCCAAGAAGACGACAAATCTTAATTAAAAGATTAAATGCCTCTCTCTGGTGTTTGCTTATTTAATGTGTGCACAGTTAGGTAGGATTGCAGATTGTAATTCCACAGTCTGTGACATAATGTCTAGTGTCATCTCTATGGTAGCCCCAAGTGGTTTGATTGGTTGGAAGTCACACACCAAAGACTGGCTGTTTTAAGACTAGAAGAAACGCACATAATGTATCTGAAATGCTATTTCCCAGACATCAAAACACTTCCTGGCAGAAGTTGAGCAGTTTGAAGGTCAGACAGGGGGCAGCAGGTATCCTGATGATTGGATAATCATATGCAGCTTGTGAAGGTGCAAAGGTGTTCCTCATTAAATCTAGCGATCCAATAGCCCATATGAAGGCCCAAAATGGTGTGTTCCTTCCTGCTCTAATGATGGCGTGCCCATTTCTGCAAGAGGTTGTGGATAAAGAAGCACTTGGGCTCAGGAGAGCGTCTTCAGGGACAGGGCAGACCCTTTGGTTCTCTGCAGATGGCATCTGCTATCTGTTCAGACTGCTGGGTCCCAGGATCCAACACCATGTGGACCTTGCGTTTTTTTGCAAGTGGAGGCTTCCTGTACTCGGTGGGGGATGCTGAAAACCTGAACAAGGCAACAATTTGCTATACGGTGCGTAGTGTGTACCCAGCTATTAAATCACTTTCAGGTATCTTCATCTCCTTCCCTGGTCACAGAAGGCTCCGTGACATCAAAGAGGATTTTTATAGCATTGCAGGTAAGAAATATTACAAATTACAGGACGTGTTAACAGTCATAGTAGGATACTCACTGCTTTTTGTTGCAAGTTTCCCCAATGTCATTAGTGCACTTGACTGCACCCATATCAAAATAAAATCCCCCTCAGGTGCCCATGGGGGAGATTTTGTGAACAGGAAATCCTCTCACAGCATGAATGTTCAGGTGAACATGACTTTATGACATTAATGAGCACTGTACATTGCTTGTGATGTGCATTGATTGGTTTAATAGTCTACATCTTATCATTTCAGATGGTCTGCAATGTTGTGGCAAAGTGGCCCGGCTCAGTCCATGATTCCCGAATCTTTCGGTCGTCTGCAGTCTATGGGCGCCTGTCACAAGGTGAACCACATGACCTCGATTAATAGCCACTTTTAACATAATGGTTGTCTCAACAATGTCCCTCTATTGATGACATTTTGCATTCGCAGGTGAATTCTCTGGTGTGCTGCTGGGGGACTGAGGGTATGCCTGTGAGCCTTTTTGTCTCACACCTTACGCAGACCCTCAGGGAGCACAGCAGGCATATAACAATGCCCACGCCAGGACAAGGGCTCGGATCCAGATGACCTTTGGCCTCCTGAAGGCACGCTTCCAATGTCTGCACCATCTGAGGGTCGGTCCAGACGGAGCATGCGATGTTACTGTGGCTTGTGCTGTCCCCCATAATGTGGCCTGTCTGAGGAAGGAGAGGGCCCCCAGAGTGCCATCATATTCACGAGTCTTTATTGTCATTGCGGATGTCAATGAAATTTTCATTGCAACCCCCATGTTAGGAACAGATGGTAAGAAAGATAAGAACACTATTAAGATAACTACAATAAAATAAACCAACATGCAATTAAAAATATAACAATCAAAATATACTAAGGCAATAAAATATACTAAACAATAAAATATGGAAGTGAAATGTGCAAACAGAATAAAATATACACAGTGATATGTATCGACAGAATAAAATATACCAGTGGACAATAAAATATGCCAATGAAATGTGCCAATATACTAAAATGTATATAATTTAGTTAAGTATATGTGTGTACTTAAAAGTTAAGTACACAGAAGGTGCAGGTGGAGGTGTAAAGTGCGGTGTGCAGTGGTTCACAGTTCTCACAGTCTCTCACTGCAGTGAGGGGCTGCTGGGGGTGATAGCTCTAACAGCTCTGGGGAAGAAGCTGTCCCTCAGTCTGTTGGTGGTGGTGCGGATGTTCCTGTACCGCTTTCCTGATGGAAGCGGTACAAACAGTCTGTGGCCCGGATGGCTGGGGTCCGTCCCTCTTCCTGACCTGGCCTTCATATATAGAGTCTAGGTCAGGAAGGGGGCAGCCCACGATGCCCTGTGCAGTTTTAACCACCCGTGCCAGTTGTTTCCTCTCCTGTACCGTACAGCTGCCATACCACACTGTCACACTAAGGCAGAGGATGCTTTCAGTTGTGGCCCTGTAGAAATTGACGAGCAACCGAGAGGACAGTCCAGCTCGTTTCAGTTTCCTGAGGAAGAAGAGCCTTTGTTGTGCCTTCTTCACCAGGCGGGAGGTGTTCATGGACCAGGAGAGGTCAGATGTGATGTGGAGACCCAGGAACATGATGTTGTCCACACGCTCCACCACTTCTCCGTCCATGAGGAGGGGGGCGTGATCCGTCTTCCTGGACCTCCTGAAGTCCACAATGACCTCCTTGGTCTTCCCTGTGTTCAGCACCAGGTTGTTGGCTGAACACCACTGGGTGAGCTGGTGTATCTCCTCTCTGTAGTGGGTCTCTTTGTTATCTGAGATGAGACCCACTACTGTAGTATCTTCCGCAAGCTTCACGACTGTGACGTGGACTGGGACAATCGAGCCATCTTCCCAGATGACGACAGTGGTCGGCTGATCAAGGACCAATGTGTTTTAAATTTTCAGTTAAACTGCATTCTGTACATTTAAGTTGAATATGTTACTACACGTTACTGTATGATGTGTATTTTTATCTTTATTTTTTTCTATTCATAGTTATTGTGCCTAACTTGTGGGTTTGGAGATGCATAGGCAGTATTAAGGACAAATCATTTGGTCCACGACCTGTAGCAGTGTTCCAACGACCAAATGTAATGGAAAGTCAGGAGGAACTCAAAAATATTGAAAACATGCCGGAAACTGCTAATCATCTAATTTCATTATGTCATTTGTCTGACAGTGTCAGGTCGAGATTCAAAGGAAGACTCAGATGCAGAGATTGCAATTGACACAGGTTTATTAACGCAACCCAGACACCTCTTCGCTGAGTGTAAAACAATGGCTATGAAATTATTCTAGGGTTAATGATGAGTAGAACATCAAACTATACAAATCAATGATTAGAATAAAATATAAATCGCTCCCGAAGGAGGAAGAACACAGGCTATGAAAGGCAAACACAACAAAGTAAAGAACCTCACTAGGAAATTTATCAAAACAAAATTCACTCCTGAAACAAGGATTGAAATTACTAAATCTCAAAAGTACACTAACAAAAAGAACAGTCTTAACGAGGATTACAAAACGGCTAAGGTAGAACACAAACAAGAGAACCAAAACTAGACTATTTAATTTACAAACAAAAACACTCACGAAGAGGAACGAGGCTTACGAGGACAAAATGCTGTGGCTATGGGCAAGGACAGGCTCGGGTGAATCGACCTACGGACAAAGACACTCCGGCACAAAACAAGGGAGACACAGACTGTTTAAACACGTGGAGGGTAATGGGGAACAGGTGGAGACAACAGGTAATCAGGGCGGACGCACCGGTGACACATGAGGAAGGGCAAGTGCTCTGAAACGAGAGGAGAGTTAGACCTTCAAAATAAAACAGGAAATGACAAGACAGAAAACCCAAGACGAGACAAACCTCACCACGGTGTGACAGCAGCAGTAGTCTTGAACTTCTTTATTTCTTATGTGACATGCAGAAATGACACTTTTCACCTGCAGCATCATACATAGGGTTTTTACCCTTTGGACAGTAGGTTGAAATATATCACCCTTTACTGTGCCATGCTTTTGTATGGCAACTTACTCACACCATGAGATCAGAATATGGTTGATCACTATAGGAACTTGGGAAACCATTAACCTAGTGACTTTTTGATTGACTGATCCACTCAGCCCACTGTTGTTGACCTGCTAACATGGCATTTGCTCCTCTTCTGTGGCGATGCTGAAACAACAGCTGCTCCAGGTGTGTTTGCTGTCACTGGTACATGGGAAGATATGTAGACAACTGGTTGAAAACAGTGTGGGCAAGTGGAACAAGGGAAGGGAAAAGGAGAACATGTTGGCTGTTTTTGTTGTCTGAGGCATCCACTGTTGTTTTTTTCTCAGCTTTCATGGTGGCAGATCTGAAAGCAGTGCCAGTGTGTGCTGAAGTCACAGCTGGTTGAAGTGGTGTGTTAGGAAGTGGAAAAGATGACAAGTTAGGACTGAAGGAGTGTGGAGGGGACAGTGACGGGACAGCAGGGATTCATTCCCTGCACAGGTGTTGGTCAGTGGTAACTTAATGCATTACTATATACAGTAAGCATCTCATTAATGTGTGGCTTAGTGGGCAAATTTATTTAAATGCAATATTTTTAATCATGTCATGACCTTACAAAAATGTGGGTGTCACCTTTCTCCTGTTACCTACAGTATATCAGTATATTGAAGAATATTACAGAGAAAATACATGAATAATAAAATACATTATTTGACACCAGTTGGGGGAAGACATTGCATAACTTTATTCTCATCTCTCCAGAACAAAGCTTAGAAAATGTCAAACATTCCCTCCCTGAAAAAAAGCAGATTTGTACACAAGTGTCAAGAGATATCTAGTGATGTTCACAATAAATGTCAGATATTACAGATATTACATGAAACATTGGAGCAAAACTGCCTCATGTGCATCGCCAGATCATTGACCTTCTGCTGTATAGAACACATGCTCACCCTTTCCCTATGATTACCCAACTATAATTGCAGACTGAATTGCTTAGAGCACTGTAGTACACTTGTATTAGAGTTGTGGTACACTGTATATACAAATGGTTGCAGTTCAGCACGTTGAGCATGTGGCTTCTTCATATTGTGCTTCTAGGATTCCTCTGTCAAATGGAAAACTTGCTTTTGCTGAATCATCCAATACACAAGGAAGGTTGTAGGAGTGGGCCACATCATTCCGATTTATTGCTTGTTAATGTGGCTCCATTAATAGTTTTATTTGACTCAGAAAGAATTCAGAAAGACAGTGGTGATTTACAGACTGGACAGTGTGTTTTAAAGTGCTTTGATGGCTGGCTGATGAGCTGATTCTGGTGATGGAGGAAGTCCTGGGTCATCTCAACCCGGTTTCAGCCTGTCAAAAATACCTCACAGGAAATTTTACACCACTAATTTGCAGAGATAGTGAGAGAGCAAGCCCGAAGCGCTGTACACGAAGTTTTATATCAACAATCTTAGCCGGCGATTGTGTTTGTAACAATTCGACTTCACTGAAAACGTTTTAGGTCAAACAATATTGCTGCACAGTGCCAGAACTTTATATGTCACTTGTTTTGTGAAAATGTCACTTTGCAGAAATGAGTTCATGGTCATTGTACACCTGGGGAAGCTCTGGGTTCACTTTTAGAAGCAGTTTGGTACATTTCTGATTGTTTTGGGACTCCAGAAGTAATCAAGAAAAAACTTGCAGCCTTGAGCAGTACTTGAGCCTGTACTACAGGAAGTAGCTGTCCTTCTCCGTATACTTCATTGCTAACATGGGCTTGCATTGCATAAGGATCATCAAATCATTTTCATGAGGATCATGGTCATTCCACATCAAATCAGAGGTTTTTGTTTACATTTTAGATACTGTATGTACATGCTATTTGTCTATTTGACACAAAATATATGAAATATTTTGACAGAATTTTGAAAATTGCATTATCAAAGTGCCATGATGTGCTCAATTAAAAAACAAAAACACCCATTTTGCACTTTTTTGTCATTTCCAATGGCTAGTAATGAAAAATATGACTCCAGTTATTGCAATTACTTGTAACTGTTGTACAGCATGTTGGCTGCGCCCCGAACAAATTTCATGGCTCTGGGAGTTATATTTCTGAAAATACTCAAACTTATAAAAATGACTTCTCATCTAAGATGTTTATTTAGGGTGGGAAAATTACAAAGTTCTCAAAATTCAGCGAAAATATTTTACAGTATTAACACAATAGTTAATTTGGTGTCATATGACATGACACAAAAAATTGTAAACGTAAACTAAAACATGTATTCGACATGGAATGACCCATAGATAATTTTCCCTTTTATAATATTTTTGAGCATCTATTGGCAGAGCCTACAGTAGGTGATGTCAGTCCATCCACCCACCCACCCACCACTTCTGTGAGGAGCAAGATATCACAACAACTACTGGGCAGGTGACAGTGAAATTTGGTAGATATTTACAAATTCCACAGAATGATCATATTTTTGTTTTCTCCTTGACTTTTTATTTTAGTGTCATTGCAAATATAACTAACAAACGTTGCAGCCGCTGGGGGCTGCTGTTGGGGCTATTAAGTCTCAGTCTTGCTTTCTTTTATTCAAAATTGTTGCCACTAAACAGGTGACTGTTTAGCTGTGTAACTGTGCAGTAAGATCATTTGAATGAAAGTATGCCATTGGATAAGATGGAAAAAATCAATACAGCAGACCGGATTCTTTGTTGCAGCGTGCTGGTTTAGCTGGTGTCTCCAAGAATGGCCAGTACGGAGCTGGCCTGTGAGGCCAGTTTACTGCTGCTATGATCTGTCAGTTTACTGAGGCTTTCCTTCATATTCACAGAGTTCAACTGCTCCTTCATCACACCTAGAGCAGAAGAGGACAGAAAGAAGAACAAACAGGAAAATGAGCAGACAAGGCCCAGCGTGCTCTCTGATCTCTCTGTGTGTGTCAGTGTTGGATGCACGTGTGGATTGTGTGTCTTTGTGTAACTTTTCCACCTGTCTTTTAAAATGAGGAACATAAAATGAGCTACTTCTTCCAACAGAAGAAAAATAAACAGGATCAATCGATTTAATGCATTAGTTCAACACGCAGCGGCTCAAAACTCTTGTAGCACGTTTTCCTCTGCTGGACTTAATGTGGCACACAGCTCAGACCTCACAGCTGACGACTGAAGCTCAATCCTTCTAATGATCACTGGATGCTGGCTCCAAAGAGACATCAACTGGACTGAAATCTGTGTAAAATCTCATCCTTAAGATACAAACAGAAATTTTGGTGTCTCAGTAGTTCATCTAAATATGATATTTGTGAGCATTTTACATATCATAGCTTCATTATTGAGGTTTAAAGAGGTAAAGTATGGTGTCTGCTGGTACCACATCACATTAACACATTTTTTTCCTGCCATTTATTTTGGCTGATGAGACCACTTCTCGAAGTAGAGACCAAGGCTAGCTGGCACAAACTTGCACACCCTGTTTGGGCCTCTGTGGTGCTAGAAAAAAACATCTAGAAGTGTTGTTTCTTACAGTCCAAGCTTTCAGCAAGATGAAAAATCTGCAGTGAGTCATCCTACTTAAGTCACTTCACTTAATCAATGTGCCCTACCTGCTGACGGACCACAGGTATTCTTTGATAGTTTGTGATTCTGCGCTCAAAGCTGAAGGGTATATGAAGGTTTATGTGCCACTGCAAAGCACAAAACACTGCATATTGCACAGATGTTTTGGGCTTGGATCCAGGTCCACTGACCCTCCCTCAAGTTTTTCTCACAGTCGGCAGCAACATCTTGAAATTTGGATCAGAATTTCTATGAATGTGTTGTAAAATCAAACACATACCAGAGTTAGCCAGGCTACAGATGAGACCTAAAGCGCTGAACTTGACTTCGACCGCCCCCACAGGATCCTCCAACATCTTCTTCAGCATGGGCAACAGCTCCGCATCTCTAAACGTATCATTCATTGACTCTGTAGGGTACATACACACCCACAAACACACATAAACATATAGGTAAACATGCATTCCTTAATGTACATGATTTCATTCAAAATTCGTCCGCCTGTTAACTCTCAGTCTTCTTGTCTCCCCCTTTGTATGTGGATCTACAATCATCTTGAAGCTTCATTAAGCTACTCTCCTGCTGCCTCCGTGTTCTCAGTTTGTTGTTGCAGTGTTTTTCTGTTTTCACGATACTATACAAATACTCTGCTTCTTTCATTTTGTATGACAGCAGTTGAACATGCAGCCCACTGAGTGTTTAATAGTGTTTATTTTTTGTCCTGGGCTAATAATCAACCTGGGTTTGTTTGAGGTGCAGCAGTCCAACCACGATGGTGTGGATTACTTCTCACACACAGCAGCTCAGATTTCTTCCTCTTTATGTCTACATCAGTTGGAATCAAACAACTTACAAACAACATTTTTTTGTTGCTAAAATGCGTATTAACATCAGTTGGCTCTTAAGAATTGCATTGCTTGGAGTATTGAAAGCTTAACACATTGCACATTGTTGCACTTATTTTACATGCTTCTTAAAAAAGTCTTATGTAATCTTATTTTTGCAAGAAAGAAAAATAAGAAAAACCTCCAAACAAAGTCAATATATAATTTACAACCACGATTCCAAAAAAGTTAGGAAGGTGTGTAAAACCCAGATAAACCTGAATGTGATAATCAGCTAATCCTATTTGACATATAGTCAACTGAAAACAGTACAAGTCAATGTAATGTTTTACCTCCTCAGCTTCATTTTTGTAAAGATATGATTATTCAGAATTTGATGTAGCAACATGTTTCAAACATGTTTGGGACAGGAGCAACAAAAGAGCGCTCCAAAAACACCTGTTTGGATCATTCCACAGGTAAACAGGTGGATTGGTAACAGGTGATAGCATCATGATTGGGTATAAAAGGAGCATCCTGGAAAGGCTCAGTTGTTCACAGCGAGGATGGAGCGAGGTTCACTGCTTTGTGAACACATGATTGGATAAAGGAGATAAATACATGGACTGAGGAACCCTTTGTTAAACTGTTGTTAAACACAGTTTGTTTGGAAAGCAGTGAATTCTGTTTTTCATTTTACACTGCATCTGTTTTGGAGCCTTTCTGGAATTGGGGTTGTAGTATATTGCATAAGAATGCAAAAACTATTGCAAGGGACTGAGCACATTAACAGTCAAGGCTGTGCTGCTTTGACATGAGGAGTCAGTAGAGTAACATCAGGGCCGTATTTATCAATCATCTCAGAGTGGTAAAATCAGTCCTAACCGGCCAGCAGTTCTGAGTGATGTATTTCTGGTCCTACTCCTTTGGGACTTAGAGGAGCAGCAGAGCTGGACAGAGGGTAGATGCTTCTCGACCTTGCTGAGAGTTCAGTTTAGTTTCAGTTAAAGTTTGTAGGAAAGATTCTGAAATGCATGATAAAATCAGGGCCAGAGCCTTTATATAATCCCCAGAATAGCTTTACCAATGTCAATGGCAGATGCTATCGCCAGGGAAACCAGGGCCTCGTTCTGCATGATGACATGTTCACTTGTTGCCATGGAGATAAGGTGCCGAACCCCAGCTGCTTTGGCTACAGCACTGACAACTTCCTGTCAGAGAGAGGAAATCAGCCCATTACAGATATATTCAGTGTGTGAGAACATGTGTGTATAGCTGTCAGTGTTGGGCAAGTTCTTTTCAAAACGTAATATATATGTAATATATTGCATATGACTAATGACTATTGCTATTATAGCCTCTACAAAACCTGGTCCCTATGACAATGTTAGCTTACCTGACGGTTGGACGGGAATTTTGCTGACAAGCAAAAGACCTATTTTTCCTACTTGTGTGTCTCATGCAACAGATTTGCTCAGATTTTACGCATTTCATCTACGTCGACTCAAAACCACGAGGTTGATGCCTAATGCCAAGGCACTATAATAACAATGCATAGAATTATCCATAATTAGTAATAAAAATCCATAAACTGCCGCTGTCTGGACAGAGACAGCAGCACACACACCTCTTTTAAACCAAGTTTTCTGGAAGCTGGAGCCGCAGTGATTGCCCAGTTTTCCCATCATGCTGTGCAGCAAGGAGTAGTTTTGTTACCCACTGAACACTCAACAGGTGGCAGTAAGCCGTAATGTCATAAACTAATTGTAATATTATTACGAAGATCTTATCAGTAACTTTTTCAATGACTTTATGGAGAATTGCAAAAAGATAATATACAGTATTACTGTAATGTGTTATCCCAAACACTGACTGTCATTAGGTTAAACTCCAGTGGACTGGGTATGAATGCCAGAAGAAACTTCTGCTGCCGTTCAGGAGAGAATAAAGTGACTCACGGGGCTGCGGCTGTGTCTGATGAGGGCAGCCAACAGGCGACTGGCTTCTCCTCTGACTCCTGCATGGTCTTTGGCTTCACACCACTCCATGACCCGAGCCAGCAGCACAGCATCTCTCCCCAGCACCAAGGCTGCCTCCTCTGACACACACAGCATAGCAGAGAAGAGCAAAATACATTTCCAGAACGTTAACAGGAGAGGTGTGAGTCTACCGCTCTAGTCAAAAATGTTAATGGATGAAGGCCCCTGCAACAAAAACAGTTTGCACTGGACAGAAGACAAAAACCCTGGAAACTTGTGATGCCATTTTTCATAACTTTCTGGCATTTTACAGACTAAATGATTCATCGCTAAGGCAAAGAGAGCCACAGACAGTCAAAGGGTTTATATTCTGGCAACCTGCCGATGAAAGTTTCACTATTCTTCATGGCCTAGTTTGGTGTGATGACTGAACTAATATGACTTAAGATAAAAAAAGGAAAAAGGGGGAAACACATCTGAGACTACTGTTTACTCCTAAATACTGATGCAATTAGTTTCATGCATGAATATTGAAAAGCTTTAAACTAACACTTCTGCTCACCCTGTCCATCCACCATCATGCGTAATGTACCCAGCAGTTTGAACTGAACTGGTGGCATGTCAGAGCGCAGCAGCGTCTTTATCCTCTCAGTCACGCCGTCCTCCAGCATCCGCACTTTATTGGTGGCTAGAAGACACAGACATCATACTGACGCACTTCCTGTGTGTCTCAATGTAAGTGGTGTCTGTGTTTGCTTGTACTGCTCTATATGGTTTACAAATGCAAAACATTTTAGCACCCTTGTCATTTTAAATAAAACAAAATAATAAATTTTCATAATTCTCTATAAGCCTATTACAGTAACAGTTGCAGTGATTTCTCCTGAATTATCCATGTAAAGTATTTTTTCCCACATCTGCCTATAGAAGGGTTTTTGAAGATGACTCAGTGAGTGCTCTTCTCTGTCCTTTTAAAGGTAAGGCTCAGTGTTAAACTTTCAACACATGGCCTTGGTGTTTGGTCAGTGGAACCATATTTCTGCTGCTTTGTTTTAATCGGTACCAGGAATGGCCAGGTTTCTGAGCGCGCTCAGTCCAGCATGTTGAACAGACACATCTCCTTCGTCGACATGCTGCTCCAACAAGGTGAGGATGTGAGGGACCACACCGAGGTCCAGCATCTTCACGCAGTTACTGTCTGACAAAACACAGCAGGCCAACAAACACACCTTCAGAACCAGATTACTGTATTACAACATTACATACAATTCTGCAGACTTGGTGAAAATGCTCTCTGGCTTCATCACGATGAGTGACACCTGTCATGCTTGTAAGAGAAGTACTGTATATTTTGAGGTGTATTTTCTTTATTGACTCACCGTTCCTGGCAAAGTTGGCGATGGCCAGGGCTCCGGACAGCTGCAGCTGCGTGTTGGGGCTCTGCAGCCAGGACAGAACATCCTGATACACCAGACCTGATCCCTCACCAAAACACTTCTGCATAGACTCATCTGAGACACACACACAGTCGTGTTTCCATCACTCTTGGAGACATTACACAGACATACATTCATTTCCTTGAGAATTAGTCTAACCTTGCCTAAACCTAACCTTACCCCAATCTTAAGCCTAGTCTTCACCTTAAAATGTAATGATTGACATTATGAGGACTTGCATTGTGTCCTAAGGAAGGCAAGTCCCTACACTGTGACTGTGTTAACAGATTTATGTCCCCACAACATCAGTGATACATGGCCACAAACACACACACACACAAAACAGCTCATTCCAGTGCTGACCTTACCATCCCTGTTTAATACCATATGGTCATCTTAAGATGATTGTCTGCATATTATTGAGGTAAACAAATCACAAACAGCACTGGTGCAACAAGTCAGAGATTTCTATTTTTTAGACACACAGCACATACAGAGCACATAGAGACATAATGGTACATCCTCTGCCTGTGACACTGCCACCCAGAAAGGTCACACATAGTATACAGCACAACATTCAGTAAACTGTGGCCTATCAGAGCTGAATATGTAAATTACATACAGAGGATCTTCAGACCTGTCACACCACATTCAGCACATTCATTTAGGAGTGTGGGCCAATTTCAGAGACTTAACAGAAAGTTTGACCAGCTGAACGAGGTAAAAGAGAGACAGAATGAAAGGCAAATAAGACAAAATAAATGGATACCTACACTCACACAAAGCTGTTGTATACAAAAACACATTCAGTTTGCACTTGCATAACTCACCTCCTAAAAGCAGGGACACTATGAGGTTGGAGGCGATTTTGATGCTGCAGAGGTCGTGGGGGTCAGAACCTCCCTGCAGACCCCGAATCATCTCTGACAAAGCTTCTGGTACATCTGACTCTGCAAACTGCAGCTTCAGCGTATCTGGTGGTGAAGTACAACTTGGTAAGCTTTACTATCAACCTTTGTATTGATATATTTTACCTTTATTACAACAGTTTTCCAACACAATTCCAAAACACACATCACTGAAAACGAAAATGAAAACGTGGGTTTTGAGTTTTATGTAGTACATTTCATGTTGGAAAATCAACATTATGCCAGTAGAGGGTTACAATCGCTCTATCTCCTAGTTTGTGATGATACAACCACAGAACCCCTGAGTCACATTCACTTGTGTGGGTCTGTCTTCTGGAACAGGTCTTGTGGTGGTGGTGTTTGCTTCTCTGTGACTGTATAGTGAGTCTGGCCATGGCTAAACGGTCCATTCTCCTCTAAGTCCCCTCCTTTGTTTACCCTAATCAGACACAAACAGCCTTGCAGCTGCACTGCGACCAGTGGCTGCCTGTGATTCATTATTAGCTACTGCTGGATGTGTGGTCGTGTCTCTGTGTCTGCACTTGGGTTCACCACTTATCTCTTAACTTTACTGTGACACAGTGCATATTATGGAAAAGCAATATGCAAAGTGTTTCTGGTAAATGTAGGCTATTAGCTGCCACCCATCAACCCACCAGGATCCCAGTTTATAACACTGCGCATCACATTTCGCTTACATTTTCGCTGTTCTGTGAATTCTGTGAATTTTTTTATTCTCTCACTTTCCTGCTCTTGTTTTACAAGATTTTTTTTACTTCTTTGTGTCTGTGTCTAGAACCACAGGCTTTGCCTTTGTGTTGTTTTTTTTACTACAGAGGTGTGTGTTATATACCGCCTTTAGATTGAAATCATAGAATGTGGTCTCTGTGTGAATTTTTTCTTGATTTTTATGCCTGTCATCCAAAATGTGACAAAGAATTGGTCTCAAAGTTCAAATACATGATGCAAAAATCATATAAAATTCCAGTACTTCCATAAAGCAGTCCTGCTCAGTGATTTATAACCTATTTATAATAAGCATGTTCTTTGGAAGGCTGAGGCTGGTCTGTCTTGTCCAAATCATCCTTTGCTCATGGACTGTAAGCTACTTCCATCTGGTCGCCGCTTTGGGGTTCCAGCTGTAAGGACTAAAAGGACTAAAGACTTGGCTGTAGACTGAATTTCTCACATAGGAGACACACATGGGAAAATCTCTGATGGCTCATCATAAAGACTTTCATAAACCAATCATGAGAGGTTTAAAAATGGATCTAAGATGAAATTTCAAGTCATGCTTGATGAAACCAGAGATTCAAGTCCTCCCTTTCCAGCATCCTTGCTGAAGCACACTGCAGGTCTTACCGCTCTCGCCCAGTGAGCTCAGTATTTCCAGGATGACATGTCGGCGTTCAGCATCTGGCGCCCGTTTCAGCTGAAACGTCAGCACGTCTGCAACGTCCAGCTCTGCCAGGGCATCCCGCGCAGAGTCTGCAAACACAGGGGTCTTATCGACAGTGTTGGTGATAACTAATGATCCTGACTACCAGTTTGAGTCATCATACATCTGACCTCTACAGCTAATTCAACACAGCAGTCTTTTGAAGTGATGAATTTCCCCTCTCCTCTCAATAAAGGCTTCACTTTTCACATCGGCTTTCTTCTTTTGGGACAAGCTTTGGTCCCTTTATCCTGCTGATAGTGCTGCATAAGCTCTGGCTCATTGTTTTACATCTACAAAAAAAAGAGTTTGGCGAAGAATGACTTTAGTCTGCATTTGTTCATTCTTCAAACTAATTTCTCTTATCACTGTTCACAACCAGTTTAAAAATGACACAGTATTAGACGTTGTGTGCATTTACTGTACCTTGGTACCTGTGAGAATTTCAGAGTCTGTGTTTTACATGAGTGATGAAGTAAAACCAGTAGAGCATATGGAGAACATGTAAACACAACACAGAATTAAAAGGGCAACCAGCCTGTAGCTGTGAAGAAAATGTCCAAATACTGAAATAATGGGATTTAAATCACAGCTAATTAATAGTCAACCACAATGAAAAATATAGTTATGAAATATTCACCCATATCAGCCAGGTTACAGAGGGCCAGCAGGCAGACGTTGACCAGGGGGTCGTTCTCTGGATACTCTCTTATTATGCACAACAGTCTGGGGATCACACCACTCTGGACCAACTGGTCCTGTTGGTATGCTGGGAGGGAGGTCAGACAGAGAGAATGGAAGTGATCAAGGATAAACTGACACATATAAATGCAGTGTTTTATTATTTTGTTGCTTGTTTTTAGCTTTGTATTAGGTGTGTATGCATTTGTGTCTCAAAAAGTCCTTAAACTTTAAGGTTTTCGTTTCAACATCATGTCTCACTGGTTTACTTTTATAAGATTTAGATTTAGATTTGTTTGTCCTTTACAAGGATAATTGTTTCCACTACAGATACATACATGGATCCACCACCAGCACATTCACAAACGCTACATGCACAAACACACAAACTCGAGGCACATTACAGCTTTAATCTGGCAGAGGAGACAAATCCCCTCTCCTAATCAGATAACTGATGAGGAAATGTTAAGCCCATATCACATTTAATTTAGCAATATTAAAAAGTAATTTTACATTTGAGAATTGCAAGCCATATACAAACTAGCTATTTAAATGTGAAGACTGATTTACTGTCTCTCTCTCTCTGTAGCCTTCAAATGAGGCTCTGCCACTGTTCATCAGCTGTGAAGCTGCTGACTGACCCAACATTGTCTGATCCACTCACAGTTGTCAAAGCAGATGCGTCCGATGGCCCTGCCAGTATTCAGCAGCATCTCCTCGTTATTGCTGTTCAGATGGGGAACCAGCACCTTCACCAGGCCTGCTTCAATGCACGGCTCCCTGACTGCAGCTGCACCGCACGTACACACACACACACACACGCACACGCACACACACACACACACACACACACACACACACACACAAGGATGAAATTTTACTTCTTTAACCTTTGAAGTAAATGTGACCACACCCAGCAGTGATGTAGCATGATGCTACAGATCCATGCTATGTCACTGGAAAAAGGCATGGAAAAAGCATATTGTTACCACAAGATCTGTCAGCAAGCCAGATACACTGGGTGTAGTTGCAGTTAGCAGGTACAGTTTCAGTTGCCGTTAGCCACTAGCGTAGAATTTAGAAGTATCTGATGATGGCACCCAGAATAGTATTAAAAAAAGATACTGCGGCAGACAGCAATGGATGGTAAAAGACCAATTTCGACACAACACACAACAAAAACACATGGCATCAGAATAATTCTACACACAATGGCCTTAAGTTACTTGAAAGATGAAAAAATCCCCCACTATACTGTGACATGTTTTCATATAGAGTATACATAGAGTTACAATTAATATTCTGAAAGCCAAGTACAGTATATAATGTTGAATTAATCAAACCCTAAATATGGCTTGTGTTGTTCATCATCATGCATTCCAGCATGGATAAGAAGTCTTTAAAGTGCTCAGAAAAATGAAAATTTGAACATTTACAATTCCATAACTCCGTCTGTTGAAGATGACCATATGATGTGACTGAAGGCAGGCCAGCTACACTGGTCTAAAATATTCTAAAAAATCATTTTCCTGCTCTATTTTATCATTTGTAGCTCAAACAAATCTTATCTTGTTTTAGACTTTCCAAAAACATAACGTCTGATAACAGTTGTAGCATATCCTACCTTCACGAGCCATCTCTGCCACCACCAGAGCCACCTGGCAGTTCAGGCTGTTTTTACCGCGCAGGGCCTGAGCCAGTGTGGGCAGAATCCCACTTCTTGTGATCTCAACAGCAGCATCTTTCTCTGTGGGCACACGAATCCACTTGTTCAGAATCAAAACAGTGGCAGAATATCCAATCACAGAATATACTAGAAATATGTGAAGCTAGTTTGGCTAATGGTTTTTAATTTACCCGTCGAACAGTGTGTGACTCAGACTGAGGACCTTCTTTCCACTACCACCACCAGAACTTCACGTGACAGTTGTGCAACCTTTACCTTGAATATTCAATTTGCACACAGACCCCAGCATAATGTAAAGCACCCTTCAGACATGCATCTTAAAACATAAATGTGATGGCAACTTTACATGTTGGTCACATATATGAAAGACGACCCAAGTTTCTTTTAAAGTTCCTCTCCTGGCATGGATTAAGCCCCTAAAAACTCATACCGGTTCTTCAAAGTCACGTCTTAAGTTTTTTCCATGCCTTAAAATGGCTTAACTGTAACTTTACACCTTTGACTTCATCCAGTCGGCACGGATCTATGAATATTCAAATACTGCGCCGCTCGCCTGCAGCTGAGCATGCCTGCTCACCAGACTCTGCTCATCAAACATACAAACCTCTGCTTGTTTTCTGTTTTGCTAGCTTCTGTTGCAAAGAATGATACAGGCATGGGTACAGAGGTACGCATGAGTGACCAAAATGCATAATATCAGCCACTGAACTATATATGTCTATAGAATAGACAATGTTGTGAACAGGATCTCTGGGTGGGCAATAGTTTGCACTGTGAAACTGCAAATAGCACTAATCCAACACTTGCCAACCGCCATAAAACCTACAGGAGGAAGAAGACAGCAATAACTGTTAATGGTCATCAATACACATTTCTTGTCAACACGCATTTTTTGTCAGCCAACAGCCATTAAGCAGTTACTTTGACGTTGCTACAAAAAATATCAAACTGAATCCAAGCGGCAGAAAAGACTTTTCTCTGACAAGTGGCTTCAAGATGTGCCAAGGTTTGAAGTTAACAATGAGTGCATGAAAAGACAAACCAGAGATGGGTGGAAGGTAGGTCTCTCTCTCGTGTGTGTGTGTGTGTGTGCGTGCGAGCATGCGCAGGTGTTTTACGTGACTTACTCTTTTCCAGCAGAGCAGCCAGCACTGCGTCCAAATGCGGTTTCAGCTCCTCCTCGATCAGCTCTGTACTCACACTGATAGCCTTTAGTGCCTCGCTCAGGGAGTCTGCAACACACACACACCACCAACTATCAACAACAATAAAAGTGAAGAATTCAAGCTTCAACTCTGAGTCAAAACACCTCCACGGTTGATAAGCTGGACAGTCGCTGTGTTTGTCATTGACACTCGACTACTGGCCCGATCCTGGAAGAGCACTTCCTTCAGTAAAATCAATGGCCAGCCTTAGCCAAGTGTTTTAATCGCCTTACCTTAACACTACCTTAACCATGATTTATTTGCCATAACCACAATCTTTCCTTAACCTAAATGATAACTTAGCTGCCATGGGCAGGAACAGAAAGCAAGAATATTCTTAATGAAACTGGGCTTTCGTTGAATTGTCCAATGTCCTGAGACAGCTTCAGTATTTCTTCCACTGCTTGCATGGAATATAGCTCAGGCATAAACCTTAGGTGCTACTACACCCCTAACCCTAACCCTAACAATACAATGCATTACATACAAAGACACACACACACACACACACACACACACACAGTCGTACTTCTATCCTTGTGAGGACACTCATTGATATAATACATTCCCTTGCCCCTTACCCCAACCTTAATCATCACAACTAAATACCTAAACCCAACCCTTACTGTAATCCTAACCTAAACCTAGTTCTGAGGAGGTGGAGCAGTTGTCTGCTTATCAGAAGGTCCGTGGTTCAGTCCCTGGCCTTGGCAGTCTACATGTTGAAGATTCTGAAGCCCAAGTTGCATTGTGTGTGACGGTTAATGCTCATAATGAGCAGGTAGTACGAATGTGTGTGTGTGAATGGGTGAATGCAGACTTGTGTTGTAGAAAGCTGGATAAAAAACTGTCTATTTACCAAGAAACCAAGTATAAACCCTCAAACAGCCAAACTGTCCACTCTTTCCATGTCCTCACTCCCATGGGCCAAAACTCAACCGGGTTCTCAGAAAGATAGCTGTTCAAGTAGACACACACACACACACACACACACACACACACACACACATAGTGAGGAGAGACCTGCAGATGGTAATCACCTCAGCTAATCCCTTTTAAGTCGAATGAAAATAGCCTGAGTGGAGGGGGATATCAGGCTGATAGCTACACAGCCTAATATGTCAGGATCTAACCCTCACGTCCTTTTGTGTGTGTGTGTGTGTGTGTGTGCCAATGTTCATCTGTCCATGTGCCTCCATGTGTGTTTGACAAGACAGCAGGTGAGCAGTTCACTAATCAGTCCCACAGAGTGTTGCGAGGGAGACCCCAGGGTGCTTATTACAGATGCTTCATAGCAGATGTACTTACTTTAACATATATTTACGCAGGAAGTCAAAAATAAATCCCATCCCATTTGGTGTTTTCTTGTGCTTAGACTGTGTCAGAGAGATTTTGATGATCACTGTTTTGTAATGCTGCATGTTTATGATGCTGCCTATATAGATTCATGCCTCAGACCAGCAAGACAAATAAGCCTGGTCTCATTCCAGAGCGGCTAAAGACAACGCTTTGTCCTGCCCCTCGCCGATGCACTGGGCTTTCTACTAACTCCACTGTAAACCCATTTGTGGCAAAATGAGATGTTCAGATCAAGGTGAGACCGTGTAAAGAGCAAGGAAGTCCACACAATAAGGTGGGGTGGATGGATGGGTCAGACAAGCATACAACTTTCAGCCAGGAGACCGGGTTCAAAAGTGAAACCAAAAATGAACAATCGTTTCCTTTATCTCAAAAAATAGTTCTGGTGTCTAAACTAAACTAAACTAAACTGCGACTGTTTCACAACATTAACCATGTGATAGGCAGGAAGGATTTGTGCGTCGCTGGGATGAGAACATGTTGGATGGCTGGAGCAGTTGCTCTGGTCGAATACTGCCACAGGAGCCATGACAACTAACTCCAATGTGAACCGGTCCATGAGTAGGTTGGAATAACAGTCAGTAGCACATTCAAACAAGGCTGGGTTGTTGAGCCGTGGTGTGTCTTAAGCTTGTGATGCAGAGCAGCCTCTGACCTCTGAGCTAAGCAGTGCACACTTACTGGCCAGTGAGACAAACAGCTCGGGATCCTGGGATTGTCTAGTCTGAGTGTGTCATTGGGGAGTGGTGGAACTGGGCGCCTTGCACCAAAAAAGTTGAAAATCTATAAAGCAATTGTAGAAGAACTATTCAGAACAAAACGGTGATTGAAACTGTGTCCAATGTACATTAACCAGGTAAAGGATGTTCATTCTGCATCTTGAAGTCACAACCTTAGACACTAAGGGGGAGTCATTATATTGTTGAGTGAGAGACTATGGATGGCTTCACCGGGATGCATGCAAAGGCAGATCCAAACTATTGTCAGAAATTCAGTTATCAGGACACAATATATAGAATTTGTGTACTTCATCCAGACAACTTAAAGATATCTGTCATTTCTTTTAACTTTTACTTACTAATTCATTGCTCCACAAGTGACAAACTGATGTTTAAAGATGCAGTATTTCCAAATGACTGTAGTAGTTTACATGAGGATAGAATTCAAAATACTTAGAGATAGAGATATCATTTTGAAAACCACTGCACTACATCTGCCATGACATCTAAATTTTGTCATTTTGTCAAGAACACTGGAGATGCATTATCACAGCATCTGTATCACAGTAATACATCTTGATGCACTGTGGGCTCAATTCTTGAAAATTCAGAACTCTGACTGGATCGTTTGTAGAGGACAGTGTAGTGATTTTGTCAATTGAGCCAAAAATGTGGGAGGAATTAGATTTAATTAGTTTTACAGAGTGATGGACATAATCCCTGTCAGCTCAAAGCATCCAGACATTTCTGCATATGGAGCCTACATTTTGCTGAGAGTTGCAGACGTAGCACATCGAAGAAAATTGTTGTGAACTGTGAAGTTTTCAACTTCAGATGGTTTCTGCAGCTCCACCATCAGGATTATTAGCACACAATGTCATCTGAGGAAGTTCAGCATAGGACTGGACCTATGTGCAAAGTTTAGTTTATTTTCATGTATGGGATGGTGGATCTCCTGGTAGTAGTACTACCTGTAGTACAAGTAATAACAACAACAATAATAATGATAATAATAATAATAATAATGATAATAATAACATTAACAATAACAACAACACATGGTGGGGCAGCTGAGCAGTCCAGCCCCCTTGGCGAAAATGTAAGACCATTTTTATATTATTATTATATGAAGTTTTATACAAATGGATGATTGTCTATCAAAAGAAAATAGAAAAAAATATTTGAAGTCATTCTCTCAGTTAAATGGAAACTTTGTGTAGGTTCCTTTTCAGGATTCATGTTAGCAGTATCTACATTTCCCACTGTATGCTGACATCTCCTTTGAGACTTGCACTTGACCTAATAATAAGTGAAATAAATGTAAAATAAAAATAAAAATAAATGTTTCACAATATTGTACTGTGGAGAACTGCTTAATTTCTGCCAGCAATGCAAAGTCATTCTGTTTTTTATAGCTCTAATTGAATGAAATGTGTCATAGGCATGCCAGAATCCACCTCAGGGCAGTACCACACTTCATGTTCCCCCACAAAACGCTCGAAATAGTACGTCATGGGGATGACTAGGCCCCCCACACAGCCACGTTTTCACCTACTGGTTGCACTCAGGAGACACTCGTGGGGAGGCACTGGTCTGTCAGAGTTCTGCTGCACTAGTTGACACTAGTGTTCATCTGTGTCATTTTTTGAGGCCATGCTTTGTGTTATTTTTGAATGTCATTGTATCGCACTGTTGTTGCTGTTGTCTACCAACACATATTCTACATAAAAATGAAGTCCAGAACAAGAACTGCATTTAAACTGTATTCCATTTCGGACTGATATCCCTTTCTGTGCACCACCTTAGTCACTCCAACTAACCACCCTCTCTCTCCAATCTGTAAAGCTTGGACTTCTAAGGTGGACAGTAGTGATCTTCCACCACTACAAACACCAGCTTCAGGTAGGATTGTAAGATGGACAAGAGGTGACTTCAAGTGACAAGCGACAGTGGTGAAAGATGGAATGATATGTGATTTTTACCACAAACAGCTGTTACACACACACAAACATAATATGGATTTAATGGTCCCTTTAGCCCAATTGAGATGAACTGTAAGATAATAATGTTTGGTTTTGTTTAATCAGGTCTGACATCTTAATGCCTAGATAGTGACTGTATTGAACAGTTCTCTGTCATTTCTTATCCTGTTTTGAACGCTGACTAATGGCTCACATTATGCTCCCTGTATGTACAAGAAGGGATCCATATATTTCAAAGAGTGTAAATGTCTCTGCCCACATGCTTGAATGCATCCTTTACACTAGCACAGATGTAGAGTTTCTGAGAACAAGCATTGCGACAGTGAGGGAGGTTGTGATAATGTACCTCTTAATAAAGAGGCAAAAGTGGAGACAGTGGTCCCAAAATGAATTCTGTTGAGAAATGAAAATGAATGCATAGTGCGGAGAGAGGCTCCATCAGTATCTGTTCAGGTGTCTAACATTGAGCATAAATGAGATTAAGCCCTTCCCGGCCTTTAACCTTTTTCAAATGATAAAAAAAGTAAACACTAGAAATGAAGAATGTGTGATCATCTTAGCTCTCATACAGTTAAAGCAGGAAATGCTTCAGATCATTCAGTGTTGTGTTCGCCATTTGAGTTCAGTGAGTTTACTCAAGTAATATTTTTTTTATTAGGATTTTTCATGTCCTTTGCACTCATCTTGAAATCATTTTTGACTTTTTAGTTTTTGTTGTCTTTTTAGGACTGCACTGCAACATATAGAGATATTGCAGCTGATTGGAGAGAGAGGCTGAGAGGAAGAGGACAGGAGGAAGAATGGAACAGCGGCAGATGAAAAATCATTTCTACGAGTGTGAAATGAAATGAGGCATTGCTATTCTATGTTCTATAAGTATTTAACTCTGTTTCATCTACAGATATGCTGTAAAGTTATATATTCCATAGTACATGAAATCATTTTGTTAGTAAACATTCTGAAAGTTTGAATTGATTCTGATGTCATTTACTTTTTGAAAATATTTATGAATGAAAATGATATGAGCCAAAACATGAATTAAATGAAATCAATGAAAATAAGTCAATAATATAAGCAAATGACCGATTTTGTGTTGCACTAATGTTGTCTGTGTGATTAATTAATGTAACATTGTCCCAATACATAAAAATCAAGTAAAATCTAACCCCAGGCACCAGATAAAAGACGAATCACAACTGATTCAGTGTCAGTCATGACTGAAAATCTGATGTTTATCCAACAATCCAACATCAAACATGAGCAGACAGTTTCAATGTCAGGCATCAGTGTAGCGTCAATAGATCTGCCTGACAATATGTCACTGCTGATGAAATGTACCATCTAGCTATCGATCGATCGATCTAATCCCTCATACACACATTCACACACATGTTCATATTCTCTGATGTGTGATGGCTATCATCACATAACCACTGGAATAACAAGCTGGTATTATGCGTCACAATTCGTATGAAAATCCCACACACACGTACATACACGCGCGCACACGCACACGGGGGGATGTTAAATATGTAGCTACTCACCGGTGTCTGTCATGGCTGCTGGTCGGCAGGCGGTCTGCTGGCTGGCCCACTGCCTCTGTCTGTTAGCACTGTACGTGTGTGTGCGTGCGTGCGTGCGTGCGTGCGTGTGTGTGTGGCTAGCAGGGGAGCTACCCTCCCTTCTCCCGGTCAGGTGTACCCCAACTCTGTCTCTCACTCCGTCTGTTTTTTCCTTCTCTCTGTCGCTCCCTCAATCCCATTATCCAGCTCTCCTCCTTCCCTCCCTCCCTCTATATAAATCTCTCTCTCTCTCCACCTTCCATCACCTCACTGCGCGTGCGTTCTCTGCCTGCACCTTCTCTCTCTCTCTCTGTCTCTCTCTCTCTCTCTGTCTCTCTCTCTCTCTCTCTCTCTCTCTCTAAAGAAAATTCAAATAAGCTTTATTGTTCAGACAAAGGTATGTCAAAGCTTCTACTTTGCATAACATGTTAACAGATAAAAAAAATTGAGAAAACTGTAAAGGTCTTTTTAAATATAATATACAAATATTTAGATATAATGTACAAATAAATATTCTGATCATTTTTTCTCACTCATTTTCAAGAAATCTTTCATATCACTGGAAAAACATAAAAGCCTCTGTCACAAACAGGCTTGGGGATTGGGACAGGGAAGGAGTCACTTAAAGAGTAATTTATTAAAACTGAGGTTAACACAAATCAGAAATAATGAGGTGTAGAAATCAGTGATACCAACAATGCAAGCAGCGTACGGATGCGTGAAATGTGTCCTGTGGAGGTGTTGTGGTACAGCTGATCCCAGGTGGATGCCGGCTTAGGAAAAGAGAGACAGTGAACATACTGGTTTTTATAGCTTAAGGGCCTGAGTGAGCTTAATCAGCTGACAACCCTCTCATGTCAGCCAATTGCCTGCTGAGGTTGGCCAGGATAGTCTGCAAGACAGTGGGAGGGGCATCATACCTCTGTTTTACAGAAACACTGACCGACAGACAGTGTCTGAACAAAACAAAGCAATTCAATGACATATACAATATGGCATAACCCTCTCACACCTAATGCTATTTCCCATGGAGGCTCTGCCTCTGCACCCTGCAGCACACACATCTTTGCACTCACCAGGTGGTAACATGCATGCCTAATAAAACTGCAGTAAACTTGTTAGAAGGCTCTCTTTTCAGTAACTGGCACCAGGGATCAGCACAGCACACAGCTGGGGAGCTACTGTTTGCATGTACTCAGAGACTGGGAGTTACACGCAGGTAACTATTTCTTCTATGTACAGTATGTGCTTTGCCCTGTATGCCCTCATTACTTGTGCCAGTCATATGAGCAAGCTAAATGCAACTGTGTTTTGTAAGAGGTCTTTCTTATTCAGGACAACGATTGTTGAGAAAACTGTGATGTACTTTGTGTGTTGAAGTCCCAACTCTTTAAATGCCTTTATTTATCCAGCTTTTGAGTGTGCCCTCTGAGTGTGGCCTCCTGTCAGGAAATGAAGGTGTTTTGTATTATTGGGTTCTCAGCAATTGACCTCACTGTGTTTTATTCTCTTGACATCCATCTGCTTTCATGTCTTCTCAATCTATCCAATTCCATATCAGTCTAAACTGTGATGCAAGATAATATTTTCAGAAATTAGGGAGATTTAAATGATCTTTTGTCATATTGGCTTTGTAGCATAAAAAGTTTTATTCTTGAAGGTCTGTTATGCAATGAAGAGGATGTTACTGCCTTTTCTCTTCAAATAGAGATGGATGACATGCAGAGAATCATTTCCCAGTCTTGGGATCAATAAACTTAATAAAATAAATAAAAAACACAACTAAAGGTAGTAAATAATGAATGTAAGAAACACAAGGCAGATCTGTTTCACAGTCCAACTTTAAAACTGTGTTGACAAATCCCGACACAAGTTATCCACTATTCTCTGCAGCATTTTTAAAGGGTATCAAACAGCTAATATACGATAAATGATTTAAAGCATAAATGCCTATAATTGGCAATAATTGTCTGACAAGTAGAAAGTTATGAAGTAGAAACATGGAACAAATTACTTTATAAGATCAGTAATTCCTTCAGTTATGTTGCATGGTACCTTACAGGAAATCATCTGTTCCAGGCAGGTTGCTGCCTTATTTTGGTGTCACTGGTCTGACTGAACTAATAAACTAATGTGTAGTCAGGATAGCGCAGTGGGACACTGGCTACAGTACTTACTATAGGCTACTGTTGATTGCTACAGTGGGTTTATTAGTTGTCTTAAATAATTGCTCTGGTGTTTCATATGGAACTTTCCACCCCCGCATCCTGTAATTACTGTAGGTGTTCACATTACATGCACCTCCCAACACGCCACCTCTGCAACATTAGCTCCTCACAACAAATACTTTCTACTTCACTGGACTCTGTAGTCACTTTTCACAAATGAACCCGTAAAGGCGAACGTAAAACAGAGTGTGTGTTAGGGACTTTATGCAGAAATAATAATGCAACATTACATATATGTAACATATAACTAATGTTAGCAGTACCTGAGGTAACAGCAGCAGGAGCCCACAACATGGTGATGTAAACAAAGTGATGATAATCTGACAATAATTTCTGTTTTTAGAGCTTCTGGCTGTGATAAATAGTATATTTTTGAAGAACACATGCCTTTCAAACCTGCTGGCGAGTTGTGGTGTTAAAGGGTTAAATGTTGCATTCAGACGTTAATCATGAGCTTCCCATGTGTCACTAAACACTACAACATCATCTAAAGCAGGAGCATTTCTCAGCCCAAAGGGCACTACAGAATACCTTTTAAAAGGTCTAGTGTAATGACAAATTTAGTACTTCCCACCTCATCATTGCAGTCCTCCCAGGCACTAGATGACAGTCAGGTAACCTCTCTGAAATCTGAGCAAAATCTCTCTGAACCAGCTACAGCATGCTGGTTCTGTTATCCCATCTTCCAGCCACATTTTGGCCAGCTGGTTTAAATGTTGTTTAATAGGAGCATACCCCACCTCTATGTCAGGTTCAGTCAGGTTGGTGCATGACAGTGTATCTGAGAAGAGAGACAAGTGACAATTCAGCATTTTTACCAGATGAGGGTCTCATAGATAACTGACTGGCTGGATGGTGCAGACACTCAGAATGGTTGAGTCTTCCTGTAAGAATGGGCTCAGATGTAGCATCAAAATCTTCTGAAGGCATGACTCCAACTGTGGCTGCTGACCTTAGAAAAATAAAGGCCTGCAATGAAAAGTCACAGTCCTTAGCTTACCTTCTAAGTCTACATGCAGACAAGCTAGGAAGGCTACCAAAAACTGCCTATTGAAACCAAAGGCTGTCTCTGTTGTTCACGTGAGCTTTGCCTTGCAGGTTGAAGCAGCCTGTGCATTTGTTTTGTTTCTCCACTCACCCACCTCTATCTTACAGCTGTTTGTAAAGAATACGTGTTCAAAAACTTCCATTGAAATCATAAATTAAACTTGATATGGATCAATCACTATCCTCAAACCCAGGCCAGTTTACTAGTCAGTTGAGTGTGTGAGTCATAGAGGCTCTCAGTTCGGGGCTGCCCCTCTTTGTCGACACAGCTCTGCTCTGTGGTCCGCAGCACATGTTTTCACTTACAGAACTTTTTTTTTTCCACTGGGGAGGAAACTAAAGGGCAGTTCCTGACTGTGAGTCATCGCTGGTGCCCAGACTGCTAAGACTGAGAGTGCACGCAAAAGGAACCTCTCTTTTCACTCTTACATGTACAAAGTTGGTGTTTTGGATTCAAGTTTTTGCTGCGATGTCACTGGATGTTTATCATGGATTTTAAAGACTGAGTCACATGTCCCGCCTCAGGACACTATCAGAGCGTGAGTTTGCATGACTCTATTGTATAACATACCATTTGTTTTCAATTAAACGGTGTCGTTCATTTTTTAAAGACTTTCAATCCCACTATGTTTATAACTGTCTCTGGCTTCTTCTTAGATCCACACCATAAGTTTAACTTAAGTGTAACACTTATTTTCTGTAAACTGAATTCATTCATTACAAAACATCCATTCACACTTCCTTAATAGTCAGAGCAGTGTGTTTGTTTGAAACAAATTTCTGAGACACGTGTCTTATTCATATCTTTTTTCTTTCTCTTCCTGCAGCCTGACACTGCTGTAAACCAAACTCTAGTGTTATTCTCTATAAAGACACAGCATCCCAGCATGGCTGCTGCCGCACTCGTCACTGAGAACTTTAAGTTTCTGTCCCTCTTCTTCAAGAGTAAAGATGTGGTGATCTTTAACGGTCTGATTGCTCTGGGCACGGTGGCCAGCCAGACTGCATACAACATTTTTGCTTTTGACTGTCCATGTTCCTCTGGGAGGAACTACCTTTATGGCCTGGCTACCATTGGTGTTCCAGCACTGGCATTTTTCCTCATAGGAATAATGATGAACAAGAGCACATGGGACCTGGTGTCCGAGTGCCGGCTCAGAAACTGCCGGAAGCTGTCGGGAGCCGCAGCCTTCGCGCTGCTGGGAACCATCATCGGCCGAGCAGTGGTGGCTCCACTAACCTGGGCAGTTATCTCTCTGCTGCAGGGCCAGGCTTACACATGTGCCCTCAGTGAGTTTGTTGACACCAGTACACTGGAGGGCTTCCCTTCAGATCAAGGGTCAGAGGTCATGGCGAAATTCCCCTGTCAAGGAAGTGTTCCAGAGAAACTGCAAGGCTTCTGGCCTGAAATTGAGCGACAACTGAAATATGAATCTCAGGTAGAGGAATACTTTTTTTTGTTTCTGCAGGACTGTCTTACTACTACTACTACATCTACTACTACTACTTATAATAATAGTATTATATAGAGTGAGGCTAGCAGT
The DNA here is from genome assembly GCF_017976325.1 of Chelmon rostratus. Classification (NCBI taxonomy): domain Eukaryota; kingdom Metazoa; phylum Chordata; class Actinopteri; order Chaetodontiformes; family Chaetodontidae; genus Chelmon; species Chelmon rostratus. The sequence goes on along the minus strand of NC_055668.1, from coordinate 1,185,160 downwards.
TTCCCCTTGCTTGTATATGTGCTTGGCTAGCATAGGCCTAAATATATCCTGCATGAAAAGAAATGAAAGTGATCATTCTGACCCTGTGTAAGACAGCAATGTCAAACCACTCCTTTTAAGGATCACTCTGTCATCATACATTTTTCTTCATGTCAACAAATCCCATGTGTAGCACCAAAGCAACAATGAATGTATCCTTAGTATTATGTGTTTAATAGCCTGATGTATATTTTATTCCTCTGTTATTGTCTGAAAACTGTTAAACCACTGTTGCACTTTGTGACATGTTCCTTCATTACTGTGAACATACCACAGTAGTTTATTTTAACTCAATACCACAAACACTGTCCACATACACCAAATATGAATTCATCTACCACTGAAAATAGTGACCAACAATCACATAATTCTTTCCTTTGTCCTTTTGAGTAACATTCCAGCAGTCATAAAAACATATTTGGAAGGTGTTTTTAAAGGTACTTTCTACACTTCTGTGGTACCCAGTGGACTTGGAGTTAGTCAGTATTGGAAGTATTGAGAGTCAGACTAACACGTGGTTAGTTTGTGTGTTCATATGGGATTTGCTTACATGAAGAAACAGTAATACAACATTAGCAGTCTTAAGAAAAAAACATTTTTTTGGAAAGAGGAAATGGCAGGTTCTGAAATAACAGGAGAAAGGGACTGTGATGACAACAAAGAAAGATATGAATTAGCTTTAGCCATGAAAAATTCATGATTACCTTTCTGATATTTGATGGTGATGATTAAATGATGATGGTTAACAGGTACATGTGATAGATTAATGATAGTAACAAGTGCTTTGAAAAGCCACAACCTTGCTTAATGGTCATGTGTAATGACAGCAGCTCTGCTGTTGTTGGAGGACCTCGATAATACAACACAACAGTGTAACAGAACTTTTCATTGATAGGTATAAAGAGGGGTATCAATAAGCAAACAGCAAACACAAATGTAACTGATCCAGTGCCTTAGAACCTACATGAGGTTTTGACTGTCCATTCTTTCAGCTGATAGGCTGGCTGCTGGTGGCTGGAATGTCTCTGATGGTGTTCCTGATGCTGTGTTTGAAGCGCTGCTCCTCTCCTCTTGGCTACCTGCAGGAGGACTATTGGTCTCAGTACCACTCTAATGAAAAGGCCCTCTTCCAACGCACGGCAACTGTCCATGCCCGCCTCTTGGCTGCAGAGAACATTAAGAGCTTCTTTGGCTTTGTGGCACTGGAGAAGGAAGAGATGGAGCAGCTGGAGCACCAGAGTGTTACTCCTATCTGCAAGACTGATTGGAACAGAGTGACGGGTGTCTACCTCTACAGGGAGATGAATGGACTGCCTCTGTACAGCAGACTCAACAAATGGGCCACTTACAATTTGCAGCATAACGTGGAGGCCATGGATAAAGAGATGGACGTGTTCAGCTGACAGTACTCTTCTGGAAGGTGGTCCGGGCTTTGACCATAAAGACATCAGTATGTGTCAAATAACGTACTTGGTGGATCATTCAACAGCATCTACAACCCTCTCCCTCCACTTGTTTCCTGTTTCAGAACTTTGTCTGTCAGTTTTTCTAATTTACATCACCCACACTATTCCTGCCACTTTGCCAAATGCTTGGATGATACGAGTTTGTGTGAAGCGTACTGAACCCATTTGTCCTAATACAACTTGCTAAACACTGAAGTCAAGCGGCACAGAAGTGAAGTCCAACCAGAGGGATAAAAGAGCAGGCAAAGGACATAAGGCATGCAATTAACCACCAGCGTTGAGTAGGGGTTTAATAGTATTTCACCTCCATAACTGTGTTGGGACCATTGTTTCTAAGTCAGATTCTATTCCAATGCTAGAACAAGCAGATCCAGAATCAGCATTGCCGTATGTTGTCATGCATACACTAGGGAAAATAAGCAATGTTCTAACTTGACTTTTTAGCTTTGAGAAAATCTGGGCTCAAGAGGTTGACACGCATCTAAATGTGACTGTCATAGATATATCCCCCCTCATATTAGTGTACATCTGTTGTTTTTGTCATTCTCATATTTTCTGAACTAATCATTGCCATTTTTTGTACTTGCATCATGATCCAAAATATAAAATAAAAAAAATCCATCAAAATATAAGGGGTATTAAGGTGGTAAGTCACTTTCCAATAGATCTATTTATGAGGAAATGTAACTAAGGAACTGTACTAGACATCGATCCCATTTACACCTGGCATTAACTTCCATACATTATCTATACACCGCTGAATCCTTTGCAGGGTCTATCCCAGCCGTCTCTCGGGCCTATCCCAGCCTACCACAGGGCGGCATTAACATGATTTGTATTGTATGTTTATCATGTTTGTTGACATGTCTGCCTATGCTGCCCACCTAATTTGCATATTGACTTTGATCACAATGTGGGCAGAAACAAGATAAGGAGAAAGCTTATTAATACCAGGTGAAAATGGGAAAATAGACTTGGGATTTTACTGAAATCAAGTCAGATTCCTCACTGAAAGCTTCATTTGAGGTGCTTTCTGTCAAATGCTTTGCTCTAACTTCTGTCTTCAACAGAGGTTGGGAACCTTCGAGGGCCAATTCAATTTTTACATCATCCTTTGAGTGCCATACTTATTAAACACATACCACACTAAGCTCTAATGTGATGGCTGGAACTGCTTGTTTTTGGTGAAGCATCTGATGTTAGATGGTGGTGATGATGATGCTACCAGCTGGGTTTCCAGGTTTGGGTCAGTCCGGGTTGAGCAGAACTCAGTCTTTGTAAGAGTTAGTTTTTAAGAAGTAGGTTGTTGCAAACTTCATCTTCTTAATCTTCCTTCATATAAATTAACATTTGAATACAGAGAGTTGAGAAGCTGGTTTGGACCTTGAAGCTTGAGGTTCAGCTCGGAGAGGTTCTTGCTAATGTCAACCATGACGGCCAAATCAAACAGACACTTGCTGTCACTGAGTCAAGGGCAGGGTTTCCCCTCATCTCCATCAACTGTTTTACTTCTTCCCTCAGTTTGTAAAACCGTGTGAGCACATTTATGGGGCTTAGCCATCACACCTCACAATGGCAAACCAGATCTCTGTAGCTCACTCAGCAGTTTCTTGAACTGGCTGTTTGATTCTCTGCTTCTGATTACGACTGTTGTCATTTCATTGTTGAGCTTCAGAGAATGTGCACACAGACTCTGTTGATGTAAGATACAGTGTCATACAACTAAATCACTTGAATCGAGACCAAGGCGACTAATTTCTTCATTGACCAACATAATTAATCCCTTTTGTAGACCAACCATGGCTGGGGCTCCATTTGTCGCAAGGTCACTTATCTTCTCCTTAATAGTTCAAATTTGTTTATCAGCCAGGACATGCGGAGCAGTGGTGCGATGATGATGTAGGAAGAACTCAGCTGATACAAGCTTGAGTTGAAGAGACCTTGCCGGCCATCCGAGAGAGCTGCAGGGTCAGATCAGAAGACTCTGCGGTTAACATACAAAAAAACACAATATATTGCATAGTGCTCCATCTTACTCCACCCATTTCTTTCCTAACTCAAAAACAAGGTCGTATTTAGAGAATTGTTTAAATGAGAGGTGCTTTCCTCTGCTGACCCGACTAACCTATGTCCACCTTCAGGAAAGATGGGTCTCCATGTTTACACCTCCACATCTGGTCTCCTTCTTACCAGATCTGACCCTGCGCGACCTCACATACCACAACCCAGAGTGATCAACGCTTCAGACCACAGTTTACCTCTGATTCTGCTTACTCTAACCTATTTATGATATTACATTCATCTGCTCATATACCTCACTGGTCAGAGAGAATTGGCACAAGTGAGACAGAGAGCAACCAGATTCATCTTGACAACTGCAATCTCAAAGTTTGTCTCCATGCTGTGACACATACAGAGAACCACAATCCCCCATTGTTCCTGTGTTTGTGTCATGCAGAAGAGGATGTCATGTCACTTTCACGCTATGACAATCAGCTAAGAATCCTGCCCACAGTGAGGGGGCAATGTAATGTTAGCTGTTTTGCCATCTCTTCACCCAACCTCAGAAGTCTTCTGGTTAAGTCAGTAATGTTATGTGACGTCATGATCACTGGAACACATCCAACACAAAAGTGTGTTCCAAGCACTTCAGCACTAAGAGTTTTGTGTTCTGAGGCTGGCGAGACGTGCCTGCTGTGTTGCATCATGTTACACTACATTACATCGCTCTTTGTTCTTCAACCTGCCTGTCTCGCTGTTCTTGCTAAAATGTAACAGTTGCTGATTAATGTGGAAGTGGTGAAAAGGTAATAATTTGCCAGATCCCCTATGGTGATATGACTTGCAAACTGGAACACATCCTTTCAATAACAGCATTGAGCCTCCCATCCTGAGAAAATGGCCTATATAATCATACCTGTCAACACTAGGAATGAGTTTCACATATAGTCATTTTATTTCCATAGTTATTTATTCTAAAGGGAGCAGCTTTGGCTGTGTCGGCTGCATCAAACAGGCTACTTTAATATTAGATCTGGAATAGTAGCTAGTTAATCATATGCTACTGAAGTAACGTTAAGCATATTCCCACAGTTAGGACCAGGGATAATGTTATGACAGTACTCTGTCAGGGACCAAGCAGGCAGGCATGAAGAGTCACAGTTGAATTTTCACAAATAATTGAATTGTTTACAAAAGAAAAATACATAAAATTCTGGGCCAATAAAAGATGTGAGCTGAACAGAACTTAACTCAGGCTATTATGACTTAAACTGAATGGAACTGAAGCGACTGAACTGACCTAATGAAGACAAAACTGACCTAACAAGCTGCACACAGAGGGGAACATATATACTGGCTGATCAGACCATTTGTGAGACAAAAGAGACAACAAAAGCAAACATTACCAACTAGACGACAAATAAAACAAATCAGTACAACTAGTCTGTCAGTCGGAATAGTCTAATAATTAAACTAAACAAAATCACCAAAAACCCTCCTATAATTTACAGAAATAAAGAAACTCCTAAACTAAACATTCTAAATCCCCCTGATGCAGCTTTTGCTCAGGTCTGGCCAGATGTTCCTCCAGCAGCAGCCAGACCCTCAACACTGGTAACTCAAAGGACAAACCATTAGAACTTACGGCAAACTCAATATACAGACTGCAATGTGACTGTACAGAGGATAACTAACGATGTGGATGCCATGAGGTCAAAAAGTCAGCTACATGAATAATTACATGTAAAGCAAAATAAGAGGAGTGTAGGCATTTATGCAAGCTGAGTGGCAGCAGTTGCAGCCATCACATACTCCCTCAAGGAAACATCCAGTAGGCAGGGATACTGTTGCCACAGCTCAACAAACTTCTCCTGTCATTAGTTTTTCTACCTGACAGCAGCAACCTTAGCATCCCTCCTCCTCCTCCTCGCCATGGTTACCTGACTGCGCTCTGGAGAGAGCACCTGATTGGTCAACGTTGGAACGTATCGTGGATGTCACAGTTGGCGTGTCAAGACAAATGAATTCTGACATGCTAGACTTGACAGCATGACACGTTGTCACACTACATGAGTGTAAACGCCTGATTGTGATTCACGATTGGCCATGACGCTGGTAATTGGTCGGCAACGGCAAAGTCGTCTCAAAGTCAGGCCAGATTCATGTAACCTGATGCCAGCAATAAAGTGCAGGACCAGATATTTATACCATCTAGTATTTTAACAATCAACACAATACATCCGTGTAATTCATTTCTTCAAATTCTAATGATGAATTTGGTATTTTCACATTTTAAAAGACTGATGTTGAATCGTGAGAACAGGTTGAATATTATAAACAATTTGATTCTGTTGACAAAATGCTACTTACACAAATGATTTATAAAATATTGTTTTTTAAAATATTTCGAAACAAATTTGCTGTCCATTTAAATATTTGAAATATTAATAGTAAAACTCTCAAGAATTAAATTTTAATCCCTGTCTTACACTTCTATAAAACACTTTATTATGTGATTTTGGTCTAATTTACAGTGTTTATTTTTCCTCTCAGCTTCAGTTATTGACGTGATGGTATTCGTATCTGAGGCAGCCATGTTCTCAGCTGTGTGAACTAAAGTCACGTTTAACATGCACGTTTGAACTTCTGCATTCAATAGCGAGAAAAAAACATCCATGGGTAGTTGTCGCTTTGGGGAAGCTGAACCGGCGGTACTCCAGGTCAGAAGATGGCGGTAATGAAAAGTGACAGAGTCACCTGATCAGAGGAAGAAGAAATGTTTCTCTGCGCATGTGTAAAACTATGCAGTTTCGGGCGGGATGATTCAAAACAAGATGGACTTTTTATCAGCGCTGCGCTTTCTGAAGTTAAAAGAAATTCCAGACGGTAAGTTCGTCTATTTTGTCTATGATGTAGACCACGTTTTCTGAAAGAAAAAATTATGGAATGAGGTCTGATATTTTTAGGCCGCCCTGGTAACGTTAGCTATTTTCCGGGTTTTGTGCCCTGACGTGTTACAGGATAAACAGCGCTTCAAATTCCATTCACAAATTTTGTAAATTAGCCAGTGACGCTTGTTTGAAAGCAAAGCACATTTAAAACAAACCTACGCCTGATAACTGAATTGTTGGGAGACTGGCGAATGCGCCTGCAAAACAACTGTCCACACAGACTGCGACTTCAGCTGTCCCTTAGCTCATCCTCTGTGAGTGAGCCCAGCTTTTAGAGCCATGCTGTAACGTTACCAAAATTTAACGAGGCAACGTTAAATTAGCCAGTTCGTAAAGGAAGTTTTGGCGTTGGATTCTCCAAATAACGTACGCTAGCAATTGGAATATGTGTATAGTGATTATGAGCGACGAATAATACAAATACATATTGACAATACATATAGGAATTAAATACGCAAAATGGTTGAATAAATCCTCCATATAAAGACTCTGCAACGCTAGTTACTTGAACATTTATTTGCTCTACATTTTAATATGACTTTTTGTCTACTCTGTAAATATAGCATCAGTTACACGTCTGTCTGTTCTGGGAGTGATGCTACCTTTTATTTTGTCAATCTGAGTTGAGGGTCCAAGGATTAGTGGCCAGCCAGTCCTCACAAAATGAACTGGTGACTATTGTGATGACTGATTAACGTTATACGTTTCAGTCATTCAAGCAAAAATGCTTGTAAGGATTTGTTTTGTTTTTTTTTTTTGTCATGAATGGTATTAAATTGAATATCTTTGGGCTTTGGAGTGATGAGCTGCAACGATGTGTTGATTAATTGATTAGTTGATAAAAATGAAAGAAAAGCCAAATGTGTTGATAACTATAACTATAGATAATCAACTAATCATTTCAGTCATTTTTCAAGCAGAAATGTCAAATATTTACTGATTCCAGTTTCTTAAATGTAAGGATTTTCTTTTCTTTGTCGTTTATGTGACTAAATGAAGAGTTTTTTTGGTCTGTGAGAAGCAATTTGAAGGCGTCACCTTGGGCTTTGTGACATTATGATTATCATTTTCATAATTTTTGACATTCTACAGATTTAGCAATTTAGTCCGTTAAATGTGAACATAATATGAGGATTAATCGATAATAAAAACAATCCTTAGTTGCAGCCCTAGTTATGCAGACAAAACAGGACTGCCACCTTGATCTTTGAGACACTACAATGGGCTAAAATGACATTTTACAGCCTAATATTATATTAGGAAATCTAGAAAATGATAGTCAGATTATTAGATAATGATAATAATCCCTAGTGGCAGCCCTATTTAAATGCCTCTGAAACATCATTAAGAGATTCAGTCATCACTGGCCTGCTTATGTTGTTTCCTCTGTTTCTATAACTCTTGAGTAGTTTAATTTAAAAGGAACAACTTTTTTCAAGGGACAAAAGACCAGGCATAGTGTTGGTTTAAATGGAGACAAGTCCTTTCATGGAGGCAATGAGGATACCAAATTTTCACTGTTAAGCGTTTGCCAGCTTTTAACTTCCTCAAATTCAAAAGTACTGTCTCTTGCAGTATGCTGTCGCTTCAGGTAATGTAACAACTGTTGTGTTTTTCAGCCTGGGTGGACGAGGTGTGGGACTTAGAGTTCACAGAAAGGAAACCACTGGATGACAACACAGAGGAAGAACTTGCAGCCAGTGGAGAGAAGGCCTTCAGAACTCTGTACCAGTGTTTACTTGTCCATGCTATTGACCAGCAACAGTCTGCAGACAGGGATGGCGCACAGGTAAAACTGATCTCGTATAGAGACACTCTGTCTCTCCTCCAGGGAACACAAATTATTTGGATTATTTGTTTTACTCTATTGACTTTAAATCATTTTTATTTTTCATTTCTGTTGCTCATTTTCCAAATCCTCAATCAAGTTTCTGGATTTCATGCTTTACAGGCTGTCCTTAGTTTCATTTTCTTTTGCCCAGTGTGCCAAAAAGTTAACATGCAAAGACTGATCATCAGTGTAGGTCTAGTATCTAGTGTATGTCTACTTTTTCTTTTGTATTCCACAACAATGACAGTTTCCTCTCCATTTGAAACTTCTGCAGGCCACACTTGCTGCCTTGCATGTGCTGATTCATGACATTCAAAGTGAACTGTTACAAAACAATCAGACAGTGTAGCGCCAGAGTCGCACATAAAAACTTCCCAGGACAAGCATTATGATGTTTATTACAGTTGATTATTTTATTTGAATGCAAGCCTTTCTCTTGCCTTGAATTTTTATAAGGGGTCATGATAGAGGCTCTTACTTTCTTACCTCTCCTATACAGGCTTTTGTTTATTTAAATTCCCGCAAATGTACAATAGGTGGGGTTGGGATGTGAGCACAGTGAAACAAATGGCACCCTTAAGACCAAGCTGCAGCAGGTCAGTGCAGATCAGGAGTGACTAGTGTACTGTAATAGATTTGTATAAGCTACTAAGGTGTTACTGGCAGTGACATATGGTAGAAAAAGAAGCAGCAAGCTCTTTAGAATAGACATTCTACAATCACAATACTTCCTGTCTTAAACTAAATTAATTGCTGCTCTGGTATCACGTACAAAAATAAATTCAAGCACCTCTAAAACAGCATTTTGGCTTAAACAGTCAACCCTATGGTAGGACCTTGGAAACTGGATACAAACTCTGGAATGAGACAGCTTTTGACCCCTTCGGCTGAGGTTGTTAGAAATATCCTTTAGCTTAGAATTGTCTCAAATACTGTCAGATTCACGACTCACTGACTGTAACGATTTCCAGGGATGAGACATGTTGGCCACGGTCTTCCACTTTGAGCCGTGTTGATCTAGTTTTGAGTCAAGCAGGCTAATGATGTTTTGACCTCGTTGTCTAAGGCCTTGCTGTGTTGCTCAAGAAGCTTGGTGTAAGGTATATTTTTCATGTGTGGTAGCACCAGTAAGTGCAAACTGTTCCCCATGTTGAACTGCAGACCATCTGGGCGACACTGGGAGAGAACGGGGTGTCAGTCAAGTCTCTGGTGGCTGTGCTGTCTTCCTTTGTCTTGGCGGGAAAAACCAAAGGGGCCAATGCCCAGCAGAGAGTGAGCAGCCTGCACGCCGCCTCAGTCTACCTGCTGCTGCTGGGAATCCCAGGTGAGGAAATCTGAGAAATATTCACCTAATAAGGCTCACATATTGCATCAATGAATTCACAAAGTCAATACGGCAATACGGTTCAAATGATTGTTTCTTCTTGGGACTATTGAATCAGGAAGCAGATACTATATAGCTCATTCTCTTCAATTAACTGCTTCTTTGTGAATTGGTATGCACTATATTATATATTTACAGTTGATAAACATAAAAAAAAAACAAAAAGAGATCAATTTCAAAGAATGTAACCAATAGCTCCCACAATGTATTCTTAAAAAGCAGGTTGGATTTTACACAACAGGTAATTCTACTTCATGACAACTAACGTCTTATTTCTTAGACTTTGCTATCATTTCTGTTGGATATGATGACATTGTATTCATCAAGTTAGTTGCTGAGATCTGGGTACAGTGTGATATCACTACAACAGAGTCGGACAGGTCAAGAAACACAGACTGTTTGATGATCAGAAAGTTTGGAAATCAACCTACATTTTATTTAGATGGTCTAAGCCATTTTATTTGGTGTAGATAATCTTCTCTAAGTACAATAAGCAGGTCAAAGTTGAAGCATGAGATGGTCTGTAAACTGAGGGAGGTTTACAGTGGACATTTGTTTTCCTTGTAATATTAAAACTGTTGGCCTGACAAGTGTTTTCATCAACTTAAATGATCTTTTAAATGAACAAGAGTTATGTTTGCATTCAGCATTATTCACCAGCATACCTTGTATGTATCCCTGGACATGCATTAAACACACATGTTGAATGCATGTCCTTCCTCAATTAACAAGTATTTTAATCCAGCATTGTTTACATTCATATTTACTAGCTTGCAGTCTTCTTGACTGCCTTTGTTGATGCATTGCTGCATCAAGCAGCAATGCAAGCAAAGAAAACAAGCACCCACTCATGAGTAAACAGCTCCATAGTGCTAGTAGTCAAAAACTCCACAGGCAACCTCAAGTTCACAAGCTGTTCCCTTTATGAATAACTTAAGGGCTTCCCACTGACATGGCAGTACCTCAGCACAACGAGAGCACAATGAGAAAATAATTCACCTTGTCCTTACCTTCTCATCTACAGTCTGACATCAAAGTGCTTAAACACACAAGTTGTTTTTATGTCTAGTTCCATTAGGTGAAATCTGTTGGCAATGCGTAAAGTTTAGGTTGACTGCTGGGTGTTGTAACACAGTCCACAGTGGTGTACAATGTTTTATGTGAGTGTGTGCGCAGTTTTTTCACATGACTTTCTATGTTTGTGTTTATTGATTCTAGGGAGCATCGCTAACAAGGTTTTTCATGAGGTTTTATTGGACACGTGTGCAGACTTGACCTCTCACTGCTGGCCTCAGGACTCTGGAAAGAAGCGTAAGAAAGACGGCCCGAAGAGTTCTCAGGCAGAGGGCAAGCGCTCCAAACCACAGCGGAAAGACCCTCACGAGGTACACTCCTGTATCAGACATCACTCTAACCCTCAGGACAATTAAAAGATATGATGGCATAAAAACGTTTAAATATGTTCTATTTTATTATGTTATTTTATGAACATTTATTTACTTATTGTCTTTAAGTTTCTCTATTTAGTATCTGTACTTATTCTGTCCTTGTGCTGTAGTAACACCTGGATTTCCTCTCTGGAGGATCATCTTATCTTATCTAACAAAGGTCCATAGGTACAGAATGTGTTATTAATATGACCCTTGGTGGAATTAGAGAAGATGTGTTGAGGGTGTGTGGACATGACGGTGACTGTCACTCTTTCCTCAGATGGAAATGGATGATGAAGAGGAGGAGGAAGAGGAGCTTCATTTCTCTGGTCAGGAGTTGATGAAGATCAGAGATGCAGTGGTTCTCTTGGTTCAAAGCCTTCTCAGACTTCTGCAGACTTTTCCACTCAAAGACCAACCGCAGAGCGCCAGCAACTGCATGAATGTAAGTAATGATTCCATCATCGCTGCTGATGCATGTACTCTGCTGCAGTGTCTTCATGTTTGAGTGTTTTTTTCTCTGCAGATCTTCAGTAAGCTGCTGTACTTTGAGCCAGTCATCGGAGAGCTAACCTTTGCTGCTGCGCAGTGAGTTTTCTTACTTCTCTGTCTTGTTGAAGAATGTTATCCAGGATGTGAAAGAGCTGACAGTTTTGTTATTTCTGCATAGAGATATGAGCAAGCTGAGGAGTGTTCCTGAGATGGCTTTCTACGGCCTGCAGCTGCTCTGCTTGCCAAAACACGGAGACCAGAAAGAGGTAAGATCCAATAATCATGGTCCATCGTTGGTTTACTATGTAGATCTTTCTAAATACCACCTTCAGGAAGCAAAGATTCTAAACTATGTTTGCCCAAGTATGGCTGAAATCTCTTCCTTTCCTCTTTTTTACACAGCACATTGTACACTGTGTAATGGCAAATCATACTGACATAGTATGCAGTGAAAGGTACAAAAACTTTAGAGTGGAACAGACCATTTTCAGGACGTCTGCCCCTCCTCTTTCTCTCAAGCCAATTGAGCCAGTCTGATGATGGTCCAGACAGCTGAGAAAAGTTTGGGCCAGTTGCAGCTAAAAAGACTTGTATGCTTTGAATGGCTGTAAGACTACACTTGCCATATACTGCAAATGACAAAATTCTTCACTCTTGTTTGCACAATTTTTTGCATGGGCTGTGGATAAATTCCAAATGTGATGGTAAAGAAAATATTTTGTACTTAAATACTAAGTAGGTACTATACTTAGCCATGCAAAAAAGTTTGATTTTGCCCAGGTCTGTCTGCCTTTTAAGCATTTCACACGCCTAAAGCATTTTAGATGTATTGAACAAGAGGAGAAGGCTGATTTCTTGACTATCAGAATATCAGAAAATTTTATCTTCACTGTACTGAGAGGCAGCAGAAATCTCAGAGATATGAAAGTTTGACCCTTATAGTTTATGGATATCGATTTTTTTGTAAAAAATCAAGGAGACAGTATGTAAAGTAATTACAATGAGCCCCACCTTTACCAGCTGCAACATTTAAATGATAAGCATTAAAACATGAGCAGCTCCAGTCTGCACATACGGTCCTCCACCCGCCTGTGACACAGTAGCCTTCAGTCTTGATAGGCCATAATTCATGAAGTGTAGCCAATCAGAGAGTGCTTTGGGTGGGACAACGACAGAGGCTACAGCGTGATGACTACAGACAGACAAGCCGTTGCATCAGAGCCAAAGTAGTGCAGTTTTCAATTATTTTATATCAGATAAAATAAATCTTCTGATTATTGCGAAAATAAACTTTCTTCATCCCTAGTCTCTAAAATCTGCCTGGCGGGATAATAGAAGAGCAGCATTATTTCCCAACCTGGGGGTAATGTGGAGGAAAAAGGGCCCACAAAATAAATCAAGATGATTAACAAAAATGGAAATAACATATTTCTGAGAGTGTTCAACTCCAGCATTGCTGATTAATGTAGCACCTGGTCCATATTCAAACTGTTTTCACTAAGGTTTGCACCAATGTGTGATTTACGTTTTCTTCAGCCTGCAATCACATACACGACATATCTGTGCAATATTACTTTTTCATTCTCTTTCAGTACTCAACCTATGCATTTATACTTTTATAGAGTAAACACTGGACTAAACTTATCTGTACCCACCATGTGCAGTTTCAATCCATGTATAATTTCTGTTAAAAGTGAGAAATTCTTGACAAATTGTTGGTAGCATATTTTTATGGATATATTTTTTTAAAGTTCTTTTGTGGCAATATCTATTTTTCTTGTATATTTTTTATGGTTCTTGTATAAAATGTACATATATACAGTATAGTCAACTTTTCTTTTGTATTTTCCTATTCTGTTATTATTTTCCTGCTGCTATTGCCTGCTGCCTGTAACACTCATATTTCCACAGCTGGGGATTAATAAATCTTATCTTATACTGTTTTACCTCATCAGGTCTCAAAGTTCAAATGAAACGATGTGAGAAGGTTAGGTAGAAAAAATATCCAACATCTTGGTGTCACATAAACTTTACAGATACAAGTAAATACAAGTAAAACCATTATTTCTAATTGAAACGTAATAGCGTAGTGTGGTCTTGGTGTGGAAAAACATGAGTGATTTCTACAACATTATTTGTTCTTCATGCCATAATAGAGGGATATTTCTAATCCAAACTGATGTCTGTATTCCAGTCCCTGCGGAGAGTTTTCCACCAGCTTCTCTACGTGATCCTGATGATGAAGAAAAGCAGCAGAGGGAAACCCTCCCTGCTTGTATCCAGCCAGGCCACCCTCTCCACCCGCGACCAGGCCATCCATTTTGTTTGGTAAGCATCTGGGTTTTGATCAAATGTGAAGCCAAACGTTTGGTATACAGCAATTTGTTGAAATTCGAACCAAGAAAGGAATTTTTTTTACTCAGTCTCAGTTTTTGAAATAAGTTGCTGAACATCTCCACGAGCCTGCAGTGAATGAAAGATTCTGCTCAGTTAGGCCCACACATTTCAGCATGAAACGCTTGTTGTGTCATTGGTAGAAAATCCTTAGCCTTTTTTCACAAAGCCAGGTCAGTAGATAACGCATAAGTGGAAGAAATTCTGAGTAGTTCAGCGCTCAACTATATATATATATATATATATATATATATATATATATGTAATATAATGCTAAATGGTAGATCCAAATACAGACGGTCCTGATTCAAGATGATCAAGTTTCTAAGATGAAATTACAAATCATTACATCATTATGAATCATTAGATAAACACAGGATACAGGGATACATAAAATAAAAGCTCTGTTATTAGTTAAATAACTATTTAACAATTCATAAAAAGGGAGGGGGCTGCAACAAGACAACACCAAAAAGGGCCCACTGTGAAGTCCTCTTCACACGGATCAATAAAGGTTTATCTACTGCCAACAGCATAATATGTAAAAATGGTGACAACAAGCTCCTCCAGCTTCTAATCATTCCTTTATTTCTTTAGGTGGATAGAATATAAAGATTAGAGCTAATGCTTCACATCAAAATGTCTTGGATGTTGATCATTTGCTCAGATTACTAGCTGTTTAACTGCAGATATGTTACAAACCATAAATTACTTTATACATGATTTATGTGTTTGTGATTACAGTCATCTTGTGAATGAGCTGAAGGAGTTGGCGCTGCCTCTTCTACAGATCCTCCTGCAGCATATCTGCTTCCAGGTGAATCCTCCAGCAAACACTCCGTGTGCAGTGATGCTGATAAAACTGACTTCTGTTTGTGTAGCTGTTAACTGTTTGTGTAAGTTTCATGAATGCAGTAACATCCAAGAATATTTACAGATGATTGTACTGGTAGGTAGGTGGCTTGTTGTGACATTATGATTAGATGATGCATCAGTATAGCTGTGATATAACGTCTCTGCTGTGGATGTATAGATGGTGGAGAAGAGCGAGTTTCGAAGCCACGGCGCCCAGTCTGTGGGGATGTTGACTTCTCAGATGGAGAGTACAGACTACGCTTGCTTCATCAAGTGGCTGCTTAACTTCTCCAGAAGCTCAAAGGTAAAGTGTCCCAACTGTCACCTCTTCAATTGTGTGAAAAAAATATTTGTATAAAATGTATATTATGTATTTTATATTTCTGTCATGATTCAGACTATATATGATGATTACAGGTTTTTGAACAAGCTCAGCTTAAGTTGCATGAGTTCTTCCTTAAATCTAGAATGCAAACATGAAAAATTCAAACAATAATGCATCACTGAGATCGAACAACTGAATTTCAGAACAGTTTCACCCTGTTTTACGATACACTACAGGATATTTACTGAACACAATCACATTTTTCTGGAGAGAATGGAGCATAGAAAGTGTTATCTGCCGCTGACCTTGTAATGGCTGTGGTGGAGGAAGAGAAGACACATTTGGAAAAATGAAAGCTTTTCCCTGCCGCATAATCCTATCAACAATACTACTGGTTACTAAAACAAAAAAAGGACAGGACATGTCTGGTGCATTCAATGATTTTACAGTGATCTTAACATATTTTATATATTTTTTACAATTTCTGTTTTTTTTTTGTTTTTTTTAATTAATGCTTGTGAAGTCATTACTAGTGAAAGCTAGAGGAAGACATGGCTCAATAATGTAATGGCTCAGAGATTTAAATAAAGGCTGGATAAATTAATGAATGAAATAGTGACAAGGTGTAAATAGTGACTGGGCAGATCCAGAGCCGAACCCTGAGGGCTGCTTCTAATTATTAACTATGGTAAATATTCTTACCTTCATTTGTTGGTTTATTTGTTTTTGTTTTATATTTATCTATACAGCCATAAAGAAAACCCATTTCATGTATGAATGAAGTATATCTACTGCTCTCCACACCAGGCATGTCAAACTGATTCCATAAAGGGCCATGTGGCTGCAGGTTTTCTTTCCAACCAAGGAGGAGCACAACAGGCCAACCAATCAACATCAAGGGATCACTTAGTTATCAGCTGAAGACTGAGATCAGCTGATTTATTGATTCCAGCCTGGTGTGCTCCTCCTTGATTGGAACGAAAACCTGCAGCCACATGGCCCTTTATGGAATCAGTTTGACATGCCTGATCTACGCTGTAGCTCAGCAAAGTGTCAGCTCAGAAATGCACATGACTGCACTGCAATGAATAGATAATTTGTTTAGTTTTCATATCATTGTTATGTTCTTTTGGACTATTGTGCTGCATCGGCTGCTTAGAGACCAATGGAGGATGTTTGAAAGTCTGAAAGATAGGCCATGCATGGAATCCAGTCATTTTCAGGGCAAAGCCACTTCGCCTTTGACAAACACAAATTATTGGGGCACTGCAGCCCAAATATAGAGCACCAAGGCCAAAACCAATAGTGCAATAGCAGTAAGTGATGATTACATATTATGAAGACAAAACAGTGTCCAATCAACAATCAGGAGTCAGTAAACAGTACTGAGTTCATTAAGACAGTGTTCTACTAGTCTCTTCTCATTACTGCAGACACAGCAGCTGACTGAGAGGAAGTCACGTGACACAGAAATATCAGCTTTTTCTGGGTGAATGAATGTTAATGTCACTTATAAAAGAGAAGCTAAGAAACAACAAGAATGCTGAGCTGTCAAGTTTCATCAGGAGTTATTAATAACACCATCAAGCACATCATATTTAGGAAAGTAGATTTAAAACATGCACACAAAGGGAACCACATACTGCACACTGCTGTTAGAAACTGAGTGCAGTTAGCTGATAAACAGCCTGATCAGGCTGATCAACCAATTGCTTGGCTGATCAGGCAATAAAAGCAATTTGTGGAGGACAAAGTAAAATCCAGAGCAAACATTCCTGGTTACAAATTTCATACGTTGAAGAGTAATTTTCAATTGTGCTTAAGTTTGTTTAAGGAATGACTGATCATGAACAGAGACGGACCAAATTATTAATTACATGCCAGAAATACTGGTGAGGCCGTTGTGCTGCAGTCAGTTAGGTGTGTGTCTGTGTGTCTGTGTGTCTGTGTGTCTGCGTGTCTGTGTGTCTGCGTGTCTGCGCGTGTGTATCTGTGTGTGTGTCTGTGTGTGTTGTTCCCAAAAGAGCACTAGAGGGAGCCACAGGCATATAACTGTCAGGATATACTGAGCAAATATGACAAAAAGTTATTTTTCTAAAAGTTGTATACTAGAACTTTGATAAATAAGGCATGAAAAGATTACTGAGGGAAACAGAACAGTCAAACTGAAAGATAATTAAATTAAGCTATCTCCTCTATGTTTATTGTCTGTTTTGCTGGCTTCTGTAGATGGTGCACCGGCTGTTCTCTATAGACGTGGTGATGGTTTTGCTGGAGCAGCCAGAGAGGGGGGCGGAGGAGTGTCAGGACCATGAGCTCACCTGCTTCCTACCTCACAAGTTCCTGATCCAGAGCCTGCTGTTTGCTCGGCGCATGGACAGCTCTCCTACTGTCCAAAGCCATGCCCTGGCATGCCTGGCCCATTGTCTAGAGCTGTCATCATTCAATGTCACCCAGGCTGTCCACAACCTCTTCTCTGCCAGTGAGAAAACTCACACACACACACACTGAACTTGACCAACAGACAGACACACCTGAGTTGAAAATAGCCATTTTTCCAATAAAGTTAATGGAAATGTAATGAATTTGGGCTAATTATGGCCCAAACCAGGACCAGTTTCAGTGGACACTTCACTTTGTAGAGCTGTATGAAAGCACATGTGGGTGAAAATCACACAAATCTTTGAATTATTAGAGAAACAAAACAAACAAACATGTTGTGTATTTTGAGAGCTGCTATTGTTTGTCATCATGAACTGCTGGAAGACATAACCTTTGTTTTCTCTCTGTTTAGCTGGAACCCAGACAGTGTTGGAAAGTGAAATCACAGAAGGTAAACTCTTGTGTTTTATTATTAAAGTAATAATGAATAACGTGTTGTTTGTCTAACCACAGACACTGTTGGTGCAAAATGTACAGTGTTTGAGACCTGTCGTGGGAAAGATTGATCGTACCAGACAAATAAGATTTAGCCTTTATTTCTGTTAGCCTTGTACACCTTGCTTTTAAAGGATAATTCTAGTTTATTGCAGCTTGAGTTTGTGGTTTTGGCCGTCATTCCAAACATTAATAATCACCTCACTCACTAAGTTAAAATCTGAGGTCTGGGAACATGGTGACACCACTAAAGAAGTCTGTCAGGAAACAAGAAAGCAGAGCTGTCAGATGATTAGACAGGTTGAAAACAAGCCTCCAGGTTAGTGTTAACTTCTTTAGAGAGAAAACAAAGAAACAGCCTAAGTATTGTAAAATCCTTCTCAGTTCATTAACCACTACCTGCTTCGACTTTGCCATACTGTACGTATGGTAGTTAGGGGGGTTAGACAGGGTTACACAGCTTTCCAGTTCAGTGAGGGATAATTAATAACATTTCCAGTGCTCACTTTCAGTAGAAGGAAAATGAAGTGGCCAAGTGCTGAACACATGCAGTAGGTCCAGGAAACCTTAAATTGCTCTTGAGGAAACTGCATGACAGAAAAGAGAAACCAGGATCTTTCCCTAACCCTTAACTTAACCTAAACTTAAAGTGCTTTTGTAATCTAAGCCTGACCACAGTCTGGTCAGGAACCCTGGATTCTGGTCTCACAGTCCTGCACTTTATTCAATCTTGCTTGATTGTTTTGTTTAGAATTTGTGATTGAACTCTGGCCAGGAACAGTGGTTTTAAATGTGTGCTGGGCATTGTTGAGAGTTGGACAATAATGAATTGAAAGCCGGAATCAAAACAGTGAATCTTTAAACGCAGTGCTGCATTGTTAAGGTGAAATGGACTGAAACATAAGATGAATTGTTTAACTTTTGTAGCAGTAGCTGACAGTGGCTGTGATTAGCCTCATAGAAGACTCCACTTAATATCATCTGTAAAGGTGCTACTGTATAATATGATGAAGTAATAAGAGTCAGTGGCAGTTAATAATCCAGGCACCTCTACTCTTGCCTTGAATCGTACGTTTTGGTATGAAAATTCAGTCTAGATTTGTCAGGAGGCAAAATAATAGGCTACTGTTTGCATTATTGGTGTTCAGGCAGAAATGATTAATATAATTCATAAGAAAAGGGATTCAGGTTCTAAATGAACAATAATGCTCTATTTTATTTACACAACACTTGCCAAGAGAGGGCTTTCCAAATGAAATACATTATATAAAAATATATAATAACAACATAAGAAAGACAAGAAATAAAAACAACAGTGAGATAAGAGGAGGTGGTGGTGGTAGTAGTAGCAGTAGTGACATTAAAACATCTAAATGTTATGCCCATATACTCTTTCTACATCCGACTTCCCCAGACAAGAACTCATTAGTGTATGGTATGATACCTGTCTGTCATTTGAAAATATTCAAATATTCTGGAAAAGTCCTGGAAAATAAAATAATCTCCAGAAAAGAGGAGGAACCCTGAGAGTTGCTTTCACCCACACCAGCCTCACCAGGACAGAAACAGTAAAAACCATTCCTTTTAACCATTCCTTACCCCCTTTAGGTGGCAGATAACAGTGAACCAGCTTGTCTCTGATGCTAGGGGCTCGCCTGTAGGATATTTTATGAGATTCAGAAAGGACTGTCCTGAGTACAGGTGTGTTACGTTAAAACCCAGAGGAATGATGGCTAAAACTATGAAAATTAGACCAAAGTTGTAATAAACCAGTCTTATTGTGTAACAGGTTTATTAAGGAGTGTTGGTGGTTGCAACAGTTCTCAGTGAGGTTTGGATTATCCCAAGTAACAAGGACACTGTTTGTGGAATTGCCATTGCCAAACCTCACAAAGTCTACATCGATCCAGGATATTCCACTAGCTTTTTTGTGTTTTTGATGGAAGTAAACAAGGCTTACATCTGATCAAGCAAGTGTTGGTGTTTTAACAGAAGTGACTGTGTTTCAGGAAGTCTCAGTTCCCAGCAGACTCAGAAAACCTTCCGTACTCTGCCGTTCAGGACCGTGGAGATCAGCAGCACTGACGGCTCCAGCTGTGACGGTGAGACAAACTAGCCTCAGTCTGTCATTCTAAATTCCATGCATTGAGTATTGCGTAGCATTTCGTAACAGGGAGAGGCGAGTACAGTCAGAGAAATAAGTGAGTCAGAGGAAGGTTGTTTCATGTGGCGCGCATTAAAAAGAGAAAAGTAGATGGCAACAACAGAGCTTTTAGTGAAGAATGGAAACACTAACATGCTCATTCTTCCCATGGGCAGTTAAAAACCTGTATGTCTGTAATGTGTTCTGACAGCTTGGTGATGAAAAGTGTCAACATGAAGCACCATTATGAGGCAAAGCATCTTTTGAACAAACTTACTGACTGAAATCTGAACTGAAGGCACAAAAAATATCTAAATCTAAATCTAAGAGGCCAATATGATCGAGCTGCCAGAATCCCAACACATTCATTCACTGCCCATCAACGTGCTAACAAATCTTGCCTTGTATTTTTGGTCAACATGGAAAACCACTTACTGATGGAGGGGTTGTCAAGGAGTGCATTCATATGGAAGCTGAAACCTTACTTGAGGGAAAGCAAAAATTGCGCGACAATCAAGTAAAGGGGCTTACCCTCTATGACCTATTTTACATGAAAGAAAGAGAGAACATTTATTTATTATTGGAGTACTTATTACTTATTTACTTGCTTACAGTTCAAAGTGAAAACTGCTAATAAATATTGTAGCAATATTATTGAATTGTGCTTTGTTTATTTGATCTGACAGTCAGTTGTTGACTACATGCAGACATTCCAAGGTTTTGTCCCTTGCACACCCATGGCTGCACAAGCACAATTACATTGCACATTATTAAGATGGAAACATACTTACAGCATACTGCATACAAAGACAGCAAGTGACAACAAACACATCAACATTTCCTCTACAATACAGTCAAAGTCGAGATTGACTCACAGAGAAATGTTATTATTAAATTTTCGATGCAGCAAAAGAAAACCTGGCTCTTCTCCTGCGGCGTGTGGAAGACTCGAAGACTAATGTGAGGAAATCAGCTCTGCAGGTATCAGGAACCCAATTTTACCAGACTGTCATGTTTCTAATCCAAATAATGATAAGTACAGTAACTGACTGCTCAGACATGAGTATACATTCTCACCCTGGCTTTCTGTCCAGTATGTGGTAAACAAAGACTGAACAGATGACCTTTAACCTCCACGCTCTGCCATCCCAACACAGGCCCTGGTCAGTCTCCTGAGACATGAAGTGATCCCCATGAGCATGGAGAACTTGGCTACACTGTCTGAGCGCTGCAGAGACCCGGCTGTGTCTGTGAAGAAGAAGGCCCTTCAGTGTGTGGGAGAGCTGCTCACTGTGCGTCTCCACCAGCTGCTCGTAACACTGACTGGAGAACACAGAAAAATGTTTTCAAAAAGACACTCATAGGGCTGTCACTTTATTGACAAGCAGTGTGAAATAGACATGGAAAATGTTTGATCTTTCTCTTGCTGCATTTGTGAGTTTATTACTTGTCCAAACAATCTAGTGACCAGAAAGAAAGGAAAAAATGTGTTATTCATTTTACAATACACAGTTTTTCTGTCACCTTCCCTGATCACCAGGCTAAACCACAGTGCCATGTGGTGCAGAAGGCGTGGCTGCAGGGTGTGGTGCCGGCGGTGGTGGACTCTGAGAGCTCAGTGCAGGACAAGGCCCTGGAGGCTCTGGACCAGGTGCTGCTCAGCCAGATCAAACCGTTTTCTGCTGGCTGCCACCTGAATGCCAGTCAGAGGCTGACCTGGGACCTGCTGGGCCTGCTCTGTCATGAGTGCCATAACCTCAGGTTGGACCAACTACATTTAGTCCAGTTTACAGCAGGAACAGATATAATAATGACTGTTTTTATTTTATATTTAGATGGAAAATAGTCAAAACATTGCAGAACATGAGCACAAAATAGTAGGTATTGTTTTTTTTGTCCCGGGTCTCCAGCCGATATTTCAGCAGGGCCTTCACCATCTGGTGCAAACAGAACAAGTTTACACCGACATTCGTCACCAACCTGATCTCACACACGGAGGCAGATCACGCTGCCGGGGCCTGGCTGCTGCTCTCTAAGGTTGTTGCTTCTTCTCCCGTGCTGCCCTACAGCAAGATCCTGGACGCCTGGGACAGCATGGTCAAGTGAGAGGGACACAAAATATTTATTTACAACTTCACATTGACCTCACCTCGTGTTTTCTTTTGATTTTTGTAAAATGCATTTTTGTTCTTAGTTCAAAGGACATAAACGTGACAACCTGCTGTCACATCCTGTGCGTGATGGGAGACATTGCAGCACATTTGAACAAAGACACCAAAGATAGGATAGTTGGTAAGTACTTGATCGTAGTATGGGGTGATGGGAAAATACCCATTAAGAGTCTGTCATAATTTCTTCACAATTTTCTATTTTCTCTCTCTCTTTCTCTCTCTCTCTCTGTGTCTCTCCCTCTCTCTGTCTCTCCCTCTCTCTCTCTCTGTCTCTCTCTCCCTCTCTCTCTCGCTCTGTCTCTCTCTCCCTCTCTCTGTCTCTCCCTCTCTCTCTCTCTCTGTCTCTCCCTCTCTCTCTCTCTGTCTCTCTCTCTCGCTCTGTCTCTCTCTCTCGCTCTGTCTCTCTCTCTGTCTCTCTGTCTCTCTCTCTCCCTCTCTCTCTCTCGCTCTGTGTCTGTCTCTCTCTCTCGCTCTGTCTCTCTCTCTCTCTCTCTGTGTCTCTCCCTCTCTCTGTCTGTCTGTCTGTCTCTCTCTCTCTCTCTCTCTCTCTCTCTCTCTCTCTGTCTCTCTCTCCAGATGATCTGATGTCCTGGTTGAAGAGTTTTACTTTGTCTCTGGAGGTGATCTGTGCAGCTGTGGAGACTCTACATCAATTTGGCCGCAGTGAGGACATCAAACAGACTCAGGTTGACTTCTTGTCCTGCATTTACAGTAGAAAGTAGAAATGTGAAATGTAAACAAAGAGACAACACCAAATTATCAAGGTTTTTCATGTTTGCTAATGCTGTTTACGTCAGTGCATAGAAGTGTAAGGCCTAAATGTTCAATTGTAAGCAGATGAGAAACAATGAGGATTACCACAGAATCTAGAAAACCATGTAAAGTCTCAAATTATCAACACAAAAGAAGTAGTCCTGCATAAAACAGTCAAGAGCTTGACAGCCATGTATAAGGGATTAGCCTGTGAATATTCTCATTCATCCAGGTCTTTGTAAACTTAGGGCATTCAGTCGTTTGCAGCTGGACCTCGTCAGTTTTGGGGGTTGGTCTCACTCAGGGGATAAATACTTGAACCTAACACCATTTCATTAGACTAGAGCTGTTCTATCTAGTCTGGTGCGCATGAACTGATGAAGCCTGCTCGGATGAGAGGCGAAGCGTCTTCTAAGACAAACTAACGAGGTCCAGTTGCGAACGATTGAATGCCCTAAAGCTCATAAGGGATTAGATGTATGTCGTTAAATGACTGACTTGGGCCTTTAATAAAAGGAAACATTCATGATCTGGGGCTTGACTGGTGACAGTCTGATAGTATTGATTATAGTTTTTTCAAATGATGTTATGTGAGTTAAACTTGAACTGTTTTCATGGGCTGCAAAAGGTTTTGGTCGTTCTATAATTTAGAATTCTACAGAATCTTAACTGATAAAACTTCTGCAGGGGGCAGTCACAGCTCATCAGCCAGTGTTAAATACAGTATATTCTCACAATATGATGTCTGTCACATCAACACCTGTTCTACATCTGGATTCAGTCATGGCATGACACTCCCATTTCCCACTTGCAGCTTCTGTCATGTTATATCCAGTTTCTTTTGTTTTGTTCAGGGTTTTCTGAACCAGCACTGTGGTGAGTTGGTGTCTGTCTGCGAGGCTTATTTAGCCAGCATCATCCTGAGTGAAAAGGGAACCCAGAACCTCAATGAGAAACTGATGGTGAGAACTAAGCCTTGTTGTCTTTTCCTTCTTACTCCAACACTTGCAGGTTACACCGTGCAGGTTAACAGTCAGCTACTAGTCCATACCAGTTTCTGCTCTTGGATAAACATCATCCTGAAACATGTCTGTTTTTTTTAGCAAGTATGTTGCATATTATGTTATGTTATTTGACATCAAAACATACTGTGTACAGCAGCTGTGACACATAATTCTCAAACCTGTCTGCTGTTCATCCTGACCTCTGACTGCGGTGAGATAGGAACAAGGAAGCAATCCACCTCCCCGCTGGTGTCAAAGCCAGACTTTTAGAATGCCGTCTGAGTTCAGCCGCCGCAGGCTGTGTCCACATGGGTTCTTAAACTGACATACAAAGCAACCATCCGGATGCTGTCGTTATGTGTCATTAAGCAGATATCAGTTGACCACTTGGGCAACTGCTCAGTATGTTTCCCTTGCCTGAGATGGAGACTACATCTATCTCACACATTCCAATTTTTAAAAAGCTGCTCTCTTTCAAACCTTGCTCAGTATCTCACTGTGTGGTATCTCTCTACCACACAGTTTGACCAGTGCCGGGCACACTGTGTGGTGGAGGCTATAATTCTGGCTTCAGAGAATTGTGGAGTGCAGGCCCCTGAGAGCGTACATGCTCATTTCATGGCCACTTCATGTTCAGGTGCATTTCAAGAGAACTTTTGGTTACCAGGGTTCCCCTATTGTTTTTGTAAAGACTTCTGTCCATAGTGAAACACTCAGACAAAACATAAAAAACAGCAACATCTTTTCTTCTTCGCCCACTTTCCAGTTGGCAAACAAAACTGTATCACAGTTAACATCTAGAACTCTGTGGGACAGACAGACAGACAGACAGACAGACAGACAGACAGACTGACTGACTGACTGACTGACTGACTGACTGACTGACTGACTGACTGCATTTATCCCAAGCTGGGAAATTGCAGTGCAGCAGCAGCATTACACACAGTGAAATAAGTGAACAAATGTGAAATAAGACTATAAAGAGCAAACTATACATAATAAAATAGCAAAATAGCAAGCAGTAAAAACATTATATACATAATAATAATAATAAAATAGTAAACAGTAGTAATGAGTATAAGTAAGTAATGAGTATAATAAGTATTGCACAAAAAAGAATATCTACAGCAAATGGCAGTGTGTAGAAAATAAAGTGTACCATGACTGTAAGCATAACACAGTGAAAAAAGTGAAAATTTGTGAAATGGGACTATAAAGAACAAACTATACAGAATAAAATATCAAAAGTAGCAAACAGTAGTGATAAGAGGTATTGTATTTATTTTTAGCTGTTATTGTACAGTGTAATGGCATGTGGCAGGAAAGATTTCCTGTATCCGTCCCTTTGACAGCAGAGCTGTAGCAGCCTGTGGGAGAAGGTGCTCCGCTGTCTGTCCACTGTGTGATGGAGAGGGTGCTGATCATTGTCCATGATGGATAGCAGTTTATTCAGCGTCCTCCTTTCCACCACAGTCTGAAAAGACTCAAGTCTGAGTCCAAGTACAGAGCCAGCCTTCTTGATGATCTTATCAAGTCTGTTGGTGTCGCTGGCTCTGATGCTGCTGCCCCAACATACAACAGCAAAGAAGATGGCGCTGGCAACCACAGACTGGTAGAAGATCTCCAACATCAGACAGCTGGCTCATGAAGTCTTTTTTTGCTGCATTGCCATCTGACAAAGTCAACGTGAATCTAAGTTAATGGCAACAGCTGTGTACTCTGATCAGATGTATCAATGTTTAAAATGAGCGAGCATGGAGAAAGTTAGCGATGACAGAAAGTTGTGTTCTTAAATTTGCTGCCACGCAGTCAACTGTGACGAGATCGGCCACATACACAGTCAGTTACTGAGTCGCCTCCTGCTTAACCTCAGCTGTGTTTAATGCTTAAGAAGTTTACCATATAGTTCTCATTTACATACTTTTCTGTTTTTTTTTGACAGAATATTTAATTGTGGCCCATAAACAATACATTAACCAGCAGTCAGCTGCTGCACTGCAGGAATAAAATCATTTAACATTGTTTAACAAAAGCTACATAATTAATGTTAATGTGTATTGAGCTAATTTAGCATTTAGAATGAACAACAGTGAAAATTAGAGGTGACTAAATGTTGTCTTCTTGAATTTACTGCCACACAGCCCCCACCCTCATTGATCAACTTAGGCCATGGTTTTGTAAAAGCTCAGTTTTTTGGCAAGGAGAATGTCGTTTTAGTCTGAACTGTGGGGCTGAAAAAGGGAAAAAGATGCATTTACAAATCTACCCAGCTTGATATTGTCATATTCAAAGTGTTTGTTTATTTGTAAGAATCACAGATCCAGGGTGCTGCACCGCTCCATGTTGGTACTTTTATAGCTGTGCTGGTAATATAACTGAAAATGTTCTCTCTTCCAGATAAAACACCTCCACACTTTGGGTGTGGTGTCACTCCACTGTCCTGCCAAGGTTACCAAAAGGACAGTGCTGCTGGTGGAATCTGTCCTCACGACACACTCTGACAAACTGGCAGGTAAGGATGGAGATGATCGCAGCCGTTCTAGACAGTGCCACACAACAGTGGCACAGAGAGTCCATTCAGTTTTAAAATAAGACACCCTGTGTAGACTCCTGATCTTATATCAACAATAAACACAATTAAAACAGACAAAAAATATTTAACTACTTAAGTTTCACAAAAAGAACAGATGATTTAATGAGCATGCATACAGCATGGAGAGAAACACACGCAGGACCATTATCCTGAAGGCAGACAGTTTATATCCTTTGCCCAACACACATGTCTGTGTGGGTTTACATAAGCTTAATACACATCTGTTTGACAAGGCAAAAGTTTGCTATTTTAATGGAATAATGTTGAAAATGACTGAAGCATTATCTCATATGAACTCCAGACAATGTCCGGAGTTGAGTTCAGAAATGTAGTACACAGCAGGAGATGGTCTTTGTCAAACGCCTTATAACCAACATTAAATACTCCGTTTGGTTTATTTGAGGGGTGGCACCTGGGTACAGTGAACAAGAGGATGTTAATTCATCTGTAATGATGACTGTTTTGTCATTGATCTCCATATATGTATTTGTATGTATCTGCAATATAATTTAAAAGGTGGAAAGCAATATACAGGCAAGCAGAAAGGATTATGATGCAGCAACATTGTGTGCAGCGTCATCAGAACACCCACTCGCTTGCTTCTCTGGACATTGACCTTCTGCATTCACAAGTGGGCTGAATCAGACATTACACAAACTTTGTACTGGGGAGCTGGCAGGACATTCCCATCCATGCATACAGCTTGTCTGGGTAATGTCTAGATAACTGGTTTGGGCTCTCCTCACAATAAAACAACGTTTCACTCACTGGGATCTGTTAGTCAGTGTAAAGTAGTTTGTCTCAGCACAGAGCTTAATGTCATACAGGAAAGCAGGGACTTCAACAAACAGAACAATATTTGGATAAAATTAAACAACCTTGTTCAGCTTTTTTGTTTATGTGAGAATTTTCTTTGACAGCCCTGCTGTTTTGCTGGTATATCTGAAAATAAGGTAATATTAGCCCATATATCAGCATGGCTGATGTATCAGTTTAGCTCTAATACAAACTACATTCATTTTAAGAGTTTATTTAATTTTCAAAATTTTAAATTGGCACAAATAAGTCAACCTTTTTGAGCAGCATATGTTCTTGGAGAAAATTTCTCATTTTTTACATAAGAATCTGATATTACAAAGTATATTTCCTATGACAAATGTATTGCTTTGTGGCACAGGGCTGCTCCTCGAGGTGGTATCAAAGTGAGACATGGCTGACCTGTTCTTTATGTTTGTCATTGACAGAGCACCAGGAGGAGCTGCCAGCCTCGCTGCCTCTGTCTCAGTTCAAAACAAACTCTCTGCCTACCAAAGTCAGAGCTCATGGAGTCATCACTTTAGGTAACCTTTCTCAGTTTATGTTGGCCTCCTCTTAGTCTCTTTCAGTAATGTCGAAGAAGTGTTGATCATAACCGCACACAAAATGATAGCCTTAACTGTCATGCATTTCTGCCATCTCAACATACATGTAATGTCTCTTCTCTACTGGTGTCTGTCCGATTCAGGTAAACTGTGTTTGCAACATGAAGAACTAGCCCAGAAGTACCTGCCAGTGTTTGCCAGGGAGCTGGAAGTCGGCACAGAGGTTGCCGTGCGCAACAATGTGGTGGTGATTATGTGTGATCTGTGTGTTCGATACACCAACATCGTGGATCACTATATTCCCAACATCTCGGCCTGTCTGCGAGACAATGAAGCT
Source organism: Chelmon rostratus (assembly GCF_017976325.1). Classification (NCBI taxonomy): domain Eukaryota; kingdom Metazoa; phylum Chordata; class Actinopteri; order Chaetodontiformes; family Chaetodontidae; genus Chelmon; species Chelmon rostratus. The sequence continues at coordinate 1,156,753 of NC_055668.1, read as the reverse complement.
GTCATCAGGAAACAGACTCTCATCATGCTGACTAACCTGCTCCAGGTAGGAGCTGTTCTACACATTCTATGCTAGGCAATAGATTAAAAATTTAGATAATTATTCATTGTAGTTTAATAAAAGGAGATGGGGGTCGTAGCAACATCTATTATTAAGCTGTATAGTTGTGTTCGGAAGAGCTGTCTTGGCACCCACAAACTCCTTGTCCCTTTCCACAGTGTGCCTGCCAGCTTTGCCTTTTTAGGGCCATGTAGAGGCCAAAATCTCCTGCAGGGACTTCACCATGAGTGGTTGTGCAAAGTTTGTGACAGTGTGCACCTTCAACAGAAGGGGGGCTGCACTGTCTTTAGTGATACTATGCCCAAGGAATATGATGGTGGTCAGCCCGGACTGGCACTTGTCTGGGTTGACAATCAGGAGGTGCTAACTGAGTCGTGAAGTGAGACACATGCTCCTCCCTGAAGGAGCTGGCCTTGACCATGTCGTCCAGATAGACTAAGAGGAAAGGCAGGTCCCACAGCGAGGTGTCTATGAGACACTGGAACGTCTGTGCTGCATTTTTAAGGCCAATCATTTGCAGGACTTGCAGGCATGATTGCTGACTATACACAGGAATCCATTTTCAGTTCACCTGTCAAAGTTGAGAGATTGGACCGCAAAAAGATTGCCACAGACACAGCCCTTAACCTTTTTTACTTGGAATATTCTGCAGCGATCGACCCTGCATTACTCTATGCTACTAGGTTACTGTTCTCTGAGAGTCTTTTTGGTTGTGTTTTCGATGTCTCTGTCTAACTGCCTTTGTTATTTTTTTCTAGGAGGAATTTGTGAAATGGAAAGGCTCCCTCTTCTTTCGCTTCATGGTGATGCTGGTTGACCCAGTTCCTGCTATTGCCAGGTAAATCACACTGTGCATCGAGAGAAAGATGATAACTAAGTAAAGTAAACTAATTATTAGAATCTACAGTAATAAACATCTGATTTCAAAACATTGTTGATTTTAAGATACTTGTTGCCACTAAAGTGCTGGCAGTGTCAGTGTCTGACTCTTTAGTATCCAGTTCTGCCAGGGGTGCATGATGGTTTGTTTGATTTTAAAAACAAAAAATAAGCAAAGCAAGCAATTTTTAAAATTGAGATATTTATGATATGATGATAGGGAATGCACACTTGTACTTATTTTTTGGGGCAAGATAGTATGTAACAACATGCAGTGTTGTATACCTAAATCCTTGTGTCATTATTGTAATGTCGAAGACGATGAGACATCACACCTGCACACAGATTTTCTCCATATCCATCTGTATTGCCTGCTAGATGAGTGCGTGCTGTGATCTCCCAAGACATTCATGAACTAATTCCACAATAATATCAAACCTAAGTGTCTCCTGTTTCCTGCATCAGTCTGTGTGAATACTGCCTGCTTCACCTGCTGCTGAAGAAGAGCCCAGAAATGTTCAGCCAGCACTTCATCGAGTGCATCTTCCACTTCAACTCCTACAGCAAACACAAGTGCTACAACAAGTTCCCTCAAAGTGAGAGGTAGGAAGCTGTGGGGTTGTCATTTCTGTCACCCACTTCACGTTTGGCTTCATTTCTCTTTGATCTTCATGCCACTGATCACTGACAGCTGTGGCTGGAGCCGTTGTGCTTTTGAGTTGTCTGTCCGGACATCCTCCCCATTCCCATGAGCATGATTTCTCAGGAATGTCTTGAGGGAATTTCTTTAAATTTGTCACAAACATACACTTTTTCTGAAGTTTATTCAGTCGTTCATTCATTCGTTGACTTATTTTTATTGGTTTTTGATCTATGCAGAGAAAAGGTTCGGTTCTCCCTGAAAGGAGCTCAGTACCGTGACAAGCGTTTTCGGATCTACCGCTTCCTCTTGGAGCACTTTACAGACACCCAGCGTTTCAACATCACCAACAAGATCAACCAGACCATCCTTGGTGAGCGCCTGTGTGGACTGAGAAGTGAAACCAAGCTAGAAAGCACTCATACATGTTACCTCTGATTCCTTTTCTAACTCCGTCGGTGTAAATGTTTTTCTCTCTCTGCTGATGACTTGAATAATAACATGAACAGTAGTTCTTCATTAAAGGGTGTTTAAGGCATCTTCCATTTTCTCTGTGACTCCCGGACTGTTGGCAAGCACCAAATTTAGACCAAGAACTGTATTGACCTTAAAAAAAATCACTTGTAACCTCTTACCTTTTGCTATCCCAGCATGCTTTGCAGACGAGGAGCTGCCTCTAGATGCAGATGGTGCTGACATTTTGTCAGAGACCTTCAACATCTTGAGTCTGAAGGAGATGAAGCTGCAGGCCATATCTAGTGCGGCAGGAGGTGCGGCAGGGGAGGAACCAGAGGAGGAGAACATGGCCACCATGGCTAAGGCAGTCCTGCAGGCCGCGCAGAATAAGGTGGTGTCACAGGTGAGAAAGGTTGACCAAGTTACTTAAACTGTAACCAGTTACTCGTCAAAAAATCCTTTACTCAGCAGCAAAACTAATGTATTACGTAAGTCATTACTTTAGTTTCTGTTTGGCTATATCAAAGGTACTATTCTCCAGACCCATTTTACAGCTTATGAATTTAACATGTGTAGAAATACAGGGGAAAATGAGAGTTTTGACAAGCACCCACCACAATTTGGAGGGATTAGCCTCAATGACTGCACACAGCTCCCCAGAAGTCCCGACCACAGCTGCCTGCTTCACATGCCCACCAAATCTAAAAGACAAACCAGGTGACTCTTGAAGGTAGGCATACCTGTGGCTAATGTTAGCAAACCCCCTAAGATCCACAACATTTTAAAAAGCCAATTTTAGAATGACCAATAGTCATGTTTCTCCTCTTTTGGTAAGACAGTGAACAAGCCAACCCCCAAATGTCAAAATAACAGTGTTTCTTGGATTAACAACTGTAATATAATTACAGAGTATCAAATTATAATCCCCCACACTACTCATTACTAAAGTAAAGTATTGTACTGTAACACATTACTAAGTAATGCATGACTGGCACTGCAGGTAAGTGGCTGCAGTTAGAACACGAGCTTGATGATGTAGACTTCCTACTGGAAAGTACTCGCTGTTAAATGCCATTAGGAAATTCTGTGGAGCTTTTAGGGGAGCTACTCTCAGCTTCCTGCTTTGAATCCACAGGTCCAAAAGAAAGCTTTCATAGAGAACACAGTTCCTCTCATCATCAGCCTGAAGAGCCTGCTGGAACAAAAGCGTTCTCCTGTCCTCAGAGACCTCATGGCCTACCTCCAGGTGAGACATGAACACTCATGCATAATCAGATTAATTAAGGCGGAGTCGGTGTGCAGCAATTTTACATGCATAGGCAGTATTCTTGCAGGACTACTGTATGGCATTACATTAGACGTTTCTAGGTCCACTCATCCAGTTTTTAACAAATAACTCACTATCACCTAAAACAGTAGAAGTAGATCAGGCAAAGTAAGAGACAGCGGAGTGCCTAAAAAAAGAGAGGGAACGTTCTGCAAAATCATGCATGGCCCTCAGGTGCTAAATATTTTGTCCAGTGCCAAAGTCAATTTTAGGTAGGAGTGCAGTTGGTTATGAAACACCTTGTTCCAGGATCCATTAAGTTATGTTTACTTGAGTTAGACAGCAAGCAGCCACTTTGATCAAACTAACCAGAACTAAGCATTTTTTAAATATTCTTTCTACAGATCAGTGTGGCAGGTAAACAAAAGCTTTGTCTTTTCTTTTTTAAGTCATTTTAGGGTTCGCTCTGAGGAGTTTATTTTCATTGATAACTACCATGCTAGCAAAACACCATTAACTACACAACACAAGCACATGGGATGGATCAAAGTGACAACATAACCCCATCATTCAGAAAAAGCACTGACTTTGACTTTAAAAACTGTGCAAAAACCCTGAAGTGGTGTCTCACAGCACTTCCTGCATGACAAAAGGCTGTTGTTCCCATCAGGTGACAATGCAAGACTACCGCAACGAGGTGAAGGAGTTTTTCTCTGGAGATGAGCAGCTGGCAGCTGAAGTGGAGTTTGCTCTGAAGACAGCTGAGAAGGAGAGAGAGATGGAGGAACAGATGGACAACTGCAGCCTGACAGGAGACGCCAGGACTCCCACTGCACAGGTCAGAATACACCACATTCACCACAACAGCACTGACACGTGAGATATTGAGTGCAACTTAAAAAATACATACATTCACAATTTGAAATCTTAAACAGCTTTACATGTAATTGAAAACTAATCTTTTTCAGACCGTCAGGGAGAAAACGCAAAATGTCAACAAATCTATTATCAACTATATATACATATTCTTCAATGAATATTCTTAAATTGAGTCTGGGATGATGAACCAGTGCAGGCCAGAGTCTTGGAGTTTTCCACAGTCAGGGAAGGTGTCATGTTGGTTCTGTTCTTTCCCCAGTGTTCAGTCCAGGGCTCTCCCATCAGGCCCAGGCCCAGGCCCCTCCTCCCGTTTAGTTTTGCCACACCACAGCCACATCCAAACCCCGCCTCTGCCAGACTAGCACACACTGACAGGTAGGTTTCCATCACAACAGCAGGGACTGGGATTGGTTTCCTTTGACTGATGACCGTTGATTATTCGTATTCTCAAGTCAGACAGAGTCCAGCACGTGCATGTGTCCAGTGAGCAGTACACATTGTACCATTAACATTTGGCTCAAACTGCTTTCCTTTTATTTCTGTACTGCATGCATACACATTCACATTGCATATGGCATCAGTGAGGGAAAAAACCTGTGTGTTTGTGTCTCTTAACAGTCGTGTGCGCAGATCCAGGCAGGAAGAACACGTCCAGTCTAAGTCATTCACTCTGAACAGAACAGGTACGACAGGAAACTCGTCTGAACTTCCACTGATTGAAGTAGTGAAAGAAGTTTCAGTGAGGAGTTCATGAGTCAGCAGTCACACCGTTCATCGCACTTAATGCTGCATTTTTTTAAAGTTTAAGAAAGAATATACACTAAGATATGATATCTGTAGATAGAATTATTTGCTGTACTACACAGTTTAGTTTTCAAGTGTAAAGATGATTGAAGATTTTCTATCCAACATCAGTACGGATAAAAATCAGCACTCTGTCCCCTCTGACTGTTTTCACTGTCTTGTGTGACTTTGTTTCCAGTGATGCCTAAAGGAGCAGTGAATGACAGAGCCATCAGCACGCCTAAAGGTACAAGCTCACAGCACTGGCTGAACCTCTGCAGCACACCCCACACCACATCGCCAGTATTCAGTGCATGCTGTCCACATTATCTTCCAGCACCACAAGTGCATGTTATGTTACTGTTATAGATGCTCTCAGTGGTAACTGAACACACAGCCCTTAGCAGAATTAGAGCTTTGTTCGAGCCATGGAGCTCAGTGACCAGCTGGTTTTTAACCGTTTCACTTCAAAATCTATTCAGGTCCCATTTCCAGACTGCAGTTGGAAGAGTCGTTTTATCTGTGAACATTGTGCTCTTCCACACATGCTTATTTTATTTATTTATTTATTTGAAAGGGACAATACACATTAATGAACATCAGTATGTAAGTACATGTGTAAATGTGTCGGAATTAGCAAGCCTGCTAATTTACATCAGTAGTCCCTTGGCAGGTAATAGACAGACAGACACATAGGAGGTAGACGAGAAAAGAAAAGAAGGAATATAATAATAACAGTTCACATCAAAATACCCATTCATACATAGACATAAAGTGCAGTGTGGATTCTACATCTACAAAGTCTGAACGCCTTTTCCTTTAAGGCGTATTTTTGTAAATCTTAATAGTTGAACATTTTGGGAAATACATTTATTCACTTTCTTTTCAAGAGATGCTCAAAAATTCAACTGCCAGTTCTTGGATGAATTTTAGATGACCTTTGACTGACTTTCAGTACAGTCCGTATCTCATCAATATGGTGCAGATTTTTGTCATTTTAGGGTTGTTCCTTTATTCCTCCCTCTCTCTCTCTCTACTCCATCTGTCCTCCTTGTAATCCAGGTGTCACCGTCAATTTAACATTTGATGAAGGAGTCAGCGCGATCTTCAGTGACCGAGGAACAAGTAAGTCATTCTGACTTGTCACTCAGTGTGACTGATCAGGTGTTCAGGCAGCAGTTAATGAGTATCATTTTGTGATAGAAACCAACCACAGTTCCTTCAGAACTAAATGGTCAGTCAAAGTGTGAGGTACGCAGGTTGTAAATCGAGGTTTGGATTACGTGTGTCTTCACAGGTCTTGCCGGGGAGACCAGTGTTCTTCATGTGCGGTCAAATGAGCAGCAGTGAGTTCATTACTTTTGTCATTGCTTCCACGTACTCAATGTTTCATTCACAGTTCTGGTTGTGCAGGCACGTTCATATGCACTTTGAAGGAATGTACAGAATAATTATATCATCTAAGTAAAAAGTCTAACCCAGCATTTGTGAATGAAAAAGTTATATCATTATAGCAATTATAGAGATTTCATTTCCAACATAGTATTTTCAAAATTGTAATGGCTTCTTTAAATGACAGCATTAAATGTATCAAGCCACAGAGAGGGAGAGGATGTCAGAGGCTAACAAGTTGTTGTTGGGTTTTTTTTTTCCTTGAATTTGTCAGTCACAAATTATAAATAGAATAAATATATATTTTCTTCTTCTGTCCATGCAGATAATTTAGGTTTTATTTGTCCAGGTTTGGACATATTTTTCCCACCAAAGCACAGGAGAGCTACATGGAACTGCTCGTAGAACTGATAACTGATAACCCAGCTGTCTGTGTTTCAGAGCTCCTGGGCTGAGGCAGTGGAATGTGCAGTCTCCTCTCCGCCACAAGACAAAAACATCTAATGCTTAGCTGCCCTAAAGCTTCATTTCTTTTGTTTCTGTTTTTTGTCTTTACTACATCTTCTACTGTCACTGCTTCTTACATGTCCATGTCCATCTACATGCTCTCGATTAATATTCTCTCATCTTTATCTTTCATATGTTTGTGTCACTGCAGGTCTTTCTGATAATAAAGGTGACCTTGACTTCAAAATATTTTTTGGCCAGATTCTTGCTGGTTAACACAATGTAAATAAGACCTACACTGTCTGGGGAATTTCCTCCTTTTGTGGTAAATTAGTGTTACGACTGTCTGTTTCTGCTCTTTAAGTCCTTTTACACTAACTTTTGTTAAGGTAAAAAATATGCCCTATTGAAATGCAGTTAAGAGTGCTACAATATGCTGATACCTTTTTTGTGTTTTCATTTTTGTGCTTTGCATCTACCTTAATCACTGGTTTAATGCACCCCCTGGGGGGCCATGCCCTTTTACCCTCCCGACTAGCCTGGCTAGATGACAATCTGCACTGATCTGGAAATGTAGCTAGATTAAATAATTTTCCCCTCAATATTACTGTAGCTCCAGCCCTCTCACCTCAGAGGGACTCTCCTCCTACCATTCAAGCTCCTCTTTATTGGAACACCTCGAGCTCTTGATCAACGACCTACTCTAACTCCAGCCTACCTTAGCCAGTGCTGTGCAGACCTAAGGAAACAAGGAAAGTATGTGTTAGTCACAATAAGGGAAGTCGCGCCATGACTCTCAGGGTCTGAGGTGTTCACGTCATTAGACGCCACCAGTGGATTTTATCAAAATATCCACTGAGGATAGCTGTGAATTAACCATTCAGATTAAGCACAGCTAAATGTAAGTTCAACAACGGCATATGTACTTAGTGGGTAGACTGTAGCCGTTCTTGTAAACAGTGTGTTCTCACGCAGACCACACATGAGCAGCCCCTGGTCAAGCTCATCAAAGATCTTGATCAGATCGATAAGAATGGGCTCAGTGAAGCCCTCCAGAAAGGTCATCAATGCAAAACCTCAGGTCCAGCTCAGCGGGATCATCCATCAAGTGTTGGTATCCAACTACCTCATTTCTCATTAACGAAACATGTAATGAATTGAATAAAATAAAAATCGAACATGGCTGTTGTTAGTATTCACAGCTGTCGTGTGTGTTTTAGTTTTGGGATGTTTTGGCTGAGCTTTTCTCTGCCATTCTTGTGTGAATAGCAGACATGAAGTCCATGAATAAAATCCTAGTGTGTGGGCATCCTGAGTCCAGGTATTTGGCACTGTGTCCTGTGATTTACCCGGCAGGCAGAGTATAGAGGATTGATTTTGCCACCATGCTGGAGAGATAATCACACTACTCTCTCCATGCATTTACACACCACCATGTCAGGGCAACTGACCTGCAGTCATTCAGGTCCTTAGCATGTGTCCTTTTAGAAACTGGGATTATTGTGCATCCATCACTAGCTGGGAACACAGCCAGAAACCAGAGGATGCTGACACAGCCTGGTGAAGCAGCCTTTGAACGCCTTGCCTCTGAGACTTTGTGTGCATTGACTCTGCTCAGGGTGGAGGTCACCAACTGCTCATCTACGGTGAGAGCTTGGTGGGATGGGATGGGCTGAGGCTGGGGAGGGGCCAGTTTTCTGGTGCGCTGCAGCTGTTAACGACTGAATAAGTTAAGGTGGGGTCCTGTAGGTTAATCACTGCCGATGTGGGGGCTCTACACATCATAATGTTTAACCCCTGCTATGCCCCCTTTGCATTTCCAGATATTAGCTGCTCCTCTACCTTGTTTTTGTAGTGGATCTTGGCAAACATGGACAGGCAGATTTTCATCGCTTGTTGTTTGGATGAGGAGTTAGTTGTTCGATGACAGTGACAGTGTCCTTACAGTATAAAATACAAAAGTCACGACAAACCTCAAGAAATCTGAAGTTTGTCTCCATACAGAGCCCACCCCCAGCTGACTGACATGTTTTTTTCATTCCTGTCAAAGCATATGATATTAAACTGGTGCTTTTCCAGACAGCTTAAAGCTTGCCATTGTTCAGCCACTGCTAAAAAGTAGTAATTTAGACCCCCTGTCTTTGATTAACTACAGACAAATCTCAAGGTCCTGAAGAAAATCATTTCTTCCAAACGGATGTCTCTTATGAACGACGAGTGTGTTTCATTCACTTTCCAGTCTGGTTTTCGAGCACTTCAGTGCTGACGCCACTCGACAGTACTGAGAAACACAACTGAAGTTTGGGAGAAACACTGATTTTCTGCTGAACCTAAAAAGTAATCATGGTGTCATGCATTTCAAGGTTTCTATATGCTAGCAAAACCATCATAGCAAAATATGTCAAAACAACATGTCAGACATGTTTAAACATTATGAGCTTTCAGGTCATCTTATTGTCGGTACTTTTGCTGTTCTGGGTATGGACTTAATTTTTCTGGGCAAAGTAACTGAAAAAGCCTCATAGTGTCCACACTCATCTTCCTGATATCTTTCAATAACGTGCATTACATCCTTTCCTGTAAGGTTTTTGTAAATGATTCTTATTGTATAAAATAACTGTAATAAAGCTATTAGTAGCAGTAGTAGTGGTACTAATGGTGACGTGAGTGAGTAATGTCTGTACTGTATGAATGGATTAGAAATGGTCAGTCATTGACTGTTTTGGTGTCACAGGGTTAGTGACACTGTATGACTGCTGACTGTTCATCTGAAATAATAAAAATCTCTTTCTATCTAAATGAGTAAAGTGGTTATAAATATGTTTATTTGAGGTTTCTATGTATTCTTTAAGATGCAACCTGCATTAATCATGAAACATTTGTCTGTTGAACCTGTCGAGAATCCCATTCTCAAGATTTGACTTTCCACTTTCAGATGTGACGATAAGATGCAGCAGTGACTGTCGCCACGGCGATGTAGTTAAAAAAAAATAATTCCTCAAGATATTTTTAAAAGCTTCTAACAACTTTTTCTTGTTTTCTAGCGCTAAGCTAACAAGCAAACATTATCGAAAGGTTTCCTGGGACGTTGCATTGGTTCACAGTTCACTGAGCATGTTAATGGAGACAGTCACGACTGAACAATGCAACGACGAGTGAAGGTTTTCATCTGGAAACCCTCCAGCACAGGCTGTCTGTTGTGTCCGATGAGATGCATAATCTGGCCAAACATGTCTCTAAACGGTCAGCGAAGGCTCGAAAGACGTGGACGCCCTCCTCCACCTGCAGCCCCGGCGCCATCTACAGGTAGACTGACTGCCAGCTGACAGATGCCAGATGTGATGCATTTAGTTTTGTTCAATAATGATTTGTTCTTTCTCACCCATTTACTAATGGTATACAACTGGACGTGTAAACTCTGGCCCAGCTCCAGTAATGTTGGTGACACAACAGAGTCATCCAGCATACTGTACATAAGTACTCAGCATTTTTAAAAACATGGTAAATCATTTCTAGAAATGGAGAATAAAAGTGGTATCGAGCAACACTCTTGTCAAACACCTTTTGCTGCCAGAAAAGCTGCCTTTGAAAAACACAGTGTTCTGCCAGAGAGGTAACTCTCCATTCAGGCAAGAGCTGCAGGTGCCAAACTGAGCTTGGCAATTAGATTACTGTGATCAATGGCATCAAAAGCTGCAGTAAAATCCAAGAGCACAGCCCCTACTAGCTTCCTGTCATACAGATATGTTCCCCATTGATCACGTGTGTACTAATGCAGTGGTAGTAGAGAGCCCTGGTCTATGAGCAGCGGTGTTGATGTCAGTACTCTTTTGTACTGTTGTGTAATTTATCATACACAAATTACCTTACAATAATTACTTTCTTTATTCGCTCTCATTGAGTACTGGTATTCTACTGTGACATATATATTTTTTTTTCTGTGCAATGAAGTTTATCAGCCAGGTCCTGCCAAGCAGTGGTATGATGATGATCATAAATGCTGTAGTCACTTTATCCACCTTTGTGCAATTTGTGTAAAATCTATGAAATTCCATAGAATTTTTGATAGTATTTTTGTACTGCAATTGTTCTTATAGTTCTTTGTGGCAATATATGTATATATTTTACATATTTTTCTTTTATATAGTCATATAAAGTACACATATACATAGTCAGCTTTTATTTTGTATTTTGTATTTCTCTGTTTCTGTTGCTATTTGTTTGTCCAACTGCTCCTACCTGCTGCCTGTAATACCCAAATTTCAAATATCTTATCTTATCTCATCTTACTCTACCAACATAGCTTACCATCTGATTAAAAATGATCATTCCAAGTAGTAAGTAAGTAGTAAGAGTTCTATCGAAGGTATGATGATATCTTTAAAATAGCCATGCTGCAGTTAGAAAAAGAAAAAGCCCTTCCGGGTTATCTATACCAGAGGATCATCTGAAACATCTCCTCAACTTTGTCCTGGCTAACCTTGACAGATCCCAAACTGCATTTTTTATCATTTATGATGGTGTTGACAATGTTGCAAACTGTCTTCTTTGTTGATAAAAATAATAAAATAATTATCTGCATCATATGGCCTGGTTATTAACTGACCTGCACATTCCACTTAGATTTGACAATTGCCTGACTTCTCAAACATTATTGGACACAGAGGTCAACTTTTTATGTAATAGACAATTCAGTATTTAGTATGTGATCTCATCCGGTGGACCTATTACCAGAGGAAGAATGACTCAGTTTTCATCAAGTTATGTGATTGTTGGTCAGCTTATACAAGTAGCTCTGTAAATTGACATAATGCTACCATTAACACAACTCTCCCATCATTACACCAACAATAGGCTAATCTATGTCCATGAACACCCTTTTGTGAGCCTGCAAGGTGTAGACGTCCAGTAGAAATGAGATGAACTGCACCACAATATGAGGCTGTGAAAGCTCTGTAACTGTTTGTGTGATCACTTTGCCACAGACCCACATCATCACTGCTGCACTGCTGCATTTTCCCAGCTGCAAAATGTCTTAGTGTTCTGATCACTTTCATTTCTGGTGTTATAGTGTTATTGCATTGGATGGGAGTGAAAGAAACTCATCCTCATGAAAGTCCTCCTCCCTACTCCTAATATGTTTTAAATCTTAGAGCTTTCTGAAGGGCTACTGTGCTTTGTGAATAACTTTACCAGGATCAGGTCATAACTGTGAGGGGAATTCTTTAAAAACATCATCGTTCTTAGACTTTCTTAGAATTTCGCCCTCTCACTGAGAGCAACTCTTTGCACTAGAAATCTTTATGAATACTGGACCAGGAATTCAGGGAGGGTGACATGGATACATTCACCTCCAGAACCCATCAAATCTGAAAAGAGGAATACAAAGCCAGGCTGAAGTGTTTCTAAGTGCTTCCAAAGGCAACTGGACTTGCTTGTGGTTCTAGTAGACGTTTCGCCTCCCATCCACTGACTGCTGGGAAGTTATCCTCTTGGAGGATTATTGACCCACCCAGCTATCATGTGAGTTGTTAGCGTCACATGAGTCATGGTGTTAATGGGTCAATGGGCATCAATGGGTGAGTCATGATATGAATGGGCGGGTCATTTACCCACCTGCCCATCGTATGAGTCATCAGGGTCACATGAGTCCTGGTGTGAATGGCTGTTAAGATGTCTGGGGACGGATCTCAGGACTTTTTCACTCCTCTTTCAAACCATCTGTCTCCGTTGGCCAAAATATGTATTTTATTGTCCTCGAATGAGTGTCCCTAGTCCTTCAGATGTAGGTGGACGGCTGAGTCTTGACCTGAGGTGTTGGCTCTCCTGTGTTGTGCCATGCACTTGTGAAGCGGTTGTTTTGTTTCCCCAGTGTACAAGTGTGTGCACTCCTCCATCCACCACACTGCTCTGCTTATGGCTGGTTGTTTTGTCCTCAGGGTGGACAAGCTTCTGCCTCAGGGTGCTACTAGGCTTGAAGTGCACAGGGATGTGGTGTTTGTTTGTTATAAATCTTCCTTAGTTTTTCAGATATTACTGCATGTGAAATATGACAACATTGTTCTGTTTATGGTCCTTTCCTACTCATTCTGTTCTGTGTCTTTTCGCAGTCTTGATGAAGGCACAGTTTGGGTAACCACACGTTCGAAGTGCTTCCCTGATGTGTTTTTGCTGGTTATCCTTGCCTTCTGTCCTTGTGGGCACGTTCTGAGCCTGATGTTGGGTTCTGAAAAACCCCAGCTTTAAGAGCAAATATTGATCTATGTGCATGGCTGGGCAAAGCATCTTCTAGAACCACAAACAAGTCCAGTTGCCTTTGGAAGCACTTACAAGTACCATGACCTGGATGAATGAGAATCTCCATAGACCCAAGGACCCTGCAGCCACCTGGAACACACTTACACAGAATAAGAAAAGCGCTGGTATCACCCCACCCCACAGACTAGCTGATGAACTCCTTTTACACCAGAGGGCAGGCAGGAGAGGAGTCCAGAGTTTGTACTGACAATCAATGAATACTCACCAAGTTCACTCCAGAGCAGGATGGAGAACAAGTCAGCAGCTGTACAGACAAGCAAAACACAGAGACTGGAGACAACTGGTACCACTGTTCACATCGGACGACTAGACGAATACTGGGTGTAGAGCCAGGGTTTAAATACTGGAGAGCAGGTGGCTCAAGTGTCTCAGTGTTTGATGCTTTTAGCTCATTTGAGTATCATGCTCAGGTGTGGACAGGAGCCAATCCTGTTGGTTTGACCTGTGAGACACACCCACACACAGACAGGGAGAGACAGGAAAAAGAAGACAGGCTGCTGAACCCAACAGCAATATGTGCAATATTTGCCAGGAATGTGCAACATGTACAAAGTAGCATACAGCAGCATCTGAAATGAACGCCAGTGGATGAGGAGGCCACACATCACCGATACACTGAGCTGGTGAAGAAGTGGCTGCGGTTTGCTCCATTCAGACAGGGAGGTTCTGCATTCTGAAGAATCTCATAATAAAAGTTTTAACCAAAGCTGCACACACTGATATTTATCTAACTTGTTAGTTAAGATACGTAGACATTAGTGTTTCCAATTCTGTCATATATGTCCACATGAAAAAACATCCACAGAGTTCATGAAAAGATTCCTGTTGTGATAGTAATATATAGTTTTTCTCTGAAAGACACCTCTGTGCTGTGCCCAGACAACTCACCTGGCAGCACGCCATGTAAACGATGTCCTTACCGCAGCGTCTTCGGTGGAGTTCCAACCCGATGCTGCATGTCATCCTCACTCATCCCCCGCCTTCTCCCTCTGCTCAGCTGCACTATCAAATAGCAGCAAAGGTGGAAAAACACTTCTGGACATGTTGGTATTTTTCCTACATTGTGCTAATAAGGCAAATACTGTGTGTCCTTCAAAGAGCTGAACGAGGAGACATTTTCTCAAAGTCAGTGATCCACGTTCGAGAAACCAAAACCTGGCAACGGGGTGCTTTTTGAACGAAAACAATGAACTAAGAATGCAAGCTTTCTTTTTAATATTTAATTAACAATAATATTTAATTATATTTAATTTCTAATTAATCAGTGCTTGGAGCGAAATCACCTGTATAAATGTTTCTATATGGTAAATTGTTTCACTCCTTACATTTTAGCTCATTTTCCAACAACGCTGACGAATAGCCAAATTCACACCAACTCCAAAAACATGGCAACAACAAGCATGTCTCTGCTGGGTTCCTCACTTTTTCGTGTCCCCTGGAAACAGGTCGCTTGCTGTGTGTGCTATTTGCAGCGTGTTTCTGTATTTAGTTGTGTTGTGAGTATTTGCAGTGTGTATTTTGTCCATTTGCTTGTGTTGTGTTAGTTCTCAGGACATGTGGCATCAAATTGATGAAGACATTTTCTTTGTTTGTGTTTTGGGGATTTGTTCTACTATCATCTGTTTCCTTGAATGTCCACTTAAGGCGGACTCCAAAAGCTACACTGTACAGGGGGTGAATTTTTATGTGACTCATGTTTTTACGTTTTATTAAGCCTTTAACATGTGCATAATTATTGCATTATTGTGTTGAGCTCTCTTGATGACTGTCAGGGACAAAAATAACTAGCTGTTTCTCAGTTCAGGGGCAGCATGAGGGCCGCTTTGAAGACCAGATGCATCACAGCATCGACATGGCTGTCCCATTTTAAAGACTGCTTGAAATCACAATCAGAATCAGCTTTACTGGGCTAGTATGTGTGCACATAGACGGAATTTGATTCTGGTTTAAACACTGCACTCAATGTACTTGCACAGGAAAAAACGGACATACATCTCAATGAGGACAAAATAGACAACAAAAACAAAAAGACTGAACAATGAGTTAAGTCATGCAAAAATATAAAATCACAGTATATACAGAGAATGATGAGGCAATAACAATACATACAATGGAATTTACAGTGTACATGTTAAAAACTTTGCATTATTAATAGCCAGTCAGTGAATGTTTTGGTGTCAGGGTTGGTGACACTGTATGTTAGCATCTGCAGTTTCCCCTCCTTTTTGTCCTGTTGTGTCTTTGTGTTTCCCTCCCCTCTGTCTCCTGTCTTTAGTTTTTTGGATTTTTGACTGCGATTCTTGAGCTCTTCCAAGTACCTTTTGCTATTTTTTGCCTTGCCTCCCTGATTCCTGATCCCTGTTTCCTGTGCTCAGGTGCCTACCTCGTGCAGCCGACATCCTGTCAGTCTGAACCATGAGTAATCTAGAACTGGATTCCCTCTCGGACTCTCTCTCAGATCTCCCAGATTCACCTGTTGCACATTTTTGAAACTTTCATTAAACCCATTGACTTTTGACATACTCCTCCCTGTCAGAGTTTTCAGCTTTTGAGTCCTGCTGACTCTTCATCACGGTGATGGCTTGTGGGAAGAAAATGTTTCTGTGCCTGCTTGCATTGGCGTTCAGTGATCTGTAGCTGGAACAGGTTTCATCCAAGATGTGCGGGCTCTGCAGTGATGCTTCCTGCCTGTTTCCTCAGTCTGGAGGTGTGCAAGTCCTGAGTGGAGGGCAGGTTGCCACCAATAATTTTCTCAGGAAGTGCATCCTCTGTTGCGCCTTCTTGAAAATTGAGGCTATGTTTGAAGTCCACTTTAGATCTGGGGAGAGATAGGATCCCACCAACCTGAAGGCTTCCACAGCGGAATCTGTATTGTTGAAGATGCTGAAAACAGCAGTTATGGTGCTGTCCGCACTTAATCTGCATACTCTAGAACGTCTTTAATATGGCAAGAGAGATGACAGTTTTGAGCGGGTGGAGTAGGGCAAACTAGACATCCTTATACTGAAGCTCCTGCTTAACTTGGTAGTAGTCCTTCCTGCATTTCACCAAGCCGGCACTTAGGTAGGGAAAAAACGGCACTGGTTTATCCTGCAGCTGCTGCACTCACTACAGCCCTGGCCGCATCTGACCTCAGTTACAGCCTTTAAATGTAAAGCCTTTGAGGCCTTTACCTTTAAACCGAAGAGGTTCAGAGGTTCACTAATAACCAAGATTGTGGCAGTTCTACAGATCAGTGGTCCCCAACCCCCGGGCCGCGGACGGGTACTGGTCTGTGGATCAATTGGTGCCAGGCAGCACAAGAAATAATTTATTATTTCCTTTCCCTTTTATTTATTATCTGAGTCTAAACAATCTTTTATTTTGAAAAATGACCAGATTCTCTCGGTTACATCTCGGCCACTTCAGCGCTCAAATTTAACCCACAAGCTCGCAAAATGAGTAAAAAACAGAATTGTTTGGAACGTTTCTTTGTGAAGGGGAAAAGACCCAGTGAAGAGACAGAAGAGCCGATGACTTCCAAGAAAAAGAAAGCTTTTAACAGACAATAAAAGGAGTCCTATTTGAAATCTGGATTTGTCGACAGGTGATTCCCACACACTGAGCTGCTCTGCATCATATGACCGGCTCTCTAATGAGGCAATGAAGCCTCAAAACTGCTTCGCCACTTGGGGACCAAGCAGCCTGAATTAAAAGACAGTGTTGTTGGCGCAATGTTATAAGGGAGCTGCTGATAAAGATAACGAGTACACAGTGATTTACGTTTATTAGTATATTTACAATATAAACAATATCTACGTACACCCCCCTCCCCTGCTGCGGTAAAATTGTCAAGCATTGACCGGTCCATGGTGATAAAAATGTTGGGGACCACTGCTATCGATAATGTATATTTAATATTACATACATAAATTGACCAAGGTGAAAAAATTCATTCGAGTTGTGAGCCCTGCTAGGTTTTCAGACAGTTGAATATCACTTTCAAGTCCAGTACAAACATTGGGATTGATTATACAGCTAACCTGAACTTGGTTATCTTGCTAATAATGCTGTTTTTATTTGGAGGTGTGAAGCAAATCTTACATTTCATTTGTTTTAGGGAGCAAGGAGCTTGGTTTTCTTTCTCCTTTTTGTGTCTCGTCTGGCTCTCCCTGTTTGTCTGTGCGGGTGTGTTCTGCAGGTAGCAGCTCTGCTCCACCCACTCACTCCACCTGCTCACTTCCTGACCTCACCTGACTTCAATCACCAATCAAGACTCACCTGCTGTCAGCAGTATATAAACACCAGCTCTCCTACCAGTATTCGTCAAATTGTTGATTTTCCCACCACGTCTGTCTCAGTGTCTGAGTGCTGATTCCTCATTCTTGAAAAGCAGACCGATTTGACCACGCAAACTGATGGCCTCAGACATAGAGGTCAGTAAAATGTAACATGCCATCAGCCATCACAGGAATCTGATCGGTCGACACGGCCAGACTCTTAACACATTGCCATTACAACAAGAGCTCAGGGCCATGCTCAGCTTTTTAAATCAGCTCTCCTCTCAGTTTGCCCAAATTTCTCCAACAGTGGCTTCTCCCACCTCTCCACCAGTTCCACCTCAGCCTTCTGGGTGGGACACTCAGCGTTTCTTTCCCTCCAACCAAAGAGTCCCGTACCTCAGACCTGGAACCTTACGCAGTGACATGGAAACATGTCAAGGTTTCTCCTGCAATACTGCATGAAGACAGAAGATGGCCCAACTTTTTTCTCTCTTCATCATCCCTTGAGCACACTCAATATTGAGTTTGGAGCGTGCCCTGGAATGGTGACTTTGAAGTGCTGGGCTAATTCCTTGTACTGCCCTTTTGTAGGGAGTGTTGAGGAAAGGATTTTGGAGGCGTGGGTACCCTCCTTCAGCAAGGATAAAGTGTCCTTGCGGAGGGTAGATTGTGAAGATTGTGGTAGATTGCAGACATGGCAGCTGTCAATTGCTCCAGCTGCTTTCATGAAGGCTCTCTGTCCTGCCATCCCGACAAAACCCACAGGATACTGCCTCTTGGTCTTCAGGGGTCTTCAGAGGTAGATGACCTTGTGGTGAATGGCCCTCTGGGAACAATGCTGTGGACAGTGGAATGAGGCATTCCAAACACTCTGGAGACCACGCTGTATGATGCCCCACATGGCGGGCAGAAGAGAAACACCAGGGTCTCAACTGCAGTACCCCATCCGTGCTTCCTTTCCTCTTTGGGAAGTCCAGCATCACTGCCAGGGCCTCCCTACTCAATCAAAAATCAGGCAATATGTCCTCCTGGTTAAAAAACATGTCCAGCACAGAAAGGTTGATATCACCCTGCAGTAAAGGATCTGGGCTAATTTAGGGAAAGACAAAGAAGAAAGTCTGTTGAACAATAGCTAGATATTAGGTGGAGAGCTGGATAGATATGGAGATTGGAGATTTATTTAATCAACATTTTTGAAATAAGTTAAAATGTACAATTACCACGCTGGAAAACACTACATTACAAGTAAAAGTCCTGCATTCAAAACCCTATGTAAGTCAAAGTATGAAAGTATTATCAGTAAAATGTACGTATGTATGAGAAGTAAAAGCATTCATTGTGCAGAAAATGGTCCCTGTCATTGTTTCACTGTTCTGTTGCTTTTGGATTTATATTGCTGCTGTGTATGTTGCTTTGTAATGTTGTAGATGTTTAAGGTTGAGCTCATTTGAACACCTTCATGTACTGTTGGCTTGTTTAATCTACAGCAATGCATCATGTTTGGAGTGTTGTTATGAGTAAATGTACTTACACTGGTTATTTTAAATATTATGTTGTCACTTAACCACATAAAATATGTTATATGTCACGGCTGTTAACTAGCTCAGTTAATGTCACCATTAGTGTTGGCTAAAAGTGCACATCTTAACCAGGCTTCTTTTAGGTGGCCATGGTCCTTTCTCACCCTGAAATGCATCTCACGCCGCTGTTGTGTCCTTCAATGCTTGTTTGGCCTCTGCGTTCACAGACCGCCTCCTTTGAGGGATGTGGCCCCTGAACTGAGACACAGCTTGAGTTGTCATGGTCATGTACGTCCTGTACATACACAACATGTGCTGTGTCAGACACCTCTGTTCTGTGTGCCTTTATTTTGTGCTGTTTTTCATAGCGCAGGCATTATCATTACTCAGCTAATCTCTATTTTAAATGAAGTCTAACTCTACTCTAGTTTCTGGTCAGTTAAGTGGAAAAATCAGCTGGATTTGTTAACTGACCTGTCTGTGCTGCACTAGGTACTTTGGAGACAAAGATAAAATACAAAAATAGATATCGGACAGGAAACGGTTTGCTCCAGGAACGAAGATATTATCAAAACACTTACTTAACGAAAATCTACTTGTTACTTTTATTAGGAATGTTTTATTTCTGCGCATGGAGTGGGTTGCTGACAGTGATATGTATTTTATTTTGAAAAAGATAAACGGAAGTCCTTCCTTCTTATGACGTCTTTTCAACAAAGAACAAGACATCCACCAAGTTTCTACTGGGGGGCCGCGGGGCCATGGAGGTAGCTGGACGAGAGCCCAGTCTGTTCACTTGTTTTCCTCACCCGAAATCAGAAGAAATACTTCCTGTTTGACACAACTTGTACCAGCCGAAGTTACCCGACATGCAGATATCATGGTGTTTACACGTCCAGCTGGTCGTCGGAGAAGCAGCCGAACTGGAATAACACTGAGTCCGGAGTAGGTAAGTACCCCTAAAGTTGGCTGTCCTTTGTGTTCACACGAAGGAACGACTTTTGTTGTCGGCTGTAGCAAACTTCTAAACTGAGATTTGTCTCGGGTGTCTTGAGAAAGCGAGGCTCGTGGACCATGACATTATTTAATGTTTTTAACGCAGCGCTATGTGTGAAGAATCCTGCGGGACGTGGTGTACGACTGATCGCCACCTGTCGCGCGACGTCAGTGCTGAAGCAGCCTGTGTGAAAGCAACCACACCGATTATACTCACATTTCTAAAAAAAAAGTAGTTGTTTTGCGGTCACATTCGCCACAAGAGTGGACTTCATTGCATAGGTGCGTGTACACATCCAAGGAGTCTGACTTGTTTCAACACATTTTGGTCTGAACGTCCAAAATGTGACGCTCAGAGCCGCAGCTATGGACAGTATAAACGAACTGGGGCCCGTGCTGTACAGGGGCCGTATCACGAGCGGACCCACTCAATAACAAGTGGGCCTCTATCAGAACGGTGCCCCCATTCATTATCTCCTTTATTGTGTCTGTGAGGGGACATCAGTTGTTATAAATATCCTCTAATGTGCACATCCACGTCTGTCATGGTGTCAGTAACTTCATTGCAAAGTATACCAAAAAATATAGGCTTATTCTACATGATAAATATCAAAAAAAACTTTTTAAAAATATATATTTTAATTTTGGTATTCATGCCATACACAGATGCAATGATGACTGCTGGGTAATATGTTGTTGGCCAATCTCTTCATTGCTGAAAGTAGCACTGGGTGTTTTTGCACTAATGTGTGATTTATGTTTATATCAGCCTGCTATCACATACATGAAATATCTTGTGCAATAGTACTCAACCTATGCATATATGCTTTTTCTGCTGTGACACATATACTGTATATATTTATTACTGTGCATTAGAGTAAACACTGGACTAAACTTATCC
The DNA here is from genome assembly GCF_017976325.1 of Chelmon rostratus. NCBI lineage: Eukaryota > Metazoa > Chordata > Actinopteri > Chaetodontiformes > Chaetodontidae > Chelmon > Chelmon rostratus. The sequence goes on along the minus strand of NC_055668.1, from coordinate 1,135,953 downwards.
ACACCCACCATGTGCAGTTTTAATCCATGCACAATTTCTGTCAAAACTGTTAAATTCTTGTCAAATTGTTGGTAGTATATTTTTTTGACAATATATTTGGGAGTTTCTATTTTTCTTTTATATTTTTTCTAGTTCTTATATAAATGTACATATATACAGTATAGTCAACTTTTATTTTGTTATATTCTGTTGTTTTTCCTACTGCTATTGCCTGCTGCCTGCAACACTCAAGTTTCCCCAGCTGGGGATTAATTAAGTCTTATCTTATCTTATCTTATCTTTAGTCTCTATTTGATCACATTGTTTTTGTCTGTCTTACTCTCTCTAAAACACACTCTCATAAACACTGCTGTAGCTGTCCACAGGCGCCGTGGACTGATGTTCTGTTGAAATTCACTGTTACGATATGAAGGGAGAAGAGGGAGAGAACGAGAGGAAGAAAAGGCGATATACAGACTTAATGTCTCTGATGAAGGATTACTTGTTTTGCTGTTTGTCAACAATGGAGAGCGATTTGTAACAATTTTCGGGGTTATTAAGTTGAAACCTTCCCATCACTGTGTGTGGGGGAGGAACAGCAGCAAGACAGCATTATTTGTAACGGAACACCAAATTTTTAGGTGAGCAAAAGTATTGGAGCACATTACTCCTAAAATAGATTAAAGAGAATAAGACTTAATATGTAGTTGCAAATCCTTCGCTTGCAATAACTGCATGAAGCCTGTCACTGACATCACCTGATGTTTGCATTGTGAAGCTTTTCCACGCTTTCACTGCAGCCTCTTTCAGTTGTTTTGGGGAGTTACTCTGTACTTATGTTCCTAAAGTCTTCTGCGAACAGTAGATTGTGACACCTTCACTCCTGCCCGCCGGGGTTGATGTCAGGAACAGTTGTTTTAGTGTCCTTCTTTAAAACTCTCACAATGTTTCTGTCATCAACTGCTGCTGTTTTCCTTGGTCTACCTGTTCGACGTCTGTTATTTAGCACACCAGTGCTTTCTTTCTACTTCAGGATATTCCAAATGGTTGTACTGGCTATGGCCAATGTTTGTTCAGTGGCTCTGATTGATTTTCCATCTTCTCCCAGCTTCCCAATTGCTTGTTTTTCACCCATAGACAGCCCTCTGGTTTTCACCTCTAACTATAAATGCAGTCTGCACAGGCAAAACCCAAATCTGAAACCGATCGTAGAAATTAAGCGCTATTTATGGTTTGAATGATCAATGTGATAGGACACACCAGGGCAACAACTTTTGCTCACATGAAAAATGGGTGGGTTCAAACTAAAGGTGCTATCTTCTAAGTTGTGCATCAGATCCAGATATAAATACCTGGAAATAAAAGCTGAAAATGTTGATCTTTTGTCTCATATTCATCTTTTGATGTCAAACCCAAATGTGTTCAGTCGACAGAAAAAATAAAGGAATTGGCCTCACTGTTCCAGTAATTGGAGGGGAGTGTACATGAAAACATCCTCCACATTGATGATGAAAACCTGTTTTTCAGCTTTTCAGTGTAGCGCCAATCAGTGCAGTCGATACAGGCCTGTTCAGCTTTGCTCTGTGGGTCCACTGTTGACAGACATATAGTGATCGGATTAGTGAAAATAAACTAAACAGATGCTTTAGCATTATTGTTTGACATGAAGGAATTACACACAATAACCATGCAATAACAACTGAATCGACATGTGAAGAAAACACATTGAGCTTATCCCCAAAACTCTCAGAGCCTGGAGCGTCTGTTAATGCATTTCAGCTCACCCTGGAAGTCCACTTGCCTGTAGTGGTTTTTTGTAGTGGTGACGTCTTTGACCCCGCGGTGTTTCCAACTCACAGACTGGTGTGTCATCTGTTGTTTGCATGGTAATCAGACTTCTGTTGATGACAAGTCGCTGCCAGGCATTTGCAGGGTTCTTGGACTGTAGCCTTACCTATTATCACCAGCCTCTCAGTCATTAGCCATTCATCTTCCTCCAGAACATGAGAAAGAGCCAAAGTATGTTTCCTGGTACTGGCCAATAACCGGTTTTCCATTCTCCTCAGAAATCTGCTTATGTGCTTAGTGCTCAGTGTCGGGACCAAATCAGACTAGTACTGTTGTCTACGTCAGACCTGAGTCAATCAGGAATTTACCGTGACACCAAATAATGCTTAAAGCTGTTACTGCTAAATAACAGTTACTGTTTAAAGCAGCCCCAGGTAATAACATGGAATTACATGCAAATGAGCCTCAAGTTTCTCTTGTCATTTAGTTCTTTATGATTTGAAGTAAAATGCCACTTTCACCATGATCTGAATGCATGGCTGCAAGCAGAGCAATGTGGAAGAAAACCAAGTTAGAATCTAAAACATAAAATAATGCAGCCGCTGGAATAGAGGCAGAAGCTATGACATCACATAGAAAGTAAAATATAATAAGCATCTTTATTGTACTAACAGTAGTGACTGTTTTCCTACTGATGCAGAAATTAAAGAGAGAAATACCCAGCTCTCATAAAAAGAACAGGCAGCATTACATCAATGTTCACTTGATTTTTTTTCAAGGCAAGCCACTCTATGTCAGGGAGGTTAGGACTGGATGTGAAGTGTGTTCTGTCAATATGTTTGAGATAAAACTAGAGTCAACATGCATAGAGTGTGTTATTTCAGAGTCATCCCTCCCAAGAAATTGCCCAACTCCACTGAGATATTGCCCAATGACACCTCATTGACTTTCAGAAGGAAGAAAAAATAAGTGAAATAAAACCGGGTCCAGTACATCTAACTGTAAACCATGCAATCTGTATGTCTGTTTGGCTCTATGTATGTATGTCCTTTGCATATCTCAAGAACCATTCAACCAATATGCTTCATACCTGCTGAGTGTATTGCTGGGGACCCAAAGACTGCAATTGGACATGTGACACATTCAGTGTTAATTAACTTTGAATAAATAAGTGAACACTGGTGTGCGCAGCAGCGGCGGGGGATTTTAAGTTTTCTGCTGCTGCAGCTTCACATTAAAAGCATTTCACAGAGGAAACGTAGTCCAGGGAAATGCAAGTTTGACAGTGACCTCTACCGTTCATCGAAACATGACAACGGTCAATTTCAGCATTTTTTGACAGTTTTTAAATATAAAAAGTCTTCAGAGGTTTAGATTTCAATGGCAGGGCTTTTCTTTCAGCATCTGCTAATGCTAATAACTTTTGTCTATAATCAAATTCTTGAATTACGTATTTTTGCATTTTGCTTTTCATCTATGCAGCTCAGTTTTTTTAATGTAGTGTAATAAAGAAGCAGAAATAATAATTATTTTATTTTGAATAATTTAGGTGTGGTTTATGTTTCAGGATAACACCTCAATAATCTGTCTGCATATTGTAACATCACATAGCTGTTATTCACACAATCATCTTAAGTGAGGCACCTTTACAAAGTGATCCATCTTCTCACTTTTTACAATGTCATCAAAAAATATAAGATGAGCTGTTCGAAATTTGAAAAAGATGCATAAAACAAACAAACAGAGAAAATATTAATTAGGGAAATTTCTGCCAAATTTCCTCAAAGTTAGATTTCTGAAGCCTTGTGGAGAAGGTTATGCTTTCCATTACAAACATTTCAATAATGATATCACAGCAGTCATCTATGGAGTGTCTGGGTTGTGCTATTTCTTTGTAATTGGTTTTCTAGGAGCCACTTTCAATAGGCCAAATAGATATTTTGTTTTGATATTAATATTGATAGATGTTGAAATTAGAAGTCTAAATAGGAGATCATCCCAGATAAAAGTAATTGTTGTCCCAAATATAGTCACTAATTCTGTGTAGATCTCACACCAAACCACATTTACTTATGGGCACACCCAAAACAGATAGTAATGATTGGCTTCCTGGGAGCCACAGTTCCTCCATCAGATGGAGGAGCCTGAATGGTGACACGTCTGAACAGGTGTGATAAAACGCCTCCATGTTTAACCTATGTAACACTTTAGTGTAAAGCCCCCGCAGGTGGTGTTGCATTAGTATCAGTGCAGCAGTGCCCATGGTTATTGAATGAAAGTAGCAGAAATGGTCATTTCCCCCAAATGTTTAAGGCAAAATGAAATGTAATGTAGTGGATATAAATGGAATTTGTTTCTGTTCTCAACTATACAACTAAGAATTCACCAATCTGACACCAGTGATTTGTTAATAAGATGTATGGCTCACTGTTTGGAAGAGACTGGGATTATTCTTTTAAGGTAACATCAGGCTTGAGTTAAACATTGCTTTACTTACTTTGTTAAACAAAATGTAGCAAATGCATAGATCTGAAGTTACTGAATCGTTATGTAAACACAGCTGACAGCAAGAGTAAGAAAATCCCAGGGGAGAAATTAGTGAGCAGAGCTGCACCTCCGGACAGGCATGAGTACCTTGCATTGCATTATTGGTGGTGGCCCTCATTTCCCATAATGCCTAGTGCTGGACTGAATAGACAGGCAGGCAGGCAGGCAGGCAGGCAGAACTTTACATTTCCAGCAGCTCAAAGGGTGGAAACACAAGGGCATACAAAAAACAACTTTCAACATTCAAGATTCTTTATTGTCATTGAGCATGACATGTCAATGAAAGTTTCATTGCAACCCCCATGTAAGAAACAGATAATAAGAAAGATAAGAAAGATTAGAAAGAATAAAATTAAGAAAACTACAATAAAATAAACCAACGTGCAATAAAAATGTTCTTAAAAGCAATTAAAAATATACCAGAATGAAAATATACTAAGGCAATAAAATATACTAAACAATAAACAATAAAATATGCCAGTGAAATGTGCCAACAGAATAAAATATACAAGCAGAATAAAATATACACAGTGAAATGTACCTACAGCAGCTGAAATATACTAAAATGTATATAAACAGTAAACAATAAAATATACCAATGAAAATGAAATGTGCCAATATACTAAAATGTATATAATTTAGTTAAGTATATGTGTGGACCTAAAAGTTAAGTACACAGAAGGTGCAGGTGGAGGTGTAGGTGTAGGTGTAATGTGCAGTGTGCAGTGTGCAGTGGTTCACAGTTCTCACAGTCTCTCACTCCAGTGAGGGGCTGCTGGGGGTGATAGCTCTAACAGCTCTAACAGCTTCACGTAAGGAGGCAAAAATACAATACAAAATACCAACTAACAATATAAGAAAAAAAAAATAGTGAGATAAAAATATAGAACTAAGCTATACAAGATAAACATCTGGCGGGTAAATATGAGCCCAATAGTGCAGTTGTGCAAAATGACATTGTGCAACAGTCATTTTCAAGTAGTGAGGCAAAAATACAGTACAAAATACAGACTAACGATATGAGAAGAAATAGTGAGATTAAAATACAGAACTAAGCTATACAAGATAGACATCTGGTGGTTAAATGTAAGCCCAGTAATGCAGTTGTGCAAAATGACATTGTGCACATAGTTTAAGTTTGCTGTTTTACGTTACGAAGTTCAAATTTGCTGGTGTCCAGAACTTGGTCATATTTGTTGTTAATTGTCATTTTTGTGCTGGTTCATAATTTTAAGCATTGGTGGGCTGACTGTTGCTTTTCTTGACCCCAGCTGTATTTTGAGAAGATATTACTGGTGTGCAGCTGATGCAGGATGTAGTTTGCGCACATGCTAACATGTAAACATAGAATTGAAATGAAAAGAGACGCCCGTTGATCTGGCCCATTGTCATCGATGCCCGATACAGCTACTGTCCTTGGGTTGTTATTGGACCGATATCAGTATTGGCTCAGTGCATCTCGATGTACAGCACCAAGTATACAACATACAGGACTCGAAAAAGTGCAGGTCATCTTTCAACTAAACCTGCAGAGTATCCCTGTTTGACCGGCAGCCACATTGCTTGCTCAGGAGTTGACCATGAACAAGTTACAAAGCTTTATTCCTTTACCAGTTAAATTTCACACACATACTAGCCTGCACTCCTTATGAAGCGTTGTGTGTATGATGGGCAGCTACCATATTTCTGATTTGGGAATATATGTGAATGGTTTCATATTGAAAGCCATCATGGCTTTTGAAGGCACTAAAATTATTATTTCTTGAGATTCTTGGGCCGTGTACCAGTGAAGTATTCCCTGTACCACTGACTGCAACACAAGCCTAGGGCATAATTGATCCACCCCCATCATTGACAGTTAGAGAGGTGTATCTTCCATGTAATTCTGCACCCTTTTTTCTCCAAACATACCATCATTTCACAAGACTTGTTTCGGAAATGCGTCAGGCTTGTTTGGACAGACTATAAAGAGGAATATGCATTGCTCTGCCTTTCCTAATAATGACTAAGAACAAGTCACACGTGAAGCTAATTTTGTGTGCTGTTCCTGTCCTTTTTTTCACTCTAAAGTTGTACAAAGCACAAATAATGCACCAATATTGCTTAAAATGACAAAGAGGATGTTTCAACTTAATGTGTTTTGGAGATCAGTCCAGTTTCTACTCACTGAAATATTCACAGTAACAGAAATGTTGACCGGGGTGCCCAAACTTTTGCAGTTCTATATTGTACACCACAGCACCATGTGCAGAGATATGTAAAAATTACTTTTTTCACAATAGAAATAGGGCTCCTTTCAACTCATTACATAGTCCACTCTCTCCTTGTTACTGTTACTAAGCCTGTCAACATTTCCATTCTCACACATAACATATGCAGTTTTCAATGGCACTGTTGGTAGAAACCTTCAAAAATCTGAATTTCAGACAGCGGTAGACACAAGGAGCTGCTAGTGATCTGGCCATGATGAGCTTCCTCTAGAAAAGACGGGACAGAGACTAGTGTGGCCGTGAATGACAGCAAAGCATGATACAAACGCTAACACTGAGCTCAAATTGAGTGCACATAAATATGGCAAATAACATGTTGGGGATTGGACCCTACTGTCTACTTATTGTTAGAAGGCTATGATTGGACTATCACTGTTTGGGGGTGGGATTTGCAAACAGTCATTTGACTAAGGATAAGGGTGACAGCAGAGTGGGTATAAAACATTACAGCAGCTGTCTTGTAGTAAAAACAGGGTGATACTTTGACACCTCCACCTCAGCTGCCCCTCCCTCTCTCTCGGGCACAACCTGGAGTAACTCCCTGCCCCCAGGGTCAGGGTCTTGGTTTGCGGCCTGTACGGGAAAACGGATCGCACACACACTGGACAAAAGGACCTTCCACTGCCTGGGAGTTTCCGAACGTGCATACAGTAACATGCTGTACCAGAGATGCAATCAGAATCTCAAAAAACAGTAGTACTTGTGAAATTGTAGTTTAAATTTAGATGCAAACAGAGTCATGCATGACTTCTGGAACAAAGTCCACCTATGAAACCTAGCATGCTACCACTGAATGCTAGAGTGAGCAGTTGGGTAGTAATACACTATTACCTGAGAGGCTGAGATTCGGTGTGTGAACTCATTTTAACTCAGTTGAGTCATGTCTCAACAGACGGGTTGAGACACAGCAGTGACCTCAGGCGGCATTGAACTGTAAGACACAACCAGTATTTACCAGTATTTATGTGAATATACAGGGCTGACCTTGTTTGATAGATGATGGTTTGTATGTACACTCTGTCAGTAATGGGTCACCTATATAAAGCCATTCTTATAATTCTGAGACAATCACACCTGATTGGTTAGCTGTGTGAAGTTGTCAAGTTTGTCACTTACAGCAAGTTTAAAACCATGAATACTGAAAAACAGTCTGAACTTCTGCACCACTATCCCCATCTATATTTAATTGTGCTGAGATGGCAAAATCATGCAAAAAAAACACAGAGTTCTTGGATGCATGCTCCATTACACTCTCTGAAAAACTGGACCCTACATAAACATATAATACACTGCTGTGAGAAAATGAACCACAATGCAGTGTGACTCGAGCAATGAATAAACAGCAGCCCGGGAGTTTCAATAGATTATATCACACTGCAGGTTAGTGGTCAGTGACTGAAGTGACCAGCGTCACTGTGAGAAATCTGTTTCAGCAGCATTTTATGGGTGAACTACAACCCAAAGTGGTGGTGTTGGTTTAAGAACTGATATCACATCAGGAGTTAGTATCACCAAATGCTCCATATTAAATGATGCAGATGTTGAGCAGTCATAAGAATCTGAAGTAGAGTCAGTTGATCTGTAGTGAAAAGCCTTGTTGTTGACTAATGGAGACGTGCAAAGGCATTCAGCGTATGTGTTTGAAATAGTCTGAGTCACAAAAACAGGAAATTTGAAGACCCAGAGAGTTTTTATTGGCATGCAAGGCCAAAGCTCAGTAAGCATTCACCATTCATATAGATTGAGACGTAGAGAAAAGGAGTATCCCTCCCACACACATACTGAGTGTTTCATTAGTGTGTAACTGTAAATACAGCTTAGCTGCTACAGAATGAATGAAGCATTCAGATCCTCAAAGTCTGCCCCTACAGTCCCACATTTGTTGTGAGGTCTAAGCAGCTGAACCAGCTCATTCGTCTAGACCCCTGATGTCCTTCATTTTGTGTGCTGAATCTTAAGTGTGGTATCTGTAGCTCTGTGAGACTTTAATTTTAGTAGCTGGAGGAGGAGACAGGAGCAGGAAGGAGTGTGACAGCTGCTCTGATGGGTACTGCAGCTGTGGGTCACTCAGCAGGTCAGTGGGGTCCACTTTGACTGTTTTTCGGACACATCCCCATGTCATAGTTTGTGTGCTAGCCATGCAAACGGTGTGCCTTGAGCAGTGGCAATGTTGATCGGCCGGTCTCTCAGTCCACCACTGTGGTCCAGATTGAAATATCTCCTTAATTCATGATGCCAAAAGAATGAATCCTGATGACTTTGATGGTCCCATAACTTGCACTACCAGCACATCAAAGTTTTCTGTTTCTGGTAAAATTCATCAACATTGAATTGATGGATTTGTTTGTTCAGACATTCATGCTTCCAGACAATGGATCTCACTTATATTAGTATTTTCATGAATTTTGATCTAGTGCAGCCAGCAGGTAAACTTTTGTTGAAAACTTTGGTTTACAAATACCAACAAAACTGATGAAATTCCCTTTGGTCTCAGCTCTTTGATTAGTTGCAGCATACTGAATGTACTAAACATCAGCATGTTAGCATTTTCACTGCACTTTTCAGTATTATTTATTATCATTTTTTCATTAGCATTTAGCTCAAGGCAGCGCTATCCCTGTGATTACAGCCATGATTGATTAAATGGCAGTAGACTTCTTTTATTGAAGGAGGAAGTGAGTTTCACTTTGTTTTTATCTGAAAGTCTGTTGGAATTAATTTTATGCAAACCTGCACCATAACAGCACATTTATGATCCTGCCTTTAATGTTCTGTAAATCAAGAGAAGGCAGCTGTCCAGAGTTGCTGGCTGGGATAATAGATTTAGAAATTGTAGGATGGTTTACAACTCTTTCAGCAAAATGTCTAATTTGTGATGCATTTTATCACTTTGATTTGAATATTGCATTTGCATGTTTTCATTGTCCAGGAGGAGCTAATACCAGCTAATACCACTGGAAACAAATGCTGAAAATGAATATTATTTTTGACCCTGCAGTCAAGAAGAAGAAGCCCTCTGAGAGTGGAGCAATATGAAGCTCAGATGTGAAGCAGTTTTGTAATGAATGGTATTTTCCACTGTAATGGTACCTCAAAGGTTGTTCCCTGTGTTGACAGTGTTAAGTTGAGTGTATTAAATGCCACTGTGAGTGTTTGGACATTCTTTGGACATGTTCTCCTATGTGAACATTGCAGTGCATTGCAAAAGTAATATAACGCATTAGGGCAATCACAATTTGCCAAAAATGATGTTCAAATATTCACTCTCAGAAAGATGTGCCCTTGTTTCTGCTTGACCTATGTTCCATTTTCAGTCAGTGAAAGTGAGGTCCAAGCATCCTGGTGGACTTCAGTGTCCTGGATCTGACTTTCCCATATTTTTGTGAGACTAACACAGGCAACTATTTTTGAATTTTTTTCAGTATCACACAAGACCGATGCAGTCAGCAGCCACGAAACGCAGTGCAATTTAACCCTCCTGATGCACCGTCAGTGTCAGCCACTGAAAGTGTTTTTGCCACTGACAGCATAACTGTCTGACAACTTAAAGAAAAAGGATCCCCACAAAGATACAAAGAGTAAGATCAGTTTTGTTTAACCAGGAACATCTGTAGCAGCACTCCAGCCAAAACCACCAGACTCCATTCACAAAAACAGAAATTTTAGCAATGTAAAACACACTGCATTCAAACGTGACAAAAACAACAAAAACAAACCTTGACAAAACCCTCTTGGTTCGTCTTTCCACTGTTCCAGCCATCATCACTTACTCTGGTTTGGTTTAAAATAAACTCTTAAGTCACTGAATCAGGAGAGGAGCAAGGGAGAGGGTGGGCATCAGGGAAGCAGCAGGGGAAACAGCTGGAATATTTCGAGTTTTCACATCTAACGCAAGAATTATTTACACAGGACATTATGACGGGAGAGACTTAAATGTGTTGGACTTCAACAGTAATTACTGGAGGCCGCGTCAGTAGAACAAAACTTATATCATTTCCCATTTGTTGGTCATAACATGAGCTGTGACTGTAATGTAACTCTAAGTAACTTGTGACTCTGCTTCTTTGAGGCTCTGTGTCACTTCAGCTTTTGTCTCTTATTATTTTGTTCAGTCGCACTGCACTCCTGTCAAATACTGGAGAACTTGAAAAATTGTTGTCTCCACTAGTCACTTGCTCACATAAACATCGGAAAATAAGGTCCGTAATCATATAATACGTGACTGGGATTTCTCCTTTTTGTCCAGGACATTGGATGCTTTTTTTAGGAGTAATCTTGTCATTTTGGCCAATTCTGACAGCCCTACTCTCCACTGATACCTTTGCATCATGTGCTCCTATTTAAAGCAAATTCATAGACATCAACACAAAAGGTATTATGTGTAGTAGTGAGCTCACTGTCAAATAATTACTAATCTCTCACATTACTCCCCCGCCATTGTTCTCTGTGTTGGTTTTGATGAAGTTCACTGAAGCGACTTTTCTCTGCCAGACCTGGTTTTAAACCCTGAGAATTTAAGTCAGATATAGACGTGATGAGATGATGAGTGTGGGTTAGGAGCATGACAAGACGCATGAAAGCTGTGATTGGAAATCATGGTTATTCCACCTAATATTGATTTCTGAATCTTCCTGAGTTTAACAACATTAGTGTTGTGTTGTTTAAAAATGAATATGAACTTCTCTTTGCAGTATTTGAGGAAAACACTGAATCTTTTTTGTTATTTTGACCATTTGTAATTTTCTGCAAATAAATGCTCTAAATGACGATATTTTTATTTGGAATTTGGGAGAAATGTTGTCAGTAGTTTCTAGAATAAAACAAAAATGTTCTTTTTACTCAAACACATACCTAGAAATAGTAAAATCAGAGAAACTGATCATTTTGTAGTGGTCTCTTACTTTTGCCCAGAGCTCTATGTTGTCTTTGTTTTTAATTGTTTATATATCAAAAAAGATTAGCAAATCGTCAAAATATGTTTCATTTATGTTTTACAAAGCCTCCCAACTTGTTTCTGAATTGAGGTTGTATGTGGGGAAATGTATTTTCTGTTATTCTGGGTGAAACGGGCCTTTGAAACAAGCAGTCCAGTTTATTTCCCTTGACTGACAACCACGGTGGCCTTCCTGTTTACTAGGCTTGGACTGTGAATCACATAACAGCTTGAAATCATTCACATTCTTGCTCCAACCAAAACACCCCAAAAGCCCACCTCCTTGCAGGAGGTGCTGGCCCGCCAGATTGAGATGGGAGGAGGAATTTGCAGCGAGCGAGGCAAGAAGAAATCCTTATGTCTCAGCTCACTCTGTACCATGACAACCAAGTACAACAGTCCCATTGCGGCTGATGCTTCAGAAATCTGCCTCTTGATTCCATGCTCCATCTCCATCATCAGGACCCCATGAAACTTGAACTCCTTCACGTGGGGCAGTGCACTCAATCCCAACCCCTATGGCCTCAGACATGGAGATACTCCACCCAACTCTGCTCTTAGTGGGTGTGCCCCTTTATTGATTCTGTGTGTCTGTGATGCCCATGGGCAGAATCCCTGATTGCCTTAGGTCACATCAGAGTGCAACCTCCAGACAGTTTGCAGCTCAGTTTGGGACAGATGGGATGAGTGTCAGCCATTAGCTGACTTCTTGCACAAAGTAAGCACAAGCCTGCATATGTGTATAGAATATGTATATGTTCGGGTCACCAAACTGCCCCTGGATCAAAAGCATTTCAACCGAACAGCAAATGTTCATCTCTCCAAACACTGTTGTTGAAGTGTCTGTGGAGAGGAGTCAGTAAACGGATGCTAATGGTGTTTTCCTCTCATGCCTTTCTTAAAAGTGAAGTCTGGGAGTTGTTCGTATGTTTTGACACAGCTGAGTCATATCAGTTGCTGAAACAAGATCCACTACAGCATCTGGGTCGAGCGTGCCTGTATGCGTGTGTACATGTGTTGTGCCTCTGTTCGTGCAAAATCAGTAACAGCACTGTTTTGTATGAACCACACTGGGAAGGTTTTGTAGTCAGTGGCCTCAAATAGAAACACAAAAATGTATTTACGCTACACATTTAAAGACAGTGGTTTAGAAAAAGGGAGGGAGAGGAATAGAGCAAAGGTTTCAGGTTTATGTATGTTCAACAAAGTGAAGAAGTGAACTGTGTTGGTTTACCCATACTTCACAGCACACTTTTGACTACACCTAACAGCAATCCTGATCATGTTAAACTAAATTAATTTGACAACTGAATCTGAAGATTTTCACCTCTTCAACCCCCCTGACCCACTGCTGGGTTACTCCTTACAAATTCAAGCTGTACAGCCAAGTGCTAGAATCCACAGATTTGCATTTTGGACGATTGAGTGAATATTTCAAAACATCATAGAGTTCTTTATCAGCGTCTTATGCTGATAAACAATGTATGATACTGTCAGTTATTCTGAAGAAGATGATTTTGAAAACCTTGAACCAGCAATAGCAGAGGAAACAAGCTATGAACACAACACTGAATCATTAGTAAACAGCTGCTTATTTACAAATCCAGCAGTTAAATCATCATCATTCATTTGCGTGTCTGGCCACCTGATTTGTATAAATCCAATATCCAGCCTCTGTTAGCTCTACCAGCTCCTGAGAAAAATATCAGGCTTTAGCTGCCAAGTGCACTGCTATGTCATTGTCTGTCTGCGCTGACCAGGGAGTGTACACTGGGTTTTCAGAGCCTTCTTTGGTGAAAATAGCTGCCTGCTGCATCTGAAAAAAATGCTATATCAGTGGTGAGAGTGAAGTTGTGGGCCACACAGCTAAACAATGAGCTGAATCTCAGTGTAAAGCTCTGTAAAGATGATGGGAGCTGCAGGTTCAGGTGATAACTGCCTGTAGGTTCATCACAAGTGATCTCTTTCACATTGTTTTCACATTAATCATTTGATTGGTATTGGTTTAATAGAAACGTAGATCATAGCTGCTGTAAAAGGAAGTACAACCCGGAGTGTTTGATCATGTCACATGATCTTCATCAGCAAAAAAATCAACCGAGTTGTCATGGAAGTGCTGAGGTTCAAGCTGAATCTGTGACCTTGTGAACAGCGGCTGACTTAGTAATAGTCTTTTTCTCCCTCTTGTCTGTTGACAAGCTGAGCTGCCTTGTTGTGTGTTTCTTTGGATGTATGGCTCTAATATCCTCTGTCCTTCACAGACACTTCATCAGAGACAGGCATAGAAGGCTCTACGGAAAACATGCCCACCGGTACGGTCAGTCAACCTCGCAAGCAGGAGAGGAAAGGCAGTTTCTTCAAGGTACGTGCCCCTCAAATGATTCTACCTGTGTGGAGAAAGACCCCTGTCACGCACACAACTGTAAAGACAGTAGGTTTAAGCATTTCTAGCTTGCATAAAGATGACCAGGAGATGTGGATAGGCAGCAGCAAACTTCCCAGTTGCAGGCTGGGTCCTGGAGAAGATTAGAGCAGGAGGACAGAGATGGAGCCAGCCTGAGTGTAGCTCTTTGGTTTTCCTGTGTAGCCTTTTCATCTCTGTCATATCAAAATATGTGTGGTCGTGTAGTGTAGTACAGTGGTAAGCATCCATGATTATTGTAGTCACAGAAAGTGTGGTTAGTACTTGTTGAGCAGCCACTTATCAGGAGAAATACAACAGAAGAGTAACTGGTGTTTACAGTAAAGCCAGATTGTTTTAGTAAAGATGATAGTCCCTAATAATTACAACAGTGATCTGAGGAAGTGGAGGTGTGCAGCTCTTCATGTAACAGCTTTGCAATATTTACAACTGATCAATCAAAAAACGACCATGTCTTTGTTTTAGGGTCATTTTTGATCTATAGGCATCAGTAAAAAATTTATCGTGTTCCCTGTGGCTTTGTCTACTATAGACTATTGTCTGCTAGATTCAGGTTAGGCAAGTAGTGCTAATGGTCATGTTTAGGGTAAGTCTCCAGAAAATGAATGTAAGTCAATGTGATATCGACATGTGGAAACACATGTCTATTTGTGTGTGTGTGTGTGTGTGTGTGTGTGTGTGTGTGTGTGTGTGTGTGTGCGCGCACGCGCGCGTGCACATTGCCAGTGCACACGCTGAGAGGCTGAACACTGACAACAAGGGTCAAAAAGCTTGGTCAGAGCTTCTGGAGGAGTGTAAATGCATTGATTTAGCAGCAAATTTTATAGTGTGGAACAGGCGTGTGGATTAAGATGAGATGAAATGAATTTTATGCAGTGATACTCAACAATAGATTATTCTTTTATACTGTCATACACAACCTACTGTTTCAACGTGTGGAGAAGCTGGAACAGGTTGTGTCCAGGATGTGAGGGGTCTGCAGTGATGCTTCCTGCCTGTTTCCTCAGTCTGGAGTAGTGTAAGTCCTGCATGGAGGGCAGGTTTCTCAACATTCTGTGTAATTCATTGCCGTCTCTTCTTGGCTTGTTTGGTGGCAGACCCAAACCAGATGATGATGGATGAGCATAGAACAGATTGGATTACTCCTGTGTAGAAATGGATCAGCAGGTCTTAAGGCAGGTCAAACTTCTTGAGCTGATACAGGAAGTACATTCTCTGTTGCACAGTTTTGATGATTGAGGCTATATTTGAAGTCCAGCTTACATCCTAGGAGAACCTGAAGGTTTCTATAGTGGAAACAATAAGGTGTTGCAGGAAGTAGTTCAGTCCCATGACTGCATCCTCTACTGACCTGTTCGCCTGGTAGGCAATTTGCTGGGGGTCTAGTAGGAGGTGGCTATAGCGTCATTTAATTCAGAGATGGACGATTTTTATGGCACCAGAGTTAATATGGAGTGTTTGAAGTGTGAAGGAACTGCATCATCTACAGACTTGTTTTCCCAGTAGGCAAACCCTAGTCTCAAGAAGGATTTCATGACCACAGAGATCAGAAAGACAGGCCTGCAGTCATTGAATCCTTTGATAGGGATTTCTTGGGGACTGGGATAATTGTAGAGTGGTTGAAGCCTGAGGACATCACCGGACAGTCCAGTAATTTGAAAGTCTGGGTGTTAGCTGGTCAGCACAGACTTTCAGACAGGAGGGGACACGTCGCTTGGACCTGACACCTTAACACAAATCCTGTTCACAGATCCTGAGTGCTGGTGGGGGGTCAGTGGGGAGGGGTGATAGTGGTGCAGGTGCAGCAATGGTCTAGTGTATTACTGTGCCTTGTGGGACACTTCATGTGCTGTCTGTTTTTTTTAGCAGATCATGGCAGAGGTTTGTTGTGTTGAAGTCCCTAAGATCAATGAGCAGGGAGTCTGGATGTTAGATAAGACTTTATAAATCTCACAATGGAGAAGTTTACTCTTACAGAAGCTCTTCAGAACACTTCAGAACACACAAGGGGGTGCAAACAGCAAATTGAGATGCAAATAAGAACAATGAGAACAATAAATTACAGCTGTGCAAACCACAAAAAGAATTTCAAAATTAAAAAAAAAATAAAAATAAGGTATCCTATGTACAGTTTAAGAAAAAATATAGAAATTGTCTTTTGCCAAGCAATAGTTGATTTAGATGTTTGGATGTTTATTATCAGAGAGGAACAGAGGTTATTGCACATTATAACTATACAGTGGAGTTGTACAGTCTGACAGTGATGGGAATGAAGGACCTGCGTTAGCGCTCCTTCTGTACTGAGAGTGCCTCAGTCGGGCACTGAAGGAGCTGCTCAGCTCCTCTACAGTCCGGTGCAATGAGCTGTTGTCCATGATGGCTGTGAGCTTGGCCAGCAGCCTCCTCTCACCCACCTCCTCCACAGAGTCCAGAGGGCAGTCCAGGCCCTCCTGCCCAACTTGTTTAGATAGCAGAGGCTACCACAGAGTCATAAAAAGTCCTGAGCAGTGACCTGCACACTCCAAAGGACCTCAGTCTCCTCAGGAGGTGGAGGCGACTCTGGCCCCTCTTGTACAGGGCGTAAGTGTTGTGGGACCAGTCCAGTTTACACCCAGGTACTTGAAACTGTCAGCTGTCTCAATGTCCTCCCCCTGGATGTTTACTGGCGAGTGTGGTAGTGTCCTCCTTCTGAAGTCAGCCACCATCTCCGTCATCTTACTGGTGTTCAAGCACAGGTGGTTGAGCTCACACCAGTCCACAAAGTCCATGATGACTGACCGGTACTCCAGCTCGTTCCCCTCTGACACACAGCTCGCGATGGTGGAGTCATCAGAGAACTTCTGAAGATGGCAGCTGTGGTGAAGTCCGAGGTGTAGATGGTGAAAAGGAAAGGTGAGAGGACGGTGCCCTGGGGTGCTCCAGTGCTGCAGACTACCACCTCTGACTCACAGCTGCGCATTTGCACGTACTGTGGACAGTCAGTGAGGTAGTCGATTGTCCAGGCAGCCAGGTGTCTATCCACTCCCGCGTCCTCCAGCTTCCTCCCCAGCAGCGCCGTTCTGATGGTATTGAAAGCAAAGGAGAAGTCAAAGAACATGACCCTAACAGCATTGCTGCTGGTCTCCAGGTGGGTGAGCGCCTGCTGCAACAGGTAGATGACGGCTTCCTCTACCCCGATGTTGGGCAAACCCTTGATGCTCACTGGTGTGACCTGTGATCCCTTGCTGCAGAAGACTATGACCATCTTCTTCTATGACCATCGAAGTTGGTGATGACTTCCTTGTATTCCAGCCCATTCCCCTGTGATACTTCTGGTTGTGGCAGTTGTCCGTGTTTGTCTGAAGTCAGATGTTTAGAGGGTGAAGAGAAAAGGAGAGAGCAGAGTACGCTGTGGCGCCCCAGTGCTGCAAACTACCACACTGCTGTCTGTTGTTGAGGTAGTCGATGGTTCATGCAGCCAGGTGACAGTCAACTTCAGCTCCCTCCAGCTTCCCCATCTGCAGTGATGGCTGGATTTCGTTGAAAGCACCGGAGAAAAAAACATGACCCTAACTGTGCTCCCTGTGCTCTCCAGGTGGGAGAGAGATCTGTGCAGCAGGTAGATGATAGCATCTTCCACACCAATGCCTGGTTGACATGCAAACTGTAGGGGGTCCAGCTTGCTGCTCAACAGATTACAGAGGTGGTTGAGTATAATCCTCTCCAGGGTCTTCATCAGGTGGGAAGTTAAGGCTACCGGCCTGAAGTGGTTTGAGTCCCTGGGATGCAGTCTTTGGCACTGAAACCACACAGGGCTTTTCCACAGGGCTGGAACTCTCTCCAGATTGAGGCTCATGTTGAAGATGTGCAGAACAACCCCGCAGAGCTGCTCTGCACAGCCCCTCATCAGTCTGGTGCTGATGCCATCAGGGCAAGTAGCCTTCCTCGCCTGGTGGGTGGTGGAGGGAGCAGATGGCCGCCCCACGCCACCCACAGCCTGGTTCCACTTGAGGTTTCTGCCGGCTAAAAGGAAGATTTTCCTCGCCACTGCCACCAAGTACTTGCTTAAGAGGGAATTGTTGGGTCCCTGTAGCTAAAGATTTTGGTCTGTACCTGCTCTAAATGTAAAGTGTCTTGAGACAACTTCCGTTGTGATTTGGCTCTATATGAATAAAGTTGAATTCAATTGAATTAAACATGTTTTGTTAGTGAGCTTTAGAGGTGCAAATAGGCTGATTTTGTTACTTTTGAACAAAGCTAAGCTAGCTGTTCCTTTTTTCAGCCTTTATGCTAAGCTAAGCTTAATGGCTGCTTACTATAGCTTCGTATTTACCATAGACATGATAGTGTTGAGCAAATATGCGTATGTCGCAAAACTATGTTTAGCTGTTCCTGTAAAAGGATTTTTCAAACTGTCAGTTTAGTTTCAGACTAACTCAACAAACATCTCAATGGACCTGACCCTGCTTTATGTTGAGTACCTTATGGTGGGTAATGGTTTGAGCAGACACAATCCAGACATGTCTTGACTGAAACATGACCTGTTACAGAAGTTGTGGCTAATAACCTGGCAAACACATGAGAAGATGCATCCAGCCTTGGTGAACTGGTCAGGCTTTACTTTCTGTGGGTATGGCTGTACATGCTGCATTACTTTTGTTTGCAAACCCACCGTTTGGGTATGCAAACATGCCAGTTAAAAGTCACAATTCAGTTTAGAGCCAGTTCAAACATCAGCTAGAAGCAGGCAGATTATTCACAGCATTTGAGCAGGTTGTGTAATTTAAATTACAGGAATATGTATGTGCAGGTCAAACCAAATGAATCCCCAAAAACAACTGTGTTACAGATGCATGAAATCCCATGAAACCTTTTCTGAAATAAATTTGTGTGAGAAAACTCTATGAAGAACGTTCTTCTTCCCTCTAGCAAGTCTGCTGTAAATTTGAACACAAAATGTTGTGACCTCAGTGACCTCTTATTTTCTCTGCTGGAACTGATCTGTCTGTTGTTTTTCCTTAAAATGAATGTTTTGTGTGTCTTTGTAGCTGATTGACTCATTTGCCTGCGAAATTGGCACATTGAAGAAGGAAATTGGGAAAAAGGCTGAACCTTCAGAAGAAGACCACAACATAGATACACTTGGGTGAGCTCATAGTGTGTTTTGCATATAAGAAAGCTTTCTGGTTGTGTGTGTGTCTTTGTGTGTGTATGCATACTTTCTTTATGTCCCAGCTAGTTTTTTAATTTAATGTAGTGCAGTTCCCCTTAGCTACCAGCAGAGAGCACCTTTCAGAGGTTGTGCTATGTCAAATGTGAACTGTGATTACCAGGTACTGGCACATTGCTGTCACCAAGCTATGTCAGGAATCTGCAGATAGCATGATAAACTGAAAATGATGCTCTCTGGGGCTGTTTTGAAATGTGTTTGTGTGTGTAATTTTTCCTGTTGGTCTTTGAAACTGGCTAATATCTCCAGCTTCCTTTCTGGAATATTTAGTGTGTATTTCTGGTAATTAGTTCCTCCTCTAAGATGCATTTTCTGTAGTTTTCAGAAAGTACCTGTTAAGTGTTGAGGAAGTGAGACAGAGGCTGGCCAGCTGTATGAAACACAATTCCAGTTGGTCCATCTGTTTACTATTATTTAATTTTCATTACTAGCATTAGTAATTAGCAGCTTAATAAGCCATTGACTGTCTGAGTTTTTAAGATGATCTCATCATTGAAACATTATCTTATTAGTGCTGCCTACACATTTTAAATATTTGTACATGCTTGTGTAGTGTATGTGTGTGTATGTGTGTGTGTATGTGTGTGTGTGTGTGTGTGTGTGTATGTGTGTGTGAGTGTGTGTGTGTGTGCATTTGTGTGTGTGTTTGTTATTATTAATAGTAGATTATTAGTGTATAAGTAATAAACAGTGTAAACAAGTACATTTACTAGTACATTTCATACCACTGTATATTTCTACTCTTCTACAGTGCAGAGAAATTATTAGGCCACAACAATTATTTGATAGCTATAGTTAATAATTGCTTTACAAATGCAATTTTTACACACAAAACAGAGATTGATCTTATTGTGTAGTATGTTTTTATTTTGTATTAATCTTTAACTTTTTTCTTACTAATTAAACTGCCAACAGTAACAACAGTATTAACCGTATACAAGGTAATTATCTCCACCAACACCAATACAATGCTACTTACAATACAATACAGTACAATAATGCACAAGTAATGATAACGTAATGATACAGTATACAACAGCTTAACACTCACGGGGCTCGTTTGGCTGTTTTAGGTACTTTGACTTTTGATACATTTTGCTAATAATACAGGACGTTTCCTTAAATATTTTTACAGCATGGTATTGTTACTTGTACGAAAGTAAAGTATGTCAATACCTCTACCGCTGCTAAATCAGTTCCATAAGGGAAACATATGCAGGAGGTAGGGTATTTGACAGCTGGAGGGATTTTGCTGTCCCTTTACTAGCCACAGATAAATGTGTGTGATCTAGTTGAGACTCTGACTCAGAACTTGGTCTCTGTTTTTTTTCTTCAGAATCTCCTTTGTCCTACTGTTTCTCACTGGAGTTGTACAGCTGTGATAATTTCTTCCTCTGTTTGAAACATCATTAACTTGAGAAGAAGGAGCATGGTCTTCTAACTTCAGAGAAGGGATCAAGAGAAATCTGGTGGAAGCAATTGAATCTTTGCTGGAGTTGGATTTCTTGGCAAAGGGGGCCAAAATTTCTCCCTTTCCAAAAAAAGTGTTTTCTCTCCCTTTTCTTCACAGATTCCAATAAAAATTGGAAAGGAAAATGCTTTCTACAGAATTTCTTCTTCTGTTTCAGTATAGAAACATGCAAGAATTAATTCTCTTACTTAGCGACTTGACTCCAATCACTGTCTACCTATTACTCAGAGTATTGTCTCTGTATTCACTCATTCACTGTGTGTTCTTTGTAGATTCCAATAATCATTAGGCCTGTCACCAACTTCAAATAAATAAAAAAAACTGTACGCTCTCCTTCTTAAAAGGAATTGTGTTAATCCTGCCAAATATAATATGTAGAAATAAGAATATAAAAGGAATGGTAGTAAACATACCCTGTAAACCTTTGAAAATTTGTTACAACATTCAGTCGTGATATGAAATATAATCCCTGAATGTACTTTCATATATTTGTTTGATTTTCTTTCCAGGTTGGGTGAAGAGGTGGATGGTCTTTTCCTGCAGGCTTCACCCCACGCTGGGATCAGGGCGGGGCTGGCCAGAGCGAGAGATTCAGGCTATGACTCCCTCCATAGGCGACTCAGTGTTCTGGAGAAACTGGTGCATACACATGCTGTGTGGCTACAGCTGGGCCTCAGCCATCAGGATGCCACGTGTATACTACAGAGCCAACCCACCGGGGTGAGGGAACAACCACTGTGGCCTCTTGTATCCAACACTGTCGACTCAAAGCTTTCACTCTTGTGTAAAAGTTTCACAGCACACACAGACAAGCAGAAACAGTAACCTCAACACCTCCTCAGTACAATTCAATACGATACACCACAAACTACAGCCTCCACAATCGCTGCTACTGATTAACTCTAGAATACACTAATCTAGTTAATGTGTCAACCTATGCATTGGTACATTTGTATTGATTACTGTATGTATGTGAATAGTTGAGAATAGATCCAATTATGATGAACTGAGCTGAAAACAATGATCATGAAAAAAAGTGGAAATTTCTTTGTTTACAATCCATATTCAACAACTTTTTTTAGCCATTATAAGCTTTCCTATTTTTGTGAATACTAATGAACAATGGAACATCTTTTATGCATGTTACCTATGATCCAACTGCACTTTTTCTCAACCTGAGCATTTCTTGCCACTTTGTATTGCAAACAGCTGACAGGATGTTTATTCACTACCAGCAATTTGGCAATTTTGATCTGCTGTCCTCCTGGCCACATTTTTTTAACTAGCAAGCAAAATGACAAATATAAGTACAAAAACTTTGAAAAGGAAAAAGAAAGTTCCTGCACACTGAATGTTAGCTCCCTAAAAACTAAAAAAAAATCTCTTTTCACAGCTTTTAATGCTTCTCCCCAAGGAGAGTAATCAAGTGCATACAATAATTAAAGAACAGTAATTGGTTGATTGGTTGCTGATTGGTCAAGCTGTGTGGTGTGGATACAGTTATATGAAATACTTTGGTCCAGTGATCTCTGAAAGGCACACGTTTAAAGATGAAACGTTTTCTTCAACATTTTAAGCAGTAATAGTGTTATTTGTGTTTTGTACAATTTTATAATAAAAATGATGATGCAAATTTCAAAGCTTTGTAGATACTCTGACTGCTCAAAGCTTGTCTCAACAATGAGCAGACACAGCCTCCTCTAAGCAGCTAACTAGCTCTCTGAAAATTACAATAACTGTTCAGAAAGCAGGAGAAGGCAATAAGAAAACAGCATAATATTATTATGTAGTCATTTCCTCAGTTTGTAACAAAATGAAGAAATGGCAGTTGGCAGGAACAGTGGAGGTCAGGCTGAGGTCTGAGAGACCAAAAAGACAAGGAAAGGAAATAATTTGTGTTGCAGCCAGTGTCACAGGAAATGTGCATTCTCAGTAATCTGGTAAATATATACTGATATATTTTTTACTCTCATTGTTTTTCAAAATAATAGATATACAGTAGTAAATATAAGTAAATATACATGTATAGAAAGAACCATAGATGCTGATATTCCTTCATATTACAAATCCTCAGAGTCAGAAAAACTGCATAAAGAGTGAGGCAGTATATATGTTGATGTTTATGTTCTGATTGGATGTTTCCTCTCCTGACCTACAGACATTTATTGTGAGGAAATCAACCAGCCTGCAGAGGAAAGTAATATCTCTGCGCATGGACAAAGACTCTGCAGTTCCCATCAAAGACTTCCCTGTCAAGGAGAGCCAGTACAGTAAGCATCTGGGAACCCATCCTTCATGTGTTTTTTCTTTGAAATGCATGAATCTGGCTGTTTTTAGGTTTCTATGTCCTCCTCCAGCAGCACATTAGAAAATGGAGTGATGTGATCATTCTTAATGGGAAGGTATGTCTGTGTCACCTTCCAGGTTGCTGTGATTGTTGGCAACAAAAGAAATTAATTTCAAATGTCAATAGCATCATAATCAATAAACAACATTCTATACTTAGGCAAATATATCTGTAACACCAAACGCTCCTTAGAGTTCAGGGTTGGGAATAAGAATGTAAGAGAGCTTGCTGGAATGCTGAGTGTAAGTGGTGGAAAACGAAGCTGCTTGTTCACCTAGAAATCTTCAAAAAAGCACTTAGGACCTATAATGACAACCTGCTAAACCCAACAAGATCAATCCCTGCTGAGCTTCTCTTGACAGCCTCTTCCAAGAATAAGTCTGATTTAGAAAAAAAAAATCATTTTTACCTGCTGATGGATCTGGATCTCTGCACCTTTACATCATCACCTACTACTACATCTACAGCAGCTAAGCTGCTCCACCTGTTCCATTGTCCCAGCTCCTGCAACATTGGTCAACTGTGTATTCCACAGTCTGTCACATGGTTAATTGAATATTATGAACAGATCTTTATAATCAAGACTCTTTCCTCTTCCCTCGAGCATATCAATATTACACCAGTACTGAAAAGAGCTATAAAAGGCTGTCTGCAAACAGCTGCATAGTTACCCATCTTTCCACAACCGGTTTGATTTGTATCAATCTGGCTTCAGGGCTAACCACAGCACTGAAACAGCTCTCATAAAAATAATTAATGATGTAAAGATCAGCAGCACTTTGCCTGGAGCTCAGCTACACCTAGAGCTACATAGAACGTGCTGAAGACAACTTTGAAAGCATAACTTTATGTATGTATGTCAGTATTTATTTATTTATTACAACACACCAAACTGAGCTACATATTCACTACACACTAATTCCACCGTTCTTTTCTTCTTTCTTTTCTGTTTTTAGTTGCCTCAAAAACGAGATTTTTGTGAAGCTTTAACCAAACATGTCACCTCTCTGAATGTGTGGTGTGTTCCTCTTGCACCTGTGTGTATTGACTGTGTCAGTCAGCACCAGACTGGAGTTTCCAAATGCTTACTGAGAGTACATGCTGTGTGTGAATCACTGATGAACCACTGTAGCATTTACTGCCTAATCCTGTTTTGCTGACAGCTGATAAAACCTGTTAATTGAGAGTCGATCATGTCTCTCTTATTTTTTTCTTAAAGTAAGAATTTCCATCCATCCATTATCTATACACCGCTGAATCCTTTTCAGGGTCACGGGGGGGCTGGAGCCTATCCCAGTAAAGTAAGAATTTCTTTAACACAAATAGATTTCTCAAGAATTTCAAGAATTTCTCCATTTAAACCTCAAAGTTTTAGAAGTGTGCGTGTGCATAAAGAAATTATGTCACATTGGAAATTTCCTGGAAGAACAATCAGTTGCAACACCAACAAACTTTGTAGTAGTATGATGAGAATCTTAATTTATCGAGTTATTCTTACAGTCATTCTTTACAGTAATGTATGGAAGGCTGATGTTGTGAATTTGATCCTATTTTGAATGGGGATAGGGTTAATTTAATGAGAGATGTAATCTAACTGGAATTATACAGTTGTTTTTGCTCAGAACACTCAGTAAGACACACGTAAAATTATTATGCTTGGAGACAGGAGTGGTTTCAGTTTTATTGTGCCTTATTTTGTACCCAGATTAGAATGCCATTCACTGAGCAACAAGTATTGAACAAACTAAAAGCTGACCTGCTGGTGGCACGACGTGAAACTGGAAATATGTATCAAAATTTATGCCATCCCATCCAACATGTGTCAGGATATTTGCTAAAAAAACAAACAAATTCCAGTCTTATCCAAAGTGGTGGACTAACTCAGTGGTCCCCAACCTTTTTATCACCGTGGACCGGTCAGCGCTTGTCCCCGGGAGGGGAGGGGGTGTACGTAGATTCTTTATATTGTAAATATAATAATAAATGTAAATCAATGTGGGCTCGTATGCAACTTTATTAGCAGCTTCCTCGTAACATTGCGCCAACAACATAACATGGGTATAACATCGAAGTCTCTGGTAACATCCTCTCTGCCCCCTAAATAAATTATAAAAAAATTCACGTGGAAAAATAAATAAATGACAAGAGCCAGCAACTCCACATTTCTGTCTCTATTATCTAAATATACACAGACAACATTTGTATTTATTTTATGATAAAACACTTCATGAATGTTATTTTTGAACAGCTGAAATAAAGTTGCCAGTTTGAACCGTCAGATCAGGCTCTCCTCCTCTCCCCCCTCCCTCACCTCCTCTGTTAGAGAGCCGGTCATATGATGCAGAGCGGCTCGGTGTGTGGGAATCACCTGTCGACAAATCCATATTTCCAGTAGGACTCCTGGTGTTGTCTGTTAAAAGCTTCTTTTTCTTGGAAGTCGTCGGCTCTTCTTCTGTCTCTTCGCTGGGTCTTTTCCCCTTCGCAAAGAAACTTTCCAAACACGTCTGTTTTTTACTCATTTTGCGAGCTTGTGGGTTACATTTGAGCGCTCTAGTGACATGTACATTCAAAGGCTGTTTGGGGGGCTGTCAGCATCAAAGCTTGTTCACAGTTTGTTCCTGTATCACCACGGCGGCAGACTCAAGTGTGTGCTATGTTGTTTTATAGTGAAATGTTCGTCCTGACATTGCAATGTTATTATGTGGTAGATTGTGTTTCTATAACGCAAATGATGTCAGCATCTAATATCCTTTTGAATATCACCACTGGAGAAGACTGAAGAGTAGAAAGAAATATGAATTTCTGTTTTACTGTATGTGACTCATTTTACTCAGCAACAACAGGGTCTGTTTGAACTTGTGTGCTACAATGGAAATGGTTGCTGTGAGTTGTATGGAGTTTTTTGCCAGATATCGGGACATATTTTGTGCAGGTTTGTGCTGAAGTTTGCTGTCTTATATTCCAAACTGCAAATGTTACTGTAACATTAGTGTTGGTAATGTATACACTATATGAGTACTAACATAATGAAAACTGCAGAGAGCACAAAAAGCTTCAGTTTTTCAGCAGAAGTGTGCACATAGCTCCAGCATCACAAACAGTCTCTTATGTTTCTGTAATATTGTATCTATAACATGATCAATGTCTCAGATGTGTTTGATTATTATGAAATTATACAAACCAATGGGCTGAAAGATGTGAAAAGGTTCTGCATAGCTGAGAGAAACTTTTCACACAAAAGCCTGTTAACCCTACACACACCCTGATCTTACACACATTAGTTCCGTGCCAGAAGTCTTGACTGTAAGCTGTTGTAGTTGTGTGCCAGGTTGTGAACAAAGCAAGTTCTCTGTCAGTGGATTACCGACAACATGCTTGCATATGTTTTCTCTTCCAGATCTATTAAGCAACTATTTGAGTCCACATGGACAAAGCGGTCACCACCACAGTCATTCTTGTTGCTATTAATTCCATTTATTTATATGAGACTTACAATATGAGTGTGATGCTGTTATCCTAAGACGACTTCAGGTTAATGTTGAGATTATAAAGATGAAGTTAACCATTCCTTTCCATACATTGCCCCCCCCCCCCTTTTCCTGTCTTTCTTCAGCTGCTCTATCACATAAAGGCAAAAAGCAAGCAAGCTAAGCCAAGGCAAAAAAAAACTTGATTTAGCTGTTGTGCTTTGTTTATTTCTTCTTTGCCCTTTGTGAATGAAAAATTTTAAGCATGATGCGTGGTCATTGGTTCAGAATGATTTTATATCTTACACATTATTACGATTTTTGCTCAAAAGTCACAGGGTACATTTATTTAATTCAGATTAAAGAAATGACCAAGATGTCTTTTTGAATGCTCTTGCTCTGACATTTGCCTGTAGTGCTCATGTTGTTCTGTGCTCCTACAGCTTTCTCCTTGGAAGGATCAGGCCTGAGCTTTGGAGACCTTTTTCGTCTGGTGGCTTTTTGCTGCATCAGCAGGTGAGTTCATCATTCAGACTTATGATTGATGATTACAGAAAGACATGCACACCACACTGATGTGATCCATGTTTCACCTATATGTTTAATATACATATAGGTTGCACCAAAGTCAATTTATGTATTAAATCTATTTAGAACACTGCACTATTATATACTCAGTTCTGATTGGTCAATCACCAAAATTCAGCAGTGTTATCTGTCGATAGACGACCGCCTGCTCAGGAATTCTTAACAGTCATAGACTAAAGGGCCAATCCCTTAATGTACCAAGCTCAATTACAGATTGCCAGCTGATTTGAGAGGCTAAATATGGAGCATTTTCCGGACATTACTTTTAATTTATGTGGAGAGGACAAAACACTTGACTGGAGAATGACGTCCACAGCAACAAAGACAAGAAAAGTAAAGAACAACGCTGGACCGACAGGAGGAGCGATATTAAGGCACAATCGACTTGAGGACACAGAGACTGACCAGACTGAAGCGGAGAGACACAAAGAAACACCAAGAAAAACACAGCATGAGGGATCGACCTGCTAACAGACTGCTGAGTGTAGACAAAACTGGAGACAGATTTTTTAATGTATGACGCTGAATGCAGAAATCAGCTGCTGAGGGACTTTTATCCATCAGTACAAAATAATGGCGGTAAACCAAA
The DNA here is from genome assembly GCF_017976325.1 of Chelmon rostratus. Taxonomy (NCBI): domain Eukaryota; kingdom Metazoa; phylum Chordata; class Actinopteri; order Chaetodontiformes; family Chaetodontidae; genus Chelmon; species Chelmon rostratus. The sequence continues at coordinate 1,108,343 of NC_055668.1, read as the reverse complement.
CTCTGTCTTCAGCTACGTCTCTCTCAGGTCTGGGATATCCCGTCACTTCCCCACATTTGACATGATTACACTAAAAAACTGTAAAGAAATATGTTATCCTGCCTGCCGGCCTGCACACAGTGAGAGGCGGTTGCTACGCAACGTGCTCATCGGGCTTCTATGTCATCCCATCAGGGTTTATTTCTCCATAGGAACCTGCTCACTGTACATTATCCCTTACATATTACACCGGAGGTATTAAATCTTGAAGTGCAGGAGAGTTGAAGAAGAGCAGAGGGAGAGATTTAAGCCGTGATCCACAATGAGTGTAAAGAGCCAAGTTAAAATCAAGATCAAAGTCATAATCTTATCATCCAACATACTCATTGTGTCACTGTGAGTTTACATACAAAATATAGAAACGTACATTTTACAGTCTAGCTCATAGAAATTATTGTTTGTTTAAGGTAGAAAACGGTTCAAGGTTGCAAAACTACAAATCATAACAAAGGCAAAGAAGGAAGTGCCAAGGGTGGAAAAACACACTCCCCAAAATGCTCCACCTTTAACCTTTATCTAAACGAGGAAGGACAGATCCATTTTTAGATGCATACATATTTAGAACAGAAATACATGACTAGTGTACAACTGCTCCATCACACATAACACCAACAGTGCTAGAACTGGAGTCAGCTGTGTCCTATCTTGACTCATTGTTGTATAATTTAAACAGGACACAGGGAGACTTTTTTTGGGGGGGGGTTGAAAGCAGGATTTGGATGTTTGGATTTCAGCATTATTATTAGCAGCATAAAGGTCCTTATAGTACAGTCAGTCTGTCACTGGCCAGCAGTGGCAGATCATTAAATGTGTTACTTACTGATGTATGCAGCAAGTTCACTGTTCTGAGATATTTATAGCTCAGTAATTACTCTCTGGTATTTACTTTCATGCTGTAGTGAGATCAGTTAGCAGATTCTGTGCTAAGGACGTTTGTCTTTAACGCTGCCCTGCTCTTGTAACAAAACAAAAATCATGTTTACATTAAGTGTTACTCACCAGAACACATTGTGTTTGTGCTTAAGGTTTGACAAATGTGCTGAATTCTTTCCTCATAAAAAAAACTGATTTTCAAATCCTGTATTGTTTACATCCGTTTACATGCTAGCGATCATCTTCTACCTGCATGTCTTGGTGTGTCCATGTGTTTCTTGCTGTGTTAATGCCACCAGTGAAATAGTATGAAACCATTGGCAGGACTGTGTATTGTGGCACCCGTGTGCATATGTATGAGTCCTTTTGAACAAGTACATGACAAACATTTAGAGGCAGATCAAAAACACAGATTGGACATTTAAATGACTTACACTATATTTGTACCTTGTATTTATTTATTCAGAATACTTGCATTGTTTCCTACCTACCCAAACTGCCATTTCACTTTTATATTTGCTCAGTTTTAGGTCACTGTCTGTGTCTCTGGTAATCATTATTTCCACAATGCTGCTTCAGTCATTTATCATTTAAAACATCCAGGTTTTCACAGACTATAGGTATAACTTTCAGCTTGCCTGAAGCTTTTGGAAACTGAGTAAAAGCTTTGAAAGGTCTTGTAAAAGACCCACAGGGAGGAGAGTTGCAGGCACATATTACCCTCCATTTCTGCCAGCACCACACACCCAGGCTAAGCCACGCTCCTCTTTTCCAGCACAGTGACTCACTCACTTTAAGGACTAGGCTTTCAGTCCCACCCTCTTTCACTTGTTTTTCCTTCTCTCTGTTAACCAAGTCTTTCTCCACTTCACTCGACCTTTTCTCTTTTTCTTAGGGATGTGTTGCCCTTCACTCTGAGGCTTCCAGAAGCCATTGCTTCAGCCACAACAACTGCTGATCTTGAGGAGGTTGCTCAACTTGGAGCAGGTTTGTTTTCTCATTTCTTTTTTTATGTATGTTTAGGGGAATAGCATGCAGTTGGGAGAATCTGTGGCCGGCTGAAGGTGAGCTATGAAGACGAGACTTCTTCACTCCATTGCACCAGAAAACAACAGAATATAGATAAAAACTTCAAAGAATAAACCAGTAGGTGTGTAAATGTACACTACTGGGTATTACCGTGATCATGCTAAGTAATGAAAATGTAGTGCAGTAGGTCAAGAAGACATGGTAAAATCAGTCCTTGCAGTCAGTGGAAAGTAGGTTAAGCATATAGTAGGTTATGTGTGCAGAGGTAGAGTACCACTGTGCCATTCCATGACTTGTGTTTAATATAAATCTTCCTTACTGCATCAACAGTGACACTACTTGTGTCAGTTTGAAGCATTTGTCGATATTATTCCATCCAAACTGTGGACTTCCCTCAGCGTCTTCCAGATTCAGGAAAGCAGAGTGTTTTCCTCCATCCCACATCTGTTGTGTGTAAAAATTTAGTTTTTTTTTTTCCTGAGTCAAGACACTTGTGAAAGCCATCACAACCACATTCCCCCCCTGCTCGAAGGATGAAATGGCATGCCAGTGCTAAATGACTCACCCCCAGGGATAAAAAAAAAAAAGCCTCTTCCAGGCGCTGAGCTGTGCTGTGCAGCTGAGTATGGACTCAGGTGGGAGGTGGGTGCCTCTGGAACTTTTTCTTTCCCCCCAGCTGTAGAAGACCTTGGCTTTGTTACACTCTTTTTTTCAGTCATTCAGATTTTCGGTCATTTAATCTGACATGTATTTCTGAAGAAGTGTGAGGAAATGTTTATTGTAATAAAAACCATGGTCGTTATGATAAACATCATTTCATTTATGTATAATTTCCTGGAAAGAGCAGACATTATTTTGACTTATACCTGCTTCCTCTAACTAACTCTACAGTGTAGTGTAGTGGTTGTTTGATTTATCTTCCACACCACTTCCCTTTTCATAACCCACTCAGAGTGACCTTTCTGTCCATTCAGGCTCTGACGCAGTGACTCAGCTCTGTGCTATCATTTGCACTCTGGGCTGACTCTGTCAGACTTCCAGTGCCCCTCAGCCTCAGTACTGAATGACACTCAATGAGCGCACCCTCCCTTTAATGTGGTCTGAAACGTTCTACAGACATTTTCTCTTTTTCCCCTCTGTTGTATTCCTCTCTGTGTCTGTCTTTCTTTTATGAAAGGGTTCCTGTCCAGTGAGGTGAGACAATGGTGGTTTTTGTGTGTGTGCACGTAATTGAGAGACAGTGAATAGATCATGTAGAAGGCAGCTCTGACGTACACACGAACATTTATGGCTGGGACTGATGAGAAAAGAGCACTGTTGACTCTGACGTCTTCACAGTGTCATCTTACCTGCTACATGGCTCCACCTGTAATCACAGTTGTGGGAGACAGTTTGTCATCTTTTGTGATCCCTTTTGAATGCCATTCTGTTCATGATAAAATTATCAAGTTTAAGTTTAAATTATTAACTTGAGAAAGGACAGTTTAACCTGCCAGGAGGCCCTGGGGCAAAACTATGGAGCCAGATATACATTCCCCCAACCCAATTTTCTCATATTCCCATAAACTGACTGGTATTTCGACACTGGAGCACTAGTCAGCCCCAGGTACACGATATACACTATGTCAGTTTGTCCTAATTTGATTAAACCTAAATTAAACTGAAATATTAGGTTTCAACCCTTTTGGACCCTTTTCAGTGCTTTGATTGTGCTTTGCTGGCATATTTTTTAAGGGATGCAGTCCAGTCATCAGGATTAGTCCTGGGTCTGATACTGACCTCAGTGAGCGCATCAGGCATCAGCCAGATGTGACTGATTAAATACAACCTCTTTGTGTTTGTTGTTGTAAAATTCTGTGTTAGCACGATCCGTTGCATTCATTCAGTTATCGTAGGCTGCCAACTCAGCTGGTTCATGTTACTATACATAAAGTTATTCTGTTAAGTTCCAGGCAGTGTGGGGCACAGATTTGAAATGTGGGAAAAGAGAGGACTGGTATCTGATTGGAAACTGGTATTGGTACATACTCTGAGTTGAGGTACGGAAATGGTGTTGGGAGAGAAAAAGTCATATTGGTCAGTCAGATAAATAACCACAAACTATTTGCCGCACAGAAGACCTGAGTCCTCTGGGGCCATTTGGACAGTAACTTGCCCAACACTGTTTTACAGTCTTTACTTAGACACATTGGTGGGCAGTATGGAGAATCATGCATTAATCATGTTTACCAATCTGTTAAGTAAACCTGACAGACTCGGCCACATATTAAGATTGTTTACCGTGCAGCTGTAGAGCTACCACAGTTTTCTGACATGGGAGATAACACTTGTTGCATGTTATCACTCAGCTGAAGTGTTGGATGGTAAAATGCAGCCAAATCTACTTCCCCCATTGACATGTTATATATATGTTTGTTTGATACCTGTTGCTGTAAATACTACATAAGCCTAGTGAGATTTGATGATTTAAGTTTCTGAAACATTCCCAGCTACGGAAGATCCAAAGTGAGTGACTTCATGTCCTGTGCAGTGTTAGATATCTATTTTTGGCTCCAATTCAACTGTCATCTCTCTACAAGTTGCCCCTGACTTACCCTTGACTTTCCCAGTTCTAAGCATTACGCCAAACCGCATTCCTCTCTACTCTCAGCCCCAGGTGTAGTGTGCGTGTGTGTGTGTGCATGTGTGTTTGTGCGTGCGTGTGTGTGTGTGTGTGTGTTTGAATACTGCACAGCAGCACTTCGCTGTGCTTTGCACATACTTGTGTGAACATGCCTGTTTGGATGACTGAGTAATCAAAATAATACCACAGATTTAGATGTGTCAAGAAAGACAAATTGGAATTTATCTTTAACAAACATAATATTTTAAAACTATGTAATATTTACAACAGGAATAAGAAAAACAATCACTTCATCTAACAGAGAAGAGAGAAGAAAATATCAATAGATGAGAGAGAAAAAAGAGTAGAATAAGTGGGAAACAGGAAAAGAAAAAAAAACAGAGAGAGACAGACCACGCAACTTCAGCTGAAAGGAAGGGAAGGGAGGTGGGAATACTATGCTAACAGCCCTCCCACACACACGTTAACAGCAGTGAGTCACAACACACATCAAGTGTGAGTAAGGCAGAGAAGCCAGTCAAGTTTGAGCTCGTGCAGGCAGCAGAGTGTCTTCAGCATCAGAAGTGTACACAGTCGTCCACAGAGTGTGAGATCAGCAGCTCGTCTGTGTGTCGCTGAGCTTTGGGATCACAGTGAGTACTGTTCCCCTCTCTTTTTTTCTCTGTAGTTGTGTGAAGGAGCTGCTCTGTCTGGTAATAGTATTCCTCATGTGGTATTGTTCCCACTTTTGTGTTCCTGTCTTGTTTTGCTCTGTCTGGTACGGCTTGGACTCAACGAAGTGTTGTGTTACAGTAGTGCTGTTTTCCTCTCAGACTGCAAATGTAAACAGCAGTGATTTTACACTAACTAGCATTTCTAGTTTATTTTGAGGCTGGTTTTAACGGCAGGATTTGTATTTAGTCATCAGGAGTTGATGATGGGAAAATTTAAGCTGGCAGAAGTTAAGGTAATCATTTTTCAATAAATGTATTTCCTGCAGCTTATTGAAGTACAGAACAGTTTGAATTGAATATATAAATTTATCAGCTACCTAAAGAACAGCAGCAGACGTTTAGCTGACAGTTTCAGTGTTGGTAGGTTTGTAATAGTATACAGACCATTGCTCAATACCAGAGTTTTGCAGGATACAGAGAGGAATTCTTGCTGTTGGAGTTAAGTATTTGCATATGGTCTGTAAGTAATCTGATACACACAAAGCAATATGGCAGAATTGGTCCAACTCACTCCCAACACTGTATAGGGGAAGGAAAAATATTCCTATGGTGTTTGCTATTCCTTTGCCCCAGTCTGAATCTGCAGTCAGGGGCCATGGGGAGAAGGATTTGCACCTCAAGTCTGTTTTAGACTACTTCCACTAATTGAAATATGTAGGTGATGAGTTAGCACGTTTGGTGGAGCTATTTTCAGGCAAATCTTTGTCAAGAATGATGACAGTATTTGTGAATGATTGCTTCCTCTTGTCTGGCGCTGGTGTAATATGCTTGGAAACCTTAATGGTCGCAAACATTGGATTTATCATACCAATGATACTGTGAGGAGGGCCAGTCTCATTAACGTGGTTTTGGTAAAGATCAACAGCTAATAGACTGTTTCCAGTTGGAGCATGCTTGAGTTTATGTTCTCTCTTGCCCTGACATAGACTGTAAATGGACCGTATCATACTAAGACTACAATTCTTCACATCACTTGGCATATGAAACCAAAATAAGATGTGTAACAAAGTGACAGTGCTGTACAGTGCAGTTTATGATGAATATATAATACGTGTACAGTTACTCCTCAATGGTGATGAAAATGAATGCTTTCATACGTGTTTCGTGATCGGCTGAAAGTAACAGAATTGGTGTTAATTGAAGGGGACCTCCATCAATTTTACACATCCAATTTTGCTTCAATCTATTTGAGAGTACTACTGCAAACTACTGCAATGTGGAAAAAAGTTGTATGAAGAGTTTTGTGGCTCCAGGGGGAGCTTGGGTCACTTGAATCAGTGTTGTTTGGGGCTGAAAGTTTGAAAATGAAAAATGTGGGGGTGTGGAGTGAGAAAGAAATGAGCTTACCAGACCTCTGTAGCCCACTCCTCATCTCTCCTTCAGGCTAGAGGCTCCATTTTACATTAGCTGCTACTAGCACACCAGAATCTCAGACTGAACTGTGGGAGGTTTTACCAGGAATAACAAAGATGATATCTCTGATTGTGCTCCATCCATTTCTGTCCTTTTTTAACTGTCCATCGTGATCCAACAGTGATCCAACAAGAGTGCAATGCAAAATCAGTGGAGCACTCTTTTAATTCTCATGTCTAAAAGATGCTGAAAAGGCATCTACCAAATCTATGGTTGAGGTTGGCCAAGCTAATTTTGGCGTCATCTGTATACTGTTTTACTGTTTTGTTGCATTGCTAACTCCACTAACATGTTGTATCATTCCCTGCCCACTTAATACATCTAGAATATTTCTCCCACTGTCTCATACAGGCTTCTGGGACTCTCAGTTGTGCTGCAGGAGGAAGGGTTCAGTCTCCTTGCCGGGAATAGCTGCTCCTGGCAGACCACCTCCCCCTGCCCAGGGACCAGTGTACTTGGCACCCACCCCCCCAGGGGTCCCTCTGCTTCGAACTCGCACCCCAGCTGAGCTTGAGTGTTGCCAGTCCAATGGAGCTCTTTGCTTCATCAACCCCCTCTTCATAAAAGTTCACCAACCAGACAGCATTGACCACACTTCAGATACCTCTTGCACATTAAAGCAAGGCCTGATAGAGGAACCTCTTGGCAACGGTATAGAAACCAACAACAAGGACGACAACAATCAGCTTTCTTATAGAGAGAGTCTTCAGGTTGTACAGAACCTTGGCAGCAACACGGAGCTCGAGGAAGATAGCACTGAAACCAGCAGCAGTCAGAGTGCTGCAGAGATCGCATCACGGTCCCCACCTCCCCGTCCACCCCCACCTCGCTTTGTACCGCAACGCTTAGCCCCTCCTCTCCGACAAAGCAGTATGCCAGAGAAGATCTCTTGGATCAATGTCTCCAAGGAGAAGGTGGACGAGAGAGAAAGGGGCAGCAGCCTGCTTTCTCGTCTGGGCTCATTCAGCATCAGTCCCTCATCCTCCCCTCCAAAGCGACTCAGCATCAGCTCCCCCATATCCATACCCCGGCCCTCCATGCCCATATCTCTACCATCTCTCTCCTCCTCTCCACGTCGGGTCAAGGCCTCACCATCATCCAGCCAGGAGGATGCCCAGTGCCACTTGGCGCTGGAGGAGCAGACTATTGAGAAGGCCTTAATTAGGGCCAAATTGTACAAGTGTAATGTCACCAGAAGCCCGACCCAGGACTCCAGCAGTCCTCCAGACCCTTCGCTGATGACAACAGGCAAGCTGGCAGAGGTGATAGGAGGAGAGGAAGAAGTTGAGGAAAGCACTGGCGGCGGCCAGCGGCTAAGTGACTTGAGCATTTCGACAGATTCCTCAGACTCTCTGGATTTCTCTCAGTCCTCGACCTTCTTCCTTCCTCCTCTGCATGACCCCAGCCCCCCCACTGTGGCTGACTTCAACACCCATCTCCCCCTCTCTCTCCCACCGCCCCACCAGCCTTACTGCAGCATGGAGGAGGACGATGATGATGAGGATGATGAGGATGAAGAGGAGCCTGATTATGGCGTCAGTCTTGAGAGCGACCAGGACCAAGACCAGGACTTGACCATGGTGCCACCGGGCCACCGAACAAAGCGTCGCCCCAGTGCAAGTGCTTTGGTCTTGCAGAAGGCCCTGCGAGGGCATCTGCGCAAGATGAGTGGTGTTTTCAACTCGCTGCTGACGCCCGAGAAGAGGGCGATCCGCAAGGTGGTGGAGTTGTCCAGGGATAGAGGCTCGTATTTCGGTTGCCTGGTACAGGACTACCTCAGCTACATGGGAGAGGGTGCGGGCACCCAGGCTTGGCAGGGCTGCGCTTCTGGCCTGGAGCTTCTGCAGACTCTCCGGCAGTTTATCACTCAGATGAAAAGCTACCTGCGGCAGAGCTCCGAGCTGGAGCCTCCAATCGAGAGCCTCATTCCTGAAGACCAGATCGGTGAGTACCAAAAGAAATCTTTCACTCTCTTAGTTCTATTTTAACACCCTTGTTATTTCACAAGACCTACTAGTAATGGCTTGTACACTGCAAATATAAATGTTACTTCACTCGTGAAACAATGTCACCTGAATGCTTTAATCATAGTGATCGTGGGCTTTGCTGTTGGTCAGCTGTTAGATTACTGCTGACATGCTGGGACTGCTTGAGTGCAATAACTCTATCTTTTAGGCAACTTTTATGACCTCTTCATCAACTCAACAGGAAGGGTGGTGGGAGTCCTTTTTGTGTGTGTTTGCAAATAATTTAGTGATTATTTTTAGGAAGTATGAGGAGAAATAACAGAAACACTATGTCACAAAAATCACGTGTAATGCCGAACCAGCAGTTTCACTTCGATATTTTATCCACGAGGACAATGAAAAACCCATTCTCACACGTTTGCAGCTGGATGTGTATGTATACATTCCTGGTGAAGCAATCATTTTAGTGGACTGCATGTTGTTGTGTATGCTGGTAATTCAGTGTCCTTTTGAAAAGCAAACCTTTTGAAATCAAGTGCAAATGTTGTGTAATTCAATAGTAATATTTGCATTTCCCTTTTATTGCCTTTTATTTTATTCATCCTTTGCATCTTACAATTCTATGACAGTAACATGAAAGGGGGAAACCAAATACAGCCACACAGATACATAGTAAGAGCACACACACACACCTGCCGGAAGAGCGTCTGAATCATTTAGGCCAAGATTCAGTGGCTGCATTAGACTTTGGACGGAGTAACATGTAAACAGAGAGCACAAAGAGGGTTTTATCTCTGGAGGAAGGGGCTGTTGAAGCAACCTGTTTCTACTGGCCCCGTTCAAATAGTTCAGCACAGGAATATAATTATGAAGTCGTGAATTGGGTGAAAAAATGTTCCACTTGATCAGTAGTAATCACACATGAACATTTAAACTGAATGCTGACATTTTCACGTCAGTTCTTTAGCCAGTTTTGTTAGAATGATATTTTTGAATGATATTTTTTTTACTTATTGTGAATGTTATGGCAATGTCAGCATATGCTATGTGATCTTAAAAGTACAACATTTTTGGTCACTAGTTTTACAGATGAAATTCAGTTTACTCATAAGGAGAAACACTACTGAGCCTGTGATAGCAGCTGTGTAATCTCTTCTGTGACTCTCGAAGGAGCTTTCCACTGTTTGAAAAAAATTATCCTGATGTTGTCATAGTGATGTCATCAACATTATTGTACCCTGCACTTCAGACGCAAGATTCCTGATAGAAAGACTGCCTTAAAAAAAAAACAAAAAAGGCATAAAAACTGGACATATCAGTCTCTAGTGCCATTTTTGTAATCTGCGTCTCACAAGTCCAGCAACTTTTTGGAAGTGACATACTGAATCACCTGAGCCGAGCAGCAAATGTTTCATCACATCATTTGCTAGCTGATGTAACACATTCAGCACTGAACATCCACTATGAGGAGGTCTTTTCCAGAAAAAATGTTTTAACACACAGAAAGTGATGCCTTTTTTTATGCCAGCACTGTTCAGGATTCGGGGAAAATTAATTAGAACTGAGTAAGCTAAAGTGTACCAAAACTCAAGAAAAGGCTGCTGAAATACTCTCTCTCTCACACACACACACACACACACACACCAGCAATATGGCAAACACTGCGGGTTTTATATGCGGGTTAGCTATGTCAGCCTGCAAACCTGGCCAGAAGACGTGCAGGAGAATGTGGTCAAAGGTTTTTGTGACTCCTAAGTGAACACACCGTAGATGATCATATGCCAGCTGTAACACACTTTGTCAGTACATGGTGGGAACAACAACAGGATGCACAGTACCTCAAGCTCTCCTGTTGTTCTACTCTGGAAGAACAGCAATTTTCAGGACTAGCTACGTCACTTCCCATAATCAACTAAACCCCTTGTACAGGAAATGAGGAGCGTGCAGCAACATCAATGAACCCACAAATGAACTTGGACTGAACATGCACAAGATGGAGTGGGGCAGGAGCGTTACCCATCTCAATGCCACATAACATTGTGGTTGCATCACAGGAGGTCTCAGCGCTGAGAGGCAGAAGATCAGAGAGGATGACAGACTGCAAGCCTCCAGTGTCTGTATCTAAAGTGGCCACTGGTCCTGACAATGACACAACCCATCAAAAATGAATGGCTTACAACGCTCGTCAGGTTGTTCAGGCATGCTAAGTGTTACCAGCGGATACATGGTTTGATCAAACCAACACCCTTGGATGATTGCTTGTGAAGGCTGCTTGATTGTCTTGCCTGTTTTCTGAATGGCCTATTTCCTACAAGTATGACACAATGGGAACTGCTGTGGTTTTAGTTCCTGGAATAGTTTCACAATATTTTGTGGTGGCAGCTTCGGAGAGTGTTTTCTGTTCAACTACAAAAAAACAAACTCAAAGGCCATCTGGTGTCTGCCCAGTTGTACAATCTGTGTGTTTTTTAAACCTACTCTCCAATCCTCTTTCTGTCTCCCTGTGCCTCTCTTCTCATTTTCTTTCCATTTATTTCTTGGTGTTTGTGTTTCATCTCTCTTTCTCCTCCAGTCTTTCTCTTCCACTCTCCACAATGTGACAGTATTTTGGGGTTTATGTAGTATTTAATGTAAATGAATTGGCGCGCTGGCACAGAAGTAAGAACTCCTTCTTTGACATGAAGGCTAATTCTCATCAGTGATCGGCTGACCTTGCCTTCTGTTTTTACCCACCTGGAGATCGAGCTACACCTTCCCCCTGTTCTTGCACAGCCAAAGTCTGTTTAGAGAATATAGGTAGACAAAATGATGATATACACACCGGCAGCAATTGTTACTGCAAGGAGACACAGTCTCTTTGTCTACATGTCTTTGTCATTCTGTGTTTGTTTACGTGTGTGGCTTTGATGTGTCTTTACAAAACTACAGAAACAAAAAAATGACAGGTCAAGGCATCACAGTTCTCAGCTATACTGCCACAGCAGTGATAGCAAAGAAGGACAAAATAAAAGGAGTAAGGAATGTTTAAATTCCCTTCTACATCTGTCAAGGAGAAGATGTTTGCTTTAAGACTAGACGAAGAGAGAGAGGATGTCATAACAAGCGGGAAGAGGCCCTGTTTGGTGGCAAGAGGTCTGTGTCTGACTGCCTGTTTTGGCTGTCCTTGGCTGATTAGTTGCCCTTAAGCAGGCTGACTCCTCTGTGTTTTCTTCCATCCGTCTGTGATACTACACATAAATAAATGGCTGTGACTTAACCTTTATCTGAAGGTCAAGCTGTGACCTATGTGCATGAACTTACTTTGAAGCAGGAGAGGACACAGAAATCTAGAGAGGGGTCAGTATTCACTCTTGGCCATTCCTCTGTAGATGGAAAACTTATGACTTCCGAGAAACTCTCTCTCCCGCACTCTTACAACTCTATAAGAAACACAACTTTACTTTGAGAAGTCTGATTTTTATATCTGTAAATCTCGCCCTATCTCGCCTTTCGGATTACATGAACATTGGAATGATGGCACTGTGTTCGCTGTTCACCGTTTTTAATCACTTTAAAAGAGTTGTTGACATCAAGGAAAAGTATAAGGGAATGAAGAAAACACTAGAAATAAATGAAAAGGATGCGTATTGCACACATAAGACTTCAAATTAAAAGCAGCAAATCCCTGCACTGGAGAAGGTGGAAGCAGTGATTTTTTGGTATTTTTCCTTAAAGAAATGTCTAAAATATTTGGTTGATTATCAAAATAGTTTGCATTGATTTTTCTGTCAATCAACTAATGGTGTAATTGACTAATTGCAGCTGATCTAAAACTGAAATGGTAAGATGACAGAAATGAATCTTCTCGTTTTGATAATGTTTCAAGCAGATACCCCCAAAATTTACTGTTTCAGTTATTTGAAGTATTTTTATTAGTCTTTTCACAGCCAAAGAGCAGGCCACAATGCATTTCACTGCATGTTGTTTGTGTACGTGACAAACAAACCTTTCAATCCTCTGACTCTTTAGAAATAAGAGCGGTACTAATGGATAATATTGTGAAGAAGGTAGTTTCAGGCAGCAGTGGTTTCCATGTTGTACCTATCCCGACAATCACCACACAAAATATCTTTTTTATATTACTATGTCGCTAACACAGTTTTATTATGTCTCTGGAAATACATTTACATAGTCAAAAGTACATATACATAGTCAACTTCTTATTTTGTATTTTCTTATTTTGTAAGTTGATCTTATCTCTTTTCTCTTATCTTAAATGCTTGAGAAACTTTGTTTGGCTTTCTTCTCATTTGAGCTGCAGGTAGCACCAGCAACACTTTCAAAATGCAACCGGGAACATAAAATGATGAGAAGATGGTTGTTTCCAGTAACACGGGTTGTCTTTTTCCCTCACAACAACACGGAAACATCATGCTGGAATGCTAAAACTAGCTGGCAAAGAACAGCAACAACAAACAACAAAATTGACTGAGTCTTCACTCAGTCTGTGCCAGTTAACAGAACAGAAGAAACAACAAATGTGCTGATGCCGGTTCAACATGCCGGGCACCCTACTTACTGACAACCATCAATTAGTGCCAGTTCTGGAATGAGGAAGTGAAAACATGTGGTTGGGTTCAGTCACAGCAGAGATACCAGCAGGTAGCAGTAATGTGGGTGTGGGGAAGTTTTCCATTAACACTGGCCCGATTCAGGCAGACTCTTGGGGGTTTTCCTGACTCAAGGCTGGTCTGGCCCAAAGGATCCTGTATTGTGAGGAGTGATTTCAAATCAGATGTTGACAATAAAACTTGATTCCCACTCACCTCCAGCTTATGCTGCAAAATGAATAAGCATGTGGATTCCACCCCCCACATTTTAAAATCAGTTAAGATTTGAAATTCCTCTAATGTGCATCAGTCGTAACACCAGCAAGGAAGGTGGAATTCAACAGCTCAAAATGAGGGTGGCTGTGGCTCAGGAGGTAGAGTAGTTTGTCCTCTTGTCAGAAGGTCGGTTGTTCAGCCCCTGGCCCCCGTAATTTACATGTTAAAGTATCCTACAGCAAGGTACTGACCCTCCAAATTGCTCTCAACGCTGTGCCATCGGTGTGTGAGTGAGCATGTCAGTTGTTATTGCTCATAATGAACACTTGGCATCTTGCCATCAGTGTGTGAATGCGGGTTCATCTTTTATGCCGCTTTGAGTGGCTGGTAAGACGAGAAAAGTGCTATCAATCACCATTTACTGGCAAGAGTGACAGAGGCTGAATGAATGGCAAATGCTGGAAAGTCAAATCTGTGTCTGCAAGTGTGCTCAGCTGGAAAAATGGATGACTTCACTCTTTTCTGGAGAAAAGTCAGCAACACACATACACACACACACACACACACACATTGGCCTTATTCAGCAGTGCTGTGGTTTGGCCTCCCTCTCTGCACCCATCCTGTCTGTATTATAATATGGCTGGTGTTATTCAGACTGCATGAGCTGAGCTTGTAAAAGCTGATGTTGACACTGCCACTGGGTGGATACACACCAGCTCTGCTCTCTAGATTTCTCTGCTACAGCAGCAACAAAACACTCAACTGTCTTGGATGTTGATGTATAGAGAGGGTAGTGGTAGTAGTAGTCAATGAAGGCTTGGGTTTCACACGTGACAATGCAAGAAAAACTAGTCGTGATCTGACCTTGACAGCTCCAGGAAGCTTGTTGGTCCTGACTAATTTAGTTTTGGTTCACACTGTCCACAACAAGAGTGATCAAGATGTTAACCCTGATATGGTGTGTGCTCTGAAATGATATGACCTCAGAATTGACAGCCATTAGGCATAAAGGCAAACATGCTGTGAAAAACTGACATATCAACAAACTATTTCAGATTGCCAAATATCTTAACATGCTTGTTTTCAGAGGTGGGAATAAGCATAGATGTTTACCAGTCAGAGAGATCTGAGGACCGTTCTACAGTGCTGTTATCTGAGGGTTGAGCACTACCTGCATGTATGAAAACGTCTGGTCACAGATGTGATTTGATTGTCAGCAGTGATACTGAGGTCCTTCAGTACAGCAGGCAAAAGTTCAGGGTCTGTGGTCATCAGCTGCTTCTGCAGCTCTGCAGAGTTGGTGAGCCACAGGGTTGACGCTTTCAGTTTTATTTGTTTTATTCTGTGTGTGTTCAGCGTCTCTAGCAAACTTCTACCTTTTCATGCCCACCAAATGTGTCTAGTAAAAAAAACAGAATATTGCTCGATGCTTCATAAGTACCTCTTATGTTATTAACTCCAGCACAAGCTCACTGTGTTCCTTTCTACTTCACATAACAGTTTAAAAAGCCAAAGCTGACATGCAGCGAAGGCATAGGTCAGCATGCAGATGAGACAGCCTCTTAAAGCTGCCAAGCTTGGCTCTGTGACTCGAACGTAATACATGAGCGGCACAAACTGGGGGCCTGCTGTAATGCTTACAACTCTTTCACCAAGATTGATAAAATGATGGAGTTTGAATTGGCTTTGTCCTCAATAAAATCTCATATGTTAGTAATGTTCACATGAAGTTGCCATTTTTTAGAAAGTCTACTGAAATATGAATAGTTTTCTCCTGCCATGACCCTGTCTGACATCCACAGCAACTGCCATTAATACTAGTCGTACTTCCATTATATTAGATCCATAGTGTTTATAGTGTTGTATTATGTGCATGAGCTATTTGTTACTAAACACATATACACAGAAAGATATCATATATGTATATACTATGCTGTATATACTACATACAGCTGAACGTTTATTATTAGAGCTGTCACTATTACTGTGATTTCCCCCCCCCCCCCCCCCCCCCTTGCCATTCTGCCTCTCTCTCACCCAACCGGTCGAGGCAGACGGATGCTCAGCCTGCCTGCTAAAAGGAAGTTTTTCCTCGCCATTGTTGCCAAGTGCTCCCTCATGAGGGACTTGTTGGGTCTCTGTAGATAAAGAGTTTGGTCTGTGCCTGCTCTAAATGGAAAATGTCCTGATACAACTTCTGTTGTGATTTAGTTATATTAATAAGTTTTGTAAGTTATATAAATAAAACTGAATTGAATTGTATTAAACTTGCCAAACTGCAAACAAATCCATGTGAAACAGCTCATCTGTTTTCTCCTCTCCCCAGATCGGGTCTTGGAGAAGTCCATGCACAAGTGTGTGTTGAAGCCCCTCAAACCAGTGGTGAGCACAGCTCTACGGGAGTTCCAGGTGCGCAGTGGGGCGTGGCAGGAACTGACGGAGAACCTGTCATTGGCCAAGGCCCGGCAGCCACAGGAAATGGGCGTGGCTGACACACCGCCCCCTGACCTCATGGCCATAGAGAAGATCAAGCACAAGTTTCAGACCATGAGTAAACTGTACTCCCCTGAGAAGAAAGTCACCATGCTGCTGAGGGTCTGCAAACTCATATACACCATCATGGAGGACAATTCAGGTGAATTTTGTACCAAGTTCCTTCCTAAAATAAAGTCCTCACAATAATTGACACATCAATGAACAGAATTTAAAATCTGTAAAAATTGAAACTGGACTCCACCCCCCTGATCTGTTTGCCTCTCAGGTCGTCTGTATGGTGCTGATGACTTCCTGCCTATGCTGACCTATGTGTTGGCCCAGTGTGACATGCCCCAGCTGGACAATGAGATACTGTACATGATGGAGCTGTTGGACCCCTCACTGCTCCATGGAGAAGGTCTGTTTCTTTAAACTGGGGAGTGTCCAACATTAACACCCCACACTCTGATCAAGATGCAAGATTCCTTGAGAACAATTCAACTTAAGCCAAAAAAATAGCTTTTTAAATTGCATGTGCATATTTTAACCGTCTGTATGGTGTCCAGGTGGCTACTACCTGACCAGTGCCTATGGAGCTATGTCCCTGATCAGAAACTTCCAGGAGGAGCAAGCAGCCAGAGTGCTGAGCTCTGAAACCAGGGACACACTCCACCAGTGGCACCGCCGACGCACCGCCCAGCGCTCTGCCCCATCCATTGATGACTTCCAGGTAATAATGCTGCAGACTTTGCCATAAATTGTCTTTCACATCAGTAATGTTCGCCAAGCCTCGCTCATGAGGGAGTTGTTGGGTTTCTGTAGATGAAGAGTTTGGCCTGTACCTGCTCTGCAAGGAAAGTGTCCTGAGACAACTTCTGTTGCGATTTGGCGCTATATAAATAAAATTGATTTGATTTGATGAATGTTTTCATTGCTCATTTTTAAGATTACAAAAGTAAAAAGCACACTTTTGTGACTTTACGAGAATACTGTGAGTACTCATGACAGTCTGAAAAATATATATTGATGTGTGAATTAATTGCATGAAAAAAACACCCCTGGTGAATAAAGGCCTAAATTGTGTTTTTTTCTGACTCTCCCTCAGAACTACCTACGGGTGGCGCTGCAGGAGTTGGACAGTGGCTGTACAGCCAAGACTCTGCAGGTCCGGCCTTACACCACTGTGGAAGAGGTGTGTCAGCTGTGTGCCCAGAAGTTTAAAGTGTTAGACCCTGAGAACTACAGCCTGTTCCTGGTGATGGAGGGCAGCAGCCAGCAGCTGGCACCAGACACCCACCCTCAGAAGATCAAGGCTGAGCTCCACAGCCGCTCGCAGGCCACTCCCTTCCACTTCGTCTTTCGCCGTGTGGCCAACGGCAACGCCTCATCATCAGCTCCCCTCAATCCTACACCCAATCTCAATGACCTCACTGTGACCTCTGACCTCCAAGCCAACCTGAATGACCTCAGCATGGACCTTTCAGCCCCCTCCCCCCAGCTCACTCTTAGCTTAGGCCTCAGCCCTGCTCTGAGCCTCAGCCTGCCACCCAGCCACTTTAATGACAGCTCCATATCAATATGACTGTAGCAGGGGGCTGATTGAAAGTTTGAACAGGGTCTTCGTCTCCCATCTGTGACAGTATCTCGCCCATTATCTCTACCAAACATGCTTCCATGAGACTTACAAGAGTAAATATGTTGACAGGGTTGAACTGGGCAAAATGTTGTGCCATGTCAGTCTTTACAAAGCCTGACTTCTCCTTTTGGATGACACGTCTGTCTCACAGAACATCCCTCGCTGGAAAGTTCTGTCTGACAGACACGGGTGAAAGAGGAAAAGAAGAAAGCAGGGAAGGAAGTCAGAAAGACAGAGTGTGTGTGTGTGTGTGTGTGTGTGTGTGTGTGTGTGTGTGTGTTTGGGGGGGCAGTTACTTCCTAGGCTCTAGATTTGGCATCACAACACCACAAACACAGGTCTCAAAGTGTAAACACACTTCAGGAGAGATGCTGGAGAAGTGTTAAGGCCACATCATGAACCCCTGAACGTGTTCACTGTCCTGCCTTAATGCTGGTGCTCCAGGTGCTGATTCAGGGTAAGCTGGTCTTGTAGTTACCTTTAGGGTACATAGTGGGAAATCAGATCTCAGATACATGTGAGACTAATCTTTGATAAATAACTTTAAATATACAGATAGTTTATTTAGGTGATAGGTATTACTATCATTTACTGTTACAGTTGCTGGTAAACTGTTATTATGTTGTTTGTTTTTGAAACTGCTTCAGATTGTTGATATGTTTTGATGAGTTTGGTGACACCCAGTGGTGGCTGGTGCACATAGCAGTGTAATATTTTTCAAGTGTTCGAGGAAATGTATGGTCTCACCTTACTGCAACCAAGTGTTTCACTGATATGCCAGCATTATCAGTCTGTGTCAAAATATGAACCTTTGCTTTAATACATTGAATTGCTGTTGAGTTCTGTTGGAACGTGAATGGCCTGTGGGGGGCAGCTTACAGCAACTAGTTCTTCCTCTTTTCTCCATTAAAAGAAAAAGACCAGTACATATAGAACCACGACAAACCAGCAGAAATGAAAAGAGTACTCCACTGTTTAAAAAAAATGATTTTGGCAAAATCAGAGATGTCATTTTTTTCTTCCCATCAAAACCTGGCACCTACATTACCCACAATGCAACTGGACCACAGACAGCTCTGTCAGAGATTGGGGTGTGTAGCGCTACATTCTAACACACCCTCAGTGTTCGGCCCAGCCGACACTGACTCAGCCAGCCTACATACAGCTCCCTCTGGAGACACAAAAGGACTCCTACTTCCCAAGACCTAGATGCAAAGTTTAACATGTAAAATTGGTGGTGTTCCCCTTTTAGGATTTTGCAGAAGCAGATATCTTAGGGGGGTGTGGGGAACTGTGGTTTCAGAAGTGTGGTCCAATGGAAGAGAAGATTTTGGCTTTTTCTTTGAATACTTGCTGGAATGTCAGTGCCTCCTTTATCTGTGTTGATTTGAATTTGGAAAATAATCTGAGGATAGTGTCTCTGTCCCTATTCTGTCCCCATTGTCCTTAGATTATCTTTGTCGAATCTATGCTGTCATTCCTGGGTTTACTACCCAATGATTGATGAGCCACAGCCTGTGGCTTTCCGCTTTCAAAATGCAGCATTTCCTGTGCATAAAGTTTTATAATTACAGGTATAGCCCAACATTATCAGTGGAGGGCATAATATATAATGTAGCATTTTCATATGAGAATCTTAAGGATTAACATTTTGAAATGTGTTAAATATTGTCCTTGCTTGTCGTTTGTGTTTAAGAGTAATGTTTTAAATACGCAGGTCTGCCAGTCTTTAAAAAAATTACACATTCATTTTTGCATTTACTGATTATCATGATATGAAAGATACTGTATCATACTTAACAGTTCTGTATTGCTTATGAACAGGCATTTTGTAGATATTCAGAAAGACAAAGATATGTGATGATACAGTGGACAGATGAAGAAAGGTTACTGAGGCGGCCACACTCTCCTGTACAATCTGCATCGGTACTGAGTTTGATACTGTCATTTGAAATAAATACTTGATTATTTCTTGTGATTATTTTAGGTTTCAGTAGGTGGGAAAACAAATTGACATGCTGTTTATTTACAGTGTATTGAACTGCAACACTCCATTCATTCCTGTTTTACATTGTAATGAGATGTTAGAGGTGAGGTTAGAAGAGAGGGAACTGAAAAGTGATGTAGCTGATGAGCTTCTGCAGTCAGCTGAGTAGCCTTCATGTCAGGTGGGATCTGTACGTAACCTGTGCATAGCTAACCATGTGTATCTGTTGTGTTCAGATTTTAAATTGATGAGAAGAGTCGTGTAATTGCTAATCTAACTTTCTTTGTTAAAGCAAAGTGAGTATTTATGTGTCTGTGCAGGGACTTTTCACAGGCTTTTTACTATCTATAATATTCTTTATGGTGTCACATCGTCATTGAATGATATTGCAAATATTCTTTTGCACTTAATAAATGTTGTAAATGGAATTATATGTCTGACTCAATCTTTGTATTTATATCTTTTTTAATACTTATTGTTATTTTATATTCTACCAAACCGGTTGTACCAGTGCTTCACCAGTAGAGGGTGCTCACACTTCACATTTTCACACAGTATCAATGGTCCAGAGTGTAACAATCCTTTCTTTTGGATTTTCCTCCCAGGTGTAAATCCACTACAGATCAGACTTTAAAATGACACCTGACTGACACAACATGAAAGAGTTTGGATTTCTAATATAGTTCCCTGTATGGGATCAATAAAGTGTGAGTGTCTCACCAGCAAAAAGGAGTACAAGCCTGTTTTAGAACTCGATTACAAAATGCATTGGCAGCATCTGCGACATATATAAAACTAAGATCAACACAACAAAGTGCTTACCTGATGTATACTTCAATGTTGAGTCTTCTGTCATCACATCTTCATGTGCACTGCGTAATTCAAAAAGGCCAGACTGTTTCCTTACCTAAAACCAATGGCTGGGAGCAGTTCCTGCAAAAGTGATCAGGGCTCTGCTCTCTACTTCTTCCATATGGAGACTGGCCACTGTAAGAGACCCTGTGGCACAGCATGCTGCTGTCTGTACAAGTCCTTGTTGTACTGGAAATAGGTGGTTGTCAGGCAGAGGTTGAGCAGGGCACATATGTGATCTGGGGTGAGGCTGGTTCTGTTAGGAAGAGTCGTTTCCTTGTGATAAACCATGATTTCATCTGAGTCCAGTTTCACATTTCCCACCTTGTTGGCAAAATCCTTGGAGTTTTGGGAGGATGTTGGCTAGGTGTTTGGCAATGTTTGAGACAACTGAGTTGACGGGTTGGCTGATGGGTCTGAGCAGGGGTCCTTTCTCGTGTATCTTGGGGAGTCTATAAATGCGAGGAGTGGCTTCTCCGGGGTACAGGTGGTAATATAGTGGTTGGTCAATGGTTTTGTCCTTTTCCAGTAACTGTAATCTTCTCCATATAGCTGCTGGTGGGAGTTTGTGTCAGTGTCTCACAGGTGGCTGTGTCGCTGGGTAGACTGGTCACCTTGGTGTGGTAGTCAGCTGTGTTTAGCACAACTGTGCATCTTCCTACATGGTGGTTGTTATGGTCCGGTCTCTCTGTAGCGATATCAGGGCTTTCCTTTCTTGGATGGTCAGATTGGAAGGTGGTGATTTGGCACTGGTGAGGGCAGCTAATACCTTCAACCTGAGGTGTTCTGCCTCTGTATCTGCCATCAGATTTTTGTCCAATGAGTATAGTGATGGTTGAACAGTTTGACAGCAGCAGGGGTGAATGACCTGCAGCCTGTCACTGAAGAAGCACATTTCTGCCAGGAAAAGAAGGAAAAGTTAGGAATGACAAACATAAAATAATTTATGATCATTCAACATTGTCAGACACTAAGTCAAAATTATTATATAGTAAGTCAGAAATATGATTAAAAATGTGAATTAAAATTCTGACCTGATTTTTTTTTTAATTACTTCCATTCCATAATTGTGACTTGGAAGTCAAAACGTTGACGTAGGTGTTCATCATTTTGACTTTCTACTTCATAATGTTGACCTACTTATGTCTCATAATTTTGACTTTTCATGATTTTTTTTTCTCTTTTTCTGATGGAAATGGGCTTCCATACAAATTCCTCTGGGAATCAGCAACTCAACAACCAACAATGTACGTCACATACTGTCTCTGAATGTTCTCTCTATTTTCCCTAGAAAACACAAAGTTGTTTCAGGAAACCTTTAAAAGCAATGATGGTGCCTACTGAATGAATGTGTCTTTGGTCACAGAGGTGCAGTAACATTTCTACCCTGGTATAACATGCCTCTGATAAGACAATCATTTCTTCTCACTCAGTTCAGCAGTAATTTGAGAAAGCTGTGTAGTGGAACAGCCATGATGATGTAAAGAGTTGTTGGGCTCTTTATGTTCATAACAGTCCTGTTTTGATTGTGCGTGTGTGCGTGTAAAAGTGTACATTCACTTATTCACTCTACATAATAAATAAAAAGGTACTGGTCAGCCCTTATAGGTACGTTTCTGGATGTATCTGTGAGTCTGTAGTAGGTCCAACAAAAGCTAATGAAATGACAAAGCTTGTGTTACCTTAAGCAAACACAACTTTATTAATGCTCAGGTAGCAAATTGATTTCTAAAATTACATTTGAAACATCTAAACACAAAGTAAACCATTCTGCTGAAAAGTTTCTTGTGCAGAAGAGGTAAAGCTTGGATATGTAGAGAAATGTATCTTCTGCAAACACTCTCTCTCCATCTCTTATGTCCTATACTAGCAACAAACATGCAGTCATCTAGAACGTCCAGTTCAGACTAAATCCAGTGCCATCTAAAACTCATTGGACTCTCATCCCAAAGTACATTAAGATTTACAATGAATAATTTATTATATTGCAATATCTCCATGCGAGTAAACAAAGGACAACAGCTTCAAAGGTCCCAAATGCATCAAAACAAAGAGGAGTACAAGGGAGACCTAGGATCTATGAAAATATATTCAACAGATATACAGATTGAGACAAAAAATATATAAATACATTTACACCTATCTATATACAAATGTACATCAGCAATATCACCAATGTGAATATCACAAATTATTTAGAAATCTTCTCTACAAGACAGCTCTTTTCAAAATGTGAGCATCTTTGTGGTAGTTTGGTTAGTTTGAAAGACATGGTAGCCTATGTTTAGGTGCAGTGAATAGCAGCACAGAATGCATTGAACCATATAGTCTGTAGAATCAGTTGTACATAGACGATACAAATATTTTCTAATACATACGGTAAACTGAAGAAATGCCCTGGGTTATAAAGACACCGATAATACTTGAAAACATTACAGGATGATATATGCCTTGTGGCTAGTGACAGATACTGGTTTGAGCCAGGAATGCTACAATACACAGATTTTTAGAATTATAATAAAATCACCAACTGTTGATATTTTGAAACTTAACTTTGTGTACCAACAGTCATCAGCCTTTCAGGGTTGGGAGAGATAAAACATAATTAGTTGACACTTTATTTCATTGGTTCCCTGGCTTCCTAACAACATCTTAGAATTCCAACAGAGATAGTGGTCAGGTGGTACACTTCCAGTTAAAGATAGCTAACAAGTATTTAAGTCAGTGCACAGCACGGTTAAGATGAATAGACAAAAATTGTATAATTGTCTACGGCCGAACACACAATTAATGTACATGATGAACCAAGTTTCCAGTTCTAAAGAAATATTTACTGTGGTTTAATGGGTCTCTGTCAGATTCTCCATTAACAAATAATCAATTCTTTCAAAGAATTCATGAAAGCTCATTTCTGCCAGAAAAAGAAGGAAAAGTTAAGAATTAGCAAATATGAAATAATTCATGATCATTCAAGATTTTCAGACACTAAGTCAAAATTATTATATGGCAAGTATAAAAATCAAATCTAGTTTATTTAATGCCACAATAAAATTGCTTTTACTCCAACCAGATCATGAGATTGTAAAGCTCAATGATGAGATATTCAGAAATATAATTCAGAAATATGATTTAAAAAATGTAAGTAAAAATACTGACATAAAGTTTTAAAAAAAACATTCTTACATTCTCATAATTGTGACTTGGAAGTCAAAACGTTGACGTAGGTGTTCATCATTTTGACTTTCTACTTCATAATGTTGACCTACTTATGTCTCATAATTTTGACTTTTCATGATTTTTTTTTCTCTTTTTCTGATGGAAATGGGCTTCCATACAAATTCCTCTGGGAATCAGCAACTCAACAACCAACAATGTACGTCACATACTGTCTCTGAATGTTCTCTCTATTTTCCCTAGAAAGCACAAAGTTGTTTCAGGAAACCTTTAAAAGCAATGATGGTGCCTACTGAATGAATCTTTAAAAGATGTGTCTTTGGTCACTGAGGTGCAGTAACATTTCTACCCTGATATAACATGCCTCTGATAAGACAATCATTTCTTCTCACTCAGTTCAGCAGTAATTTGAGAAAGCTGTGTAGTGGAACAGCCATGATGATGTTAAGAGTTGTTGGGCTCTTTATGTTCATAACAGTCCTGTTTTGATTGTGTCTATAGTCTAGAAATATTTCATAAAGCTGTTACAGTGTCACATGTTGAGACAGCATTTACAATTTGAATACAGCTTTTAAACTATTATACATTTGTCTTGTCAGTTTACACATTTGTAAGCTCATAGTTATTGCATTACATTAGATTTCAAACACATTTAAACCCTGTTTTCTGGTCATACAACAAACAATGGTCAACAAAGTACTCACCCTGTTTGTCTGAACGAAAGGTATACATGATATATAAACAGAAAACATTCAGTCGTAACATTTCCCAGATCTGATATTACTGATCAATAAATTAAAATTCACCTGAAACTAATCAGACATGTCTTCCCTCAATGAGAAAAAAAAAAGACTGGGACCTCTGTGACATTGTGATGGATACTGTGTGAGAATCAACAGGCTCTGACAAATGAGTGTTCACTGTTGCAGTGGTAGAAGTCTCTGAGGAAGAGTGTAGCTTTGCTGGCGTGCCTCGCCTCTGCAGTGAAAGAAAAATCACCTGTAGGGTTCACAATCCACACTACACATGCTCTAAAAACTAGTAGGAATATTTATGTACCACAAACCTACCATATATGGACAAATCTAGATATTAGGCATTACAAAATCAAAGAACTCCTTGATCAAAATAATGTTGATATCCCAACTTTAAGTATTAGAGCTGGGACACTTTATATTGCATCTTTACCCTACGACACCGCCACTGAAACACCTCCCCTCCTCTTTGGGACCACAGGGGGTGAAGTAGGACATCCATCCACCACAGAGCAAATACTGGACCTCATCCAACTCGATGTTGTTCAAATAATGCCACACTGCTTTGAGTCTATTTGGTCAGTGTCTTTGAGAAGAGAAAAGCAGCAGTCCATCTCACCACAGAAATCTGCAAAAACACAACCACTGCGTCTTTAAAACCTTGATATTTTCATACAAAGCTGCTTCATTTTACAAGGATGCCATCCTTATAATCAGCATGCGTTAGGAGGAGGAACAGTTACAGTCTCCCGTCAGTGCAAGTTTGAATTCTGTTTTTAAAATCCACACACATTACATAACTAAATGAAGTCATTAATAAAGTCGACTTTCAGAGGACATTGTGCTTTTCTGTACATGAGTGGTCATCTGAACAGATCTTAGGTGTGGATTTCAGCAACCCTGTGTCCATAAATAAAACCTGCCCAGGCGTTTTGAGACCTCCGGAGGAGAAATGTACGTATGTCAGGAATAAATAATAAAAATGACATCTGGGGGTATTTACAGAGGTACTGTATGCTATTTACTGGAGGACTCTCCATAAAGCTAACATAAAGCTAATTTATTTCCAGTACAAAACACAGAAGCTACAGCTGTGATGCTATGTAAGTAAGTTCATAAAAAAGGGACTGGATAATTCTCTGGCTCTTTGTGTGTGTCTGTGTGTGTGCATGCATGCGTGTGTGTGTGGGGGGGCATACTCAACTACACCCTCCCATCCATTTACATCATTGCTTTTATCATTACTACTCTCAACTAGTAGATGTAAGAGATCCACCTTTCCTCTCAGGAAAGAATAGCAGCTAGTAAACATCACAAGTTTCACACTTAAATACAGGGAGTTTCAAGCAGTCATTACACAAATACACCCCCCCCCCCCCAGTGCTGTGCTGTGCGAGGGCTTGTAAAGTCATTTCCTTCTCTGCTCTGAAATCGCGAAATCGCTCCAAAACTCTGTTTGTGAGCAAACACAAGAGCAGCTCCACATTGTGCCGGGGGGGATCCCATACAAATGTTATTTACAAATGATTCTTGCTTCTTGCTGCCCTGAATTTGGAATTAAATTTCCTGGTTGTCATGCCATCATCTGACACCACCATCCATTTAATATTTCACTTCATGTGGAATTCCTCGTAAACACCACTTCTAGTATGAATGTGTAAATCTGTGTGTGTGTGTGTGTGTGTGTGTGTGTGTGTGTGTGTGTGTGTGTGTGTGTCAGTCTCAGTCATCCCGGCAGGTTGGCAGGTTCACAAAGGTGAAGATGTTGTACTCGATGAGGCAGGAGAAACACAGGAAGACGGAATAGAGGAGGAGACAGATGAGACCCAGACGCTTGTCCAGTGTCCACTTGTTTAGGTGAACTCCCAGGACCTGGACAGACAGACAGACAGATGGACAGACGGACAGACAGGGAGGGAAACAGGTGGGTGGAGAGACAGGTAAACAGATCAATAGGCAGACAGAGAAAAAGCATGGAGAGAACTCAGAGGTCTGTCAGAGCAGAACCTCTCCTGCTTATGGAACGTGTGATAAGACTTGCTGCTGTATACTCACAGTCAGAAACACTGACGCCAGCAGCAGCCCCACAGAGAAGATCAGTCCTTTGCTGTTGAGTTTGATCTGCAACAAGGAAACGTGTGAGAAATCATTACGAACAAAAAGATCTCCTTTCATCACACTGGTAAACTTAGAGCTGCTCTAATGAATACTTCCCTCTCAGCTCTATAGTGAGTTTCATGACAGGATTTAAAAAGGGGAAATTTTGCAGCAAAATCACTTCATTGCGGTGGAATATCTGCGGACAACAAACAGAGCTGACCTTGGAGGAGATGGAGAGGCAGAGTCCAAAAAAGAGAAAACCTTTGCAGCTTATCAGCCGTGC
Source organism: Chelmon rostratus (assembly GCF_017976325.1). Lineage (NCBI taxonomy): Eukaryota > Metazoa > Chordata > Actinopteri > Chaetodontiformes > Chaetodontidae > Chelmon > Chelmon rostratus. The sequence continues at coordinate 1,081,619 of NC_055668.1, read as the reverse complement.
TGCACTATCCACTTTCATTTACCCTCCTCTGTTACAGTAAAAACTGTTCCACAAAGAGAAATGTTTGCAGACAGTTATGTGACAAGAGTTAACACAAACACATCTGTGGTATAAACTGCGTCAAGTTATTGTCCCATTAGTGACTGAGCTAAGCTTGCAAACTGACTGTCTGAAGCTCATTAACTCGGTGAGCGTTATTTTCCCTCTTTAATAATTTTGTTCTTGAATAAAACGGCGTGCAGCGGTGAACAAAACACCACCAACAGAGAAGCTCTGGAACCACAGTGGCTACAGTTAGCTAACAGTTAGCTCACCAGCTACAGCACTTCACCAGCGGCTCCGGGAATAAGCACGATCTCACTAAGCACATTGATGACACACAAAACCGCACAGGTCCGTATATGGATCACCATGACAATCAGTCAAACTGATCCAGGTCTCGTGGCAGTTTATCGTTACAGATAAACTGCACCATTTATACGACAAAGCTGATCCACCATGCTGTCTTGTTGAATGTGTGTCATTCTAGTGAAATTATGTGATGGGCTGTTGAATGTATGGAGTTTTTATCAACTTTATTGAATGCTATAGACTGTTATGTAACTTTATGTAAAATGAATATGTGACCTAGAGAATGACGGCTCCATGAAGCTAACACAAGTAAGAAATGTACACAAATGATGCATCTGCTCAACAACTATTAATGATTTTAGTATAATAAATAAATAAAAACACGTCTGTCATACACACAAACACACGCACGCACACACACACAAATATATAGCTTGGCGCAACTTTTTCTGAACATGTAAATGTATAATAAAATAAGTAAGCATGCTTTTCTGGCTATTCTGACCCCCAATCCTCTGCACAGCAGAAGACTCATCACACTGGCTGCCTTTAAGTCTTGGCACTGATTCCAAATCGTATACTTTTACTTCATATTTTGCACTGAAAAGTTTGAAAAAAGTATGCTACATGGAACGCAGGTATGGAAAGACAACAATTAACTAGATTACTGCTGAAACTGAAGAAAGTCAAAATTTGATGAGCATGCTGCGCTGATTTCAGTAACATGTGTATGACATATATGTGTTCCAGTGTGACCCTGAGAAGGAGGGATGTGAAGAACATTGAGGAGTTGTTACTTACATCAGAGCCGTAGTTGATGGCCAGGGTCTTCAGGGCCCAGGGGAGACCCAGCCCCACCAAGATGTCAAACACATTACTGCCGATGGAGTTGGACACCGCCATGTCTCCCATTCCTAAACAGACAGACAGAGTTGGAGTTGCAAAGCAGCAGAAACTGATGGGTCGGGAAAAGAAAAGTACAGACAGACAGCATGAAAGAAAAGGTGAGTGGGCAGTGAGGAGACAGGAAGGTACAAAAGGGGTGTGGGGCTTAGGCTGCAAGAGGTTGGGACAGAGGTAGATTGATACAGGCGAGATCAGTGGAGCTATCTGTCCAACTGTTCCACAGAAACAACAAAGTGGTGACGTGCCAACAGCTACAAAGCAAAGGACGAACAAATAAACTATGTCAGCGAGTGTGTGTCTGCCTGTGAGCCCCTGCATACAGACAGACAGACAGACAGAGAGACAGACAGACAGACAGAACCGCTTAAATATTTGATGACAGGAGCAAGAACAAACACAGATGAAAGGTTGGAGGAAGTGACACCAAAGGGCTGTCTTCCCTCTCCCCCTTCTTTTAAAGCCTCAACACAGGGACAAAAGAGGGACAGTGGAAAAAGATGACAGGCACACAATCTTAAGCCCCCACCCACTGCTCCCCACCTATCCCTGCCTCTATCATCTCCTCGCCTCTTTGATAGTGGCTTCACTTTGATTCCGTTGTTTGGCTTCCATCGATCGTAGATGTGTGTGTTTGTGTTAAATGACAGATTGGCGGCCTCGGCCTCGGTCATCTGGTGTGTCTGTGTGTCTGATTACCTTGTCGTGCCACTATGAGGCTTGCCATGCAGTCTGGGACACTGGTACCGGCTGCCAGGAAGGTGATGCCCATGATGACATCTGGGATACCGAGAGTGAAACCTATCACAGTTACCTGACCAACAGACAAAGACAGAGAGAGACTATTACCGTATTCTGGAGGACATGTGTGTCCTTCTGTGTCCTTGGTACTTAATGAACATTATGGGGACCCACTCATAGAAAAAACAGCTCCATTTGCTACTAAAAGTCTACAACTCCACAGGGACCCATCAGCTAGCCAGAAACGTCTCCAAATGAATATTAATGTTGCTCTGTGTCTACTGAATCTGTAAAAAAGACACTGTTTGATGACATGCTCACCATATCACCTTTATCAGGTGCTAATATATCAATTCTGTACTTGGAACTTGTCTAGAACCTTAGCATTAATTTGGCCACCTGATGAATGTCCAAGTAAAATATCTGGCTCTCTAGCTGCTAAATGCTCCACTATGCTCACCAGCTCGTCACTAACTGTATCTGTCTGCTGAATGTGAGGTGTGCAGTGGGGTGTTAGAGCTTCTTCATTGAAAACAGCTGCCTGCTTCTGAAAACAAGGCTGATAATGAACCAAAACAATAATGTCAATCAAAACTGAAAGCTGCTGAAAAAAAGCTGAAAAATGCTACAAGTTCTGTACAGTTGTGGGTGTATGAGTTAATGTCAGCTGTCTGTGAGCATACCCTTTCACATTACACATCGTCAGCTGACCCAGTGTTCAAATAAAATACTGATTCCTTTAAGAATAAAAGATGTTTATTCTATTTTTTTAACTAAATATTCTAATTTTTTCTCCCTTAAGTTGGTTGATGGTGGTGGAAAAGATACAGATGTATACACCATCTAAGATACAACTGAGCTACAGCATGCTATCTGTGATCACTAGCAGTGTAGCAAGGTGGTGGTAGATTTAGCTTGCCAGCTACCACTGCAGCTTTCTGTTCGCTAATCACACTACTGATGTTTAAATGTTAAACTTTTTTTTAGCATTCCTCAGGGCTGCAAACGAAAAGAATAAACCTGACATTTATTTTGTCTGCAGTTTCTTATGCATCTTTTCTGGCTGCACTTGTCAATGTGCAACTAAATTGCATTTATTTCATTTTTGAACATTAATGTACATTGGTACATTAGTGAAAAAAAATGCATTTTTTTTCACTAATGTACCAGCAGCAGACCTTCCCTCCTCCTTTCTCCTGTTTGGTTTTCCTTTTCATTCTATTTCAGGTGATCAATCGTTTCCTTCTCGTTTATATGGCAATGGACACTTAATTTCACATGTAATACAAATAAGAACTTAAAGAAACAGAATCACAAAGGCTATGGCAGAAGAGCATAGCCCTCAAATCTGAGTGAGTGAGTTTGCCTTCCCTTCTTTTTTCTACCCGTCTCTCACCATCCAAACCATGATGTAGGAGAAGGCGGCGATCCACAGGGTGGAGGCGACAAAGGACAGCATGAACCAGTTGTCCCAGCGAGGTGTGGAGCAGTTGGGGACGGTGAAGTACAGCAGCAGGCAAAGAGGCCAGGCCAGCAGCCACTTCAGCTTGTTACACACACCGGCTGCACATACACAGGGCAGGATACAGAGTCAAGACTGAGATGAAGACTGGAGGGTTAAAAGACAGGTTATCATGTGCTATAAACACTGTCCACACATAAGAAAAGCTTGTCGTCCAATTAATACATTTTTGAACAAGATTCATTAAAGTTTTATCTAAATATACAAAATAAAATAAAAGCTAACTGGGATTTTGTGCATGTAACAATATTTTGTGCTGCATGTAGTGCTTGCTCAACCTGTAAAGATACAGAAATGCAAAAATTCAATTACAATTTGTGGTTCTAGGGGGAGCTACATGCTATGCTATTTGTTGCCAGCAGCAGTCAGGCACAGGCTTGTGCAGCAGTCACTAAACAAAAGCAACACAAAAATAATCACAGTAACAGAGTGGAAACACATTGCTGTCTCCAGCAGGTACCTGGGCACTGGAAGGGTACAAAGGGACCCTCGCCATCCTCTTCCTCTTCCTCTTCATCGTTCTCATTGTTCTCATTGTCCTCATTCTCTGTCTCGTTGCCCGTCTCTCGGTCGTCATGGCGAATGCCGACACCTCTCTCAGACCCGGAAAGCCCATTTTCAATGCCCCGTCTACTTCCCCCTTTGGCTGGAACATCTGAGTCTCCGTTGGTCAAAGTCCGTGTGTTGATTAGACGCTGCCTCTGTAACACACACAGTTACAAACATACTGTCATCTTTAACATGTACATATATTTACTGGGAATTCTCTCCATTTTTTCTTCCTTTCCTGACTAGCTAGGCTGCAAACCGATGTTAGCAGTGCAATTTTCCCCTGGGGGATGTTTGTTTGGCCGATCAGTCAGCAAACGTGCAGGATGACGCAGGTCTTTGTGGGACGCTAAGAACGAGAATTCAGGCATAAGGTAATGTGGGTTGCAGATCAGTCTGTGACTCTTTGTGTGGCATGTCTGATGCTACAATATCATGTTTATATAAAAATTGTTTAAAGAGTGTATCTAAAAATTAAATTGAAAGTCCTGCAAATATTAACAGTGTTAGCCAGTCAAACTTGAAGCCATTAACGGCTGTCATGACAACTAGCAAATTTAATTAGATTCAAGATTTAAGAGTCTTTATTGTCATTGAACATGTCAATGAAATTTTCATTGCAACCCCCATGTTAGGAACAGATTGTAAGAAAGATAAGAAGACTAGAGAGAATAAAATTAAGATAACTACAATAAAATTAAATAAACATGCAGTAAAAATATTTGTAAAAGCAATTAAAAATATAACAGAATGAAAATATACTAAGGCAATAAAATATACTTAACAATAAACAATAAAATATGGAAGTGAAATGTGCCAACAGAATAAAATAGATTCGAATTCGAAACCCATTAGAAGATCTCAGTGTGCCGGCAAATGTTTGTACTTGGCCTAAGACAGGACCTGTAAACAATAGAGCACATATGTATGCCGTAGGACAGAAGAAGGTTGGTTACAAGGAAGTGAAGCTCTAAGGTTTGCTGCAACAGCTTCATTTAGTGTAATTTGGGGACTTTAGATTTGTCAGTTAGCAAATGGAATGGAGTCAATTGTTGGATCAGGCTTCTGCCTCATGTCCCGAGTCCTAGTCCTTCAATAATGTAAAGCCTAGAATCTTCAAAGGTGGAGGTGATTTGTACCCTGGGGCTTCACCAGATTACCTCCCCTGAAGAAAACACACTGCAGCCTGGTTCAAATTGGAAACAGCATCAATCTGTTTTATCTCTTCTTCAATCAAAAGTGCAGATCTAGTGCGACGTGCGGAGTGAATCCTTACCTCGGTGATGAGCATTCGTGAGGCCATGGTGAGGCGGGTTCTGGGGGAGAAGTGGCTGGTGATCATGATCCTCATGCCGGCCTCTGAGAAGGACAGCTGGTGGGGGTATGCTGACAGCAACTCGTCCACCATCAGCACCGACGGCTTCCTGTGGTGGTTCGCTATAGGCCACACACACACACACACACACACACACACACACACACACACACACACACACACACACACACACACGTGATGACACAATTTACGCATGCACTTATGACAGCAAGAGAACACATCCGTCCACTATGTTCCACACCTTGTAATATCTGTGCTAGAACATATAGTTCAGTAGCAAACAGAACAATCTTTGATGACTGATTGACTGAATGTATTACCATAGCAATGAGTCCACACAACTCTGCTGTCAACAAGCAACAAGTGGGATAGGGTTAGGAATAGTTCAACACTTTGAATAATACACTTTTTTACTTTCTTCAATACTACTTCCAAATCATATATTGAGCCTTAAGTATGGAGGGGCAGGGAGGCATTTAGCTTAGCTTAGCATAAAGCCTGGATGTAGGGGGAAACAGTTAGCCTGACTCTGTCAAAAATAAATTTACCAGCACCTTTAAAGCTCAGTTATTAACATGAAATGTAAAAAATGCAAACATTCATCATTTAAGAAGTTGTGTAAACTATTTGTTGGCGAACAACAGTTTATCCATCTGCCCAGCAGTTCTGTGGACCCAGCTGTTGAATTCCAGTTCAACAAAAAGCGTACCTTTCTTCAGCAGAACAGTGGTAGCATCACAACCATCATCTACTTCAGCATTATTGGTTGCTCCATTCCTCAAAGTGGACAAGTTCTTCTTCCGCCTCTCCAGAAAACGAACAACATGGGAGTTCAACCTGAAACACACACCAACTCAAACATCTACTGTATGTACAGTGGGAAATTGCCCCATCACTTGGCATCACAAAAAACTCGCTAGTATATAACACTAGTGTTGTTGTATTGAGCTGCTATGGGGCTCTTGCTAGACCAGCAGCACTTCACATAAAATCCAGATCCAATGATTTGCTGTGTTTTGATATTTATCTGCCATTGATATTTAATGTAGGTTTCATTTTTTCTTAGCAGTTGCTTTACAATAAAAACAACAAAAATGAACAACAGTACACTGAAATACTTCGGCAGGTTAACCGCAATCAACAGATTGGGGACACCTGCTTTCAAGTACGTAGTTCTGACTACCTTTTAATTCTGTAAGAAAATGAAAGGTATTAGAACTGCGACTGGGAATTAAGCTTGTTTACTTACTTCATGATCAAAATGTAGACGAAATACATCAGAATCAATGTGAGCGCTTCCCACCTGGAAAACACAGTTTGCATCAAGATGAATGATTTGTAAATTTGATAGCTGTAGGTGAATTTGGTGATTGTCTTGCCATTAATTATTGTGCTTCATTTTAAACAATCAGCACTTATGAAATAGACTTACCAAACCACTTTTTCATCATATATGAACTGTAATATAGAAGAGGAAAATCATAGACTTGAATATTCAGCTGCTGATTATGTAGCTGATGAAATCACATATATTATATATACATGTAGGCATAATTACAGGTGGACAATCATGTCATCCAAAGTGGTTGTTAAGTAAGAAGATAAGATCTACCATTCCTGTACAATTAGCCCAAAACCACTATCCTGGAGGAAAACTGAAAGCTGTTCTTAAACCATCTGGAGTACATGCATGCTTACAGGAGTATCAACAGAGACAATGTGGAAGATTATCAGATCTGACAGCTAATTTGAAATTATGCAACATTTTTCTGTGGATTATTCTAACGTTTTGGAGTAAATATTTTACTGGATTGGATCAGTTGGACCTTGTTTGCTTTTGGTGGTGTTGATCAGACCTGCTGCTGTGATTGTATCTTCTATGTCATCACTGGACAGCTTTTACCAATGATGTGTCACATGAGAACAGTGTTTGACTGTTTGTGTTGTGTCAAGCTGTTCCTTACCACTATAAGAGCAGAGATAGACAAGGTGTAGTAAACAGAGTCTCTGAGCAGAGGCCAGCAGGAGAGGCGTATTGCCTGGGGAGGCAGGCAGACAGGCAGACAGACAGACAGGGTGAAAGAGTGAGATGATGCTAAAACTTGCAGAAAACATTTTTTGTCTTGTTGAGTAACACATCCCACAAGATACTCACTGCTGTGCACCACTAACAGGATAAACCAAGCTCTGTGTGTGTGAGTGTGTCTGTTTTGGTATTACGTAACATGTAATCTAAATAGAAAAAATCTTTCAAGTATGTTTTTCTTTTCCTCGTGGGATTACACCAGTGAATAGGACAGATATCATTTTTTGACTCATACACGGTTGCTGCAGAATAAATGCACTTATGATGAGGAAGAGAGCATGAGAGAGTGTGTAGTCCCCATCCAAGGTTGTTAATGTTAACTGTGATGTATCAGCTTAGGCGCATGGAAAAAAATCAGACTTGCTTGAGGCAGAAGATTAAAAATACTATATATATATATATGGCTCAGTTTTGCACTTGTCTCAACCTTTGTCTGTCCTTGTATAAGTCTGTATGTATAAGGTTGACATCGTGGTTTAGTTGGTGATTGTACTTGTATTGTTCTCATGGATGTATACGTAATAGTGTTTAAAATGCTTCCTAAAACTTTGTGTGAATGTTGCATGGAAAAATTGTTAGCAAGAGAGAGACAGACAGAGAAATGTCATGGATAGATGTGTGTGTGAGTTTTGTACTGTACCTGTACGGCGAATATCCCACACACTCCAATAATGCAGAGAATATTGAAGACAGCTGAGCCCACGATGGTGCCGACCCCAACGTCACCTTTAGTGATGAAAACTCCTATAGAACAGATACACAGACACTGGTTACCACACATGACAAGCTATCTGTTCATTTTTGCTGATAATTCCTGTTGGTTGTGTTTTTGGTGATGAGTGTCGTCAATACTCAGCTGATCTACAATGATTTGATTCGATGATTGCTATATTAACCCTGATAATGATAACTCATAATTGAGTTCACATTAACAAGAACAGTATTCTCAATTTAAACAATGAGTTGAAGAGCTGATGTTAGTTCAGTCTTGTCACAGAAAATGGGACTTTTGACTTTTGTAATCAATCAGGTTCCCTCAAAACACGTGTAAATACATACATGCAAACGTGGGTGTGTTTGAGTGTGACTATGTGTATGTTTCTCACCAATGACAGAGGTGAAAAGTTCAGGAGCTGAACTGCCTGCTGCCATGAAGGTTGCTCCAGCAACATCTTCACTCAGATGAAGACGCTGGTTGACCAAAGAGAAAGAAAGGAAGAAAGAACAGAACAGAACTACATCACAAAGCATTACTTAGAGAGTTCTTGTGTGGTGACATAAGCTCAGAAGTCATGCAGTAATAACCTGCAATGTTTTCTTACCTCACATATCTTCTCGAGTGAGGGGACAAAATAGTCGTCGCACACCAATGCCAGGGCATAGAACATGTAGACTGTCTGTAGGGACAAATGCACAAACAGATACGATAACACAGCCATACATTATTAATCTGTCTGTTTCTGAAGGAACCTTAATGAATAATATAATAACAACTAATAACATTTTAGGAAATATGCCTATGCCTACTTTATCATATTTTGCATCACACGGCGTGTTAAATGTTTCACCAGAGACAACAGAATACTGGACTTACTGTATGCAAACACAAAGGATGCTTGCAGTTCTTCACCCATCCCCCCACACGGCCACTCTGATCACAACCTGGTTTAATTGCTCCCTGCCTACAAACCTTTGGTTAATAAACAACCGCCAACCATTAGGCATGTAAAGAGATGGTCAGGGGAGTCCAGTATGGCACTGAGGTACTGCTTTGACACCACTAACTGGGAAGTGTTGTGCAGTCCACAATGGGAGGACATCAACAGTTTAACAACCTGCATCACAGACTATATCAATTTCTGTGTGCACAACACAGGAAGGTACGGTGTTTCCCAAGTAAGAAACCCTGGGTGTCCCTGTAACTGAAAGCCCTATTGAATGAGAAGAAAAGGATTTTTAGATCTGGGGACAAAACTGAGCTGAAGAGGGTGCAGAAGGATCTGAAAAGGGAGATTAGGAGAGGCAAAGACAGCCGCTGGTGGAAGCTGGAGGACCACCTTCAGGGGAACAATGCCAAGGGGATCCTGAGAGGCCTGAAAACCATCTCAAGCCACGCAGTGAATGAGATCAGAAATGTGCAAATGGGCCTATTCCTGATCTCCAGGAGCCATCAGCCATCATCTCCATGCCATCAGCTCCAGACAGCTCAGGGACTGTGCAGATCAGCTCTGCAGGGTCTTTACACATGTATTCAACCTGAGCCTCAGTCCGGAGAGAATTTCAACCCTGTGGAAAACTTCCTGTGTGGTTCTAGTCCCAAAGACTGTGCATCCCAGACAGCCAAACCACTTCAGACTGTAGCCTTAAGTTCCCACCTGATAAGGACCATGGAGAGGATCGTACTGAACCACCTCTGTCACCTGGTGAGCAGTGAGCTAGACCCCCAGTTTGCAAACCAACCAGCTGCACAGATCTCTTTCCAACCTGGAAAACACTGGGTGCACTGTGAGGGTAATTTTTTTTTACTTATCCAGTGCTTTAAACACAATCCAGCAATCACTGCTCAGGAAGGAGCTGGAGTAGACAGCCGCCTGGACCACCGACTACCTCATGTGTGGGATTAGCTCATATGTGAGGCTTTGTGACTGTGTGTCTGATCTGGTAGTTTGCAGCATGGGTGCTCTACAAGGTACAGTGCCCTCTCCTTTCCTGTTCAACCTTTACACATTGGACACAACTCAGACAGCTGCCAAGTCCAGAAGTTCTCTGATGATACAACCATCGTTGGATGAGTATCACAGGGGAACAAACTGGAATAAAGGGATGTCATCACCAACTTAGTCAACCGGTGTGGATTGAACCACCTGTACATAAACACCGGCAAGACAAATGAGATAGTGACAGACTTCCGCAGGAAGGTATCACAGACTACACCAGTGAACATCAAGGGTTTGGACATTGAGAGCATGGGAGTCAAAAATTTTTAATGTTTGGCTGTTGGCTGGCAGTTTGTTCGCCGAAGGGCTGGAGAGTGGCACAATAATGAGTGTCTGCAGACAACGGTGAAGCATGGTGGAGGTTCCTTGCAAGTTTGGGGCTGTATTTTTGCAAAAGGAGTTGGAGATTTGGTCAGAATTAATGGTGTCCTCAATGCTGACAAATACAGGCAGATACTTATCCATCATGCAATACCATCAGGGCGGTGTATGATTGGCCCCAAATTTATTCTGCAGCAGGGCAATGACCCCAAACATACAGCCAGTGTCATTAAGAACTATCTTCTGCATAAAGAACAAGTAGTCCTGTAAGTGATGGTATGGCCCCCACAGAGCCCTGATCCCCACACCATCCAGTCTGTCTGGGACTACATGAAGAGACAGAAGGACTGGAGGAAGCCTACATCCACAGATGATCTGTGGTTACTTCTCCAAGATGTTTAGAACAACCTACCAGACAGGTTCCTTCAAAAACTGTTCACAAGTATACCTAGAAGATTTGATGCTGCTTTGAAGGTAAAGAGTGGTCACACCAAATATTGATTTGATTTTTCTTCTGTTCATTCACTGCATTTTGTTAATTGATGAAAATAAACTATTAGCAATTCATTTGCATTTTGCATTTTTTCACACCTGCCTAAAACTTTTGCACAGTACTGTGTATACACACATACACACACACACACGCACACGCACACACACACACACACACACACACACACACAAAATAAACTACTTATTTTGTTTTTTGTATTCTTTATTTTCCATTGCCTTGCTATTGCAATTTCTATTGATGCAGCCTTTATCACCAATTTAACCCATCTGGGGATTAATAATAAAGTTTATTTTACCTTATTCTCATATGCAGTACCTTTTTGTTGACACTTCATGGGCCATTATTGTGTCATCCTAACAGGTTCACAGGCTCAGTAAATAATACTGGTGGTTGGGAATTGATAATACTAATATTACTTAACTTTGGGAAAGTGTGTCTAAACGATGCATTGAACTTTTTATGAAGTCATTAAGGTGAAAGGTGAGGATAATTTCAGGATTTATGCTGAAAATGTATATATTAATAATAACTATTGACAACTAGGCTGGTGGCAAGCATTATTGAAGTTCCAGCAACTACTATAAGTCTGGGAAACATACTGTCCAAACCATGACCTACATAAAGTAAAGTGACAGTGACAAACTATGCGTTTCTGTGAAGGAAGTACCATCTCTGCAATTGAATGAGTATAAGTGATCACAGTGGAATCTAGACATGCCCCAGGAGGAGGAGGGGGGACTCCCAGTGGCTGGGAAATTTCTGGGAACTGGATCCCAGCCTGCTAGTAGCCAAAAAGGCAATTATGAGTGCCTGGCACTGTAACAAGCACCGTTAATTCTGCATTGGGTTCAAATGATGTAAATTCACCCAGGTCAATGTCATTATACACAAACTGTGTAGAAAAAATGTCTGCAAGAAGAAGAGACTGGCTGTGGCTGAACACTGACGAACCTAAGATTCGACAGGTACCAGATGGTCTGTATTTGCTACCACCAGCTGTTTAAGATCACTTGTATGTTTAACCCCTTGACGCACTAATTTATTTAGAATTATATTAAAAAAATAATTCTTTGTGTTTTTGCATTGAAATTGATCCTAAATTAAGAGGAGTTTGTTAATTTTTCTGTAGCACATACAATAGATATAAATGTAGGTATGATGCAAATTAGTGACAACAGGCGTTAATGCTTGCATTTAAACATTAACACCTGTTGTCGCTAATTTGCATAAAAATGTTTTTTTCAAAATTCATAAATGTGCATCATAAAAGCCACAAAATTGGCGTACAACCATTACATTGTAACAACAACACAACAAATGTTTTCACTTTGACCGGTCCGACGAGACACCAGTGCTTGCAAAAGGTTCCTAGGTGTGTGTTGAATATGCACAAACCAGCATTAGAGGAATGCATGCGTGATTCGGCTGCGGATGTGGATTAAAGCGGTATGATGCAAATTCGCGACAATCGGCGTTAAGGGGTTAAGGAAGTAGCATGGTGTCTGCCTCATTTCTGACAGACACCTGGGTGATGATACTGAGTGGTTGTCCATCTATCAGAAGGTCTGTTGGTTCGATCCCTGGCACATGTCACAGTATTCTTGGGACAAGATACTGACCGTGTGAATGGTAAATGCTTGTAATCAGCAGCTTGGCACCATCATATGTGTGAATGGGAAAATGTAGACTCTTGTAAAAGTGCACTGAGACTAGAAAAGCGCTGAATAAATACAGTCCATTTACAACTTTATAGTTCATCAGTTTGACTGAGCTTCAGTGTGGCAGTCAAACAAACTGATTGTGATTGTGGTGGAGGTGGAGAGGGGATTGTCTAATTGGAATAGAGACATCCTCTGGATGACTTCAGTAATGTGAAGCAATGCATCGGGTGAGGATACAGGCTGTGTGCTGGCCTTTGTGCTTATCTGTGCATTTTTGCATACATGCATGTCACAAGGGTCCAAAAGCATGTCACAGGTGGCATTGAGCAGTCTACAACCAGTGAAGTTTGGATGTATCCCATCAGGCTTAAATTGATCTTAACAGATCCAAAAGATGTTGAAATTGTCAACAAATCATATCCCACAGGTGAGACCTGCCGATGTCAGCCATATATTCAAGGCAAGGAGTCTGATGAGAGATTTGATGCCTTTTCCCGAGGTTTGAATGAGTCCTGTTAAGAATTCATGTTGTGACTGACATCCGCTTAGTTTCTCCAGTAGCAGGCTAGTCTTTTTTCAGGAGCTCAGAGCCAGTTATCCTTTGCAGAATGTCAAAAGATCCACTGTGAATAATAATCTTCCTGTTGCTTGGATGTGTAGAGAGGAGAACTGGCAACTGCTCTGCTAGCTCTCTGACAGATTTGTCGGCCATAGTAAGATTTTCAGATTTTACATATCTTTTACTGTTTTTGTATTTTTTCTTCTACTGAGCAATACTATTAAGGGCGTATTTATTATCCGTGTTTATCTGAAGGCAACATATATTTTTTATACTGTAGTAGTAGCAGTATTGTCATAATCCTGCATATAATATACACAGCTGTTTTTCTATTTTTTATTCTGCATACCTTTTTTATTCACTATTTTGATCCTCTGATGTGTATCTTTTATTGTTATTTTGCTGCATGTAACAATTTGATTTCCCTGCCACAGAATTAATGAAGTCTTTTCTTATCTTATTTTGAGTCTTTTTCATTATTACATGCTTATTTTATAAGGTGTAGAGTGAGCAATACTTCTTCTAGCACATGGCCTAGCAGTAGTTTTGGGGCTATAATGATAGTGGTGTGATTAGTTTCCCTGGGTTCAACATAATTATATTATCATAGCTTTCGTTCAGAGACAGTGAGTCATACTGACGTTGCAATGACAGTTCAGGTGAGCATTAGTGATCTCTTATTTGGTTTTGTGCCAGATTAGCCTTTGCAGCAGATGACCTCACCCCAAGTCCTGGCGGGAGTGGATACTTTTGGTTCAGCTGTGCCAGTCATAAGCATTATTAGGAGAGGCTGGTTTGGGAGCCACAACAGCTGATCCAGTGGTGTTAGGATGCAACCAGGGCAGTGTGTCAGTCAAACCCGTGGAAGGACGCTCTTGATATAATCCCATGTATAAAAGTCTGTCCATTTTCAGCACCTTGTACAGTAGTTGCAACAGAATCAATTACTTTCTCATTCTTATGTATTTTATGCAGTGTTTCAATCTTAGTCGCTCACACTCACTCACAGATTTTGCCATCTTGTCCCTGTCCCAACCCCAGGTTGCTAGTCACAGACACAGCAAAAAGACTTGTGCTGTTTGGAGGTCATGCTTGCACAGTACTGAAGAAGAATTAAAAATGCTAAAAAACAGGGTAGTGTCCTTCTGTGAGTTCCATAAACTAAAGTCCCAGTGATTTATAAGTATCCAGAATTTACTTTCTATAGCTTTTGGCAGAAAAAAAAATAATGATATCATCAAAAGAATATAAGCAAAGCAGGGAGCAAGCCGAAAGGCATCTGCTCTGTTAGAGAGCAGGAAGTATAATTCCTGTTAATTACGAATATGAAAGTAATTATGGGGAATGATGTAACCTCTGTTTGACGTGTACAGCAGTTTTGCTTCTGAATCTGTACAGAGTCAAACAGTGTGTCCTCACATCACACATAAGCCTCCGCTCAACATCTGCTAAACACTGCCACACTGCACCACACTGAGCTGGCTCGAAGGGTGGATGCACAGTGTGGTCTGTGTGTGTTAGCTAGTGTTGGCTTATACTGAAACTCATATTTCTCCCATTAATCTCCAGGCTGTCATAAGTTTTTAACAGAGACAGTTTTTTTTTCCTGACTTCCTGGTTGTGATTTGTTGTTGTGTTTTCTCATCTTTTAGTGAGGAGTCTTCATGTTTTCTGATCATTTCCAGGTTTGATTTGCTGGTCATGCCATTTGCTTTTACAGTAAACTCAAACTTCTTCCATGTCTACATTGCACTTATTCCAGCAGCACTTTCATGAGTCATGTTATACTTACCGCTCTGCTGCTTTTCTTTAGAAGAAATACAGTTGTCACTGATTCATTCCCATTGCTTCTACTTTGTAGTTTTTTGTATCACTGCTCAGGTACCATCAATGAAAGTCAACACCACATGCACAGATGTTTCACACTAAAAGCCTTTCTGTGTCTCAGTGGACATAATTCATCCCTTTGCTGCACCGTTATGTTTAATTGGTGGTAACATAACAGCGATTAAAAGAATCGCACAGGAGAGTTAGAAATTGTAAATAACAATATTTCTGTCAAAAATAAAGTCAGAGCAGTAAAGTGGTGAGCATGACATGACTACATCTATAGACTAGACATAGTCATAGTAACTATTTGTTAACAAAATGAATATTTTGTGTGATTATGCTGATTCACTGAGTAATCTGTTGCAGTAGGGGTAATTCCACCTTCTCTATATTTTTCAAATGGCCTTTATTCACAGCAAGCCTTTGTGGTTTTGTTAGCTGTTATTTGAACACTTGAACACAAGTGTGGAGGCAATGGGGGAATGACACATTCACAGTTTCTGCAAGATCAAGATATGCAATGAATTTGTGTTACTTGTTAGGCAAATTAATGTGTTTGTCATGAAAGCTAGGTTAGCTTCAGCTACAGAATTAACTGGAACCTCAGTAGCAGGGGCGTAGCTAGTGCAGCCAGTGCAACCACACTGGTGCCTATGCTGTATTATTCTGCCTGTATTACAAGCAGGCCACACCTGATAGCAGGTGGGCCCCTAGTAAAGATGTGGTGAAAGAGCTTCAATGCTCTCCCATACGCTATCCATTACCTTCCCATTACTGTGTGTTGGGGAGAAACAGCAGTGCACTCTTACAGTATCTGCTCCGGTAGCAGGATCAGCCTGTTGCAGAGCGCAGGAATCAGATCACAGTGCGATCCTGACGGTTGTGCTGATATTTGTGCTGTAATAATGCAGAAACTAGGTGATTCGCAGGTCAGATCAAGTGCAGGTGTTGATTAACACATATTTTCGTTGGTCGGGCAGGTGGGTTGGCTCTCTTGATGGCCATAATATTATAATAGCCTGCACTGGGGCCTGTCGTTACTTAAGTCACTGCTCAGTAGCCTACTTTTGAGTGTTTGTAATTGACGAATCAGTTTTAGATAGCAGAATATTATCTTGGTGAAGTTAATTTTGAGAAGGATCTTCGAAAAAAGATCACTCCAGATCATCTACTTACTCAGTTTCACTCAGCGTGAGCAGTGAGAGACAAGGGTGGATCAAGAATAACATTCATAGGGCGGCGAAGGGGTTGGCAAGGAGACTTAAAGGCACACATTTAGTGATGGCAATTATCAAGTGTTTATCCAGTAATTCTGATTACACAGCAAAATGACTTTTCTCTGAGCTTCATTGTGGTGAAACTGGAAACTCTCAGGTACTTGGCCTCAAATTAACTCTCAGTACATTGCTGACTATGTGCCCTTTTGTTTGGGGATTGGAGTGAATGATGTAAATGCTTTTCAAACTGGGTGATTTTGTACGTTCCACTTGCATGCCTAATCTGAAATGTGATGTTTGTTTGCAGGATCAGCAGTTTCAGAGATGTTGGTAGCTGTAGGCAATTCGGAGACACTGGTGAGCACCAGTGAATGTTTGGGTTTAGTGAAGTTGAACCCATCCCTCACACCAATAAACACAAGTTACTATTATAAAACAAAACATGCTTTAGCAAACAAAGTTTTGTTGTTCTGTCAGTTTTTGGAGGATGATGATTTTTGGCATGACACCTGGACAGGGAGAGGCTTCACAGAAATCTGCCAGAGGTGGGATAAAATGGATGACCTGCCTGCTGCAAGGATGGCTAGTGGCCACCTCTCTGGTATTGTTCCTGTGAAGGTGCTCCTCCAGCTTTCTCCTTTTGTTATCATTGTCTCTCCTAATCTTCTTCTTCAGCTTCCTCTGCACCCTTCTCAGCTCATTTTTGTCCCCAGATCTAAAAACCCTCTTCTTCTTATTCAATAGGGCCTTCAGTTCAGGGGGCACCCAGGGTTGGTTATTTGGGAAACACCACACCTTCCTGGTAGGCACAGTGCTGTCCAAAGAGAAGTTTATGAAGTGATGCAGGTTGTTAAACTGTCGATGTCCTCCCTGTGTGGACTGCACAACACTTCCTAATCAGTGGTGTCAAAGCAGTCCCTCAGTGCCATGCTGGTTTCCTCAGACCAGTTTCTCACATGCCTTCTGGTCAGCAGTTGTGTATTTCCCAAGGGCATAAAAGGCTGAACCAGGTTGTGATCTTTGGTGTTTGCATACAGTAAGTCCAGTGTTTTATTGTCTTTGTGTGGCATCTGACATACGGGGCGATGGTGGGGAGAGTTGAAGACAGGAAAGTTTGATTGAAATCTCCAGAGATGAGGAGGAGGGCCTGGGGGTGCGATGTCTGCAGCTGTGAAGCAACAGTGTGCAGGAGCTCACATGCTGCTGCAGCAGTGGCCCACGGGGGGTGTACACCGTTATCGCTATGACATGTGGCCGAATGCTAACAGCTTGCAGCTCTATGTCTCTTGTGCAGCGCTGCTCCTTTACACTGTTTAAAGAGTTTTGTTGCAATCTCAGCATCCTGATATCCCTAACAAGAGCCTTATCGATAATCTTTTCCTCTGCTCCCCCTGTAGCTCGTCCTTTAACTACTGGATCACTGTGCTAAGTACCTTAACACAGAGGTAATGAAAAAAATAGGACAGAATAGAATGGTTCAGTTACAGCCATCCACAACTTTTGACGATAGAAATGCTGAAATACAGAAACCTTCAAATTGGGAAACAAATCAACCTGACAGGTTAAGTGTGGTTACACAGTGCTGCATGTGACACTCACACAGAGGACATGCAGGCCCACAGCTCCTTCAATGCGCTCCTGGTTGGTGAAGTAATCTCTTGGGAACTCATGGATTGCTGCAGAGAAAACACACAAACACACGTATGCTGAAAGGAGAACAAATATGAAAAATTAACTGTGGTGAGAGATGGTCTCATTTAAATAAACACAGAAAAAATAAGAAATACATAAAATCAATGTGACATCACAGTTATAAGTTAAATAGACAACTGAACGTAATATTCAAGAAGGGCACAAATACAACGTGGTTGAAATCCAACACCTCAAAAACAGAAAAATTAGTTTGATTCTTGTTCTGTGTTGGTCACTATAACAAGACTTTGTTATAGTGACCAATGACAACCCCAACTTTCCCTCTGACTCACATCATAGCTCTGTTGGAGGGGGGACCAAACCTGCATTTTTCAAGCAAATAGATGCTGTGTTTGCATATGACGTCATGTCACTCTTTTGATGTGGCGTGGACTGCACATGGAGGGCAGGAAGTGATTTTCTGTATAGGGAACACTGTAACACACACCCACAATGTCCTATGTTTTGCGTCGTTTATCAAACAATTTCACATAAGACATGTGAATGTAAATAACGTACACTGTCTTGTTACGCGATGATCCACATATTTGGTGCCGTTTCACTTAATCATTGTGAGTGGTTAACCTTCCATACAACCGTAATGTAAACATTAACATTCAGCACCGCAGTACTGAACATTTGTTCCTAGGTTAATCCACAAGACAATAAAAGTAACTAACCCTAGCAGAAACGAAGTTACAGTCATCCCGGAGCTCCTTAGTACCAAAGGTCATGGACCCAACCACTAACAAAGAAGTTGTGTGCCTCCATACTTTTGTATGCTTTAGAACTACATTTCCATGAGCAGGTAGTTGTATCTGGTTATACTGTATCTAGTGCCTCAATAGCAGCCAAATCTGTCAGTTCAGCTGCAAAAATTGCTCCTCCTCATAACATAACGGTCACATCCAACATATGTTCTGATTTTCTGTTTATACCCTTTTCAAGTAATTTCATCTGAACTAGGACAGTAAGAACTTTCCTCCATCTCATCCATTGCAGTTTTCACTGCCTGCCCCGATCTGAATTTAACGTCACATGACTGCAAACAACCTATTATTTAGAGTCAGTCAAGATCAAGGTGCGTGACACTGCTGTGCAAATAAAAACCTGAACCAAGGTCGGTGCAAAGCAGCTCTCAGTGGGATATCACTTTGACACTGCTCTGTCCCTCTATCCTTGACCTAATAGGGGTGACACCATGAATCCATCACTGCGGCCAATCACATCATGCCAAAATACACCAATATGCCACATTCACAGCCATCATGTACAATTCCTGTTGTATATGACTCTGGCTACGAGTGGCCAGGCTAAAAATAGACTCCAGTCCAGTCGGCCTGAGTATGTGTGTGTGTGTATTTGGGATTTGCTTGGCTTGCTCTGTGTGTGTGCTATCTGTGTGCTGTGAATGTGTGTGTGCACTTTCTCGCTTTGTGTGTGCGCTTGTGTAACATGAAGGCAACTGAATGTGCAGTGACATTCTGTCTCTCAACAGCCGAGAGCTTATGAGTCAGACGGCCTCAGCTTCAGTCTGCCCTGTGTGGCCCAAACACAACACGGGCCTGTCTGCTCATAGGAACTGACAGCAGCATGGAGAGAGAAGAGACAAGAGCAGCAGAAAGGGAAAATGAACATGAAGAATCTGACATGATGTGGAGCTGCCATTGAAAAAATGATTAGTGTGAGGAGAAAGGCAAGGCTTGAGCTTGGAATGAATAACATAGATCTTTATCTCTTATTCAATCACAAAAACTGAGAAATCCACTACATTTTCAATCCAATATAAATTCCTACATATTTTCACTTGTGCTGTCCTCAGTTTCACACCACTTACTATGAATTGAGCAAAGAATTATGGGTTTTGTCCTATATCACATTCCTGCTGTCGTGACTAAAACTGTTAAGACAGGTGCTGTAAATAGGGTATGGTTCATTGATAAAAACTTTGCATTGCAATAGCGATATATAATTTATGCATTTTTGAGACCAGTGCAAGATGAAATAACCAGTACACACATTGGTAATGACCACAGTCTTAACTGACTTAAATGAAAAGTTCTCAAAAAAAGTTCTCAAAAGTACAAAAGTATATACACATTGTAAAAAAAAAAGAAATCCCATGCACAGCAAAATGCTTTACATTGGACACAACACTGAAAGGACTTCAGAGTAAGGACAGAGGGGGTGGATATCTACATGTTCTTTCACAGATCAACTGACTCTTTTAAGGGTCAATTAAACAGGTTCCTTATGTGATGAAATTTTTTTAGCATTACCATTTATTTAACCTTTTATACAGGAACTGCAGTTCAAAGTGCTTCACAAGAAAGAAATCACATATAGCAAGTGAGTGCTTCACATAGTGGACATAAAAACAGGAGTTATAATATGAATGTAAAATACGATGGGGAATAAAACCCACTTGATAATGAATGGCTATTGCTGTAAACCTCCAATAGACAATGATCGTAGTGTTCTTGAAGGGAAGTAATAAATAAGGGAGTTAGCGATGTAGCTTGGTCATAGTCCAGTAAGGGCTTTGTATACAATGGGGAGGACCTTAAAATCCATTTTGAACGTCAGAGGAAACCAGTGCAGAGCAGCTAAAACTGGATAAATGTGCTCTCTCCTCTTGATTCTGGTTAATAGCCAAGCGACAGAGTTTTGAATGATCTGAAGTCTCTCAGTGTTTTTTTTCGGGAGGCTAGTAAATAATGCGTAATGAAATAAAGGTACTAATCTTTTTTTCTGCATCTTTTTGATCTGTAAATAATCAGAATTTAGCTATGATTCTAAGGTGGAAAAATTACGTTTTTATTTAACATTATCTCTCTTTTTGTCTTAGGGTTATAGTTTTCTTATCATTTAGCTTCAAGGAATTATTGCTCATCCATTTATTTATTGCCAAAAGACAGTTAGTAACAGAGTCTATAGCTGCAGCATCATTTGGTTCGACAGAGATGTACAGTTGTGTGTCATCCGCATGCTGTTGTCTCCTGTTGCTGGGCTGATCTGTTCACAACCTGGTTCATCTGCCCAGCCGCCTGTATACCCTTGATAAATAAACAACTGCCAGCCATTAGGCATGTGAGAAGATGGAGATTGGAAATGGGACAATGAGCTGAACCTGTTTTTTAACAAGTTTGATTCTGCCCCCATTCCCTCAGAGCCCAGACCCTGTACCCCCCACCCCCCGGTGCATCCCTGACACCAGCAGCTCTGTCCTCACACCACTCCACATCACACACCACTGACCCCTCTGGCCTCTCCATAGAAAAGATCAGGTGAGGAAAGAGCTCAGGAGGACGAAGGCAAGGAAGGCTACTGACCCTGATGGCATCAGCTCCAAACAGTTCAGGGATCGGCAGATCAGCTCTGCAGGGCTGATCACAAACTCCTGTGTGGTTCCAGTGCCAAAGACTGTGCATCCCAGGGAGCCCAACCACTTCAGGCCAGTTGCCTTAACTTGCCACCTGATGAAGACCCTGGAGAGGATTATACTCAACCACGTCCATCACCTGGTGAGCAGCGAGCTGGACCCCCTACAGTTTGCATATCGACCTTGCATTGGTGTGGAAGACGCTATCATCTACCTGCTCCATCGCTCTCTTTCCCACCTGGAGAGCGCTGGTAAAACAGTGAGGATCATGTCTTTTGACTTCTCCAGTACTTTCAACACAATCCAACCATCACTGCAGATGGGGAAGCTGGAGGGGGCTGGAATAGACTGCCACCTGGCTGCATGAACCATCGACTGCCTCACCAACAGACCACAGCATTTGAGGCTTTGTGACTGTGTGTCTGATGTGGCAGTTTGCAGCACCGGGGCTCTGCAGGTTACTGAGCTCAGTCCCTTTCTCTATACCCTGACCACATCTGACCATGATCCAGACATTCTCCGATGACACAGCCATTGTTCGATGTGTATGACAGGGGACGCTGGAATACAGGGAATGCATCACCAACTTTGTCAACTGGTGTGGAATGAACCACCTGCACATCAACGGCAGCAAGACCAAGGACATGGTGATAGACATTCGCAGGAAAGTGTCACAGATCCCACCAGTTTGGACATTGAAACCATAGGGGAGTACAAATACCTGGGTGTGCACCTCAACAATAAAATTGACTGGTCCACCAACAGAGATGCCCTGTACAGGAAGGGCCAAAGTCGTCTCCATCTGCTGAGAAGACTGAGGTCCTTTGGAGCATGTAGGACATTTTATGACTCTGTGGTTGCAGTTGCATTCTTCTATGCAGTGGTCTGCTAGGGCTGTGGAAGCTCTGAGAGGGACAGAAAGAGACTCAACAAACTGGTCAGGAGAGCTGGCTCTGTCCTTTACTGCATTCTGGCAGTAGTTGAGCAAATAAAGCAAAGTTCCCATGAATGTATATGCTATCTATATTACAGATTAATGTAAAATGCTAATTTTCACAAACTGGAGGTTCCATGTAGATTTTTGGAGCCTAAATGTATAGTTTTACCTGGTTTCAGATTTTTAGAATAATGGCAACTACAAAACTAAAACAGCAAAATATGAATGTTATGGGTTAATGGGTTACTTGGTTTGAGTCTGTTGTACAAAGTGGTTCCTTTATCCACCATGCGAGAATGGATAAGTGAGCATCCTAATAATGCATTTTAAAGTTTGGTATAAAACCGCCTGCATCCTTTAGTTTTGACATGTTCTTTAAAAATTCTAATGATTCATAGCTCCAAATGAAGGGTAAAATAATTGAATCCATTACTTAAAGTGAGAGAGAAGCAATTAAACATGGAAATGACTGGAAGAGAAGCCAGAGAAAGTGTGGCAGGACACTCATCTTTAATCTTAAATCCTCCTATCAGAGAGATTGGAGGAGTTTTCCAAAAGCTTTGTTTTGCCAATTCAATTACAGTTCAATGGTTCAATAGTTCATGATAACTGAAAACAAGAAACAGGGCGAGAGGGCAGCCTTCACGGGTCCCACGATGAATTGCAAAAAAGGCGAGAAAAAGTTTGATTTGCAGTGATTCAGACAGTTGGATGAGAACAAATCATCTCAATCTATATCATGAAGAAGGGTCCAAATCCTTGAGCCCAACCAAAAGAGTGTAAACATCATACAGGGCCACTCCACCTGATTAAGCACAAGTTGTGCATCTAATGAAATAACAATAGCCTCTTTTGATTGCTTAATATACATACTATGATAAAGGTCGTGCAGACTAAAATACATATATCTACCCAATGTAAAGCTGTTTTGCTCAGGATGAATAACAAAACATATGCATTCCTTTAGTCTGTTGGCTAGAACTTTTGCAAAAGATTTTTGTTTCAGTGGGCAACAACAAAATGGGACAATATGATGAAACCAAGTTTGGGTCATGGCCTGGTTTTGGAGTCAGTGAGATGTTGGCCTGAAAAAAGAAAGACAGCCACCCAGAGGTCAGCCCAGAAGATTCAACATGTGTAAAAGCAGAGATGACTGTTTAGCCATCTCGACCTGCTGCCCTATTATTGGGGAAGGAGGAGATAAAGTTTTTTTGATCTCATTCAGATTCAGATTATCAATATCGAGCACATTAACAGAATCCACTGCTAGCTTGGATGAATGTTCATATTTTC
Source organism: Chelmon rostratus (assembly GCF_017976325.1). Lineage (NCBI taxonomy): Eukaryota > Metazoa > Chordata > Actinopteri > Chaetodontiformes > Chaetodontidae > Chelmon > Chelmon rostratus. Next base: position 1,058,008 of record NC_055668.1, on the reverse strand, counting down.
AAGATCCAGTACACTGTGTGATTGATAAACATTTGCATACAAATCTGCATTTATTGATTTCTTTATGGTCCATCTGGAAAGTACCATCTTTTGACAACACTGTATGGCTCTGGAGGCCTGTGAATATCTATCTACTAACCAATGGGGCTTTTTGATAAGCTCATAGGATGTCTGCATGACTAGTATCCGTAGTTGTGTAATCCAGTGATCTGATATAAATTTGCAATTGGCTAATGAAGTTAGCAGCTTGGACTCTAGCAAGAAATAACTCGATCCTCTAGAATTTCTACACTATGGAATTTTTGGGAAACAGAAAATATCCAATAATTTATTGAGTGTTCTACTGTTCATTAATGAGCCTTCTTGGGGCGCTGTCTATCCAGGACAGAATGCAACAGAAATCTCCACCTATGATTATGTCTGACAGATTTGTTGAAAAGATTCTGAAGATGGGATCATCAAATTTGGGCCTGTACACATTCATGAATGCATATATTGGTATGCGGTTTGATGTTATACTAACTGTTAAATATCTGCCCCTCTGGTCAGAGATTGTTTGAGTGTGGATAAGTAGTTTAATTTTCCTCATCAGGACTGACACGCCTCTTCTTTTTTTTTTTGTGCAAATGTTATCTAAAACATTTAAAACTATCAGTACAATCGTGAAAAAATCTCCACCAGTTGACGAACAACAACTCATTGTCATGGTAATAACATTGTGCATCTTGTGACATACACGGAAACCAACAAGGAGCACACACAAACAGACACAGAGTCTATAGTCTAACAGTCTCCAACAACTGGTGCATACAGTACATGTGTGCGTATTACTAAGTATGTGGGAATGTTCAATTTACACAATTAAAGCTTATACATACGAAAGTATATGCATACAAAACATAATCAGCAACACGGTGTGAATTGATTTGCACCTTGGTTCTGAACTTTGAGAAGCCTAGACCTCAAACATTATGATCAAAATATGCACAAGCCTAAAAAAAAGTTCGTGGAAAGCACCAAAGTTTTAGCTAAGGACATCAATCCACATATTTTTGAGTTGCAATTGCATGCTCACCCAATTGAAAAATGCATCAGAGGAAACAAGTTAACTCATACCACAAAATATATCAAAAAGTGTAATAATTGGAGTGTGACAGCTGGAAGTTTGTAGAAAACACTGTTCTACTCCAATTCAGCAAAACTGATATATATTACATATATGACCTCAAAAATCGTCTCCAATTACAGAGACCACTGACAAATGCAATCTAAAGTATCAAGTATGACTACCACTCTAGCCATTTCTCACCTCAGTTTTATCATGTATTTATGCTTTATTGCTTTCACTTCTGCTCTAAATAAGTCTGGCTACTAAAAAAGCAATAGCTGGACCCCTCAGATGCCAAACATACAGTCAGTCAATTTGTAAGAAGTGCTTATCATCTCTGTTGGACAGAAAAAAAAAGAAAAAACAACAACTTCAGTTTCTTTCAGTGGAATGTGTTTCCCACTGAACCTTCACAGTCAGGACAGCTTGTGCTAAGAGTAGTGCAACACACACACACACACACGCAAAACGTGGAAAAGAAAATCAACCACAGCAAACTGAGAACATGCAGAAAAGAAACACACAGTCACAATCATACAAACCCAAATACACACTCACACCTCACACAGAGGCCTCTTTCCATACTGATGAGACACCTTTTCAGCCAGATCCACAGCACCAGCATAGTGCCAACAACAGTCTTGGTCTGTTGGCATGACTGGTTCCTTTTGAGCGTCCTACACTCTTTGTATTTCAATTCACAGATTAGACCCTCACTGAAACTGGCCAATGGACACAGGCCAACTCTATTTCTACCAGAGATTTGTGTGTGTGTGGGCCTTTGTAAGTGTGTGCATATTTGTGTGTGTGTGTGTGTGTGTGTGTGTGTGTGTGTGTGACAGGCCATCATTACAAAGTGGTTCTTTCCTGTCACCTCTTGCTGGAACTGATACAGACGTTTCCTGAGGGAAGGATGGGTGACATACTACAAAATATCTGCTAGGAACAGACCTGTAGGTTGACTTCTTCAGTTCAGGTCAAATAATCAGTATCTTTGTATATGTATATATGTATATGTATATAAGCTAACAACTATAAAACTATAGAAACAACTATTAGCCCAGTGTTCCAACATCCGTAATCAAAATCTACTATCACAACTAAAGATTAATGAGATACAACAACAATGCCACGGCAAGGGGGAGCCAGGACAACAGGTCAGCGGGGGGATGTCATCATCATCACCCCCACAGCCAGAGATTGGGTACCAAGCCCCAACACAAGAGCTGCTGACCTGAGAAGGAAGATCGTGATCCAACTAGAAACCTGGAACCCCCGATGAATACTGAAGCTGAGTTGCCAAATACCTTCAGAAGATCTACTAATGGATGTGAATGCTGCTCTGAAGACAATCCCCACAGGAACCATCACTGAAACCAACAAGCTGACACACAGTACAGCAACAGTAATCATGGAGATGCTTGGCTACAAGGTGGCCTCGGGACATACCAAACAGTACCCACCACAGAAAAGACGGCTAGAGGCCAAAATAAAGGCAGCACGGAGAGAAGTTAGCCAGCTAGCAGAACTACAGAAAGGCAACATGGTGAATAAAGGGCCACCCAGGCAGTGCAAATCACTCTCCATACCAGAAGCACTCGAAACTGCCAAAAGGCAACTAACAGCTCTGGCCACCCGGTTGAAGAGATACACCAAGGAGGGAGAGGCCAGGAGAATAAACAAGCTGTTCTCCACTGAACCAGCCAAGGTGTATTCTCAGTGGCAGGGAAACAACAACCGCTCAGACCCACCAAGAGCTGAGGTGGAAAAATACTGGAAAGACATATGGGAAAGAGAGGCAGCACACAACACGATACCCAATGGTTAGTAGACTTAAGAGCTGACCACACTCACTGTCCAGGATGAAAACACTGGAAATTTGAGAATACATCAAACCCTGATGAGAGTGTAGAGTGCACATGCAACATGCAGTGAGACAGGACACAGGAGCAGTGGCCTGCCACATCAGGCGGCTAATGGAGAGGTGAAGGGTGGGGAAGGCTCTTGTGCTTATGTGTGTGTGTGGGGGGGGGGGGGGGGGCAAGTTTCTCTGCCAGCGGAGTTTCTCGAACCGGCGACCCTCCGGTCACAAGCCGCTTCTCCAACCTCTAGGCCACGGCTGCCCCAAGTGGGCCCCAAGTGGGAAGTGATATCAAGAAATCCTACCTGACAGACAGCATGGCAGCAGAAGAACAAGCAATAAGCACAAGAGCCATAGAGGCCAGGATCTACCAGAGTAGATTAGACCCAAGATGCAGAATGTGCAAAGAAGCCCCTGAGACAGTCCAGCACATAGTAGCAGGATGTAAGATGCTAGCTGGATCAGCATACATGGAGAGGCACAACCAAGTGGCTGGGATAGTATACAGAAACATCTGCAACCAGTATGGAATAGAAGTATGCAAATCCCAATGGGTCATACCACAGGAAGTGGCTGAGAACAACAGGGCCAAGATTCTGTGGGACTTCAGCTTCCAGACTGACAAACAACTCCTGGCTAACCAACCGGACATAGTGGTGGGGACAAAGAGCAGAAGAGGGTGGTGGTAATAGATGTGGCGATCCCAGCTGACGCCAACATCAGGAAGAAGGAACACGAGAAAATTGAGAAGTACCAAGGGTTGAAAGCAGCTGGAACAGATGTGGAAGGTCAAGGCTAGCGTGCGGGCAGTAACCCCCAAACTGGGAGAGTGGGTCCAACAGATCCCAGGAGCAACATCTGAAGCCTCACTCCAGAAGAGCGCAGTCCTGGGAACAGCTAAGACACTGCGCAGAACCCTCAAACTCCCAGGCCTCTCTGGTATAGGACCCGAGCTTGAGGATAACACAGATGCCACCCCACTGGGGTGAGAGGGAGATATATATATGTGTGTGTGTATATATATAGATAGATATCTATATGTGTGTGTGTGCATATATATATAGATATATATATGTGTGTGTGTGTAAATATATATATATATATATATATATATATATCACAGAAGAATACCTGTATGTATTGAGATTACTCAGTGAATGAAAAAAAGTAATATTGCACAAGGTAATTCATGTATGATGAATCACAAATCAGTGCAAAATCAGTCTGAGTCTGTTTTTGGCTGCAAAGTTGCAAAAAGAGAAATGGTGAGCCTTCATGTATAACCCCGATTGAAATAATGTTGGAACAGTGTGTATGAGTGTAAATTAAAACATGCAATCATTTGCAAACAAACTGTTTACTGACAATGGTTTTACAAAGTGTTCCTGAGCCCATGCAGTTATATATTTTCTACAATCATGTGTTCACAAAGTGGTGAACCTCACTCCATCCTTGCTTGTGAACGACTGATTATATATACATACTGTATATATGTACTTTTGTCAATGATGTCAAAAAGAATGAGTACTGTATTTGTATTGTATTAGAGAAAACTCAGTAGCTATTTTCCAGAGCACTGTTTTGAAAATTTTACATGAAAACAGATGAAAAAAAAACAAAACAAACTTTAATAGGTATGAGCCAACATGTGTCCAAACAAGGAGGTGGGCAGGTATGCTTGAGCTGCAAGTGGGTGACAGTGGGGCAGGTGGAGATTGAGGTGGCGACAATTTGAATATTTATAGATCATTCTAAAATCTACCATACTAAATGAAGGCGAAGGTGAGTTTTTAGGGGTTTAATCAACTCCAGGAGAGGAACTTTCAAATGAACTCTAGGACCTTACAACCTCAGTTAATTCACACATGCAGCAGGTTTAAGTTAAACCTCCCACACGGTGACCTCATTGGGGTGATACAGAGAAAACCCACCTGGGACTGAGAATTGGACCTCAACCTTTTTTCTGCAATACTGCCCCTGTTTTATTTACTGTGTTAAAAGTTTTTTATTTTTGTGTGACAGTACTGTGTAAATTCTGACTATTTTTGCTAAAATCGACTCTGACTGGTATGCCAGACCAAAGAAATATCATAGCATAACATAGATGGAGTGTACTATCAAACTGACAGAGGTCACAGGCAGATTTTCAAAAGGCAGTTTTTATTTTCCAATCATGCAATAATAAGTGCATATAACACTGTAATATATCAGTCAATATGTTCAGTATGAAAACAAAAGCAGAAACTGTGTTTATTTTTTTCTAGTTTTTTTCAACCTCAACAATTGAGGTGAGCTGCAATTACATGGTTGTGGTTTTCTGTTTTTACTTGCTTGACAATTCAATTTGACAATTATTTGGCCCTTCAAACAATTAAAGGGTTGCTTCTCTTGCTCATCTCAAGCAGTATGCAACCCTGCATAAAATCTTGGTATAACCTGTCCACAATCGTCATCAGGGACAATTTTTTTGGTGTACAGAAGCTGATGAATGAACGCATGAACAACTAAAACCAAACCTATGTGCATGGCTACACACTACAAGCTGAAACATATTTGTAATTTGTTTGTAGTTTCTTTGTGGGTGAGCCAAGCCATTAAAATCTTCATACTTCTTTTAGTGTTTCCAATCTGCACATGTTACTGTCTCCAGTGGAGATGCTGAGAAAAAACTTTCAGCCTGCAAAACACATGGCTTAGGCACTAAATGTTTGTAAAATCTAACACTGTAAGTAATGTGGGGGGAATCACTGCTGCAATTTTACTTATTTCTGAGAATGATACAAATGTGAGGCAGAGCTTTAGCCACACACACACACACACACAATCTCTCTCTCTCTCTCTCCCTCACACACACACACACGCACACACACACACGCACACACACACACACACACACACACACACACACACACGGTCAGTTATCAAATCCCCAAGCTGTGTGAGATCAATGTGGATTGACCCAAGCAGAGACGGACGGCTCACCACTCCAGGGGCAGTGACAAGGCCCCCACCCCCCACACCCAACCCAACCTGCTGGCACCCCCAACACTTACGTAACACCACAAGCATTACATAAGAGGTCTGCAGCTCCAGCAGAGACAAAGACACACACACACACACACACACACACACACAGAGAGAGCACTCCAAATCCTATACATCATTAAAGGGATCTGAGGAGGCTGCTGTGTTTTAAGAGCAGCAGAAAAGATGCTGCTTTATGCAGATGACAGATGGCTTTTCCTCCATCTATGACAAATCATGCTTAGCATCTGTTGTGATAGAGAGATACACACACATATGCACACATGCATGTGTAGAGGGAGGGTGCTGTCAGAAACAGACAATGGCCACTGCAGCCCTGCTGTCACATGAAAACCATGTATCTACAAAATTCTACTTTGTATTTTTGAGTGTTAGTGGGTTTTACATGTTTTTAAAATATGGGACAAAAAGGTATGACTTTTCTCAAGGCAGCACTAAGAAAAGACCAACATCATGGTAACTTGTTAGACGTGAGGAAGGTACAGTATTTGTTTTTATGTTGGGTCACTGTTCTGTTTAAGAAGCAGCGTTGTCATGTGGCTGTTATCACAAGCAGAATATATCTAAATATATAAAACCTAATGCATAAAGCTCAACGCCACTGCCGACATATAGCATCATGTTGATTTGTTTAAACATTTTTCCCTTTTTAAAAAATATTACAATATATGTAAACTGATATAAATTAAAACATATTAATATAAAAAATAAATAGAAAAAAGACAAGTATTATCATAACTAAGGGTTAAGCTAAATGAGTGAGAATGCATAAAAAATTCATTTTACTTTCCCATTAGAATAAAGTTTATACTTTATTTCATGTAGTTATTTTTTCTTCCTAAATTGTTTGTCTGTTTTGTGGGCTTAAACTCACTATACATTAGATAAAATGTACTGAAGAAAGTGAGACAGATGCCAAACAAGCACAGTCTGTATATGTCCACAGCCAAAACATCCAGGCACACCTGTATCATATATGAGCAAAATAGCCTCTACAATAGTTATCAGTTACCATTTTTTTCACTCTAAACAATTACATTCATTTACTAAGCAACAGTATTGCTCATGAAATATTTATGAACAAAACAAGTAAGCAATCTTCTCTAATAAGAGTATTCTTCATCCGGTTTATGTTTTTGTTGATGAACTCCTAGTTCAGGCTGGCTCTGGTGAGGCTTTGAAAACAAAGCTATACACAAAACAAAAAATATGCATAATGAAAGACTTCAAACTCAGTACCATATACCAAATAAAGACTTCTATAAATATTTACAGATCAGGCACTTTGTGTATACGAAGAATAATTCATTGGAAATCCCAAATGACTCCCATTTGTTGGATAGATTTTTTATCAACTGTATGCAAAAAAAGCACTTTATATCCAGATTCTATTCTGAGATGCTAAGCTTGAATCTGAGTAAACTTGTATGGTTAAGAACATCATGGAGTACCTTACTCAAATGTGTAATCGATGATGATGTGTGGGATGAGATTGTGCGACTGCCTTCCAGAATTTCGATTTGCAAGAGGTACAAATAGTTACAATATAATAACCCTATTTTCACCGAGTCACCATTGTTTTCCAAGGATCAGACAATAAGAGTTACCAAATGCTTTAAGGACAGGCAGGCAGTAATGAGCACTCAATGCATTATATATCTGAGGATATATGTGCACAGTACATCCTGTTCATCCTTGGTTTTAAAGTGTATTAAAAATGCTCAAGAAGTATGTAAAAATACACCAGTAGCCTAATTTTATGATTAATAAATTACACTTAGTTTTAGCACAGTCAAGTATACTTAATCCAACTTAAATTGGACTTGTGTGCAACTAATTTAAGTGTAATAAGTATAAAATTATTTGTTCCAATTTAGCACAATTTTAGCACACACTATCTAATACTCTGGATGCAAGGACCTCAGTATGCTCAGTTTTTTTCACCAGGATGCAGATCAGCTGTACTTCCGGGATGGAATTAATGAGAGGACTGCAGAAAGTACAATGGGTCCGGCCAGTGCACAATCTCCTCAAAGGGCACAGGTCAGCACTGTGGCAATCACACAGTGCTGGTCCATGAAAATCCTGCTGAGATGAGAATGTATTTGGTTCCAACTTAAGAGTGTCACATACATGATCCATGTTTCCTTTACTTCGTACTGACACAGTATGTTTTGTGCGCACACACACACACACACACACACACACACAAACACAGTGAGCCAGTCTTGGTTCGCTGTCCTAATCCTAAAGATGACAGTTTAATGCATTGCGAGGTAAGTGCAGCATTAACCCTGACAAAGTGCCATTCTGACAGTGCCATTTTAGTTCAGTGTTTAATGCAAACAGTCTTTGCCTCATGTATTTATTCTCTGAACTGAGCAGCTTACACAGTCAGCATGCCATGTACGTGCACAGAGCAGTGGGTATGAGGGAGAAATATGATGTAAGTATAAAATGCTTGACCTGTGGCCTTACGCCTGCAAGTGTTAAGCATTTTAGTGCATAGGAAAGCATGCAACTACACACACACACACACACACAAACACACTCACACACACACACACAAATGGCAGCATGTGGTTGCATTTTTCTGCCACAAATGCTTACAAGTAAGTGGGTGGTATTACCTAACATGTCAGACATTCGTAAGTTGGGAAGAAAGTGTAGGAATGAGAGAAAATGATGGGGAAGCACAAAAAGAGGTCGACTCTGTTTACAACACTTTCCTGTAAATCCTACACTGACATCAGTGCTGACAAAATAAAATAAAACACGTCTTTATCATGGCTCTTCCTTTAAAGTTATTTAAATTCTATCAATTTTTACTAAACAGTAAAAAGGAAAAATAAAAATAAAAATAAAACAAGGAAAAGTAAAACGGGGGAGGAGAAGAGCACATCAGGAAAAAACAGCTGTCCATGTTGAGCTCTCTGCTTTGCTCCCCTATAAACTGTTCAGGTGAGTGTCTGCAGCCTCAGGCCACAATTAGCACCAGCGGTGACTCAGTGAGGGGGACATCGAGTTCACACTCGCCACCCTTGAGCAGGGCAGCTAACCTCAGCACTGCCCTGTCTTTTGCTGTGGCCCTGGATCAGGGTTTCACGACTTCATCTTGTCTTTCATGGAGTTACGTGAATTTCACTTATTCACCTTCTTACCAATGTGTTACGTTTTAGAATGGCACTCACCGAAGTGATTGCTGAGTTTTGGCATTCTGAAAAACCCAGTGAACACTACATGCCCAGCACCAAACAGCGGACAGCGAGAGGCAGCAGCTAGCTGGTGAACGTAGTAGAGCATTTAGTAGTTAAAGAGACAGATATTATTGTTGCAGCAATACCGAGCTTGCAGGAAAGTGAGTAGTGGACATACAGTATATTCATCAGGTGGCCAGTAACATGACTTCAGTGCTAATGTTTCCTCTGTGTCTCCTGGATGTGTAAAGAGGAAACTTAACAATTCTATAAGATGTCAATATGTCCACATTTAGTTTAGGTTGTTGCTGGCCCAAGAAGCCAAAAATCTGTATGTATGTGTGTGTTAATACATGTGTGTGTGTGTGTGTGTGCGTGTGTATGTGTACATAGTCACCTTGTGGGGCCTTGTCTTCCTTACGGGGACAAATTGTCCCTAAAACATAATCATTAACTTTTAGAGTGAAGACTTATGTTAAGGTTGGAGTTAGGTTAGGTTAGGTTCAGGCAAGTAGTAGTTATAGTTAGGATAAGTTTTCAGAAAATTAAATTAAGTCTATGTAGTGTCCCCAAAAGTGATGCTAACATAGCTGTGTCTGTGTGTGTGTGTGTGTGTGTGTGTGTGTGCTACTTCCCAGATAAAGGTTACATGGTAATACTGGTATTTAATCTGTGAGGCAGCAAACGTGGGCAAGCAAAAAATCAGATTATGACCTGCTCTGACCTGGGACTCATGGAGGATAGAAATCAATGGAATTTTTTTTCAATGTCTCACCTGTGGATGATGGAGTGTGTGTGATATGTGTTCAAAAAATGGCTTTCATGATTGTTTTGCCTTTCAGTCTCAAATAGTGGAATTCATTAAGCGTGTCCATTCTTGTCAAAAGGATTTTTGCTGCCTACACATCATATCAAAGTACACAGAGATGACATGATTTGCAGCTCCAAATAACTCTCAAAGTTATCACTCAAAGGTCCACATCTGATTATTTTTTAAGGTCAAAGGTCTGGAACAATTGATGATAGCAAAATAATATTTAATCAATTAATTAACGTCACATCTCTTGTGACTGGGCCAGCATGAAACTGAGGCAGACAAGGTTCAGACAGTTAGTCGATATTTATTTATGACCATTTATTTTATGATCTACAGCGGCACTGTACATTCAAAACTCACAAACAAATGATTGATCAATAGTAAATTTATTTCAAAATAGACAGTGGTGGACTTCATAACATATTGTAGCCTATTCATAATACAAGATACTGCAGGGGTCCACAACTGTATTCGTCCAAGGGCCAGATTGTTTCTGTGGGAGCCAGACTTTTGTTTCAATTAAATTTATTTAGGTATAATTATCAATCATTGTTGAATAATTTCACTTTCATACAAAATTAATGTCATTTTTATGAGTCTAAATCAGCATGAGCAGACTCCTTAAAACATGGGAAATCCATAAAGATAATTAGATACTGAACTAGAAAAGACCTTTGCCAAGAATCAGTCAGTGCTCAATACGAAACCCACAGTTCAACTACCTATACATTAACTCTTATCTTGACTAAAAACAACAGTTGGCCAAGAAAATAAACCTGTCTAATACCCGTCTTTTCATGGACAAGCATTGTGGTTTTCTGTGAGTATCCATTTCTGTAAAACGGGTGAACTATTACTTTATGATTATTATTATTACTTTTTTCAGTACAAAACCCACAGTTCAACTACCAGTGAATAAGTCCTAACCTCAACAAATACTCCTGTTCAGGATCAAAGGAAGCAAACAGAAATACTCAGTTTGAGATTCAGTTGGCAATGAAAATAAAAGTTTGTAATGGACAAGCTTTGTGATTCTCGATGACTATCTGTCCGGACTTTGAGAAGCCCTGCTCTAGAGTCAAGTTAAAACATGCTAACCTCACCTTAGTACATGGGGTGCAAGCTCTACCAGGTGAGTTACCTGGGTGCCCCATAAATCAATGTTTCACATAATGATAAAATGACAAAATAACAGCAGCCTAATGCCTCCAGCTCCCAAATGTCCACCATCCCAAATATTCAGCCATCCAGTCAAAATACCTGACCAACAGACAGTTGGGTTCTGATGGCAGGTTCAATTTTGGATCTGGTTCCAAGTTAATTAAGTAAAGTATTTTTGTATAACCAAAATGTGCAATATGTAGCTTGAACTTCACTATAGCTACATGGACTATGAAATGCCACGTTCATTGCCTGTGACCTGTCTGAGAACAGCCTTATTGAAGTGATATTTGACAATTTTTCATTGGATAAATGTGATTATTATTAACCAATATACTTAAGTAATATGACATTTTCAAAGTCATTCTATTAAGCTGAGATATTCTGTTAGCTTTCAGAGGCTGCTGGTGCGAGCCTTCTGTAATGGCCGAGCAATGTTAGATATACTAATAAAGTCACTGATCACTCAAAGTAGAAATGTAAAGCTCTTACACGTTTTAAGAAAGTGAAGAATCCCTGGACTAAACCCTAGCATACTGGTCTAATATTTGTAACTGCAGCATCCCCAGTTTAAATGGAACTGGGCATATAATTAGAAATACATAAAAAATCATGCAAAGAAAAATAGCAAAGAGCTGACTACATTCATTCATTCAGAGCAACATTAGTGTCCATCTGATGAATGTAAGTCAAATATTTACTCTTCTTTTAGCTCCGTTTTGTTCACCTGCTAGTACCAAGTTTTGTTTGTTGTGTGCTCCTGGACGTTTACTGGACTGTGGGTTTAACAGAGCTTTAACCGAAAACAGCTGCCTGCTGCTGGAAATTAGGTTGATGACAGCTCAGAGACTGAACCAAAGCAGTAAAGTTAAAAACCACAGACACATGAAAACACCAATAAGATGAAAAACAACATAGTGCTCAGTGAATTGCAGAGTTGGGTTGTAATACTCTGTGGGTTTTTCAAACATACTTTCACATTACACATACTTATATGATAAACTCAAAATATCCTGTAAAGCTGCTCAAGCTCTTCCACGCTTTCCACCATTTCTGTGGCTAATTTTCTGTTTTTCATGAACATGGCATGAGGCATAGTTCTTCCTTGCCACCATCGCCAAGTGTTTGCTCATGTTGGGTCTCTGCGCTGAGCCTAGTGATCATTCATACTGCAAAACCTCCGTCTCGTACATCACGGCTATCCTGAGCACAACAAGGCTTGAGCACAGCTTAGTGATTCTGACTGAAAATGGGAGTGGAAGCAGAAACAAAGTGGATAGTGTTGTAGCCACAATGGGGAGCTAGTGTAGTTTCTAGGGGGAGAAACTTACTTGTCGAACCCGAAGTGAAGCGGTGAGCGAATGTAATGTGAGGGAGAGGTCCAGATTGAGTTAAACATATTGTCATATTGCCACTTGTGAAAATTCAGAATGATTAAGTCTACTGTAGACTACGAGGGAGTCAAGGAGTTTACTAAAACCCTGTTTCAGTAATTCAAAGGACTAGTCATTGCAGCCAACAGGCACAACTCTTGAGCAAGTGGCTGTTTGGCGACGATGCCGTGAATGTTTTCCAGGATGCCAATCACCTGGAAAACAAAAAGTCACTGTTGATTTTTTCCCTCACAATCCTCATGATCGACTCTCCTGTGATGAGCATGTTTGAGGCAGGAGCAGTTGGTGCTCTCTTTATCATACACCCTCCTGACATGGAATATATTATCCTCTTCAAACCATTATTGTCTGTAGAGCTCCATAAAGCACTAGCCTTTCCTACACATGCACACGATAAGACCTATTGTTCATCCACACGTTCTGTTCATATGCATACACAACCTACACATTAAGCCCATCATATATTTGACATCCATGTCTACATAAACAGATGGGCCTGCTATTAATCCCATCACACACACACACCATGTTACTTTAATGTTTCTTTTATTCTCTGTCATAACGTGATCCTGCTTTACATCCCCTCTCTACTGCAGATCATGACATCACTCTGGATGAGTGATAATGGGTCTCCTCCATGTGTCATCTCACTGTACTCTGGCTTATCTGGAGCATTATCAGCAGCTTTTACTTCTGTTCACTTTCTCTTTGTTGATGTATATTTTAGGCTGTCCTCTCTTGCTACTGGGAACGTTTCATCAGTGGGAACACAAGATCGTGGTGAAAATCAGTTTCCATCAGTGCACTCATATTTTCAGTAAATAAAAAACAGTGAAAACAAGCCTTGTATTTACACGATGTGGGAGTTAAGGATGAGGTGTTACAGGAATATCATGATTGTCATCAAGTATGGCAAGTATGGTGTGCAGGTGTGTGTGTGTGTGTGTGTGTGTGTGTGTGTGTGTGTATGGTTGGTGGGCTATGTCATGATAGAATTCTGAATTTCTGGCTCTACCTGGTGATATCTACAGCACTGCAACAGTAACAGCATCATGACAGAAATGAGCTTGCAGCTGACTGATTTAGAGCATGAAAAATACTGAGAGCAGACCCCAAAAATAAACTGACTCCAAAGATAAAGAGCAGAGGAAACGAAAGGAGAGAAGAGGTAAGAGGAGGAGCAGCAAGGAAATGAGACAATTTAGAGTCACTAGGATTTCATATTGTTCATGTGTCAGACAAAACAAGGCAACAACCTTGTGGACTTGTTGGGTGAATCCAAATAACCAACACGCCATACCTGGCCAGCTGCAGAATGCTGACCCAGAACGTATCAGAAATGCGTTTCATTTGTTTTTCACCGAACAGGAAATCTTGCACTACACTATCCTCTCATAATGATTCCAGCACTGTTCAAATTTTCTATGGTTATGTTTAGGCACTGGCTGGCAAAGCACTTTGGTTATGGTTAGAAAAGATCACTGTGTGTTTAAATATAGAAAAAGTCAGCAGTGGGGTTTCATGCTGGGAAACAGGATTCCTGGGAATCCCACCCAAATAGCTCGCTGAGAAATATAAAAACGAAAAATGGAAAAGAAATGCTTTTAAAAAAATATTTAAAGGATATTGAAATATATTTAGAAAATATTAAAGCACAAAACTCTATTGTAGCAAATAAACACATCCATAACAGTATGGCGAAATGCACCTCTACCTCATGCCTCGAATCATTACAGCCATCGCCAATGGCTGATTTTCTTTCAGTGACACTGAACACAGTAAAAACCTCAGAGGAGGCTTTGTTTGTTTTGTTCTTTAACCTTGGCCATGATGTTTCTCATGGTTAGGGAAAACAAACCTTTGCCACAGAGGAAGCTGATAAAAAAAAAACAAAAGTGAAAATTGTGTGATACAGTCTTGAAAGTAGATTCTCTCTATTCCTTTAACTGTTCGTAGGCTGGAGCTGGACAGAGTCAAACCAAGTTTCCTCACTCAGTATCACACATACATGCACTGTATTGCCTGCTAGAGGAAGTAAGCTCTCCATGACACAACTCATTTCCCATTTCTATTCTGTATTCCAGTGTCCATGTCCCTGTCTCTGTCATCCTGAACCCTCTGATTCGGGCCTGTCAACTCCGGCTCTTAAGCTTCTACCAGGAGAGTTTTGAAATGTAAACATCCCCCGTGGAGCTGAGTAATGCAGAGTGGCACGCAGAGGCATCAGAGAAGGCCAATGCTGCTGTAAAGCCTCTGGTATGCCAACAGCTGGCACTGTGCACTGTTGCTGGCAGTAAGCTATGAACTGAGATGCAGTGACAGAGTGTCCACGTAAGAAGCTGACATGCACAAGGAGAGAGATGTGGAAAGCTGTAGTCTTGAAACACGCATTGGACATGTTGTGTGTCCTCTTATAGCTACTTCTTCCTTTTCGTAAAACACACACCACTGTATGATCACACACATACACACAAAGTCCACTGGCAGGTCACACAGTTCACTGGTTGCCATGGCAGTAGTGGGAGGAGGGTTTATTTCCACCAGTGAAAACATTGCTGATTTGCCTGAGCTGCAGACTGGCCCTAAAGAGTGTACCTCTACTGCTTACACACAAGCATGCCTGCATGCATGTTTGTGTCGGCAGTGCTGTCGGCAGATCTGAGCAGTTGGAGTATCTGGTACGTCAGTAGTACATTCCTCTTGTTAAAGGGGAATTCCACCCTTTTTAAAGTCTGCTATAAACTATTTGTTGTAATTACTCTGGTGTGTGTCACTATTGTGGTATATTTTGGCTAACTGGACCTCCTTGTAGTTTGAAGTTGGGTGATGCTTTGCAAAGTGCAAAGTCCAAACTTTACATTCTCTAATAAAAATATGGTGGTCAAATAATGTTCAAGCTTTAAATATTATCTGTATCTGTGGATGTGGGACACATAAACAATTGAAGACCAGTAAAAGCACGGTGGAAAGGGGGGTAGGAGAAGATCATGTCTCTGATGCTCTGAGATACTGTTTTCATCATTCACTGATTTTTTTTTAAAAAAAGATTCTACTTTGCTGTTTTTTCCACTAAGCTATGTACCATTAATGCCTGTGACTCTTTATCTACAAAGACCCAACAATTCCCTCATGAGCAAGGGACAGTGGCGTATGTATGTGCACATGTGTTGCATTAACGCTAACCAGTAAAAAAGAGGGATTATCCTGTTTGAGCGGCTGGAAGTCTTTTAATGTGGAACACCTGTGCATGAAATGACATGACTCTGCTTTAGTGCAACATTATTGTATTTTTTAAAAGACAACAGGTAATGAGTTTACATTATCAGCACACAATATATTAGCAAATTATTGACTGAACACAGCTGCGTGGGTGTGAGTCACCATAAAATGCCAGACCAAACCATGATGACAACACCCCCTCATTCATGCACTTGTGGGCAGATCATTATCTTGTCAATCCAAAGGCAGTTTCCTGCTTGCTTCTATGGTTGCTGTGGTTTAAGCTAACAAGTGATACAGTTTTAGTCTAAAATTAGGCTATTTAGTAAGCTGTATAAATTAGCCAAGCATGCTATTGTTAGCAGCAGATGACCAAACCATTAAAAAAACATGATTTTATAAACCATATTAAATCCATCCCTTACATTGTGTTGTTGGTTCTGAAAAGCAGTTTCAAAGGAAGACACCAGCGACCAAGGTTGTATACTGAGTATCACTGATACTGGCCAGCTGTGGCTCAGGAAAGTTGGTGGTTCGATCCCTGGCTACTGCATCAGAGTACTAATACTGAGCTCCAAACTGCTCACAGCCATTGGTCTGTGTGTGTGAATCAGTGAATGTGGCATGTGTTGCGAAGCGCTTTGATTGGTTGGAGAATAACAATGCAGTCAAATTATTAGAGGCCCAAGCACACAGATTTGACTTGACAGTACTGGATGAGGGGTGTAGGTAACAATCAAATTCCCAACTCTACTTCAGAGTGGCAGTCAGCATCTACTTCTTTGATGCATGAGCTACTGGACTATTTTAGTTTGGACAGGTGTTTGTCAAGTTGCAAGATATCATTTGCACCACATGTCACAATGAACTACAGGTGGAAACAAGACACATGCTAAAGCAAGTGCAGCTATGAAATGAATAATATGTTGTGTTTTTTCTTCCTCAATGAAAGACCTGCAGTGAAAACAGAGTGAGAAATAAGCCAAAGGTTGAAAAAGGTCAAAGGTCATCCTTCACACGAGTGAGTCTATGGTCTCTAATAAAGGATCAAAGTCACAGGGGATGCTCGGCTCCACAGTAATTTCCTCAGAGGATTATACACTGACAAGAAAAAATCTCAAGCGCTCAATCATTTTTGCATGTGTACATGCGGTGCTCACGATAGGCCCAGGGGGTGGATTCAATTGAGGAGAATAAAGAGCGTCCCGCAGGGCTACATAGTAAGACATGCATCTTCTTCACTCGGCGAGATGTCTGCTTAAAACACATCAACAGTCAATTAACATAGATTTCCCTTGAAAAAGGAAAAAAAAAACATGTGGGGTGTGCTAGTGTGCATGTGCATTTAATGTGTGGAGCAGGTGTGTGTATGATGGATGATTTATTGGTTTTGTTAATACAAGATCACCAACCCAATCCCCAGTTGGGTTTGATAGCATTGTTGTCAGCGAAATTTCCATTTCTGTAACTCATACATGACATATTGTCCAAATGTAGCGTCCAATCAGCCTCTGCACATTCATCACTGCTGTCAAACTAGTTGCTCACACTGACCACTAACCACTGAACATGCTAATTAATTGTGAAATGTCAATGAATGTATGAAAATCTACTCACAAGCTAATTTTCATTTCATGACACTCATTTGAAACGTCATTTCATCAGGCTGCTGATAAAAAGGAAAATCTAGTTAGGGTTGGGTAAAATCAATATCACACTTTTTGAGAAATTAGCAATTCCATATGACAAAGTATTGAAAATTGGCAGGTACTGAATGTTGGCACTGAATGCGACTTCTGTGGAACTGTACAACTGTAGAAATGAGTCTCTACAGTAAACCTGTTTTGCATCTTGTCCTGATTTCAATCTTCTTCAAGATATGCTAATTACATGGTACATGAGAAACCTGGCTATTTTTATCCCTGCTTACATAATCATAACCGTATCAAGACTTCTGATCTTCCGCATGCAGGTTTGACTGGATTTCTCAACATCTTTGCCTCTCACTCCTGTGCTGACTAAACTATCCATGGTATGCATTTCCAGTCAGACTTAGCTTTTATTTACTCTGTTGATTTCAAAGTTTCAATTCAAGACCAACAAGTCCCGATTCAAGTCCCAAATTGTGTAATGTTCCGAGTATAAAACATGTCATTATTTATGACCATTCACAAAATGTAATATGATGTTAGAGTTTTAAACAAAGTAACAGTCAGTCTAGAAAAATGTAAAACAAAAATGTGTATTTGTAAATTTCAAATAGACTTTAGATAAGTGTACTGCAGGGTCTTATTCCTGTGACAAGGGCTCGGGATTAAAAACATTTTTTCAGATCTAATTCTAGTTTTAAAACAAAATTATTTGAGCTCACCTTTCAACATGTGCAACAAAAATTTTTAAATACCCAAAACTCAAAAAATTCAGTTGAGAGGGCAGAAACACTACATTCATTGGTTTTAGTGTCTTTTTCATTTTGTTGTTGTATGTTTAAAGTTCTCCCTGTGCAGCATGGGTTTTCACCGGGTTCTCCGGCTTCCTCCCACAGTCCAAAAACATGCTGAGGTTAACTGATGATTCTAAATTGTCCGTAGGTGTGAATGAGTGGTGTGTGTGGTTGTTGGTCTGTATATGTAGCCCTGTGGTAGGCTGGCGACCTGCCCAGGGTGTCCCCTGCCTTCGCCCGAGAGACGGCTGGGATAGGCTCCAGCCCCCCCGTGACCCTGCAAAGGATTCAGCGGTGTATAGATAATGGATGGAATTGATGTTTAAAGTTGTCAAGTTGACGACTCTATTCAAACAGACTCGAGAGTGAGTCATGTGAAAAGAATCCAGATCTGATATCTGTATTCTCGCAGCATTTCACAAGCATCATTTCGTTCTTTTGCATGACAAAACTACATTATACATATAATATGCTAAATTATACGATTATAATATACAGCATGTAGCTAATAAATACTAAATGTTAAATGTCACAGTATTCTATTGTTTCCTTGCTGCTGCTGTGATTTCAGATCCATGGGGAAGGATTGTGCTGACATGACTGTCCCTGAAAACTGCAGGTGCCGTGAGGTTGACGAGGGACATGGTCCAATGGAGTTCAAGTGGAAGCATGTGTTGTACAGACTAACACACACACATTCACAGCCACACACAAATGGGAACTTAACGTTTTCCTGATGCTTTCACACCTCTTTCTGCTGTACAGCCTGGCTCAGCAAAAGGTGAAGCATAACAAATCTCCAAACCAGGTTCTGCTAAAATGATAATCCACGATTATAAGGAAGCACGCTGCAGTAAAACCCAGGCAAACCGCCCAGACACTGATGAAATGTGACACCTCGTGTGTAGCTGGCCTCACTATTATGCTGCTGAGTAATATGACATTTAAGCCTTCATCTCCATCTGTGTCTGAGGTTGGATTTGTGTGTGCGTGTGTGTGTATACATGTCACCATGCAGGGAAAAAGTGCAGTGGCAGACTATGCATAATATTACACCATTATGTAGAGTGCTTCACTTCCTACTGCACGCAGAATAGACAAAGAGGTAGATGGCGGATTAAAGCCAGTTTACACACACACACACACACACACATTCATGACAGTCTATTCAACAAGGGTGAAGCAACAATCTGCTACAGTTTTCAAAACAAAATCACACTATTAAAAGTTTTTTGTCTGGAAAAAGCACTGTTCTGAGCATCAATGCTTTGACAGTGATACTAATATGGTAGCGAAGCACTACTTCCATGTTGCATTACTGCCCTCGTCAAAGCTCCACAGGCACACCAGAGGCAGAGCATTTTAGCGACATGACGGTTCACTTCTCTGTAAGATCAGTATGTAGCAAACAGCCAGCGGTTAACCAGCTGATTCTGCAGGAATGCAGAATGCAGGAGGGGCTTAAGAGGTGTCTATTAATGTGTTGACGTGTTCTCCACAGTGAATCCTGGTCACTGTTGGAATTCACGGGGAGTGCTGTGAAGCCAAGCACACCAAATCTGCTCTAGCGCAATTTGAACATCATTGTATCTAATTCCCAACACTGCAACACTGATAAGAGAAGATATAACTTCACTGATCACACGCCAAGAGACTTGGAAGAAAACAATTTTGCGGTGAAATTTAAACAAAGATCAGCGGTGGTGACAAACTCAACCACCTGTATTCACACAGCTGAATTTCCAGACTTTAGTTATGTAATGACACCTGAGCCAGCTGCATTCACTTTATGAACACCTCTAGACGTGAATGAAAGCTAGGAAAGTTAGTAGATGAAGTGAAATGTTTTTGATAAATACACTCTGATGCCTGTGACTGGATGAAAGTTTCCAAATTCTTAGTTGACAAAAAAGATCTATTTTTTTCAATATTATGAAGATTATGAAGATCTGGAGCTGAGGCTCCAGCAAGGGACTCAAGGATTTCCTGGAATGGGAAAAGCATCAGGGTGTGTCTTGGCACTGGGTTCTCTGTCATTAACACAGAATCTGGGTTTTCCCGTTTCCTTACACCTTACACCTCCAGCAAAATACTTGAGGGGTGCTAGGTGGTGCTGGGGTCGGGGGGAGATATGGTTAAGAGACTGTTTGATTTGATTTGTTTGTCTTTTTGTTTGCTTAGATGATCATGAATGTCCATCATGTCCAACATGACGCAGCATATATGCTTAAATTCTTTCGAAATTTTGAAAATTGACTTTTCCCTAATGCTAGTTTCTAAGATAAGATAAGATAAGATAAGATAAAACTTTATTAATCCCCGGGGAAATTTGTGTTTTACAGCAGCATGTAGCAGTTGGAAAGAAAAGTAGCAACAGAGACTTCAAAAAACAAAATACAAAATAAAAGTTGACTATATATGTAAGTATTATAGAAAAAAAACTCCCACATAACCAGTGGTAATATTTGTGAGTTAAGTAAGAAAATGAGTTCAGGAAATCCACAGTGTAAGAACCCAACAAACCTGTTTTACACAGCACACCTGAGCTCTACAGTGCATAACATGATTTTTTTCAGCTGGTTAAATTACACTGTTGAGGGTTAATATGGCAAAAGTAACAGTTTAGATTGTATAACAGGAAATTCAAAATATTTTGTTCCCCTTGATAATGTGTATCTGATTTCCTGACTCAAACTTTGTCTTTTTCATGCTGGTGGGATTCCTTTACAGGAAATGATGCAACATGAAGTGACAGAGATCACCCCCTCCCCCTGCCCCCCACCCCAACACATACACACACACATGCACTGGCACCCAGCTGGCCTGCAGTCTCTGACATGCCTAGTGAGCTTTCTTCGAGTGACAGATGGGCCACGGGCAAGGAGGGGATGGCTTGTTAAACATACTCATATAATCTCTCTCTCTCTCTCTCTCTCACACACACACACACACACACACACACACACACACACACTTGCATGCACAAGAGTGTGAAAACATGCAATCGTCCACACAAGCTTATTTCTCTATATGGAGCTGGCATAATGCTCTCTCTCATGCCTTCACCCACAGTCTGTGTTCAAGGCTGGATCCCCAAGGCTCCACATACGTGGGGAAACATGATCTGCCTGCCTTTCACAACCTGTTTGCCTATCCTGCCAGGCACCACAGGCCACACAACAACAACAGCTAGCCTGGACTATGGGCTATGATGTCTAAATAAATCTGATTGCAGAGGTTTCTTTTTAAAAGAATGTAGCTGTTGAGAGCTAATGTTGTTGTAGCTACATAAATCTGCCTTTAATTAAAAGTCTGATCGGCTCTAGTCACCATTGCCCACCTCTGATACGATGGATATGTAGCAGTATGAATAAATATTAGAGAACTGATCAATTTAACACTGGTTGTATCAGAAAAACAACTGAAGGACAACAGTTTAAATGTATCTTTCTACTGGATGTAGCGTTTAAAGGATGGTTATTGGTGATCATCTATCCAAAACTTTGATCAAAAGCAGGATATATAGATAGATAGTGTCACAGTCGTCTTGGGTTTTTGTCTTGTCATTTCCTGTTTTATTTTGAAGGTCTAACTCTCCTCTCGTTTCAGAGCACTTGCCCTTCCTCATGTGTCACCAGTGCGTCCGCCCTGATTACCTGTTGTCTCCACCTGTTCCCCATTACCCTCCACGTGTTAAATAGTCTGCTCCCTTGTCTTGTGCCGGATTGTCTTTGTCCTATGGTTGATTCACCCGAGCCTGTCCTTGTCTTTGCCCACAGCCACAGATTATTCTTCCCGTAAGCCGTTGTTCCTCTATACGAGTTGATACGATTTTTGTTTGTAAGTTTCATAATCTAGTTTTTTGTTTGTAAGTTGCGAATAGTTACTTGTCCTAGATCCTCCGCTTTTCAGGAGTGAATATTTGTACTTTTTTACTAGTTTGGTTTTCCTCCATTCTGAGTGTTTTTTCGTTTATATAGCCTTTGAGTTCCTCCTCCCTCAGGAGTGAATTTTGTTTAAGTATTATAGCCATTAGATTCATTTTCCCTTATCCTCCGTTCTTTTCATTGTATTGATTGTTATGTCCTCTCCCTTTGTGGAGTTAGAGGACACTGTGTCTAATAAACCTGTGTTCTATAAAATCTCTGCGTCTGAGTCCTGTTTCCAGTCCGGCCTGACAGATGGACTCATGAAATTTGATGTAGATATTCATTGTTTATTATTGAACCATTTAGAATACATCAGGCTATTCCTAATAACCCCCTGATATTTTGTCTAAATGTTTACTGCCATGTGGACAATGTTGTTGTGAGCTACATGCTAATGTCAGCATGCTAACATACTCACAATGACAACAGTGTGTCCTTAGTCGCTCCCTAATTCATTCCCAACAGAACGGTACTCAGTAGTTAACTCTTTAGTGAGCTGTAAATTGAGATGTTAAACTCTTACAAATCATTGTCACTGTGCATTATCACTGACAGGAATAGTGTTGCATGACTTTAAATTTCACATCCATGAGATGCATTTCATTGTGGGATTGTTAACAGAAAGCCATGCCATGGATGCTACTTTATAATGGTAAATATCATACACTGAGGGATATTTGGACACAGCAAGTGTTAACATGCAAGCTGATTTAATGTACTGTCACCATATTTGTTTAACATGTTAGCATGGTAATGCTAAATATTGTAGCACTTAACACAAAATCTGAGGCTAATGGGAATGCCATTAGTTTTTGCAAGGTCTAATAGCACAAGGGAAAGTGAGTTTTCAGTAGTGTGAGCTAACATTACCAGTGCTTTGAAGAAATAAAACCCCTTCAATCCCAATAAAAGTTAAACTACACAACAACACACGCAGATCAGCATGCTGACACTTAGAAAGGGTAAGATATTGTTAACATGGAAGAACTCGATGTAGATGTACCATTAACATTATTTTCAGTTGGCTATTTATGGTGTTAATAGGCTCAGTAGCTGATCAGTAGGAACAAGTGCAGGATTAATTTAGATGTAGAGCTAGACCAATATCAGCTGACTGCAGACATATCAGTACTGTGTAAATGTTGGCTGATAAGTTATAAGAAATTGCAGTACAGAATGGTAAAAAATACTGACCGAAAATGCATTTTAGTAGAGAGAGAGAGAACATGAGCTAGTGTGCAGCTGTCTTCCTGCACAGCGAGCAACAGTTTGTAGAGGGCATATGAGTAAAACTGAGTGAGAGGAGTTATTATTGCACGTTAATATGGAGAAGAGCAAACATGCAAATACATTTATTGAGCATACAACAGATTTTTGTTAGCTGAAGTTTGATAACTAAATTCAGGAACAAGACCATGCCCCCAATCACAGTCTACTTCTGCTCCATAGTGTTTAAGCTCTCCTGATTCATTAATTTCCCCTTTACTCGGTCTCCGCACCCCCTCTTCTTCTCTCCTTCTTCCTTGTCTCTCATCAGAATACAGGAACTGCCAGGGCTGAACCAGAATCAAGGAAATCACCTCCCCACCCTGAGTCTCAGCCTTGCCTGGCTTCCTCCCGTTTCCACACCGGCAGCCTACACCAGTCCACCATGGCACCCCATCATCCAAACTCCGAGTTCTCCCTCCATCCTCTCATTCCTTTCCTTCTACCCCTTCCCCATTCATCCTTTTATCCCTTACCTCCTCATCCTTCACCCTCTCATCCTTTCATCCTTTATCCCTCACCCCTCGACCCTTCATCAGTCACCCCCTTCCCTCCATCCCTTCATCCCTCACATCCTTGACCCTTCATCCCTCAACCTTTATCCTCTCATCCCTCTTTTCATCCCCCCCACATACTAGCGCATCCTCCTTCATCATCCCTGCTCTTCCTCATCCCAAAGAAGAGTGTGTGTGTGAGTTGGTATTTGTACTTAGGAGGATGGAAAATGACAAAAATGTGCAGCTATGCCAGACTCGAACTAAAAGAAAAAAACAAGCATTTTTTTGCCTCACATACATGCATGTCTATGTTTGCACATGTGTTTGTATTCAATTTTCCTCCAGTGTCAGGGCATGTCTGGGTACTTTGGGCTACTATTTGTTCTGTGCATAAGTATTGTATTGTGCTGTCTGAATACAGTGTGTGGTGAGATGAGAGGAAGAAGTAAGTACCATTGATCCGACTAATTCCAGCACAAGCAGAATGCTGGAGAAGCAGTCATGGAAACATGTCCTCTGACAGATTAGAGGAGACTTTTCTCAGGTCTGGTTCTGCCGCTGTGAGCACAGAGAGAGAGTTTAACCCAGACACTAACTGTGGTTGGTAATGCTGTCAGTGTTACCGTTTACCTCTATCTATTCCAAGTTTTGTATGATGCGTCATGGTGCTTTTCTTCCCATCTGGGGTGGGAAAACGGGATTATTGTCTCCTAACACAGAGGTGATCATCATAAGAGACAGAGGTGTCCAAGAAGCACCCGATGATCTACATGTGGCTGAATGTGCTGATACTGCATTTAATAAAGGAATTTTGTGAGGCATTCACTTGTACAAGTCATTTCTGTGCTAGCAATTGCCAGGGTTTTCATTCTACATTGTACAGCTCTATAACACATTTTACAGGGATAATAACAGTATCATGGCAACCATTATACCATGCTATTATACCGCACAGCACTGTAATATATTTTTACAGTAATAAACTGTAGAATAACAGTTTCATGCTGCCAACAGTAGCTGTCAGTAGTTTACTTTAACAGGGAAATTTGCTACAGTGTACATATGGATTTAATTGGTGACATTTTCTAATCTGCAGGTCTTCTATTTTGTTTTTGTTCCCTTTAGCACTCAGTACTGCCTGTGCTTTGTGCTGTATTTCGCCTGCCAATCAAATACTGCAAGTATCTGTGACATCATCCTTCATAGGTGTCTGTTGTTTGATGCTCCTTTTTTTATCTGATTAAGCAGCTTCGTGCTGAAAGTGAATGATTTAAACATTAAAGTCATAAAAATAAATAACAAATTTAATTAATCGATTCAAGTGGGGCAAATGTGAGGTTTTCTTATTTTCTTCACTTCATATGATCAGAAACTGAATATAACCTCAAGATGTGACCTTGGGCTCTGAGGAGTTATGATGGGCATTTTTCACAAGTGCTTAACATTTTCCAGAATGAGCTATTAGTAACTGAAAAGTAATGAACAGATTAATGTAAAAAGTTATTTTCCCCAGCCCTAGCGGCTATGATTCCTAATGCTCATCTAATTTGTCTTTTGGTATAAACTAACCCACCATTATATTTATGTGTTGTGCTCTCGACATGGCCATTACTGTGGTGTCAAACTGAGACTATTTTAACAGATAGTGAAAGCAGAGACAGGTTGTTCAGGGTCAAAAATCATCTACTCTGACCGAGGAGATGCGAAGGTGAAAAACAGCTGTGACATTGTCTTTGGAACAAAAAACACTGATATAATGTTTTTTGCAACCTCTAAAGCCTAAATGTGAAAGTGCTGTGTAATAATTCAGTTTTAGTTTGCATTAGTTGCTAGCTTAAATCATTAAACATGCTCTCATTAAACATGCTCTCTCCCTGACTGCTGGTGATGGGGACTGTATGTGAAAGTGGTTAAAACTTAAAGTTAAAGTTTTCTTAATATATTTTCTATCTCATTTGACAAATGATGATGATGATGATTAACCATTAAAATATGAATTTCTGTCATGTCTCACACATGTGCCTCCCACAAACAACATCTTTCTATTAAACAGTATCCAGCTCAGCACAGTTCAACTGATTTGCTCAGTTTAGGGAGGCACATAGACCCCAGCTGGCCTGAACCAACCGCAGAAGGAGCAGCTTTATTTGGGGGAATTTACCATCACATGTCCGAGTTCCACTGTTCCATACTTGCAGTGGGGGCTATACCTTGGCTATTTCCCCCCAAACTGTTGCTGTGAAAGCTCAACAACAACTCCAATATAGATTTTTTTTTTTTTACCCCAACAGAGGCATCTGAGGCCGATTCTAGCAAATATCTTACTCTCTTATTCCCTTTGAGCTGTCATTATTTCCATAAGGACTGCGCACTGAAAAAACAGTCTCCCCCATAAAAAGCCACATTTAAGACTTCTTCTTTGGCAGGAGGGTGAAATAATTTAACTTTGACCAGTAATTCATTCTGAAACAAGCAGGGCAAATCTCTTTATTCACAAATAAAAGAAATTCAATTTACCACTCCATCAGACATTTTCACTGCATTTCAGAAAATAAGGTTTAGATGCTCCACATGAGATTAAATATTTGTTTAGATGGCTATGTGCATGCCTGCGTTACCACGGCAGCATATCTGTTTCTCCTCAGTGTGTACACAAACTGTGTTTCCATGCATGAGTGTTTTCCTTTCCGGCTTTGTGCATGACACAAACACATTATGACTTGAAATTGAACTGATGATTGTATCTGTTAAATGAGACACACACACACACACACACACACACACACACACACACACACACACACACACACATACAAATCAACAGGCCCACAGAGAAAACAAACACACAGCTTTTGGAACACACTGAGGAAGAGACTAGCACACACACAGGTTACACACCAGCACTCAGTTTCAGGGGGAGAGGAGACTTCTACCTGGGAGATGTTTGAGTTTTTCATCAGCTTTCATCTTGATGTCAAAATTCCCATCAGCTTTCTCTCTGTGTGTTTGTCTCCAGCTCTTCACCAGAGAGAGTCCTGTTCACTTTTCACGTGTGTGTTAGTGTGTGTTTAAAGGTGAAGGGAAGTGAAAGAGGGAGGGGTCACAGTGTTTTTAATTCTGCTGGAAACCTGATATTTCTCCAACCCCAATTCACAAGATGCAGTGAAGGCTCCCCACTTTGTGAAACACATGACTGTATAAAGAATATTACTACATGGGCTCAGGAAACACAGTGGTTTTGTAAGTGCATTCTGCAATGATTGCATTTTCATTTACACTTAACACAGTGTCCCAGCTTTTTTGGAACTGGCAGCTCTGTGAGGCAGGTACCCTGTCAGCAGAGACTCCACAAAAACAATTCATAATCATTTGTTCAAAACTACAATATGAAAGCACAGCTGCACCACGCCTCATGTCCACAGGAATAAAGAAAGAATACAGCCTCTTGAAATCCGGCCCAGGTAAAACATAGTTGGGATTTGAAGGTCCACAATAAGATACAGTAGGCATGTAACAAACAGTAATGAGGGCCTCTTGAAATAACTGACCCTGGTCTTTGTTTTCTGGAGAACCTTTCCTGCAGACACCAGTTCTGCCTGCTCCTGTCACATGTTTTCTAACCATGCATCGTAGCTAGCCTTACCTGGTTCAGTGCAGTTTTTTTCAGGCTCAGAGTAGATCAAAGACTCGTCATAGACTTCTTGCAGAAGGTTACGACTTTCCCACCGTGCCCCCTCCTCAACCGTGGAGCTGGAAACATGATAACCTGAGAGAGTCAAAAAAGAAGCAGACAATCAGGAACAAAGAGAATGAGGCTGTGGGTTGTTTGCTTTAAGAATTCACTCACTGGAAACATCCATCAGACAAACCATTGGCAGCTCGGTTGGTTTAGTGAAAGAGGCTGAATCCTGTGGCATTCAACAAACTTGGTTTTATGTAATAAAATAACACTTTCACAGAGACATTGCTTATTTTTTGTAATTTCAACAGGTGAACATTAGGCAGTGATGTTTTTTCTTAAAATACATGCATGCTGTCATACAATGTCACTCACATGCACAAACAGACGAATGGCTGTGATCTAAGCTCTTAGTTCCGTAGTTATCTGACATTCCTGAATACTCAAACCTTCCCTCTACCCGCAGAACAAAGGCAGATGAGACATGCATCTTGTGTCACCACGCTCCTGCGGGAGCATTAGTACAGCAGCACGCTGAGCACCGCGAGGCCAATCATTCCAGCTCAGTCATCTGGGTCACAGTATCCTCAAGCGCCCCATCTCCTACCCATCTCCTCTCCCACCATGCAACAGGCCCTGACTTAGGTGCAGAACACGCCAGGGCTGCTATAAATAGGAACATGCTTGGCTGTATTTATTAAAATGCAGAAACATAGAATGTTTGAATTGTTAAGCAAACAGCCCATGTCACAGGCAGGCTGGAACAGGATAGTGATGAATGGAGCTGTAGTTTGCCAGTATTATGGTGGATATATGTTTGGAAGCATATGTTTAGCTAATAACTGTGAACACCAACCACTCCCCTTAAGCCAGTGACAGTGTCCGAACATCCCACCTCTGATTCAAATGTAGCTTTACTCGATTAGTGCAAGGCAGCACCAGACATCCCCTTTGGAATGGTGTGAAACCATGAGCAGGGCTGTGATTGTGTATGTGCATGGGACAAAGGGGACAAACAAACAAACAAAAAACACTCCTCCATCCTCTTCTAGAAGCCAAAAGCTCCAACGGGAATCTTCAATCTGTGAATTTATTATTGCACTTTTTTGTATCGCATATATCCAATGTTGGACTGCTTTATGGCAATATTGGATTTCTCTACGACTTTTTAAGATCAATGAAGTGAGGAAGTGTAAGGTATTGCATTTACTGAATTAGCCCAAAATAAATTTTTTGTCGTAATGTTATCAAGCAACAGTTTTTTAATTTATTTGAACAGACAATGTACTTTATTATGGTGATGGAGGACATTATCTAAAATCCTTATTCTTCTTTCTGTGAAGGTATGTGTCTGTTAAATAATTTGAAATGTACTGTAATTTTTCAATGCTGTGAGCAAATCCCATTCACTTCCAGTGTATTGAACTGGATGTGGAAACCTCAGACAGAGATATCTCAAAACCTGGATAAATAAAACCAAAGCCATCTGCACAGCTAGATACGATGAACAGAGCCTTAGATATTAGCTGAAAGAGAGATGTGCATTTTCTATTAAAACAAACACAATGCGCAGCTGTGGAGTGACACTTGATTACAGTGTGCCGTTCCACAAAGAGAACTGAAGGGTGAAATCTGCCAAGCTGCATCACCGCCAAAGCTTTTATACAACTGTGATGCCTTTTGCCCTCTTACTCTATGCTCTTCCCCTTAGCCAATGCTTCTGTGCATTTGTGTGTGTGTGTGTGTGTGTGTGTGTGTGTGTGACATTAGTAGAAGACAATGAACAGCTTGAAACACACTCAACATACTCCACAGGAATCCTCTCTATCTCTTGTCATTGTGTAATAACTTGAGTCTGTGCTCCATTAGACAGCACACACACACACACACACACGCCAGACAAACATGCACACACAAGTGTACACAGGCAAGAATACACACAATGAAAGTAGTCACACACACTTAATAGTGTGAGATGTGTGCAGAAACACACACACACATATATGAACAGACCCTGGTGAGTGTTTTAGGTGGCTGGAGGTCCAGAGAGGCAGAATGTACCATTTCGGTCAAGGTTACTATAGCGATGTGATGTAACAGATAAGATGCAGGAAGGTGCATGACATAACCCAGAGTAAGTCATGCACATGCACGGACACACAAGAGTGACTAACCAAGCTACAAGTAGATGCTATCACATGCGCTGTGCACTGTCAGCCACACAGGTGAAGGCACTCAGGCTCATAACAGCAGCCGAGGGCTCTTCACCGTAGCAGCTTGTTGAAATGTGAGCCGTTTGATCAGGATCATGTGAATAGCAGAACATTTCATATTTATATCTGCCTGTCAATAGTTCCACTGCATACTAATGCAAAGTTTTCAGAATAGAGTATTTTCCCTCCTCCAATGGGAAAGGTTTGTAAGGAAGCTCTGTCTATAAAAAGCTCATGTTTTGGATTGCTTTTGCTGTTTGTTTTTGCCTTGTGGGTCTTGAGTTTGGCAATATCTGCTGCACAAGTTGGATTTTTGGTGTTATTTCCCCCAAAAAGTTATGTCATAGCAAGATATCTTAACAACTACTGACCAGTTTGGAATGCAGTCTGGTGTTTTCTGTCATCCCCAGAGGATGGTACCGAATGATTTCACTCACCTCATGAGCTTTTGTCTATTGCCACTTTAAGGCCAAAATGTCCACTTGACATACTTTCTGGTCCATGTCAAAGTACCTCAAAATCTAATGCCCTGATTCTCCTTTGATTTGATTTTTGTGGTCCCAAGATGAATATTAACTTTTTTAATGAACAAGCAGATTTGGGATTTTCGCCACAGAAGGGTCAAAACTCAAGCAATACCCTTCTGGTGACCCCATGACCTTTCTTCTAATGCCAATATTGTGTCAAAAGGATTCATAACATCAAATAAGCAGATGTCCTCAGCACATTCATGCTCTCTACAGGATGTAGACTGTCCCGGGCATTTCATTTCATGCAGGATATCAAAAAGTAACTGTGACACTTCTGTGAAATTTGTTGAGCACTCAAGAATTGGATCCTTTTGATTTAATGACCCCATGGACAGATCTTGAGAACCACCTCAGGACTAACTTGTGCATCTTTGGTGTTGCTACCAGTAAGTCCCTAATGACAAATAAATAATCAATTAAGAACATTTGCAGATTTAGATTTATGTATTTTAAAGCAGTACTGACAGTTTTTTTTTTTTTTTTTTTGCCTTCTTGGAGGCCCCAAAACAAGTCTTAAACACAACTTAATGTATAAAGATTTGCTCTGTTTTGTCCCTCCCTATGTTCACCAGCTAGTGGCTGACTTTGTCTGTCATTTGGTGCTGGGGATGTAGTGTATGGTGGGTTTTAACAGGGCTTATTTAATGGCTTGTTCTGTGAGTTTGTCACATCAAGCAAGTCCTTTCACATTACACATAATTTGATCCTTCAATCAAATAAAAACATTGGTGAACCTTTAAATACACTCAGACAAACAGAGCTGAGAAACAGATAATCCAAACAGAGAATGAGAAACATAACTATGAACATAAACATATGATGCTCTCCAGATTTCAGATTTATCAGATCAGTATGGAGTCAAAGTGTGCTGTACCTGCAGGAAGTACAGATCTAGAACAAGAGTGTATGTGTGTGCGTGTGTGTGTGTGTGTGTGTGTGCATGTGTCATCCCCATCTCTTTCCCTCTCACTAACACAGTATCCCATATTGGCAAAAGTCCTATATCTATAGGTCCAAGCCGACCCCATAACATCACATAACATGGCTGCCCATCGCTCTTCACTGTCATGTTTAATTAGCTACTTTATCTTCATTAGTGTCCCTCGGCAGGCATGTGTGTGTATGCACGAGTGCATATATGTGCGTACATTTCTCCTTGTCTCCAGACTCCTTGTGTACCTGTGTCACAGAGTATATTTCTACGCTGGGTGTGTGTATATATTTGTATATTGTATATTTGTGTGCAGGGCCATCACTAGCCTATTAAGGTTGTGTGTGCATGCGTGTGTGCATGTGTGTGTGCACTAGTGAGTGCTACCTTCAACTTTGTCCCTGGAGAGGAAGGAATCAGGCCACAGGCATGTGGATCTTTCTCTGGTGCTCTAACATGCTACACGTGATAGCAACATCCTTGGATTCTCATCATAAGTCGTACAAAATCTAGGTTGCTGTTGTGTATGGATCATTTTACAATATATTCATTATACACGTATATACATTGATATATGTACATACAGTACATGGTTACATTATTTATTACATTTGCAGTATATTTCAGACACCTGTGTTGATCAAAGGAATAATTTCTGTTGTATGTTGGAAATGCAGCACTGACCTTTCAGGTCACCATACCCAACTGCCAACAAAGTCAACGACAACACATACAGTAGTGCTGTCTATAATATCATACAGCAGCTAGCAGCATCCTAAAACTGAGAAACTACATGTAGCACCTCTGAAGAAAACTTTAATACCATGCACCTAAAACAGGATTGTTAATGGTAGAACAGACATACAATATGGTAGAAAATGCTTCTATAAAAAAATACATTGCATATATACATACACACATACATTATACAGTGATAAAATAAGACTATTAAAATTTGGGTATCATAATTATTATATAATCATTCGGGTATTGTTATTATAATGCTACACTAAATTAACAAATCATGCTAATGTGGAAAGCTTGTGGGGTCACAAACATCAAAATAGCTTATCCACTTGGCAGCAATAATGTATTTACCAAATTTCCTCTCAATCTGCAAATTACATTATGAAAGACATTTTGTGCAACATAGAAAAATTGGTTTCATGATGGAACAAAGTAAATCAAAATGGGAAGGGTTCATTCTCTGTGGAACAAGAACGTGATAAATCTAAAGGCAGTCTGACTATTAGCTCTTGATATTTCTTGAGTGCGAGTTAATGACAAGGCCTTGTCACCTCAGTGCGAGCTACGCAGAAACCTTGGCTTCATGAGGGTGCTACATGAAAGGTCAAGGCGTCACCAAAACAGCCAGAACATCAACATCCTGTTTTATTCCATATAAATTTAGCAACACTATTCTGAGCTATTACTAATCATTTCATATTTATGAGGAAATAAGCCCCAAACTTACTGTTTGACCGAGTCAGTCCATAGACACCTGGCTTGTGTTCGGCAGATGTCACAGCTGTGGTGGGGCCATTTTTACTTCCCTCAATTCTCACTCTTTTTTTCCTTAACCTGATGAATTCTACATGACAGTGTTTTGCTATGCTAATCCTGTACTCTGCTAACCTAGGACTGAAAGAACTTGCAAAAGTTAAATTGCATCAGATGACATCAGTGATCACTAATCAAGTTAGCAATAAATCATCTAACACAATTAATGCTATGACTTACCTATTACTTCAAAGCCTACATGTCAGACTGGAAAGCCTGCGTCTCGTGTCTATTCAAGTGCATATGAGAAGACGATGTGCCACACTTGTCAGCTGTGTGAGAAAACCTCAGTGCAGCAGAGCACAGCTTCACAGTCATGTGACAGTCATGGTGACTGCTGACTTCATTACGAGCTGGACGTAGAAGGTGAAATGAAGCAGAGCATCATAGTCACTGTTGAGGGTAATGTAATATTCTTACACATTATGCAATTTGTAACAAAATGACATTTTCAACCACTGCAACAGTACTTTTGGTGTCTTGCAAACCCATGAGGGTTGGAAATTAAAACCAGTGTCTATGTCAGCGCAAGAAAATTGTTTCAGTTCAACAGATGGATTCATCTGCATCAGAAGCTGTCCAACATGCCCACCTTAAACTGGACTCTTGTCTGTTGTGGAGCAGTTTAAAATGAGTTTTTGATTAATATCAGTAACACAGAGAGTAAATATTGCTTATAAGTACCTTAAAACCTGTCAGACAAATTTGAAGCAAGACGCACAGATTAGTGTGCGCTTCCCAGTGTTAATAATAATAATTCCAGATTCCAGTTTATGAGATGTTTAAAAGAAGTAAGTAATGGATTTGTCCAAGCAAATTCCCTGAGGCCCTCAGCGGCACAAAGCCATTGTTTTCCTCTGGACGGTTGGTTTGGTGTCAGCATGAGGTTTTGTGCGTCACTCAGGTTTTCCACCTCACTGCCATTCTCATCGTTTTCTCAGTGTCAGCTCTGGCCTTGCTTGTGGGTGACCATTCACTGTGCCACCAAGGGGATCGCAGGGGAAAGCCCTGTAGGAATTTGTGAGTGACAATTATTTGTGAAACATGATGTCATGAGTATCTGCTGCCATAGACATTTTCAACCTGAATGCAATTCCTGATGAACAAAGCTTATTCTATATTCAGAGGTCCCAGAAATGCCCAACACTACCTTAAAATCACAAACTACCATCCTGACAGGAAGCATAGCAAAATGCCTGCAGTCACACAAGGCAACCAGGTTTGTGAACATGCAGATCATAAATAAAGTTTTTCTGCACCTGGTGGCGTTGGTGACATAAAGCTGTGCTACACCTGACAATCTAGTTATAATTTCAGGGACCTCTAAGGTCCAATAAATCACTTTCAACTGTAGACTTAGTCTCACCAACAAAAAATGCACAGCATCTACTTTCCTGCTGTCTGTGGCAGCACGTGTCCACACAGAATTTACTTTTCCAGCTAGTCAAACGGTCCCCGTGCTGTTGAAAATCCTGACTGTCAAACTGTCAGCTGGAATTCAGAAACACGCTATCTGCACACGCTCTAACACATCGACTCAATATCTCAGAGCAGGAGCACTGTAAAATTCAGTCGGCACTTCTGTCATACACTCTCTCAGGTGTACACATAGGCACCAGCTAAGCCTTGCCATGTGACTGCCCATCAATAAATCAATATGACTATGAGTGGTTGGAATGACACTGGACCCTTGTGTTTTAAAGAAATACTGTATGTGCTGCTGCAGCTGACGTCAAAGAGGATTCTCCAGAGGGAATATACACTGTATACTATCTATAATCATTTCTAAAAGGGACTTTATTTATATAGCACCTTACAAACCCAAACTCTAACCCAAAAACCCCATCTGGAATTTCTTTTCTACACTTTTTCTACCCACACAACAAAAACGAAAACTGAGAAACTTTAAAGTTTAAGCCAACACAATTTCAGAATTTGCAAAGAAACACAAATACTAATTTTAACATAATTTAACATGCAATTGAATTCCCCATTATTGTTAAAATTATGATCACTTACTTGTCATTCCGTTCTCTGGAAAGACAGATAAAAAAAATATGACCTTTTTTGCAGAACTTTCCAAAATTACATTTGACTAATGGGCATGGAGCCATAAGGTTTGCATGCACTGACGATTAGCTCGTTGGCTTATTATTAGCGCCACCTCAGAGTCTGTCCAGAGTCACAAACTCATGCTCTGAACACGCAGTGATCACAGTGTCTCATATTTCTTGACACACAAACATAAACACAGAACACACAGGCTTCCCGTCCTGTATTTATCCTGCCTCACTCAGTGGGGCCTCTTTTCGAAGTCACTGCCACACAAAAAATAGAATAAGACAATATGCAGAGTAAAATGATAACTACTGATTTTACTCCTCCCCTTTTCCCCAGTCATTCTCCGGCATTTTAACCTCTCTCACCGCTCTCCACCCATTTAGATATCTTCTGATGACTCTCCTGTGTTTTAAACCTCTTCCTTAAAAAGGCTGGCTGTAGCCTTGACAGGAGGTATAATAACTGGTGGAAGTATGCAAAACATTAACTGTAACATTTGGTGATGACAAACTGCACCCACAAATAAAACAAGAAGGAGGAGGAGCAGGAGGTGGAGGAGGAAAGTGACAGAGATGGTGTACCTGTCAAAAAGTCTAAAAGCTTACCATCTCACCAAATGGGAGTAAGTTTACCCGTACGCAACGAAGAGCAATGTCAGTCAATATCAAGTTGTTTGTAAAGTATGCCATACAGACTTTAGTGTACCACACGGAGGGAAAGGGGGCAAATCCACCAGTGACTGTATTTACACTATCTCTCCATCATCTTCATCATCACCCTCTGCTACCAGCTGTCTCTATTACCAGCAGCTTCTGTCAGAATCACAACTGAAGCTTAATGTGTGAGTAATGTGTCCACATCATTCAAGTACTACAGAAATACACTAAGTGCTGAATTTATCTGCCCTTTAGTGTTTTCATTGATATAATGCAGGGATGTTCACAGCATTACACTTTCAACCAGGAATCTAACTCTGACCACCTGACTGTAGTCTCTTAATGTAGGAACTAGTTAACTTGTTGCTCTGATATTTTAAAGCATGTGGTTACCTAGCAGCGGTTTTAGGATTCACTTTGTGTCCCCTTGTCTAAGAGGTATGAGGACAGTGGTAAGAGTGGTTGGACAACACTGCAATATTGCAAAGCAACGTATTACTTTCAGGTGACAGTAACTAGTAGTATGTAGTGCATTACACTGTGAGAGTAATGTACCCAATACTGCTCACACATGACCGTTAAACAGAAAATACTAAGTGGCTGAATAACAGCATGGTCTAATGTTACAGCGGTGTAGAAAGTACTGACATGGGGGCGATGAAGCATTAAGAAAATCTATTTTATGTGACTACTACTAACAGAAACACGCAATGAGTGTTGACAATCCAAATATATCATGCTTGGGTGGGTACTAAATGAAACAGGACAGTGCTGTCCTGCTGTCGCTGCAGTCTTAACGAATCCCTCGGGGACGCTTAATTGTTCGTGCACAGCAGTGGCGCTGCGGTGATAAAGCATTTCCAATTCATGAAGCTTGCCGTGCACCACATTGGGTCTCCGTCTAAAATACTCCCACAGATTAGATGATCATGGGCCAGGTTTTTTAGCTCCAGCTTCTTCTCTTCTCTCATGCTTTGACTATCCATCTTTGCTATTGGACTGAACAGATGTGATAGGCCGAAAAGCATCACGTGAGATGATTTACAGCACATGGAATTGGTATGTGACTTTCCTGTGCAAAACAGAAATGCTTCGACAAAATGTTATAATTTTCACTCATTTTTCGGTTACAGATCGTCCAAACTACTCTGGGCCCTCATCAATACAGCCACCACATGTGAAGTCGATCGGGTGACACTTGAGAAAATCAAAGGACAGACAGACAGAGATTACTTCTATTTTAGTGAGATATACAGCATCTTTATTTGTATGTGTATTTCTCTGTGTTAAATGATGTGTATGAGTATAAAATACGCCCCATCAGAGTGTTTCTTTAATTGCTGCTGAACATATTTGACAGCTCGTTAATGCTCTCATTAGCTGTCACTGCCACTGTTGTGAGTGTGCGCGGTTGCTGTCATCTCAGACATGTCTTACACTCATCTTTCTTTTACTCTGGAGAGAGGACTCAGGAGAGCATCTCTGCCTGAAGAAGAGGGGTCAACAAGGGGAATAGATGTGGAACAGCCCCCTCTCTTCCTGTGGAAATGTATCTGAGCTCAGCTGATGTGCTGTGGTCAAATTCAGGTAAGAATTATTTTTCCATGTTTCCACTGAATGGGATGACTCAACTTGATTCTTCTTGCTTTTGGTACCCCCTCAACAAAGATCACCACAGCAATGAAACTACCTGAAACCTGACATCATTTTTCCTGAGAAAACACCATATTCCCCTTCACTTTTCCATCAGATGTGAAACAACATAGGAGCTTTACTTTGGTCTTGACAAGCTGCAACCTTGACTCACTGTACAGCTGTAAGCGCTAAACTGACAAACTCACTGCTAACCTGCGAACACACCTTCCACAGACTCAGTGATTACAATCCTAAAGCGATCTCCATAGATTTCAGACGTGGCAGACAAAAAATGGCTGGTAGAAATGTTCAGTGAGGAATAATCTTCATTTCAGACCCTGCATGTGAGTGATGATTCCCTCTGACCAACCAGTAGTCTGCTGTGTTTTCACCACTCCTTTGAGTATCAGTTCAGCTCGACTGGAAACCCAACCCAGGTCATACCAAAAAGGGACTGTATAGAAAAGGTACCCAAGCCTGGGCCAGATGGGTTCAGGCCCGCTCACACATCAATAATATCATCAATGATCAGTAGCAGTCACAGGAGTCTGATGTGATAGGTGTGATAGTGCAAGTTGCTCTCAGGAGAAACTGAATCAAAAAACAGAAGTCACTCTCATTTATGCCCACGTTTAACTCCTCCTAACACTGAGCTTCAGTCCATGTTCAGTCCCAGCAATATTTGCTTTTTTGACTCACTTTCCACCGCACATCACTGCTATCTGAAGTTTGCTGGCCTTTTTATTAACTGAATATACAGCAAATAGCAGCACACACTAACATCTTCCTTTCTCATTAACTGATTTCTTCCTTTCTCATTAACTGATTTCTTCATGGGAATGGGCATCAAACACTCACTCTTGTTCCACTTTGTTCTTGACATTATTATATTTGAAGGCACACTCTCAGTTTCAGACTGCTATCATTACAATCTGCAGGTCACAGAAAATAAAATGCTTAGTAACATGAATATACAGAAAATATGGAATTATGATGATAGTAAATGTATACTAAATGTAATCAATCATTGTTATTGATAACTGATAACATCAAAAAAAGAGACACTGACAGCCAGACCAGACAGAGCAACACAGGTCACCAGCAGCACCGTGAAACACCTGTGAAGTGAGATCAAGGTGAGCAGGGCGAGGCTATAGCTTCTCTCTTTGGTCAAAACATTTAATATGGATTACAAGGTTTTACAGCCAAGGGATCTTTTGTGGTGAATGTAGCTATCTCCTCCAGCTCGCTCACAGCCAGGCACACACACACACACGCACGCACGCACGCACGCACGCACACACGCACGCACGCACACACACGCACACACACACGCACACACACGCATACACGCACACACACACGCACACACACGCACGCACGCATCATCATCATCATGCATGGGTATTTATCCTAGCTCTTATTTATCTTACACTACTAATAGGTTAATTTAGCTGCCACGGTGTCAGAAGATGAATTGCCTTTGTAGTCTTATCAGTCAATATGTATGAAAACACCTCAATCAATCAGAAAAAAAAATCAATAAGTAAAAAGATGTCAAAATAATTAATAAGCTAAGATCTCTTCCTCATATTTCATGAACAATGTGTTTTTCTTCTTCATTTGCTGTACATAAAATGCTACTGTTTGTAGATGTAGGTACTTGCCAACCCTCCACATTTGTCCCATTTTTCAATGTTTCCTTCCCCCCAACTACACATTTCAAAATTACTCAATACATTCACTAGAATGCAGGAAAACAGATTTAGACTGTGATGTCTAGAGGATCAGAAACACTCATTCGTTGTTGACCATGATTACTGGCTCTATTTTTCCATTTATAAACACTTGAAATTGTGAATGTTGCTGCTGCTTAACATTTTAAACAAAATTCCTGGGGTTGAATGGTGATGACACTGACCCCTGCTGTGGGTGATGTCACATAAGGCCAACTCATAACCTGCACTGACTTCACTAAAACCAAATCTCATTCCAAACTAAACTGAGAACTTGGCAGCCCTGTACAGAGCATTCCCTTCATGAACAAAGCCATATGTGGTTGAGTGTAAATATAGACACCATCGTAAAGAGAGCAAAAGCAGAAAACAAGCAAGAGTCTCATCTTATTGTTTGGTCAAGTCACAGAATTAATGCTACAACTTTGTCACACCGTGGTGAGGTTTGTCTCGTCTTGGGTTTTTGTCTCGTTATTTCCTGTTTTATTTTGAAAGTCTAACTCTGCTCTCGTTTCAGAGCACTTGCCCTTCCTCATGTGTCATCGGTGTGTCTGTGCTGATTACCTGTTGTCTCCACCTGTTCCTGATTCCCCTCCATGTGTTAAATAGTCTGTGTCTCCCTTCTTGTGCCAGGGTGTCTTAGTCCGAGAGCCGATTCACCCAAGCCTGTCTTTGCCCCGTTCCCATAGCCACAGCATCTCGTCCACGTGCTTTTGTCTTTGCTAAGCTGTTTTGTAGTCATTAAGAGAGTTTTTTGTTTGTTAGACTTTTCTTATTTAGTGATTGTAAATCCTCTGTTTTCTTAGAGCGATTTTTATTTTGAGTAATCTTCAAGTTAGGTTTTGTGTTCTTTGTGTTTAGTTTAGTTTAAGATTGTTAAGAGAGTTAATAATGGACTAAAATTTACAAAAAAAAAAGCTTTTGTGAAATTGTGATTCATGTGAGTCAGGTTTTCAAAAACTTCAGTAATCTCCCTAAAAGAAAACAGTTTGAGCAATTTAAAGTCATCTGGAATAATAATAATAGCATTACAAATGAAGCTATAGCGAAGGTTC
The DNA here is from genome assembly GCF_017976325.1 of Chelmon rostratus. Taxonomy (NCBI): domain Eukaryota; kingdom Metazoa; phylum Chordata; class Actinopteri; order Chaetodontiformes; family Chaetodontidae; genus Chelmon; species Chelmon rostratus. The sequence continues at coordinate 1,018,015 of NC_055668.1, read as the reverse complement.
AGTCAGGAAGACATTCAGCCATGCTGGCTGAAGCTATGCATTGCAATAATGGCATTCATGTCCCAAGCTTGAAAGAAGAAAAAGAAAAAAACAACAACAAGGGTTTATATATGATATGACATAATTTAATATATATTATATATCATAAAAAAGGTTGTTTTTGCTGGGGTCTGTACCAAACAACCATGTTTCCTTACATCTGGAGATATGATTTGTAGGAGAGAGATTTGTGTAATAACTTGATTTATTGTCTAGCCCTTCTGCTGACCATTAGCCATTGCTGGCTAAATAAAAATAAAATAAAGAAACCTAGCCGGGTCAGTTCTGACCCAGCCATTGCAGGGCACATTTTGTTTCTGTCCATTCATTCACAATACACTGTTGATGTTTAATTATTTAACCATATTCTGTGTCATTTTCTCAGCTTACTACTCCTCTTTGTTTGTTTAATCATGGTTTGTTTCAGTCCTGCTTGGTAAGTCAGCTTCCTCGAGAGAAATATTACACTGTGGCTTTGGGGTGGCCTTCAGAGGATTTATCTTGCCGTCGCTCGGGGCAAAAATGTCCCTATAGAGTCTAATCTATCCAATAACACAGTGACACGCCTTCAGTGTGCTGTGCTTTTAAATATGATTCTCTCTCTGCCTTAGCTTTTTTAATGGATTACCTCCACCTCCACCTCAATAGAATCATCAGCTACCACCAGTGCCTGGACTCCATGGGGGGGGGGGAGTCCAGGCACTGACACATATCACATATCATCTGTCATCACCTTTACTTCATTCACATACATTTCAAGGTGTTTCAGTACAAAACTGATCGAGAATGCCAGATAATTATAAAGCAGAATTTCTTTATTTTTAATTCTTCACACAGTTTGGTTAAAGCAATGAATTGTGCCAAAAAACAGGCTCATCTTCTTCAGTAGAGCCAAGGAGAAAAGCATCAGAGAAGTAAAAAGAAATCTGAGGATATCTGTTGCACTTTTAATTGTTCTTTTCTGATCTTTCCGCAGACAAATCAACTAAATCCTTTCTGATCCATTGCAGATCCATGTCTCTCATGAACAACTCATCCAGTAAGCATGTAACATACAATAAAAAACATGATGTAGCCATGTCACTTATGACTCAGTGGGTAACATAAGTGTCATGTCCATGAGTTAATCAAACGTGCACAATGCAAGAAACATTCAGGTACAGAATCTGGAAAGATCTTAACTTTCTCTCTATTTACTGCATGAATTCTACTCCATACTGCAACTCAGACTGAATAATGTATGAGCTGCTGTATAAATTGTCTTTCAAATGCAGAAAGAACGTCAGACAAGATAGCTATGTAATCAGGCTGTATTTGTTTAAAATTGTCCAAAAATGGAATTGGGTAAGTGTAAGATGCATTCTGTGTGCGTATCCCACAAGAGGTTAGAGATGAACCAGGCAGAAAAATTATCTTAGTTCAACAAAACTCAGTACGAGTAAAATGTAGTCTCATAACAAAATATTTGGTATATGAGAGTATGTACGTCTAAATGGACTGATGCACTTTCCCCATAGTCAGTAGAGACTGTCTTCTGCTTTTCCACTGTTTACCAGTATACAGAAGGTTTGCAGTCTGTCTTGTAGTTACAAGCTGCTTTCTTGTTTAATATTTTGAGACACTTAATGGTTAGTATGTCTTCCTTTTCAGATGCAAGCAATTAACATATAAAAATGTTATTTTGATATGACATATGCTGTTACTACAGCACATGTAAACCTCTTGTTCTGCAGTTCAGTATCAAATCACACATTAGCTGTTCATGTTAAGGGACAGTAGATGAAATCTGCTTGGCTATTCCAACAGTGTAACTTAAAAGATCACAGTATGGACAATTTAAAATTGGTTTCAAAATACATACTAATTACAACAAATGATGGAGAGTATAGTCTGATGTCTGATGTAGTCTGATTAGTGTGATGATAATTGTAAGGTTATTAGATACGATTTTTATCCTACAAAACAAGCAAATGCAAATTTAAAATTGGATAACATCTAGAAAAATTTTGGAATCATCAACTAAAATAACAGCAATATCACCCTTATGTATTGTTCAGTGGATCTGTCCTATATTCATATATATTTGTTGTAATGCAGCTAAATCAACCCAATGAGTGCTCTTCATACATTGTTCCTAGACGATGATTATAATTTGCACAGTGTGTTCTGGATAAATCATTAAGTGCTGTTGTAATTGTGAAGTAGAATTCTCTCATTGGTTTGTTAAATGTAATTAAAAGAACCTGAAAAATGATGAGTAAGGAGAACTAAGTGTTAATGTGTGGTTAGTGATTGATTTAAGGAGAGTTTAATTTGTATTAATTTGTTTTTTGCACTCAAAAGGAAAAAAAATATTGTCAAAAGCATGGCTTTTAAGTTACATATTGCAAATAATACATGTTATTCTAACCCATTATCTAAAGTTTACTTAATTTTGGAGGCAATGGGTTTGCATACTTTTTAAGTAAAGACAACTTATTGTATTTTAGAATATAAGTCCTATTCTCCTGTCTCACAGTGTACTTGGTAACAAACTTTTGATCAGACAGACTTGAATAGAATGGCTTCTGGCAGCCAGACAACCTATTAAACAGTCAGCTCTCTGAATGAAGAGTAGGCTGCAGATCAGGAGACAGTTTCACTCATTATCTTTCCTAGTGAGGAGATTAATATCCTCAGCATATTTGCCTTTTCAATAGGAAAGGCCTCTCTAATCTCTACCATAATAAACCTCTCTCCAACTGTCTCACATACATAGGCACACAAAAGCATACACATATTCAAACACAGACACATGGATTGTTAATTTCATTCAGAGTATGATTATGCTGATCGGAGTAATTAAAAGTATTGTGGGTTCCTCTAGCTCTGCTGAGTGCAGGTGAATAGCACTGGGATTGTGTTTGCACTGGTCAGGGGAACACAAGGGCCCTGCAGGCTAATCGCAGGCACGAGAGCTGAATCCAACTATGTCATCATCAGCCAACAAAGGCCACTCAGAGAATTTAGAGATAAAGCACATCTTTAACATACTCCAAATACTCTGGTTGGCCTGAGACACCAATTTCCAATGCAAATGTGGTGAATGTTGTCAATACAAACTAAGTCAACTGGTTATTTTGGAAGTCAGTTTGTCAGACAAAGATACTGCTCGTTGTCTGACAGGGGACGTGTTTCATGGACAGCTTGTGGCTTCAAAACAAAATCAAGCCATCAGAGTTGAAGGCTTAACTTTGTATCCAAATGCCACTTGCACCACATCTTGAACGAGTGAAGCACAAGCTGTTTGACTTTAAAAAGAAATGACCTTAACAGCTCCCTCTCTGCACAGCCAATGCTCAGGTTGGGAGTGACTACATAATATCTACTGAATGTTGTGATCCATTTTTGCCTGTTTGAGTAATGCTCTCAGTGTGGCTTTCAATGAAATCTTATGCAGACATGTATATCAACATTAGCACGTCCTCATTATGATCATGGCAGCATGCTGACATTAACATTTAGCTCTACGTACTGTTGGTCATATGTATTTTAATTAATAAGGACGATCGGTCATTAAAGTGTTGGGGGAAAAATTAAATTTAAGCATTTATAATTCCATAACAACTGGGCAAACCCAATTTGCTGATGAAGATCATTTGATAAGACTGATTGCTTCAGAACAGCTAATAAATGGACATTGCCGTTTTTCCCATTCAGGAAGTCCATCCTTAAAGGATAACTTTCGCTTTTTACAACCTGGACTTTATTTGTAGCATTAAATACGACCATTTACTCACCCAGACAACTTTGGTGGCATTTGGAGTCGTTTTGAAGAAAATAGCCCCAGAGGAGCGGCGCGTATATCCGTATAATGCGAGTACTCGGGGCATCCATGCGCAGCATCTATATGACACATAAGCTGTGGCGAAACTCGTTCATATTCCAATATTTTGTTATTATATGCTGGTGCTATTCCCCTCTGAGCCGGCAGTCGGCTAGTTTAGCTGTAGTTTGGCACAGCTACGGTTCGTTATTGCGTATTCGTAGCCGACCGCCGCAGAGTCAGCCGTGTTGTGGCTGGTTGCTCGTAGCGCACGGTGTTCGGTAATGACATCATCCACGTCATAAGTAGTTGTCTAGAGACGCTGGATGTTGATAACATGCCACCACGGGCTCAGAGGGGAATAGCACCAGCATATCATAACAAAATATTGGAATATGAACGAGTTTCGCTGCAGATTATGCGTTTATAGAGGCTACGCATGGATGCCCCGAATACTCGCATTAAACGGATATACTCGCCGCTCCTCTGGGGCTAATTTCTTCAAAACGACTCCAAATGCCACCAAAGTTGTCTGGGTGAGTAAATGGTCGTATTTAATGCTACAAATAAGGTCCAGGTTGTAAAAAACGAAAGTTATCCTTTAACACTGTGTTGACAATAAAAACTGTTACCTTCCTGGCTTGCTATATGGTTGAAAGAAAACTTTGACCAGAAATGCTGGGCTCAGTTAACCTTAGTATTTGTCTTCAAATGTTTGTTTCAACCTGTGTTACTGACAGCATCATGATGCATAACTTGGGCATTCTTATTCTATAGACACCAACCTACATTTCAGTACATAATAATTCTCAGTTGTGATAACTAACACTGACAGACTCCTGGCCTTTGGGGATGCAGCAGACGTACAGCGAGGGACTCCTCTGTATAGAAAGGCAGAATGTAGCGGGCCCGTGAGAGGTATAGCAGGTTTTTGCCTAGCTCCTCAATCATATGCTTAATGAGGACTTGTACAGTGCTTCTCTATTTATAGCTGCTGGGTCTACAGGTCAGAGTGGGACAGCAGTGGGACATGATTTAAAACATATGAAAATTTGACCATGCCAAGACTGTGGTTCGCTAAACAAGAGAAAATCACTGAGAGTAAAAGATACAAATAGTAAGAGTTTTAGTGTTTCCACAGACAAAGATTTATCCCTACATAATTACTGTAAAATGTTGGTATTTTTCATCTTTGGTTTCATTCTCATGAATATGTTCTTTCTGGTAATGCCTGCTTTGCACTCACCATTTAATGTTTTGACTCATCAACTAAATAGATTTTTGTAAATATATGCTTCTAAATATGCTTATTCTGCATTTGATGCCAGAGACTCGTTTCAAACAACTTGAGAAAGGAGGAACAAAAAGGTGGGAATTTGAAAGGTCTAGTCGTGTACAAGCAAGGGGTGAAGTTCACCACTTTGTGAAACACGTAATTGTATAAAAGAGCTTACTGCATGGACTCTAAACACTTCTTAAAACCGTTGTCAGAAAACACAATTCGTTAGAAATTACAGCATTTTGCTTTCATTTATGTTTTACACACAGCAACATTTTTGGAACCTGGGTTGTACAGAGAAGACTATCACTGGATTACTTTGAAACTGAAGAAAACTTTAAATGTCTGACGATTCTCGTAAAAATGCATGTGTCTGTATGCTCAGATTTGACTGATCTATGACTAGTAAGTGTTTTATAGTACCTTTATTACCTCCATGACCTGTATGTTGATAAGCAATAAGTTGGGGCTGGGCATTTTCAGGAGGAAAAAGAGGGGGGAAGAGGAGAAAGATAAAAAAAAAAGAGAGTTGGAAGATAAATTAGAAATACAGGGGAACTCTCTGGGCCAAAATTATCTTGAAAACTTAGTTATTTGTCTGTAATTCACACAGCAAAATGCCTGAGTAGGTATAAGATGGTCATTCTGCATCATCTGGGTCTTGAACTCACACCTTTTGCCACAAGTGGCATATTGTGGTCATGTTGATCACCTATGGGCCATTGCACCAGCTGTACACAAGTTCTCTCTTAAGTTAGGGTGCAAAGTCCACACTAAACTATACACTGAAACTAGTTGGTTTGACACTAAAGTTGCACCAAAGAGACAAGGTTCAATTTAACTACGCTGCCGTTTCGTCCAAATGAACCAAAAGATTGTTGCAGAAAATTACGTTTTCATCATGCACTGTTCATTACGTACTGACTCTTGTGCCCAGTCATCTCTGAACACGTTGCTTTGCAATAGCAAAGAGGCTAATGGCTAAAAAGCTAACATTAATCACCAGAACAAAAAGGTACATAGGACAAAGCATTATGTCATAACTATACAAACCTAATGTTCAGCTAGTGCGCAAATAATAACTGACATTGAATGGTGAAACCATGACAACATAGTGAAGGGGTTATCAAAGTTATTCCTACTTTAGTTATTCATACCTCAAAGGTAATAAGTAATTGCATAGTATATCTGCTTTTATTCAGAGTCAAGGTCAGATACAACCACATTCATCTGTGGACATCACTGTGAATGATCTCCAGTTACACTGTATATCAGACATCCCGAGCAACTTATTGATCAATAATAAATATATTTCAAAATACAAAATGTTACACATCATTGTAATGTAGACTATTCATAACACAAGGTATGGCACGGGTCCTCAACTACATTTGTCCAAGGGCCAGAATGTTTCTGTGGGGGGGCCACAGCAGAACAGACCTCAAAAGCCACAGTTCAACTACCAATGAATGAGTCCTTATCTCAACTAAAACTCAGTACATGTGGCAGACGGGAGAAGTCCTGGAATAGGGTAATATATATATATATATATATATATAATATAACCCTATTGTTGGGCGGACTAAACTATACTGTTATAATAAACTCATCATGATACAGTGATACACAGATACACAGAGAAAGGTATCTAACCCTATATCTTTGCTTGCCAACACCGCAGCATTAGTATCCAATGTCAAATGTATTCAAATTACAAGCTTTTCATAGAGACATTTCACAATTGCGTTCATGCAGAATGCATTGCTGAAGCAAAACAGCCTGTACAATTCACTCCTCCTCATCCTCCAAGTTATCCCACTTTTTCAAAACAATGTGCCATGCCATCCGTTATTTTACTGAGGACTTCATATCTACTAAGGGGTAGATGTAACATTTAAGTTGTAACTCTTGCCAGCGTTGGCACTACTTCAGTGAGGTTCAGTTTAGTAAAAACATTATGTTTAGACAGAAGCAAACCAGATAACCAAGGTGCAACCCAGGGCAGGGTTGTATGTGAAGGCAGATTTCAAGAGTCAGTTAAGTTGTCAGTTGTCAAGACAAAATTCTGAGAAATTGCGTACTTTATCTAGACAACATATAGATGTCTGGAATTTCTTTACAAAGATACATAAAAATAAAGAGTCATTGCTCCATAAGTGAGAAACTGATGTTTTAAGATGCTCTATTTCCTACTGACTGCAATCGATTACATGAGGATTCAATTCAAAATGCTGTCAAAGATTCTGTTTTTGAGATATTATTCTGAAATTACACACTGACATGACACCAAAATTGATACATTTTTTCATGAACATTGGAGATTCATTTAGCAAACTTTGCAGTATCCGATTATATTACTACTCAAACATTTTGATGCACTGTTACCTCAATTCTTCATTTTTCAAAAATCTGCCTTAACTAGAGAGACTGAAGCAGTCAGTGCAGTGAGTTTGGTCTCAATTGAGCAAAAAAGAAAAAAAAAGTTAGTCTTAGAGTTTTGGAGAAAAAAAAAAGAACATAATTCCTGTCAGGATCTGAACAGACTAAAAAACCCAAATGACTGAAACTATACATGGCAGATTAATCAAAAATAAAATAATCTAAATACTTCAATAAAATAGTTCATTTTAAATACATTTTTGTTTGTCTCCAACTCCAACTGTAGATAAATACTGAAATTAGCCCTCCTAATCAGCTATTGTAGCTAACCGCATAATGATCTACTTGTGGGGCAAATTCACAGCTAACCTAACTGTCTGCCTAATCTGTGCAAGCAGTAGCAAACAAGGCAAGTAAGCAGGTTTTTGGGTTGGAAAATACCATTACCTTTCAAAACTCAGTTTATATGTCTGCATGGGCTGCGTACTGGAGCATGAAATCCAATCCCTCAAAACTACGAGAAATTTCAACAATGGATGACAGCGCTAAGCCTGTAACTGAGCCTCATGTCAATTGTGATTATCAATACTCTGTATATCAATGAGTCTAATCGAGGAACGGGAGACTAGAGAAGAAAAACATTAAAGGAGAGGACATGATAGCACAAGAGGAAGGAAGGAAGTGAGGAGAAAGTGAAGAACTAAAGGAAGAGGAAGACAGAAGTAAAGACAACAGCATGTCTACAGAATCTTATACAATGGTCACAATCGTCCTCAGGGATGGGCCCCTTTCTTCCACACTGTCTCTCCAAGCCATGTGAGGATGTGAGGATCCCAGAATACACATGGAGGGTGCTAAAATAGGCTTTGGGCTCGGTGATGAATTAGGAAGGGCATATTTGGGGAGCAAGAGAGCAACACTGAGAGAGAGAGAGAGAGAGAAAGAGAGAGACAGACAGACAGAGAGGGGCAGAGAGAGAGAGGGGGAGAGAGAGGCAGAGAGAGAGAGAGAGGGAGAGAGAGACAGAGACAGAGGGGGAGAGAGAGAGGCAGAGAGAGAGACAAAGACAGAGAGGGGGAGAGAGAAAGGCAGAGAGAGAGGGGGGGAGAGAGAGGCAGAGAGAGAGACAGAGACAGAGAGGGGGAGAGAGAAAGGCAGAGAGAGAGAGGGGGAGAGAGAGAGGGAGAGAGACTGAAGAGACAGAGAGGGAGAGAGAGAGGCAGAGAGAGAGGGGGGAGAGAGACTGAAGAGAGAGAGGGAGAGAGAGAGGCAGAGAGAGAGGGGGAGAGAGAGACAGAGAGAGAGACAGAGACAGAGGGAGACGTCCACAAAATGAGAGATAGAAAATAGCTCCTAATGTTTAATCACAGCTAAATCTAATACAGTACAGAGCCCACAGACAAACTCAGCGACCCTTGCTTAGATTTGCTTATCTGTCCTAACCGAACTGTGGCTGTGTCTGGGTGTGTGTGTGTATGTGTGTGTGTCTGTCTCCTGATTGTCACCAACCACACACCCACACACACACACACACACACACACACACACACACACACACACACACACACACACCTAAAAAAATCTTCAAATTCTTCTGTTGAGGTTAATTTGACGATTTGCTGCTTTTCTGAAAATGTTTGGGTTTTGGACTATTGGTTGGACAAAACTAGCAATCTGAAGAAGGGCTCGACTGATATGTTTGTTTTTAGGGTTGATATTGATTATTAAGAAACAAACAGAGCAATACCCAATATTAGGAACCAATATATATTTGCAATGGAAATCAAACTAGTAGTAACACAAAACTTGTCTTAAATGACTTTAAGCATATGTTTCATTAAATGATGTAAAGAAGAACTTTTCAACATTATCTTTAAAAAAGTGAGTTCCCAGCAGCATTTTGTCCAAAGTTAACAAAAATTCTACATTTGAGTTGCTAAAGAGCCAACTATTGCTTTGCAGAAGCTGGTGAAGACCTCAACAAAACTTACAGAAGAGTGAATATTGGATTTCTGTTCATCAGCTGTACACAAGCACAACTCAAGATAAATGCTTGCTACTTGCTAAATAGCTAACTGCTTTCTAACATGGGTGCTACAACAGTTTTCTATGGTGATAATGTGATAATGTTGTGTTTACAGCTAGTTCCACTGGTCCCACGTGGACCAAAAATGTATGCTGCTTTAATATTCATATGGTATGTAACTACTGTAGAGTTGTGATATTTACAACACGGAGCAGTCATAGTCCTCTTAAGACAGAGCAAATGAACATCTGATTACAGTGGTAGCATAACTGATTTGGTGATAAATATGGTTCAAACAAGCTATTAAAAATAATTTCTTCACATTGACGCAGAATCCCAGAAAGGCTAAACACACCAAAAAACACTATCAAGAGAAGAAGGATGAGCTAGACGAGCTAGCTTTGATCACCAACAGCTCTCACAGACAAAAGCTACATCACAACCACCTGTCACTTCATCAGTGCTGACTAGGAGATGCAGTCCAGTGTGCTCCTCAGCTCACAGTTAACTGATTAGTTATTGGTTAAAGGGTGCTGGGCTACAGAGAGCAAAATTAACCAAAACTGACACCCCTATTCAAACTAGACTTATAATGATGGGGATGCTTTTCTATCTGTCTTCAGGGAAGAACATCAACAGTGAAAATTAATCTTACCATGCCTAAACTTGTTATTTATGCTCCCAATAATCAGAATCAGAATACTTCATTGATCACTGAGGGGAAATTGGGTACAACTTAATATCAAAGTGACAGTCAATAATTTCTAAATCTATATGGTAAGGCAAAACACCTGGAATCAGCTGAGTCACTCTTTCATGGCCTAAACAAATAGGTGGCCTTGCTATAACTTCAAATTGTACTATTGGCATTTCAGTCAAGGGTTTGCGGGCTTTGGATGATGAGGACTTGAATGTCCCCTGGCATTCTGCCTTGTTAAACCTCATGTACTACAGGACATCCCCTTTTCAGGTTGGGGTTGTACCAAAACAATAGGGCTGCAACTGATGGCTATTTTGATAATTAATTATATGTTGATTATTAATTTGACCAATCAATAACTAAATGGATAAATAGAAAAAGCTTAGTTTTATTATATCCAGCATTTCAAAAAACAAAACTCCTGTGGAACTCCCCTCTTAATGCTCACACTATGCACACCTGGGTAGAACTTCACTCATGACACGTCTTGAGAATCTACAAGCAGTTAATAAAACATATATCAAGCCATTAACTGACATTTTGTCACAAGAACAAGAGCTAGAAGCACTGGGTCACACATTCATTTGGACTGGACCACACATACAGCTTGAATAGGACTGCAACTACTGATTATTTTAATTATCGACTAATCTGCTGATTATTTCCACAATTAATAGATTCAATGTTTAGTCTATGAAGCTTTTCCCAAAGCTCAAAATGAAGACTCTGCATTATGTCATCCTTACATTTACGAAGCTGGAACCAGCAAATGTTTGACATTTTTGCTTAAAAATGATTGATTCTCAAAATAGTTGAATAAATTAATTAAGTTACTTTTCTTTTGTTCGTCTGACTAATAGCTGCAGCACTAAACTTGAAGTTTACATCCAATAATCTAGCACAGCAGCTAATGCATTTTAGAGGCTATGCAACATCTGTCTAGGCCACAGCCGTGTCCCAGTCTTTCCCCTCGGTTTCCTTATGTTTTCCCTTCTCTGTGTCTCCTGTCTGTCTCTCTTTCTCCCCCTCTGCCTCACTTCCACCTTGCCAGATCATAGACTCTGCTACCAGTTATAGTTGCTACGCTTCGAGCCTGCTATTAAGCAGTTTTACTATTCTGCATCCAGTGACTGTCTCCTCTCCCTGCAGTTCTGTCCACTCTGCTCCGGCCCGTCTCCCCGTCCCTTCATCTCATCTCTACTCCAGCTCAGCCCAGCAACTCTCCGGATTCTGCTCTGGACCTTTCTGGCTCATGTTCCCATCCTATTTACCTGCATTAAATTACCTTAAATCAGTCATATATCTCTGTGTCTGCACTTGGGTTCACCAGTAGTCCCTTAGCATACCACAAAGCAATACAGAATGAAACTGCCTCAAAGATATAACCTGTAACCCTCAGCCACACATGCACGCACAGGCATATGTTAACATTTGGAAATTTGTGAATCAAGGTATATATGACTCATTGAAATTCAGTGTTCACCTCCCCTGGATTTGTGCCTTGTAAATGACCCCACCTTTATCCAGTGCTTTTACTGCAACCAAAAAGACAATTCTGCAACTTTAATAACTGCAATTTAGATAATCCCTGATTCACTACGGAAACGCTTTTGTTCATATTGCTTCATATTGCAAAACTAGAGCAGACCACACTTGCAGGAATGAATGAATTATGGCGGAACAACCAGAAGGAGAGGCTCGAAAACTCCGACCTAAACTTTCCAAAGTTTGAACATTTCACAGAAAATAATCCAGCGAAACACGTAAAATGTAAATTCTGTGAAGCTCAACTATCATTTCATGGCAGCACGACGGCAATGCACGAACGCCTTAAACGCAGACACCCCGGAGCCACGGTGATGCCGAGTAGATGTTTTTTTTAATTAAATTACATTATCACGCCCTGGCTCGTAGGCCATGACAAAAATGGTGAGACAGGTTTGTAGTAGAGGTTAGCAAATTTATTTAAATCATAAAGCAACTAGACAATGCTAACTGGTTAATTAACCGTCCGCCTATGATGCACGTACATAATAGGTTTTTTTGTCGTACGTCTATCAGTCGGAAGCTTGCTGAGGGAACGCTAGTTCACTTACATTAATGCGTATTTTACGGCAGAAATCAATGAATCACAGGCGAAGCTGCTTTGACATACTTTATTTCAGCCCCTGTCGATACTAGCGTTTATACTGAATTGTAAACATCTTTCACTTATCAACTGTGTGATGTGGAGCATATTAATTCTATATTTAAGATGTAAAAAGTCAGTGATAATTTGTTTCAGGTATTATAACTGCCAACTGTTAAAATGGATGTTTTGTTTTATTTTTTTTTACTTTTATGGACTTAATTGTTTTAAGTAAAAGCAACTCCTTAGTTGGTTTAAACATTATTGCCTCTTCAACCAGCAAGGCTGGTTAACTGCAGCTTTTTTACAAATATTTTTTGTTTGCTGCCACTTGCACTTAAGTTTGTATTATTTAATTTTATTTTTTGTTGTGATCACAGTGACATTATATGTTCAAAAATATATCAGCTGATATATCAGCTGTTACAGATACATGTTTTATGTGTCATTATTTTAATATATTTGTTTAAAAGTGTATGCTGTTAGAGTACAACAGGGTAATTTCACAGGTGTGAAGGTTTATTAAGCAAGTTAGGTTAAACAGAAGCCCAAAATAGGTGTTTGTAAACAAAGAAGATAATTGTGACTAATCGTAACTAATCGAAAAAATAATCACTAGATTAGTCGACAACAAAAATAATCATTAGTTGCAGCCCTACATTTATCAACAGCTGTTTTTCCATAATGATATTCTCTCACTATTCATTTAAGAAAACATACATAATTTAAGTGATTCTTTTATTCCAACTGTGGCATAACAGCTTGAGTGCTCGTACCAAGTCTCCTCAGGCAGGAAACACATCACATGATGTTTGGTATCAATAGTGAAATTTGCATCAGAGTAACGAAGTGTGTTGATTTTTCTGGTATTTTATTTGCTGGATTAGCTAAAAAACTAAATCAAAACTGGGTCTTTGAGACAGATACGAAAAATCAAAATACAAATTAGGCCTACATATGCTGTTATAGAGGAATTTAACCCCATTACCCACTCATACCAGCAACAACCCCCCATACCCCATATCCACTACTAGTCCGAAACACAAAGATATTCAATTTCCAATGATAGAAAACAGAGAGAAGATGCAAAAGAGAATAACTTAAACCAGCAAATAAATGGTATTTATGATTCAAAAATGACTGAAATGAGTAATACAGGCAGCTTCTCTCATTAACATTTATTCACTCAGAAACAGCTAACATTCCTCAGTACAACATGACTTCCTCTGACTGTCAGCTGCTGTGTCTGATGTGTATCTAACACGAGATTCATCTCGCCTTCAGAAGATTCTCATCAGTGTGTTTCATGTTTAAAAGTGTTTTGTCATTTTTGTGACACTCTAATAATCTTTGACTCAAATGGTAATCGTTACATGGGTGTTAAAATTTTATTTAAGGAAACTTTATTTTACCTTTATAACAGTAACAATGAATATAATAACTTGTTCACATTATTTTAAAAAATCAGACTTTATTTTCGATAAAGTCAAACATTTAGATTTGTTTGTTGTTTTAATAAACTCAGTAGTACTTTTCAAAACACTGACTCCCAATTGTTGACTGGATGCCATTTTGAATGAAATGAAATGATTAATTTTTGATTTTGCTCCGTTGGTCTTGCCCCAATAATTTTGTACTTATCAAAGGCCAAAGTGGCCTGCTCAAAAAATGACTTAATTCCAGGCGTGCTGATTGATCAAAACAGTTGCAGATTGGCTACAATCACTTCAGCTGTACAAGACTTTGTAAAACTGCAGCAATTTTACATCTTCATTTATTTACATTTGGGCACCAGCGTGCAGACAGATTCCTAAACACAATGCAATGAGTTCATATCTGAGCGAGCCCTGACTGCTCGACTTGGCCATCAGCTCTTCTCATGTTTAACTTGCAATGATCTAGGGCTTATTGGAAATAGTGTTGGGCTACTAAAAACAGAAACACTGAAAAAACAATGAGACATCACTTTCTAAAAAGTAAATGTGATTATGGGCCAACAAGGCAAAGCTAGGATTACAGGCCTTTGACTGCTTTTGAGGCTACAGCCACATACCTGAATGAACACTGACACTATGCATACAACAACAATCCCTGAGTTGCAGCTAAACCCAGAGAGTAGCAAAGGGGACCTACACTGAAAAGCTGAAAACAGCATAACAACAGCCTGTATCAGCATGGAGAGACCAGCAATGCATCACAAGCTACAGGAAACCATCCCCCAACAGTGGAGGACCATCAATTGGTCGATGGCTTGTGGCATGTTCTTTAGTGCAGGTTTGGTAAGTCATGATTTACACCAACCGCTTGCTCCAACTCTATCATCACACTGTAGTGCCTGCCACCCCTCCCCCACTGCCCCCTACCTGCATTCTGGATCTGCAAAAAGCATGTGTGTCAGCTCTTTCAGAGACAGACCATCGGGGAGGCACCAAGCCTAGATGGGACGTCACCCTGCATCTGAAAGCCTGTGCTGACCAACTGGCCCTCATCTTCATACAGATCTTCAACAGATCACTGGAGTCCCCTCCTGCTTCAAATACTCAACTATCATCCTGGTCCCCATGAAACACTCTATCTCAGGATTGAATCGAAATTCGATCGAAATTATTTGAGAGGCTGGTGTTGACCCACCTGTAGGACACTGCAGGCCCCCTGAAGTTTGCCTACTGAGCAAACAAGTTTGCAGATGATGCTGTCAGCATGGGGCTGCACCATGTCCTCCAACACCTCTAGTCCCTACTGCCCATACCACACTCAACAGCAGTCTGTTTGGTGTGCAAACCTTCAGGTTTTTGGGGTCCACAGTCTCCCAGGATCTAAAATCGCCATTCAACATCATTCATTATCAAAAAGGCTCAGCAGAGGATGTATGGGCCAGCTCAAGAATTTATAATTGAGACTGTTTTGATTATCGAACTATTTTTTAACTTCAAATCCAATATGAACAATTTTCAGCTCCAAATGGACTAATCTTTCCTACTAGTAGCACTGGTGCTGCGTAGTAAAAAAATTTAACACGCACCAACACAAAAGTTAGGAGCAGCACTTATATCAACATGCAACACAACATATTATTATAATAGTCTCATGTGAATGGCTTTATCATCACTATCCTGCATTGCTATAAACCATGGGTCACTTCTCTCACCCCGTGTCCTAGGGCCATCTCAATCCATCTCCTTCTGCTTGGGGTGGATCAGGCCTCCTGGGTGCCTGGATGAGACGTGGCCAACCAATTACCAGTGTTGTGGCCGATCGTGAACGTCTATACCCATGTAGTGTGACATGCTAAACAACCTGTTGTATAACATCGGGGATGCCCCACAACACCCCAAAACACCCTGAGGAAAATATATATTTTTTTGTCTTGACACGACTAGTGACAATCTCCCACGACATGTTCCTGAGTGCTTACCAATTAGGTGTTCACTTCAGAGCGCAGTCAGGTAACCATGGCAAAGACAAGGAGGATACTGAGGTTGCTGCTGTCAGATGGGACAATGAAAGAGGTTTGTTTGAAAAACGTTTGTTGAGCTGTGCCAACAGTACCCCTGCCCATTTGACGTTTTCTTGAAGGAGTCTCGTCTGAGTCAAAAAAGGCAAATGTTGGTGAGAAATAGCAGAAGCACTTCATCAGCCAAGTGAGTAGCTGGCTATGCTGTCATAGCATTATCCCCAGTCCTAACTGGGGGAAATGTTTATCATTGCTAATTCCAGATCGAACGTTAAGTTAAGTCACTTGTTTGATGCAGCCAAGACAGCCAAGCCTGCTCCTTGTAGAAGTTGGGGTCATTACATAACATATTGTCTTGCCAGTCACCCAACCAAGGCATGGCAAGAGTTTATGGCACTGTGATTGTTAGATCTGACACAGTGACCATCATTAAAGACAAAAAAAATCATGTAGTCTGATCCAGGCATTACAAATGCCTATGTATTGAAGAAGTGGATCAATGATTTTAAAAAGAAAACAGGGGGCATATTTGCAAGTTGCAGTGGTGCTCCTAGTCGTAAAATTTCATCACACTTTCTCCAAAAATGGTCACAACACTCTGTAGCTCTGAAGTACAATGTATTTCATCGGAATTTGCAATGTTTAGTGAATGAACTAATGAACCACTACTCTACATCACTCACTCCTCTCATCATCACTACTACTCTCATCTGAACAGTCATGTGTGAGCTGACGGGGCATGGGGTAAGAGGTGTGACGCACAGCTCAGCACTTCCCATTCACTAGTCTCCAGCCACGATCAATGGGAGAGGGATGCTCTAGCAGTAATGGCTGGCAATACACAATATAGTTTGGCCATTTTGGATTTAAAGGTAAAAAATAGGTCAAATCACTGAAAAAACAGAAATTATGAATTTCTCAACCCAAAAAGTTCCACATCAATCAAACCAGCCAGGCCATTCAAAACATAATTTCCAACAGGCTAGATGGAAGACATTTGGATTTGGGGCTCTCACAAGGCTAGCCTGCACTGTCACAAATGGCTATAGAGCAATTTTTATCAGGTCTAAGTTTTATTTTTCAACATTCATAGATGAGAAATCCACTGAGACTAGCTGTAAGCGACTCAACTAGTACACCAAAACAACCAGACACAACGATTTCTTTCCACAAACCATCAGTCTGATGAACACTGTAACAACTGGAGTAACCACCAGGCAGAAGCACTCAACTGTGTGACTCAGCCACAGGAACTCAAGTAAAAAACAGTCTTCACTTGCCAAAAAACATTCTGTACACAGTTAATCAGCCAAACACACAGACTAAGGCCTTAACCACAACCTTAATTTCACAAAACAGCTCTGTACACACAAGAACGCAAAAACGATTCTGGCTAGTGGTGGTGTGCTCGGTTCGTGTACTATTAGAATAAAACAGACTGTTGGACATTTAGTCATCAAGTTAAAACAAAGGACAGTGCGAGCAACAGACAGTGGACTTCATGCTGCTTCATGTTGGAATGCTGTTTGGGAACCTTTCTGTGTGGGACGATCACATAGTAAAGCTGTTTACATGTTGCCTAAATTATCTCAGGTACACAATGACATTACCTTGACATCCATGCAAAACAACGATATACCTCCCATGACCTACATTTGCGCAGCCATTGTTCACTATAGGAGCCAAGTTCCAGCAATAACAACGGTTTGGAAAACGTCCTATCAGCGCAGATTAATCAACCAGACCAATTAATCGGTCAACCTTTATTCCAAACAGGGGTTTTTTCCCCAGGTTTTTTTGTTGCCACTGTCCCAACTTGTTTGAAACATATTGTTGGCATCAATATCAGAATAAGCATATATTGTAAAACATTACATTTATTGCCTTTGTACTGTTTTCACGTCACAAGGATTAGAAAATGATTACATTCTGTTTTATGTTTTACACAGCGTCCTTTGTTGAAATCAGAGTTGCACATGCATACACTGTACATAACCACTCACTTCATATCAATTCAATATTCATTACTTAGCACTATTTGCATTGAATACAATTTACGGTAACATCTGACATGTACATACATAAACCCATGGATTGTAAATTAGGTTTTCTGACTTCTGCTCCACATGTCACTGGCCTTTTAATGTCTCTTTCCCACACTGGGTAGCTTGCAACCAATTAGTTTGTATACGCAGATGTTGGAAGAATCACCAGACCAAAACAATGAGTTCAGGCTGCATGTGCACTGATTCATTGGTAACAACAGTGCTAACAATTCCTTCACATTAACAAACATTATTTCATTTTGTATTAAAACCAACAATCTCCTTATGTATATTCATATATTTGCATGTGGTCACTGCCTTTAATAGTATTACAGTACTGGCACGACTGAGCTGAACAACAAGACTGTACTCTTGTCCATCACTCAGTCAGAGAAGAGGACAGTATGATTCAAAGCATTCTGACCCAGCAGAAGACAGGCACCAGCAGGTGATCAGCTTGTTACAATAACACAAAGCCCTCTAAATCTAAATCTTCACTCTCTGTCACAAAGCCTACAAAAAGCAGCTCCTATAACAAAGTGCAGGGAGAGAGAGAAATGAGGCAGCTGTAATAAAATGCAAATGAGAGGGAAAGAAATCCATATATTGTAGTCCCTGATGAACACCAGCAGACCATTTGTACCTCATGTTCTGTTTCATTCATCACACACATACCCATACACACACACACCTCCTTCCTGTCATGTAGTTACTGTGCCCTCTTCAATGTACTGCATTAGATTGCACTGTAGTGGCTTTACAATTATTTTTATAGCCGTGTGATATAATATAAAAATAGAAAAAAAATATATATAAAAAATATAGATATATTGTGATTTAAATTTTAGGTCATATCATCCACCCCTAAACTAACTAACTCAAGTTTTTATATGGTTGTCATGGTTGGTTAAAATGTTGTAAAAGCTGCTGATCAATATTTTAAATTTACAATGGGGCAAATCACAATGCATAATGTCAAAGGTGTCACCTAGAATTATCACCTAATCTGCAGTCCACCTTTAACTGTAAGTAGCATTTTAATGTGTTTCAGCCTCACGGGACTCAGAATCAGAATCAACTTCGTTGGCCAAGGGTTGTCCACATACACGAAATTCATTCAACAAACTCATTACTATGCACAAAAGGAAAATAGAGCTCAACAAACAAAAAATAGTGCAAAAATCTAAAATAAACAATATGTGTTTATGTTGACTGTGGCAGAAAGTGGTGAACGTACATGTTAAAAACTGCATTATTGGATTATAATGGCAGCCAGTGGATGATTTGGTGTCAGAGGCTTAGTGACACCATATGACTGCAAAATGTTCATCAGGGTGACGGCTTATGGGAAGAAACTGATTTTGTGTCTGGCTGTTTTGCCGTTCAGTGATCTGTAGCGCCTACCAGATGGGAGAATTTGGAGCAGGATATGAGGTCTCTGCAGTGATGCTTCCAGCCCGTCAGAGTCCATCATCTGTTTTTGTCCTGCTTGGTGGCAGTCCACTGTCATCTCATAGGTTTGAGCATGTTCAGCTCCAGGTTGCTCTGACCACACTAAAGGACCAGCTGTTAGGTCTTGTCTGTATGCCCTCTATTCCCTGATGGACCAGGTGCTGGCTGTGATTTTCACTGTTTTAGTTTCATGTCTTTACACTTTAGGTTCATCTCACCCCTCTCACACACTGCATTTCCAACTGCAGTAAAAAAAAAAAAAAAAAAGATGAACATTTTGATGAATCCAGTTTACACTATCTGCCCAGCATCAAACAGCAGATAAACAAAGCTAGTGGCTACCTGCTGAACATAATGGAGAATCTAGAAAAAATAAAGAAAATACCCATTGCTTTTTGTTCTAGCCATGTGGGCATTTGAGAGTTTGGTGAGCACTTCACGCATTGTAGCTGGTGCTATGATCTCAACTGAGGCTGATGGCGCCCAATGAAACGTGACGGGTATCACTAAAGATTTTGCAGTTTATCCTGTGGGGAACATTATTGCCTCTACCAAATGGTGGTCCAATGTGGAACCACCAACATTGCACATCTGCAGAGCCTATCCATCACGATTTTTACAAGAGATGGGTTTTTTTTCACTAAAAAGGGTTTTATGGGAAAATTTACTGCATCTGCATCAGCCAGGACAGCTAATACTTCACTTCCATATCTGGATCTCTAGGTGTCTGCTCCTTTTATATTGTTCCTTCCTTGTATTGCAGCCATTCCTTGACTAAAACTAAATGACTAAAATTAACATGTGGAAAAAAGCATCAGTACTAAAACACAGGCATGGTAACAGCACTGGTATCTAAAATTGATATCCTCTATTGCACTATTCAGAAAGACACAAGTACAAATACATTTTTTCCATTTAGGTTAATCAGCATTAAATGATAAATGGACTGTTTTTATATAGCATTTTTCTAGTCTGATGACCACTCAAAGTGCTTCTACAACACAAGCCTACATTTAACCATTCACACAATGGCGGCTAGACCACCTGCGCAATACAAGCATTAACACACTCAATTTGGAGTTCACTATCTTTCATGTTGGCTGCTGAAGTAAGGGATCAAACCACGGATCTTCTGAGAGGTGTACGACTGCTCTGAGACAGCTCTACCTCCTGAGCCACAGCCAAAAGCATGCTTGGTCAAACAGATTACCATATTAAACTCAAAAACAATGACGCAGATATGGGATGATGCTGAGGCAAAACAGCTAAATAAATAAGTCAACAAACTGTTCAGCTTTACATTAGTAAATTCGGTGAACAGACCTATGAAGGCTGTGCACTGGATGATACAGGAGGGAGGAAGCACAGATGAAAAAGAGAGAGGGATAATAGAAAACTGCTGCATGGCTGGGACACTACGAAAAGTACAAGTGTTAAAGCTACAGGGGGATATACCCAAATGATAGCTGAGTGCCTCCAAAATGGAAGGAGAGAGGGACAAGATGAGAGCAAAGAGACCACGAGATGGAGGGGATGCTTGAGAGACTATGACACAGGAGGATGGGTGGATAGAAAAAGGAGAGAGAGGTTGTCTGTGACTGTCTCAGACTGGGGGAGTGCTGCTCTCTGTTCACACAGGCTGACCCAGATGCAGCTGAATTAGACACAGTCCTGTGTGTAGAGTTGTATGTCCATTAGAGCATGTGTGTTTGTGGATGATGCTACATGATAACCTAACATCATTAACATCATTAGCTGATTGATTTTGAGTCTGGTATGGAGCCTCAGTACTTCTGGTACTGACTGAAACATGAACTACAAGCTAGCACTGATTTGCTTGATGAGATTTGCTTTTCCTCTAAAAGACTTCATAATTTCTCTACAGCACTGAACAGCATTAAACCCGATGTTCAAACTCACAGGAATTTGTTATATAAGTCCGTAATTCAGCCATGTCTAACTGATTCCAAAAAGGGCCGTGTGGCTCCGGGTTTTCGTTCCAACCGAGGAGGAGCACACCAAACAAAACGAGTGTAATGAATGAAAACCTGCAGCCACACGGCCCTTTGTCGGTTTGACATGCCTGCTATAAGTGAAGATGTTTAACATTACTTATAGTTGTTGTTGACCAAAATAAAAGGAAGGGATTTGTTGAACATTATGTATCTATTCCTCAAAATAAGGTATTGACAAAATCAAACCAAAACACACGTACAGTATTGATAGTAGTATTATAAGATGCCCTGACATTAAAAACTAGTGTTTGCTAGCTGGCTGTCTGTACTGGCATTAAACACTGCTTTATACTGGATATTGGGCACCAACAGGGTATATTTGGTAAAAAATGTCATGAATTGTTCTGCAGCACAATACATGGAGAGGACCAATAATAAAGCAAAGAGAACAGGTACATTTGTGACTACATGACATGAGAATGTATCAGCCTACTTATTTTTTTTAAGTGATAACATCCTCTGACGTGAGCGTGGGACATTGCTGCCCTGGGCTGTGCTTCTCCTACAAACTTAAATACATACATTCATACATACATAGGTGACATACATACATAAATACATGCTTCATAACCAGTAATTATACATATTTTCTGTTTATTCATTTAATATTAATTTTTGCTGTTTATAAAGGCTTAAAATTCCTTGCAATGAATATTTCAGTCACCACTCACTATCAGCCATCTTCTTTGGCAACCAATGGAAGAAGATATTCCTCCTGTGTATCTCCACAGCTCTGCTGGCATTTTCTGAAGTTTAACAAGCCAATTAATGAATTTGTCAATCACACATTAAAGGCACCGCCCAGGGAGGAGCAGCAGTCTATGTGTGGGAAATGTCATAATCTGCCCAAAGGCAACAAGGAGATGAAAGAATTAAGGTAGAAGAGTTCCACAACTAATACGTAGAATACTGTAAAGTGAATATTAAAGTTCCTGTAATAGAGCTGCTTTAGATGTCTGATGACTGCTTGGTCATTTATTTTGCTCGGGTTTAGCTGATGGCGCTTTCACTTTCTTTTCCTATCAAATACTTTTACATGTACTGTTTCAACCTTCTGTGGTCAGTGTAAAACTACTTCAGGCCCTGAACTGCTGCTTAAAGGAAAATTCCACTTTATTGCAGCTGTAGTTTGGGCAATCATTTCTATCAGTTATGACAAAACTGATCAAAGTAGTTGCTAACGTAGTCTATTTGTTGTTGCACTAAATATTGCACATGGAATTCTAAATACCTGGAATATCCATCATTCACTTTGCATACATTATTATATTTATATTTCCCACTTTTGCTTGACTTCCTGAAGTGTTGGTAACATATTTTTATGGCAGTAATAATGTTCTAATGTAGAATTCACTTCACTTTGCTACAAAAGAGAATGTGTGATTTTAAGACTGGAAGTTTGAGCTTTGTAGTTTACAAGGATCAGAGTTAGACCTACTCGTGGCAACGTCACTGCGCTGTAACCAGATCAGTGGCAAGAAAAAAAAGAGTGGTCAGATGACCTGAGATGTTGTTAGCAAATTGAAAGTTCAGCTTAATTAATCAAAACCTTGGAGGGAAAGCTAAAGGTGAGCACACCTGAAACATCAAATAATCCCTCACTGCACAGGCAACTGTGTGTGCACATCTGCTAAATTCAGTAGTTCAAAACTGAAACTTTTTTTGCCTAATGTACCTTCAAAATACACTGGCTGACTTGGGGGTTTGTTTAAGAGTTTGTGTCTCTTGGCCCTTTGGCTTCTATTCGGCGCTGTGACCACAATCACAGATCTCAGCAATTAACTTGGTGAGTACATTGTTGTGATAAGTGATGACAAATGACACCCCAAAAAAGACCCAAATTGTTGTTTGAACTTTATTTGTTTGAACTTTTTAAGAAAAGGCCTTGTGCAGTTGATATTTAGGGTAGAGAGAATGACAAAAAGACAGAATGATCTCATAACAACTCCAATAAAATCAGAGTCTGTGCTGCCTGTCCCTTTAAGCTTGACCTCTCTCCATCCCCCCTCTTCTTTCTCCACTTGCTCTCTGACTCATGACAACCTTAACTACCATTTTCACTTCATCCACTTCTACACGGACAGGCTATGCCCTTCATCGTGCCTGTTTGCCCCAAGTCCACATCACTTTCTTCATCCTTCAGCATCTCCCTCCTCCACCTCTTTCCATGACTGCCACTGCTGTCCATCTCTATCATTTTTTGTCCATTTCGGCTCCGAGACCTCAGGCGTCATCAGCGCAAAGTGCTCCGTCTGTGCGTCTTTGCTCTCCCCTCCCATCCTCTGCTAGCGTGCAAAGAGAACGGGACCCACCCACGAGAGTTTTAAGTTATGTAATAACATCATCTGGAGACTAATGCTGTATATCAGATATACCAAGCTGCCATTAGTGGCTTCTCTATAGCATGACCATTTGTCTGACTGGTACACGCCTTTTAGGGATTGTCACAGATGGAGGATGGAGGGACTTTAGCTTGAGTACGAAGGCTCAATGATACTAAAACCTCCAGATGATAGCAACAGTAACATGTGTTTCTGTAATCCTCCTTTGTACAGTGCTTTTGTCCTGGACCTGGTTTTTACCTTGTGTTTTCAGGAGGTGAGATGTGGATGGATGAGTTAATGGGATGGTTGTTGAAATAAGGACAGATGGAGGACAAGGGAATATAAGGACAGTTGTGTGCACATCCACGTGTCGGTCCAAAGCATCATGAAGCGAAGCAAGGCATTGTGAAATATACATACACCCCAACACGTGTGTTTGTGTGTGTCCTTTGAAAGCCTCAGCGTGGCATGAGGGTTACTATCACTTGCCGTATTTCCATCAACATATTTTTATACTCACATGAGAAAAGGTTGATGGAAATGGCAAAATCTGACAGGGGAATTGCTGCCACAACTACTGCTTATCTAAATAAACAAACTCCTAATAATGACATGATAGTACTGGAGGGAAAAAACATTCATTCCCATTTTCTTTGCCATTTTTTCTTGAAATTCCGTTAAAATTTGAGATACTCTTGGATGGAAACCAAGCGATTGACATCAGAGGAGATCCTGGTTTCCCTTGTGAGAGTCCATGTCAAAATGCTGTTAATTAGCATCCAAATCCCATAATGTAATACTTAACATACCACTAGTTACTTCATTTGAAAGTAATAGTATAACAATATTACTGTTTGTGTAGAGTAAAGCTGATTAAACAAACAGAAGTGATTATACTACTTTCATGTCTCCAAAATAACTGCAGAAGTACAGTGTTATATTTGGCTATATATTACAGTGATATTATCAGCTGTAATATTAACAATATAGCCTCAGGATAACCTGGACACTAAAGAAATGTTAGTTTATCTTATTGCTGGTTTTGACGGGTATTTTGCAGATGCAGTTTTCCCATGTGCACATCTCACAGACACACTCTATACCAATGTCACTTTGTAACATTAGCATTTGTACAATAGTGTTCGTAATGTGTCTGTTCAGAATGTTGCTGTTGGTAATTGACAATTTTGTGCTGGTTTATAGTTGAACATTAGTGAGGTGGCTGCATTTTCAAACTCTGACATTTGGGATCCATACATTTCATACATCGATTTTTCTTACTAGGTTCGATTCCCCCACCGGACTGGCATTAGCCCACTGCTCCTGTGTGTTTCACTGCATGTTGCATGTGCATGTGTGTGTTTCAAAACAGTAATGGGTGAAATGCAGAGAAGAATTTCCCAGTTTAAAAGTGAATAAAATTAAAAAATTAAAAAGAAATCTACAAAATACCACAGAATATTAAAAAAGTTCAACAGTGAAAAGCAGCAAAAGACACAGCAATAAGGATGTATTGGAGCTAGTCCTGTTAAAACTTGGGCTGGGTAACAAACGTCTACCAAGTATCAAGTCACCAATCTTTGGAGCCTGAGAGCACATCAAGGTGAGAGAGACACCTGCAGAAAGCAAGAGACAGCGAGATTGCCTCACCCCTCCGGCTCGTCGAAATTTTGAGCAGACAACAGTCAATGCAATATCTGCAATATGAAATGCAAAATCTGTCCAGGGCAACGTGTCTAACCTGAGGAAACACCTCGTCAAACATAAAGCACATCTAGATACTGCACCCCCTCCTGAAGCAGCCACACCTGATGCCTGCATCCAGCGCCAAAGAAGTTGAACTGTTCATGGACAACAAGCCTTTAGTGAGGTATGAACAGCTTCATCGGCATCTTCAGGAAATTAATTAGCTGACTGGATTTTTCACTGTCTTCGTTGACATTAGCTTAGCATCTTTACTAGCATTAACACTAACACACACAAGGAAGACACAGATTACAAGAATGGGATGGGGAACTTCTAGGCCCCACTCTCTTTCAAGTAAGTAAACCTTCCACTGTTTCCTCCACTGCCTACGAGGACCAGCATGCCATTAAACCACCGACAAAGCAGCACAACAACCCTGTCATTGTCTGAGATCGAAGAAAGGCTGCCGGACTCATCGGACGAATTGAAACACATTTTAATCGCACCCAAATACTCAAGTAAGTAAATAATAATAATATTGAAATTGAAAGTTTGGACTTATTTTTTTCAACTGAAATCATACTTTTGTTAGAGAAAGTAAAGTATCAATAAAAAGGTCTGCCGCTACTGAATTTCAGGTACCAAACAGTCCGAAACACAAAGCTGTTCTATTTATGGTATGGTATGCATTATCTGAGATGCTGGAACCAGGGAATGTTTAGCACTTTTTTTCCAATTAAAGAACTGCCATAACTTAAATTATTACATCTGTAATTCAGAAAACCTAATTTTCACTATACTACAGTTTAGACAGGCTATTAGGGGCTATTTTAATTTTTATAACATCTTTCAGGGGCCATACTTATCATATACTAATTATCAGGCGCATATATAACACTAACCTCAATGACATGGCTGGAACTGCTTTTCTTTGGGCTAGGTGTTTGATATCAGATGGTAGTGATGATGATACTCGCAGCAGTTTTCCTAGTTTGGGTCAGCAGAACCGAGTCTTTGCAAGAGTCAGTTTTGAAGATAACTGCTCACAGTAGGCTGTCCCAAACAAAGAGATGCAAACTTCAGTGCATGGGAAAATCCTCAGGATGTACATATAGTTTATGGAAGTCCAGCAGATGAAGGAAGATGTACCTGGCTTTGAGCCAGCTCATTAATTTCATACCATAGGTTGTCAGGCATCAGCTGGTTCCACATTAAATGGCACAGCAAATATGTATAGGTCCTGTTGTTAACTTTTCATGTCCTGAACCTCACCACATGCCTGAAGCAGTTTTCACCCTCAGCAGCATATTCAGATGGCAAAGCAGGCTTTTGTTCTTGCACAGTAGGAAAATGCAGTGTTGCCTTTTTCCAGTTGCGCCCCCCACAGCTTTAATTTTACCTCAAATGATTTCGCATTTGAAAACAGAAAGCTGAGAATGTGGTCTGGACCTTGAATCTTGACATTCAGCTCTGGAACGTACTTGACAACGTCCACCATGAATGCCAAATCACACTGCCACTTGCTAACACAAAATTCCATGACAGGTTTTCCCTTCATCTCCATCAATTGCTTTACTTCTTCCGTCAGTTGATGAAACTGTGAGCATGTTTGCACGGATTAGCCATCACAGTTTACAATAGTAAACCAGATCTCCATATTCTGTCATTACATTATTAAGGTTCAGGCAATGTGCCCACGCTCTCTTGATACAGGACACAGTGGCAAACAACTAAATCACCTGCATCGAGACTGAGACAACTCATTTTTTTTTTGACCAAAGCAGTTAATGTTTTGTGGGTCAACCATGGGTGGGATTCCATCTATGGCCACTTCACTTCTCAAATTAAATGTAACCTTAAAAAGGTGGTATTTCATCAAGATCACTTTATTCTTTTATTTATTCTTCTCAAGACTTTTTATGTTGCATTTAAAATTTAGCAAAAAAAAAAAAAGAAAAGAAAAAGAAACCATTTTCACGAACCAGATCATGCAAAATAACCCATCAAATTCTGCACTCCTAGGCACAACTGGAAAGCCTTGAATGACTACATTGACACCACCAGTCACAGGACAACGATTCAGCAAAAAGTCTACTGAACGACAGGAGATGAAGCCAGTATCCAGGAGGGGAAGATGAGACATTGTTTGTTTGTACAGGTTGCAAAAATGTAAAATATTTCAATATCAATAGTATGTGGAGCACCCACTTTATTTTTCCAATGTTGGTAACACTTGTGGGTGCTTGTAGAAATGTTGTATATGTAGATTTCTTTTTCTTAAGTGTTTAGAAAATAAATAATTAAAGAAATAGAACTTAATTTTGTTGTCCTTTTTATGATTTATAGCATTATATCTCTGTTATTAAATAAGAACACATTTTGCAGATCTCTCTACTTCTAGCCATGATCGCGCTGTTTCCATAGAGGTACTGGACTTATATATTGCGGTGAAAATGAGCCCACAGTGAGTTAAAAATGCCCAGAAACTGCTTGGGGTTCAGAGGGTTAACTACTTCACGGGCAGGATCGTATACGACCTGGATGCCGGAGGTTCGACTGCCCAGGTTTACACACTAAACCTTCATCTTCACAAACATCTCACAAAAACAGGCAAGACATAAGGGCTCCTAACTTACAAAACTCATTGTTTTGTAAGTTAGGAACAACATTGTTTGTTGTTATGTGTAGGTCATTTGGTTGCAATCCACCTGTGCAAATACATAAAACTCAAAGCACAAACTCAAATGATCAAATTTCTTTTAACTATTAACATCTTAATACTTTCAGTCCTGCATTTTATTTAATTTCACTGCAGTTGTCTTGGGAGTACACACACACTTATGAAAACAGATGTACACCACGATGAGCACTATAACTGAGAGCACAGAAACTCATCACCAGTCTTGAGAAACCTCATGACTGTTTTCATGTGTAAAGTGCCACTGGTGGGAATGTCTTGGTTCCCAGTCACATATTTCAGAATCTGGCATTCTCATAAAGCCACTGCAATCAAGTCACTGTCTAATCCTCTGTGTGATCCCCAAAAACAGAAGATTCAGCACACTATCAGAAACAAATCAGTGAGTGCTTCAGCTGCCAATTTAGTGAACAATTACCACTATATGTAGAAAATCATACTGTGCTACAGGCAATCCCTCTGGTCAAAGACAGTTCATTTAAGATTTAAAAATCACAAAAACAACGATGGAAATATTCTGGTCCCCAGTATGTTTCTATACAGCTGCAACAGATTTGTTTACATCCTGATGAAATCACTGGACTGTCTGGTTTTGAAATTGGTAATATTCAGTAACATTAACTGACTTAATCATTAACAAGACCTACTTTGCAAACGGCTTGGATGTTTGGTGATAATACACTCAGTATCAATCTCCATAGCCAACCTCCAGCCTGCCAGGGCATTGTCTAAATCATCTTTCCAGTTAAAGAAGGCTGTCATTAAAATTGTCATTGTAATCAATGTTACCAGTCAGACTAGAAAATGACACCTCATATCCATCTTATCAGCTGTCCTCTGTTAACTGTAGCTATCAGGAGAAGGTAGAACAAGTAGATTTCTATTCAAGGGCCAATGTGTAAGATTTAGGAGGCTCTTTTGGCATAATACAGCAGAAATGTAATATAACATTGATAATTGTGGTTCATTCGTGTATAATCACCTGGAATTGCTGTGTTTTCGTGACTTCAGAATGAGCTCTTTACACCTACAGAAGGAGTGGACCCTCTTCCATCCTGTACAGCCTCATGTTTGTACAGTTTCCAAGAATGGACACTGGTACAACACTGACTCCAGAGAATGCCTTTTGCATACATTTGCGAAATACGTGGCCACCACAGGTTCTCGTACACCAATGGAAAGGGAGGGGTGATGTGAGGGGTATTCAGTTGGTTGCAATCTGCAACCTTACCACTACATGCTACTAAATCCTATTCACTGGACCTTTAAGTGATACAAGCAACACAGAACAGCATAGTCACTGATATACCATCCATTTCCAGGATTGTTATTAATAGAAACTGAGCTACAAGAACTCATTTTGTTGATTTGTTTTTTACAGCACTGATACACAAAGAGCTGCATCCCAACAAAAACTCTGATCTAATATAGCTGCGCTAATCCTAATGGGAAGTATATCGTTTCATGTCTTTGTCAGTCTGTGCAGTGGCAAGTTGCAAAATATTTACTGTCATAACTGTAGGGATGTAGTGTCTTTGTTGTTCATTAATCAATACTGATCTTACTTAGATCAGTATTGATCCATGTTTTATATTATTTCTCATGCTAACATACAGGTACATCAGTGGCAACACTTTCTGACTTTACTATACTAACATTAATCACAGTAGGGCTCATTTGTAATTCATTTAAAGATAACAAAATAAATTCATAGATATAAATACAACCAAGATTGAATGTTTCTCTAACAGCCCGTTTGCCTCCAAACTGCCTGTTGTTCCTGCTTGCCACAAACTCTGTATGGATGCTATCTTCTGCACAGTCGAAACATGTAGTTTGGGTTGGTTTCCAGTGACAGACCAAGATGTTTAAACTGCCCCTCACCTGTTTTCTGGTCCACAGACTGGAGCCCTAGAACGAGCCCCAGCAGTATCACCGCAAAGCACATCTGGAAAGCAAACAGCTCCTTTCGTTTTCTCCGCCTGGCTTTGCTCCTCCGTCTGTTCAGCATAACTCCTCCTCTGACGGCCGTCTCCGGCATCCCTTCAACCACCACGCGGGCCATGGCGCTCCTCATTCAGCGAGCGTTCCGGCGGAACCCCCGGTGGTGGCAGAGGTACAAGAAACTGAAGCGGGCCGAGGAGAGAGACGGAGAGATGCGCTGCGTGCGTACTCAGGTTATTCGACGATAGAAGATATGACTGGCTTGTGGATGTATTTGTAAAGTCAACCAAAGTGTTAAAGCCGAAACGTCCGGTCTCACATTTCAAAGTAAAGGTTTTATATTAACGTTTGGGATTTTTTTTCTAACCAAAAAAAAAAAAAAAAAAAAAAAAAGAAGAAGATTAAGCATCATTTATCTCGAAGGGAATTGTTTCTGTCCAAGATATTATTTGTACATAGTCAAACAAAGATATGTTTAACAGTCAAGGCTGGATATTATAAACTGAAAGCTGCAGCTGATGATGTGTTTTGTGTGTGAGTCACATTAATTTGGATTAATTAATTTTCCCCTCACATTGTAATATTCTTATCTGGCAGACATTTGATGCAAAAACTGATACGTAAAATAATGTTTTTTTTTAATCGGCTAGAGGAATGGTAGTTTGAAGATAATTCTTGATATACTCAAGATAATGCGTTCATTTATTTTATTTTGAAGTTTGCATTTCCGGTTCCTTGCTAACAACTCTGAGCATCTAACGCAGATTAAAGAGCTTGGTAGTAAGTGCCTCCACCGTTTCTCGTTTCTTCCTCCTCCATGGTTGGAGTTGGGGGGCTTCCTCTCATAATGATCCGGGACAGGAGTGTGGTTTCTCGCCGTGGATGTTAACTTTGGACTTAGATGTGCTGGTTCGGAGATGTCACAGACAGAGGGAGGGGCGTGTGTGTGTGTGTGTCCGTGTATACTCATGTTGTGGGGAAACAAATATGTTTACGCAGTCACATTGTGAAGACAAAATGCAAGTACCCAAAATGTAAATCATGGAATTTTAAGGTGAAGACTTGGGTTAAGCTTAGGTAAGGGTTAGGGTTAGCCAAGTAGTGGGTGTGGGTATGGTTAGGGTAAATCTCCATGTAAGTCTATGTCATGTCCCCAAAAGTGGTGGAAACGTGTTTGTGTGTGTGTGTGTGTGAGAGAGAGAGAGAGAGAGAGAGAGAGAGATTAATGAAGCGCAACTATGAGTAGAAAAGTCTGTTGTTACAATGGCTCAGTAAAAGGGCCTTTGAAGAAGAGTGCCATTCGGACTATGACCATTAAAAACAATGAGATTCATCTTTTACCCTTGAAGCAGGCACATACCCTCAAAGGCACTCTGGCTGATTGGGGTCACACCCTTTGACCTCAGATCAGATGGATGCTTTTATTCTAGACGCAGAACAGTGAAAGGAAGTTAAAAGTGAAAGGGAAGGAGAAAGTCAATAGTTCGGCCCTTGAGACCGTCACTTGAAAACGATCAGATCAGATAAGGCTTTCTATTACTGTGGAGCACATCATCTGACTACATGTGTCATGTGTTAAGTTTTAGCAGAAATCGCTCCAGCTCTTTGTTCATTTCTTGCTCTCCCACAAGATGTCTAATGATGTCACTACTGGCAGGAAGACCCGTAATACCATGTAAGAGATGGAAGGCAGTGTGGCATTAGCGAATGAGCTCCTAGATTACACCCACAGCCCCTTGGCCCTTGTTTAGACACACATACACACACGCACACTTGTTTCAGGATGGATTGGGTATAATCCTCACCCTGAGCAATAGCATGTGATGCCTATAATTCAAGACAATGACAGTGACATACCAAGTGTCCTGGATTAAACAGCAGCTACATGTGGTTTATTATATCCACAAAAAAACAAGTTTTTTTTTTGTTTCAGCACACAATTATAATTATTTATTTATCTACTTGCACTATTTGTTTGTTTACAATCTACAGAACATTTGATTTGTATGTTGACATTGTATGTTGTTGGTCATTGTTACTTAATATATATATATATATATTATTATATACACCTATTTCTGAACTACTTGTATGTACATAATAGTTATATATTTATTTTTGACTGTGTGTCTATTTCTATTTTGCTGTAAATTGCATGTGCAAGTAAATTGACAACTTCATTCCTGCTATGTGTGCACATACCTGGCCAATAAATAAAGTTCTGATTCTATTTCATACATACACATATTTAAGATTACTAATTATCCCTCTCTGTAGATAAAGAGTTTGGTCTGTACCTATATATATAAAGTGTCCTGAGACAACTTTGGTTGTGATTGGCGCGATATAAATAAAATTGAATTGAATTAATAACTTGCCCCTTTCAGGGTTATCAGTATCTCTGATGTGTGAAATTCGAGAAAAAAAAACAAAAAAAACAATCATCAGATTTTCTTCAGTTACAAACTAATGCACGGATAGTTGTTTGTACAACCCTAAAAAATGCAATCATTTGCAACTGTTTTTACCAACAACAGTTTTACACAGTGCTCCCAAGGTCATGTAGTAATATTCTTGATACAATCAGAGAGTGATGAACCTTGCCCCATCTTTGCGTATGAACAACTGGCCTTTTAAGGATGCCCCTTTCACTGACAAAGACCATGCTGATAAGACGCAAGTTTATATGCTTTAATGTATATTACGGATGGACAAGAGCATAGATGATGAAAGAAAATGCATTGGGATGAGGGTCAAGGGATGAAGGAAGGGATGGATGTGGGTCCAGGGATGATGGGATGAAGGCATGAGGGGTGAGGGATAAAGGGACAAGGGGTGAGGGATGAAGGAAAAGAGGGATGGGCTTGAGGGATGAAGGGATGAAGAGGTGAAGGTATGAGGGATCGAGGGATGAGGGTATAGAGATGACAAAGTAGGGGAAGAAGAGTAAGGGATGAGAGGATGAAGGGATGGAGTGTGATGATGGACCAGTGTGAGCTGCCGCCATGGAGACAGGATGGAGCCAGGGGAGTTGAGGCTTAGAGTGGGGGAACCGTGTCTTCAGATGTTCTCAGATTTTCAGTTAAAGCCCCAAAGGAACTTCAAGAGAAGGGCATTACTGATGTCTGCCAGTAAGTGGTGGAGGCGGCTCCAGAGCAGAATGGATGTCCAGTGTCTTCTGGATCTGGATATGATTTTATGGCAGGTGGTGGTGAAGTCGCAGGACGCTTGGCCGTTTCTGAGACCATCAGACCATCAGAGGATCTTGGAGGATGCATGACTGGCTAGTATGTAGTCATCAGTAGGTTCATGTGGACTTAGGAATGAATCTAGTCAAAGACGGGGACAGGTTAAGGTGAATTGGACTGGTTAGTATAGCTGTATAAGGGGTGGTAAGTAAGAGTCAAAGGAATGGATGAGATGTTGAGACATGGCTGCATGTCGAGATGGTTGGTAGAAGAGGATAGTGGCTGTGCAGTATAGAAGGCCAAAGAATGCTGGTAGGAACATGGATTCTGAGACTTTACCTATGAGCGGAGACAGAAAATCTGAGTGGAGAGCATGTAGCAATGAGCCAGGATTGAGAACAATTAAAAGCCAATGGAAGGGGTTTCATCTGTGAACAGGTGGATGTCTTCCTTGCTTGGTGACATGGTTGTCATAAAAGGAAGAGATCAGTGGGGATAGAACTGGTGCCGTGGCTTTAGCTCTGTCTTGCATGCAGTGGAATAGTTGTAGTTGTTATTATTATTATTATTATTATTATAAGTAATTCTTAACAGGAATGGCCTTTTGTTCAAACATACCTAAAACAATCCATGCTTAAATTGTACATAAAAACAACCTCATATCACTTTGTAAATACTGTCATCCCCCTCTTTATATACTGTATATAGGGCAGGTGTAAGGATTTGCGTGTTGTTTGCATCTTGTTTTAATTTGTACACACTATTTAACAGAATATAATGTTAAACAATAGGTATACCTTACCTAAGCTTAACCCAAGTCTTCACCTTAAATAGCTTCTTTCCAAATGTGAGGGTAGAACATTCATAATCTCATGTCTGTGAATTAACTACAGAGCTGTAAGTGTTTTCTCAATCTCCTCCTGACTCCAGCTCTGTACTTAAAACACAAACATGACAGTAATATTCATCTTCTCATCTCACTCTCGAAAAGAACATGCTCTGTCCTTTAAAGGATGTCCGAGATAGCACAATGATGTTCAAAGACGGAAAAGGCTAAATTATCTGTAAATAAAAATCCAAACAAAATTATCTTAAACCCAAGCAGCTCGTTTGGATCTGACAGTCTTTGGTCTGGCAAACTAACTTGAGCTTGAAGCTATCTACATGACAACGACGACACAGGCAGATATATTTTGATTGAGACATCACTCTTAAATCATGCCATGAGAACTCGTTGGCCACTTGTCGAGAGTTACACTCTTTCAGTTAGACTCTTTCAGCTGAACTGCACTCAACCCAGCTGACTACACATCAAGAAGGTTGTTTTTGGAGCTGACATGTCGCCAATGTTCAGGGTTTGTGCTAGATCTTATGTGTTAGATCCAGTTGGCTTCAAATGTGTAAAAACTCTTGCCATAGTTGTTCACATAGCCAAGGACCACCTTTGAGTCAGTCCAATAATATTCTTGCAAGTTTTAACTTTCAAGCTCCTTTTGAAGACATTAACGCAGACTGAAGTCACAGCTGATGACAATTCTAGTCTTGGTATTGTTGTCAGCGTGGTAGGGGCTGTAGACTCTAGAAGGAGGAAAGAAGGTGGAAGGAGAGGGAAGGAGAAAAATGGTCCAATTAACCCAAACTCTTATCAAGTGTTATGAAGCTTGAATGCCATACCACCAAATAGTAATACTTTGTGGTATATTATGGTTACACAATGTAGGTTATAATCCCCATGAATTCAGGGTTACTAAACTCAGTTAGAGGTGTAATCTCACACCAGAATAGAAGGTGGCGCAGCTACCTGGTGTCTCTATGTCAGAGCACGTTTTCAGTGTCTCGTCTTTTTTTGGTCCCGACGTCGTCCTGAAAGGCTGCTCCTAACGAGCTTACATACATAGAGAGGGGTGAGGCCACCCACCTGAATATAAAAGGTGTGCACAGTGCAATCAGCGTGTTGAAACCTGTCACAGCGCTACGCAGTGACAGGGAGGGAGGCAATGTCTGGTTACACATGCATTTGTTACTTCCAGGCTGGATTATTGCAATTCCTTACTATCGGGCTGTCCCCCCACTCTCCAGTTAATCCAGAATGCTGCAGTACATGTTCTGACAAAAACGAGGAAAATACATCTCCGATGTATTGCTCCACACTGGCTCCCTGTAAAATCCAGAATAGAATTTAAAATCCTTCTCCTTACCTACAAAGTATTAAATGGTAAGGCACCATCTTATCTTATAGAGCGCATAGAACCCTGTTACCCCAGTAGAACATTGTGATCCCAGAATGCAGGCTTACTGGTGGTTCCTAAAGTCTCTAAAACCAGAATGGGAGCCAGAGCCTTAAGCTATCAGCTCCTCTCCTGTGGAACCATCGTCCAGCTATTGTCTGGGAGGCAAACACCCTCTCTACATTTACGAGCAGGCTTAAAACTTTCCTTTTTGATAAAGCTTACAATTCAGGCTGGCTCAGGCTTGTCTTGGACCAGCCCCTAGCTATGCTGCCATAGGATTAGGCTGCCGGGGGACTTCCAATGACACACAGAGCTTCTCTGTTTATCTCTCCCTCTCCCCCCTCCATCTGTATGTATTCCTGTCCTACCAAGGCACATTAATGGCTTTCTCCCCGGAGTCTTTGTGCTTTCTCGTCTCGCAGGTCCGAGTGGAGAGCTGCTGAACCCGGCCTATTGATTAGAGTTGGATCTCCTGCCGTGGCCCTGCCAGACATCCACTGCAACTTGCTAGCTGTGTGATCAGTTGAAAGACTGCACTCATGCATCTTTGCTTATTGCTCCTCTTAGATCCCTCCTCGCTCCTTGGAGCAGAAATAAGAGCTTTGGGACGGCTGACAAGACGGCAGACCAGATGTACTTTTGGTTACTGGTTACTTCTGGTTTGAGCGAGGATCAAGGAGTGAGGAAATGACAATTAAGAGAAATGAGATGCACCCATAGAGCTGCTAGCTGTTAGCATTCGGCCATATGACCTCCGAAGGGAGTTCTCGCACCTGCGATAACTGTGTACATCCCCCCCTCGGCCAATGCTGCGATTTCAACCACGCTTCCCTGTCTTCAGCTCTCCCCACCTTCACCCAGTATGTCACACCAGAGACAGTGAAACATTGGACTTACTTACGTAAGCACAAAGGATGTTTACAATTCTTCACCCCTCCCCTCAGTGGGCCAGTCTGACCACAACCTGGTTCGTCTGCTACCAGGCTGTTCATCTGCAGGGGAACAATGTCAGAGGGGTTTGGAGAGGCCTGAAAACAATCTCAGCCACCTCCAGAAGTTCTCTGGTGATACATCATTGGACATGTATCACAGGGGATCGAGCTGGAATACAGAGAAGTCGTCAACAACTTTGTCGACTGGTGTGGACTGAACCACTTGCACATCACCGCCAGCAAGACCAAGGAGATGGTGATACTGAGCATCCGGGGGTGGGGTTACAAAAACCTGGGTGTGCCCCTCAACAAAAAACTGGACTGAACCACCAACACAGATGCCCTGTACAGAAAGGGTCTGTTTAACTCCTGAAGTTAACAGACAACAGACTAGTCATCAGCCTCATCCAAGGTGGTGATGAGATGCCATACAGAAGGGAGGTCAAACAGCTGGTCCTCTGGTTCATGCTGAGTGCAAATAGCTAACCATTTAGTTAAGCATGTGTGTACTTAAATGTTAAGTTCACAGAAATTGCAGGTGAAGGTGGAGGTGAAGGTGGACAAAGTGCAGTGTGCAGTGGCTCATAGTCCTCACAGTCTCTCACTCCAGTGAGGGGCTGCTGGGGGTAATAATAGCTCTGACAGCCCTGGGGAAAAAGCTGTTCCTCAGTCTGTTGGTTGAGGTCTAGATATTCCTGTACCACTTTCCTGATGGAAGTTGTACAAACAGTCTGTGGCCCGGATGGCTGGGGTCCGTGACGATGGATCTTGTCCTCTTCCTGACCCGGCCTGCATATATAGAGTCTAGGTCAGGAAGGGGGCATCCCATGATGCCCTGTGCAGTTTTAACCACCCGTGCCAGTTGTTTCCTCTCCTGTGCCATGCAGCTGCCATACCACACTGTCACACTAAGGCAGAGGATACTTTCAGTTGTGGCCCTGTAGAAGTTGACGAGCAACCGAGAGGAGAGTCCAGCCCGTTTCAGTTTCCTGAGGAAGAAGAGCCTTTGTTGTGCCTTCTTCACCAGGTGGGAGGTGTTCATGGACCAGGAGAGATCAGATGTGATGTGGAGGCCCAGGCACATGATGACGCTCCACCGCTTCTTCGTCCATGAGGAGGGGGGCGTGATCTTTCTGGACCTCCTGAAGTCAACAATGACCTCCTTGGTCTTCCCTGTGTTCAGCACCAGGTTGTTTGCTGAACACCACTGGGTGAGCTGGTGTATCTCCTGTCTGTAGTGGGTCTCTCTGTTATCTGAAATGAGACCCACTACTGTAGTGTTGTCCGCAAACTTCACAATTGTGTTGGTGGGGTGGATGGCAGCACAGTTGTGAGTAAACAGAGTAAAGAGGGCTGGGCTGAGCACACAACCCTGTGGTGTGCCCGTGCTGAGGACCAGTGGGGATGATGTAGTGTTCCCTATTCTCACCACCTGAGGCCTGTTGGTGAGAAAGTCTCTGATCCAGTGGCACAGTGACGCAGGCAGACCCACTGCGTGTAGCTTCAGCACCAGCTTGTCTGGGATGACGGTGTTGAAAGCTGAGCTAAAGTCTACAAATAGCATCCTGACGTAGGTGTTGGGCTGCTGCAGGTGGGTCAGGGCTGTGTGTGGACCGATTCCCTCTGTAGGCAAACTGAAGGCTGTCTAGGTCCAGAGCAACAGGCCGGTAATCATTCAGGCAGGCGATGGATGTCTTCTTAGGTACCGGAATGATGGTGGAGGACTTGAGGCACTCAGGAACCATAGACAGCTGCAGGGACAGATTGAAGATGTCCAGGAACTCCTGGTAGCTGGTCAGTGCATGTTCTCAAAGTCTGGCCTGACACCTTATCCGGTCCTGCAGCTCTGCAGGTGTTGATCCTCCTCAGGGTGAATGTCACCTGGTACTGCTGCAGGACGAGGGGCTGGTGCTGCTCCTCCAGCCGGGGTAGGTGTATGGCTTCTCTGCTGCCTGATGTGTTGAAGCAGGCAAAGAAGCTGTTTAATGTGTCAGGCAGGGTGGGGTTGTGGCTTGTAGTCCATCATGGTTCTGATGCCTCACCACATGTTCTGGGGGTTGTTGTTATTTGAAGTCTTCAAAATCTTTAATTTTGTCTTCGTACCGGAGCTTGGCCTGCTTAATTCCTTTCTTCAGCTCTGCTCGAGCCCTGCTATAAGCCAGCCTGTCTCCAGCTCTGTAGGCAGTATCCCAGGCTTTCAGCAGGAACCGCACAGTGCTTTTCAGCCATGGTTTCTGGTTAAGACCATTGATGGTCTTAACAGGGAGGACAGCATCAGTGCAGAACTGAACATCAGACAATACAGATGATGTATATTCCTCTAGGTCTGCCTCTTCTCTGAACACAGTCC
The DNA here is from genome assembly GCF_017976325.1 of Chelmon rostratus. Taxonomy (NCBI): domain Eukaryota; kingdom Metazoa; phylum Chordata; class Actinopteri; order Chaetodontiformes; family Chaetodontidae; genus Chelmon; species Chelmon rostratus. The sequence goes on along the minus strand of NC_055668.1, from coordinate 979,340 downwards.
AGTCTGTCAGCTCACAGCAGTCCTGAAGTACAGAGGAGGCCTCCTCAGTCCATATCTGTACTGTCCTGGTGGTCAGCTTTGTTCTGCAGGCCAGAGGCTTGTAGGCAGGAATGAGTTTCACTGAGATGTGCAGCCTTGTCAGCAGCAGGGATGTTTCAGTAAACCTGATCCAAAGTGTTACTGTCTCTCGTAGGAAAGTTTATGTATTTTGAAATTTGGGAAACACCACTTTCAGTTCAACGTGATTAAAGTCCCCCACCACAATCAAAGCCGCCTCCGGGTTGTCGTTCATCTGCCCGGTGATAAGGCAGTACAGCTCCTCTAATGCTAACTTAGCGTTAGCCCGTGGTGGGATATAGGCGGCCACAATAACAACGGACGAGAGTTCTCCAACAAGTTTGAATGGTCGCCATTTCACCTCCAGGTATTCCAAATCAAGAGAGCAGAATGTGCTGATGGTGCGTGTGGCTGTACACCAGGCATTGTGTACATACAGCGCCAAGCCTCCGCCTCTGCTCTCACCTGAAGCTGCAGACCTGTCAGCCCAGAACAGAGAGCGCCCCGCTACCTCCACCGCTGGGTCCAGGATGTTGTCGTCCAGCCAGGTCTCTGTGACAACGGTAACAGAGCTGTCCATCCGGCGAGAGACCTAGCATTTGTGAGGAAGAGACTGGGGAGAGCCGGTCTGTGAGGGTTAGCTTGTAGCCTAGCACGCAAGTCGGCTCTTTTGCCCCGGTGGTGGGCTCTGGGTCCGTAGCAGCTCCGGTGGAATAAAGTTTAGTTTAGGGGGTGAGTGGAGTCAGAACTGTACTCCAAAGTTCAACAGTTCAGACCTACCATACTGTATCAGAGCTTCCAAAAGAGTGGTGAACGTGGAAATGAGTAAAAACTAACAACAACGTAAACACGGGAGCTACGAGCCGCAGCCATCTTGTAAATAGAGAGGGCCGAAGCCAAGGCCCCTGACCACTGTCCCCTATCAACAATATCACTTCTGCTTTGGAAACCTTCAGGTTTCTGGGATCCACCTTCTCCCAGGACCAAAGGTGGACTTCAAACATAACTTCAATCATCAAGAAGGCACAACAGAGGATGTATTTCCTGCAACAGCTCAAAAAGTTCCTACCTCAACATCTGCTGATCCAGTTCTACACAGGAATAATCAGTCTGTTCTATCAACATCCATCATCATCATCATCTGCCACCAAACAGAACAAGAGCAGACTATTTGGTAAAATACTGCATTTACATTGATTACAGTGATAATAATGCAATGATATAATATATAATATAATGACACTCACAGGGGGCATTTTTCTTTTCATTGAGTAATTTTACTTTTAATACTTTATGTACATTTTCCTGATTACATTCTCTTACTTGAGTAAGATTTTCAATGCAGGACTTGTACTTGACACAGAGTTTTTTATGCTTATGGTATTAGTACCTTAATTTATGGATCTGAATACTTCCTCCACCACTGGCCATATGTGTACACATTGTGTTGGGATCTTCATAAGTGATTTCAGTTTCAGCATAACAACATCCAAATCAGCTTAATTCACTAATACAGAGAACAACTTTTTTTAATGGTGGATATGACAAACTTTCACAAGGTCCATGTGCAGTTTGCCTATAGTTCTTCCTCTGAATTTGAGTTTTGAACGACATATCTTGTCAGTGTTATGTGATTAAGAGATTAAAAAAATACCACTGGTCTCAATTGCATCTGTTGCAACTGACAATGCTTAAACTTCTTAATGTTACATGATTTCTGGCAATTCACAAACAAACAAAAACTGCCTACTGGATTGGAAATATTTTTAAGCCAAAAATGTGTGTGTGTGCATGTGTGTGTGTGTATATATATATATATATATATATATATATATATATACAAATGAGAATTGGCCAAGAAGTGTAGATTTTTCACTCTCCTCCCTCTGTTTCAAACATATACACACTATACCTATCCTCCCTCTATGCACACTCTACACACTTACATACACATGGACACACACTGCCTTTGTAGTGTGATGTTATACCTACCTTTGATGTGTTGTTGGTCCAGGCATTGTACTGTAAATCGTTCCAGGATTCCTTGTTTATCCCTTTCTGCATGGACCATTGAAGTTGCTCCTCGCCTCTTTTGATCATCAGGGATTTGTTTGTGATAGTTAAAAGGATTTTTTTAAATAGAAGATTTTGTGTGCTTGAAATTCATTACATGAGACACAGAAGACTGTCCCATCCTCACTGACAGGGACACTCTTGGTTCAGTCTGTTTTCTGTAGTCCATAGACCACAAAATTATTTATGATAAGTTGAAACATAAAAGAAAAATGTACAACACATCATCTACAAAACATCTGCTCTATCAATAGAAAGCTGGTCTAAGCAACAATGTCTTTTAGTTTAATTCCTAGTTGTACCGAAGAGTAAAGCATAAGGAGTGAAATGTCTGATGTGCTATTTCCCCCAGGTAGTTCAGGTCATTACATTAAGAATTCTAGTCTTCAGAATGACTAAATTCAAGAAGGTTATAGATGAAACCTGTTTATTACAGTGGTTGCCAAAGTGGGGTCTTAAAAGATTCAAATAACAGGATATAAACTATAAACAGGACTACAGTGTATTTGAAATACTATATAGATGACAATTATTGTAGATACTATGATGATTGATGACAATTTCTGGTGCTCCGACAAGACTTTATGTAACATGCTATATATATATATATTTATTGTAGGTGAAATGAAATGGTGGGGTGGTGGTCCCTCTATTTAAGAAGGGGGACCGGAGGGTGTGCACCAACTATAGGGGGATTACACTCCTCAGCATCCCTGGTAAAGTCTATTCCAGGGTACTGGAGAGGAGAATTCGACCGACAGTTGAACCTCGGATTCAGGAGGAACAATGCGGTTTTTGTCCTGGTCGTGGAACACTGGACCAGCTCTCCACCCTCCGCAGGGTGCTCGAGGGTTCATGGGAGTTTGCCCAACCAGTCCACATGTGTTTTTTGGATTTGGAGAGGGCATTTGACCGTGTCCCTCGTGGCATTCTGGGGGAGGTGCTTCGGGAGTATGGAGTCTGGGGCCCTTTACTACGGGCTGTCCGGTCTCTGTATGACCGGAGCAGGAGCTTGGTTCGCATTGCCGGCAGTAAGTCAGACCTGTTCCCAGTGCATGTTGGACTCCGGCAGGGCTGCCCTTTGTCACCGGTTCTGTTCATTATTTTCAACGACAGAATTTCTAAGCGCAACCAAGGGCCGGAGGGAGTTTGGTTTGGGGACCACAGGATCTCATCTCTGCTTTTTGCGGATAATGTTGTCCTGTTGGCTTCTTCAAACCAGGACCTCCAGCATGTGTTGGGGCGGTTTGCAGCCGAGTGCGAAGCGGCTGGGATGAGAATCAGCACCTCCAAGTCCGAGGCCATGGTTCTTGACCGGAAAAGAGTGGCTTGCCCCCTCCAAAAACTACAGTTGAGGATAATGGGAATGCAACTTTTGTAGGTATTTGGTCAAAAACAAAAAGTAGTGAACAAATTAAACTTTAACCTGATGATAAATCTAGATTAAAAATCAGTGCACCACCAACATTACTAAGAACTAGTGGGGTCACTAAAAAAATTAAAAAAACCTGATGGTGGCACTATAGGTTTATTGCCTTAAGGCATGATAATGGGAGGACATTTGTGTTAGTAAGGATAATGTTCTGCTTGTGGTGTGGTGTGTGTGTATGTGAGGCTGGGGGTTGGGTTTTGTGTGTGCTCTCTCTGACAGTATCGGTGTGGCTTGCGGGTTGAAGGAGGAGCTGGCTGCACACACCTGTGCCTGATCTTCATCAGGAGCTTACTTAAGGCGGGCCCGCCAGTGTTCTCGCTGCCAGATTGTCACCGCTTTGTGGTGTAGTGCCTCAGAGAATTTTCGATTGCGATTTCCTATACTTACCTGTGTTTTCTATGTTCAGGATCCAGCTCGTTACCCTCAAGCCACCCAGCACCTGTACCAGTCAGCTCGAGCCACCGCTGTGCCACACAGCCCACCTTCCTCGCCGCCTGCTTGCTTGCCTCCCCAGTCTTCCCTGTGTCTGGAGACACCACCTCTACCTACGCTTCCCCCCTAACCGCTGCCTCAATAAACCTTCACCTTCACCTAGTCACCTTTCCAACGTCTGTTTGTCTGCATTTGGGTCCAGCTCCCTAGCCTCGTCACAGAACAATCTGGCCAACTATGGACCCAGCAGACCAAGACGCTCTTCAGCAAGCCCTCACCACCCAAGGAATATTGCTTGGAAGGCATGACCGATTACTCGCTGATGTCATGAGCTCCCTGCAGGATTTGAATTCCAGCAGGGCCTCAATTGCCTCTCAGCTGTCCACTCAGACTCCCCCAGTAGCAGTGAGTAACCCTGCCCCCACTCCAGCCGAAACACACCCGTCCTCAGCAGTTAAGGAACCTTTTGTTCCTCCCCCAGAGCATTATTCAGGCGATGTAGGCTCATGTGGCTGCTTTCTTTTACAGTGCTCTTTGGTTTTCGATCAGAAACCTTCTAGTTATCCTTCTGAAAAATCTCGCATAGCGTATATAATTAATTTACTTAGAGGGAAAGCGGGTCAGTGGGCAACTGCATTGTGGGAGGGTAGATCCAGTATCCTAGAGTCCTATGGTTCTATTATCTCCGAGCTACGCAGAGTGTTTGACCATCCCATCCAGGGCCGGGAAGCAGAAAAACGTCTGCTGTCCCTACATCAGGGGTCCTCATCTGTTGCTAGCTTCTCCATAGATTTCCGTATCTTAGCCGCAGAGTGTGGGTGGGACACCAGGGCATTACAAGCAGTTTTTGTTAAAGGGCTCTCCGATGATGTAAAGGACGAATTAGCTACTCGGGATGAGCCTAACTCATTAGACGAGCTTATCTCCTTGGCTATCAGGGTAGACAACCGGCTGAGGGAAAGAAGCAGAGAGAGAACCAGCAAGGCCCGAGTGACTGCCTGCCCCTTCCCCCCCTCCTCCCCAATCTCTGGCTCTTACAAGTTCCCCAGTCAGTCCCTCTAGTCCTGGCAGAGTCCCCTCTCTCTGTTGAGGAACCCATGCAGGTTGGACGAGCTTGTCTAACCCCGGATGAACGTAAACGGCGGATGCAAGCCAGACTCTGCCTCTACTGTGGCCTGGCGGGACATTTTATCGCCTCTTGCCCCCAGACACCAAAAGGCCGGGCTCACCAGTGATCGAGAGCGCCCTGGTGAGCCAGACGACGTCCCAGCTCAGCTCTCCTCCTCAAGTAAGTGTGCCTGCCTCTCTTGCCTGTGTAGGTGTAACCCTCCCATTCCAAGCCTTAGTGGATTCTGGAGCAGATGAAAATTTCATTGACTGTGAATTAGGTACTCAGCTGCAAATCCCTCTCGAGCCTCTGGTCAAGCCCCTGATTGCTAATGCACTAGATGGCAAGCTCTTAGCCACGGTGACTCACCGCACAGAGCCGGTGTCGCTAACTATTTCTGGCAACCACCATGAGAAAATTCAGCTGCATGTTCTGCCCTCTCCCATCACTCCAGTGGTTCTAGGTCTGCCGTGGTTAAAACTGCATAACCCCCATATAGATTGGCAGACATCTTCCATCATCAGTTGGAGTGTACACTGTCACTCCTACTGTCTCCACGCTGCCGTCCCTACCTCCAGCTCCCCCCAGTCTCCCCCACCAGCTCCACCTGATCTATCTAATGTTCCACCTGAGTATCATGACCTGGCAGCTGTTTTCAGTAAAGATCTGTCTCTCCCTCCCCACCGACCCTACGATTGTGCTATAGACCTCCTCCCAGGTGCCAAATACCCCGTTAGCCGTCTCTACAACCTGTCCCGTCCCGAGAAAGAAGTCATGGAGCAATATATTAACTCATCTCTGGCAGCAGGTCTAATCCGTCCCTCTTCCTCCCCACTTGGAGCTGGCTTTTTCTTTGTTGAGAAAAAGGACAAAACTCTTCGCCCATGCATTGACTTCCGAGGGTTAAATGACATCACTGTGAAGAACAAATATCCTCTCCCCCTTATCAATCCCTCTTTTGAACCCTTATGTCATGCCAGAGTTTTCTCCAAGCTCGACCTCCGCAATGCATACCATTTGGTCCGGATTCGTGAAGGAGATGAATGGAAGACAGCATTTAACACCCCGTTAGGCCACTTTGAATATCTGGTGATGCCATTCGGTCTCACCAATGCGCCTGCGGTCTTCCAAGCCCTAATCAATGATGTCCTCCGAGACATGTTAAACCATTTTGTTTTTGTTTATCTCGATGATATTCTCATCTTTTCCCGCACACAGGAAGACCACGTCCAGCATGTCCGCCTGGTTCTGCAGCGCCTCCTGGAGAACAGGTTATATGTAAAGCCAGAGAAGTGTGAATTTTATCAGTCGGCAGTCAGTTTCCTGGGCTACATTGTGGCACAAGGTCAGCTTAAACCAGATTTAGCCAAGATAAGAGCAGTAGCAGAGTGGCCAACACCCTCCTCTCGCAAACAACTGCAGCGCTTTCTTGGTTTTGCCAATTTTTATCGCAGGTTCATTAGAAATTACAGTAAAGTAGCAGTCCCTCTGACTTGACTCACTTCCTCTAATGTCCCATTCACATGGCCTGCTGAAGCAGAACAGGCTTTTCTTCAACTCAAGACATTATTTACCAGTACTCCGGTGCTCCTCCACCCTGATCCTTCCAGACAGTTTGTGCTGGAAGTGGATGCCTCGGAGTTAGGAGTGGGGGCTGTCTTCTCTCAGCGAGATCCAGAGACTAATAAACTTCATCCCTGTGCTTTTTTCTCCAGGCGACTCTCTGCTGCAGAACAAAACTATGATGTTGGTAATTGGGAACTGTTGGCTATTGTGTTGGCATTACAGGAGTGGAGACACTGGCTGGAAGGAGCTGAACACCCTTTTCTCATCTGGACAGAGATAAGAATCTGGCTTACCTTCATTCTGCCAAACGTCTCAATTCCCGTCAAGCTTACTGGTCCCTGTTCCTTAGCCGCTTTAATTTCATGCTCTCATATCGCCCAGGTTCTCGTAATCTCAAACCTGATGCTCTCTCTCGCCAGTTCTCCCCAGATTCATCTTCACAGGAGTCAGTACCCATCCTTCCCTCCTCTTGTTTTGCGGGAGCAGTGCAGTGGGAGATTGAGTCCGTGGTCAGAGCAGCCCAACAGACCCACCCTGATCCTGGTGGTGGCCTGGCTAATCGTTTATTTGTTCCCGAGACGGTTTGCTCCCGAGTGTTGCAATGGGGACATGCGTCTACACCTGCCATCCAGGGTTTCAGCGAACCCTTCAATTCCTCCAGCAGCGTTTCTGGTGGCCGGGCATGACACAGGGCACTAGGGAGTTTGTGGCTGCCTGCTCTGTCTGTGCCCGAGGTAAAGCCTCTCATCGTCCTCCAGCTGGTCTGCTACATCCTCTACCCATCCCGAGCCGTCCTTGGTCACATATTGCCATGGACTTCATCACTGGTCTACCACCATCTGGAGGTAACACTGTCATCCTCACTATAGTAGACCGTTTCTCTAAATCTGTTCATTTTGTCCCTCTCCCTAAGTTACCCACTGCTCTAGAGACTGCAGACCTTCTTGTGTCACAAGTTTTCAGGATTCACGGTATCCCAGTGGACATTGTTTCTGACCGAGGCCCCCAATTTACCTCTCAAGTGTGGCAGGCTTTTTGCAGAGCTATCGGAGCGACCTCCAGTCTAACTTCTGGTTACCATCCTCAATCTAACGGCCAGACAGAGCAGGCCAACCAGGATTTAGAAGCAGCCCTCCGGTGGGTCTCTGCCAGACATCCCTCTTCATGGAGTATCCAGCTGCCATGGATTAAATATGCCCACAACTCCCTCATCAGCTCGGCCACAGGTATGTCACCATTCATGGCAGCTAACGGTTTTCAACCACCTCTGTTCCCCACCCAGGAGCGTGAGGTAGCAGTGCCCTTGGTCCGTGCTCACCTCCGCCGAGTTCAAGAGGTGTGGAAAGCCACCCGAGCAGCACTCACTCGCTCTGTCCGGCGCAACCAGATGCTGGCGGACAAACATCGCACTCCAGCCCCTCAGTACCAGCCTGGTCAGAAGGTATGGCTATCCACACGGGACCTCCCCCTGCAGGTGGAGTCACGGAAGCTTGCACCCCGCTATGTTGGTCCTTTTGAAGTACAGAGGGTAATTAACCCATCCGCAGTGAGACTGAAGTTACCTGATTCTATGAACATTCACCCAACATTCCATGTGTCTCTGCTAAAGCCTGTGTCCTCCAGCTCCCTTAGCCCTCCGGCCGAACCCCCTCCTCCCGCCCTGACCATTGATGGCCATCCTGCCTTCGTGGTGCACAAGATCTTGGATGTGAGGCGTCGGGGGCGTGGTTTTCATGCAGGCTTGCGGGTTGGAGGAGGAGCTGGCTGCACACACCTGTGCCTGATCTTCATCAGGAGCTTACTTAAGGCGGGCCCGCCAGTGTTCTCGCTGCCAGATTGTCACCGCTTTGTGGTAGATCGTATGCTAGTGCCTCAGAGAATCTTCGATTGCGATTTCCTATACTTACCTGTGTTTTCTATGTTCAGGATCCAGCTCGTTACCCTCAAGCCACCCAGCACCTGTACCAGTCAGCTCGAGCCACTGCTGTGCCACACGGCCTACCTTCCTCGCCGCCTGCTTGCTTGCCTCCCCAGTCTTCCCTGTGTCTGGAGACACCACCTCTACCTACGCTTCCCCCCTAACCGCTGCCTCAATAAACCTTCACCTAGTCACCTTTCCAACGTCTGTTTGTCTGCATTTGGGTCCAGCTCCCTAGCCTCGTCACACGTGGACCACTATAGAAAATTGCAGATGAACATTATAGACACACAGCTAACAATACACTGTCTGGCCATGTTGACCTAATCTTGTTGTTTGATAGGTGGTGAGATAGATGGTTAGCTGCTGAGACTATGTGCTGCAGGGAGGTGGATGCCTTCTTGGTAACTTCAGACCAAACATAACATGCCTGACACTGCAACCAAGGTTTGACATTAAAATGAATCACAATCACAAAGTGTCTTACTATAGAAACATTTTACGAAGTTCAGATCAGTTATAAATCCAACAGAAACTGCATGTGGCAGCAGCAAGACTCTAACTGCAGTAACTGCAGTTCTCTTACCATGTTTATGAGATTGTTATGCCCCAGTCTTGGGGAACCTTTGACAAGGGACACACCCGCTCCTCGTTCACACATCCATTAGGACACACACACACACACACACACACACACACACACACACACACACACACACCTAGGAGAGAGGGGAAAACTGAAACAAACAGACAAAACTAAAATATGAACCACAGGGTCATAACAGAGATGTCTCAGAAATAAACAAATTTTAAGTGTGAATATGACTTGTGACTTGTGACTAACTTTGTCTCGATTTAAAATAATCTCAGCCTGAAAAATGGTAAACAAAACATCTTTGCTGGTTTCAGACTGTCCTGTGTTAAAATGTGAGTGCTGTGCAGGATTTAGGGCCGACTGCCTTACCCTTGGTGATCTTCTGGCAGGATATGGAGAATGTGGCTGGTGCAGTGGCAGACAGCACTCTTACTCTCTCTCGTAGAGCCTCTGGTGACCTGGAGAAGCCTTCTCTCAGAGGCATGATGGCTGATGCGTATGACTACCACAATCATGTTCTGTTATTACCATTAGGTATGATTTGTAGATTATAAAACAAAAATGCTCTAAAACTGCAATTATGAAAATTAGAATGATAAAATAACATTCCATAAGAATCAGATGAGCTTTGATCGTTTCTTAAATAGTTGCAGCAATTATTGTTTCATTTGTATGCTTTTTGTGATTCAGTCATGTGTTCCCCATTACCCTCCACGTGCTTAAATAGTCTGCGTCTCCCTTGTCTTGTGCCAGAGTGTCTTTGTCTGTATTGTCGATTCACCCAAGCTTGTCCTTGTCTTTTGCCCACAGCCACAGAGTTTGTCCACGTAAGCCTTTGTTCCTCTCTATGAATGATTTTTGTTTGTAAATTTCATAGTCTAGTTTTTGCCTTCTTGTCCTTGTTTTGCTCATAGCCATTATTGTCCTCTTTAAGAGTGTTTTTTGTTTGACAGTCATAGATATTTATCGTAGATCCTGTTATTTTCTCTAGACTGGCTTTCCTCCTTTTGGAGTGTTTTTTCGTTTATATAGCATTTTGAGTTCCTCCTCCCTCTGGAGTGATTTGGTTTGCTTAAGTTTTGTAGTCATTAGAGTCCTTTTTCTAAATCCTCCATTTGGAGCATTTTTTTGTCGTATTGTTCTTTTGTTGTTTAGCTTGTGTATTTGATTCCTTTGCTAAGTTAAATTAAACCAAGAATTAAAAAATCACGGCATATAGAAGAGGTCAACAAGAGATAACTCTACTCAAAATAGCAACAAACAGGGTGTTAGCTTAACAAACTGACCTAACAAACTGAAACATAAGGGAACATATATACCGGTTTGGCCAAACCAACAAACACAAAAAGGGGAAACAAAATGGACATCAACTAAAACTAATACAAAGGAAAACCTAACTAAACCTAAATCCCCCCCTCTGACATGGCTGGAGATGGTCTGGCCTGATGAGCTTGCCACAGGATTTAATGGATCCAGCCCCTTGATCACGTCTTTTGCCTCTCCCAGATGACACCTCCCACATGCAGCATGGTAACTCAAAAGAAAGAAAAAAATGATAACAGCAAAAAAAAAATACTTGTCCTAACCTTACAATGTGTGCATTCCATTTAAACAGTGTAAAGCTAAATGAAAATAAAGACATTATGAATCAAATAAACTGTGTAGTGTGGACATGAATTGTTTGTGGTGTGGTTGACTGCAAATTAAAACGTGTACTGAAAGTAAGGTAATACTGTGCACACACAGTATTACCAAAACCTGTCCTGTGTGGCCTTGGCCATCACAATCATTGACCTGCATAGCTATTCGGCGTAAGTAAAACACCCAGGCATAAGCAGAGTCATTTGGTGTATGCAGTGGAATACAACGACAGTACACCAGGCCAGGAAGGCTACTGGCGCTGATGGCATCAGCTCCAGACTGCTCAGGGACTGTGCAGATCAGCTCTGCAGGGTCGTTCAGCACCTCTTCAATATGAGCCTCAGTCTGGAGAGAGTTTCAACCCTTTGGAAAACATCCTGCATGGTTCCAGTGCCAAAGACTGTGCATCCCAGGGAGCCCAACCGCTTCAGGCCTGTAGCCTTAACTTCCCATCTGATGAAGACCCTGGAGGGGATTATATTTATCCACCTCTGACATCCTTGTGAGCAGCGAGCTGGACCCCCTACAGTTCGCATATCAACCAGGCTTTGGTGTGGAAGACGTAATCATCTACCTGCACCATTGCTCTCTTTCCCACCTGGAGAGCACTGAGAGTACAGTGAAGGTCATGTTTTTTGACTTCTGCACTGCTTTCAATACAATCCAGCCGTCACTGCTGAGGCAGAAGCTGGAAGGAACCGGAGTAGATTGTCACCTGGCTGCATGGATCACAAACAGACTGCAGTATGTGAGGCTTCCCGACTAGGTGTCGGATGTGGTAGTCTTCGCAGGGTACTGTGCTCTCTCCTTTCCTCTTCACCCCCTACGCATCAGACTTCAGACACAACTCAACCAGCTGCTACATCCAGAAGTTCTCTGACGATACAGCCATCTTTGGATGTGTATCACAGGAGAACAATTTGGAATACAGGAAAGTCATTGTTAACTTTGTCAACCCGTGTGGACCAAACCTGCACATAAACATCAGCAAGACGAAGGAGATGGTGATAGACTTCCACAGGAAAGCACCACAGACTACACCAGTGTGCATCAAGGGTCTGGACATTGAGATCGTGGAGGAGTTAAAATACCTGGGTGTCCACTTCAACAATAAACTGGGCAGGTCCAACCGATGCCCTGTACAGGAAGGGCCAAAGTCGTCTCTGTCTACTGAGAAGACTGAGATCTGGAGTATGTAGGACATTACTGAGGACTTTTTATGACTCTGTGGTTGCATCCACAATCTTTTACACAGTGGTCTGCTTGGGCTGTGGAAGCTCTGAGAGGGACAGGAAGAGACTTAAACTGGTCAGGAGGGCACCCCAGAGAGGCTGAGTCTTTCTGAAGTAAAAATGGGGAGGGGTTCACCACTCTGTGACAAACTGTGTTGGCAAATTTAAGCTGCACATTTGGGCACCATTAATGCTGAATGATATAGACAGGTTTTAGAGCAACATATACTGCTAAGTAGATGACGTATTTTTCAGGGAAGGCCTTGCTTACGTATTTCAGCAAAACAATGCCAAACCACATTCTGCAGGTATTGCAACAGCATGGCTCTGTAGGAAAAGAGTTCAGAGGGACTGCCTGCAGTCCCAACGTGTCACCCATTGAAAACGCTTGGTGCATTATGAAATGTAAAATATGACAAACAAGACACTGAACTGTTGAGCAGCTGAAATTGTACATCAAGAAGGAGTGGAAAAAATTTAATTTTCAAAATTACAGCAATTGGTCTCTGAGTCCTTTCATGAATACATCGCGGAGTGCTGCCTTGTTCCACACACTCTCTGCTGCCAGAACTCTGAACTTAATGGAGTAATTGGCTACACTTTGACTCTTTTGTTTAAGGTTGAATAACCTGGCCACGTTCCCTACATAATCTGTCAAAAGTTAGATCTTCCAGTGGTGCTTTAGCATATCGTGCTTCGGCTCACTCTAATGCTGACCCTCTCAGCCAACCAATCATGTAGTGAATTTTAGAAATCTCAGAATGGAAGGTTAATGGCTGACATGGAGGAGAAAATGTTTTCAGCTACCAAATTCTCCAGAGAATAGTTCTGGGTCTGAAGCGTGAGACTCTTAGATAGCTGACTGTGCTGGAACTTGATTGGATGATTGAGCACACCTGTGTTAAATCAGAGGAGAGCCTAGCTCGAGCTGTCAGCCCAGCCCTGGAGTCATGTCACTCACTAGACAGACAGGGGAGAGACAGACAAGAGACAAAAGGAAGGGAAAAACACAGTGACACAAAAGAGACAGAAGGAGGAGGGACTGCAGATCTCCACAATCACGGGAATCCCAGGAACTCGAACTACTTGTTTTTAAGGTATAACTTCAGCTACAGTCAAATGCATAGGTCAGATTTCAAGTAACACTGAACACATTTATAGCTGCTGCTGCTGCTGCTGCAGTGACCCAAGGACAGGGATTCTGAGGAGGAAGACAAATGAGAAATACTGGCCAGACAGAACTGTCTGAACCAAAATTCTCATTAATAAACCTTGAACACTAATTCATGCAGCCTGAGAAAGTATAAGGTGCTAAATCTGCATCACATGGGTTTTGAAGTCACAACTTTTGCCACAAATGTGATCATGTTGAACTTTCCAGCTCTGTTGAGTTCTTAGATTAAAGACACATGACTTCAAGGTTGAATAATGCAAAGTTAAAAATTTTGGTCTGTACAGTTCTGCTGATGGATGGGGGGGCTGGAGCATGCAGCACTATCAACAAGATGATCAATTTTGGATAGATTAATGTAAAAACTCAGAAAATTCAGATAAAAATTTAGAGTATAGACCAGGAGCATGGTACACAAAACAAATCAAATTAGCTGTAGTGTTTTCCAGGATTGGTGTGAAAAAGATTATTGAGTTTACGTTCAGGGTCAAAAATGGCTGCAACTCCATCTGTTTGAGTATTAACATGATTGGGGAGAAGCGTCATTTAGGCTAACATGCTCTCTATGACACAGCCTGGTTTCAGTAGTACTTTATCTGACAGATATAATGTTCAAGAGTCCACATTTAATTCTCAAATTGTCTAGTACTATTGTAGTGGTGGTGTAAAGCTTTATAAGGCTTTTATGTATAACTTCCCTTCTATTTACTTTTGCTTGAATTAAATTCGAGTGGTTGGCGAGCAGACATAGTCAATGCTCAATACAAAACCCACAGTTCCACTGCCAATGAATAAGTCCTTGGCTCAATAAAAACTTATTTTGAGGGTCCCAGGAACCAAACAAAAATTCAATACGACAGTTGGCCATCAAAAATAAACCCAAGATGATTCTCTGACAACTCCAGAGTTATCTCCCATAGTCCAGACAGCACATTGCTGTCAGCTCAAATTAGCCTCCAGCAGGGGGGCTGAGTGGTCTGACATAGGGTCCATGAGTAGAGAGGATGGAGTTAGAGAATAATCTAATAGAAAGTGTTTTGCTTAGCAAGATTATAATATAACTTAAAGTAGTAGTAGTAGTAGTAGTAGTAGGAGAGTGCAACATTCTGTACATCGGTAGTTTCTCTCTGCCCTCTTGGTCTGTGCCCAAAACAGATCTTCCACTAAACCCACTTTTGGTCTGCTTCACCCTCTTCCTATACCCAATGATCCCTGGTCACACATAGCTCTTGACTTGTCATCGGTTTCCCCCATCGGTAATACAGCTGTCCTCACCATCATTGATAGCTTTTCCAAGGCAGCTTACTTTATTCTTATACATCCTCCAGAGACACTGTAGACCTGCTTGTTCACCAAGTGTTCTGCCTGCATAGCAACCCTACTACCATAGTCTTCGACAGAGGACACCAGTTCACACCCGAGGTGTGGAAATCTTTCTCCTCAGCCCTGATGGAGATGGAGACAGCTCTATGATCTGTGACTTCTGCCACGCTATCCTCCTGGAGCACCCATCCCTGGCTTGAATGTGCACACCCTTGTCAATGCTTTATTGGGTATGTCACCTTTTGAGTGTACCCTTGGTTATTACCCCCCCACCCTTGTTTCTTTCTCAGGAGGTACAGGTTGCAGGAGGAGGAAGGCTTGAGCTGCTCTTCTTCAGGCATCCACTCAGTCCCGGGCTTTCCCTTGGTTTATTGGTCCTTTTGAAATTGAAAGCATCATCAGTCTCTCTGCTGTGCATCTGAAACCTCTGGCCTCTCTCAACATTCACACCAATTTCCATGTTTCCCTGATTAAACCGATCTGCAGTTCCCTGTCCACTCCAGCTACAGATCATTCACCACCCTGGATAATAGATCCCCCTTATACCCTCCACCGTCTTCTGGATAAGTGCCACTGGGGCTACAGTAAATAGGGATGTTACATGGGTTTCAAACAAGAGCAAAACTACAGCAATGATCTTATAGAACAAAGGTTAACAGACTACTAGAACATGGAATATCCATAATGATAACAAGATACTTAACTAGAAAATGCCCTCAGATAGTACTCAGCAAAAAACCCACAGTTGAATGACCAATGACTGGGTTTAACAAAAGACTCCTCTTAGGGGTCTGAGGAAGCAAACAAAAATACTTGGTCTGAGACTCAATACAACAGTAGGCCAATGAAAATAAACCCAAGTTAGACATTTGGGCTCATCAGACCCACCAGACAGAATTTGCATAAAAATGTGACATTGTTTGTCTGACTTGTCTATTGCACTAGCTCAGGGGTCGGTAACCTTTACCACTCAAAGAGCCTTTTAGACCCGTTTCCCACAGTAAAGAAAACACTGGGAGCCACAAAACCCTTTTGGCATTAAAAAAAAATAACACTGCATATAACGTTTTTTTGTTTTTCCTTTATGCTATGTATAAACAAACTAATGTGTTGCATTTACAATTACATTTTTGCATGCTACAAAAAACATTTTGAACTCTGAAAAAAAAGTAAAAGTAAAATAAGTAATCAGACCATCAGACAGGCAAAACACCAGGAAGCCAATGAGAAATGAGAGGAGAGTTAGGTTTCACAATAAAACAGGAAGTGCTCGAAAAAAACATGACGCCAATGAACAAAACCTCAACAAACACATCGGGACATAACATAGTTTAGTCCTTCTTGTATTTATGACAAAAACGCCAAGCTGAAAAAAAAATGCTGTCCTCTCTGTGTGCCGTCTTCCTTTTACTGGCACATGCAGTCAGCTGTCACCCTGAAAAATAAAAGGACTATTTCACTAAACAATGAAAAAACATGAATATATGCAAAATAAAAGGTAACTAAAATATGAATCAAACGTGGTTAATGTGATTTCTGCTCCTGAACCTCAGCGCACAGTGTCTGCACATCAGGATTGTGCACCATCACCTTCATCTTTACACATGATCGTAAGATGTCATCTGTGAGGTGAGCGCAATATTCGTTTTAAAAACATATTAACAAAACTGAAATACATTTCAATTAAATACTCATTAATTCTTTTCAAAAGCCACAGGAGCTGCATCAGAGGGATGAAAGAGCCGCATGCGGCTCCGGAGCCGCGGGTTGCCGACCCCTGCGCTAGTTCCATGTGAATGGTGCCGCTCTTTGAGCGTGTTTTAGCGCCCTCCAGGAGTGTTTCCATGTCACTGTGTAACAGACTGCTTCTGTGAGGAAAGCAAAGGGTGTATCAACAAGAATACGAATAGTAAGGGATTGTGAGGATCTCTGGGAAGTCCAAAAGGGCATGAAAGAAAAAAACTGAGAGGCCAACAACTACAAGGAGATGACCGAGACTGAAACAGTTTGAAGGATGTGTTGAATGAGATGGAATTCATAACAGGCTACAGCAGGAGTACTAGTAAAAGTAGAATTTGCAACTGAGCAGAACCTATTTTTCAATGGGTTTGACTCAACATGAGAGTGTGTCTAGGTCCCCACCCATCATCTCCACCTCCATTTATACCTCTACTGCGGACTTCTCAGTGAAAAACATCAAGAATCAAGACAACCCCTGCTTTCTCAGTAAACCTCAAAGTTTGGAGAACAGTCTTCCCCTCGCCTTTTAGCTCTCCCTGACCTAACATTTCTGTGCCAACTGCTACAATAAGGAGCAATAATATCTTAATGATAGGGTCCTGAGGACAGAGGTCTGAGCAGGGGGGTCTGAGGTGCTGCAGTTGGACAACAAGTATAATCATATATTTTTTCAATATAATTTCATTCTGTTTATCTGTTCTTATTGCTGCTGAAGTGTAATTTGGTCCTCCTGTCTGATCAATAATGTTGTGTCACTGTTTTCCCTGTTTTCTCCACAACAGTAATGTCTCTACTCTCTAGACTATTGCAGAAGTGATGGGTAGACACCTTTCTCTCTGTTTGGAAAGAC
Organism: Chelmon rostratus; assembly: GCF_017976325.1. NCBI lineage: Eukaryota > Metazoa > Chordata > Actinopteri > Chaetodontiformes > Chaetodontidae > Chelmon > Chelmon rostratus. The sequence continues at coordinate 962,202 of NC_055668.1, read as the reverse complement.
CCATTTACAAAATCACTGTTATTTATATATTGTGTGTTTGGCATTTCTAATGCTCACACAGAGTGGCAACATGTGATGGAGGCACTCTATAGCTAGAGCTATAGATAGAATGCTGCCAGCTCAGAAGGTCGGACCCTCTCCAAAATAAAAAAGTAGTCAGACATAAAGGTCAAAGCCAAATGGTGCATAGGTGAATGTTTGTGCTTGGGGCAGGGGCAAGGGGACATCAGAGCCCAACCCCCTTGATGAGTGACTTGCTGCAGTAGTTTGTGAATCCTTCCTGAGTGGAGTAGTGACAGAGGTAGAGGGGGACATGGATATTCAAAAAGCACTCGATGATCCAGGTATGTGAATTCTGGGCCTGAAATAAAAAGAGAGTAAACCCGAGGCATGTATTATTAGGTTGTGGGGCATTGGGCTCACAGTTCACTGTAATACATATAAAGAAGAAATGAGTTTCTATAACAAAGCAGCACTTCTGGCAAGACAGAATTATTTTTCCAAGATCACTGCAAAGAATGCTGGGAACTCTAGAATACTTTTCTCCACTACTGATCAGCTACTCAAACTGACCCCACCCGTCCACAGTTCTCTGCATCAAACTGTAAAGAACTTGCATAATTTTTCATTTCAAAGTAACCTCAGTCAGAGCCAGCATTGCTGCTGATGTGAACGCAGTTGACCTCAGCAAACCCTGTAAAAAAACATGTAACCATGGGAAAATTCATGTGTATTAAATTAACTGAGTGTGACCATGTGTGTGGGCTTGCACAAGAGAGCTGCCTTGGTCCATTTTTATTTCACTTTACATGCTGTCACTCGGTGGCATCATTAGAGAGCACAATGTATGCTTCTATAGTTATGTAAATGACACACAACTGTAAATCTCTGCTGAACCAAATGATGCTGCAGGCACAGAATCCATTACTAACTGTGTTTTAACAATAAATGAATTAATGAGCAATAATTTCTGTAAGTTAAATGGGGACAAATCTGAAATCCTATTACTTGGTCCTAAAACAAAAAGAGAAACTGTTGAGCAATCTGCGGACATTAACTCCCTTGATTAAATCTGAGGTTACACATTTTGGTGTGATCCTAGATTCAGATATGCTTCAAGTCCCACATCGACAAAATAGTTTAACATTGTTGTAATTTTGAACCTGCTAAAATATAAATGTAGGCTGACTTTTTAGATGACAGTTAAATCAATATTGATTTTGTGTCAATTATGGTTGAAAATCCAACATTTATTCAACATAAATCATAACCAGTGAAGGCAATTTGAGAAGAAATTGTTGTGTGAATGCTGGATGTTGAAAAGCTGATGCTAAACTGCACTGCTGGCTGTAACAGTTCAAAAATACCAAAAACACATTCAAGGTTTATCGCTTCAGGTATAAATGAGCAGATACATGTTACATTTCACTGGTATATTTTATTGTCTATTGTTTATTGCTTAGTATATTTTTATTGTCTTAGTATATTTTCATTTCTGGTATATTTTTAATTGCATTTACGAATATTTTTACTGCATGTTGGTTTATTTTATTGTAGTATCTTACTTTTATTTTATCTGACTCAGAATTTAGCCTCAGTCAACAGGTACCCTCATCGATTCTTCATATGATATACCAAGAGTCAGTGACATCATTTGTGCGTCAGCTGACATTTTTATGTTTAAAAGAAAAACTTTAACATTTTTAAAAACACTCTTATGTGCTTTCTTGCCAAGAGTTAGATAAGATGATCAATACCACTCTCATGTCTGTAGTGGTTTTTAGTTAACTGCATTTCCTGTTTCATTTTGTAGCAACTCTTCTTTCTGCATTCCCATGTTTTACTTCCTGTCATTGCTCAGTATGATGGTGTTAAGGGGTTAAAATCTTTCATTGCTTCATCATGACAGTGGTGGATGCTAATCTCTGAAATTATTGATTATGGAGCACATTTGACATATAACAATGATGTGATCCATGTGCAGCTGACAGAAACTGGTCCAATGATTCGACAGCACTACCCAGACTGAACTGCAATGTAAACAACAATGGCAGCCAACGAGTGAAAGGATTTTTCCTTTTATCCTCGCAGGCAGGGATAAACTTTAGTTGGATAGCACCTTTCATACAAGAATTGCAGCCAAAAGTGCCTTACAACAAAGAACTCTCACAAACCAAGTGCTTCACCTAAAAAAAGACCAAGGAGTTTTGGAACTTGCATTGTGGCTCCAGAGATAGCAATGTTGGTGGGTTGTTCAGTCAACCACTTTGGTCCAGACTGAAATACTTCAGCAACTACTGTCGAGGGTGAAAATTTGGACAGTCATGACCCCCAGAGGATGAATCCTAGTTACTTTGTTGACTATTAGCATAGTACTACTAGCAGGTCAAAGTTTTCAGATATCTTGTCATATACTTACTCATCTAGCAGGTGCAGTGGCACCAAATTTGGTACAGACATCCCTGGTTCCCAGTATGTGTGTCCTAATGACTTTTGTGATCTCTAAATTTCTCTCTAGTACAAGTATGAGGTCATTATTTGTTCAGTGTACATGTCTCAACAAACTTTTGGTTGGTTGATTAGCAGGAAATTTTGTATCCTCCTCTAAATGGCTTTTTATGATGGGCCTAAGTGTGATAAAATTCAACCAACAACACACATTGTCAACTGTCGGATAAGGACGAAAACAAAACATGCAAGCATTCAAAGTTGTGTTTACATTACATTTTACAAAGCAGTAATGTCAGCGTTTGGCTCAACTGTCTTTGCTCACATCTGCCGTTATATGTCCCATAATGCTTATAGTGCATAGTAGCACAAATGGGCGAGAAGTTTTAAGACTCAAATGTGAGTCTTTTTAGCTTTGAATTAAAGCTGATATCTTTCCTTTACATACTGAGTTCTTCTCTCAAAGATATAATCAATTAAATCAGATTTAAAAAGTGTTCCTTTCATCTGTAGAAAGTTGATAGGCATGTAAAAGGGTAGATAGGTGAATAAGTCGTTATTAAGTGTGAGTCATACAGTCACATTTCTCAACCTTTATTCCAGCCTTCCATAAAAGTGTGACTACATGCCTGACGCACTGGGCCTGGCATCCCACTATAGAAACGGTTGCTGTGGTGATTGAGTGTGTCCTCCTCATGTGGTCTTGTGGGGAGGAACAATGTTATGCTGCTCCAGTTCATGGCTACTCTCTGTTCCCCTCCTATTAACATTTACTGAGCCTTCTAGAGATGCTGTGGGTCTATATCAGTGACTCATATGGTACATGATGGGCAGGGCTCGGAGTAAGTTGCACATGTGCAAATCAAAATCAAGTCTAAAGTCTAACCTTCAAATCTCAAGCAAATCCTAAATTGCTGCGATGACAAAGGCTCTGTCCTGAATTGCTCTCTGGATACCACCATGAGGTTAGTGAGAGGAGGATGTTAGCCAAGCTGGTGTCAATCATGGACAACTCCTCTCACACTGTGCATGAGAGAATAGAGGCCCCTCAGCAGCTCCTCCATCAACAGACTGCTGCATCCACTGTGTTAGAAGGTAGGCTACTGCAGGTCCTCCATTCCAACTGCTGTCACACGGTTCAGCGCCAGCATCGTTTAATGTCACGCTGTGTTGATATTGTTTCACATCACTTTGTCACAAACCTTCTTTTTGGTGGTGCCTGGGGACAGAGAGACTGGCTCCTCTCCTCAAATCTCCTCTCCCCATTTCCATCTTTTTGTGCGTTGATTGTTGAATCCCTGTTGATGTCATGGCTGTGTCACAGGAACTCCCCCTGAGTTCTGGTGGGTCTCGTCCAATGGGAAACCAGGATTTGGGTTCACCTTTGACTCCGGTGAAATATGTAAGGCCTGACTGGGTTTTGGCACAGTTTCATTTTTCAATCTTTTGTGTTTACAATTGGGCCTCTTGTTCAGCCATATGGTGAGGTCCCAACACAGGATACTCAGCCCGACACTGGGCAGCTCTTTAAGTGACAGGTTGCTTCACCCGCAATGTGTGAAGGAAAGATACCACAAGTCCTTCCTTCCTGCTGGTGTAAGACTTTACATTCAACACTGTTCCCAGTAGACCACACATACAAAAGTGACAAATTCACACAGTCTCATCATCAAAGCATTCTGAAGTGGACTGTGGCTCAGGAGGTAGAGTGGTCGTCCGATCCTATCAGTAGGTTGGTGGTTCGATCCCTGGCCTCAGCAGTCTACATGTCAAAGTATCCTTGGGCAAGATACTGAACTGCTGGTTAACTATTACACAATCCTTTTTGTTGCTTAATTACAAATTCATTGGAGTTTAAAGTAAGAACAGTGGCAGATTTAAAATTGAAAATCCACAGTAATTTTTGAAACATAGGGGCCAAATGTATAAATCGTCTGTACAAGCAAAATGTCTTCTTGTGCCACGCAGGTTTCTGAATGGATGAAAATTCATGACCGTTGAGAATGTGCTTACTGTCATCATATATTACCTGGCCACTTTCTGCGCAGGTATCTGAATATATAAAAATCCATTCCTCACATGTTTGATCTTGTGTTTTAGGTTTATGAAAGAATAAAAAGACATCCTCCAAACACTTTAGAGTGTATCAGTGAAGTAAGCACTTTTATGAGGAGGCCTGCTGTGACATTACCCACCACGAGGGACGAGACGCCGATGTGTTTGGTTTATATATCAGTGAGAGTTCTGGAAACATAACGTGGCCACGTGAAGGCTTGTAATCATAATGTCACAAGTCAACTCAATATGTTTCTTTATTATGGTCTTGTTGCGTTTACCTAAACTATACTAAATACTGCTTCCACTACTGACTGTAGCAAAACACAACACCAATGCAATATCACAAGACGATACGAAAACCATCAAGATGATGATACATGATGATGATAAATCATCATGTGTCAGACGTTAACTTTTAATTTATCAGGCAAGACATTAAGAGCAATTTCTATTTCTAACAGCCTGGCAAGTGCCAGAAGACACTTGTAGAGGGGAAGGAGGAGGAGGAGGGGACAAATAGAAATAAAGAACAGTAACTACTTGATCAATCAAACAGTAGAAAAACATTTATGAGAATCATTGAAATACACAAGTCGACCATTAAAAGCAGCGAATGAAATACATTTTTTTGTACTGGCTCTATTCACCAAGTTTTATTTTTTAGCCCCACCTGCACCACCATCTAGTGTTAAATAACAGGCATCACCTTCCATGGAGCCTGGTAGTAATGGAAATCAGGTTACTTTATTCACTTATTTCTCCTTAGTCAGGACCATTTATTTGACTTGAAAACTCATGTCTCAGCTGTTGTCTTGGATGCTTCATGCTTTTATTTTTAATAAAAAGAATTATGTACAGTATTTAAAAACACTGTCACTATCATTGCCATCCACTGAATTTAGTAGTTATTTAGTAATAAAGTGAAAACTGAATACATGACAGAGATTACATTTCACCCTTTGTTAGAATAAGCTTTATTTTGTAAGGTATGCCATTACAGTTCCATTCGAACATGACTCACTGTATCTTGAATAAAGTTTTAATGCTTTCTACGCTTTCTTCATCAGCACTCAAAGTGTACATTGTTTTTTCCAGTCTCCCCTAATGTGCCATTTTTTAAACACAGACATCAATACATGTCTTATCACTTTATTTCCTAGTTCAGAGTAATAAGTAACTTTGCTTACAATATAGGCATATCTATAGATTATTTATTATTTACTCTCAAAATATGATTGAGTGGTCATAAGTGAAACAAAAATACCTTTGATTCCAAAGACATACTTAAAAGTAAGATTTTTGGGATCACATAGTGTACCCCCAGCAACCATGAACCAGATTACAGGTTGAACAGGCTAACCTCTTGGGGAAGCTTTAATTTAACAGAGCAACAGGAAGGAACAACGTGACATTAACCACACACAGCTCATGTTTTGGGCCAAGGACAGAGGTGTATTTTATTTGTTTAATTTACAACAGATATGTTCGGAACAAGTAATATCAAACCTTAAAAATATGCTTGTTGTTGTGAGAGGGACTGCTGGGAAAAAACACAAAATTCCTGAAACCGGTTTCCAGCAACAGAAGAATCTGAGCAGGTCTGTCTGCTGGTTATCTACAACATGTCTCATTACAGTAGGACTGTATTAAAGTCAAATTCTGAATTTGTTAGTACAATGGGTGTGAAAAATGCCTGTGACTGTTATACATTTACTTGGCTTACTCGCAGTTGATGTCATAAGCATAGATCCAGATCTCATTGTGGTGAGTCAAAGAGAAGAAGGACTCATAGCCAGCCCCAGAGTGAGCGGGGAGATTGGTGCATTGTTTACCCAAGGCTTTCCAAAGTGCGTTTGTATTTTCTTGACCACTCTGGATGCTTGGAGTACCACCATAGCTCCTTTTATGTGGAAACAACAACAGAAAAAATAGCTTTAGATAACATAAAATACTCTGTCAAAGTCATTATTTAATGTGAAATTTGTTATGGTCATGATTTCATGGCTTGTTTTCTGCATTCCATTCTCTTTGCTATCTCTGTTTTGTTTTGCATGCAGCTTCGCCGACACAGACTGCCTGAAGGGCAGGTGGAAGCAGATAAAGCGAGCCAAAAGAAGGTCTTGGTGTGCTTATGGTGAAACAGATGTTTTTTAATAATTACAAAATAACTGCAATATAACAGTGTATTGAAAGACTGAAGTAGCCTCTGCTCACCTGACATAGACGATGGCTTCAGGTCTTTTTTGCAGTATGACTGAGGGATCAGTGTTTTCAGGCAGCGTTGTTCCAGGAGAAACAAACCAGGACATTGATAAAAGGTTATCTTCTGTTACAGAGAACAGCACTGGCCAGGTGTCATCAGCGATCTTATAACCTGGACGCGACAAACATGGCACAAAATTGTAAGAACAATATGTATGACAGTACAAGAAAGCAGGCAAGTTTCTAAAGAAACCACACAGTCATCTTGTCAATAGTAACAAAACTTTAACATTTCTCACAGGGCAAAACTCCAAACTCAAAATTCCAACATTCTTTGTGTGTGAAACTTAAAATATTTCTAGGATTCAAATTTGAATTTCTCTTACAGGTAATATTTATAAAACATCTTTTGGAGGGGAAACAGGTATTGAAATTTGTATTGATGCCTTTCACATCAATTTGATGTGGTTTACAACAATATGCTACAGTAAGACTTTATTTCATTGCTGAGTGATTGCATTTGATACCATTTGGTTCTTCTTTAAATAATGTACCTTGTCCATTTAATGTTGACTTGGCTTGATTTGCTACAGCTGATTGTTTTGTTCTCACTGTTGTTTGCACAAGATGTGTCAGATCCTCATTCAGTAGGTAATGAACACTTTGTTTGTTTATTGATGAGTAATAATGTAGAGCTCATATTCTCTAACGACTTTTTCAAATATAACGATATCCCAGTTGCACTTGCTTAAATATGGCTCATAAATTGTACTGGTGTAATGTAAGCATCATAAAACCAAACTACTGCATGAGTTAAGCTTTGGGTTTCAGACCCTGGCATACCTGCATCATTTAGTCTCTTACAGTAATTCTTCAGCCTTGAATTTGCAGCCATTACATCAGCAGTCCTAGTGCTTTCTACCTTGGTGGTAATCCATTGAGAGGCAGCATACAAACGCTTCTCAAAATCCTGAAGACAACAGAAACAAAACTGTCCTTTAAAACAGCATACCAATGTGTGTCTGTGTTTGTGTGTGTGTGTGTGAACTTCTCTGAAACTTACCGTGTTTTTCTCAATCAACTTGTATGCAGGACATTGCTGCGGAGGGCAAGACTCTGGAGCCATCCCATTTTGTCCTCTGAAGAACAACATCAGGAACAGAGATACAAGCAGGACCAGCGGCTTCTCCATCCTCCTGGACTCTCCTAAGAGACTCAACAGATGCAGCTGCAGACAGTCCTGCTGCTTTAAACTGAATATTGATGTCATATCTCACCAGGATCCAGTTTATCAGGTCTCACAGACACTCCTACATTCTTGTCGTCCTTGTAAGGCAGACAGGGGACGTCAGTTTGTCACAGCCAGAGCCACACACAGTTTCATATATGGTTCTTTTTGGGAGAGTCAATAGATATTTGACACATATTTTTACCTGAAAAAATTCTTGTTTTCATACTCATGCATCAATTCTGTGAGAAGTGGAACTTGTTGCATAGAATAGATGGTCAATACTCTGTTACACTTCATAGAGGAGTCTTTTCATAGGGGCAACTAACTGCTAATAAGATCAAGTCCAATATGATGTGACAAGAGTAGGCACATAGACATACTGTACTGTAGTAAGAAGTGCACTAGATGCATTCTGGACATGACATATCATGTGTCATTGTCATGTCTCGTCAGGTCTGTTAAGTGTTTTGTTCTCGAGCGTCATGTCTTGTCTTACACTTCCTGTTTTATTGTGAAACCTAACTCTCCTCTCGTTTCAGGCCCCTTGACTTCCCGGTGTGTCTCCCGCCTGTCTGATTGTCTACCCCACCCTGATTGTCTCCACCTGTTCATTGTTACCTCATGTATATATAGTCTGCGTCTCCCTTTGTCCTGTGCCAGATCGTCTTGTGTGTTATGTGCCGTGTTGTCTTTGCTACCACAGCGTTATCCCAGAGTCTTGTCTCATCTTCGTTTTGTCTGTGATCCTCAGCGTCCTAAGTTTTTGCCCTTCTGCCTTTTGCATAAGTGATTTTTGTTGTCGACCTTTTGGAGAAAGCATTTTTGTTATTATAACCAGCCTTTGCGCTCGCCCTCAGTTCGTGTCCTGTGTTCTGCTTTTGAGTCCTGAAAGCCCTGACAGCTCTACGGGCTTATCAGTCATCTGTCTTTTGTGTGTGTGTGTGTGATAACAGCACTTCATAGAATCACTGGCAGCGAGATGGCAGGCCATCTTAAAACTATGCTGATATGCACATATGTAACATTCAAACTCTAATTGAACTGGTCACTGTAATTGTACTGTAATTCTTTAATTATTTTCAATTTATCTTTTCTTTCAGCCACACTAGCTGTGTTTTCAGTCTAAAGTGAAACGTCTCATTGTCAGAGAAGAAATGTCAGGTTGCCATGGAATTTTGTACCCACATTCACGGTTCCAGTGGGATCAGTTGTAATAACTGATTTTTCATCTAATGCCATCATCAATTTTGGTAATTTGGCAAAATTTTAATTTGCCCAATACTTTGGTCCAGTGTCTTCCAAATTAATGAAATCCCCATCAGCTAACACACGAGACTAATATGGTGACTATGGTAAACTTCAGTATGTGGCCATGCTGACGTTGGAATTTGGCTCAAAGCACAGCAGCCTCACTGACCTGCTTCATCCAAAATGTCATACAAACAAAAAACAACAAAAGAAATGTCATCATTCATTAGTATCTAGTTTTATTTCAGATACTGTAGCTGTGTCTAAGACTCCTCATGCCAAAACAATGGAGGTGAATGGAATTTGGTTTGTAGTGTTCACAACATTTTAAGCGGCCCGGTTTTTCTGGGTAATCCACAGGCCACAGTGAGCCTGTGAGCCCTTTTTATTGAAACTACTTTCTACTGAACAGTCCCTCTGAAAACTGTTGAAAACTGACAAATTCTGTGGAATATAGACATGTCGCTCTTAAACTTATTAAATGGAAACTGTCAATGCAGAATTCCATTCAGTTAGACTATTTTGGGTTGGAGGCAGAAACTGAAAGTCATTGTTTTAATCTCGGTTATTGTTTCATTTTTCATTTCATGTGCGAGTACAGAGCCAAGAGAACAATATCAGAATCAGAATCAGAATTGGTTTAATTGGCCATGTTTGTGTTTGCCTACAAGGAATTTGACTCTGGTTTAAACACTGCAGTCAAAGTACTTGCATAGGAAAACAGAAAAAAAAGATGTGTCTCGCTGTCCAAATAGTTTCCAACAGCACTGTGCTGTATCTGTTGATTAGTACATAGTGTTTATTATCTCTATATCTTTCACAGTGTGTTTGTATACTTTTTCATTTGTAGAAGGATTGTTCTTTGTGGTTCATTTATTCTTGTTTCCCCCTTTAAGTTGATAGTTTTGTTCTTAATTTCTTCTTTCACACAGTTGTGAAGGTACCACACTCACACACACACACACACACACACACGCACACAGACACAGACACACACACACACACACACACGAGTAATGCATGGCCACACACACACAAATACGCACAAGGACATTTATGCTTCTATTCAACTTTGATTGTACCTTTTATGCTGTTTGAAATATTAAGATTCACTTTCTGTTTCACTCTCTCTCTGTCTCTGTGTCTGGCTCTCTCTTGTGATTGGTGGATTGATTTTGAGCTTTTTTTGGCAGTTGGACCTCTCTCCTTTTTAACTGTTAACTGTTAAAATCTACAGTTTTTAGGACACAATGGCGTAAGTTACTAATGACCGGCCCCAGTGCAGGCTATTATGACGGGCCCTGGAGCTCCTCAGTTAAGAACCAAACACGCACGCAGAGAGCCAACCCACCTGCCAATCAACACCTGCACCCAATCCAACCTGCAAATCAGGTTAAAGTTTATGCATTACAGCAGCAAAAATATCAGCACAACTGTCATTATCGCGTTGCATCTGCTTCCTGCGCTCTGCAACAGGCTGATCCTGCTACTGGAGCAGATACTGTCAGAGTGCTGCTGTCTCTCCCCAACACACAGTAATAAGAAGATTTACATTCAATAGCCACACAAATTGTTACAAATCGCTCTTTATTGTCTTCATTGTACAACAGCAAAACAAGTTCAGTGTTCATCAGAGACATTAAGACATTAAGTCTGTATCTCGCCTTTTCTTCCTCTCGTTCTCTCCCTCTTATCCCTTCATATTATAACAGTGTATTTCAACAGAACATCCAAAACATTTTAGTTAATTATTGTAAGTGGCAGTGACCCTAGTTACCTTGACAGTTACATTCGGAAGTTAGAACAACTTCGTAATCCCAATACTAGAACTAGGGTAGCTAACCTGAACCTTTATCGGTTCAAAACTATGATGGGTAAAGGTTCTTTTTCCTATGCTGGTGCTACAAAGTGGAATAAAGAGGACACCCTAAAAACTTAGTATTTAACTGGAACAGACGTGGTTATGCAGGACCTAGCATTGCATGCTTCAATGAGCTCCATGACTATTTCAGCCTTTGATTGAGGAAGGTACAAAGTATTTGGTCTGTGACCTGGGAAATTCTGAAAATAGATTGCATTTATATACAGGCTACTGTATATAATAATCTGAGTTCACCTTTGGAAGAACACAGAGCAGAAATCCTGAATGAATTTGGATTGATGAAAATGAGAAGCTGGACTGAGTGACAAAGTGGAAAAGTTTTTCTAAGACTTGGAAATTAGACTGATTAATATGTGCATACATTATGGGCATACAGAATATACTATTCATGTTTTCCCATTATTTGTATATTTGTTTTCACATGCATGGAAATGGGCTGAGCATCTTAATGCACGATACTAATATTATATATTATATAATATATACTACAATTTAGTCCATCTAAATGTCAAATATATTTAAACACAATTTATTTTTATATGTTTTCCATATACTGTTATGATGGTTAATTTAAGAATTAACAAGAGTCAAGTAAAAGTCCTAAAATCTGAAGGCAATGCAACACTGTGAGCCACTCAGAGAGAATTGGAACGAACTGCAGGTTTGAGTGATATCCCTTCTGTCATGGTCTGGGTTTTGTCACTTCCTGTTTTATGTTGAAGGTTCGCCTTATGTGTCCTCTTTTGCTTTACTTCCTGTGTTTTCCCTCCTCAGTGATTGTTTGATTTGTTGTGTCTCATTAGTTGTCCTCCTCTGTGTATTTAAGTCTGTGTTTTTCCCCCAGTCTTTGTCTGGTCGTCGAATTTGTTCCTTGCATCAGGCCTGTGAATCTGTGTGATTGTTCTCCAGTGGATTCTAGTGATTCCTGTGTTTTTGACCTGGACCTTTTGTTCGTTCCTTGATTTTTGGATTTGGTTTGTTCTTAAGAATCTGCTTTCCTGTTTGGACTCTTTGCTTTGAACCTCCGTTTATCAGCTTGTTCCTACCCGTAAGCCCTTTTGCTATTTTTCTTTTGTTAATGAACTTGCTGAACTGCACCAGCCCCCTGTGTGTCTGCATTTGGGTTCTATCCTTGTTCACCTGGGACCCTAACCTTGTCAGTACGACCTGACCAAACATGAACCCAGCAGACAGGCATGAGTAGTCCGTGGGGTACACGACTGGCCATCAAGCCAGCTTCCACAAAGAGGAAACAAAGTTGCCGACAACAGCATACCCTGCCAGCTGGTGATCTCGAGTTGGCAAGCTTCCCGCCTGGGTCCACCCTTGATGTGTCCCAGTGGTCCCCATTCTGGGGGACACGGCTGGCCATCAAGCCAGCTCCCAGCAGGAGGAAGCAGGGTCCTGACTTCAAAATGCCACACTGCGACACGACTCATCCTTACCCCTGCCAGCTCCAGCCTCTGTGTCGGCTAGCCATCGGCCTGCTTGCCTCCTGCCCTCATCTCCTGTGCCCGAGCCCCCCCCCCCCCCCCAATATCTGTGCTGCTCTCAATATGTGACTTGCATCCTTGTCTTTCATCTCCAGCTGCTTTGTTGTATTATTATGCCATTTCACTGCAATTTTTAATTTTTAATTATTTTAAATTGTCCCAGATTTTCATTCAGATTTTCATTCATTTTCATTCCTTTACCTTCGCCTTTCAGACTGACAAAGAAGCTACTCAGATGTCCTTATATGCATAATTATTGTACATAGTTATAATGCTACATCAGATTTATAATGATTATGATGTATGAGAAAACAGTCTCGATGCTAGCCAGTATCATTTGGTTTAGATGAGAGCAGGCCTCAACCAGGTTGGACTGATTTTGCATTAAATATTGCAATGTTGTATTGATCATTTCAAGCTCGATGTTGATGCTGATATAGTATAAACTACCCAACGGCATATAAAGTGGTTGAAATTGGCTCCTCCCAAATCAACTACAACATTTAAATGCTGCATAAACATGGATGCATCAATAATGTAATATATAATACTTTAAAAGGGACCATTATGCATCAGTATTTTTACTTATTCTTTTTACATACTCAGTTAAAGTATATTCAAATAGATCGGAATAGACCTCCTCCATCACCGTGTTTCTTTAAGACATTTAGGGGATAGTTAACATGCCAATAAATGTCAGGAGAAACCTCATTTAGCCTTATCTGCCAAAACTGCCGTCACGTTAAACTAAACATCCAAAATGGAAATATCACCTTCAACTGTGCAGACGAGGCTTCATACCTTCCAGCTCCATTAGATGGCGCAACAAGACAAAGAAGCGTCAGGAGAGAGAGAGGACGGAGTCTGTTCCCCACACTCACGCACCTTAGCATCCTGGCTCTCCGGCTATGCACCTACAACCTCTCCGTGCAGTCCTGCCCATCCTCCTCTCCTCGCCGACGGTCGGCCAGCTGTAGTGCGCACTGAGCTGCGGGGGAGCTCAAGGCGGCCGGCATGCACCTAGAGAGGAACCAAGCCGCCAAGCCATCCGGGGGCTCAGCCAGAGACACAGCAGCATGCAGACCGATGCTCTAACAGCAGGGATAAAGCAGCAGAGCACCGGGCGGGGAACGGAGCTGCAGCATGGGCGTGGGAGAGACGCGCAGCCAAAATGAAAGCGATGTAATACCGCGGACTTAACAAGGGTGGGTGGGGGAAGCCTAAGGAGCGTTTTGTCAGAGTTGTCAGAGGTGTAGTTTGGGGTTTGGTTTGGTGTCTTATTCTGTGAAATTGACCAAACACAGTACTTTTTTCCGTCAACCTCCACCGGAGAATAAAGGATGGAGAGGATGGATGGCTCACAGCAGAGCGCAGAGAGTCCGGCGGCGGACGTCTCCAAAATAAACGATGAGGAGCTGCTGAAGTGGGGCAAAGAGGAGCTTGTGCGGCGGCTGCGGAGGGCAGAGGCAGAGAAGAGGGGCGTCATCGTGGAGCACGGCAATCTGATGCGGGAGGTTAACCGGAGACTCCAGCAGCACCTGAACGAAATACGTAGTTTGAAGGTGAGATGGGCCCCGGGAAGCCAGTGGACCAGGTTCCCTGTGGTTTTATGCCGGTGTTTAGGACACAATAAGCATGCTGGTTTGGATATGTACAGGCAGAGAGGAACCTTGAGCGATGTGTGTAAAATCACAGATTGTCAGTATAGGGGAAAACTGTTCACTAAATAATCAAGGATGTGTACAAATTAGAGAGCTGTAAGCAGCTGTAAACTGAAATTCAGTATTTTCAGTACATATAAAATGCAATGGTGGTGGTCAAGTAATGTTTGCCCTAGTCTAGCCAGCAGGCAGACATGAACAGCTACATGAAACTGATGAAAAATATTCCCATTTTTATAACACAGTGTTGATTAACTCTAGTCAGGGCTGTAACTGATGATAATTTCAGTTAGCTCTTTTATTTAGTTTATCTGACCTTGTTAGTCAATTAATTGATTTATCAGAAAATTAATAAGCAACTATTTAAAGAACCGTTACGAGTTTAGAGTGAGGATTTCTCTGTTTTATATCAGTCATATTGTATACCATTAAATATGCTGAATGACTTTTGGTATTAAGCATTTACCATATTTCTCAAAATGTTGCTAAAGACCCATCCCAATCTTCCAGAGTCCAATGTCACATCTTCAGATTGCTTGTTTTGATCCATCATCTGCACCAAGCCTAAAGATATTAAGTTTATTATCGTATTAGACAAAGAAAATCAGCAGATCCTCACATTTGAGGTTGGAACCAGTGTGGCATTTTTCTTTAAAAAGTAACTCATACAAGTAACAGATTTATTTTTTGTCATTTCAACCCTACAAGAAAAACCCCTCACATAAACCTAACTGCATGATGGGAACATTCTTTTCACTCATCAAATGATCAGTCCTGTGCATGTAATCCCTCACTGTGCTGTCTATGCGTATATGTGCCTCTATAAACCAGGATGTGAACCAGAAACTGCAGGAGGACAACCAGGAGCTACGGGACCTGTGCTGCTTCCTGGACGACGACCGCCAGAAGGGCAAACGGGTGTCGCGGGAGTGGCAACGTCTGGGTCGCTACAGTGCTGGTCTGATGAGGAAGGAGGTGGCCATCTACCTGCAGAAGCTGAAAGAGTTGGAACAGCGGCAGGTGGAGGTCATCCAGGAGAATCTGGAGCTCAAGGAGGTGTGTCTCATGCTGGAGGAGGAGAGGGCAGCAACTGTAGCTGGAGGGGGAGGAGGTGGAGGTGTGGGTGGGCAGGGAGGTCCTGGCCATAGGAGCTCCATCGACAGTCAGAGCAGCTTGTCTCAGCTGGGTGGAAGTGTCCCAGCAGCTGGCTTGCTGCGGGACGTTGGCGATGGGAGCAGCACCTCTAGCGCAGGGAGTACAGATAGCCCTGATAACCCCCACCTCAAACCCCCTCCCCTTGGCTCCAATGCCAGCCCTGGATATGGGTCAAGACTAGGAGATGTGTGTGAATCCACAGGCAGAAGGCACAGCTCCACCCCAGAGTACCACACCTTCCCCCAGTCCTGCCGCCTGGACCCTTGTGGCCTTCAGGAACACAGCCCAGAGAAACACAGCAAGTCTCCTACCAGACTACCATGTGATTCCCACCCCAAACCCTGCAGCTCTGACCTACTAGCCCAGAAACAGTTATTGATGTCAGGGCAGGCATCACCAGGGTGTGGGAGGGGCTCAGCCAAGTCCAGCCCAGAGCTGTGTCAGAGACACCGGCTGGTTCACACAGCAGAGGCAGGTTGTGTGAGTCCAGAAGCTAAGCAAACTGCGATGGGGACCCCTGAGCACCTTCGAAAAGGGAAGGTGATTGTCGGTAGTCCAGAGTCTATACGACGCCACCATCACTATCAGCACTGTCCTGGGGTGGAGCACCGCAAGGGGAGGTATAGCAGTGGCTCCCCTGACAGGGACGGGGGTCAGAGGAGGGCAGCGGCGGAGAACAGGCCCCCACACCACCAGAGTCTGTACAACGGTAGGCACAGGGTAACTCTTATCTTGTATTTCAATTCATAACCCATTCATTACAGACAGTAAAGAACATTTTTAGAAGTACACAAGAATAGAAAGGCCCATTGGGCATTGGATCTGTACTTAAAACACTTAACAAACATCTACACAGATTGCTGGTACAGTCAGAGAGAGAAAGATTTTTTTTCAGAAGTGGCATTTAAAAATAGTCCAACCTGAGTCTGAAGTTTCTTGCAACAAAACAAGCAACCAGCAGAGACTCCAGAAGTCAGCTACGCTCACAAACTTAAATGACACACATGTGTCTAACTATGTTTACACATGAACGCACACACACAGAGCTCATGTGGACTCACTGGCTGTGGCAACAGATGATAAGACAGTGCGGGAGATGTGTACTGACTGGTGTGTGCTTGTTAGCAGGGGAGTGTTGTGATATGTCTCCAGGGCATATGGTTTACAAAGGTACCCTTGAGGTGTGTTCACGGCCAAGATGCACACATATATGCACACTTATCCACACATCCACTCCTTTGAGAAACGGAAGACAGGTCAACACACATAATACATGTGTGTGTTTGTGTTTGAGAGCTGTCTCAAAGCAGATTTTTATATTAGCTCTCATTTGACAATTGCTCAACTGTTCTGTATTGTTCACATAGATTGTCCCACAGGCACACTGTAAAAGACTGCTGAAAGCAGAGGACACATATTGTCCTTTCAAACAACAGAGAACATATGGCATATATATCTGAACCTGACTTAATTTTGTTTCCATTAAGCTCTCTGGTATAGTTATTTCTCTGTCGATGTGTCTCTGAGCGTTTACTTTGACTGTGACAAGTGTAATTGAATTAATGTGTTGTGTCCATGCACTGCCTCAACTCACTGCAGCCATCTTTTGAACCGTGGAACATTTAATTTAGGCGGTTTTGGGGCTCTTACCTGGCAGGGGAGATACAATGATCAAGAAGGTGGTCCACCCAATACAAGGTTCATCCATTGCACTCTGGTTGTGCTGACCCCAAATATGGGAATCTTGACTATATCATTTCTGGTAGTGGGGGACTGTGAATGTGCTCTCCTCTTGTTTTTAGTAGGCTTGTTGGGCTAGGGGTATGATTCTTTGGATGTTTGGATGTGAGAGATCCTGTGTTCAAAGCCCACCTTTATCCAAATTTCCCCAGTTGGGGTACTTTTTGGTTGTTCATGAATAATGCTTCTTGCAGTGTGCAGTGCTTGTAGGAACTATTACATCGCAGAACCCCATACACCAGTACCAGTCAGACATACATCAGCCAGCTGCTGGCTGTACTGTAGCACAGTACATCCACATAAAAGGAAGGTATTGTCAGGTTTTAGTAACTGTATTCTGATATAATGTATTGGTTACAGATGAAAGAACAAACCAACATGCGCTGTGTCAATGTAGTTCCACTACAAGGCTCCAGAACAGTTTCATTTTTGGTTTTGGGTTTAGTTATTTCCTGTTTTATGTTGAAAGAGTTTCTCCTCATATCATATTTTCTCTTTCTTCCTGTCTTTGTGTGTTTTCCTGCCTGTTTTTGATATCACCTGTGTTTCATTAATTAATTAGCCTCTTGTGTATGAAGTCCATGCGTCTTCCCTTCTTCAGTTGTCAGGTAATTTGCATTCATGTCAGCTTTCCTGCCTCTTTTCTTTGTGTCAACCCCAGTCTGTCTTTAGTTTAGCAATCTGTATTTCTCCTATGTTTTTGGATTACCTTCATCTTATTAAAAGCTACTTTTGGTTTCGTCAGCCTGCCTGCCTGAGTGTCCTGCATTTGGGTCTTTTTGAACTACAAAACATCAAACTTAAGTGCTCCTTGTCACAAGTGTGTGGAACTGTATTGGAACAGTATACTTATGGGGTTTGTGTACTCTGGTTGCAGGCCCTGTATGTGTCCAAAAGACAGGTGCAGTACGTGAGGGGGGAGGTGCTAAATTCTAATTTAAATTGCTTGACTATTTCGTGGCCAGGGACAGTGATTTGCAGGGGCCTCAGCAGAACATGTTTTACATGTGTGTGCAGGAACTGAGAAAGAAAACTTCACACAATGAACAATAATAAGGTAAATCTCACCTATTCTACATTATCTGCTTGTGCATGTACAAGCTCATCTACCAACAGTAAAAGTTTTTCAGTTTCCAATGTGTCCACACTTCATTCAAATACAGTTTGACCTAGACTGTGCACAATTCCTTAATTCATGCATTCATTCCTTAGCATATAATAAAGATGATTTGCTTGGCATAATGTTGCTCCTCTTGTTATTATATTAATACACTGTATAATGTTGAACATTCCATTAATGTTTCATAGCTTAGAACCTGAGAGCACCACAGCAATTAGTGTACTTTTAAAACAAGCAAAGAAAAACAATTTTATTATATGTCCAAAAGTGGCTTGTCCAATGATAATGGCCTTAATAATATGCTGCCATGTTTTATTGGCCAAGTATGTGTAGACAAAGAAGGAATGTGACACATTTAAGTTGCCCTGAATGGAACTTCCACACAACAGTTTAAGGGGAAAGGTATAAATAGACAAACAGCTAAAAACAAAGACAGAATGCTTAACAAAAGTCAAAATATAGACCTATTATGCACTGTACAAACCAGTAGGTAACAAATAGATGCACATATAAATATGTGTAATAAAGCAACAATGACCAACAACATACAATGTTTATGTCCAAATCATGTGTTCAGTAGATTGTAAACAAATATAAATAGTGCAAAGGAATATTTTATCCATTACATGAAGTGGGTGATTATGTACAGTATATGCAGTCACATTTGTCTATGTACAGTATATACAGCATGCAGGATTTACAGATGGATAAGATGTACAGTGTGTATTTTAAACTTTTAATCAATTGTAATTTGTAGGTTAGTGGATGATTTAGAAGCTGTTATCATGTCTGGTTGTTTTGGCATAGTGTACAATCCTGTCTGTCCATTGTAGTCTGTTCCTGTCGTGTTTGGGGTCCGATCGGAATCGGACAGTGATGGATGTATAGACAAAGGACTAGATGATTGCAGTGCGGAACTGGTTCAGCATCTCCTGAGGCAGGTTTAACTTTGTGAGCTGGTGCAGAGGTACATCCTCTGCTTGGCCTTTTTGATGATGTATTCAATGTTGGATACCCACTTCAGGTCCTAGGGGATTGTGGATCCCAGAAACCAGCAGGCTTTGACAGCAGGCACGGTGCTGTTGAGTATAGCAATGGGGGCAGTGTTGGGAGGCTCCTCCTCAAGTCTACCGTTCTGTGTTCAGCTCCAGGTTGCTGTGACGGCAACAAAGAGCACCATCCCGAATGAGACTGGTGACCATTGTGTCTGCAAACTTCAGAGGTTTAAGAAATGGATCTCCTGTGGTGCAGTCAATGGTAGACAGTAGTTCTGTTGTCATATTGGTTCCCCAATAGGAATATACTCTATGTTGGTATTACCATTTAAGAAGAAAGTAGGTCTTCTTCCACTGAACATTAAATTAACTTAGACATTGAAAAATGTTTTGCTCCGGATGGAATTTAAATTACATTATCTAGTTTGCAGAAAAACAGTAGATAATTGTACCTAGAATTATTATTGTGGTGGCAGTGAAAAATTACCCACATAAGCGGGTAGTGCTCCATCTCCTCTAGAGGAATAAATCCAGTCTGAATGGGGCTTTAGATACGTCAGTTGCTGTTGCTGGCATTGCAAGGTAACAGTTCATTATTCATTGATAATTGAATGTCATGATCAGAAAAAAACAATAATGGAATTCTATCACTTCAGGAACAAACAACTTTACAGTCTATCAATTACAACATTGTTTTTAAAAACTTTTTTATTGGGTTTTGACATTTTTCACGTCCAGCAAGGAACAGAGACATTTTGATAAAGAGATGGGCACCGGATATGCTACACCCAAAACAATGACAAACACACAAACCAGCAGGAAAAAAAGCAAAATTGAAAACGACAGCATATAATAATGAGGGTGATATTTCTAGAGTTGTGGGGATGAGCAAAGAAAGGATGGAACGAAATCCGAATAAATCATCTGTGTACAAGGAGGGTTTTATTTCTACTCCATTCCTATGTATGCCAGAGATGTTGGGGTTGTTCAAGTACAATTGAGAAGCAATCACACATGACAAGTGTAGTTTTAGTGTAGTTGTAGTCAATGAAAACTGTTTTTCTGAGTCCTTACTGTGCCAGTGGGCAACAGAGGACACAGAACTGTGGAAAAAAAAGTAATATTTTTTCTTCTCTTTTTTGTCAGCAAAAATAAAGATGGATTTTGGTAAAGTTTTTATTTATTAAAATACATTTTTGTCCCGTCTTTTCTCGTTAACAATATTGCATGTTGCTATAGCAACGACGTTAGTGCAATCTTGTCTTCCTCTCATCTTAGTCATATTAAACAAGGTCATTGACAATCATATAAAGCAAGGTAATTGGCAAACACATTTCATTGTAGTTTTCAACAAAATCAACACTATTGTCAAATGCCTTCTCAGTGTCATTGCCAATCACATGCCTGTATCAGGTGCAACAACAAAACTGAGTACTTTTAATAATTGTTAACTTGCAAGATGTTGCTTTGTGTGGTACAGCAACTGGAATGAAATAATGCTCTTTGCACCCTTGAAACCACTTGCAACTAGACTCAAGGCTCCACCTTGGGGGTTGTAGTTGTGCTGTCAATTGCTGTAAATTTCCTGCCACATCACAGACTGTATCTATATCTGATGCTGTTTGCTGAAATGTGATCTTGTCATCGCTGTACTGTAGTCCAGCAACAGCAGTGATTTATATAGTGCTGAGTGGAAGCACTCTATATTACAGCTGAGGCTATGGGAAATAGCTTTGTACCTTGCAGGATCCCTTACTCAGCTGTTACCTGAGACAATAGTGGCTGGATGTGCTGTACTGTAAGGTGAGGTGATGCATACATATACACCATATTTCATTTGCAACATATTATATGGTTTCAGTAGAAGTTTAAGTTTGGTAAATCCTCAGGTCTCCTGCCTTGCTGCACTCAGTGGGATTCTTGGAAGAAAACAATGTAAAGTGAAAAGTGAAAAAGTAAAAATGAGATGCAAACAACCGATGGTTGAGATTACTACTGACTTGGAGACAATTTAGATTTTAAAGGTTTGATTCAGAAGTTGGACATAATATGCTTTTGTCTGTAGAGGAACAATTGACATCTTCAGAAACACTGTGTGGCAGAAACATGAAACTTACTTTAGTTAAAGATGTGTCACTCACCATAATTTAGCCTCAATGAGTGAGTTGTTTTTTTTTTTGTTTTTTTTTTTTTACAACACAAAAAAGTTATCAAATGCTGAAACTGAGAATTTAAGTCGATCCTCATTTAGAATTTGATGCCAGCAACATGTTTTGAAAAAATTGGGACAGGGTCATGTGTGCCAGAGGTTGCATCACCTCTTCTCATAACATGGTTCACAAGTCAGGACTGCAGGCAGTTTAACACCCGAACTCTTCTAAGACATGCAGTTGTAATACGTTGAGAATGTGGTTTCGTATTGTCTTGCTGAAATAAGCAAACCGTCATCTACTTGGCAGTATGTATTGCTCCCAAACCTATATGGTTCAGCATTAATGGTGCCTTCACAAATGTGCTTCAGAAAGACTCAGCCTCTCATGGATGCTCTTTTTATACCCATTCGTGTTACTTAACTGTTGCATGTGAACCTAATTAATTGTGAGATACAGTGTTTTCTTTTAGCATTTCATAACTTTTGCAGTCTTTTGGTGCCACTGTCCCAACTTTTTTTGGAAAGTGTTGCTGGCAAATTTTACGTGAGGATATAATATTTAAAAAACAATGACATTTCTCCATTTCAGCATTTTATATGCTGTCTTTGTGCTATTTTCAATTAAATATGGGCTTTCATTTTTTTTTTGCAAATCATCACATTCTCTTTCTATTTATGTTTTACATAGTGTTCCAACTTTTTTGGAAACTGGGTTGTACTATAAAGAAGCAGAATTGTTCAGAGATCTCTTTAGAAACCATTTATAAAATTAAAACTCATTAAATATCAATATCCTCTGATCAATATTGTTCAAGCTGAGAGTTTCATGGACAAATGCTCCTGGCTAGAAAGTGACTTTATGCTATCGCCACACTCTGCTCACTCTATGCTTTCTCATTCCATCTTCAGTTTCTCTCTCCTTTTGTTACCCAGTAGAAAACTGGAAAATATTCTAAATTACATAAAAATTATTTAGCCGGTGCTTTTATCCAATTATTCACGTAAAATAAGTGCATTCAGCCATAAGGACAGAAACCAAAAATAGGTAAAATCTTAAAAAAACAAACAACAACTTACAAGCCTGTAATGTGACTGAACTGCCGTTTTATTTCACTTCAAATTAGGTGGTGTGCCTTGTGGAACAATAAATTCAAGAAAAATATAAATTCAGCAATAATTTAAAAAGACACAGAGGCTCAGTAAAATAAGAAAAATTGCCACCTGCATCAACCCAACATTATGGAAAACATAGCAAAATGCTTGAGGTGAAGGAAGGAGTGAGAGTTGCAAATTCAGTGGCCATTTGGCTGCAAATCACCTGCCGCATTAAATCCACCAAAATTGACACAAGTTGCTGCATCTCTGTACAGATACATGTCTACTGGCTTGGTGACGTGGTTGTCATAAGAAGAAGGAGATGCTGTTCTGGAGGAGAGGAACTGGTGCCAGAGTTTTAGCATGCTTCATCAAGCGTGACATGGTCATGGATAGATTAAACAGGTAGCAATGGAGAGGTGTGACAAGAAGGACTGACCTTGAGGGATGATGTGGATGAGTTGACCTTGCAGTGGATAGAGTTGGCATTTAGTCCACCTGTGGTCCTGTACAAATGCAGAAATGAGTGGGGAAATTCAGTCTCTTTTTTCCCCCTTTTTCCAGTAGCCAATTCTGTGCATGTGCTGAAGCCTTCTGTTTTGTCTGAGGAGAGTGGAACTCCAAATTAGAGATCGGCGATAAGGGTTTTTCAGGACTGATACTGTTACTCATTATTAGTAGTTAAGGAGGCAGATAACCGATATTCAGAGCCAATATTCATTAACAGTGAAATTGTAAAAATTGGCATTAAAATGTTGAATAATACAAACACTTAACTTGGTTTAAATACCTACAGCATGTTTGTTTAACCAAAAATAAAATAAAATAAAATAAAATAAAATAGCTCCAGAAGTGCATAAAGTCAGAAGCATCTCTTATAAAGTTAAAAAAAAACTTAAAAAATAGCTACCTGAAATGTTTCCATCATTTAAATATAACTGAAATGACTTATCTTTGTTTTAAGTTCAAACACAACAAAAAGTACATGGCGTTAACAAGCTCAGCAGTAACTCTTGTAAAGTTAAATAAAAACTTGTATAATTGCTCCCTAAATTTTATTCACAGTAAATAAAGTAAAATGTCACAATAACTGAAATGACTTTCAGATAAAACACTCTTGAATTTTACTCTCTCACACACACTTCTTACCACTATCACTATTTCCATATCAATATTATCAGCAGCCTTGTTGCAAGGGATCAAACCAACTGTTAAACACTAATTAGCCCATAGCGTCTCATCTTCACTTTAAGTTTCAGATCATAGGACCAGAAAGCTCACAGCAACGTTAGTAGTTAAACTCACACTTTTCTCTACATAACAGACATTCTCCCATTGAGTCTGCTGAGCGGGACCGGCGAGCTAATGTTATGCTAAAAGCTAGTCAGCCTTCATCTTAGCGTACTTCCCTGCAACAAAACAAGACTGAATTGAGTTGTTTACGCGCTCTCTCCCAGTCACACACACATGATTTTACTATCACGGACTGTTTGACTGTCGATATCATCAGCAACCTTCTTTCAAGTAATTCACAGACATGTTGGGTGGTACTACGAGCTAGCAGAGCTGCCGCTAATGTTTACTCCGCACTTACATTATCCTACTGTTAGTAGTAGTAGGTCGATTTAGATGCACATTGATGAGATGATATCAGATTAAAAATAATTATAGCTATAGAGCTTGTTGGAAAAAGTAAGTGGCAAAATTGGACCAAACAATATTTTTGCCTTTCACGATGGTCACAGCACCCTAAACTCTTGCCGTGTCTTGGTCAGGTGACTGGCACGACTACACGTATGACCCTAATCAATCACAACACTTCGTATTTCACAATCACGCACAAGTTCAGTTGTCATTGAAACAAAACAAAAAAAAATTGGCTTAGATGTGTTTGCTTTACTTTAACGTTTGATCGGGAATTAGTAATGATAAAGATATTTCTGCAATTAGCCACTCACCTTGCTGATCAAGTGCTTCCGCTATTTCTTGCCAACATTGGTCACGATCAAGTGCTTCCGCTATTTCTTGCCAACATTGGTCACGGTTCTCCCTCAAGGAAATGTCAAATGTTGTCCCACCTGACAGCAGCAACCTCAGCATCCCTCCTCCTCCTCGCCATGGTTACCTGATTGTGCTCTGGGGGGAGTACCTGATTGGTAAATGCTCAGGAACATATGTGGGAGATTTCACACTCAAAGACAAAAAAAAATCTGACATGCTAGACTTTTTGTTGGGGTGTCGTGGGGCATCCCAGACACTGCACAACAGGTTGTTTAGCATGTCACACTCCACCGGTATAGACACCCAGTTGTCCTTCAATGGCCACAACAATGGTAATTCATCGACAACAACACAATTGTCCCAAAACTGGACTAGATTCATGTAGTCGAATTCCGGTATAAAGTAATTTGACTTTTGTACATCTGCATCAAATTAACTAGTCATCTAGTAATTTTCTGAGCATGCTTAAGCTACTTTCCATTGAAGATGATTGGCAATACAGCTCCAAATGGCTAGCTAGCTGTGTCTATCTTGTAGCAACTGTAAAGTAGAAGTTTGGGGATTGTATCTACTTGAACAATAGACTGAAAATCTCTGGAGGCGATGTCATGGGGGTCAAATGAACAGTGAAGACACTGCACACATGAGTTTGCTTCTCTTGGGTGGAGGGTCTGTTCTCTTGAGCCCAGCTGGTGTTGTTGCCAGCCCTGGGTGGATATATGCTGACTTTGATGGCAAGAATTAGTGTGCAGAACTCACAGCAGGCTTCAGCATGGAGTAAGTCTGCATGCACACACATGCACATTCAACCTACACAGTCACACTCCATAAACATTATGCACTTACACACATAAGCATATGCTCACACATACAGATGAATATACACTTAGTCTTATGCTGGTGCACGCATCACTAGCATGCACACAAACTCTGACATGTATTCCTCAGGGGGGGGAAGCACTGAACCAAACTCCAGCGCGCTCATTAGATGGGTGAGGATGTAATGTGTGTGATGTGACTCTCCCTGACTGCTTATCCAATGCCAGGTGAGTGAGCTGGAGTCACTCGACTGGGTCGGTTGTTGTTAGCCGTTTTTCAATATCATCGTCTCTCTATTGCTGCTGTGAGACTGGAGATTACAGGTGTTTAATGACCAATGAACATGCATTTATTAAATTCATAATGAATATTAACAAGTTCCTTAGCAGTTTCCTGAAGAAAGGTACAAAGTGTAGAAAAAAAGGGTTACCTTAAATCCAAGTAAATATGAATATATTAATAATTTGTTATTGGAAACTTTATTTTCAATATATTTTCAACTGCATGCTTTAATATAGTACCATTTAATAGTTTGGACTATTGAATGTTACTACATTCAATAGCAATGCTTTCTCACTCAATGGTATTTCTTTTTTTTATTTTCTACAGTGTAGATTGGTACTGAAGACATCCAAACTGTGAAAGAACACACGCATGGTAAACAAAATGTGTAACAAGGCAATATATATAATAATAATAATAATAATACATTTTATTTGGAAGCGCCTTTCAGAACACTCAAGGACACTTTACTGAGCGGGTAAAACACAAATAACACAGGATAAATACAAGCACAATAAAAACACAAATACACAGGATGAATACAAGCACAATAAATAAAACCCAACAAGTAAAAACAAGCAACAAGGAGAAGTGGAGTTATAGAGAGAAGGCAGTCCGGAACAGATGAGTTTTCAGTTTGGATTTGAAAGTGGGGAGAGAATCAATGTTTCTGATGTCGGGCGGGAGTGAATTCCAGAGTTGGGGAGCAGAGCGACTGAAAGCTCTCCTCCCCATGGTGCTGAGACGGGCGGAGGGCACAGAGAGGTGGAAAGAGGAGGATGATCTGAGGGAACGAGAGGGGGTGGCTATGGAGAGGAGGTCAGAGAGATATGGGGGGGCGAGGTTGTGGATAGCCTTAAATGCATACAGTAGGATTTTGAAAGTGATTCTGTATTTAACCGGGAGCCAATGAAGCTGCTGAAGGACGGGGGTAATATGGTGAGAGGAGGGGGTCTTGGTGATGATGCGGGTTGCAGAGTTTTGAACCAGTTGAAGTTTATGGAGGGACTTGTGAGGGACACCGAAAAGGAGTGAATTACAATAATCAAGACGGGAAGTGACGAGGCTGTGGACCAGGATAGCAGTGGTGTGAGGGGTGAGAGAGGGACGGAGACGGTTGATGTTGCGTAAATGGAAATAGGCAGACCGGGTAATGTTGTTAATGTGAGAGTGGAAGGATAGTGAGCTATCGAGGATGACACCCAGACTCTTAACCTGAGGGGAGGGGGACACTGTGGAGCTGTCAAAATTGAGGCAGAAACTGTCAGTTTTGGATAGTGATGCTTTAGTACCAACCAGAAGAAGTTCTGTTTTGTTACTGTTAAGTTTGAGGAAGTTAGAGGTGAACCAAGATTTTATCTCAGAGAGGCAGAGGGTGAGGGACGAGGGTGGGAGAGCAGTGGTTGGTTTACAGGAAATATATATTTTAGATTCTTTACTTTCTGATCCTGCCACTGGAGCAGATACTGTCAGAGTGTGCTGCTGTTTCTCCCCCAAACACAGTAATGGGAAAGGTTAAATTTAATTCTGCACAAATTGTAAAAACAAGTAATCCTCAAAGTAAAATAAATATACTGGCAGAAATTTGAGGAGAATTACAACTGCACATGGTGGGTACAGATAAATTTAGTCCAGTGTTTACTCTATTGCACAATTACATATGTGTCATAGTAGAATAAAAGTATATATGCATAGGTCGAGTACTTAAAGAGAATGAAAAGGTAATATTGCAAAAGGTATTTTGTGCATGTGATAGCAGGCTGAAGTAACCATAAATCCCACACCAGTGAAAAAACAGTCAGAATGTGGACCCTCCTGTAGGTGTCCTTGCCTCTCCTAATCTCCTTCTCCAGCTCCCTCTGCACCCGCTTAGATCTAATAACCCTCTTCCTCTCATTCACTGGGTTTTCAGTTCAGGGGACACCCAGGGTTTGTTGTTTGGGAAACACTGCACCCTCCTGGTAGGCACAGTGTTGACCACACAGAAATTGGTGTAGTCCGTGATGCAGGTTGCCAGACTGTCAATGTCCTCCCGTGAGGACTACACAAACTTCCCAATCAGTGGTGTCTGTCGAGGACAGTCTCTAAAATCTCTGGTCCTCTGGGTTCTTTTAATGAAGCAATAGGAGAAGATGTTGAGTCCCAAAAAATCAGTTTTATTCTAACATCAATAGAATGTGCAAGGTTACAGAGCTCTGGGTCTCGACTTAACCTTTCCCTGATCCACAACAGTGTTGGGTCAGTTCACGAAGTCTGACACACTACCTCTCCCAGTATTTTATAGACAGAACATGAGGAAATGCTGAAGTCGTTGGCTCCTCCTCGTTGCCGTCGGGCGCTCTCTCTCCTCTGCTTGGTTATCTTCGAGAATCCAACGTCACCAGCCCAGCAACCTGTTTGCAAGGACAAATCTAGAGACACCCTTATCCCTGATGCCAAACTATTCTATCTTAAGTCGAGGGCCCCAAAATGTCTCCCATGCCAGGCCTTTATCTCAAAACCTCCTGTTCTAGGTCACACTGGCCTTAGATATATTTTGCACAAAAAAAATCACTCCTCGTCTGAATCACTTCTATGAATAATAAATGAAAAACTTAACCAGGAGAAGTAGAATTTCAGTTGATTATTCAGTCACACAATCCATGAGCAGAAAATATGAATAAGATCAACATATCAGGATCCAACTATCATTAATATAAGCATATGCATGTAATCTAACTATTAGCAGAATATATGTGTGTAATCAAACTTACCAAAGTATAGGAATATGACCCAAATATCCATCATGTCAAAGCAGCCCCTCAGTGCCATGCTGGACTCCTCTGACCATCTTCTCACATGCCTACTGGTTGGCAGTTGTTTGTTTACCAAGGGCATATAGGTGGCTGGACAGATGAACCAGGTTGTGATCAGATCGGCCCAGTGGGGGGAGGGGTGAAGAGCTGTAAGCATCCTTGGTGTTGGCGTCCAGTAAGTCCAGTGTTTCATTGTCTCTGGTGTTGCATTTAGCATATTGGGTGAAGGTGGGGAGAGTTGATAACAGGGAAGCATGATTGAAATGTCCAAAGATGAGGGCCTGGGGGTGTGATGTCTGCAGCTGTGAAGCGACAGCGTGCTGGAGCTCGTGTTGCAGTCCTAACACCTGTTCCCGAATGTAAACAATGGAGCTGTCACTGAATCGATCACTTGATGTTTTTAAAAGTCCAGAAAAGAGTAAAAAGCCAATCACTAATCTTACCAGTTGTTCATCTGTAGATACGCACGATTAACCGAGACTAGTGACGGAAAAAATACGAGAAAAACACAAGAAAACACTGAAACAAAGAAAAGTGGTCGGAGCTGCCACTTGTGCTATGCAGAACAACCCTGCAGAGCTGATCTACACAGTCCCTTAGCGTTCTGGAGCTGATGTCATCAGGGCCAGTAGCCTTCCTCGCCTTCATCCTCCTGAGCTCCTTCCTCACCTGATCTGCTGTTATGGAGAGGTCAGGGGCGGAATGGGGGTCATTTCTGTAGATAAAGAGTATGGTCTGTACCAGCTCTATATGGAAAGTGTTCTGAGACAACTTTGGTTGTGATTTGGCACTATATAAATGAACTAAATTGAACTGAATATGATGCAACGCTCCATGACTCTCCTTCTTTGTTAAATAGCCCTTACATTAGACCAACATACATATTTACACTCTCTAATGTCCATTCCCTGTGTTACCTGGCCCCAGCAATTCTCTTCTTGTTGTTGATCTCCTTCAGTTGTTGTTTCTTTGAACAATTCCAGTATGAAGGCCTGATTCCCATATTCTCCTCCAAACAGTTGATGTTGAGATATGTCTGCTGCTGAACTCTGTGA
The DNA here is from genome assembly GCF_017976325.1 of Chelmon rostratus. Classification (NCBI taxonomy): domain Eukaryota; kingdom Metazoa; phylum Chordata; class Actinopteri; order Chaetodontiformes; family Chaetodontidae; genus Chelmon; species Chelmon rostratus. The sequence continues at coordinate 932,770 of NC_055668.1, read as the reverse complement.
AGTGATTATATGGGTGACCCTAATTGGCAATTTCTGAGGCTGGTAACTGTAATGAAGTAGTGGAAGTATCTCTTGGTGGTCCATTCCTGAGCCGGTCCTCACAAGAACCAGTTTCATCAGAGCATATGATGGTTTTTGCAACTGTATTTGAAGATACATTCAAATTTTTTGAAATTTTCCAGAGTGACTGACCTTCACATCTCAAAGACTGAATGGACTCTAATTACTCTTTACTGAGCTGAGCAGTTATTGCCATTGCCTACATTAGTGGAATAGGGCTGCTTACTGTATACTGTACTCATAGTATTAATTTCAATTTAGCTCAACTCTATTTATATTGCACCTTTCATACAAATGTGCAGGCCAAAGTGTTTTACATAGAAAAATTGAAACAATACAGTCAAAAAATAAAAACAAAAATAAATAACATTTTACAAGGCAATTGCAACAATAAATTGATAAAATGTCAAAACAAATAAAAATAAAAATCAGAATAACACAAGGGATAAAAAAATATGTAAAACCAAATGACTGAAACTTAAAAACTAGGGCTATACCTTTACTCCAAATGAAAAGACTGATTAAAGAGCTTGATAATTTCATTTCCAAGACAGCGTCCCATTCTAATATCCAGAGGCAGTGATTTTTCAAAAATGACTGTTGGGAACTATGGCAGGTTTGGTTACTAGCAATTATAAGAGGTTTGTTATGCCCAGCCTAGGGGTACCTGAACATAACATGAAGGTGCCATCCTTCACTGGTCTCACACAGTCACACCAAGCGCGTCTTCACGGTATAATTAATATTTTATTTTATAACAATAGATACTTTTTTCTGGGACACAGAGATGAATAAAACAAATCTGAATTAATGTGTAAATTAATTTAGGAGTGAGACCTACGCCAAAAAAACAAACAAAACCATGCTATACTTTTAGGGAGTTTACCACTTTCCTAAGCAAATAAAAAGATCAAAATGAAACACAAATTCTAACCTCCCTTTCTAACAAAAACAGGAGAAAACTGGTTGAACACAAAGTCGTGGCTCACTCAAATTTGCCCAATACACTGGATAACTGAGACAAAGGAAAACGCCGGTTCGATCGGTGTGTGCGCGTTGACTCAGCGAAGAATGGCTCCGCCCATCTGACCCACTCTGCCCCCTGGGTGACGTCCTCCTCCGCTTTATGAAAGATGTTCCTTCCATGTCCGCCAAACCGCTTCGGGTTATGGCGCAGCATCGTTTGCATATCAACTAGGCACTTAAAAGGAAGCACACACAGAGCGAACAGGGAAAACACACAGCTATATAAAACTACTTACAACCACAGTTGTAACAGGTTGTTATTGATATCAGCAAAATATTTCTAAAAATTAAATTGGGAAGCGACTGGGATCAGCGACTAATAACCAGACCATGGATGCAGCCTGACAAAGGATCACATAAAATATCAGCATTTGTGGACAGTGAAGGGTTAACTATCAGCACTGATGGTTACAACCAGTTGTTATCATGTAAAATAGTCACAGACAACTGCTCCTCAGAAGGACAACAGAGTTTATTTATTTAGTGGCACCAATCAACAATCAGTAATACTTTGATCAATAAACATGCACTGTCAAACTACAACTACAACAAACAGCTACAGGCACGAGCAACCACATAAAACAGCAAGTGAGTGTCTAGGACCTGCGACTGATAAGAAGATAAGATGTGACCATGTGAGTGGCTGCGTCATGCGACAATTCAAGATGCTACCATGCTATCTGTGGATTTAAGTGGTGTGTGGATGCATGCAAAGGCATGTGGATGTGTGTAGATAGTAAAAGAGAGAAAGAGAAATCCACTCAAATGAAGCAGAGGAGATCCTAACTGCCACTACGACACAATAACTCTCCGGCATAGCAGCTTGCATTCATCAGCCATGGAGTGTAATATACTGAATTACTTTAGTATCAGAAACAAACACAAGCACACCCCAGCGTCGTGAGGCAACACCTTCGCATGGCACATGGAAACAAGCAGCAAGCACAATGATTGATTTTCTAACAGCAACAACAGGAGGAAGGTCCATCAATTTCACAATACAGTATAGCTTACACAATAATAAATCTTATAGCAACAGACTATTATTACCCTTTCTCTGCCTAGTAAATATCTTCTTACTTGAAATCAGTTTGCAATTAGCATGTGTTTAGTCTGTCTGGTAGGCCCGGCAGAGTTTCTTAAAGCTCAGACAATGATGGGGCCATTGTGCTGCTTCGTTGGCGGGTTTGAAGTCAGGCTCATCCTCTTTTGGCAGCAGAGGAAAGAGTGGGAGACAACATAATTAAAGGTTCTTCACTGAGAATGAATCCTCTTTTTGAGCACAAGTATCTTGTGTTTAAATTAACTCACAACTAGCTTGGCTAGTGACTGTTGTGAATAGAGCAGCTGACAACAAGGGAAAGACCATGTGACTGCTTGGAAAGACAGCTGACAGGAGGGAAAAGACCCCACAGGTGCTGGTTTGGGCTAGCAACCCATGGCAGCAGTGGCAAGCCTTAACCTTGCTACAACCAGACTTAGCTACAACCAATATAAGGAAAATACCCCAAGAGTCAGCGAGAGCAGGGGTGGAAGATGACTCACAGGTGGATTGCATGGTAACGAACAGGATAACGGATATGACTATGCCTTGGATACATGACTCAGTGAGGGATGGGGGCATGGACCCATCTCTTAGGACCAGAGGTAGCAGTACTCAGGTGACAGGGAAGGCAACTAAGGAGAGCAAAAGTTGTGCAGCAGAGGATAAGAAGCTTCAAGTTTGCCCATGTGGCTGGCAGAAAATAACATCAATCCGAGGCCTTAGAACCCATCAGGGAAGGAGGAAGTGTTTAGCGGTGGAAGGGCAGAGTGGCCGCATCGACCAGTATTTCTTGAGAAGTCAGTCGAATCAGTCGGATGAAGTCCAGCGACAGGTAGAAACCCACAGTTCGCAGGATATCAGTAACACTATCCCTGGAGAGGAGGAGGTATGGAGAGGGGATGCAGTTGGTGTTGAGGTCAACAGGCCAGCCAAGGAGAGAAGCATGGAGCAGAAAGCTAGAGTTAGGTGGCCGAGGGCTAATGATAGCAAAGAGTGGGAGGCAGTTGATAGAGATTTATCAGTCATATTAAGCAGGCTTAGAGGAGATGTAGTGGAGAAATTGGATAAAATTGGAGATGTGATCTACTCCTATGGTCGAGAGAGATTTGGCGTGCTTGTCAAAAGGAAAGGCGAGAGGGTGCAGGTCGGCAAGTCTAGGCGGCAAAGAGAAATAGAGAAGTTAGTAAAGGAAAGGAGGCAGTTAAGAAAGCAGTGGAGGAAGGCGACAGAAGAAGAAAGGGAGGGCATTAAGGTGTTGCAGGAGGAACTGAGAAGCAGGTTAGCAGTACTCAGAAAGGCAGAACACCTTAGGGAGAAGAGAAAGAAGAAGGAACGTGCAAGGTCAGCATTTTTTAGGAACCCCTTTAATTTTGTGAAAGGCTTGTTTAATCAAGAAAAAGGAGGGCAACTTAAGGCAACGAAATCAGAGATTGAACAGTATTTGAAGTCGACGTATTCAGATTCAAAGGAGAATAGGAACATAGGTCTTCCACCTGACATGCCACCATTAGGGGAAGTGGAGCAGGAGATGGATGTGAGCCCACCTAGGTGGAGAGAAGTGGTGGAGGTGGTTAGGCGTGCAAAGGCTTCTTCGGCCCCAGGGCCTAATGGAGTCCCCTACTGTGTCTATAAGAGTGCACCTGGCATCTTAAGGACACTATGGAGATACCTGAGAATAGTTTGGGAGAAACAAAGTATTCCAAGAGCATGGCGCAGGGCAGGAGGTGTCTTCATCCCTAAGGAGAAGGAGTCATCGGACCTTAGCCAGTTTCGGATGATTTCTCTCCTAAATGTTGAGGGAAAGATTTTCTTTAGTATCGTAGCACAGAGGCTGGCTAAATACTTAGAAAGGAATGGTATGATAGATACGACAGTGCAAAAAGCAGGGATACCAGGATTTGCTGGATGCTTAGAGCATACTAGCATGATTTGGCATCAGATTCAGACAGCTAAGAGGGAGAAAAGAGACTTGAATGTTGTATTTTTAGATCTGGCTAATGCGTTTGGGTCAGTGCCACATAACCTTATTTGGAGTTCCTTTGACTACTTTAAAGTGCCGGAGATAGTTGTTAACTTGGTGAAAGCATATTTCCAAGACATCAGACTGTGTGCAAGTATCGCAGAGCTCACAACAGGCTGGCAAAGATTGGAGGTTGGTATTATGGCAGGATGTACAGTGTCCCCGCTAGCTTTCACAATGGCTATGGAGGTAATTATTAGGGCTTCCAAGTGGGTCGTAGGTGGAGAGAGACGGCAGAATGGAATGCGTCTTCCACCAATTAGGGCTTATATGGATGATATGACACTGCTAACTTCAACAGTGCCATGTACAAGGAGGTTGTTAGATAAAGTCAATCAGAATCTCAAGTGGGCTAGTATGAAGATTAAGCCTAGTAAGTCAAGGATTATTTCAATATACAGAGGGAAAGTAAGTGATAGAAAGTTCGCTATAGATGGTGAGGAAATCCCAACAATTAGGGAGAAATCAGTTAAGAGTCTAGGACGGTGGTACAATGTGGACCTGAATGATGTTGAACAGGTTGTGCAATTTAGAAAGGATGTTGCAGAAGGGCTGGAGAGAATAGATAAATCAGGGCTCCCAGGAAAACTGAGGTTGTGGTGCTTGCAGTTTGGCTTGTATCCTAGGTTAATGTGGCCAATGTCAGTATATGAAGTCCCATTATCTGTAGCAGAGAGAATGGAAAGGCTAGTTAGCTCTTATATTAGAAAATGGTTGGGTGCTCCCAGGTGCTTAAGCAATGTAGCTTTGTATGGGAAAGGAATGCTTCAGCTGCCAGTATCCAGTCTAACAGAGGAGTTTAAATGCACTAAGGTTAGGACAGAACTTTTATTATCTGGGAGTAAGGACATGTTAGTTAGCAATGTGGTTCCGAATCCTTCTGGGGGGAGGAAATGGAACCCAAGGGCAGCAGTGCAGGAGGCAGAGGCAGCTCTTAGGCATGCAGAAATAGTAGGAAATGTTCAATTTGGCCGGGGAGGCTTGGGGCTTGGCCCAGGCAAACCAGTGTGGAATAAAGCAGGTCTAAAGGAGAAAAGAAAGCTTGTAGTGGAACAGGTGCGTAGGCAGGAGGAGTTGTTAAGGGGGGCAAAAGCAGTTGGTCAAGCCAAACAGGGACAATGGTTGAATTGGGAAGGTGTTGAGAAGAGGAAACTTAGTTGGAGGGACCTGTGGAATATGGAGGAAGGCCGTATTAAATTTCTGATAGGGGCGACATACGATGTGTTGCCAACCCCGCAGAACCTAAGTCTCTGGGTACAGGGCGATCAATCGTGCCCACTCTGCTCAGGTACAGCAAGTTTAAAGCACATTTTGTCAGGTTGTAGAATTAGCTTATCACAAGGCCGGTATACATGGCGGCATAATCAGGTGCTGAGAAGCTTAGCCGCAGGCATTGAGGAGAGAAGGAAGCAGGTGAATACTGGAAGTTCTAGAAAGGAGAGGTTAGATGTGCAGTTTGTTCGAGAGGGGGAGAAAAATAGAGCTGCTAAGTCAGGGAGAAAGCAGGTAGGTGGCTGCCTGGTAGGGGCTGATGATTGGCAAATGCAGGTCGACTTGGGAGGAAAGCTAGTTGTGCCCCAGGAAATAGTTTATAGTAATCTGAGGCCGGACATTGTCTTATGGTCCATGAGTAAAAAGACTGTGTATTTTATTGAGTTAACAGTCCCTTGGGAAAATTCAGTGGAGGCAGCTTATGAAAGGAAGAAGACTAAGTATGCAGAGGACATGCATGCCTAACCCGGCAAGAGAAGAGGTTACAGTCTGAACAAGACACCTCTCCTCTGCTCTGCTTTCCCCGCCCCATCTTCTCGCTCTGCCAATAGGAAGAGAACCAGGAAGTTTAGATAAGGTGGGGGTGTGGCCAGCTAGAGTCTCTCTTTGGGACCATGCGGCCTGTTCAGGTGAGTTTGCGTGGTAAGATACAGAGTTGGCTTGTTTTTTGATCTTTTTGGTTGTTTTCCTGTTTTGTTTGCTTCTTGAAGGAAATGTTAGGGTTTGTTTTCCTGCTCTGTTTGCTTTTTGAAGGAAATGGTAGGGTTTGCTGCTTCTTGAAGGAAATGTTAGAAGAAGCTGTTAAATCTAGTCTGTGGTTTAGGCCTCCACCTCCAGCACCCTCTAAATTTTCCACCCCCTACCCGAACAAGGGTCTGTATCCAATCCCTACTTCCATCTTTTGACTCTACCTCTTTATTTTCTATCCCCTACCCGAACCAGGGTTTGTATTCCCACCCCGCTTTTTCTTGGTGCAGTTGGTGAGAGGCAGGGGTAGATGATGGTAGTGTGGCAATCGGCAGTTACATGTGGCATCTAGGCCTGTGGTAGCATTGCAGCAGCTAACAATAGCTAAAGCGGTGAGAGTATGATAGTATCTTAGCAGTTAGTATTGGTAGCTAGCAATTAACATTAACAGTATAGGTGAATCTAGCTTTATTGTCTTCTTCTGTTCCTCTTAGCAGGTAGCGGTTAGCACGTAACATTAGCTAAATGGTAGCATCGGAACTGTATTGTCTTCTTCTGTTCTTCCTAGCGGTTAGCATTAGCATTAGCAATAGTTAAATGGTAGCATCGGTACTGGCCACTACCTGGAGCATCTCTGGGTCAGTTGAACGTGGCAGTGCTGTTTGGATTGTGTAGGAGCAGTGTGAACTGGCACTAGGGGGGGTGACTCTGGGACGCCGGAGTTCACTGCCTATAACCTCCTGGAGGTGTAGTGGGACTAAGTAGGCGAAACACTGTTGAAGGGAGGTTTCCACCTGATGACCCCCAGAGACGTGTTAGGAATCACTGCTCTTTGGCAGGTATAGAGGCAGATTAGAGCTCCAAGGTTCTTCACTGAGAATGAATCCTCTTTTTGAGCACAAGTATCTTGTGTTTAAATTAACAAAAGGAAGTGGAGTGTAGAAGTTATCCTTCTCTTTCATGAAGAAAACATGTAATCTGTACCTTTCTTCTTTGGACAAGGTGAGACTGCTGGTTGCACACTGACATGTTCAGTGAACAGTATGTTACTCGTCCAGCGAATTGGAGGAATGTAACCAAGGTACAGACATTTGATTCGGTACCTGACACCTCCTGTAGCAACTTGACGTTGCAGTGGTAGGGCAAGGTGGAGTAGGGCACGTTGTTTCTTGTATCCTTGGTGACATCATGGCCGTGCCACAGGGGCTCCCCTGAGTCCAGTCGGTCCAATCCAATGGGAAACCAGACTTTGGATTCTAACTGAGGTAATCAAGTAGAGGTAATCGAGTAAAAAGAGAATTACAGTAGTCTAAGTGGCTTGTAGTAAAAGTATTTCAGCATCTTTCTGAGGAAAAGAAAAAAGCTGACTTTGGCAATACTCCTAAGATGAAAAAAGGATGTTTTAATGTCCTTGTTAAAATAGAAAGAATTAAAATAATATTAGAATCTAAAATTCTAAGTTTATGTTAGTTTTGATCTGTATGTTAAAGCCACTAAGCACTAACTACAGTTTTTCTCTTGCTGCTTTTGGTCCCCTTAAAAGAATCATTTTTTCCTCATGTAACTTTAAAAAGTTTTTTCCCAGCCATACAGTAATGTCAGTGAGCTAGGCAATGAAAGCATTGGGTCGTTTGACAAGACAGAGATGTACAATTGTGTATCACCAACATAAAAATAGCAACTGATTTGGTGATGGTTCATAATATTAAGTGTGGGAGCATATATCGTGTAAGCAAAACTGGGCTGAGAATGCTTCCTTGATAGTTATCATATTCAACACCATTATTGTCTGATACATAAGCACCCGGGCTGACCTCTTAGTCAGTTACTCATACATGGTCGACCTTTTTGAAGAATGTGAATTGTAATATTTTGCTTTGTTTACACTTTTTGTTTCCAATATGAATTCATATGTCTTCACCATTAATCTACAATGTATAAAATAATGAAAAAAAAAGAAAAAGCATTGGATGAGAAGGTGTGTCCAAACTTTGACTGCTACTGTAGACAAAGAACATTGTTGCAAGTTCGCCTTTTGCTGTACACTGAGCTTACTCTGGGGATGCACCAGAATATTTTGAAATTAATTATTAATAAATAAATATAATTCATGTTTTCTATAATTTGTACCAGTTTTCAATGTTATTTTAAGGGGAATTATTTAGAATGTATTGAAACCCAGTTAAATTGATGTACTTGATGGAAACTGTTACCCATTGTTCTTATATCCCTGAACACTTCCACTCTTCTCTGTCATATACAAAAATGTCTTTCGTGTTGAAAATCTATGGATGAACAGGCAATAAAACACAACTTAAAATTGTATAAAATGTTTTTTTTTATCATTAAAGGTTTCCTAAAACAGTCCCTCAAAAATGACAGTATTTCAATCAGGAGAGACAAGTTCCCATCAAAGTATATCTGTAGTATTTGGGCTGCATCAACACTCAGAGCTGAGTGGTAGCCTGCTGTAGGATCTTTTAGGATGTTACTGGAAATTAATCCTGTATCTGTAACCACAACAGCACCACAGCAGCTCTGTTAAGTTAGCTGTGGTGTGTAATGGTCAGAAACATTCCTGTTAGCATTGGAGATTGAATACAGAACGTGCCCTCATGCCAGTCTCTCTCTCTCTCTCTCTCTCTCTCTCTCTCTCTCACACACACACACACACACACACGCAGACGCACACACACACACGCACACGCACAAACACACACACACACACACGCACACGCACAAACACACACACACACACAAAGACACACATGCGAGCCAAGAAATAGGTAATTTTGCAACAGTTTGTGTGAATAGAAACAGTTCATTTCTGTGGGACTTTACACTCAGCAGTAAAGGTAATGAAAATAAGCAATTGCAGAGGATTCAGCCTGTTTAACTCTGGGTCAGTTAGCAGATGAGTGATGAAGCCAATCAGCTGACTAAACTCCAAGTGTGTCTTAAGGAAATAAGACCTGGATGACCTGCATTTTTTGTTACTAAATTCAAAATGATGCAGAAAAACTAGTCCATGCATTTGGTACTTCCAGGCTGGACTATTGCAATTCCTTACTATCAGGTTGCCCCAGTTTGTTGCTAAATACTCTCCAGCTGATCCAGAATGCGGCGGCACGTGAATGAAAAATAGAGATCATATTTCTCTGATAGCAGCTATGCCTGTAAAATCCAGAATAGAATTTAAGATCCTTCTTCTTACCTACAAAAAGCTAAATGGTCAGGCACCATCTTATCTTGAAGAGCTCATAATACCCTAATACCCCAATAGAATACTGTGATCCCAGAATGCAGGCTTACAAGTGGTTCCTAAAGCCTCTAAAACCAGGATGAGAGCCAGAGCCTTCACCTATCAACCACCTCTCCTGTGGAACCATCCCAGCTAGCAGGGAATGTTTCCACAACATAGGCTAATGTTAGTTACAAGTTCTAGTAATGTTTGAAAGAAAATGTTTTAATCTAATGTTCAGAGAACGTTTTAAAGAAGTTTCTGATGTAAAATAATGTCCCTTTAAGGTTAAATGTTTACTAAGACAAAAACTGCAACATTCTGAGGATGTTTTGGGGGCATTGTTTATGTAAGGGATAATGTATAGTGAGCAGGTTTCTATGGAGAAATAAACCCCGACAGGATGACATAGAAGCTTCTAGTCATCCTGTCCCGCTTAGGACACGGCTTACAACTAAAGCATTCAATAATGTGACACAAAATAGTGATTAAAACATATTTATTGATTTAAAATGAGCCTACTCTCGTCTGTCACCGCTCTCACTGTGCAGCGGCTCTGAAAGTCAACACTTACGTTGCCTAGCAACCATCTCTCACTGTGTGCAGGCCGGCAGGCAGGATAACTTATTTCTTTACAGTTATTCAGTGAAATCATGTAAAATTTGGAGAAGTGATGGGATATCCCACACCTGAGAGAGACGTAGCTGGAGACAGAGTTTGGTTTACTGCCATTATTTCGTACTGATGGATAAAAGTCCCGCAGCAGCTGATTTCTGCATTCAGCGTCATACATTAAAAAATCTGTCTCCAGTTTTGTCTACACTAAGCAGTCTATTAGCAGGCTGTGCTCATGCTGTGTTTTCTTGGTGTTTTTTTCCGTGTCTGTCTGCTTCAGTCTGGTTAATCTCTCCTGTCGGTCCAGCGTTGTTCTTTATTTTTCCTTTCTTTGTTTGCAGGGGACATGTCATTCTCCAGCCATACGTCAAGTATTTATGTCCTCTCCAAACAAAACAAAATTAAAAGTAATGTACTGAAAATGCTCCATATTTAGCCTCTCAAATCAGCTGGCAATCTGTTATTGAGCTTGGTACATTAAGGGATTGCCCCTTTAGTCTATGACTGTTTGGAATTCCTGAGTAGGCGGTCGTCTATCGACAAATAAACACCCCTGAATTTTGTCGATTGACCAATCAGAATTGAGTGTTTAAGAGTGCCGTGTTCTAATTAACAGATGTAGAATGTTCTTTTAGAAAACATTCCCACAATGTTACAAGATAACAAATAAAGAGCATTCGCACTGCAACATTCTGAGGTTGTTATTGATGCCTATTGCCAAAATTTTCAAAAGGAGGGTTATAAGAGCTGTTCAGCTGTATTCTTTTTTCTTCTGAACTTTTCATTTCTGCTTTATTTGATAGAGACAGCTGGAGAGAGACAGGATCTTTCAGAAGCAGTCCAGAAATCAGGTTAACAGTATCACTCAAACATCCAGTGCATATACTAGTGATAAGGGATTCCTCTATATAGATTTAAAACAACATTACTAGCAGTCCAATCCAGTCTCAAGAATACTAACCACCCTTTAATCTAATCTGTTTTTTTCTCTCACAATTTGGAATATCCGATGTCTAGTGTCTTTAAGACCCTTCATTTAAGAGAACTGAATGAGGAGGGAAGAAGGAGCTGAGTGATAGAGGTGGAGAGAGAATGACAGGAGGAAGGATCAGCGAATGGTGGATGTACGAGGTAGCTGGAAAACAACAGTCTAAAACAGTGCCTCACCATCCCTCCCTCCCATAGTCAGGATCTCTGGAGGGCACAAATCTCATTCCAATTTGACACCAAAGCAGCTGAGGTTCATGTTATGCACTGACACACACAGAACCACATACCTCACAAATCACCCTCATTTCAGTCTGGAGGAGACAAATTCAATTAAGCCAGCACTGCCTAAATGGGCTTATCTGAGCAGTGGCAGCTTGTTACATGGAGTACATGGAGCCCTTATGGTAATCCCTTTGTGTGTGTGTGTGTGTGTGTGTGTGTGTGTGTGTGTGTGTGTAGATTGCATACATTCTTAGTGCACTATTCTTGTGTCTATTCATTAAAAGGCTCAGGTATGGTGTTTACTGTAATAGATGGCCTACATGCATGTTTACGTGAACACAGCAGTTCTGTAGTTGTGCATAGGCAGAAAGTATGGCGAGCCGAAAGCACACACACATCAGACACACAGGCTGTACATAAATTCTGTAAATATTTCATTTAATTTCATTTTCATATTAGTCTAGCTTCTGTCAGGGGAGCACATAATATATCAAACTGATGCTGCTATTAATAAACATAAGCCACATACTTCTTGATACCTGCAGCTTTTGAGCTGTCACTAAAATAAACCTGAGCACAAACACATTTGTAGATGCTTTGACCATTTGAACTATAGTATTTACTTTGCAGCATTTAAAATGTCACATGTAGCATTTTAACATTTCTAAGACATTTCAGTTTGAGATATTGGTGTTACATCACAAACAGCTGGACAGCCATCATTGAGAGGTTGGCAGCAGGTAACTTGACTTCAGAAGGTGTACAGTTGTATTTTTATGTTTAAAAAGGAAGACAACTTTAAGAGTATTTATTGTCTGGATGCCTGTGAAGATTCTCTGACATCCAAGCCATGGGTACCGAAGAAAGTTTGAATCAAGGGTAGCTAGAATTGGTTGTAGAAACTTGAAAATGTTTCACCTCGCATCTAAGATACTTCATCAGTTTTGACTTGTGGGATGTTCCAGGTATTTCAACTCTATGGGGTTGTTATCAAGGCCGTTGATACCACCTGGGTCTTTAGTGGTCCTGGCTGTGTAACGGCAAAGTATGAAAGTAATGAAAAAGTAAAAAGTTTTGTTATAACAAGATAGTTAACTTTGGATCTTAAGATAATGGCATTGAAAAATATTCACAACCACAGCTGCTCTTGACTTCCATAATAAGATGTTGAGAAAATCCACAAAGAAAAAGTCTCCTCATGGCATTACTCACATCGGTTTTGCCAGCATAAACAGATCTGGCAGCATACAAGTGACTGAAATGCAAACAAGCTTGCTACTTTGCTACCTTGCTGTCATTCTAAATTGCTTTACATATATTACATGTCTGGGGATGCTTATTATCAGCTTCTGATGGTCCAAAGTACTGGCTAACAGGAAAGATCAGTAAAAAGAAAAAGGTAGCAAAAAACATCCTGAGGGCTGGACCTGTTATTGTTCAAAGTGCAGTGTCAAGAAATAAAATAATTGTGACCAAATTATGTGCTGGAAGTGCTGTATTATACTTTGCCAGCAGAACCCCAAACTGCAGGACCAGTCTTCTTTTTCTCTGAGTATGAACCAAAAAAGCAGAAAACCAGTCTATAATTTCACTACATTTCGGTATGTTGTGTGGTAGCAAGCATGGTGCAAAAGAGTGTGTATGGCCATGATCAAAAGGGTGTGGTAAATGTATGTTACAGTGAGAAGAGTAGCAGCAGACTCAAGCTCAAAAGCCAGAGAGTTGACAAACAATGAACTCCAAATTTCACATTAATGTAATCTGAGGCTTCAGCAGTCTGAGCTAGACAAACAAGTATGCAGGTTTGTTTATTGAAGGAATTTTTTTAAGGTTCAATATGACGCTGCACTTCATACTAAAATACAGCGCCGCCTGTTAGTATTGGCACCCATGAAGTTTAAGTACTTAATGTTAAACATCTCCTGAAGTGATGTAGCGATGTGTATTTTTTTTTTACAGATAGCTCATGTTTAATATTAAAGAGGAAAGTATCAACAAAATAAATAAAATTAACCAGTAGAGTGAAAAAAAATAAAAAGGTAAATCTTGCTGTAACACTGGTATTGGCACCCTTTGCTGTTTGTCCTAAAACCTAACCTAATTTGACTCAGCAATGGTAGATTACAAATGGAAATCACCTGTGAAGACTTGTCTGTTCCCATGTGACATGAAATGGCCAATGAATGATGAGATTTGTTTCACTCAGTCCCTTTTTCACAATGGTGAAGACAATGAGCTTCTGAAGAAATGCTGTTGTTTACATACTTAAGAGCTCCAAAGGATATAAAACCACTTCCAAAGAGCTTGGCATCCCTGTGTCAACAGTGCGTAATGTTATTAAGAAATATTTGAAGCATGGAACTGTCAAGAACCTCCCTGGGCGTAAGGCTAAGAGAAATATCAAAGAGAGAAGGTGTCGGAGGTTGTTGCAATTGGTGGCAGAATCACCTCAGGTAACATCTAGAGAGCTGCAGGCCCACCTGGAACAGTCTGGGGTAACTGTTTCAAGAAGCACCATCAGGCGCACACTCAACACAGCAGGGCTATTTGGGCGAAGGCCAAGGAAGACCCCATTGTTGAAAACAAGACACAAAAGGGAGCGTCTGGACCAGCCACAGTCCTTCTGGGAGAATGTGTTGTGGAGAGATGAGACAAAAGTAGAACTTTTTGGCATTTCTCACAAGCAGTATGTTTACAGGCACCGCAATGAAGCATTCAAAGAAAAGAACACCATACCAACAGTCAAGCATGGTGGAGGATCCATTATGCTGTGGGGCTGCTTTGCTGCGTCTGGGACTGGAGGCCTCTGAAGATTGTCAGCAGATTTTGGAACAAAATGTCCTGCCCAGTGTAAGAAAGCTTGGGTTGAGGCGAACATCTTAGGTACTCCAGCAAGACAAAGACCCCAAACACACATCTAAAAGCACACAAAATGGATTGAAAACAAAAAATGGACTGTTTTGAAATGGCCAGCAATGAGTCCTGATCTCAACCCAATTGAGAATCTTTGGGGGGAGCTGAAATCTGCCATTGGCCAAAGGAACCCTTCAAATATCCAGGACCTAGAACACATAGCGAAGGAGGAGTGGGAGAAAATACCACAAGACAAACGCAAGAAGCTCATTGATGGCTACAGGAGACGTTTGGAGGCCGTCATCGCTGCCAAAGGGTGTGCAACCAAATACTAAGGAGGGGTGCCAATACTCATGCACCTGCTATATTTCTGTTTTTTTGTTGTCTTTGATATTCCAATGCCTATTTTGAGGGAAAACAACTTTTCAGTTGCTTTGGACCTTCATTTAAACAATCTTGGTATTGCAAATTGTGTCCGTTTCCATTTATTTATGGAGAAATTACAAAGATAGTGAAAACAATTAAGGGGTGCCAATACTAACAGGCGGCGCTGTATATTTTAGTCATGAGCCAAAAAGAGATTTACAGACAAGCAACCGTATATGCAAGAAGAGAAAAAAAAAAAAGGCAAATCCCTGCTCTGCAGTGGCACAAGCATAAAAACTGGAGCAGATGCTTGTGACCCTCAATATCAACTAAATCCCAGCAACCTGTTATACCTGCTAGTTCTGCATGTGTGTTTGATAGAAAATCGGAACTCACATTTAATATGGTAATGTGAATGTGGGCAGAAGTATGAGTTTTGTTGTTTTACGGCAAAAGAGACACTGTGTAACTGACACATTTTGAAGTGAATGTAACTGAAAAGGGGGCTGTTGGGTGATTAACAATGTGTGTGATGCATGCTGACAGGCTGACGCATGTGTGCATGTTTGAAGAACAGAGTATTTACCTTGGTGATGTGGCATTGCAGCAATGTGCCAAGTTGAAGGTCGCTGCATCTTTCAGGATCTCTGTGAGTAACTGGCTGAAGCACGCACATCCCTCCCTCCCTCCGCCTTTCTCTTCTTGTCATTCTTTCTCTTGATTTACTGTAATGCTTTTTGCTTGTTCCATACCACTCTTTTTGTCCTTATTCCACAGCTTTCTCTAAAAACTCTCAATAAGCAGACAAATAAACAGACAAATATTTCTCTTTCTTAAAAGAATTGATATTTTGTTTAAGATTGTATTCACACAGACATATACAGGTCCCCCCCATACTGTATGTGCACATGTTATTATTTGTATGACAGTTTAGGGCTACCAATATTTAAATGAAGTCACTTAATCAAACATGATGTTTTGACAAAATTAGATTTAAACTTGTCAGATAACCATGAAATTTGGTTTGGACCGCTATGGTTTGGTGATTTCACCCCCAACCTTTCATCTATTGCTAATATCAGAAATGCACAAAATTACAAAATTTCATGACAAGATATCTGTAAAAGTAATGGTCAGAAGTTTTTAAAGTGTTTGGTGACCCCTTGACCTCTCGTCCACCACCATTATTATGTCAAAACCTTTACTTTTACACAAGACCAAAAGGCAGATGGCTCTGAAATTTACTGAGCTAAATACGTGCGTTAGGGGTCTGCCTTCCGCCACAAGTTTGTCTTGTGGGAAATTCATTCCTGACATTGGAAATAGTAGTTAGACAAAAATTTTAAGTCAAGGTTTGTTTAAAGTGAGACTATGTAATGTTTGTGAAACTGCAGCCACAGTGACTGTGAGTCTGAAATAATGGTCAATGTTAAATCATAATGTAAAAGTAGTACAAGTAAGGAAGATCTGTATATATATAAGATATATCTGTTTACCAAACAAACTGTTTGTTATATAGCAATATCTATCTAAAATTAGCTAACATTAGCTACCATAAGCTTCTAGTGATACAAGACCAAGTGACCCTGTAACTTTTTCCTTTTTTGTCCAGCAGTGTTGTCAGTTACACACACCCCATAAAAAGCAATTTTATGAAGTACAGAGTACGATGAAAAAAACTGTTGAGGTCATTCTATTGAGCTTAGTTTTCCCCTTGCAAAGTGGCACATAAAAACAAACAAGACAAAAAACTCACCATTTTCCATACATTTTCAGTTTTTATTCATGCAAAGTGCTTACAGCAGGGGAAGGGAGCCCCTCTGCGAGAACAAAGGCCTGCTGTGACATCTGAATATGCTGGTGAGTATGAGAACTCACCAGCATATAGTATTTGGCGAGCTGTTGCAGTGCTTGAGAAGTAAACAAAAGGAATTTAACATATTGCTATGCCTTGTGGGATCTCCTGATGTGCCTGAAAACCTACAACATGAAGTCATTGGACTGCAAAGTAACAACCTGGTATTCTTAGCAGTTCTTTTATATTATATCTTATGCAAAGATCCACACAAGACTGTGACCAAACTCTGGAAAACCATCATCATCTCTACCATCTGACATCAGACACCTCGCCAAAGAGAACCAGTTTCTATCGACGCAGAGGTTAGTGGTTAATTTAAACACAAGATACTTGTGCTCAAAAAGAGGATTCATTCTCAGTGAAGAACCTTGGAGCTCTAATCTGCCTCTATACCTGCCAAAGAGCAGTGATTCCTAACACGTCTCTGGGGGTCATCAGGTGGAAACCTCCCTTCAACAGTGTTTCGCCTACTTAGTCCCACTACACCTCCAGGAGGTTAGGCAGTGAACTCCGGCGTCCCAGAGTCACCCCCCCTAGTGCCAGTTCACACTGCTCCTACACAATCCAAACAGCACTGCCACGTTCAACTGACCCAGAGATGCTCCAGGTAGTGGCCAGTACCGATGCTACCATTTAACTATTGCTAATGCTACTGCTAACCGCTAGGAAGAACAGAAGAAGACAATACAGTTCCGATGCTACCATTTAGCTAATGTTATGTGCTAACCGCTACCTGCTAAGAGGAACAGAAGAAGACAATAACGCTAGATTCACCTATACTGTTAATGTTAATTGCTAGCTACCAATACTAACTGCTAAGATACTATCATACTCTCACCGCTTTAGCTATTGTTAGCTGCTACAATGCTACCACAGGCCTAGATGCCACATGTAACTGCCGATTGCCACACTACCATCATCTACCCCTGCCTCTCACCAACTGCACCAAGAAAAAAGCGGGGTGGGAATACAAACCCTGGTTCGGGTAGGGGATAGAAAATAAAGAGGTAGAGTCAAAAGATGAAAGTAGGGATTGGATACAGACCCTTGTTCGGGTAGGGGGTGGAAAATTTAGAAGGTGCTGAAGGTGGAGGCCTAAACCACAGACTAGATTTAACAGCCTCTAACATTTCCTTCAAGAAGCAGCAAACCCTACCATTTCCTTCAAAAAGCAAACAGAGCAGGAAAACAAACCCTAACATTTCCTTCAAGAAGCAGACAAAACAGGAAAACAACCAAAAAGATCAAAAAACAAGCCAACTCTGTGTCTTACCACGCAAACTCACCTGAACAGGCCGCATGGTCCCAAAGAGAGACTCTAGCTGGCCACACCCCCACCTTATCTAAACTTCCTGGTTCTCTTCCTATTGGCAGAGCGAGAAGATGGGGCGGGGAAAGCAGAGCAGAGGAGAGGTGTCTTGTTCAGACTTTAACCTCTTCTCTTGCCGGGTTAGGCATGCATGTCCTCTGCCTGCCCCCCCACTGTCCCTATTTCACCCCCCAACTACTATTATTTCTCCTGATCCATATCCACTGACTAGACCTAGCAGCCTCATCTGACATCTCCCTCACTGTCTTTCTTAAATTTTGCCCATGCACTCCCAGCTCCCTCAACAGTGAAACAGCTGACCCTGCAACAAAACCTCTACACCCCACTTCAACCGGACAGACCCTGGTCTTCCATCCCCTCTGCTCAGATTCTGTCTTTAAATCTGCATACTTAGGATATATGTGTGTATTAATGTAGTGAGGCCAGAGGCACCGGCAATTACAGAATATTTATGAACTTTGTATGAATGACTAAAAAACAATACAATGTTGCAATATTCCATGTTTGAAAAAATGCTACATATATTTATGGCTTCCAGATTGATTTCTGTTAATCCTTTGTCTTTGTTCGTCATCGTAATGAAACTAAACTATAAGCTCAGACTTGCTCTGACTTCATCTTTCTTACCCAATTAACAACCATGACACATATTGAGCGCACACTCACTTAAATAATAGATGACTTCAACAGACCTAGAAGTCACAAGTTCAGGTCTGGAAGGATTTTAAAGAAACAAGCAATGTTTAAGTTATTTTCAGAAGGGAGGTTTGAGGAGAACAATGTGGGCATTGGTTGGCATCAGCCCCCACCCAGTGACTGTGTGAAATTAATTTGGAATATTACATTACTGGTTTATTGAGAAGAAGGAACTCGCTTGACTACCTGACTGGCAGACCTCAGTATGTGAAGCTGGGGGAATGCAGGTCCAACACTGTGGCCAGCAGCACAGGAGCACCTCAGGGAACTGTGTTTTCTCCGGTCCTGTTCACCCTGTACACGTCCGACTTTCAGTACAACTCGGAGCTCTGTCATGTACAGAAGTTCGCGGACGACACAGCCATAGTGGGCTGTATCAGGAGTGGACAAGAGGATGAGTACAGGAAACTGATTCAGGACTTCATCACATGGTGTGACTCCAACCACCTGCTCCTCAACACCACCAAGACCAGGGAGATGGTGGTGGACTTTAGGAGACCCAGGCCGTGTCCAGAACCGGTCATCATCAAAGGGGACTGCGTGGAGGTGGTTCACACCTACAAATACCTGGGAGTGCAGCTGGACGAGAAACTGGATTGGACTGCCAACACTGACGCCCTGTGCAGAAAAGGACAGAGCCGCCTGTACTTCCTCAGAAGGCTGGCGTCTTTTAACATCTGCAAAAAGCTGCTGCAGATCTTCTACCAGTCTGTAGTAGCATGCGAGTAGTGTGCTGGGGGAGCAGCCTGAAGAAGAAGGACGCAGTACACCTGGAACTAGTGAGGAAGGCAGGCTCTGTTGTTGGCACAGAGCTGGACAGTCTAACATCTGTGGCAGAGAGACGGACACTGAACAAGCTCTTGTCCATAACAGACAATCCTGATCATCCACTGCACAGCACCATCTCCAGGCAGAGGAGCAGCTTCAGTGACAGACTGCTGTCATTGTCCTGCTCTACTGACAGACTGAAAAGATCGTTCCTCCCCCACGCCGTACGGCTCTTCAACACCTCTCGGGGAGGGCGACAAAAACAATAGCCCTCAAAACAACTCCGAACCCACTACACACCTACACCACACATGGACACACGCACTTTATCTCACACACATCCATATGCTGGACTCCATCACACACAAATCCATATGCTGGACTCCATCACACACACATCCATATGCTGGACTCAAACCGACTATTGCACACTGCTACTTTGCACAACTGCACAACTGCGCACATATTTAACTGCTCGAATGTTTAGTTCAGATGTTTATCCTGTATTGTATTTTGTGTTGGATTTTTGCCTCTTACTTGAAAGTTGTGCCTTACTTGAAGGTTGATCTGTACTTGAAAGTTGTTCATCACTTGTAAGTTGCACATTACTTGAAAGTAGTTCCTGTTCTTATTTTGCATGCCCTTGTGTGTCCACCTTTTTGAGCTGCTGGAACTGTAAATTTCTCCTTGGAGATAAATAAAGTATCTGTCTATCTATCTATCTATCTATCTATCTATCTATCTATCTATCTATCTATCTATCTGTCTATCTATCTATCTATCTATCTATCTAGAGCAAAGACCCAATATATGTACATCTTTGTATGTAGTAATCATTTTGAATATGTTTGGATTTGAACAACTTGAGGCAAGTCTTTTAAAGAGACCTAGAATATATTTAAATATTTTAATGTTCAAAAGGCACATTATTTTTCTCAGTTTCCTGTCAGTTCTGCCCATGTTTTTGACATCCAGCTAACTGCACTTTTATCATGAACATAACCACAATAACCATTAAAATAAAACCAACCACATGTTTGAATGTGAAATTAGATCAGTACTAGCCCCAGCATCACAGTGCACCACTTATGTTTTACAGCTTTTTAACAGTCTTTTTCTAGTCTGAGTAACCAAAGTGCTGGGTGCTATTCAAAGTTACACAATGTTGCCAAGCAAATTAATTCCTGCAGTTTGGCCATTTCTTTTTCACACATAGCTATATTGTTACCTTCAGGGCATGTCTATCAAGTAAATCTACATAGCAACATCCCTTTTCCGTCTGTTCATACACTTTTCAAGTGCTGCCCACTCATTCACACCTTAAATTAAAATTATTGAAACCTTATAATTTTCCACATCTTTTGATACTATTATTTGTCTTTCGTATTGTTTTTGGTGGCTAACTACTTGTGCATATTTTCAGCCACAGAAACCATTCAGATATCAAAATGTTCAACGCATGAAGGACAATAATGCTTTCATCCAGATTTTTCTAACTTTTGTAGTTTTTTGTCATATTGAGCTTTTTTCAACAAGTTTTTCACAGGGTAGGTCAATGGGAGCAAATGACATACATACACTAAATACTGTACATATATACTGTATATACATACTGTACATTATAAAATCCTTCAAGGACCCCCAGAAATTTTTCATAGGGGTGGAACACATCTGGTGGGGAGGGGGGGTCACTGGCGATTTGGGAGCACCTGAGAAGCTTGTTAGGCGTATGTGATGGGGGGAACGCCAATTCCCTTGGAGACACCCCTGGCTATATTAAGTTATTGAACACATATCAAACCAGCCTCTGCAATGGCTGTCACTTCTTCTCTTTGGCAAGGTGTTTTATGTCAGACGGTACTCATGATGATGATGAGGCTTTGCATGCTGACAGGAAATTAGGGATGGTCCTAGTTTGTCAAAGAGAAGAAAGTCACTATATCTTAACAGGGAACTCAGAATGAGGTTGTTTTATTCAAAATAAAAGCCTCATAGAGTAACTGTGTATTTTTTCAAAACACAGTTACAGTTTTACATTTCAGCTCACAGGTTTTCAAAGCAATGTATATCAGTCGATATCATCTGCTTTTTCTGCTATTTTCAGCATTGCCTGAACAGTTTAAGGACAATATTTTTTTTTGAAACTTTACGCTTTTGTCATATTAAGCATTTTACAAGAAACTATAAAATATCATCAATAAATACAGACACATACATACTGTACATACATATGTGTATGAGTCAGTACATACACATAGAGAAACACACATGCAGACATACAGACTGACACACACATATACACTGGGAGAGCAGCAGCAGCTAATGCTGTCCAGCTCTCATTCATTTTCTTCAGAAAGGCAAGCAATGTAGTAATATAGTTTTCTTTCTTGTTCCAATATCTACCATTTGTATTGGCTGATGAGAGAGTGTATTGAGAAAAAAGATAGTAGTGAGATCCTACGTAGTGGATTATATTGAAGGCATAGTCTGTAGTATGATCAGGAGCCCTTCTTTTGAATAGGAATTGACTGAAAAATGATGCAACTGTGTTTCCCTTAACATAAAATGGTTAAACACACCTGCATCTGCTCCCAGTGCTGCCTGCGGCCCCCTCAAAAATGGAGGCCCAGGAGTGTGTCTGCTTGTGTGAGTGATAGGCACAGAGACTGAGTAAATGCATGTGTGTATGATTCTGTGTGGGCAGAACAGTATGTGTGAGTGTGTTTGTTAGTGTAGTTTAATCTCTTGGGTTTCAGACACGATATTGTGTCTGGATATTTTGAGGTTGTGATTGGAGCCTGGCTGAAGTGGCAAAGCAATGAAACAGGGATGTGTTGGGTAGTGATTCACACACCTCTCATTTCCTGTTCTTGCTGTCAGTTTCCTCTGCTGTCGTAGGTGTGTCAGTGCAGCAGTGTTGAGCACAGATGGCTGATCTGCATTCAATACCAAATCAAGCCTGTTTAACACACATGTGAATAATTATAGCTTTTCTTTGATAAAAGCAGATGTAACCACAGTGCAAGTACATCTTCTAAGCTTTGGTTACAAAATCCTTTGCCAATAGGGAAACTTAACACATTAAGGGCCACACGTAATTACACAAGGCGGGGTGGGTAAGTTTGAAAATGAGAACCCAAGCCTGGAAGTGTCCTTTCGTTGTTGCTAGGCAACTGCAAAATCAGCTGTCAAACACATGCTCTTGCAGGTCTAGGTTTAGTTACCTGCTAAGATGTAACATCCTCCTGTTTTCATAATCATTTGTTAACCTCACTGGGTAATTACATGACATCAACATTTCTAACCTGTATCTAAAATATGACCATTTTCAATTTCAAGCACACTTAATCAGTATTTTCATATTAACAACTGATCAAATGTTTAATGTGAAAGGTGTCTTTTGTAGTGGTGGACCCACAGAGAATTAACACCCCACCCTGCAGTTCCTGTCAGCTCTGCAGTTGTTGTTTTCAGTGAAAAAGTGATAAACCCACTGCACACCACCTGTCCAGCAGCAAACATGGTGAACGTGTTTGGAACATTTAGCAGCTAAAAACCCATATATTTTCAGAGGAGTACGTGGACATGAATGTCCCACTTAACTCCCAGGATTATAGAAACACAACTCCAAATCAGGGGTGGATCAACTGGGGTTGCATTGGATGGTAGCTATCAACTCTGAAAAAAGCCTTGTCACCCCAAATGCAACCCCAGTTTTAGTCCAATTAAAAAATATATATGTGAAAAGTTGTGGTTGTTTGGAAATTTAAACAAGTGACACTGCACACAAGAGTGCGAGTGCAATTGAATGCAGCAAGAGGTCATGCTCCCCATAGACTCCTAGGTTCGACACCCTCCCCTAAGAGCTGTTTGTGACTTCACATGCATTCAGCGTGAGTCTAGATGAGAATTTGTGAGGATGGGAGTGAGATGTGACAGTTCTAAAAACAGATGTTATCCCTTTTTTCCTATGCAAGTGCGTCGAGTGCAATGTTTAGACCGGGGTCAAATTCCTTGTCTGTGCATGCACCCTTGGCCAATAAAACTAATTTTGATTCTGATTCTGGTTTCATTCTTACTGTGTTTCAATTTGAACCAACCAATTTCACCAAGCAATGTACCAGCATTCTGAAGCCATGCTGCTCTCACAGTGTGATAACCACAATAAAAGTGCTGCAAAGCCACATAGCTAATATGTAGCTGATTAAGATGACAAATCAGTACTATGGGAGAGCAATGGAAAGAGTACCAGTACCATCATGGGGGGGCGCCAAGATTCAGGGCCCTTCATTAACTGTGCCCCCTCACTTGCATAAAAGCATGTCAAAGTTTTCTCTGTCATGTGGTTAAGTCTAGTGATGACTGAGGTCAAAGGAAGTTCACTGTAAAGCTTTTCGAATACACAGGACACAGTGAGATTAGGATATTTTGTCTATTGTCAAGTTGCTGTGACCTCGTTATTTGTTATCTTACGTATGAGAGAAGATCAGTCTATATAAAAATGTGATAACATGCTTTTTGTATTATTTGAATAGCTTAGATAACTTATATCTAATAGTTATTAACAACAATTCGCAACAATTTGAGAATGTTTACATTACAGCAGACAGAAAAACACCAACAAACATGTCAGAGGAACCACAGCAACTTAACCATCAACTACATGGAATCAATGCATGAGAACAAGAGATGAAGGGGGAAGGACAGCGCCTGGATGTGGGCAAGTAATCATCATCATAGTTAGTATACTTTATTATAGTATACTTTTGTAGCGCAGTGAAGATGTAAATGTTTCATAGAGGAGACGAATATAGGAAATATATTATATAGGAAAGTGACAAGAATGCACTGTTTTTGTGATCTTTTTTCTCAAAATTTTCTCCTGGGAGCATATCACGGAATGGTTTATTACTGCATACTATCCAACCCTATCTAGCCTGCTGTCCTTGACATACACAAAGTTGTTGGTACCCCTCAGTTAATGAAAGAAAAACCCATAATGGTCACAGAAATAACTTGAATCTGACAAAAGTAATAAATAAAAATTCAATGAAAATTAACCAATGAAAATCAGACATTGCTTTTGAACTGTGGTTGAACAGAATTATTTTTAAAAAATAAACTCATGAAACAGGCCTGGTCAAAAATGATGGTACCCCTTACTTAATATTTTGTTGCACAACCTTATGAGGCAATCACTGCAATCAAACGATTTCTGTAACTTTCAATGAGACTTCTGCATCTCTCAGCAGGTATTTTGGCCCACTCCTCATGAGCAGACTGCTCCAGTTGTCTCAGGTTTGAAGGCTGCCTTCTCCAGACGGCATGTTTCAGCTCCTTCCACAGATGTTCAATAGGATTTAGATCAGGGATTGTAATGCCATCGATACAGCATCAAGCTAAACCATTAAAGAAGGACCAGGACCACAGGGGACGTGTTTTTGAAGATTTACTTTTCCTTCTTCGAATGGTGAAAACTGAAAATTGTTGTTGTTAGCCTTGTATTCATATGTTAAACCCATGAACTTATTTATTTACGAAAAGAATCACCTTAAGAGCAACACAGCATTGGAAGGAGTGCATAGTAGACAACAGTCTGCATTATGGTGGACTGGCTCCACCTAGTGGCAACTACACATACTACACTACAAACACTTTGCATCATAAGATGAACTGAACCAAATGAACAATTGCATTACAGGCAACACACTCCCCGCCTGGCCTCATAGGCCACTGTAGTTAACTAAACCTCACAAGAAGTGTCCATTGGCAGAAGAAGAATAACTTTGGTGACTGGTCGCATAAAAGTCTTTACACTACCTTGTTCACTTACTTTCACCTCAATCTTCCTCACGTGATTGTCCTTTCCAGGAAAGGTGGCAGTGACCCTAGCCATGGGCCAGCTGTTGCGTGGGGCCTGCTTGTCTTTTAGCAGAACTAGGTCACCAACTCGAAAATTTCTTCGAGAAACAGTCCATTTTTGTCTTTGTTGTAGTGACGGCAGGTACTCTCGCCTCCAGCGTGACCAAAACTGGTCAGCAAGAGCCTGAACTTGTCTCCATTGCTTTGTGTAAAGCTTGGTCCACGAACTGTCCGGGAGGTGGAAGAAGACAGGACTTCTGGGCAACTGTGATGGAGATAGAATGAAGGGATTGTCCGGGTCGGAAGAAACTGGAAGGAGCGGCCTTGCATTCATGATTGCGGAGACTTCCGCTATGAGTGTGCACAACACGTCGTGAGTGAGTTGTACCTTGCTTTGAAGCAGCATGGAGTCCAGTATTCTCCGAGCAACACCAATCATTCGCTCCCAGGAGCCTCCCATGTGGGAAGCGTGTGGTGGGTTGAATTCCCAGCTGCAGCCTTGGTCCTTTAGATAGTTTTCGAGTGTCTTGTCCATGCCTAACTCCTTAGAAGCTCCGATGAAGTTAGTACCACGATCTGATAAGGTCCTCTTAGTGAGAAAAGGCGTCTCAGGGCATTGACACAGCTGGACGTATCGAGAGAATCGATTACCTCGATGTGAACAGCTCTTGAGCTCATACAAGTAAACATGATGGCCCAGCGCTTGCTCTGGGCATGTCCACCTCTAGTACGTCTGCTAGTAACAGTCCATGGCCCGAAAACGTCAAGGCCGACGTAACTAAAGGGAGGACAAGTTTTCAGTCTTTCTGGTGGAAGATCTGCCATGCGCTGTTCTTCCTGTTTTCCACGAAGTTTGCGACAGGTGACGCATTTGTGGATTACTGAGTTCACAAGTCCTTTGCCACCTATTATCCACAGACCAGCTGCCCTGATTGCCCCATCCGTCAGATGACGGCCTTGGTGGTGGACCTGCTCATGGTAGTGACGAGTGAGCAGGAGGGAGACGTGGCTGTCTTTAGGGAGAACAATTGGGCACTTTTCAAAGTTCTCAAGCTCTGAGTGTTTGAGACGGCCTCCAACTGAAATGAGGTCGTTCTGAAGCACTGGACTGAGTTTCAGCAGGGGGCTCTGTTTTGGAATTGGCTTGCCAGCTTTTAGGGCAGACAGTTCTTTGTCGAAGGCGGCCTGTTGAGTCTTTTGAAGAATGATGTGTTTTGCTTTGGTCATTTCGTCTTGTGTACGAGGTAAGTTGCATTTGTGCCAGCCTTTGCATTCACTGTTTGGATTTGTGCCATTGAAAGACTTTGCGATGTGAATGAGGAGTGCCACTGCTCTGACTAAGGACTTGAAGGTGGAGAAGCGTTCAAAGCGTTTGCAGGTGAGTACTTGGAGGTGAGTAGCACAGGTTTTAACTTGTGGCCTGATTTCGCAGTCTTTCTCCGGTTCAACTAACTCAAATGTTTTGCTTTCTTGTTTTGTTTCTGCAGGTGGACGATGAATGAAGGTAGGTCCAGTGAACCAAGTTGTCTTTGTAAGTTGAGATGGTGTGAGTGAGCGAGATGCATGATCCGCTGGGTTTTCCTCGGTGCGCACATAGTGCCACTGTTCCGGTTTTGAAGACTGGCGAATGTGCTGCACTCTGTTGTGAACGTATGTGTAGAATCTCTTTGACTCGTTGCAGATGTAGCCTAAGACTACCTTACTGTCCGTGTAAAAGTGAACTGCATCAAACCGAATGTCCAGCTCATCCTTAATGAGATCGGCCATCTCGACCGCCAAGACAGCAGCGCACAGTTCAAGTCTTGGAATAGTGGGCTCTGATTGGGGGGCTAGCCTTGCTTTGCCCATGACAAATCCGGTCTCGACTTTGTTGTCTGCAAAGACTGCTCTGCAGTAGGCTACAGCGCCTATGCCTTTGGTGGAAGCGTCCGAAAACAGGTGCAATTCTTTGCATTTTGCTTGGCTTAGAGAGGTTGTTGTGTATGTTCTCGGGACATGAAGCTCTTTCAAGTCTTTGAGGGAGTCTCTCCAAGTTTCCCATTTGCTTTGCTTGTCCTCAGGAAGTGGAGTGTCCCAATCTGAATTTTCAGAAGTGAGTTCTCTGAGCAAAGCCCTTCCTTGGATTGTGACCGGTGCTAATAGGCCCATTGGATCGAAGACACTATTAACAGATGACAGGACGCCGCGCCGTGTGAATGGCTTGTCTGTCATGGCCACTGAAAAGGTGAAAGTGTCTGTCATAGTTTCCCAGATGAGGCCCAGACTTCTCTGAGACTGGGTTTCTTCGCCACCAAGATCTAAGTCTTTTACTACTGCTGCACAGTCTTCAGGGCAGAAGGCCTGCATGACTGCCTGGGAGTTGGAAGCAAACTTGTGCAGGCGGAGGTTAGACCCAGCGAGTGAAGCTTGAGTTCTTTGGAGCAAGTCGATTGCTTCGGTCGGAGAGGGCAACGAGATCAGCCCGTCATCTACGTAAAAGTGCCTCTCCACGAACTTGACTGTGTCATTCCCATGCTCTTTTGCTCCGGCTTGAATGGCCTTACGCAGCCCATAAACAGCAATGGCAGGAGACGGTGAGTTGCCAAACACATGGACTTTCATGCGATAGTCTATGACTTCCTTGTTGACGTCGTTGTCCTTGTGCCAGAGAAAACGGAGGTAGTTACGATGGTCTTCACACACCATGAAACAATGAAACATTTGCTGTATGTCGGCCATGATGGCGACAGGTTCTTTGCGAAAGCGGAGGAGCACCCCAATGAGGCTGTTATTAAGATCTGGGCCTGTGAGGAGTACGTTGTTAAGTGAGACACCAGAGTGTTGGGCGCTAGAATCAAAAACTACCCTGATCTTGTTGGGCTTTTGAGGGTGGTAAACACCAAACGTGGGGAGAAACCAGCACTCTTCTCCTTGCTCTAAATCAGGTGCCACTTCCGCGTGACCGTTTGAGAAGACAGCCTCCATGAACTCCACATACTGTCGCTGCATGTGGGGTTTCTTCTGCATGCTCCTTTTGAGAGAGGCGAATCGACTGAGTGCTAGCTCTCTGTTGTTTGGCATTGGTTGCCGGGGCTCTTTAAAGGGTAGAGGGGCGACCCAGCTATTGTCACCGTCTCTGTACATGGCTTTGTCCATTATCTCTAAAAAGAGAGTGTCCTCTATGGAGGGAGCTAGCTTGTTGTCATTTTCAGTGCGATTGAAAACTGTTTGTCCCAGCATTAGCTCAGGAGACTTGCTGGGCCTAGCTGTGTGTTCCTTTAGCTGAAGGAAGCTATCGCATTTCCCAAAGACTGTTGGGCGGCCATTTTCAAGTATGACTGTTTTGTATGAGCTGACTGTTGCCTTGTGGGCATTACCTACACACACCTCCCCGATCACTACCCACCCTAAATCCAGGCGTTGGGCAAAGGGTGCATGATGAGGGCCATTGACTTGTTCCCTGACTTTGTGTGCACGTAAAACGTCTCGTCCCAGCAGCAGGAGTATCTCTGCGTTAGGCTCCAGCTCTGGAATGTACTTGGCAATGGATTTGAGGTGTGGCTGGTGTAGTACAGCGCTTGGGGTTGGGATTTCACTTCTGTTATTGGGAATTTCCTCACATTCAATGAGAGGTGGCAGTGGGATTACTACTGACCCATCTAAGGACTCAATCTGAAAGCCTTCAGCCGTTTTGCCCCATGTCTCCACTAGCCCAGAGCAGGTTCTGAGGTGGTAAGAGACAGGTTTGGTTTTAATGTTAAACAGTTCGAAGAACTCAGGCCTAGCTAAGGAGCGATTGCTCTGATCATCAAGAATAACATAGGCCTTCACTGCACTGCTTTTGTCACCTTTAGGATACACCTGTGTGAGACATATTTTAGAAAATGAACGACCCAACTGACCTGGACCGCACACTGTTGTGCAAGTTGTAGTGACTGATGCGCTGTCTGGACTTTCTCCCTCCCCGCCATCCTCTTTAGCAGGAGAAGGAGCCGGAGCTGTTTGTGGCGGAGGGCCAGGATGCATGACACTGTCATGGTAAGTACTGCCGCATTCAGAGCACTTCACTGTAGACTTGCAGTCCTTGGCGAGATGAGTGTCTGAGGAGCAGCACTTAAAACAAATTCCCTTCTCCTTCAGAAAGGCCTTTCTTTCGTCCAGTAGCTTGTTCCTGAATGTCCTGCATTTCTTTAGTGAGTGGGGTTTGTTGTGCAGCGGGCAGTTTTTCTCAAAGTCATTGTTGGGGGGCGTTATGTTAGTTTTGTGCACTGTGATTGGTTTAGCTGAGTGAAAGCTCTTTTGGTTGGGCCTTTCAGGTTTTGAGTGTGGTTGACTGTTGTACTGGTTGAAACTTGGATCGTTACGTTTCTTGGCCTCTTTACATATGAATTTGCAAAAGTAGCTGAAAGGAGGGAAACAACTACTGTGTCCTTCTTTGTATTGTGAGCCATGAGACATCCATTTTTCCTGGAGCCCGTAAGGAAGTTTGTCTACGACTGGCGCGATTCCACGGGAAGTGTCTAAATAAAGCAGGCCGGGGAGATAACCGTCCTCTTTTGCACTGTTGATCTCTTGCAGCAGATCCCCTAATTCCTGTAGCTTCACATTGTCTTTTGTTGTTAGTTTGGGGAAACTGTCTAGTCTCTGAAAGAACGATTTTTCGATTATTTCAGGAGCTGCATAACACTCCCATAGCCTCTCCCATGCTTTCTTCAGAGCAGTTGTGGGGTTGTTGATATGTAGCGAATGGGTTTAACCTGATTGCTTGACTCTTTTCCTAACCAGGTCGAGTTCTTGAGTTGGTGAGAGGGCGACCTCTGCTGTTGCACCACTAAATGAAGAAACCCATGCCCTAAAATTCTCTGGCCTGTCATCATACTGGTAGAGACCCGAAGTGATGAGGTCTCGGCGTGCCATGTATTGTGCAAATGGCTCAGCTGAATGTGACGTGCTCACCGGTGTATTGTTGTGAGGAGTGAATGGGTTGGACAATGGACTGAGAACTTTCTGTGTCTTAGATACTCTTGGAGTAGGCACAGGTGCGTAATTGTCATCAGGCTCTGGCTTACTGCTCTTGGGATGTGGCTCTGGATCTGCGCCTTGTGAGCCATACCATGTCACTAATGTATCATCGAAGTGACTGTTGTTGTCATCAGTGGGGAGAAGCAGTGGGGGGCCTTGAGGTTCAGAAAACCTAATCTGAGACTGCACATATTCCTGCGTTCGTTCTCTTTTTATTTCATCTGATACCGATTTTCTGCTTTCAAACTCTGCCTCTTCTTCTAATGCTGCTGCTTCAGCTACGGCAATGTCTGCTTCTTTGTGTAGCATTAATACTTCAAGCTCTGTATCAATTTTCGTTTGTTCCACTTTAAGCTGTGCATCGATTTTCGTTTTTTCCACTTTAAGCTGTGCCTCCTTACTTGCATATGAAGCCCTCACCTTCGCTGCCTCTGCTTTGGCTCGAGCACGGGCGACGCTGCTCAATGATGAAGATGTGACGAAGCTTGAAGCTCTATCAGACTTGTTGTTGGCTGACATCGTGTCCATGAAGCGTCGAATGCTGCCTTTTCACTGTAATGCCATCGATACAGCATCAAGCTAAACCATTAAAGAAGGACCAGGACCACAGGGGACGTGTTTTTGAAGATTTACTTTCCTTCTTGGAATGGTGAAAACTGAAAATACATTACAATGCATTGAGCATATGAGCTCTTGAGATCGCAAAAATAAAGTGCACAAACTTCATCTTTCTTTAAACTAACACAAAAATATAATAACTAAACGTCTTATAAACACATTTTGACACTTACGGCATTGCCTTGTTGACTCTTCAAGGAAGATGGGAACAGATTCGTTTAATTACCGTCACACCAGCCATGGCATACCTGCTGTTTACCGTGCAATGATGCGAAACCGGAAGTGGGTCTGGAAAACCGGAAGTGGTATTATTTCGCTAAAATTCTTCTTAATTCTTCTAAACGTACAAATAACCATGAAATATTTATATATAACAATTCTTAATGAAATTACAATTGTTTTTAGCCTTGTATTCATATGTTAAACCCATGAACTTATTTATTTACGAAAAGAATCACCTTAAGAGCAACACAGCATTGGAAGGAGTGCATAGTAGACAACAGTCTGCATTATGGTGGACTGGCTCCACCTAGTGGCAACTACACATACTACACTACAAACACTTTGCATCATAAGATGAACTGAACCAAATGAACAATTGCATTACAGGCAACACAGGGATCATGGAAGGCAACTTCAGAATGGTCCAATGTTTTCCTCTTAGCCATTGTTGGGTGTCCTGTTGCAAGACCCATGACCTGCGACTGAGACCAAGCTTTCTGACACTGGGCAGCACATTTCTCTCTAGAATACTTTGCTAGTCATGAGATTTCATTGTACCCTGCACAGATTCAAGACACCCTGTGCCAGTTGCAGCAAAGCAGCTCCAGAACATAACAGAGGCTCCTCCATGTTTCACAGTAGAGACAGTGTTCTTTTCTTGATGTGCTTCCTTTTTGCGTCCGTGAACATAGAGCTGATGTGCCTTGCCAAAAAGTTCCAGTTTTGTCTCGTAGGACATTCTCCCAGAAGCTTTGTGGCTTGTCAACATGCAGTTTGGCAAATTCCAGGCCGTTTTTTTTTATGTTTTGTTTCCAACAATGGTGTCCTCCTTGGTCATCTCCCATGAGTCCACTTTGGCTCGAACACCGACAGATGGTGTGATCTGACACTGATGTACCTTGACCTTGGAGTTCACCTTTAAAGTCTTTAGAGGTTGCTCAGGGCTCTTTTGTTACCATTCGTATGATCTGTCTCTTCGACTTGTCATCAATTTTCCACCTGCGGCCACCTCCAGGGAGGTTGGCTACAGTCCCATGGATCTTAAATTTCTGAATAATATGTGCAGCTGTAGTCACAGGAACCAGAAGCCTTTACCTTTAACGTGCTTGTCTATAATTTTCTTTCTAATCTCCTGAGACAACTCTCTCCTTCCCGTCCTCTGGTCCATGTTTAGTGTGGTACACACCATGTCGCCAAACAGCACAGTGACTACTTGTTACCGTATAAATAGGCCAACTGACTGACTACAAGTTTGTAGACACCTGTGATGCTAATTAGAGGACACACCTTGACTGAACATGTCCCTGTGGTCACATTATTTTCAGTCTTTTCTAGGGGTACCATCATATTTGTTCAGGCCTGTTTCATGAGTTTATTTTTTTTAATAATTCTGTTAAACCACGGTTAATTTTGGTTTTTTTCATAGATTTTTTATTTATTATTACTTTTGTCAGATTCAAATTATTTCTGTGACCATTGTGGGTTTTTCTTTCATTAACCGAGGGGTACCAACAATTTTGTCCACGTGTGTATATGCATATTTTGTTGGTGAATACCCTGCAGAAACATGGTTGCTTTGTTACTAATGGAGGGGGACATTGTCTGGGGACAATTAATTTGAGAGTAACATCAATGCAGAGGGGAGAAAGAGAGAGAGTGTGCGTGTGGTATTTTGTAGTTTATGTTTCACTGGTACTTTACCTCAGTGTAGCTCAATACAAAGAAGCGTATTTGTAGTACTGACCACATAAAGGGAAAAAAGCAGATACACTGTATGGACTCAAGCATTTTGCTACAATGCATTTTCTCAGATTCCACCATGAAATGTACTGTGATGCATATGAAGGTCCGATCTGATCACAACCTAGTTCATCTGCAACCTACTTACATACCCTTGGTGACCATGTCTTCATGGTCAGATGAGTCCAGTATGCCACTGAGGGACTGTTTTGACACCACCGACAGGGAAGTGTTGTGCAGTCCTCAAGGGGAGGACATTGACAGTCTGACAACATGCATCACAGACAACAACTACATTCCTCCCAGGAAGGTACGGTGTTTCCCAAAAAACAAAACCTGGGTGTCCCTGCTCTGTATAGAAAGGGCCAAAGTTGTCTCCATCTTCTGAGAAGACTGAGGTCCTTTGGGGTATTTAGGACATTACTGAGGACTTTCTATGACTCTGTGGTTGCATCTGCAGTCTTTTACGCAGCGGTCTGCTGGGGCTGTGGAAGCTCTGAGAGGGACAGAAAGAGACTTAATAAACTGGTCAGGAGAGCTGGCTCTGTCCTGGACTGCCCTCTGGACACCACTGAGGATGTCAGTGAGAGGAGGATGTTGGCCAAGCTGACATCGGTCATGGACAACCCCTTCCACCCCCTGCATGACACAGTGGGGGCCCTCAGCCACTCCTTTAGTAACAGACTGCTGCATCTAGTGTGTAAGAAGGAACGCTATCGCAGGTCCTTCATTCCATCAGCTGTCAGATGATTAAACTCCAACACCACTTAACATTATAATCTGAAGGCAGCATACCATTTTTTTCCACAGTAATTGCAGCAGTTTTTTTAATACATATATATATATTCTACATATTATTTCTTTTACATTGTCAAAATTCTCATTTTGCTTGTATAATATGCACATATGTATAGTCAACTTTTTATTTTGTATTTAGTTTTTTTTTTATTTATCTATCTCTGTTTATTCTTCCAACTGCTATTACATGCTATCGTAATGCCCAAATTTCCCCAACTGGGGATGAATAAAGTTTTATCATATCTTATTCAATTTTTTCATGAAGAAGTGGCATTGAGGTTTCCTCTTATCTGGCATGAGATCTGTCTTGGTAGCATGAGAGCGTGTTGGCAACCCTTCGTAATGTTAACTAAAAAAATGTAAAACTACTTACTTACTGCATGATAGATCCTATTCCAAACCCTCTCACACAGTAACACACTCTCCGAACAGTCCTTGACCTTGGCGCTGCACATGGCTGTGAATGGTGTGAGAGAAAAGGGAAAGATGTTATCCTGCTCTGCCTTGACTATCTGTGTGTCCTGATGCAGCAGTGTTATCAGTTGTTTTTCACTCCATGAGAAAATGAAGTGTGGTGTTCGAGTGAAAGTATCAATTGCCTGAGTTTCAAGTTCAACGCTTGAGAGTTAACAATGCCGCTACGGAATCTCAAGTAACTGAAATGGGACAGCCACACATGATATTGGCTGATAGAAGTGATGATTTTCACATAAAAACCTTTAATGCATGCTTGTTTAGTGTCTTTCACACGTAAAGTGTGGCCTCTTTTCTTATAATATACTTTGGCAGGAAAGTCATTTATTGTTGATCTGAGGGCCTGATGGATTGTGGGATGCTACAGTACAGCGAAATCGACACACACACACTAGGGTGACGCAGTTGGGAAGGTCAACAAAGGTCTTTGGCAAAGTTTGGCTGAACCTGGCAGCTTGTGTGGGCTTGTTCAAATACAGGCCATGTGTAAATGTGTGTCAGCGCGCATGAGCTTGTGTAATGTGTGATCGTATGTGTGTGGGATCAGAGGTCCTGTGTTTCGGACGAGCCTGCTAACTAGGCCAACAGCTGCTTCCCTGGCAATCCGTCTCGGTAGCCCTTTTTTCCTATTACTTCAACACAAGAACATTTTGTATATTAATAGAGCAAATATTCTAGTACACTGAGCATCACACATGTACACACACCACACTAACATGTACACATAACTTTTTAAAAGCCCTTTGTCGAAGCACATAAAAATAATCGTCCAGGTGTTGGCTCCAGCATGCTATTTGTGTTTTTATTCAAAAAGATGCAGCACCTACCAATGCTCTGTCCATCACTTTTTCTGACACACACAGTGAGGTGCATTGAAGCGAAACAGAGCACACAGCTGTGAACCAGCCCAGAGGTCTGTCCGTGTGTGTGTGTGTGTGTGTGTGTGTGTGTTTGTGTGTGTGTGTGTGTGTGTGTGTGTGTGTGTGTGTGTGTGTGCGCGTGTGTGTGTGTGTGTGGGTGTGTTTGTGTGTGGGTGTGTGTGTGTAAGAGCCTGGACCACTGAGACACAACCAGAGGTGTGTGTGTGTGTGTGTGTGTGTGTGTGTGTGTGTGTGTGTGTGTGTGTGTGTGTGTGTGTGTGTGTGTTTGTGTGTGAAAGCTTGGACCACTGAGACACAACCAGAGGTGTAAGCAGACCAACATGAGGAACATCGAGGGTTGTTCCAAAGAACTATCAGTGTTTGCTCTTTAATTAGAGTATTCATCATCTTCACACACACATGCACTGACTGGTTAAATGTTTTTTAGGGTTGATAAATGACCACAGTAATTGGTCAGCTTCTCTCCCTCTCCACAGCTGCTCTGCCACATGCTGACCTGGAGTTGTGTTTGGCAGACTGGCAGAAACGGCTGGTTATGCTGCAGCAGTATGATTAGTGTTCACTACAGTCTAAGCAGAATCTCCCTTCCATGCTGGTAACTTGCCTGCTGGGTTTGGTGATTTTGAAGTGGGTGTGTTGATTATGAGCATTCAGCCCTACACTGTATAGCTTTTGAAATGTGCAATAATTCCTGTGACATGCGAATGGCAGGCATATGCATCTAACCTGTTATCTGCAGAATTTCTGACTGGAATGTACAGAACTCAATATAAAATGTTCAACCAAAGGCAATTTAGCTTGCTAGTGGTGTGAATGCTGAGCAAGACATATTGCAAAAAAAAAAAAAAAAAAAAAAAATGTTTAACACTGTGACAGTTCAGGTTCATTTGAATACAGGCCTTAGTATATCACTGAAAAAAGAAAGAGCCCTGCTGAGATATGCTGTTAACATCCAGTCTGTATTAATCAAATCAACATTCACATCTTTGGCACATGGACAGTGAGAGAAATGTTTGGGTGACGTGTAAAACACTCACCAGTTTGCTTGACAGATAAGAAATTGTCTTAACTCATCAAGCTGAGCTGACATCCTTGTCTCAAACTCTCTGTTGCTACAACAAAAGAGCTGCTGTCATTGAATTAGAACAGAATTCACCAGAAATGTACATTTCAACTTTTTCTTTCTAATCAGTGTAATTATGTGTGGCAGACACTAACAGCATTTGGCATGGCTGGCTGTGTTCCCACCAACTGCCACATCATTCAGCCGCAAGTGTGCTGCTGACATAAAGACTGGGTCACAACTGGATCAAGGAAAATAAGCATCTGCTTTACCATGTCAATACAGTAAATACATATTTTCTCTTTGAGAGTTTATATTTATATTCGTATTGCACAGAGGAGGTCTGCAACTGAAAGTGAAACTCCCCTCTAAACTGAATGCATAATAATTTTAAAAATATGTTTTGCATCCAAAACAAATTTAGATAGACTGACTTATCTACGGTAACTCTCACAAAAAGTACCGGAGAGGATGATGGTTAACAGGATGTGCTGCCAGTAGCTGCCCATCCATGACAGGAATCAGTGGATTGACAGCAGAGAAAAGAGTCTGTCATTCAGTGAAGCTGCTCAAAGTGAGGAGATACACCTTCTACTGTGTGTGCCTGCATGTGTGTTTGGATTAACAAGCAGCCAACTGGTTTATGTGATGAAGCCACCAGCCAGTGGTTGAAAGTCACATACAAATACCCACACCTGTTTGACAATGACTGCTTCTCTTGATTTGATTATTGATCATTTATTATGGTTTCTTTCACAGCTCTGATCTCTGCTGGTTGCTGCAGCAACTCGTGTAGGAGTGTAAACCTTTGGGACAGGTGAGTCACATGCACCTCCGCTGCAAGTTTTAAACACATGTGACATATTATCACAACTAATTTCCCATGCCTACTTACTGCCAGCTGAACAGTCAAACCATGAGAAAAAGCACTAAAGGTCTTGAAAGTTAAGCCACAGCAGCTCTGTGGTACCGCTTTATAGGCACAGACTGGCAAAGAGATGCCACCACCCAGGAGTACCGCATCAATCTTATGGAATGTACTCAAGAGTGACATCATACATCAAATGTATTGTTGATGTGGTGATTGATGAGGGCACTATTGACAACCCAAAAAAAAATCTGCCTTTCGGTCAGGTGACAAGGAAGCTATCAAGCCTGAGGGCTTGTGGGAAGGAGAACTCAAATGCAAGAACAGAAATGACCAAGGAAAGTTCAAGCTCTCAGGCGGTAATAGTCTTTGATCAGGAACAAAACAAAACACAATACTTGGTGTTCCAAAGTAACAAACAAAAGGTGCAAGGTTATCAAAAAGGCTACAAACAAAAAGTGCAAGGTTTCCAAAATAATAACCAACAAAAGGTTCAAGGTAATCAAAGGAACTGACTAGGTAACTATAGTGATGATTAATAATTAATAATAATGATAAAGATAAGAAGAAAAGGAAGGAAAGGAGGTTGGGGTCCATCAATCAGGAGGCATAGACTGCAGAGAGTGAAAGAATGTTAAAAAGGGAAGCCACTTGTTATAAAATTTATCAGAATTCCCTTTCAAAGAATTTCTGATCTTCTCCAGCTTTAGAAAAGACATGATGTCATTGAACCACTGAGTGCTGGAGATTAAAACAGTTTCTACAATGCCAAATCATTTTGGTGGAGTAAGAAGAAAAATTATATTGACTGTGTAGCTTAAAGCAGCTGAAAACGAACAAGAAAGAAGAACATACTTTATTAATCCCTCATTGGGAAATAATAATGCGGTCGTTGTGCGTCGTGTCGTGGTGAAGAAGGAGCTGAGCCAAAGGCAAAGCTCTCGAATTACCAGTAAATCTACGTTCCTGCCCTTACCTATGGCATGCATTAGTTAGGTGAGATATTAGAGTGACAGGGCTTCCAAACTGCTGGCACTCCAAGGAGTTAGGTGTTTGGTGCCTTGCCCAAGGGCACGTTGACAGTCTCCAAGAAATGAACTGGCACTTCTCCAGCTACCAGTCCCCATTCCGTCCTGTGGTCCATGCTCGACTTGAACTGGCCACCCAGTGGTTCCCAAGCCAAGTCCATACGACTGAGCTATTGCTGATCCTTTAATTATAATATTAAATATTTATGAATAAATTAAGATAAAGGTGGGAAAAACATCAAGTATTTTTCATAGAGTGCTGCAGAAATGAGTCCTATAACCTGGAAATGCCACTTCGGTTTCCTGAGTCTCAAAGTCAGTGGGT
This sequence comes from Chelmon rostratus, assembly GCF_017976325.1. Taxonomy (NCBI): domain Eukaryota; kingdom Metazoa; phylum Chordata; class Actinopteri; order Chaetodontiformes; family Chaetodontidae; genus Chelmon; species Chelmon rostratus. The sequence continues at coordinate 894,841 of NC_055668.1, read as the reverse complement.
TTTTTTAAATAGATTTATGCTTCAAAAATCATGAAAATGGTGTTTACTTCTGACTAAGTAAAACCTGTAAGTATCCTAAACTTTTGTTTGCCACTGAGCTTATTTTCTGCAATGCTCAAAAATCGAATGGAAAGATTCCATTGGTGTTTTGTCGAGGGAACCAGGAAGATTCTAACTGCTGTGTTGGCCTACAAAAATACATAATCCCTGCAGTAATCTATTAAGAAACAGTCAAAAACTCTGCATCATCAGGAATTTGTGGGTGTGGTTTTAGCTGATTTGATTAATAGTATCCTGGCAGTCTGAGCAAACAACCCTAAACCTGTCCTCAGTTCATCTAAATTTTTTATTCAAATGTTTCTGAATTCTGATGAAATATCCAACTGAACCCCACCCACTTCAAATGAGTAAGAATAAAAACAAAATTAGCAAGTAGAGAAATCTCTAAGCTTTTTCTTATTTTGACAAAAAGTTGTACGTTTTTATAAAACCCCAAAACTCATAGTAAGAAGCTGATTGAGAAGACTGATTTTAAGGGATTTTAAGGGTGTGTGTGTGTGTGCCTGTGCGTTTGTGTGTGTGTGTGTGTGTGTGTGCGTTTGTGTGTGTGTGTGTGTGTGCCTGTGCGTTTGTGTGTGTGTGTGTGTGTGTGTGCGTTTGTGTGTGTGTGTGTGTGTGTGTGTGTGCGTTTGTGTGTGTGTGCTTGAGTGGTCACCCTGGTGTGACCCCTGCTGTGATGAATAGGTTGGAAGGTGAGCGATGGCTCAGGGTTAATATTTAATGATGAAGCAGTTCTTAATGGGAAAATAAATCAGCCTCCATTTTCAACTGGAGAAGAAGGATCCTTGCATTCTGCTGAGTACAGGCTCCACACACACATGCACAGCCATGCATCCACATTCAGTAATTGCACTGTTTCTTTCTTGTCTTTCAGCTTTGATTCCTCCTGACCATAATATGCTGCTTGATCAGATGCTGCCGTGACAACACACACCCTAGAGAGAGCAGAAGAAGGTTATTAGGAGAATGGATGGAAAGACAGATGACCGTGAAATTCAAAATCAAGCAGTGAAAGGCGAAGGAACAGATGAGAAAGGCGACAAAGAGGCAAAACACTGGAAACACTTGAACACTGTCTCTGCCCTGTCTGCTGCTGCTGCTCCTATGCACTTCCTGTGGACCACCAGAAAAGACTGAATGTCATTGTTCTGATGGGCAGATGCTCCTACCTGCGTTGCCAAAATGAAGAGAAGAAAATAAATGAGACAGCTAAGAATCTTTGTGTTGCCAACAAAATAGTCCTACCTCTTTGGAAAGATAGAAACCTGCCGAATTAAAGAAGCTGTACATGGAAGAGTAACTTCACATGCTAACACTGGAGGGTACAGCCCACTCTCTTCTCAAGCATGCCAGTTATTTTAAAACGTAATACTACATGTGACAATGGCAACTACCTGGACCTGGGATTAAAGCACAAAAGGAATTACATTACATTATTCAGTCATTATAACTGAGAGAGTAATATTCAGTTATTTAACAGAGGAATGCTGTTTCATTCCAATTTTGGTCTTATGTTTGTGGCTCTAACCATTTTTTCTGTCATTTCTTTCACATTGTACTCACCAAACTAATTGTTGAGATCTGGGAGTATGGCAGCATTGCAAGTCCAACAGGGCAAGAAACACAACATCTAAACAATTCAGTTTAGCTAGATTATCTAAGCCACTTTATTTGAATGTCATAGTTAAAGTGAGTGCCCCCCAAATTTTGATGGTAATCCCTCACTGCACATGAGATATTAGATCACACACAAAAGTGGGAAATTGTATTGACCTGCAATTGGTAGCAGGGCTGACCGATGCCAACTCATAACGGTCTACAGCAGCTAAACTTGTCATTGTGAAAGCGTCTTCAAGTCTTTCCTTTTCAGCTTTCGGTATTTGTGGCTTGTAACTGAATCTCTGCTAGTTTAAAGTTTAATTTCATTCTGACATTCAAATTTCCATCCTGACCTGAAGCAATTAGGTGATTTGTCAGTTGTGAGAAAATTAATTGACAGGTTTCTTAGTCTCTTTTTTGCTGTAATTTAAATATGTTTTGGATTTTGTTAGTTAGACAAAACTAGTGAGGACATCATGGAATGGATAGAATTTGACATTCCACAGGCAAAGTTATTTCAATTGAGAAAAATTATTGACAAATTATTGATCATGAAAATGATGATTGTTGCAGCTCTGTTTTAATGTAATGAATACAAGCCTCATTACACACTGATTCATCATTACTGATTACTCTCACAGCCACAGCAGAGCTGTCTAAAACCACAGACTTGTACTGCTGCCTTACATTAGAATTCCTTCACCACTGGCTTTAACTGTGAAACATTTTCATAAATGCAGTGTGTGGCCAAGACTAGCAAAGTTTGTTAGTGGTGCTATGAATGAAAATTGGCCTACACAACAAGATATGAATATATTTGACACTACTTTGTTAGTATAACATAAATAAAAGAAAGAAACAGCTACAGTGAGTTCATGAAATTGCTAGATACAGATGACAGTGATGACAATGCCTTTTACGTCATCATTCTGTCCTATAGAGAACTATTTGTGGTAGCTTCAATAGCTACAGTCGGTTGTATCTCAGCTCGACACAAGCATCCCCACCTAACCTGAGGATTTTTTTAAACCCTGACTAAGCACTTGTGTTTCAACCCCTATCAGATTTTTCACAGCAGAAAACTTCATTAGATCTGAAACGATTAGTCATTTAATAGCTCAGTCAATCTATATATATATATATATATACTTATATTTATATATATAGTCAATATTATATAATCAATCAGTTTGATAATGTATTAACTGTTTGTGAAAATGATCCACATTCTCAGGTTCCAGCTTGTCAGATATTCAGTTTTGGTCAGACAAAACATGACAAGATGTCACTCAATTTTTTGACATTTCATAGACCAGATGATTCTACAACTAAACAATAAACAATCAGAAAAATAATTGTTAGTTACAGCCCTTAACTTGATGAGTGCAATAGTTTTACACTCCAAACTATTACACCAAAAGCCAATTACACTCTAAAGACCTCAGATGAACAAACATTTTTTCCTCAGAGCATACAATCTGTTTGGAATTACAACCACACAGTTAATTCAAATTAACAAAGTTTGACACAGCAGTTACCAGCAGAATTAGCATTTAGCTTCAGTTTGATGAGCATAAGCAGAGAAGCTAACAAGTTTCTGTCGACATATTTGGTATGTGTAACTACTGTGTGAATTGTGTTCCTGTGTAGTTATGAGGGATTAAGCCAGTTGTTGGCTGTTGTAAGTGAAAGAGCTGCAGAGAGAACAAAAAGGGATGTGTGGGGGAATCAAATGTGTTCTTGTTTAGGGGAGGGGAAATAATTGCTGATTTTATGCTCCTTGTTCAGCTTTTGTGTCAGGGTACGTTCGTATACCAACAGTGTTACAAAATTTAAACCTTGTGAATCAGCTTTCAGCCATATATATGGTGCTGTGTGTGTGTGTTTGTCATTTTTCAACACTCCTGGGTGTCTAGACATGGACAACATACCTTGTGCAACATTTTATCACTGCATTTTAAGGAGATGTGATGTTGTAGATGCAAGAAGACACAGCAAGATCTGGACTGGATTTGTGGGCTGTACAGTGGTTATCCACCACCATTATTTTCAGTTTTTCTAGGCTTTAATGCTTCCAGGCCAAATTTAAAATCTCATTAAATCGTATATATTTTCCTTCATATAGCTTTATTGGGAAAGACGAGTCATTTCTGATTATAACTAAATAGGTTTTTTAGTCAGAGAAAAAAACAACAGCCGAGTAAATGGTGTTTTCAAAAGGAAACTGTACACATTTTCACCACGTTAATTAGGATACAACATTAATGATATACTTTACTTACATTACTAAATAATATTCAAATGTTATCATGACATTCAAGATTGCCTAGATTGAAACCAGCTGCATATTTGTTAAGTTATGGTTAAAATTACAAACTGCTTGTAAACCAAGTCTGATAATGTCTTGATCTTGGACTGACAATACTTAATGATACATTTGCAGCTCTTCACTCTAGCTGCTAAAGCAGCTACAACTTGTCCGTTCAGCTTCACAGACTGACAGAATGAGCTGCTTCACAGCTTTGAATATAGGAAATTCTTACCACTCTTCACCAATTGTCTCTCATTTTCACTTGATTACGATTGGGCTACCTAGCTCCAGGTTGTGTGTAGTGTTTTATAAACAACAAAACGACACACACTCATTTTTTTCAAACATCGAAAATAATGCAGTGTTTTTTGTTCTCCAGTAAAGGCATTTGGCCATGCAAAAATTTGCCCACACACAAATGCAGAGAGCAGACGTCAAGAAGTCATGATACCTTTTGCAATTTGAAAACAATTTTCACCAAAAAAATTATAATACAATATGGATCATTCAGCACTGCCTTCATTTAAGCCAAAACAGGTGTTGTGCTCTTAGGTTTCTAAGTAGGGGCGCCATTAAGGGGGTGCCAGGGGGAACCCTGATACAGTTCCCCCCAGCAATGAGATGCTTTTTTCACACAATAACAAGCTTCTTAATGTGCTCATGAGGGGATGACTGTCCCAACCCAAACAGGTGAGGTAATTTATGCCAGAATGTTTACTTTCTCTGGTGTTTTCATCACCAGATGAAATGATCAAGATGTGTTGTCCTATGCCGAAAATATGACATTTTAGTTGGTGCACACACAGTGGCTCACAATAATATACACTTAGAGACATGCACACATACATTATCCTGAATCCAAACTATAAGCTCTTCACTCTGTCAGTTTTTTTAGAATTAGTGACAGATGAAGCCAGACAAGGAATTTAAGTTTTTAAAAGTCAAGAGTAGTATATCTGCTTAGTTTTCTAAATATCTAACTACAGTTATTATTTTTGACTTCTTGGTATGATATAACTAATTATTATAACCAGAGATGTATGTATAAGCTAATAAAATCTTTATGTAAAAACGGTCATTGTTATTATGTGCTTTTATTTAATACACACAAAGACAGATACTGTATGCTGTAGACTGTATACTGACATGGAAATTCATTCTTAAAGCAATGGTTCAACAATTTGGGAAATACCTGCTTGCTTTCCAAGACTGAGACGAGGCGCTTGATGATGAAATCCCATGTCAGTGCGTAAAGTATGGAGCTTGAGACAGGACATGGTTTGCCTATTTCAGCATAAAGACTAGAAGCAGTGGCAAGCAACAGCAAGCTTGGCTTCAGAAGCTTTTTACGCTTCAGAAGCCACCAAGTTTAACAGACAGGAATTGGAACTCCAAGTCTACCTGCTCATTTATGCCATTTCAGCCAGGCTGCAAACATATTCAGTTCCTTTGAGTTTGAAGAGGAGGAACACAAGAAGAACTACATGGTCATTTTGAAGAAAGTGAGTTGAAGACAGGGAAGCAAGAAGGAGGAGGGCTGACGGGGGGATGCACACATTTATCGCAATGACATGCAAGAACTCCTTTGGGAGGTAATAAGGCTGAATGCTCACAGCTAGTATCTCTGTATCTCTTGTGCAGTGCTGCTCCTTAACACTGATGTGTCCTGGGTTACACCATCTGTAGTTTACAAACATCACTATACCCCCACCCTTCCTCTTACTGCACTCTGTCGCTCTCCTGTCTGCTCCCAGAAGATGACATCATAACGACATTTGTGTCCAGTGTGAGTTCAGCCATGTCTACATGAAGCACATGATACTACACTACTGGTACTCCTGCTGCAGTCTGGTTAGCGCCATTAGCATGTCAATCTTATGGGACCCATTTCACTCGAACTTCAGAAAATTAATTCTTGTCCAGACATTCCAGGAGACATTACATGCTAAGGTAAGTGGCAGACTGGGAACATAGTGGACTAAGACTTAGTCACAAGTCAGCTGTTCTTTACACTTAACAAAGGCACCCAGTCATACCATTTCCAAGTGACACGTCCTCTGAATAGTCTCTACAGTGGTACTATATTGTGCCACAGCAAAGCACATCCCATTAACCAACAATAGTCCTTAATTTGACCCTCACAGACCACATTGGCTGTGATCTGTCCCAAAACAGGAATGCAACCTCCATTTTAGCTTTATGCTTCACCTTAGCTCTCTTCAGTGGCAGATCTGATAATGTCCTTCTGTGTTCCCCCTGTGATATGATACAACTTGTGTCATGACACGTGCCATGCACGTCAGTTTTTTGCTAAGTTTCCATTGTGTGTTGTCTTTGTCTGGTTTTTGTTGCATCCTGTTTTATTTTGAAGGTTCATGTTATGTGTCTTTGGTTTGCTTTGCTTCCTGTGTTTTCCCTCCCATGTGATGGTCTGATTGGTTCCACCTGTGTGTCATTAGTGTTTCCTCCTTGTGTATTTAAGTCTGTGTCTTCCCCCCTGTCTTTGCCGGGTCTTTGTCTGCGCTAGCTTGTTGTCTTGCCCCCTTTCCATCTGCCACAGCCTCAGCCTCAGCCTTAGCCACAGCCACAGCCTTAGCCTTAGCCTTAGCCTCAGCCACAGCCTTAGCCACAGTCCCAGTCATAGCCATAGCCCCCTTTGTTTGTTTTTTCTTTTGTTGTCTTTGTTCATGTCCGTGCCATGTTCCCAGTGAGTGTTTCCTTGTATTGTCGCTAGTCCTGCCACGTTTTGTGTTTGAGAGAGTTTCTTGTGTTGTCTTAGTCCCCAGCTCCATTGTGTCTTGTGTTCATGTGTGTTCATTCCCTGTGTTGTTTCATTGTTGTGTGACTCCTTTTCCCATAGTGTGTCTTTATCATAGTTCCCAGAGTTTTGGTTTTTGTTGTATTATCTTTGTGTTTAATGAATTCGCTTATTTTTGAATCTACGTCCCCGTTGTGTCTGTATCTGGGTTCCCTCATACTTTCCCAAAGTCCCCACTTCTTGACAGAACGACCCGACCTAAGTATGAACCCAGCGGACTCAGACATAATGTCCAACTATGAAGACGTCCCTATAGATCAGACGAGGAATATATCCTGGGTGCCCAATACTGGGGACCTCTGCCGGTCCTCGATCCTTCCCCCGTCTGGAAGAAGCGCCAGTCCCCAGCCACGTTCCTTGCAGATGATGCCCTAGCCATCAAGCCACCCTCCACCCGTAACAAGCCAGCTCCTGCAAGGAGGAAGCGGAGGATCCGACGACCAAAGGTGTCGGCTAGCCAGCAGCCTACAAGTCTGCCGTCGTCTCCAGAGTCCCAGCTGCTGTCACCTCCTGTGCCACCGCCGCCTCCAAAGCTGCTGCTGCTGTCGCCGCCAGTGCCAGAGCCGCTGCCGCAGCCACTGCTGCCACAGCCGCTACCGTGGCTGCTGCCGCCGCTACTGACCCCGTCGCCAGAGCCAGAGCCGCTGTCACCGCCGCCGCCAGTGCCACAGCCGCTGCCAGTGTCAGAGCCGCCACCGCCAGTGCCAGAGCCGCAGCCTGAGCCTGAACTGCCGTCTCCTGGGCCTGAGCTGCTGATGCCGCTGCCACCGCCTCCTGAGCCAGAGCTGCAGCGACTACCTCGGCCAGAATCACAGTCCTCCTCGCCGCCGGCCTCCTGTCCTGCTGCCTTGTTGCCGGCCTTCTGTCCTGTTGCCTTGCTGCCGGTCCCCAGCCCTGCGGTCCCGACGTCGGCCTCCTGTCCTGCGGCCCCGTCGCCAGCTTCCAGCCTTGTTGGTCGTCGCCGGCCTCCAGAAGGGTTTCGCCCTCGCTGCTGGCCTCCAGAAGGGCTCCACCTTCACCGCCAGCCTCCAGAGAGTTTCCACCTTGGTCTTTGGCCACTGGCCAGACCACCAGAGAAACTTTTGCCTCAGCGTGACTTTAACCCCAGCTCCATTGTGTCTTGTGTTCATGTGTGTTCATTCCCTATGTTCTTAGATAGATAGATAGATAGATAGATAGATAGATAGATAGATAGATAGATAGATAGAAAAGAATATCTACAGCAAATGGCAGTGTGTAGAAAATAAAGTGTACCATGACTGTAAGCATAACACAGTGAAAAAAGTGAAAATTTGTGAAGTAGGGCTAAAAAGAGCAAACTATACAGAATAAAATATCAAAATAGCAAGCAGTAAAAATTATATACATAATAATTGAAATATCAAAAGTAGCAAACAGTAGTGGTACAAAGTATTGTATTTTTGTTTTTTTAGCTGTTATTGTACAGTGTAATGGCATGCGGCAGGAAAGATTTCCTGTATCCGTCCCTTCGACAGCAGAGCTGTAGCAGCCTTTGGGAGAAAGTGCTTCGCTGTCTGTCCACTGTGTGATGGAGAGGGTGCTGATCATTGTCCATGATGGATAGCAGTTTATTCAGCGTCCTCCTCTCCACCACAGTCTCAAAAGACTCAAGTCTGAGTCCAAGTACAGAGCCAGCCTTCTTGATGATCTTATCAAGTCTGTTGGTGTCGCTGGCTCTGATGCTGCTGCCCCAACATACAACAGCAAAGAAGATGGCGCTGGCAACCACAGGCTGGTAGAAGATCTCCAACATTTTGCTGCACACGTTGAAGGATCTCAGTTTCCTCAGGAAGTAGAGTCTGCTCATCCCCTTCTTGTACACAGTCTCTGTGTTGGATTTCCATTCCAGTCTGTTGTCGATAACCACTCCGAGGTATTTGTAGTCTTCCACCTCCTCCACCACCTCCCGTTTGATCCATAGTGGCTGTGAAGGCGTCTTCTTCCTCCTGAAGTCGATCACCATCTCTCTGGTCTTGCTGATGTTCAGCCTCAGGTGGTTCTGTTGGGACCACTCAACAAAGTTGTCTATCAGTGTCCTGTACTCCCCCTCCTCTCCCTCTCTTATACACCCGACAACAGCTGAGTCATCAGAGAACTTCTGCAGGTGACATGACTCAGAGTTGTACTTAAAGTCAGTGGTGTATAAGGTGAAGAGGAAGGGAGAAAGCACAGTCCCCTGTGGAGCTCCTGTATCACTGACCACCACATCAGACAGCCCGCTGCCCAGACGGATAAACTGTGGCCGGCCTGTCAAGTAGTCAGTAATCCAGGAGATCAGTGAGTCGTTAACACCCATCCCCGCAGCTTCTCACCCACTAGCAGAGGTTGAATGGCGTTGAAAGCACTGGAGAAATCAAAGAATGTGATCCTTACAGTGCCTCCTTCACCATCAAGATGCATATGGGCTCATTGCAGCAGGTAAATGACAGCGTCATCGACCCCTAAATGGGGCTGCAAACTGCAGCAGGTCCAGGAATGTCTTCACCTGTGGACTCAGCTGGGCAAGGACCAGTCTCTCCAGGACTTTCATCACATGGGATGTGAGGGTGACTGGTCTGTAGTCAGCTGGGTCAGATGGCCTTGGCTTCTTGGCGACTGGAACCAGACAGGACGTCTTCCACAGCCTCGGGACTTTCTCCTGACTCAGGCTCAGGTTGAACAGATGTTCCAGTACAGGAAACAGCTGGCTAGCACAGGTCTTCAGGATCCTAGACGTGATGCCATCGGGGCCTGCTGCCTTTCGCTGATTGAATCTTTCCAGCTGCCTCTTTACCTGGCCTGAAGTCACAGTTGGGTGGTTAATGCTGGTGTCCTCAGTGGGGGAAGGGGAGGAGGAGGAGAAGGAGGGGGGGCAGATGGAGAGGTGACAGGAGAATGCTGGGGGTTGGTGCTAGCCATTTGGGACAGTGTGGGTGTGTGGGAGGCAGGGGGCATCTGAGAGGTGGCAGGAGGTCAGCGGGCAGTGGCGTCATATGCGTCAATGGTGTTGGCATAAAGAAGATCCAGGGTTTTATTTTCTCTGGTGGGGCAGTCGATGTACTGATGAAAGTTATTTAAGGTGTTGTTCAGTGAGGCATGATTAAAATCACCTGTAATAACCATGAATGAATTCGGGTGTTCAGTCAGTAGTTTAGCGGCGGTGGAGCTGATGACGTCACAGGCTACCGCTGCATCAGCTGACGGGGGGATGTAAACAGCGATAACAATGGTGGACGTGAACTCCCTCGGTAAATAGTACGGGCGCATTCCCACAGCCAGCAGTTCAATGTCGGGGGTGCAGAGACGTTCCTTCACGCTAACATGTCCGGGGTTGCACCACCTCTCACTGACATAAAGTGCAAGTCCGCCACCCTTTTTCTTCAGACTTTTGGAAAAGTCTCTGTCTCCCCGTACCAAACTGTATCCTGGGACCTCAACGCTGCTGTCCGGGATGTGCGAGTGCAGCCATGTTTCACTGGTTTCATTGTTGTGTGACTCCTTTTCCCATAATGTGTCTTTATCATAGTTCCCAGAGTTTGGGTTTTTGTTGTATTATCTTTGTGTTTAATAAATGTGCTTATTTTTGAATCTACGTCCCCGTTGTGTCTGCATCTGGGTTCCCTCATAGTTTCCCAAAGTCCCCACTTCTTGACAGAACGACCCGACCTAAGTATGAACCCAGCGGACTCAGACATAATGTCCAACTTCTTCTTGACACCTTGAAGTCCCAGCCCCACTCTTAATCAACATTAGCTACAGAGAATGATGCTTTATAGAGTTCAGCATCCTCACTTGTGAAAGCCAAAATAGAAAACTCCTCAAAATCTGTGTCTTCGTTTCTTTTACAGTCCTCTGCCCTGTGAATTTCCTGACACTCTCTGTCTGTGTCTTGAAACTGCATACCTTTTTAATGTACCCATTCTTGTCACAGTTATAGAAATTTGTCAACTTTGAAATGGCAATCTGTAAAATGGACTAAGTGCATGTGGAGTAGTTCTTTGTTTCCTGTGGCCTCACCTTGTGAATGCTTACCGCCCTGTTTTCACTCTCAGTCCCTCTCAACTGACCTGGATCTCCATTTAACCTGAGAATAGCCACTATTGCATCAGATGTTTTGTCTTTAGGGTAACTGGGCTTCCATAAATTTCTCAATGGTCCATAGGCAGACTACTTCAGCTTCATTTCTCTTCAGCTATCTTGTTATTCTTGCTAGAACTGTTCCAGCTATGCAACGCATGCCAGCCATTACTCATTTTCTGGCTTGGGCCATTGTTCTCAAGAGTACAACAAGTATCTCTCCTTCATCTTGAGGAAAACACCATTTTTATCCTCATCAGCAGTTTCTGTCTTGATGAGGCAGATGTAGTGGTAGTGTTTATTTACTGTAAATCCCTCATTGCACATATGCATGTGGCATTTATAACCCTTAAACTCAATTGTGTTAACATAGGCATAAGTAAACATATTAACCATCAATAATTATGTGATCAATAGACTACAAAAACTGTCAAATAAAAAATAATACACAAAATATTGGCTAAAGGAAAATTAACCTCTGTTATTTTATGGCCTTGGGAAATTGTGATTCCCATCGTCTCATAGGCCCCTCAATTGTAAAGACACTTCCACCTTCTTAGCAGTATTGAATTATTGTTTCTAAAAGGCAAGCAGTTGGAATATTATAATAAAACGATGTTTGGAATGAGGATGTTTAAACAATATGCCTTTCATGAATAAAATAAGACAGGATAAGATAGGATAAGAATCATTTATTAACCCCACGGTGGGGAAATCTGCAGCAAAGGGGATAGTGCAATAGTAAGAAGTATTGGTAAAAAAGTAAGCTATGATAGATATTTACATAAGTAAAGAACATAATCAGGACTGCTGGCAGGCTATTCCATCCTCTCCACTCCCAAATTCCGGAGGTAGCCTCTGATAAAACCCCACCCTGTCTGGGTGAGCATTGTCATCTTGGAGGATAGAGTTCAGTCCCAGACTGTGGAGATATGGGATTGCCACTGGTTGCAGAATGTCATCTCAATATCTCTCTGCATTGAGATTGCCACCAATGACGACAAGCCTCTTTTTTCCAGTCAGGGAGATGCCGGCCTACACCATCACACTGCCTCCACCAAAAGATATTACGCTATGGAATAATCTAAAGTTTACCTCACAGAGCAATTTATATTTTTGATATCATAATATTCCACTTCCAGTTATTCTTGTTTCCATTGATTCCTTTTCATTTTCATTTTCATTGTCTTATTTATTCCTGATGGTGTATTATTGTATTGATTTGGCTTTTTATTATTTTTACTTTTTATTACAAAGCTATATTGTAAATAAGGCGTCTATCTCACTGTGTTTTGGCGCTACAATAAAGGTTGAACTAACTGAATAAATTTATCGCCAAATTTTTTCTGTGAATGTCTCTTCAAAGCAGAGACTGAGGTAATAGGACTGATTCTTTTTGTCTTTTTCTTTTTGAAGTTTTCCTTCTGAAAGAATGTGTCGCCCCTAATTTTAATCAGTGGTAACTACAGTATTCAATTGAAAACAGTCATTTCCCTACCATTCGTACATTCAGTCACACGTTGCAGAGAACTCAGTTGTGGTGATTGCTTCAGGGTGCTGTTTATGAACAGCTCCATCAAACCACGTGATCAAGACAGGACCCAACTGCTGCCATTTGCTGTATGCTAGTTTATGATGATCCGTCTGTGGCAGCACACTTTGCTTATATTGCACACTCTGCTGCCCTATCAATGACATTAGTTGCAGTTTGTGTATGGTAAGTAGGCATTCTTTATTTATGTTATACGGTTACCACAGAAGTACATGTGTATTTCTCTGTATGTGTGTGTGTATTGTCTGCACAGTGAACAGATGGCTGGCTGGCTGCCAGAGGAAATGGTCGCCCATTATTTATTAGCTGGGATGGCAAAGGATCAAACAAATCTGAATATGAACCACCCACACCTCTCTCTCTCTCTCTCTCTCTGTCTCTCTCTCTCTCTCTCTCGCTCTCTGTCTCACTCACTCACTCACACACACACACACACACACAAACACACACACTGACAGCATATCAAATCTGCTCTCCTATTTACCTATCGCTCTCTCTTTCTCTCAGGCTGTCTCTCACACACAGTAGAGGGGGTGACTTGCTTCTCAAGGTGTATCACTGTAAGCACTACAGAGTTTACAAGCTGACTTTCTCCCCCTCACATACACACAAAGTACTTATAAATGCACTCTGCAATGCAGCAGTATTGGGCTCCCGGTGTCTCTGCCAGTGTGCCAGTGTGCTATTATTTAGTTGAGTTCAAGGGTCTCCTGGGGTCCGTTTCACAAAGCAGGTTTACTGAAAACTATGTTTATATATGTTAACCCTGAAATGAGGGAAACTCTGAGTTTTCTGTTTCACATAGGAAGGTAAGTCAAACCAGAGAAAGAGGGGTAACTCAAGCCTGTTTCACAGACAGAGGTAAGTTAAACTCTGAGTCAGTTACCGCAGTAACTGACTCTATGAACCTAACCTGGTCGGGACCAGGGGTCCGTTTCACAAAGCAGGTTCAACAAACTCTGAGTGTAACCCTGAACTCTGAGTTGATCTACTCTGAGATAGGAAACTCTGAGTTTTCGATTCCACAACAGCAGATTTGAGTTAGTTTGATTAACTCAGAGTAGGTTCACCTCGAGTTAAGCGCATGCACCGCAACTTTAAAAAGACAGCATCAATGGAACCATGGCAGGAGTCACCATGGCAACGTGGAAGCGGAAGGCTGCCTACTTCCCGCCATTGGAAATTAGACATTTTAATGCGCTCATACAGCGAATATGAACACGTTTTTAGACGGAAGTCCAACACCGCTGCAGCTGCGAAGGAGAGGGAGACGGCGTGGGAGAACATTGCTGCTCGGGTCAATGCGTGAGTATAAATGTAGTCCTTTGAAATCACAATAATATTACAGGGCAAAACTGCTTGAATGGTAGCCTATTAATTTATTTCATTTAGGTGCAATCCCGCGGGGGAGAAGCGCACTTGGCAGCAGCTTAAAATGAAATATAAAAACATGGTTCAAACAGGTAAGACCTCTGCATGATCTCATGGAGGTAGCTACCTCATTTTGATCATGTTTTACATTGTAAAGTAAATATTAAGTGGCTCCCTTTCATTGTAAAATTGGTTATATTGTGTTCATATTATGTTTTGTTTTTTTGTTAACGAATGAAAGAAAATTTAAAAATGAAAAAAAAGTGTTCTCATCTATATCATGTTATGTTAAATAATTAAGCCTATATTTAAACTAACACAGACTTTTACTCAGCTAACAGAAAGAAGGCAGATGCACGAAGAACGGGTGGTGGCCTACCACCGATAACTGTCTGGAAAAGCAAGAACATCGTGGTCTGATAACTATGTCCTGACGAATATTTAATTCTCTGCGCAGTATCGCTGCACCTTCATCCACGGGATCATGATCAAAAGACGTTAACATGTCATGTTAACGAAAAAAGTCACCACCTACTGTGCCTAATGGACTTCCACTGACTGATATTTTTAATGATTTTTTTAATAACAGACGGCAGAACTATGCCAAAACTCGTCTGCCGACTGAATGAATGAATGAGGAAATGAAATACGGTGTGTGGTTGAAAGAGGGCGGAGACACAGAGAAACTCGAGGTTCCTTGAGTAAAACCTGGTCCCGACCAGGTTAGGTTCATAGAGTCAGTTACTGCGGTAACTGACTCAGAGTTTAACTTACCTCTGTCTGTGAAACAGGCTTGAGTTACCCCTCTTTCTCTGGTTGGACTTACCTTCCTATGTGAAACGGAAAACTCAGAGTTTCCCTCATTTCAGGGTTAACATACTCGGATTTTTCAGTAAACCTGCTTTGTGAAACAGACCTCTGGTCTATTTGCTCATGGAGGTGGTTCAGTATGATCCTCTCTATGGTCTTCATCAGGTGAGAAGTGAAGGTTAGATTAAGATTAGATTTAGATTTATTTGTCCTTTGCAAGGAAAATAGTTTCCCCCTTCCGTTCAGCCTCAAGAATACACCAATACTTCAAACTGGACAGAATACATCAAACTTGACAGAGACATACATGGAATTAACAACATACACCTACTACCAGCACATTCTCAAACTTCCACAAACCTCCACATCAGGGCCTGTAGCCTAGCCTTGCCTTCATCTTCCTGAATTCCTTCCTCACCTGATCTGCTCTTATGGAGAGGCTAGATATATAGATAGATAGATATACTTTATTTATCCCAAGCTGGGAAATTGCAGTGCAGCAGCAGCATTACACACAGGGTTAGGGTTAGGGTAAGACTATAAAGAACAAACTATACATAATAAAATATCAAAATAGCAATCAGTAAAAAGATTATATACATAATGATAACATAGCAAAATAGTAAACAGTAGTACTGAAAAATATTGCGCAAAAAAGAATATCTACAGCAAATGGCAGTGTGTAGAAAATAAAAGTACTACCAGCACATTCTCAAACTTTGCATACAAAAACACACAAACTCAAGGCACATTACAATTCGGATGTTCTATTCAGTTCTGTTATGGCAGAGGGGACAAAACTCCTGCTGAACTTCACTTTTTTCATGCCAGTGACCTGTAACGGCGACCAGATGGGACAAGTACAATGTGTGGGTTGAGGGGGTGACTGGGGTCAAGTGTTATGGTGTATGCACTGCGAGCAGTGGCTGTGGTTTTAAGGTCTGGGAGGTTGGGGGTTGGCAGGCTAATGATCTTGGCAGCCTTGTGTGTGATTTGTGTAAGTCTGTTCTTGGTGGGGATGGACAGCATATTAAAGAAGCAGGGGAGTCATAGTAGCTTACAACTGAGCTGTTATTATTGAGTAGTGCGAGTACAGCAGAGTCATCTGAGTATTTGAGGTATGTGATGATGGGTGAGGGGCTGACACAGCAACTGGTGCAGAGGGTAAACAGTAAGGGGCTCAGGACACAAACTTGTGGGGCTCCAGTGTTGGTGATGATGAGGATGTTGTGCTGCCTACTCTAACATACTCTAACAGACTGTGTACCCAGTGGATGAGAAGTGGCGGGACATTCAGGTGATGGAGTTTCCTGATCATCTGTCTTGTAGGTAAACTGGTTTGGGTGTGAGTGGTTTGACAGTTGGAGCTTCTGCAGGCATTTCATGATTACTGAGATGAGTGCAACTGGAGTGGGGTTTCTTGGGTACAGGAATGATAGTGGATGTTTTTCGCATGGTGGGCACTAAAGCAGTTCTGTAGTACTCCTAGAACAGGGAGTGCACAATGAGAGAGCGCTCCATAGCACACTCCTTCAGCACCCATTCCTGAATGCCATCTGGTAGTTTTTCTTTATATTTGAGTTTGGCTTTAAAGATTTAGTTTTTGATTTGTGAATTTATGATTTTGAGTGAAACCCAGCCCTACCGTTAAAATGCTTTCTGTTTTTATTTTCTAAGGCTTTGCATGGTAAGTTGGGTTTTGAGTTTGGATGTTTTAAGTAAAAATTTAACTGGGATTGTCGTGAAAATGCAGAATTTAATATAGTATGAGATGACTAAAACTCGGTCATTCAGACTTTCACCATTCACAAGATTAGTGCTGGGTGGAATATACACACAGCTGATGACAACAGTGGGAAAATTCCCTTGGAAGATGGAAAGGGTGAAGTGATAGTATCAACATGTCCGCATTTGGAGTCCAGGTCATGCTATGGTTCTTAATGTTGTCACACCGCCTGTTGTTGGCATACATGGAGACACTTCTGCCCCTCTCCTTGCTGGACTCCGTCGTACTGTCTACCCAGAGAATGGTGAAGTTGTCATGGTCTACCTCGGCATCTGAGACAATTACGTCCAGCCAGGTTTCGGTCAGAGCGATGACACAGGCTTGCTCCAGGTTCTCTCCACTAAACATTTTGCATGGAGTATATCCACTTTGTTCCAGAGAGACGGTTCATCAGACATGATGATTGAGGGAAGGGGGGGTTTAAAGGGCTGCTTCCTTAGCCTAGTGCGAACCCCTCCACACTTCTCTCTCCTCCTCTGTCGGATTTCTGCCAGAAAGACACTGCATGGCTTGATCCTGCAGGGCATGGAGGACCAGAGTTGGAGCAGAACTTCCCCTGTGTAGGGGAGTCCATTTCTGACAAGCAGAACTGAAGACTAACTAGACGACTGACAAATAACAAACACCAGCAGTTACTCGAGGCACACAAATGTACGGGCAGTGTTGTTGCAGCAGAGCATGTGTGACATCTGAATTTGTCTAGTGGCTTCCATGCAAGGCTTAGCATGGAGCGTGCTTGCCCAGCCTGAAGTGGTTGGGCTCTATGGGGTGCACAGTCTTTGGGACAAAAAGTTTTCCACAGGGTTGGAACTCTTGCCAGACTGAGGTTCAGGTTGAAAATTGTGCAGAATGACACGTCATAGCTGACCTACACCGTCCCAAAGCAGTCTGGACCTGAGGCCATCAATCAATCAAAATCTATTTAAATAGCACTTTACAACACTCAAGGTGACCAAAGTGCTTTCCAGTTAAAAACAAACAGTGAAATTAGAAATGAAAAACAGATTAAAAGAAAGCAACAATAGAACACATATCAGGGAAATAAAAACAGATTAAATGTGAATAAAATAAGATATGATAAAATAAAATAAAATAAAATGTCACCACATTACTGTGTATTAAAAGCCAGTCTAAAAAGATATGTTTTGAGCCAAGTTTTGAAGAGGCCAAAGTCTGTGATGGTGCGCATGTCAGGGGGTAGTTTGTTCCAGAGTCTGGGCCCAGCGACGGAAAAGGCTCGATCCCCCCAGTGTTTATACCTGGCCCTTGGGACTTCCAGTAATAAATGATTTGTGGACCTTAGCACCCTGTTTGGGTTTCGGACAGAGAGAAGCTCTGTCAAATAAGTAGGAGCTAGGCCGTTGAGGGCTTTAAAAACAAAAAGTAAAATTTTAAAATCTATCCTAAAAGAAACTGGAAGCCAGTGGAGGGAAAAGAGGACTGGGGTGATGTGCTGACGCCTTGAAGTGTTCGTGCAAAATGCAGCAGCTCAGGGCAGACTGGCGGCTCAGGGCAGACTGGGAAACACCAACCTAGAGAGCATGACAGTTATCTATTCGTGAGCTGATAAAAGCGTGAATAGTCCTTTCAAGGTCGGTGCGATTTAAAAAAGGCTTTACTTTAGATAAAGTACGCAATTGATAAAAACTCGCTCTGACCACGTTATCAATCTGTTTGATGAATGAGAAGCTGCTGTCAAAAATAACCCCAAGAGTCTTTACAAATGGTTTTAGCTTCAAAAACATAGAGTCCGAATCTGCAAGAACATTGTCACCAAATAGAATAAACTCTGTCTTGTCCTTGTTCAAATGAAGGAAATTGCTCTCCAGCCATGACTTGATGTCTCTGATGCAGTCTGTGAGGGACTGAAGAGCAACACTTTTGGTTGGGAACACTGGTAAATACAGCTGGAGGTCATCAGCGTAGCAGTTAAATGCTAAATTATGTCTCGCTATAATTGACCCCAGGGGCAACTTATACAGTGAAAAAAGCGAAGGTCCCAAAATAGAGCTCTGGGGAACTCCACAAAACAAAGAGGCAACAGAGGAGGACAGGTCACCAATCATTACAGAAAAGGTCCTGTTGTTTAGGTAGGACTCAAACCACTTGAGTGCGGTACAAGGACAACAGGACGTTTAGCATCAACAGACACAGCTATGTCATTGTGTACTTTAAGCAGCGCAGACTCTGTGCTATGCCGTGATCTGAACCCAGACTGGAATTTTTCCAGGATAAAATTATTTTCTAAAAATGCCTGTAACTGGATAGGCCTGTAGGGCCTGTAGCCTAGCCTTGCCTTCATCTTCCTGAATTCCTTCCTCACCTGATCTGCTCTTATGGAGAGGCTGGGGAGAACTGGCGGGTGGCTCCTGTTGAGTGAGGTGGGGTGAGCAGTATGTAGTCTCTGATGTGAAGTGGAGGGGGGTTGAGTGGTGTGAGCAGGTCTTGACTCCTGTGGGTGGGGGAGGAAATGGGTAGAATCCAATCTGTTGAAAAACAAATTCAGTTCATTTGCCTATCTCCAGGTTCTGGGCCCCTCCTACTGTCACAAGATTGTTTTCAGGCCTCTACAGATGTCTCTGCTATCGTTTCCCTGAAGGTATTCCTCTAGCTTCCTCCCATAGCTGTACTTGCCTCTCCTTTACTCCCTTTTCAGCTCCCTCTGCACCCTCTTCAGCTAATTTTTGTTCCAAGATCTCAAAATCCTCTTCTTCTCACTCAGATGGGCTTTTAGTTCTGACGGCACCCCGGCTTTGTTATTTGGGACACACCTTACCTTCCTGTTAGGCACAGTGTTTTCCACACTAAAGTTTAGCGGTCCGTAATCCAGTCTGGTCAGTGTCCTCCCTGTGTGGACTGCACAACACTGGGTAACTGAGTCCTCACAATGACATGCGAGAGCTCCCTTGGGAGATAATTAGGCTGAATGCTAACAGCTAGTATGTCTCTCGCTCAGCATTGATCCTTCACACATGCCCTGAGTTACACCATCTGTCGTTCACAAACACTGCTATGCCCCCACCCTTCCTCTTACCTCTCTCCACACCTCTCCTGTCTGCTCTCAGAAGTTTAAAGCCATCCAAAGCAACATGGGCATCCGGGGTAAGTTTATCCAGCCATGTCTCTGTGAGGCGCATCATGTTACTCTCCCGGTACTCCCTCTGCAGTCTGGCTAGTGCCATTAGCTCTTACATCCTATTAGGGAGACATCTCACATTCCCCATAATAAGAGATGGTATGGATGGTTTATGCCGTCTTTTTTTCTCACAGCACTTCACTCCAGCTCTGCATCCCCTCTTCCTTCACTTATTTCCATGGGGATCTCGAGTCATTCCACTGGGAGTACTTTAGTGTTGCACAATGCTAACAGCTGTTCCCATGTGTAAACAATGGAGCCGTGGCTGAAAGGATCTTCTGATGTGGTTTTGAATGGTCTCCCTAGTTGTACACCTGTAGGCGAACACATTCAACCGAGACAGAAGAAACACAAAAAAGCACTTGAACACACAAAAACAAAGAAAAGCTGTCGTAGCTGCCACTCTTGTGGTGCTGTCTTGATCCTTATGCTCAAACTCCTGAGTCAGCTAATAGCTGCCCTGCTAGCCTCCAGCTTACCCCCAGTTTCTGAGTCAGCTAACCACTGGCCTGCTTGTCTCTAGCTAATTTCTGTTCCTGAATTGCCAAGATTCCTGCCTTATTCCACTCTGATGATCTCTAGGAGTCCCTGTTGTCCAACTCCCCAACTCTGCCAGCCAGCCTGCAGACTGCAATCCCTCAGCTGGTGGGCCAGTTGGCTAGGGATCATGAGTTCCCTGCCTTATCCTGCCCTGGAGCCTCCATCTGGGAAGCCCCTGCAGAAGGCAGCGGGCTTCCAGTCCTCATCGCTGATCAGCACCATGGAGGTCCTGCTGCCCTGCACCGTGGAGGTTGCAACGCCAGTCTCTGTGGGCCACCACTATGTCTGCTCTTGAGTCGGACAAAATCCCTCCCATTCCTGACCCTGTTCCTGGATCAGCTGACACGTCATCGGTTCCTGAGCTTGTTCCTCAGCCTGACACCTCTGCCATTGCATCTCCCAGCTCCTGAGCCTGAACTGGCCAACACAGAGACTGCTCCTGAGCTGGCCGATGTGTCCTCAGCGCCTTCGGTTGATGCCATGTCTCTTCCTGAGTTGGCCTATGACTCACTCAAGCTCCTGGTTCCCAGTTGGCCACCCAGCCGACACCTGCTCCTGGTTCCCAGTTGGCAGCCCTGTCAACACCTGTTGCTGAGCTCCTGCCGTCTCAGCAGCTTCCTGTTTCTCTGGCTGTACCAACTCACCTGCTAGTCTCACATCTGCCAGCCTACAGTCCTGCAGCCCTGTCACAACCGTCCATTCCTGCTGCCGTGTCACCGGTTTGCTGCTGACCTGTTGCAGGCCTCCAGCTGTGATCTCCAGCTGCTGGTCTCTGCTCCTGCACTCCAGCTACTAGACTCTGATCCTGATCACTAGCCACATTGGAGGCCTCTAGAGGGCTCCTACCTATGCTGCTGGCTGAGCAGCAGGTCACCAGCTTGACCTCCAGAGGGATTCCACCTTTGCGCCCGGCCTACAACTTAACCTCTTGAGGGGTTTTGCCTTTGCTGCCAAGCCCTCGGAGAGGTGCTGCCTTCACCACAGGATCGTCAATCTGCTCAGCTTCCAGGCTATCCTCCAGGGCAACCAACTGTAAGGTCCATCCCTTGCCCTTCCTCCACAGCAGCTCCATCTGCATGACCAGCATCCAAGCCTTTGTCTAGACCTGCTCCACCCTTCAGCTCTGCCTCCTGGTCACCCCCCTCACCTGCACCACCCATCTGTCATACCTCCTTGCTGGCATTCTGAATCCCTCAGCCTGTCTGCTTCCCTCCTGGCCATCTAGGTCTGTCTTTTTTTGTTTGTCTGTCTGCTATCCCTGAATGTCTCCAGCCAGACACACTCCACTTTCACCCATATTCACAGGTTTTTCCTAATAAATATCTTTACTTCACCTTACCTCTGTGTCTGCGTCCTGCATTTGGGTCCACCTTGCAACCACATCATAACACTCTGAATGAGTGGAAGTGGGCTCTTTTTGAATATGTGGGTCCGAATATGAGCTCCCTAACAATCCTACCACTCACCAGTGGACACTTCTGGAAAATAATTTGTTGTGGCTTCACTTGAGGAGTTAACCTGAAAAGAAAGCTCCTCTGATGCTTTGGCATCAGATGTGATAAGGCAGTGTGTGTGTGTTTGTCTGTGTGTGAGTGTAATTGTAAAGGTATTCCACCATATCATACAATATGATACCATACGTTATACAACAGTGGTGTTGTATTGTATAGGAATAGGAATAGGGCATACAGGTCAGTATGGCACCTAGGCTATAGGGTGACCAGATGTCCCGCTTTGTGCAGGACAGTCCCGCATTTTAAATACTTTTCACACGTCCTGCAAATTGAGATAATGTTCCGCATTTATTGACAGTGGCACTTGGTTTTTGTTGAAATGCAGTCTCACCATAGGCTATAATCTGGCGCTTATCCAGCAGCTGTGTGTATGTGGCTCTGGGATGATCTGTCAATCAAGCTAGATGCAGGTGCGCGCGCCCGGCGCAACAGCATCACTTCGGCATGTAGCAGGAGACATGGAGGAAAAAGATGAAGGCATGACTCGTAAAAAAAAAGGAAATGCAGCTTCAACAAAGAGTGGGAAACCATTTACTCCTCCTGGGTAAGACCAGTGCAGGATGACTGCACTGACGGCTAAGGTTTTGTTGTTATTTTACATGAACCTGGGAAAGTTGCATTAAAATAAAATATCATATACTTGAGCAGAATACAGGTAGATTTTTTTTTATTAATTATTGAAGACAACCATGACATCTTGGTGTCCCACATTGTCCCACTCAGATGTAGTCCCTGTCCCACATGTGGTAAATTGGGATCTGGTCACCCTACTAGGCTTTGATATTAAAAGACTGGAGGGTGTTAGGGTATTATGTCACATTGAACAGTAAAACTCAGTGTGATTTAATATCCTAAAACACAATGAAAGTCCACTTTCCTACTGTCAGATAAAAACCTCATATTTTCAGGTTCTGGAGAGAGCTACATCAGACCTAGGTCTGGACAGATACATTTGTATTACCGTGTGATTCATTATGATATAATTTTACATGTAATGCCAACTGTTTGACTTAGATTTGACTCTATTTTACAAGCCAGATATATAAGTCATGTTTGCTTTGCTTGGCCCTCCTACCGCCAGCCCTGAGGCTGAGGGCCTCATGGTGATGTGGAGAAGTGAGCAGTTTGATGTCATTTAAAATGCTCTATATCTATCTCTCCTTGTTCTGAATGGGTAGTCAGAAGTGAGCAATGGGCAGTGAGGCAGATAGTCAAGCTAAACACGCACTGCTTTAATATTAAAAAATACATTTTCTTTTGGTACATTACCAATTCCTCAGAAGATAATAGGACAATTTCTTGATTTCTTTTTCATTATTATTATCAATTTTAGGTTACCATTTATACTGGGGTGTGACAAAACCTATGGTTCAGTCAGAGACACTTCAACATTTCATTGCTGTAGAGAGCTTCTGGGAGCATTTCAGCTCCGCTTTAGTGAGCTTCTGGGAGCTCTCTGGCATTTTCATGCACTCTGGATCCAACATGGTGACTTTCTCTTGAGTTAGCTGTCTCTGTCAACGGGTGGCAGGGTGACACAATACACTCACTTGGGTATGTAGGTGGCAGCTTTGACAGAATTTGTCTCTTTGACTCTTCTAACCTTTGATCAAGCTAGAAATTAGTTCAGCTTGGTGTGTCATTTCAGGATGCTGACCTCTGGGCAATGGAAGTGAGGTGGTCTCTGGACAAATGGGGCAGTGGCCCACTCACCAGGGACTATGATTTTTAAGTGTTTTTTAAGTCAATAGACTGAACTGAAGAGCAGAATACGAATAAAGATAAAGATATAAACGTAGGCCAAGTTTAAACTATGTCATAAATCTCAATCATGCTATGACAACATATACTGTATATCCAGAAAGCACATAAAAACACACAGATAAAGTATAAATACCTGTATGCACAACAAATAATGAAAATAAAATCAGTACTTGTCCTAGACTGACTATAGTGCATGCTCTGCTGCAACGACACAAGGCAGGCGTCTGTCTGCCTTGTGTAACTGTTGGTGTTTGTTATTTGTCAGTCATCTAGCTAGTTTTCAGTTTTGCTTGTCATTATGTGTTAACTGGCACATAGAAATATGGATCATATTAATCATCCTGTGGATTACTACAAAGAACAGTTGGGCACTACTGCCAGAGTCCCGTGGCAAAAATGGACTCACCTACACCACAACATCCTCGTCCTCCTCGAATTAAATTGGAGTGATGCCTGTTTTTAACTGGTACAATGAGTTTCATTAATTATCAACAACAGCTGCTCTATAATATGAAGGCATCTCTGGACCATGGCAGAAAGTAGGGGGTAAAACATTTAACCTGGATATATGTAATAATAATATAATATTAAAATAATAATAAAATATTATAATAAATAATAATATACAAAGGAATGACTGAATGAATGTACTACAAAAAAACAAACAAACAACTACAAATGGAAAAGAATGGAACTGTACATGGCTTACAGGCTCTTAAAAACCAAAGGGAGACATGATAAAACTAAAATGTCTGGCTCAGGATGTCTGACAAATGATCACTGTGGTCCTCTGCTTGCTGAAAATGTCTCTTTATGGACTCTTATTTTTTTCTTTCACCTTCACTCCATCTCTGTTTCTTCTTGTCTCTTCCTCTCTGGCAGTGTCATTGTCTTTTTAATCATCCTGTTCACTCACATGAGATGATGCTCACTGCTCACCCGCCAATTACAACCACTGTCAACAATAAAACCAAAATTTAATAACCGCAATATCTCATGAGACAACTGGGCCAGCTCACTGACTGATTTAGTGTCATGGAATCTCACAAAGAGAAGGGGAGACAATAATGCATATGTGTAAGTCTTTAGCTGTCATTAGCTGGATTTCTTCAGACAGAGAGGAAAAATAGCTTGAACAGTTTGTTAATAAGAGACCACAAATTTATATACAGTGGCATGCAAAAAATTTGTGTTACTGTGAATAGTAGTAAATGGGTAGAAGATGGACCTGTATAATTTTAGAGGGGAAACAACTAAAAGAGCACTAGACAGAAGTTTGGGCACCAAAAGAGATTTGGACTTTTACCAAGGTCTCTAACCTTAATTAGCTTTTTAGGGCTATGGGTTGATCACAGTCATTGTTAGGAACTGATGCTAATTTCAAAGCTTTATGAATACACATCAATGACAACTAGTGCTGGCAGCACACGGTGCGGGAGACCACCTGTAGCCCCGACGTGGAGCTTCTTTGCCTGAGTCTGAGGCCTGTTCATCTGCGGAGGGAGTTTGGGAACATCATCCTCTGCGCTGTGTACGTCCCCCCCAGCGGGAACGCTGCCAGCGCAGCCACCTATATCACAGACTGCGTTCAGCAACAACTCCGACGGTGCCCGGAGGCCCCGGTTTTCATCTTAGGGGACTCCAACAACTGCAAACTGGAACTGTCCCTCTCAGACAGAATCCTGGACAAATGCTTTGGTAACGTGCAGAATGCTTATGTGAGTAGAGTCAAACCCAGGGACCAGGGATATGGAGGCACAGGCAAGGGGTGCAAGAGACCCACAGGGCCTGGTGGGAAGGTTTACTGCGGGCGCAGACTGAGCAGGAGGCAACGAAGGCTTGGACATCCACGACCATGGATGGCCACCAGACACGACAGCCAGTCCTGTAAGGCCAGGATCACCACCAGCAGTTCTCGGTTCCCCACATCATAGTTGGTGAGAGGCGACGAGGGAAGAAGGTACAGGGATGCAGCTTCCAGTCTGCAGGGAGGTGCTGGGAGAGAACTAATGAAAACTAGAGACACAGGAGGCAAGAGATCAACTCGTCAGCAGGGTGACACGCAGGTAGCAAAGGGAATCATCTGGCACAGAGGTAAGTCTGGAGGTGGCTTAAGTAGCCAGGCTACTTAATACCTGTGTGTTTTTGCCTATATGCATGTTGGGGCTGAGAGTGCCGAAGAGGAGCTGTGCAGGATCTGATCACGTTTAGGCACCATGTTGAACCTGTGGTATGGTCAGCTTTCACTCCCAAGCCCTCACTCCACGAAGCAATTTCTAGAGCCTGAAACATCTTCAAGGTGTCACCCAGCTAATTTCCTGTGAATTGAATCACTGACAACAGGCAGCATGTGTGAGCATGGATCAATAGCAGGGCCTCTTCATCAGTCTCTGGGCCAGCTCAGTGAATTGGACCCTGTCACCAATGTCATTTTCTGTTTGTATAAATTGGCTGAATGACATCAGATTACTTACAAGTCTATCACACAGTGATCCGCTGAGCAGGCACACACACATTGCACATACAACAGAACTAACCTTCAGATGTGCTGCTTAAGCTGTTTACCTTGGTTTCCTCACTGGTAACCTTTTTACAAATGTCCCTGACTCTCATTTTTCACCCACAATCCCTTGCAGCTTTAAGCTGTCGGCCTGGAATTCTTAGGACCTGGCTTTGATCACAATAGTTAATAACATCACCTACAGCATAGAGCACGTAGCAAACACACCAGTGTGGGAGCCAAATGTCAATGATATCAATATTCATCACATAAATGCACAAACTGCAGTCTGAAATTCACACATGGTCCAACATTGACTTAAACTCTTTGTGTGATCTTGTCATGATTATCTCAATTAGCCATTTCAGACTTTGTACTTTGCAGAGTACAGTATATTATACGATATACACCAGACATACACCATTTCTGTGCAGAAACAAAACTCTCACAAAGAATTGCCAATTTAAAGCATTATTTATTATGTTGGGGTTGGACTGCAAAGCACTGATGTGCTTACATGGATGACTGGAAGAGACAGAGACACAACAGTGCTCACTGCTGCACTAAAATATGGAAATGTCAGTTTTTATGTAGCTCTAAAGTAATGCTGTATTGTGTATTGCAGGTTTTGTGACATCGCCATGCTTCTTCAGCTATACTGTTTTGTTTTAGTAATGTTTTAAGGATATTTTGGCTATTCCTCCAACTGTCTAATTTGGTTCTGCTACTAACTATCAGAAGTTTGCAATACCAACTACTGTACCTCAACTTCATAATTGCTTCAGGAGCAGGAGCTTAACATTTGTAGTCTCCTGACACAGCAGCACCGTCCTCATACCACTTCACCCCCCTCCAATCCACATCACACACCACTGAGAGGACAGAAAGAGACTCAACAAACTGGTCAGGAGGGCTGGCTCTGTCCAGGACTGCCCTCAGGACACCACTGAGGACGTAGCCGAGGGGAGGATGTTAGCCAAGCTGACATCTATCATTGACAAGCCCTCTCACCCCCTGCATGACACAGGGGGGCCCTCAGCAGCTCCTTCAGTAACAGACTGCTGTATCCACCCTGTAAGAAGGAACGCTATCGCAGGTCCTTCTTACCGACAGCTGTCACAGTGTTCAACTCCAGCGTTGCTTAATGTAGCACTGGGTCCATATTCAGTCAGTTTTTGCACTGATGTGTGATTTATCATACACAGGCCCGCTGTTGGATATGGATAACAAGGATAATGTTATGCTTAAGCAATAGAAATACTGACTCAACTCATTTTACATTTTAAACAGCAGCATGAGGTAATGCAACTAAATGCTGGTAAATCTGGTTCCTTTCAATTGTCACACAGGCATTGAATATTGTAATAAATTATCATCTTTCAGAGAATTGGGAAAATCCACACATATAATTTTAAATTTTAAAGCACACAGAAGTGGTGGTTGCCATTAGCCAAGTTTTTTTTTACCTCCACTTTCCAAAATCAGAACAGACCTAAGCTTGGTCTAGCATGCTGCAAAATAAATGAATTTAACAGTTTCATACTGCATACAACCATGAAAAACAGTATGTGATATGTATAGAATGATCAAAAATCATCAGTCCGTTATATGCAGTTTTAGTGTTACAGTTTTGGGGCGACTGTGGCTCAGGAGCTAGAGCAGCCAAGCTTATCAGAAGGTCAGTGGTTGGATCCCTGGCCTCAGCAGTCTACATGTCAAAGTATACTTGGGCAAGATACTGAACCCCATGTTGCTCCCAAATGTGCATCGGTGTGTGAATGTGTTACAGTTCGTAATGAGTAGGTAGCCTCACTATCATGTGTGAATGGATGAAAGCAGGCTTGTGTTGTAAAGGGCTTTAAGTGGTGGCAGACTAGAAAAGCATTATATGAATACAGTTCATTTACCATTTTGGTGTTTGCTTTGTCGGTTTTCTGTGTTATTTTGAAGTTTACCCTCCTTATGTGACATGTTTTGTTCTACTTTGTTTTTTTCCCACTTTCCTGTATCACCTGTGTTTTACTAGTGAATTAGCCTCTTGTGTATTTAGTCCACGTCCTTACCCTCTGCACTTGTCAGGACATCTGCTTTTGTTGCTTGCCAGTATTCTTTCCTGACTTCCTCATGCTTGAATGGTTTGTTCTTGGTTTAGTTTTTGTATTTGCTACGTTTGTTTTTTCCTGCTTGTCTGGAATCCTGTACTTGGGTCTAACCCCTTGCTTCTCTGCACCCCTGCATACACAACTGCGACATAGATTTGAATGTCTGTCCAGCTCTCTGGTCTGTCAATTAGAGCATGATTGTCAATCATCTTTATTTGAAGTACATTCATCTTCACACATTCTTTCCTGAATCTGTAACTCCAATCCATCGTTCATGCCCTTGGTAGTCACAACACATCATCTTCACTTCATTACCTTCATTGCTAAGAGCAGGTTTCGTGGTCTTAATAATCAGTTAACCAGTGTTACTAAACACACACAAGGAACTAATAGGAATAGTAGTCATTCCATTGGCATTTTTTGATTTTTTTTTTAACCAAAAGCTATTACATTTCTGAACACTCCACAACATTAGGGACATATTTAACTTGCAGAAAAATACATATTATGACCACAGGCATCAAATCCCTGTTATATTATGATCATCATTATTATTATTATAAGGGGTGCATTGTGGTGAATCCATATCAGAATGGCAATCCCACAAAGCAGGTAAGTTGGTCTCTCTAGCAATCAAAACAAGCCTGTGGCTGAGAGCAGCGCTGCGCAGCTGCTGAAGAACCTCTAGGTCGAGCAGGGGGAGGCACGCTCCTGTGGAGACCTGAGAGCTGCTGTCTAGTCTGTCTTGCTTGGACCGTCTGCTCTTGTGCCTCTAAATCGGCCGACCCAAACAACTCTCCTGGTTCCACCTCTGAGTGGAGCGACTGTCGCCGCCTGGACCAGGGTAGCTCCCTGGTCGTTAGGGTGAAAGCCTACAGGGACGCATCCCTAAAATTATGAGCTGATGTGTCTTGTGTAGTCTCCTGAAGGCAGGCTGAAAGGGTGAGCATGAGGTGTGACATTGAGTTACCGATGCGACCCGTATGAGCTGCTGCATCATAGGCTTTGGAAAGCAAATCATCTGTCACACAACACTGGGGTGAAGGACACCTCGCATTCAACCTCAGGGCCCCATCAGGAGAGACTATGACTGCGGCCTCTGTTGGCTCGAACAGTTGGCATGCGGCCAACACCATCAGACGTTGCATGAGAAAAAGTCTCTCCAACATGCATGCAACTCCTTCAGGTACTCCTCTGAAGGAGGCACAGTAAATGTTGCAGGGGCTGAACTGCCCCTGAAAAATGCAATCGCCAGAGCCGGTTGGGCTTGCAGTTCATCTAGCTGCAGGCGAGCCAAGGCCATACGAATTGTGGCCCCCATGGAGCTACCCTCTGAGCAACCACCTGAACTATGGGTCGAGGAACACAAGCCCACTGCTGAGGGATGGGAGACAGTGTCATGAGAGACAGTGTCCGCCTCATATTCCCCAAATTCAGTGGCCGAAGCTGCCGTTGAAAGGATGTCATCCTCTGGGCCGGACAAAGCCACAGGAAGAACGGATGCACACGTGCTCGCTGCACCAGTCCTCGTCTGGAGGGCTAAAAAGATGGACTTCATCTGATTAAGCTCTGCTGTCAGGAGGTCCACTGTGGAAGTATGTATGCTGGGAATGGGAGCAAAAAAACAGACTTCCCAACAAAGTTGCAAAGAGAACCAAAAGAGGTTACAATAAAGGTAATTCAATGACAGTACCACAAAAACAAGTAAGCCAAATAAGGAATGCTGTGACTACAAAACAGCACACAAATAATGGAAATAAACAGATTAGCACAAGCAAAGCAACTGTAACTGTACAAAACAGAAGTTGCCACCAAAACAAAACAGATTAACACAGCATGTACCGTTGCTAACTCCAAATAAGGAAGGGATGCTGCAAAAGTACAAGGTACAACCACGTCCTTACCAAAACAATCAGATTAGCTCGAGCGAAAGCACTGCTGCTAACCGTAACAAGACAGAACAAACACACCTATGCTGGGAGAGGGAGTGAAAACACAGCCATCCCCAACAGATTGTAAATGCAAAGCTACTAAACAAAAGAGGTACAACCAAAGTTGCCACCAAATAATAAAGTTAGCTGAAGTGGACACACTGCTGCTAACTGTAAAGATAACAGTCACAACTAAGCTGGGAGAGGGAGAAAGAACACTGCTGTCACCAACATAGTACAATATGTGAAGAGGATGATCCGAAGAAAGGAGTGTCCACAACGCCGATGAGACAGCTTGCTGTAGCCCTTGGAGGACGAGCACCTCGCAGCTCCGACCAGCAATGAGCAGTCACAAGGCTACCGGCGACAAGCTACTAATACTTTACTTCCAGCTACTGTTACCTAGCCACAGTTAAGTAACGGTGATCATTAGCTGCAAGCTAATCATACGACTACACCTGCAAAGCAAGAAGAACAAAGGAACAGATCCTCTGACAACACCGGAAGTTATAGCCTGTCTGGGGTCGTCAGGGGGTCACTCACAGGTGACTTTGTCGGTATTACTTCTCAACCTGCGCATGCACGAGACTGAGTCATTCAGTGCTTAAGGCACTGCCTCTGGCGGTCAGGAAGGATGAGATAGAACCTATGTTACTGTGTTATACTAGTAAAATGGAGCCTTAGAATTGTGAAAAAAGTTAAATGGAAATGTAATGTGAGAAACTGAAATTATTGTTTAAAGCAACTCATTATTACATACAACATTTTATTCATTTATATTTTTGCTTTTTTCTGTAAAACAATCTCACTGTACGATCAAAATATATCAGAATGGCAATCCCACAAAGCAGTTGAATGGAAAGCTGACCAACTCCCTGCTGAGCTGTGGCTGTAATTATTTCCTGTTGTCTCCGAATAAATCCTGACTCCTCCAATGAGTCGACTCCTGTGCAGTGTTTGGGGGAATAGCAGCCAAGACAAAGAGCCAACAAATTACAATTAGTTTTGTTACTTCCTGTTTTATGTTGAATACTTGCTGTGTTTTCCCTCCTGTGTAATTGTCTGATTGTTTTCACCTTGGTCTCATTAGTTCTCCCTCCCCAGTGTATTTAAGTCTCTGTGTTGCCCTTAATCTTTGCCAGTTCATCCCTTGTACATGTTGTGTCAAGATTTCCAGTCTGTTTGTGAGTGTTTCCCTGGACTACCTGTGTGTTTGGACTTTTGCCTTGTTTTTCCCCCAGACCTTGCTTGTTGTTTTTGGATACCTGAAGTCTGTTCCCTTTTCATTGGATTTTTTTTAACCTTATGTCATGTCTCGTCGTGTCTGTTGATGTGTCTGTTTACAGTGTCATGTCTTGTTCTGCACTTCCTGTTGTATTGTGAAAACCCTAACTCTCCTCTGGTTTCAGACCCTTGACTTCCTGGTGTCCTTCCCGCCTGTCTGATTGTCTGCCCCGCCCTGAAAATCCGATAGTGTTCCGATATATTTTGAAACGACACATGCAAAATATTATTCCAATACATTATTATTTAGGGGTGCCACCGCACATTTGTTTTGTTGGATGAAGTGGTAAA
Organism: Chelmon rostratus; assembly: GCF_017976325.1. NCBI lineage: Eukaryota > Metazoa > Chordata > Actinopteri > Chaetodontiformes > Chaetodontidae > Chelmon > Chelmon rostratus. The sequence goes on along the minus strand of NC_055668.1, from coordinate 863,395 downwards.
CAGTGCTCAACGGTTGCCATAGAGATCTGAGGTAAGCAAAGACTGCAGCTCAAAAACACTGAGGTGATTTTATGTTTTTGTGTTGTTATGTATACTCTTATTACATATTACTCCCATATTTGTAATTGTGTCTTTGTATATTTGCATAATTTGAATGAAATGTAGTCATATTTATAGGTATTTGGTAGTCATTGCATCTAGCTAACATTAGCTAGCCACAATCTCCCAAGCCAAGCGCTCCAGTGAAGCTGCAGCAAAACAATTGAAGAAAATGGAGTGCAGACTTGATGCCACATTTCCGCTTTGGCCTCCAAATGTGGAGAAGCTGAATGATAACCCTGAAGACCTAGCTTTCTTGGCCAGCATGAAGACAGACAGAGTTGCCACATTTGGTGCATTAGATAAAAACCTGCAGCTCCAGGTGAAGCGACAAGAGGAGCATCAATCTGCCGTGGCAGCCATGTTCACATAGCCTTACCCTGAGTTTTGTGCAGCAGTGATGGATTATCGGACAGACAGACATATAAAGTTTAAATACTTTATTGTTAAACACAAGGGGCAATACTGTCTGACATACTTAAAGGAACAAACCCCTTCTAGTGGCTATCTCACTAGCAACTCACAGGACCTAAGAATAAGAGCTAACATTAACTAAATTTCAATCTTAATTGCTCAGTCTGTGCCAGACTCCACTCCACTAAGCAACATCAACAGGGAGAGACAGAGGAAATGCAACTTGAACTCTGAACATCACCAGTGCATCTCCCCCCAGATATGTCTCCCCACCTGCCACCTGAGAGTAACCCTCCTGTTCAGGGATTAGCTTGCGTTCGCAGCAGCGGAGGTTTAGCTGCTAGGCTAATCTAATGTGGCTAGCAGACCGAACAAGTGTGTGAATAAGTGAGATTAGTGGTCGCTAGAGAGATAGACCTATGAGTGCTTCAGCAGAACAAACGTTTAAATAACAGATCAACTGCTGTAATAAAAGAGCATTAACGCAGTTTAAGCTCAGGCAAGCGCGAGCAGCAGGAGTATACAGCTACCAACGCAGCAACCAGAAACAGGAAATGGGACAATACGCTTACCTCAGCACGTCAGCCAATCCAACACCATATTACAGATGAAAGAATAGGCACCTGTGTACATATAAACATACATATACACACATACACACACACGTCATGAAGTAAGGGGGGGGGGGGCTGCGACAGGGTGCAACAACACCCTTTTCTGTTGGGGAGCAGAAACACCAGGCAACAAATACCAGGAGAGGAAATTTGACATAAAAGTAATTCTTTATTACAAACGTATAAAAAAGCGATAAAAGATACTCTGGGGGAATGTCTTTAAAAAAAAAGTCCACAGTCTGTCCACGGCCTTCCAAGTGAATCCTCTTCCACGAGGTGCAGCACAGCAGTCGGCCAATAACTTTAAAGACAGTCACAGCAGATATCCTTCAGGGACCCCAACGACCAGTGTCTAGTTGTTTTTTAACTTATGAACAGAACACAGAAAAGTAAAAATTCAACACAAGAGGAAAAGAATTAAAACAAATTACTCCATTTAAAAAAAGAAAATATTCAAAACACTGCAAATTAAACAACATGAGCCCAGCTGCATCCGCTCATCCGCTCTCCACCGCTTGCTCTGCCCGTCTGCCGTCACCTGAAAAAAAGTGCAGGGGAGCGGTGCCAAGAACTACCCACACCTGTGACCTAATTACACACATGTTGCACATCATGAGAAGCGGGATAATTAGGAGCAGGCAGGCACACACACACACACTCCATTGGTCACCCTGTGACACACACACATATACACATATACACACACACATATACATATATACTGATGTTTATCAGCCAGGTCCTGCCAGTGGTGTGATGATGATGTAGAAAGGACTCCGCTGATACAAGCTTGAGTTGAAGAGAACTTTAATAACAGGCAGTATCAGATCAGATGCCGGCCATCCGAGAGAGTTTCAGGGTCAGAACAGAAAAACTCTGCCGTTATCCTAAAGACAATACAATATATAGCATAATGGTTTGTCCTACTCCACCCATATCTTACTTAACTCACAAATAAGGCCATGTTCTGTACATTGTCTTAGTGAGAAATGCATTCCTCCACTCTCACCCATATATGTCCACCTCTGTTGGGGATTCACATCTGAACAGTCCCCTAAGTATACATTTCCGCATTAGGACTCCCTCTTGCTAGCCTGTCCTGTGTCATCTCACATACCACGACTGAGAGTGTCTTGCAGTTTAAACATCAGTTTACCTCTTATCATGCAGAGATAGATAGATAGATACACTTTATTTATCCCAAGCTGGGAAATTGCAGTGCAGCAGCAGCATTACACACAGTGAAATAAGTGAAAATAAGACTATACAGAACAAACTAATCATAATAAAATATAAAAATAGCGAGCAGTAAAAAGATTATATACATAATAATAAAATAGCCAAATAGTTAACAGTAGTAAAAGTATTGCACAAAAAAGAATATCAAATGCAAAATGAATATCAAAATAAGAATATCAAAAGCAAATGGCAGTGAAAATAAAGTGTACCGTGACTGTAAGAACAAACTATATATAATAAAATATCGAAATAGCAAGCAGTAAAACATTATATACATAACAATAAAATATCAAAAGCAAACAGTAGTGATAAGAAGTATTGTATTATTATTATTAGCTTTTTTTTTTTGTAGCTGTTATTGTACAGTGTAATGGCATGTGGCAGGAAAGATTTCCTGTATCCGTCCCTTTGACAGCGGAGCTGTAGCAGCCTGTGGGAGAAGGTGCTCCGCTGTCTGTCCACTGTGTGATGGAGAGGGTGCTGATCATTGTCCACAATGGATAGCAGTCTATTCAGCGTCCTCCTCTCCACCACAAGACTCAAGTCTGAGTCCAAGTACAGAGCCAGCCTTCTTGATGATCTTATCAAGTCTGTTGGTGTCGCTGGCTCTGATGCTGCTGCCCCAACAAACAACAGCAAAGAAGATGGCGCTGGCAACCACAGACTGGTAGAAGATCTCCAACATTTTGCTGCACACGTTGAAGGATCTCAGTTTCTTCAGGAAGTAGAGTCTGCTCATCCCCTTCTTGTACACAGTCTCTGTGTTGGATTTCCAGTCCAGTCTGTTGTCGATCACCACTCCGAGGTATTTGTAGTCCTCCACCTCCTCCACCACCTCCCCTTTGATCCATAGTGGCTGTGAAGGCGTCTTTTTCCTCCTGAAGTCGATCACCATCTCTCTGGTTTTGCTGATGTTCAGCCTCGGGTGGTTCTGTTGGGACCACTCAACAAAGTTGTCTATCAGTGTCCTGTACCCCCCCCCCCCCCCCCTCTCTTATACACCCAACAACAGCTGAGTCATCAGAGAACTTCTGCAGGCGATATGACTCAGAGTTGTACTTAAAGTCAGTGGTGCATAAGGTGAAGAGGGAGGGAGAAAGCACAGTCCCCTGTGGAGCTCCTGTATCACTGACCACCACATCAGACAGCCCGCTGCCCAGACGGACAAACTGTGGCCGGCCTGTCAATAGTCAGCAATCCAGGAGATCAGTGAGTCGTTAACGCCCATCCCCCGCAGCTTCTCACCCAATAGCAGAGGTTGAATGGTGTTGAAAGCACTGGAGAAATCAAAGAATGTGGTCCTTAGAGCACCTCCTCCACCATCAAGATGCATATGGACTTGTTGCAGCAGGTAAATGACAGCGTCATCAACTCCTAAAGTTTTTACATATAACTCCTCTCGTGTTTATTTTAGATTTAGTTTGTTTGCGTGGTCAGGGGGCAGACACAGTCTCTATGGGGTATTGGGTGGGTAACTGCTTGAACAGAGGCATAGAAAAGCGTATAGGACTGCAGTTCGGTGTGTATGTGTGTGTGTGTGTATGTGTGTGTGTTTATATGTGTATGTGTGTATTTATGCATGTGTATGTACGTGTGTCTGTTTATGTACAGTATATGTGTATATGTGCATTCATGCATGCGTTTGTGTGTATGTGTGTGTGTGTAAATATGTGTGTAAATGTGTGTGTATATGGATGCATATGTGTGTGTCTATGTGTGAATGTGCATATGTGTGTGTCTATGTGTGAATGTGCACATGTGTATACACACATGTGTTTGTCTTTGTGTTTGTACAAATGTATGTGTATATGTGTGTATGTATGTGTGTGTTTATGTGTATGTGTGTGTATAAATGCATGTGTATATGTGTGGATGTGTGTGTGTGTGTGTATGTGTATGTCTATATATATGCGTTTATGTGTGTATATGTGTATGTCTATGTCTGTGTATGTATGTGTATGTATATATGTCTGTGTATTGAGGTATATGATCAGATGAATCAAATATCACACATATGTTAGATTAACTTGCACTTTATGTCAGTGAGAGGTGGTGCAACCTCGGACATGTTAGTGTGAAGGGACGTCTCTGCACCCCCGACATTGAACTGCTGGCTGTGGGAATGCGCCCGTATTATTTACCGAGGGAGTTCATGTCCACCATTGCTATCGCTGTTTACATCCCCCCGTCAGCTGATGCAGCGGTTGCCTGTGACGTCATCAGCTCCACCGCCGCTAAACTACTGACTGAACACCCGGATTCATTCATGGTTATTACAGGTGATTTTAATCATGCTTCACTGAACAACACCTTAAATAACTTTCATCAGTACATCGACTGCCCCACCAGAGAAAATAAAACCCTGGATCTTCTTTATGCCAACGCCATTGACGCATATGAAGCCCCCCCCCCCCCCCCCCCCCCCCCCCCCCCCCCCCCCCCCTGCAGGAATGCTTTGAGTTGACAGACTGGGATGTACTCTGTGAGCCACATGGGGAGGACATTGACAACATGACCGACTGCATCACAGAGTACATCAGATTCTGTGAGGACACCACCATGCCATCCCGGACCGTATGCTGCTTCTCCAACAACAAGCCCCGGATCACCAGTGACCTGAAGGCACTTCTGAACGAGAAGAAGAGGGCTTTCAGGTCTGGAGACAGAGAGGAGCAGAGGAGAGTGCAGCACAGACTCCGAGACACGCTGAGGACATGCAAGGACAACTACAGGAGGAAGCTGGAAGGCAAACTCCAACAGAACAGTGTGAGAGATGTGTGGACGAGAATGAAGCACATCACATGGATGAAGGGGAAGGACAGGCAGACATCAGGGAGCCTGGACAGAGCAAACCAGTTTAACCAGTTTTTTAACAGGTTTAGCTGACCTCCTGCCACCTCTCAGACACCCCCTGCCTCCCACACACCCACACTGTCCCAAATGGCTCGCACCACCCCCCAGCATTCTCCCGCACATCACCTCTCCATCTGCCCCCCCCCTCCTTCTCCTCCTCCTCCCCTTCCCCCACTGAGGACACCAGCATTAACCACCCAACTGTGACTTCAGGCCAGGTAAAGAGGCAGCTGGAAAGACTCAATCAGCGAAAGGCAGCAGGCCCCGATGGCATCACGCCTAGGATCCTGAAGACCTGTGCTCGCCAGCTGTCTCCTGTACTGAAACATCTGTTCAACCTGAGCCTGAGTCAGGAGAAAGTCCCAAAGCTGTGGAAGACGTCCTGCCTGGTTCCAATCCCCAAGAAGCCGAGGCCATCTGACCCAGCTGACTACAGACCAGTCGCCCTCACATCCCATGTGATGAAAGTCCTGGAGAGACTGGTCCTAGCCCAGCTGAGTCCACAGGTGAAGACATTCCTGGACCCCCTGCAGTTTGCCTATCAGCCCCATTTAGGAGTTGATGACGCTGTCATTTACCTGCTGCAATGAGCCCATATGCATCTTGATGGTGGAGGAGGCACTGTAAGGATCACATTCTTTGATTTCTCCAGTGCCTTCAGCACCATTCAACCTCTGCTATTGGGTGAGAAGCTGCGGGGGATGGGTGTTAACGACTCACTGATCTCCTGGATTACTGACTACTTGACAGGCCGGCCACAGTTTGTCCGTCTGGGCAGCGGGCTGTATGATGTGGTGATCAGTGATACAGGAGCCATGTCGCCTGCAGAAGTTCTCTGATGACTCAGCTGTTGTCGGGTGTATAGGAGAGGGAGAGGAGGGGGAGTACAGGACACTGATAGACAACTTTGTTGAGTGGTCCCAACAGAACCACCTGAGGCTGAACATCAGCAAAACCAGAGAGATGGTGATTGACTTCAGGAGGAAGAAGATGCCTTCACAGCCACTACGGATCAGAGGGGAGGTGGTGGAGGAGGTGGAAGACTACAAATGCCCTGGAGTGGTGATCGACAACAAACTGGACTGGAAATCCAACACAGAGACTGTGTACAAGAATGGGGATGAGCAGACTCTACTTCCTGAGGAAACTGAGATCCTTCAACGTGTGCAGCAAAATGTTGGAGATCTTCTACCAGTCTGTTGTTGCCAGCGCCATCTTCTTTGCTGTTGTATGTTGGGGCAGCAGCATCAGAGCCAGCGACACCAACAGACTTGATAAGATCATCAAAAAGGCTGGCTCTGTACTTGGACTCAGACTTGAGTCTTTTCAGACTGTGGTGGAGAGGAGGACGCTGAATAAACTGCTATCCATCATGGACAATGATCAGCACCCTCTCCATCACACAGTGGACAGACAGCAGAGCACCTTCTCCCACAGGCTGCTACAGCTCCGCTGTCGAAGGGACGGATACAGGAAATCTTTCCTGCCACATGCCATTACACTGTACAATAACAGCTACAAAAAAAATACAATACCTCTTATCACTACTGTTTGCTACTTTTGATATTTTATTATATATAGTTTTTTCTTGATAGTCCCATTTCACAATTTTCACTTTTTTCACTGTGTTATGCTTACAGTCATGGTACACTTTATTTTCTACACACTGCCATTTGCTGTAGATATTTTTTTTTTGTGCAATACTTTTAATTACTACTGTTTGCTATTTCGCTATTTTATTATTATGTATATATTTTTTACTGCTTGCTATTTTGATATTTTATTATGTATAATTTGTTCTCTATAGTCTTATTTCACAATTTTTCACTTATTTCACTGTGTGTAATGCTGCTGCTGCACTGCAATTTCCCAGCTTGGGATAAATAAAGTCTATCTATCTATCTATCCATCCATCCATCCATCCATCCATCCATCTACTCAATCTACCATCTACAACTAATCCAGAATGCTGCGGCATGTGTTCTGACAAAAACCAGGAAAAAAAGACCATATTTCTTCTATATTAGCCACGCTGCACTGGCTGCCTGTAAAATCTCGAATAGAATTTAAAATCCTTCTCCTTACCTAAAAAGCATTAAATGGTCAGAACCAGAATGGGAGCCAGAGCCTTTAGTTATCGAGCTGTGTGTGGTGTACATACACACACACACACACACGCACACACACACACACACACACACATATATTTGAATATGTATGTGTGTGTATATATACACACACACATATACACATACAGATACACACACACAAACACACATATATATTATATTACATAGTAAATACTCCTCTTTTTGTCATTAGTCATTTGTATATTTAAGGAAGGTGGGGATTTAAGGGAGCTATGGGTTGAACCCAGATGCAGACACGCTTGGTTCAAATTTACAAATGTTTTAATTTAAGGAAAACCAAAATCCAAAACTAAGGAAAACAATCACACAGGTGGATAGGCTAGACACAGAGGACGAAGACAACACAGGGAAACACTAAACTAACACAATGAACGTGGCACGGCTCATGGACAAAGACAACATTAGTAAAATACTAACAAGAAACGTAATATGACAAAGAAAACTCTGGAATTACACATACATGAAATGTAGCGTGGCTGAAGACAAAGACAAGACTAGAAAACACACGAAATGAGGCTAAAGAGTCTGGGAAAAACTAAACAAATATTCAAAACCACATGAAACACACCAGGGACAAAGAGACAAGGCATGGAAAGGGAACTAAGATAACACAAGAAATCACCATCTCTCCCTCACCCTGATAAAAGTGCTTTTGTTGCCTGTACTGAACTCTGCATAGTGGTGTGGCAGTGGTCGCCATCCACCCCAACCACCTCCCAGTTACTCCAGCACGGTACAGTAGTGTTTCATTCACTCAAAGAAACATTACAGAATTATGAATGCTAAATAGCTGTATATAATATTTAACAACTGATCATTTACAGAAGATGGGGTTGACATTTCTGCAACACAGATATCACCATCTCAGCAAAAACATTGGGACTGAAGGTTTTTTCATTTTATAAATACAACCCCAATTCCAAAAGTTAGGGAATGTGATCATTTGCTCATCCTTTTTGACATAAACTCAATTGAAAACAGTACAAAGACAATAGATTTAATGGTTTACATCATCAGCTTCATTGATTTTTGTAACCATCTGCTTATTCTGAATTTGGTGCAGCAACATGTTTCAAACGAGTCAAATTAATGCTGCCATCTTGTGGTTGAAGAGCAGACGTGAACAATGTTGGCAACAGACTGAAATTCAGGACATCAATCAGGACCATTTTTCACCCTAAATAAATAAATAAAAGTATTTTTTTGTGTGTGTGTACTCCATATATATATATATATATATATGTGACCTCTGCGTGTATGTCCTCCTTTAAATAATTGTCTGGAGCTGATCTGGGTTGTCAGTTCAGGTTTATTTCCTTTCTGCAGTCAAAGCATAGACACAGAGCAAATCACCGTCAACTGTGGACACAGCACATGCGCTCTCTCTACGGAGTTCCTCCATTGTTGTGAGGATTACCCATAATCCGTCGCCAACTAAGACTGCAGGTACCAATAAAAAACAGCAGATGGCACTGTCGTCCCATTCAGCAGGATTTAACCTATTATTCTATTCTGAACCTTTTTAACTATGTTACATACACCCCCCTTAAATCCTGCTAAATGGGGGCACAACAAACAATAAAAAAAAAAAACAGTGTGTAACAACAAGAGCATTACCCTGTTTACATCAGTTAGAAACCTTCCACTAGGGAACAAGTTAGCAAAAGGGTTGGCCGAGCCCCATACTAACTAAGACACAAAAGATGCCGTGTACACCTCTCATATTGTAAACATTGCTCCGTGAAGGGATAACTTCAAGACACTCAAGTAAGTACCAGTGCAAAAACCCTCATGACATCCGACATTCATTCAGAAAACATCTTCTTCACAAAAGAAAACAAGGAATCAACTGTTGAAACTGAATCATCCACAATCTGTTCATTCATTTCGCAAATGAAACGAGTTGGGGGTTTTATAAGTCTACCTGTCCTAGTGCAAAGTGGATGTGGCTGTGTGGAAACTACCTGGTCCTGTGTGAGTGTACCTGGCAGTGTGGCAGGAAAATATACAGGGGAGGGGACTCGTCGAGCTGATGAGAGCCGGGAGGGTGCAGTCTGGGATGCAACATGCCCAGCAGGAGGTTCAGGGGAGGGCGAACCTGCAACATGTACTGCAGGACCAGGGGCATTTGACATCTCACACACAGCGCGTGGGACCACAGTCACCTCAGCCTCCGAAGGCGGGGCACTCACAGACACAACAGGGGAACAGTCAGGCTGGCTGGCTGCAGTGTCCTTATCACTTGCATCATCCATCTGTAGAAGCCACGTCATAGTCTTTGTCTCACTGTCCTGTACATCAACAGGAACTGCTGGCTCACAATGTCCACTTGCAGCAACAGAAGAGCAACTAGACTCAAAGTCATCGTCACCTCCTGCAGGAAGGAAGCTAACAGGGAGTAGGAGGTTTCTGTGAACAACTCGCTCCCTCAGTGTCACAGGGTCTCTGATGCAGTACACATTGATATCTGGTTTCACAGATGCCACTTCATAAACTGTGGATTCCCATTTGTCTGCAACTTTCCTCTTGCCCCTTTCACCACGATTTGCAAGCAACACCCTGTCACCAACAGTGAGGGGAGACCCTTTTGCTTTGCGGTTATAGTTCTTTGCCTGGCGTGACTGTTCTGTCCGACTGTTCTGTCGGGCAATGCGCGCAGCTTCACACAGGTCGTGTCTCAGACGAGAGACAAACTCATGGTGGTCAACAACGGCACTGGCAGGGAGAGCATGCTGGAACACAACGTCTACAGGCAGACGTGGGATTCTCCCAAACATAAGAAAGAAGGGTGCAAAACCTGTAGTTTCGTGCTCAGTGCAGTTGTAACAGAATGTCAGCATCTGAAGCATTTGTGGCCACCTGGCTTTGGAATGGGGAGGGAGGGCTCTTATCATGTTTCCAAGAGTCCTGTTATATCGCTCGACAACTCCATTCCCCATGGGATGGTAAGGGGTGGTATGTGATTTTTGGATGCCAGCCATCCCCAAAAGCTCTTTTATGAGCCGACTCTCAAAATTGGCTCCCTGGTCTGAATGGATGCGTTTTGGGAACCCATATATGCAGAAAAAGTCATTCCAGAGACGACGGGCAACCTGCTTCGCTGACTGATTCTTGCACGGGAATGCATGTGACAGTTTGGAAAAGTGATCTGTTACAACTAAAACATCAACACACTTTTTGTCAGTTTGCTCAGCTGTCCAAAAGTCGATACATACTAGTTCCATCGGCTCTGAGGTGCAAATGCTTTCAAGAGGAGCACGATCGTTAGGCTCAGGGGTCTTTCCAACAACACAGCGGAAGCAGTTTCTCACATGACTAATTATGTCACGTTCCATCCCTATCCAGAAGAACCTCTGCCTGGCAAGAGAGAGTGTGCGAGCCTGCCCCTGATGACCAGCTGAGTCGTGGAGGCCATGGAGATCCTGGGCTTTGAGGGAGTCTGGAACGACAAATTGGTGAATTGTCATGTTCAGTTGTTTGTCTTTCTTTATCCTGTACAACATGCCATCCTTGATGGAGAGCTTGGGCCAGTGTCTCAACAGTCTCAATACACCACGAGACTCGTCAGCACGCTCACGCCTAGTGGGCCTCCTGTGACGCTGGATGTAAAAGAGAACCCTGCTCAAATTGCCATCCAGCTCCTGCAGATTTTTCAGTTCACTTCTTGGCAGTGAGGCAGATTGGTCAATACAGGCAAGCTGGGGAACAGCCGGGCCTGTGGCTCTCATCTGGCTGATACCACCAGAGTCGTGTGCATCCAACACAGCTGAGACATCCTGTGGCGAGAGAGACCCATGTGGAGGAGGCAGAGCAGCAACAGCTTCCTCCCCAGACTGGTCAACAACAAGTTGGCAGTTAGTGGTACACCTGAATGCATCTTGTACTGTCCCATTCATTAGCCCACTTACTTGGTTCAGTAAGGAGGTGTAAGGCTCAGTAACTAGGCGGTGGCCTATACAAGACTGGACAAATGGCTCTCTGCTAAGCGCATCAGCAACCACATTCTTTGTGCCAGGGACATAGTTCAGGTCAAAACTGTACACTGCAAGTTTTGAAACCCATCTTTGTTCACATGCATCTAACTTTGGTTTAGTCAAAATGTATGTCAGTGGATTATTATCTGTCCAGACTGTGAAAGACCGGCCTTTTAGCCAATGGCTAAACTTGTCACAAACTGCCCATTTAAGAGCCAGAAACTCCAGCCGATGTGCTGGATAATTCAGCTGGGAGTGTGACAGCGTTTTGCTGGCAAATGCCACTGGTCTGGCAATCTTTCCACCTGGGGGCAGCTGAAAGAGGACAGCACCTAAGCCATCAAAAGAGGCGTCGACTGCAAGGATGAACGGTGCATCAAAATCTGGGTGGGCCAATGTAACACTGTGCACAAGCTCATGTTTCAAAGTTCTGAATGCGTCTCTGCACTCATCAGTCCAATCAGTGGAAGACAGTCTCACGTGGCCTTTTTTTAGTTTAGGTTTAGGGCCTCTCCCCTTTTTTTGTGGTGTAGCAGGCTCGGCTACGAGGCTGAACAGCGGCTTAGCTTTAGCAGAACAACCCTCAATGAAATGGTGGTAGTAGAGCACCATCCCCAGGAACGATCTGATTTTCTTAGCACATGGTGTTTTCCCATCAGACTCCATCAAGTCAGCTTCCTGCACATCACTTATAGCCTGAACTTTACTGGGGTCTGTCTTGACACCATCTCCACATATAATGTGTCCCAGAAACTTGACAGATCGTCGGAGGAAGTGACATTTCTTAGGTGAGAGCTTCAGGTTGTTGGCAGCAAGGCGCGAGAAAACCATCTGCAGACGCTCAAGCGCAACCTGTTCGGATGGAGCATAGACCATAAGGTCATCCAGGTAGCATAACAGGCTTGTGAAGTTTTCATCGCCAAAAATGGACATCATCATGCGCATGAAAGTCGCAGGACTATTCGTCAGGCCCTGCGGCATCCTGTTATATTCATGGAGACCAAATGGAGAGGAGAACGCTGTGTATTTTTTGTCATCCTCGTGCAGCCTGACATTGTAGAAGCCTGACGTGAGGTCCATTGTGGAGAAGAACACATTCCCACCGAGTGCAGCGAGGGCGTCTGTCTGATGCGGCAGTGGATGTGCGTCCTTCACTGTTCTCGCATTCAACCATCTGAAGTCATTACAGATGCGGAGATCACCAGTCGGTTTGACAACCAAGACAAGGGGAGATGAGTACTCGCTCTGAGATTTCCGAATTATTCCTAATTCCTCCATTTCATTCAGAGCACTCCGAAGTTTGTCATAATGGCATGGTGGAACCCACCTGTATGGAAATCTGAAGGGTTTGTCATCCACTAGACGTATTCTGTGGACAAAGTCCTTAGCCTCACCACAGTCCATTCTGTGTCTCGAAAAGATGGACTCATATTGCCCGATGATCTGCAGCAGTCTATCTTTCCATTCCAGAGAAACTTCACAAGAAGAAAGGTCCAAATCCTGCAAGCCCATGTCACTCAAAACACGTGAAATCTCCTCTTCGGACCTGGGTGTAGGCGACAAGCTTTGTGTGTACTGTGTACTGGACTGGATGCGATCAGGCTCAGGCAGGTCCTGCACAGAGAGACAAGGGGAAACATCTGCAACCTTTGCATTTCTTTTTAGGGTTAGTGGCTTTGCAGTGGGGTTCACTATTTTGATTGGGACCCAGCCATCTCCCCATAAGGAAGTAACAACTCTTCCTACTAAAATCTGGGCGGGTCTAGACTTGGACTGGGTGGGCTCAATGATGACCGTACTCCCCACTGCAGAGGTATCAGACGCCGGTAACTTAGCCCACACCAAATGCTCAGACAATGGCTGCAGAGTGACTGATCTTTTAAGTTTAGCAGTGCCGATTGTTTTTGGCATAGCAACACCTTCACATCGATCTGAATCAGACAGCAGAGACAGTAAATGGGGCAGACTGTCATTCTGAGCGTTGTTCATTGGGGCTGTGATGTTTTGGTCACTGATTGTCCCCTTCATTTGTGAGATGAGCCATTTGATGGCGTTGCTGCCAAGGATCATCTCGTCGGTTTGGCCTGGCACGACTAAAACAGGAATGATCACTTTATAGCCATAAATTGTTGCAGTGAGGTCATAAATGGCAGAGGGTGTGACAAGGTGACCCCCACAACCAACAATGACAAAATGCTCAGCTGACTTCCTCTCAATGTTAGGGATAGACTTTGCAAGGTCTGTGTCAGCTGTCTCATTTATAGTGCAAGCCATAGACCCGCTGTCCACTAATGCTCTGAGAACATGTGTACTATCAATTGACACATCTGTGTAGAATAGGCTATCAGTCTTTGAAAGTCTCTGCAGGCCCTGCACAATCAGAGTTTTATGTGATGGCACTATGCTACTGAAGGAATGACACAACGATTCATAGTCATCAATATCTGTCAAATCCAAGGTGGGAGGCTCAATCACTTGATCCGCGCTGTCCTCCCCTACACGCAGATCATTCAGTTTCCCTGCTGGCCGTGAAGAGAAGGGCGTCTTCCCTGTGGGCAGTTGCGCCTCGAGTGGCCAGGTAGGTGACAAAGGAAGCAGAGTCTGTTTTCTCGGCAGTGTGTAAGGGCAGAGTGAGAGCTGTCGTTACATACTGAACAAGGTGTATCGTTCAAGCCCTCAATTTTTGGGAGCCTGTTGTTGACATGTGGCTTCCTGTTGGCTTGAGCATAACTTGGACCCTGAAGTAACACTTTCTCTAACATCCCAATTAGCCTCTCTAGAGTGGAGGTGTCTTGGCTCACTGACTGTTTCTGTTCATGGACCTCTGAAGATGGAGCAGCATTAGCGTGAAGCTCAACCTTGTTCATGTCGATTCTGCTACATCTCTCAGCGGAAGATTTGAGCCCCTTCTCCCGGTGGAATTCATCTAACACTTCCTGAACCTCTCGAGCTGACCATTTCTCAATTGTCTTGGACCTAAAGGTAAGTGCTAAGTCCCTATCGGGGCAATGTCTTATGAACATGCGTGTGACTTCGCCACCAGGGTTGTCAAACACTTTACCTTGCTCCTTAAGGCAACTCGCAGCAATATCAGCTGCTCTATTCAGTCTCAGCCAATACTCATATGGATCCTCTTGTTCTTTTGGCAGGGTGGAATAAAAGTCGGCCAGGGGGACAGAGGAGCAATGGGTGGAGCTGAAATGTTTGCGAAGGAGTCCATATATGGCATGTGGGTTATGCTGGACATCAATTTCACCATTTCTTATTCCAAATCTCACAACATCCTTCGCCCTGCCTCTCAGGTGGATGAGGATTTCCTCCGCCTGATTCTCCAACTGAACACCACTTTTCCTGATGTAATTTTTCATTGATTCCTCCCATTCGTCAACAGTCAGCGAATCTGAGCTCTCTCCTCGGAACACAGGTGGGTCTTTAACTTTAACTTTCTCTGAGTGACCAGCTGGATTTGAGAGAGATCCAGTGTGTGGCCGGGGGAGGGGTTTCTCTTTAGACTGTTTTCTTCATGACTCGTATGCGTGGTGGCTGGGGGGCTGGATGTGTTGAGGTGAGACATAATGCTATCAGCTAGCTGCTGCCCTATCTGCTGCACAATAGTGCTCATTTGGTCGACTAATCTCAAATCACCAAGGGTTGGGCTTGGGGCTGATGAGTCTGCGTTATGTGGTGGATGTAATAAAGCCGACTTCATCCCTATACTTGAATGGACAGTGCACAGAATCATCATCATCAAACATTTTTCTATCCCCCACTCGATGATCACTTAATGAAAAAGGGACAGGAGTGCTATGTAGCCCTCTACCTCTACCAATATCAAGAGGGGTCCCATCAGAGGCATTGTACCTGCTGAGACTCATATTCAAAATCAAAATTCACACTCAAAAAAAATACCAACCAGAAAAGGATATAGCTGTGAATAAAGCTGCAAACTTAATAAACCTGACAGATAAATATAATGAAAACAAAACAGAAACAAATGCAGCTCCAAAAAAAAAAAGATGTGGTAACCAAAAGACATCAACCAGGTCCAGCGTTGTCATGGACGAGTCACGGCATATATGTGACCTCTGCGTGTATGTCCTCCTTTAAATAATTGTCTGGAGCTGATCTGGGTTGTCAGTTCAGGTTTATTTCCTTTCTGCAGTCAAAGCATAGACACAGAGCAAATCACCGTCAACTGTGGACACAGCACATGCGCTCTCTCTACGGAGTTCCTCCATTGTTGTGAGGATTACCCATAATCCGTCGCCAACTAAGACTGCAGGTACCAATAAAAAACAGCAGATGGCACTGTCGTCCCATTCAGCAGGATTTAACCTATTATTCTATTCTGAACCTTTTTAACTATGTTACATATATATATATATATATATATATATATATATATATAGAGAGAGAGAGAGAGAGAGAGAGAGAAGAATTATTTAAAGAAACCAAAACCAGTTTTTAAACAAGTTTACATTCAGTTAAGCAGTAAGGAAGTTTAGTTTCTAATTTGACATAAGTTGCACAACTCTCCTCAGTTAATGGCAGGGGGTGTTAAACACCTCATCAGTTGCATGATGATCAAGCACTCATTTACGAAGTCAGATATCACTGATAATTACAGAGCCACATCATTTGTTTATTTTCAACACATACAGTTGTAAAAAAAAAAAGAAAAAAAAAAGTGAAACAAAGTGAAACATTTAGTCCGTTTCCAAACTAAATATCAATGGCCAGATTACAGATAATGCCATTGAAATATCTAATTTTTAAAAGATTTTTTATGAAAACCTGTATAAGAAAAAAGTTGATTTGTGTGGATCGTTTTCTTTCTTCAGTGGGTCTTTAAATGCTAGTCGACCCACTAACGATAAAAAAAAGTGATCTGTTGTCTGGTTTTCTGCAGGTCAGGAGGGCCAGCTGTGTCCTGGTCTCCCCACTGGACTCTGTGGAGGAGGTGGGTGAGAGGAGGCTCTTGGCCAAGCTCACAGCCATCATGGACAACAGCTCCCACCCACTGCACCGGACTGTAGAGGAGCTGAGCAGCTCCTTCAGTGGCCGACTGAGACACCCTCAGTGCAGGAAGGAGCGCGACCGCAGGTCCTTCATTCCCACTGCTGTCAGACTGTACAACTCCAATGTACAGTTATAGTAGTTAGCATGGTTATTATGTGCATAACCTCTGTTCTTGGTGTGACTCCAACCACCAGAACACTGAATAAGCTCCTGTCCACAATAGACAATCCTGATCACCCACTGCACAGCACCATCTCCAGGCAGAGGAGCAGCTTCAGTGACAGACTGCTGTCATTGTCCTGCTCTATGGACAGACTGAAAAGATGGTTCCTCCCCCACGCCATACGGCTCTTCAACACCTCCCGGGGAGGGCGATAAAAGCAATAAACTCCGGACTCACTACACATTCACACCACACACCATGGACACACGCACTTTATCACACACACAACTATATGCAGGACTTAAGAGTGGACAAACAGACTGTTGCACAATGTCATTTTGCACGACTGTGCTCACATTTAACCGCCAGATGTCGATCTTGTATACCTTAGTTCTATATTTTTATCTCACTATTTCTTCTTATATTGTTAGTTTGTATTTTAGAGCTACTTTAACCAAGTCGCCACAAGGTGTCGCCATCTTTCGATCTTATGGAGGAATCCGTTCCCACCTACGAGCGCCAGGACCCGTCCACAGGGAAGACCCTCATCTGTGCCACCAGGTGCGCGCCGTGCAAAGGCGAACTCTACACCGAGCTGTGGAACTACCTGCCCAGTGTCTGTACTGCAACAACTTCTGCTATAAGAACCAGGAGGTGGAGAAGGAGTGTACGGCGGTCAGCAACAGGGTCTGGCGCTGCAAAGAGGGCTTCTGCTGCGCCAATAACTTCTGTATCAGACACACGGAGTGCGGCCCCGGACAAGGAGTTCAAACGAAAGGTATTGATCAGTGAAAAGATCGTTTCTTCACATGTCATACATTTTCTTGATTTACTGTGTATAAAATTCAGGGAGCGATTACATCAGTTTCAGATTACTTCAAATTTATCAGGACAAATAACTAGCGGTGCAAATTTGGGAGAAACTTCACGAGTGAATGTGAAATATGCAAATATCGTGAACATGACTGTGGCTTTCTGTCCAGTGATCACATGACTGATGCATAAAAGTCCAATAATGAACAGTAAGTTCAAGTGATTCTTTAGAAATGAGAGAAGTGGCTGAAAGAGGGTGAGAAACTGTTGAAGGGAATAAAAACGTCTTATAAAGCTGGGAAAGCTCCTCCATCACCTCCAACCATCATTTTAAACACTGAGTTCTCCTCCTCTGCGCTGGAGAGTTTCTCCTGCAAGGTCCTTCTGTCATCCAGAGGCGACTCCTGAGCCGAATGAGCAAAAGGATGCCGCTGTCTCTGGTTCGAGGTGTTTACCCATCTGCCACTGTCTTGTCTTCTTGTCCTTGCGGTTAATGAACAGTATTTTTTTTTTTCACGTTTTATGATAAGAAAACATTACAGAAACAAAGAAACAGAATCTATATGAGTGAAGTGAAAAATGTTTGTTGCTTTTTGGTTTATAGTTTATACTGGAAAACTGAGTAAAACTTTATAACTCATGAACTTTATTATTGTCTTACAGCTGGTGCCAGTACTGTCTGTTTGGTTTGAACACATGGAGATGTAGCGGTGCACAGAATGACATCACAGATGCTCAATCTGGTGCATCACATTTAATGTGAATTTCTGTAACATACAAAAATATTCATTTCCCGTTTACAATTGCTACACAGCCTTGTCTGTACTCAGTTTGACCACAGATACTCTCGTTATCAGATACGATAACCAAACAATAATAAAACAAAAGAAATGTCACACAGATTAAAGATTTCCCCTTGTCCTGACATCTTTTTCATTGACCCATAAACCTAATATGCATCAGGCAACGCCACATTTCTTATTTAGCGGTCATGTAAAATATAAACATCGGTGGCGTGGGCTCCCTCACAGGAGGGCTCATTGCTGGCGGCCGCCCCACGCTCCGTCTACCACATTAGCCGCTAACCTGCTGTAGCTAACTCTGGCCAGACAATGATGAAGCTTACTGGTGTTTCGAGGATTTTAATTATGTTCAGCCTTGAACATTCCTTTGAACATAACAACATCTTCGTTCGGACCTTTTTCCTCACAAACAACGTAAGAGCTAAAAAGACAAATAACAGAAAATAAGCTCTTCACAAAACAATTTCACATCAAAAACTACATAAATGGACATAAAACAGAGAAAAACATCACAATACCTTGTTCCCATTTCCAGCCAGATGCTTAATAAATTCAAACAGAAAACTCGTAAAATCGTTTCCAAGTTTCTGTCCGTGCATGCATGTAAACAAAGCTTCCATGATTGTGCTTCAAAATAAAAGCATCGTAAGGTAAAACGACCTTAACAAAATAAAACCAAAAGAAAGTTTCACCTTAATAACTGCACTTGACCGGATTCATTTACACATGCTAACATCAACAGCATATCCTAATTAATTAACCAAACTGAGAACAGTGAAACACAGGTACAGTGTCCACATTACCCTTGCCTGTGAGCACATTATATCATCATCAGCTTACCTGTAACATACAAAAATATTTACTTCCCGTTTACAATCGCTACACAGCGTTGTCTGTAGTCAGTTTGACCACAGATACTCTCGTTATCAGATACGATAACGAGATTTCCCTGTTGCGCTCCCTCTACACTCACTCGTGTAGCCATACTGACACCTACTGGCGATCCACAGGTGCTGCTGAATCACATCGTCACTGATAATGAAAACACTGTACCCCTCATTTCTCAATAAATTCGAAACATTCTTCTCAATGAACACATATAAACATATAGTAGAACAATAAAGAACCAACTCAACTAATGTTAAACCTCAGGAATAACTGTTTTCAAAATTAAAGCAAGGCTTATTTGTGCCACAGAGACATAAAAAATAATCACATTTTCAGTGGAACAACTCTAATTTAGGCTCACCTCTGTCCCCAAATTAATACTAAGGCCTTAATGTGAATATCTGAGTCTCTAGTGGATGCTGGACAGTCATTGTTGCAGTTTGTCTTAGAAAGAAACAAGCACACGTGTTGGAAAAGCTCATACTGAGGTTATATCAGTGATCATCTGTTGGCTCAAGTGTCACACAGTGATATTGCTGCTTTTGATCATCTTGCTGTGATATTAGCGTTCTTCTATGAACCACATTAGTATTTGTACAAGTCAGAGTAGTATTGTGGCCTGTCCTAACTACTAGCCAATCCAGTCAGCTGTAGTGAAGCCAACAGCAGTAATAGTTGTATTAAAACACAGAGAGCAGTGATGGCGGTCCTCTCTTCAGCTCCTCTTAGCGGTGCCGCTCCTCCTCTCTGGTGTCCTCTGCGATGCTTCGGTGGAGAAATCCTAGCGCCAGGACCCGTCCACCGGGGAGACCCTCATCTGTGCCAAATGTCCACCCGGCACGCACATGGCCACGCACTGCACAGCCGCCACGGCCACCGGGTGCGCGCCGTGCAAAGGCGAACTCTACACCGAGCCGTGGAACTACCTGCCCAGGTGTCTGTACTGCAACAACTTCTGCTATGAGAACCAGGAGGTGGAGAAGGAGTGTACGGCGGTCAGCAACAGGGTCTGCCGCTGCAAAGAGGGCTTCTGCTGCGCCGATAACTTCTGTATCAGACACACAGAGTGCGGCCCCGGACAAGGAGTTCAAACGAAAGGTATTGATCAGTGAAAAGATCGTTTCTTCACATGTCATACATTTTCTTGATTTGCTGTGTATAAAATTCAGGGAGCGATTACATCAGTTTTTATTTCACTTTACAAGAGTTACTGCTGAGCTTGTTAACTCCATGCACTTTTCATTGTGTTTGAACTTAAAACAGAGAGAAGTCACTTCAGTTATATTTAAATGTTACTTTATTTACTGTGGAAACATTTCAGGTAGCTATTTATCCAAGTTTTTATTCAACTTTATAAGAGATGCTTCTGACTCTAGGAACTCCATGCACTTCTGGAGCTATTTGTTTCCTATTTGTTCGGTTAAATAAACATGCTTTAGGCATTTAAACCAAGTTCAGTGTTTGTATTATTCAACATTTTTTCACCAATTTTTACACGTTTACTGCAAATGAATTTTGGCTCCAAATATCGATTATCGGCCTCTGTAACTGCTAATAGACGGTATGGGTACTGAAACACCCATATCTGTCGATCTCTAATACACTCTGCTAATTCTGACGCAGACTTTACACATCAGCTTCCCTTTGTGTGTCTCTCCTCCTCTTTTTTCACCTCTCCTCACTTTGCAGACTATTCCCTATTTTACACACTGCAGCGAGATGATCTTGCATTTCGTCTGAACGGCAAGAGTCTTTTTTCACAAGTTGTTTTACTTCTCACCTTTGGTTCATACTTGTTTTGCTAATGTCGTCAGGTTTTCTATTACCAGCTCTGCCAGCATTCAAATAGAAAAGAATATTTATACTCTCTAGGTAACTACAGAGATCAAGATCACTATTAATAACAAGAAATCTGCTCTTTTAAATGGTGACAAGGAGCTGATTAAATTGGCACATAAGGAACTAAAATGTGTTTTCAGACAGTGGAAGTTACCAAGCTAATCACAGGCTATGGCCTTACCTTTGCTAAGTTACAAGAAAGACTTTCAGGACTTTCAACGCTGATGAGGCTAACCACTTCTTTGCCAGGCTCAATGAACGTGATTTTTCTGCAGAGCTTGAATCAATTTACTCCACTCCCTCTCTAAGGTAGTCTAATAGTAATAATAACTGTCACCTCTGATGAGGTTTACTCCCATCAGGGCAAATAAGGAACCTGGCCCACATGGGGTCTTGCCACATGCCCTTAAGTGTGTGCAGACCAATTTAGTGACCCAGTTAATGTAATCTCAAGTAAAGTCAATGTAAAGTAATGTCCGCCAGTCCAAGATCCTTGTAAAATGGAAAACCTCATGCATCATGACTGTTCCCAAAACACCAAATGCTCAGGGAATTAAGGACCTTATAGGCCCATGACTCTCACCTCCCAGTTCATGAAATGCTTTGAAAGAGTTGTCCTTGGGCATTTCTGTTGGCAGGTACCAAGATCCAGTCCAGTTTGCATATAGGAAGTTTGCTGGGTTTATGGACTACTTCACATCTGGACCCTAGTATATGAGTCTTTCAGGTATGGTATCTGATACTATTATTACCAACACAAGTGCTCTTCACTGCAAATTTTGTCCCCATTTTTATTATTCACTTTATATACTCAGACTGCAGGCTGAGTCTGACATCTTGCTGCCACCTGCAAAGATTTTGCGTTGATTCCGCACTCACTGGTTACATCCTTAAAGTCAACCAACAAGAGCTAGTTATGAGAACCCACCTAATTTTGGATATAAGACCAAGGAGCTTAGTACTGGTTTTCGAAAGAAAAAGGCTATGATGACCCAGTTGCATATCCTGTCCTGATTAAAGATGAGGCCATTGAGATTACACAATTTTTTGTGGTGCTGTTCTCTCCCCTTATTTTGTACTGCATTTAGGTATATATGCCTTCTCCTATTGTTCAAGCTGTTATCTGTGTATGGTGGCACTCAGATTCCCAGTGGGGGATTAATAAAGTATTTCGTTTTGTATGGTATCAGATGGTATTGTAATTAGTGTTTGAAAGATGAAAAACATGGCAAACTGGTTGCACCAATTTAAAAGCAGTAATAACAGTCTTTTGGCCACTTCAGAGCAGCACAGCAGGCTGTAAATACAACAGTGACATATCAATTTATGAAAATGACTTGACGAACATGTTGGAAAACAGTTACTAGCAGACATAGAGCAATGTTAGCATTAATTGTCTTTGTGTCCATGTGGTGAATGTAAGTTTCAACTCTGTTTTGATCTTTACCAGCTACTACTACTTTTATTTACATTTTATTTAATCACCTCATAGTCTTATATATTCATTTATCAATTCAATAATTTACCACTGAGCAACTTAACTAATCATGCAGGCACACAACAGCCTCCACACATGAAACTTATGATGACCCAGAAGACAAACTTGTTGCTCAGCTGTTAAAGTAAACATACATCTGTGCACATGGAGTAAAAACAACATGGATTTAATATTATTAAATAATATTTTTGATTGTTTTTGCTGGAGAAATAGACAAATAGACATACTTTCATCTTGTTTGTATGAATTTCTGCATGCTGCATTTTAAGGAGTTTGGCAGTGAATCATCAGCATTATTTATTCATCCTAAATTTACATCCCATTAATACAACTGTGAGAAGTTTATGCACTTTAAAGCCATTCATCATTAAGCAATGACCACCTAGACTCTGTCTTGACCTCATTTTGTCTCTCTTATCTATCTCTTAAATCTCTACAAAGTTTGATAGATAGTGCCTACCTGAGATCAGTAGTCAAGTCTCTGTATCAATTTTATTTCTATAGACCAAGATCACAAATAACAAATCTGCCTCTAGGGGCTAGAGTATATGGCACCCTCTGTCCTAAGACCATCTATTTGGATAAGGAAAAACTCCCAAAAAAGTGGAGAACAACTCCCACCTGAGAAATTTTCACACAGTCACTTATGAAGAGATGAAGAGGCACATAAAGACATATAGGGAGAAGTAGGCAGCACAGTTACACATAACCTGAGAAACAAAATATATTTTTTTTCTTTCAGCATTTAAATGTACATGTACAAAATTTCAAACCTTTTTTCCAACCCAAGCGGCAGACAATGTTGGAATTTCATGTTTATGCAAACCATGGATAATGTTCAAGCCATGTTCAATTTGTACATTTCATGCATATCATATTAACTTTTCAACAATATGTATCAAAGTGACGTAGTTTACATTACCCCTACCTGTATGTGAGCTGAATTTCTCATCGGGAGGAGGTGGTGGAAGATGGTGCGTGACAACTAGGTGAGACTACTGCCAAGTGGCAAACCACTGTCTGGGCCATGATTATGGTGACAAAAGAGGCTACTTTTAAGGAGACATTGAAACATTTTCCTGCCATGGTCGCAGACAGAAAACCAGGTATTTGAAGCCAAAACATGATCATTTCCTAACCCTGACCAAGTCTTTTTTGTGCCTAAACCTAATCAGACCCTAACCACAGCATTGTCACAGTGAAAAATTCAAAATTAAAACACAAGCAAACACAAAAAGGTTTGAACATAAGTTTGAACTTGTCTGTGTTTTGCAGAAACGTCCAGTGTTATTCTAACATGGACTGGGTTGATTTTTCACCAATAACTAATTTCTGCATGTACTTATATAATGTAAATATATAATAACAAATATATATAAACATTAAACAATGAGGTGAGAGGGCAAAAGTCACCAGATCAGTAACAGTGTTCTCAGTTACCTTCAAGTACAGTGTCTCTCTATGCTTTCATTAGTGAGCTCTAATTGATGAAGCAATTGCAGCATTAAGTGGCCTTAACAAATCCTCAAGCTTTTATAAATAATATATGACACATTTATTATTGGTGATGCATCATGACAAGTCCAGTATAATTATTTTAAACTATGAATGACTTAAGATAACCTTGCTCCTCCAAACCATGATTGTCCAATCACAGCTTAGCAATTGCATATCTCAACAACTCAGATGAATTACAATGAGATTTGGTACAAATATATTTCCTTTGGTGATCCCTTAACAGTCTACCTAGCGCCATCACCAGGTCAGAATTTTTAGCTGACCATGTATTTGGTTTATAACCAAATAACTGCAAAACAAATGACAGTCCCATCAGCAAGCAGTAGCCTGGCACTTAACAGCAGAAGAGAATTTCTCCATGCTGGTCAACAAACCATTCTGTGTCTTTGCTCATTTCTAATCACACGTACAGGTGATCTTTTTAATAACCATGAACATATAACATGGAGTTTTTTATGTTTTGCTGGATAAGCAGAGCATTGCTTCCTCTCCAACAATGAAGTTAAAAGGAACATCACGTTGTGTGATGATCAGTAGATGATCAGTGCCTGTTTGTGTGTGTGGGAGTGTGTGTCTCTGTTGCTCTCTTTCTAAAGGGTTGACAAGCATCAGTTGCTTATTTCAGCAATAATCAAAAGATTTGTATTATGTAATATATGAGTTATACAGTTTATATCAGTGAGTATCAGTGAGTTTTCTTATGGGATGCAAAGAAAATACAATATCAGTCGTTGCAGCCCTCTAAGCCTATCACTAGTAGGTTTATCCCTTGTGCATCCATGCAGTGCTGATTTAATCAACAAACTTTTATCCACTCCCACCTACAGTATGGGTCCCACTCGCGGCCTAACGTTGAATATAAATTGCATTGAAAGTGGACAAATGGCTCCAGAAAAAACAGCTTTCTCTTCAGATAGTCACTGAGCCAGTGGGGCCCAGAACTTAGATTCTATTAGTATAGGTGCAGTCCTCTATTTGTTCTATTTTGTATATGTTTTGATCTCTAAGGCTATTACTAGTGGGATAAGGGCGAAGCAGGATGTGGTCTATGCCCTACTGGGCCCATCCAGTACCACAAGCACAAACACACACCTACTTCACCGGATGACAAAACAATAAGCATACTATGCGTTATGCACAATGGCACTCAAGATAGTGCCAGAAGTGCCACTACGGCACAACATGAGAGAACTTTTCTCCTGAGGGAATGAAAGCTCGTAACAGGTAGAACTTACTGCTGTGAGAAAGTGGAGACAGAGGTTATGCACTTTAACAGTCCAATGTGGAGGAAGTTATTGGAAGAAAGATAGCTTGCAATGTGCAATGTGTCTGCGATCATTGACAAAACAATACAGAAGCACGAAGCACCACACAGGTAAAATAACAATGAATAACAGAGTGAAGACCAAGAAACCACAGTGCAAACCTGCAGTGTCTTCCACAGACATCCCTTCACGTAGAGGCGTAGAAGATGAAACCCCTTCAGTAGAGTGCACTCTGATGCACTCTGAAGGGCTCAATCTAGAGTGGAGATACCCGTGGAAAAGCTGCACACAGCCAGTGTGAAAGGTACTGTGCACACAGAGGAAGCCCCAAAGAAAGCTATCTGTAATGCACAAACAGGCATTAGGAATGGTGCAAGGCAGTCGTGCACGCAACATAGCAGAACAGCAGACATACTGGAAAGAGGAGATGAGACATGGCTTCCTCCTCACAGCACCAAGGAGGAAAAAAGTCATCCAAGGTTATCCTCATTGATCTGAAGGAGCTAGTGATGCTTTTAGTTGTATAAGCCTGGTTAGGGTGTACCTGAGCTGCCATCTGCTTGGATCCTAAGACATGAGGGAGCTACAAAGAGAGCAGATAAGTCACCAACCCAAACATCAGTGCCAACACCAAAGCCATTTTCACTGATATTAATTATATGAATATTAAGCAGAGTGTGATGATGGAACTTTGACCAGCATGTGTAAAACCAGCGCCAAATCCCACAGAAGGGCAAGGGAGCATGACAGCTGGCCTGAATGTCTGTATGCCTATCAAAACAGGTTGGCGTCAGGGATAAGGGTGTCTCTCTAGATTTGTCCTTGCAAACAGGTTGCTGCTATGACGTTGGATTCTTGAAGATAACCAAGCAGAGGAGAGAGAGACACCCGGAGCCAATGAGAAGGAGCCAACGACTGTTTCAGCATTTCCTCATGTTCTGTCTATAAAATACTGGGTCAGGGAGATCTAGTATCAGGGTTGAGGGTGGATCTGCTCCTATTGCTTCATTAAAAGAACCCAGAGGACCAGAGATTTTAGAGACTGTCCTCGACACTCTGTTGCACTGTAGATAAGAAATAATATAAAAATATATATGCATAGTGTAGTATTTAAGGAAAAAGAAATGTAACATTGCACCAGTTATATTATGTATGAGGTAGAGGGATGACTTGAATAACCTGGCGGCTGTTGGAATGAAGGACATGCAGATGCGCCATGACGTCATCAGCATTGGTATGGATGGATGGATGAGGGGATGAGTACGCCTCCTGAGATCGTTCTTCAGTCGAACTTGTTGTGGTATTTGGTCCTGTTAATGCCCATTCTGGTTTGGTCATATTGTATACTCTTGGCAATAGCTGCATACTTTCAATAACATACATTAAAAAAACGGAATGACAGAATAACAGTGGTCTGTGTGGCAAGGGAGGTCTGTGAGCATGACTGGCTAGTTGGCTAGCTAACCCAACAGGCATTTATGGAGCATCGCATCTCTGAAAACATCTGAGTATATTTTTGATTCATCATTAGTTTTCTTAAAACTGACAATATTTGAAATCTACACAGTTGATTTCTCACCTCAAAAACTGTCAGAAGTGAATTTAGTAATGAAATAGCATACAAAAATTGTAAACAAGCTTTGACCCAGCTTGTTTTTGTGACCACTCCAGCACTATGTAACGTGGGACACAGTAGGTGAGATACGCTGGTTTGATGCATACTGGACATTCTTAGTACCACATCTGGGTATTTTTGGCAAATAGCAGATTTTGCTTTGTTTGTTCTTTTGTTGTTAAATGCAACATTTTGTCCAAATCAGAATGTGCTGCTAGTATACTAGGCAGTTTCAAATACAGGCATCTAAGGTTACAATATGGAGGGCAAAAGGGGACCAGCAATGAAAAACACAGGCCTTGAAAATGATGAGCTACTCTTACCCCTATTAATGCAGCAACAACAGTAAAAATAAATCTCCAGAGGGGCAGCTCAGCCAAAGAGGGCACATGTGCTGTTGCTCTGGCAACTTTTGCCTGGCCTTTTGTATGTCCGTAATGGAGTGTCGATATGCTAGTACTATGCTAGTCATGCTCTTTATTGGAGTTGTAGAAGTTTGTCTGATATGACTAGAATGGAAATGAATTAATCTACTAGTACTTTTTTCTTGCTATAGCCCTCTAGAATACTAGTGCCAACAAGCTTCTTAAAACAGACAAGAACAGTTGATATGACTGACTATGTCCATGCCTACATGTTCATCAACTGATGAGGATGCCAACAGCATGTCAGGGTTCAATGGTTTATACCATATTCTAACTCAGTAGGCAACAGACTAATAACATAACAGCGGAGGTAAAGAGGATGTGATTTAGGGAGGCTAGAAAAACACAGCATTCAATACTATTGTTTTATATCTTCGCCCTCTGTACTGTCCAGACCAGGATGGAAAGTATATGGAAATGAGTTAAAGGGTTCCTCTGCCGACAACCTTGGCGGAGTATTTATTTATTGTACTTGTGATCTCATGACATTTCTCACCCACATCTGCTCTTCTAAACAGATTGAAATAAAAACTGTCTGTGTCCATTCTTGCATGTGTATATACACACATAACATTGAGTGTATGTGTAACAGATAGAAGAACCTACAGGAAAAACATTGTTGTTTCTTATGGCATGTTTTCCACTGCAATATGTATTCATTTCACCAGAATCCCTTTCTAGGTTTACCTTTCTTGGTAATGGGAGCACTGTATTGGTTGTGTTGTTCCGCCCTCTGCTGACTGTTAGTGGACGTGCTGCGTTATTTCCAGTCTGCACTGAACTTGACTGCAAGACGTATGTGTTTAAGGCAGCACAATTAAAAAGTGATAATTCTGAATTCTTATGGAGATCACACAAATTCACTATTCCTAAAATCAAATGCATTAAAATTCACTGACCTGGTTCACAAATAATTTACAAAGCAATAAACAACTTTGGTGATCATATAGACGACAGCACTCTGTTATTTATCAAACTTCACGTGTCGGAAACCTTGACGTTATGATTACAAGCCTTCACGTGGCCATGATATGTTTCCAGAACTGTCACTGACATATAAACCAAACACATCGGCCTGTCGTCACTTGTTCTGCTTGTTATCTGAGTGAAATAAAGTGTTGCATGGCTCGTATGTTTCCCTTCACTGACAGCTCTGAAATGTGTCTCATTGAACAGGGACAGAACACACAGCGAGGCTGATAAAGTTCAGGTCAGAAAATGACCACCTGTTCACCAGGAAGAGGCGTCCAGCCGAGAATAAAGTCAATCATTCTCATGTGCATTAATAAAAGTGATACGTACCATTTCCACATAGTCATAATGCCCATTACCTCTGTTCTATGTTGTTCTATATGTGAACTTGTAGGCTAACGTAGATGGTGAGAGACAAATTCTCTTTCAAGATGTTGTAACAGGTGATAACTGCCCTAACTAAAACAGGTATCAGGTTGTCTTTGTCATCAAAGTCTCCTTGTCCTTATTAACAAGTTACTGTAGTAAGTCACAAGCAGTCATGCAGTTTAGACAGGTGTGGCCAGTGATTTTGCCTTCAAACACCAGATAGTCCTGTCATCCACAAATTCAGCAGTAGTGACTTTCTTATCCCCTATAACATCTATCAGGACATGCCACTATAAATGACATGAAGCCCATAATTATTAAAAGATCGTGGACCAGTTCCATTAATTCCTAAAGGTACAATTTCACCCAGGGTTCATAAACTGACTTTCAGTCTAACGAGCCTGATAATACCCCAAAGGATTCTTGTTTTTGCAGGACCAGGTCTTAATTTCAAATACAGTTTCAGTAATAAGAAAATATGTCCTGTTCCCTCTAAGATGTAAATCAACAAAATGCTTACTGTTAACCATGGCAAGCTGATTTTCAAGGTTCACAGAATTGAGCAAGCTGAGACTATATAAAAGGCCAACTTTTTGCATATTTTCCAACCAGGAACCTGTATCCAATCCAATCCAATCCAACTTTATTTGTAAAGCACTTAAAAAAAAAACAAAAAAAACACGGTGGTGGTTGTGGACAAAAGTGCTGTACAGAAAAAAAAAATGAAAGAATGAAATACAAGAATAGATTAAAAGACATAAAACAGTTGGACCAGTAAAACAATAAAATAAATAACAATAAAACAATGAATAAAAAATGGAATAAACACATTCAACATCTCAAGGTCAAAAGCCAGGGAGAAAAGATGGGTTTTCAGATGGGATTTAAAAACAGACAGAGAGGAGGCCTGTCTGATATGGAGAGGCAGATCGTTCCAAAGTTTAGGAGCTGCTACAGCAAAGGCACGGTCACCTCTGAGCTTGCGCCTGGTTTTTGGTACACTCAGGAGCAGCTGATCAGCTGACCTGAGAGAGCGGCGGGTGAATAAGGCTGCAGCAGCTCAGAGAGGTAGGGCGGGGCGAGGCCATTAAGGGATTTAAAAGTAAATAAAAGAATTTTAAAATGTGAATAAAGGGGTATATGAATAAAGTGAAGACTCATAACCCGAAGAAATTCATAACTTGGGTATGTAAGAACAAGAAAATCATAAGATGAATGTATAAGATGGAACACTCTAAAAATATGACTTAAAATATGACTTAAAAGTTAAAAATAATCAATAAATAAATAGTCAAAGAGCAGCTTTGGAGATGAGCTGAAATGGTGAGGAGAGCTGGAAGCTAAGAGTTCACATTCTCATTCGTTTACCCTCTTCAACACATCATCAATACTTAGGAACAACTGTGTCATGAAATTTGGCACACACGTCAGAAATGGTGAAGATCATCATCTGATACGGGTCGCAGGAATGAGTGCGTCAAATTGGCTTGATAGCCCCCCCTAGAAACTTTTTTAATTCAGCCTCCGCAGTACGTTTTACCTAGATGTGCAAAATTTGGTAAGCTGATTAACCATGTGCTGACTTACGAAAAAGACTATTGTAGCAATACTATAAACCCAACTGGAAGTCAGCTATTTTGAAATGACATCAAATTTTGACATATTTTTGGCCATTTGCAGGGCACATATTTTAGCTAACTCCTCCTACAGGATACAGCAGATCAACTTTGGGCAGTGCACCCGGGAGACTACAATTCACACTGCGCTTTATGTCTATGTATGAATGGGTATTTTAATGTGAACTCCTTGTGTGCAGTTTTTTTAATATATATTCCTTCTTTTCTTTTCTCGTCTACCTCCTATGTGTCTGTTTGTCTATTACCTGCTAAGGGACTACTGATGTAAATTAGCAGGCTTGCTAACTCTGACACATTTACACATGTACTCACATACTGATGTTCATTAATGTTTACTGTCCCTTTCAAATAAATACTTTTTTTTTTTTTAAAGTGACCTTGATGATGACAAGTTGTGCTCATCCCTGCAAAATGTCGAACAGTGTGGGCATTTTCTCCTTAAAAAATAAGGTCATTGTAACTCCAAGGTAAACTCCAATCTGCCCCAAACTTCACAAGTAAGATGAGACTCCCAGTCTGAACACAACTGTATGGCAATATTTACTCATAATCATAGCGCCACTCACTGGCAACATGATGATGCTTTATTGTGAAGATTGGTACTTTTGGTCA
This sequence comes from Chelmon rostratus, assembly GCF_017976325.1. Classification (NCBI taxonomy): domain Eukaryota; kingdom Metazoa; phylum Chordata; class Actinopteri; order Chaetodontiformes; family Chaetodontidae; genus Chelmon; species Chelmon rostratus. The sequence continues at coordinate 832,616 of NC_055668.1, read as the reverse complement.
GACAGAATTGCATTTCACTGCTTTGCCATGTAAAATCAACTTGTTGGAACTCTGTTGGAATGAAATTGAGTCATATTCATAGCGCCACCTATTGGAAACAGGGCGTTATTCACTACATTACAATGTATTTCTCTCTCATTATTATGATCATTCTCTGATATGAATGTACAGCAAGAGAGGCAAACATATTTTTATTGTCTTTTTTATTGCTTGTAAACAAACATCCAATATCAACACCCTTTTTAAAATATATTTCGGCTTTCTTTGCAGTTATGCAAGGATCCACTTTTTAACATGCAAACCAAAGCAAGATGGTTCAGCCAGCTGTGATACATAAACAATGATTGAAATGAAAGCTACAAAAGAAATTAAATTAGTACAATTACCAAAGAAATTAGTAGAATTACCAAAGTGACTCCACATTACCAATCAGCCGTTTATTTTGAAACAAACATTATGAAAGAAGTTGGACTTGGTCAGAGGCAGCGGAAAACCTACATTCACACTGATGTAGAATAGTTGGGGATGCAGGAAATCAGAAGAAACAGGATTACTTTCATTGAACCAATCTCACTTCACTCAAATCTGGACAAAAGAAAGGTTAAAAAAAAAATCAATCCTCATCTAGTCATGGAGCTACTCCTCCAACAGAGGTGGAGGAGAGAGTTTAAGCTGGAAATTCTCTGTTCCTGGTTGGGCTGTAATTAGAAGTCCTGTTTTCTCATTGCTATGGCTGTGAGAGAGTTCTGAAAGGATGGACAACTGGAAGAAAGAGAAAAAACATGAAAACAATTAGAAAAGATGATACATCGCCTTTTTTGTCTCACTCTGCACAAACATACTTAGGTCACTTTTGGGGAAATTACATAGACTTACATTCATTTCCTTGAGAGTAGCATAACCCTAACCATTATTTGCCTAACCCTAACCATTACGCGAGCCTTGGACTTAACCAACCATCCACAATTAACTAGTCTTGAGACTGAAATGTGTACCCAAAAGTAGCCAGACACAAACACACACACATACTTTGCTCAAGAGTATCAGGAAGGTCAGCATGAAGTAAAAAATGATAAATAGGGGATGATGTGGTAGAGAGTGTTAGTTTTGTTAACAAAAACTATGACTACTTATGTCATTCACAACCTTTTTCTTCCAGTGATGACAAGACAGCGCCAATGTTTTTTAACACTGACTGACACTGGAGTGTGTGTGTGTGTGTGTGTGTGTGTGTGTGCGTGTGTGTGTGTGTGTGCGTGTGTGTGTGTGTTTGTGTGTGTGGATTCCGTAGCCATTGCTTGTCATTGGGCCATCATTAAATTGGCATTGATAACACCAACCTAATCTGTTTTAGCAACATGTTTCACTGCATGAATCACTACTTCAGTGTAAGTCAGTAATGAAAAAAAAACATTACATTATCAATAAAGCAAATCAAATCCCCACAACAGTGCAGAGCACTATAACATGCATCATTGTCAGGACTCAAAACACTTTGCAACCAAAATTCAGGACAAAAGAAGATGCAATTTTGATGAGATGACTGATGAGAGTATACAGTATATTTCCAACAGGGGAAAGTCCTGGCTGGGAGAAATGTCTAACATAGGGGGCAAATATGAGACTGTTCTGTGTTCTTGAACTGGAGAGAACAGAGAGGGGTTAAGTTTGTTAGTAAAGTAATGAGAAAAAAAGATTATATCTTGGTTGGCATTTGATAGATTCTAAAGGGCAGTCTTCAGAATTAGAAGCCAAGAGAGTGTCACTAGTTCAGAAAAATCCAATAATATGATTCTCCAAAGCAGGTCCAATTAAACATCACAGGAGCCAAAAGGTAAAAAGAGCAATAAAACACACTCTTGGTGTTTGCTGGCCACAGCTGTCCTAGCATCAGCAGCAGTTTGGGTCATTGCTGACCCATCACTAAACAGCACATCATCATCAACATCACAAACAACAGTTGCAACAGTCAGCAACTTTCAATGTTGAGTTGTGCATTTTCTGACAAAGTTTTTACAGGTGCTATCACTGGGCTGGGGATCCACTGCATTTATCCCTAGTCAAGGAGTCAGTGCGAGGTTCGCTGGAAGAGTTTCTACGTCTCACTAGTCTCATGTTATCACAGTTTCATCAAAGCAGTTGTAGAATATTGTCTATATTTTTAATGTTTTGCGGATGGGTTTATAGGATACCAACAAACACTGAAACCTGTCTGTGTTTCCTCAAAAAGATTGTAACGATTCTGTTGAAGCATTGTCGTGCTTCCTCTGTAGATGTGGTGTGTACTGATTCTCTGATACATAATGCATTTAGCTGGAGGTGGTGTCTATCTTCTGCTCACTGTCCCCTTGTAATTTTATTTCCTGTTATTTTCAGTCATGCCTAACCTCGGCATATCATTTATGTAGCTGCCTTTTTTCTTCTACCACTATGAAGTTGACAGTTTGGGTTTTGAGTGAAATATCTTGGGAGCTATTGGATAAATGGCTGTAAAATTTGGTACACTTATTTACCATCCCCCAAGGATGAAGCCTACTGAGGTCTGTGGTCTACAGATGTTTCCTGTTGTGTCCTCATAAGGTCTAGAGTTTTTGTTTTGAATGAAATAACATCAAAGCTATTGTATAGATGACCACAAGATTTGGCACATATTCTCCTCCTGAGGTGGACATTCTCAGCTTTGGTTTGAGTGAAATATCTTTAAAGTACTGGATAGGTGCTGATTAAGTTGAACGATGAATGTCCTTACAAAAATTGTGTAATATTTGTATTGTTGGAGCTATCTGCTTAAAGAAACTGCCTGTTTGTGTGTTTTAAGTAATGTAAATGGGGAGGTTCTTCAGCTGCCACAGGCACAGTGTTCATACCCTAGATGGTCCTCGGTATAAACAGCGTAGCTGGTCCCAGGACTGTTCCTGATGAAGGTCCAATGTTGCCTCAACAAACACCTGGAATAAATATTAAGGTATATTTGTTACATTGAATACCTACAATACAAAGACAATATATTCCAAGTTTAACCAAATCAACTATGGTGTTTTTTGTAAATATATACTTTTTGTGAATTTGATGCCAGCAACACGTTTCAAACAGGGGCAACAAAAGACTAGGGCCGTATTCAAAACCACCAACTATACAAGCAGTATGTACTGATTCGGCCAACGTGTAGCATGTCGGGATGCAGTATGCAAACAAAAGCAAAATCTGCAAAAGACAATGCATAGAATGAAATGGAAAATAAAACCACAGAATGAAATAATAAAATACAGGTAAAAATACAGTACATAGAATGCATATGCATAATAGAGTAAAATATAACAATTTAAAAGAATTACAATGATGCATAAGCACAAGGAAAAGCACACAAGTTTCAGGCTTGTATGAGGAAAGTCATAGCAGCTAAAGGTGAATGTGAGATAAGTTTTTAGCTTTCTTTTAAGAGCTGGCTTCCCTGATATCTATAGGTAGTGTGATTGGGTATGAACGGGCAACCTCAAAAGGCCCTGTCAATCACAAGCAAGAAGGGCGAGGTTCACCGTTTTGTGAAGCACATGATTGTATAAAGGATATTACTACAGGGGCTCTGGAACACTTCATAAAACATTTATCTATAAAAACAGTTTGCATTCTGTGTTAACTTACACCAACATACTACAGAACATCTTGACTTTTTTAGAATCAGAGATGTGATTTCTAACTTTTACTAGGTCGGTAGGTTGTAATAAACTGGAATCATCCTTCAAAGTTTTCAGCACAATAATCTCCAGCAGAACCAAAGATGGAAGGCTACCAGTTGTCTTGACAGTTATGTCATTTGCATTTACGTCTCGTAAAATATGCTCTCTGGGATCTGATAAAAAAAACCTTACCTTCTTTCTGTCAGCCTCTGCTCCTGCATCATGATGTGCTGATGTTACACAAGTCTGAGACAGAGAGAGAAGAGGGCTGAGTCAGAAAATATTCTCTGTTAGTACTCCTAGATTAAAAGCAATATTGTAATCATAACAAATCCACCTGGCATGAAAAGAATCTGCTGCCACACCTTACAACAGGCCTTTTACAGTTGCTTCTACTTTTTTTGTTCATGTACATGTAGGTGCAGAAAACTTCTGAGCCATTTATGGAGCTTGACAGCAGTGACTCAAGAAATGTCTGTCACACTGACAGAGCGTGGCTTTAGAGCTGTGTTTAAGTAAGAGTGAGAGCTCGATCATGTCATTCTGGATATCTGGATCAGCTGGTAACTAGCATGTCTAGGCTAGATTATTTGATTTGACTGGTCATTTTCTCCTTTTGTACTTTATTTTTTATTATATATAAAAAAAAAAGTATTTCTCTAGATTCTTTCAATAACTAGATTTTTGTATTCATATTGTCATTATGATTTAGGATTTTCTTGAGAATGTATGCATTGCATTGCTTCTTAAAAAGGGCATATGCACAAAAATATTTTGACTTCAAATCTGTTAAATTGTGAACTACTGGAGATTTCAGACCATACAAGAAAATGTTATGTTTAGACCATTAGCCATTACTGTTTGTAATTACTTTAATAATTATTATATTTATTCTGTGTAGGTTAAAATGTAGTAGGAGATGACTGAAATGGTGGGTTTAAATGTCAGAATCAGAAATACTTTATTGGGAAATTGGGTCACATTACAGTTGCTCCACTCCAGAACAGAAACAAAAAACAGCACAGAGGGGAAAAAAATTACAAACACAGGTTAAGTAAAAAAAAAAAAAAAAGCTAAAAAATGGCTTAATGGCTTAGTTTAAGCCGACTTGATTACTGTAATGTATTATTTACTGGCCTCCAAAAAAACACTCCGAGACTTCATCTCATTCAAAACTGTAGCTCCGCTATTAACCAGAACCAAGAGGAGAGAGCACATTTGTCTTCCTGTCACATTCAGAATTGATTTTAAGATCCTCCTCCTTGTATACAAAGCCCAAAGCTACATTACTAACTCCCTTGTTTCTGATTTCCCTTCAAGAACACTGCGATCATCTGCCGCTGGTCTATCGGAGGCAGCCTTTGTCCATTATGCCACAAAGCTCTGGAACTACTGATAGATATCAGAGAAGCCAGCTTACTGATCTTCAGCCTTTAATGAGCTATGACTTTCATCAACTTTGGGCTTTGCCTTGTGCTTATGGCTGCTGCACTTCTTTTAAATGGTTGTATTTTACTTGATTTTATTATGTAATCTATTTTAATCTATATTTTATTATCTTATTTTGTGGTTTTATGCATTGTCTTTATTTTTATTTTCATCCTTATTGTATTTTACCTTTTCTCCAGCTTATTTTATATTAATTTTTAGCCCTCTTTTTATGTCACTCCTGTCTTTTCTATGTAAAGCACTCAACTGGAGCATGGAATTTCTTTAGAATACTATTGAAATAGATAATAATGGAAATGTACAGTATAAATGTCAGAGTAATTTCACTGTAGAATAATTGCTCAGAGCTGATATAACAGTTGAATAATAAGAACTGCATTTTTTTTTGTTTGTTTGTATAAGTTGTGTGTGTGAATGCCTGTAAAGGCACATGGATGTCAGTGTGTGTGTGTGTGTGTGTATGTGTGTGTGTGTATGTGTGTGTGTGTGGGTTAGTAAAAGAGAGCGAGGGATAGGCACACAGAGTTCATGAGCCATGGCACTGGTCTTTTAACTGAAAAAGTTCAATTTTCTAACAATTTGAAACTGACAATGAAAACAGTATTTGATATTTCATTGTTAAAGTCTTCATCTGCTCCAAAGTGGACAATATTCAAAGTCAATAGGTAAAACAGTGCCTCCAGTCTATTGCATTTACATTTACATATGATCACCCTGAAGTGGACAAAATTAAATAAAAAAAGGAAATTCCAATTGGGCGGTCCTCTTGTCAAGTCTGGTTTTCAGTTAGGACATCCCTGCTTCTGTACATAGGAGTCCACTGACTTCCTATCAGTTTGTTGTTACATTTTGCTTAGCATGTTGCTGGGGGCTAATTACAGACACAGATTAGCAGATATAGCCAATAGAAAAACTGAAAGCTTTCTATAACTGAAGGAGCAAAGGGTAGCTAGCCAACAGAAACTGGCTTGTTTGTTTGTTTTGTATCAATTCACTGTTGTGTGTTTTGTCCCTGTTCTGTCATTCTCGTTTTTCATTAGTATGAAAATAATTAATTCATATAAATCTGTATAAGAAGTTGTAAGTATAATTTCACTACTATAATGAAAAAATATCTTGAGCCTTTTTATTTACACCTTAAAATAGCATGTTATCAAATTAAAATTGACCCTGATAGAATTGTTACAAAGCAAACTGTGCAAAATTGTTTCACTTTCTTTTCTTATAGGTGTAGCTGATGGGCTTGAGCTGGTGAATCACTGCTGTTAGAAAACTGCATTTTCATTTTGTCACCAAAAGACCAATGTTGACATGTAAATGTAATACACAAAGCCTTTTCTGATGCATTCTGTCCTTGCAGTCATGTTTGTCATTTATGAAACAGGTGTAAAGAGTAAAACAACAATAAATCCACTGTTCTGACTTAATAAATGATGTGTAACCCTGCCGGGTAGGGGCGTATGCCTGTCTGAGTTTGAAAAGATGTTGTGAATATGTGAAGAGGTCATGTTTAAGCTTAAACGGGGTGTTAAGTTGCTCTTTAAACTCACATTTACTTTTGGCTAAACCGTTGTGGTAATGTCTGAACATGACTGCTATATTTTTCTTATTGTCGACAAATCCCATGAAAAGACCAAAACCAACAATTAATTGCTTCTACTAATACGCATGTGTTTATCTAAAGCCTTGTACAGATAAATGAAACTCTGGGCTCTACTTTCCTAAAATGGGGTGCAAAATCTCCAAGTACAAACACAAATGGGCTTCACCATTATTTTCTTATTTATTTCCCCTGGCCGTTTTGCACACTGACAATATCCTGACAATAGATTTTCCTTTTTTGCAAGTGCAAACATACACACCTGTGCCAGGGACATGCTGCGGCCTCCTTTTGGTTCAGTGGAAGGCCCGCCCCTCCCTCCTTTGCTGGAGGAACACTTGTAGCAACTCCATCGCTGCTGAAGCTCTGAAGGAAAGCCCCACCCACAGTCCTTTTGTTGCAGACACTGGAAGTGGAATAAATGGCCACAGCTGACAGGACACACACACACATGCACATGTTATCACCTCTGAGTATGTCAAGTTTTTTCATAGTGATGTAACAGTACATGTATTCATCCCGATCTGTTCAGTAGAGAACATTCTGTTTGGTATGCTACTTCCTAGGTTCAGTACACCCTGTGACCCAAATAATACGGTCAAAATAGTCTACTTATGTCTATGTAGTCGCACATGCAGAACAGAAATTACAGAGTGCAAGTTTCACCAGGAAAGTTTGGCCTTGCACCAGTCATTGTCTATCAGCTATACCATGCTAGTCTGATTAGCCTGGTTAGCCAGGTTAATCAAGCTCATGTAGTGTTGATGCCATCCAAATTACAAACAAAAATGAGAGACCAGAAAGGAAGGATCCTCTGGTCCACTGCTGAATGTTTACATTTTTCAAAATAAATGTCAAAAATGTTATTTTCTGCAAACTAATGATCTCGATAAGGGGCCGCAATAAAATCAATGCCAATCACGAAACAATAAGCTTGATGAGAATCAGGAGGCACAAAAGCAACTGTTTGCTCTGCCTCATTTCCCAAAAAGATATAAAAATTAAACGTTCAGGTAAATCATTGTAACACTGAGTAAAGACATAGAAGTGGCTTCCAATACAAGGAGTGTAATTATACACATACCCTATAGAGGTGCATACACCCATATGCAAACAGGCTGCTGGGCTCTATGATAACAGGTGCTGTTAAGTGTCCAGCAGCCCAAGGATAACAAACATCATCTCAAAACTAACAACAATTCAAGTTGTATACAAGTTACTCATTTCAACAAAGAAATAACTGGGCACATATTGGGCAATTTGTTGTTTTCATGGAGATGGAACAAATTAGATACAAAACATTTATTTATGAGCTGTAGAGGTGCTGCTAATTGGATTTGTTGCCTTCAAAGAGAGCAAATCTGGCTTTATCCAGTCTGTGCTAAGCTACGTGGCTACTGACAATAGCTTCATATTTAATGTACAGATATGAGAGTGGTCTATGCTCATTCACTTTCTTGAAAAATGCTGCCCCCTTAAATAAATTTGTGGGTTTTTTCTTTAATTAGAAGACTATGTGCCGGCAGACCTGCAATGAAGACCAGCAGGGAGGCAGCAACATTAATGACATTCATTAATGAAACCATGAAAAACTATTTCCATTTTTAGTCTTGGTCCACTCTGTGGAAGTATACACAACTTAATGTGACTTTAATGTTTATGTCTGCAAAGTCAAAGAGTAATATGAGGATAATGCCATTCATGTGCAGGGTAGCCACTTTAGCAGTGACAAGTCTATTGGTCTAGAATTTATCAAATTAACTCTTCTTTATAAAAGTAATAACTAGTGAGTCATTAATAACCTGGGGGGTTTAAAAATAATAATAATAATAATCACCATAATCACCTTTCATAAAAGAAATGCAGCTCAACATGCTTTACAACAAAGAAATCACATGCAGTGCTTCACATAAAAAAGACAGAACAAACAGGGCTAGAAAATGAATGTAAAATAAGATGGAGAATAAAGTTTCAGACCTGTATCAGAAAAGTCATATCTAGTGAAAGGCTAATGTGAAGAAATACGCTTCAGCTTTCTTTTAAAAAAAATCAGCAAGTTGGCTTCCCTGATGTCTATAGGTCGAGTGTCACCAGTTTTAAGAAATTCCTTCCTGCCTTCATGAGAATGGGACAGAGGTCACAGTGACCTTGGCATTTTACCTTTGACCACCAAAATCTAATCCATTCATCCTTCAGTCCAAGTGAACGTTGGTGAGCCCAATCTATGACCTCAATGCTAAAACATATAGCTGAATTAACATCTCAATGACAACACCAAAAATGAAAGATTTAGCATGAAAGGCATCATAAGAGTAGACTTCATGGCAGAACAGGTATACTAGATTAGTTTACAGTTGCACCTAATAAAGTTTCCACTGAGTGTATATGATAATATATGCATGCAAAGAGCCACATGCAGTTTGTGAGATACGTTTTAGCCAAACCTGAAACACACTATCAAAAACAGAATGCATTTCTCACTTCACTGTTGCCCAGAGGCCTATACTATGAAGCAGGTTTCGGGGTAACTTCAGGTATAACCCTGGGTTTTCAGGGTTATGACAGTGGTTCACATCGCCATTGTAGTTTAAGCTTCACACCTAACCTGTTTGAGATAACAGATCAATTCATGTAAAAGCCCCACCTACTGACCAAACCGATCAGTTCTCGTGGAAAATCATTATTCGTAGATCCTTGCTCATGCACAGCTCTTAGGTCTCTTAGGAGGGTAAGTGTATTTGGACACCGGCAAAGCCCTTTGGCTTTCCCTGGCAGCTTTTATATGCCGATATCATCCTACAGCAGATTCTGATTAAAGCACTAAAGCCTTGTGCTTGTTGTAATTATAAAATATGAAAGTAAGCCTACAGTATTAGCTGCTTTGAATTCAGATTTTTATATTCATTTTCTATTTGCTCCCAAATCCATTTGACACCACCAGAGTTTCAGATGAAAGAATAAGACTTAAATTGTCATACACACCATAAGAATACACCTAAGCAACACATGAATTTAATGGAAAACACAACTGAAATTATTGTCATATCTACTTGTGCCCTAATGACTGGACAGTGATATTGTTAGCCTATTAGCTTAGGTATTCACACAATCAGCCAGTGGTCCTACCTACATTTGGCAGCTGTAACTGTGTTGCTTTTAGCCTAAATTATGTATTTAATTTCTTCATATTTGTCTAATATTACAGTTTGCTCTTTGTTTATAAAATATACCGCACTCCTGCCAGTCAACTTTGCAACTGCTCATTTGCTCAAGGCTAGATAACCTATACTGAATTACTTACCACTGTTGTGTGACTGCTTAGCTGGACTGCAGTTGTTAGAATTAGTGAAGCCAGATAACCAAACAATATATTTGGGTATGCTGAACTGGCTTCTTCGTACAGGCCCCAGTAGGAAACACCCCCAGTGTGCGTTACCTGAACACAATGATCTCCTCAGCTGAGTCCTGCCTTCTCTTGTACTGTTGGAGGCAGATGTTACAGTAGTCCTGTCGTGGATGGAGTCCTCTTGTGACAGCGGCACGTAGCTGAGCAAGGGACCAGTGAAGGTCATGGTTCAACAGACTCGTGGTTGTTTCAAGTAAAGTCTAAAACAGAAAAGACAGAATTATTAAAGTCCAATCTGTATTTATTGCATCGTGTCAATTACATACATAAAAAAATAATTACAAAATAGCTCGTAGTTAAATTTGTTTTTCCTCTTATCAAAGGTAAATATATATATATATATATATATATATATTACCATAGAGTTGACAGAAATGAGCCAATAAACCAATTTTTACTGGCATCAGAAAAGATCACACACTAGGATCTGTGTGACATAACATGTCAGTCAGTGAGGCAGCTTCCAGCCCAGTGGTTTGCTTGTGGTAAAGACACTGCTCTGCTGTTAACCTATAAATCACAACATTTAGCTTTTGATGAAAAGGGCCGCTTTGCAGTATTATATCCTCAATCCCTTTTTTAGGAGCAGAGGGGAAGGAATCTGTGGAAATCTGACAACTTTTATTGCAATCTGTATCTTGAGTTCACCAGCACCACTTCTGTGCACCATACAGAAATAATGTATTAAACACACAAGAGGCAATAGGGCATAATACAGAAATATTCTAAATAGAATAAGACGAATTAGTCACAACAAGCTTTACAACACAAAGTAAAGAGATATGTCTTAAGAGAAGATTTTAAAATTACAATTACAGGCATAAAATAAACTATTCCATCATTCCACAGCCTTTGGAGCAACAATGGAACAGGGCTGACCACCATTAATCTATTTTAAGACAGAAAACTGCTACTGCTGTGATTGCCGCTGAGTGTGTTGTGTTCAGCATTTTTATTGGATAGTAGTAGGTGCTACTCCACCATCCAACTACCAATTATATTCGATTTGACCAATGGAGTGAAGTATTACAACTCCAATCTCATTAAGTAGCTTATGGAGCTACCATAATGCATAACCACTCATTGCTTTACCTGTTCATAGTTAAAAGTGTCCAGCATACCCAGAATGAGGCCTTGGATCTCTGCCAGCTTTCCTTTTCCATAGACTGGGTCCTAACAGACACATGCAAGCAGACAGCATCACGTCACGAGTACACAATAAACAGTATGAATGGAAATATCATCCATTTATTTGATTGAACACATTCTGTCCAACGTTAACGGTTTCTCTTCAGAGTTAAGTCATACACATTCATCAGATTTCCACTCATCACGTAGCCTTTTAACACCACAAACACATTGCTTCAGGTGCCTGTAGAATACATATGTGTATATATATATATATATATATATATATATATATATATATATTTCTATACTGACATGCCCATGTTTTGACAGAGCTGCAAAAACTACTAGTTAAATGAGAAAAGGTTTTGGGGCATCTGCGTCTGCTAAAGGGCTAAAAGAGACTACACTGAGAGTCTAAGGAGGATGAAGAGGCAGAGGACAATGATGCTGAGAAAAATAAAGAAGCCTATGCTGAAATGATACAGGTTATAGGTGGCAAAAGTCTTTCCCTGATTATGACAGAAGCAGCAGAAATGGGAGAAAAGTGTTGAGGAAAGTGAGGGAGCCAAGGGAGGTCACTCAGGATTAGCCTCTACACAGAGCTAACATCTCTGGGCGACTGTGGCTCAGGAGGTAGAGCGGTCGTCCACTTATCAGAAGGTCGGTGGTTCGGCCTCTGCAGTGCTTCTGCAATGATTCTGAAATGCTTCCCAAATAAGTTATGCCATTTGACATCCACATAACGCAGAGTGATAAGAAGATAACTTTTGGTGAGTTTAAGGCGGCCAAGTTGAGGAGCTACAAGAGCGCAGAGAAGTTAAACACCACTGTGACTGATGACAATTGTATGAAGGCTTGTGTGATGGGGATACATGAAGAAGGCTTAGAGATACATTAAACTGCCAGGAAGGGTATAATGCCTGGGAATGTACTGGTGAGCATAGAGAACAGAGACAGTGGAGCAGTTTTTGCATGAACTCTGCTCACAAACATACTAATTGTAGATGAGTAATGAGAGAAGATGAGAAAGAAACAACTGAGGCTTAAGCCCACATATTTACATTCAAAATAAGTGAATGCCAGGTTCATGGACTGAAACAGAAAGGGCGAATGGTTGATACATGGAGCAACCTGAAGGAATTGAAGTTAAGTCAGGCACAGGTGAAAAACTAGTCTTAGTAGATGTTTGGAGTAAGCCTGTAACAAATTTCAAGTTTGAAAAAATTTTGGAATATATCTTTGAAATGTGAACAAACCTATGTGGATAACTTTTCTAAAATTTCAACAGCCTCTCTCTTCCCCTGCATTGAGTGGCTGAGAATTAATTGCATTAATACACTTTCAGGAGTCCTGATATACTGTAATACTGTCTGCCATCCTAAAATTTTAGCGATTTGGGGCAGTACTGGGCCATATAAGAAAATCACTGATAGTCACTGGTTACAAGGTGACTTTTAAATAATCAACTGCAGGAATGTCAGTGGTTTTCATTTTTGGAAAAAATGTCCATAGGAACTTGTTAAACCTATCCAGATGTATGATTTAAATCTACTACCCATCACATCATAGAACTAGTGTAATTAGCTATATTTTGGGGAAACAGTGACTGTTTCTTCTTGGAACACAAATAACGAACATAAATGGGCAACAGAGCAGCAAGTTATACTGCAGGAGAAGTTTGAGAAGTTTAAAAAAAATCTTTGTTCCACTGGACTAACTAACCGGAATTTAAGAGGACACAAGCTGCATTTCTTTGTGAAGCAGGTCCACAGACAGTGACAGTTACTCAGAAGAACTACTTAAAGTAGCAAAGACTAAGAAAGGCTGCACAAAAACACAAATACATACCTGGAGAATTCGTTGGATGATGGCAGGAAGAGATATAAAGCTGCTCATGCAGTTGAGAACCTTCATGGTCAGCTCCTTCAGCACTGAGACATACACAAACAAAAGTAATATCATCTTATGGTCCTTTCAAACCTACAACGTTTGGTCTGGATTTTTGGACTTTTCAGTTTGATCCAAACCAAAATTACACCCTGACAAATGATCCGGAAAAAAACAGCCAAATCTTGGTCTGATGAAAAAGGTGGTCAGATCAAATGAACCGTGGCTCATTTTCTTTCTCGTGTGAAAACATCTTTTTGAGATGCTTCAGACTTTCAGACCAATTACAGAAAAAACAACACAACTAAATGAGCTGTGGTAGCACATTGGGAGGGGGGGAGAGCAGAAGACATGTGGTCCGTCGACTTCAGAAAAAATTACAAAAAAATCTGACAACTTTCATCTATTCTCTGAGAGGATGAGAGAGAAAAGAATTGAACTGAATTGGCAATGTGCCAATGTCAGATGCATAGCTGTCTACAACCCAAACAGTTACAAGTATAGGGAACTGCAGCTTGCATAGGTGATGACATCAGACCTTGTATAGAATGCTTGCATCATTGCAATGTGACAGCAAGACTAGCCAGATCAAATTAATACAATGCAACAAAAACGCAGATGTTTTTCAGTCTTTCAGGAGTGAAAAAGGCCTTATCAACAGTGTGATCACCATCATCATCACTGTAACGATTAGATTCCCAACAGGGCTTGTCATGCTGCGGCAGGTGGTTAGGTTGTCGTTTAAGATTGTAAATTACTTCCTGATATGAATTACCATAGTTATTTGTAATCCAGGGTTGTTATCGGGCCCCACAGCTTTACTTAAATTCACTCTCATCAGGGTTTTTTTTTTCACTGTACATACTGACAGTGGCCATTCCTCTGTAGGCGGAGTAGACTTTATAGCTGACTCTTTTGAGAAGATCAAAGCAAGCCACCTCTGAGCTCATCTTGCATGTGGCCTCACACATTATGGGTGTGCTCCTGCTTTGGCAGTTTGTGATGGTCAGGATCACATGCCACATATCTATGGTGTTGTTGGTGTTCTCTCTAGTCTCTGATATCTCCATTTTGCCTCCTTGATGCCATGTCTCACTGTAGTGGTGCTGTATGCTTCATTGTCACTCCATCGATAGGCAGCTTTCTTTGGCTCTGGATAGGGCCCTCACCTCTCCGCTCATCCAGGCTTTCTGGATGGGGAATTATTTTATTGCTGCGATCACCACATTATCAACACATTTGCTGATGTATGATGTCACTGATGATCTGTATGCCTCAAGACTGATGTGGTTCTTCCAGGTGGTGGTGTTTCTGAACATGTACCAGTCTGTGCACTAAAAACAGTCATGTAGAGCTGCTGTACACCCCTGATTCCAAAGAAGCTGTGAAGCTGTATAAAACTTAAATAAAAAAAGAATGCAATGCTAAAAACTTTAATGTTTTTTGTAAATATACTCATTCTGAATTCGATTCCTGCAATAACTTCCAAAAAATGGTGCCTTCACCTTTGTAAATTTCCTATGCCATGGGCACTAACACGCCCCCAGGTCGCCACAGATACTGGCTTTTAAATGTCATACTGGTAACAATCTCGATGGTCCTTATATTCTTCAGCCCAGAGGTCACAACATCCATGATTTCCAATAATAATCCAAAATGTGGACTCATCAAACCACAGCACACATTTCCACTTTGTGTCAGTCCATCTCAGATGAGCTCCCTGAGAATCAGCAGCATTTATGGATGTTGTTGATACATGGCTTTCGCTTTGCATGGTGTCTTAACTTGCATTTGTAGATGCACCAATTAACTGTGTTTACCCAAAATGGTTTTCCAAATTGTTCAAAGTCCATAGCAGTCATATTCTTTCTACAGCCATATTGGTTTAGTGCTGGTTTTTGGCCTTGCCTCTTATGTGTAGGTATTTCTCTGGATTCCTAGAATCTTTCAATGATATTATAGAACGTAGATTGTGAAATCCCTAAACTCTGTGCAGTCATGCATAGAAAAACATTCATGCATCATCCCTTTCATATTCACGCATGATATTATCATCTGTTACTAATTAACCTGTTTACCTGGTCTGCCCTTCAAGTACAATAGTTTGATTCGAGATGCTGTTGTAGGGCCAGGTCTCTGTAAAGATGTGGGCACAACAGTCTCTGATTTCCTTTTGCTGAATGAGCCCTAGGTCAAAGATAGCTTAGTTCTTATTCCAGCTCTTTTTCTGGGGTGATGGCACTGCTTGTTATAGTGTTTGGTTCACCTGGTCTGGCCAGGTGATCAAAAGATGTTGTGGGCAGTGACTATCTCAAGGTCCACTCCACTTAATCTAATCCTTGCGTTTTAAGACCACAGCTGCTCCCCCTGCTTCTTTAATATGCTAACAACCCCCACCACATACAGACTTCACAAATCACGCACAAGGCCGCCAAGATCATTGGCCTGCAAACCACCAACCTCCAAGACCTCACATGCAGAGCACACAGCATAGCACGTGACCCCAGTCATCCCGCAACCCCCACTTTGTACTCCTCCCATCTGGTCGGCCTTACAGGTCGCTGGCATGGAAAAAAAGTGAAGTTCAGCAGGAATTTACTTACTGTGAAATGTTGTACTGTCTTAATTTGTTTTTTATGTATATGGGACTGCGGATGGCAATTAGCGTCAAGCTACAATCCGGCATCTTTACATGTTTTAACATGTTCATCAATATGCACTGTCCCATTCAAATAAACAAATAAAATAAAATAAATAAAATACATTTTGTCTCCTCTGCCATAACAGAACTGAATAGAAGATCCAAATTGTAATGTGCCTTGAGTTTGCGTGTTTGTGGATGTAAAGTTTGAGAAAGTGCTGGTAGTGGGTGTATGTTGTTGGATCCATGTATGTATCTGTAGAGTTTGATGTATTCTCGGATTGGACTGCCAACACTGACGCTCTGTGCAGGAAAGGACAGAGCCGCCTGTACTTCCTCAGAAGGCTGGCGTCCTTCAACATCTGCAAAAAGCTGCTGCGAATTTTCTACCAGTCTGTGGTAGCGGGTGCCCTCCTGTACTCAGTAGTGTGCTGGGGAAGCAGCCTGAAGAAGAAGGACGCAGCACACCTGGACAAACTAGTAAGGAAGGCAGGCCCCGTCGTTGGCACAGAGCTGGACAGTCTAACATCTGTGGCAGAGAGACGGACACTGAACAAGCTCTTGTCCATAATAGAAAATCCTGATCACCCGCTGCACAGCACCATCTCCAGGCAGAGGAGCAGCTTGAGTGACAGACTGCTGTCATTGTCCTGCTCTACGGACAGACTGAAAAGATCGTTCCTCCCCCACGCCGCAAGGCAATTATGTCATTCAGTGAATCCTCCCCCACGCCGTACGGCTCTTCAACACCTCCCGACAAAAACAATAACCAACACAACAACTCCGAACTCACTACACACCTACACCACACATGGACACACGCACTTTATCTCACATCCATATGCTGGACTCCATCACACACACATCCATATGCTGGACCCCAACCGACTATTGCACACTGCTACTTTGCACAACTGCACTACTGCGCACATATTTAACTGCTCAAATGTTTAGTTCAGATGTTTATCCTGTGGTTCAGATGTTTATCCTGTATAGCTTAGTTCTTTATTTTTATTTCACTATTTTTTCTTATATTGTTATTTTGTATTTTGTGTTGGATTTTTGCCTCTTACTTGAAAGTTGTGCCTTACTTGAAGCTTGATCTGTACTTGAAAGTTGTTCATCACTTGTAAGTTTACTTGAAAGTAGTTCCTGTTCTTATTTTGCATGCCCTTGTGTGTCCACCTTTTTGAGCTGCTGGAACTGCAAATTTCTCTTTGGAGATGAATAAAGTATCTATCTATCTATCTATTCTGTCTAGTTTGATGTATTGTAATAATTTTGACACTGTATGGAAGGGGGAAACAATTTTCCTTGCAAAGGACAACTAAATCTAAATCTATTTATTTATATGAAATTTTTCTTTTCTGAAGTTGATGACTGTATTTCTGTCATGGGTAATACAGGCTTCGGGAACGTGAAAAAATAACAAACTGAACAAAAAAATGCAGCTAACTAAGTTTGAGGGAGCTACTGGGTGCTGAATCTGCCGTTGTCACCAGGCAACACATACACAGATAGAGATATATCAAACCAAGTTGCTCAATATAGCATTATCGCATCATCCGTAATCATAAAGACTGACATTAAGAATTATTTATGAACACACTTATAACTGCATTTATTGACTCTGGGCCTCAGGGTGCAGAGGAAATTAAGATAAAAAAGATCACATTTAGTGGAGAACAGACCTGCATAAAGAAGTAACAGTCTCCATAGTTTCTTTCAACTCTTACTCTTCAACTGTTAATTCAATATGGAAGATTAAAAATGCCTAAAACATTAATTAAAGTACTTAATCAAGTTAAATGTATCATCATGTATCATATTTTTAAATGAAAATTGTTACATGAATTGCATCAAATCACACAGTTAACAAAGTGAGGATGTGTATTGAATTTCAGTGTTGCCCAGCAGAGAGCAACTGATACGAAATGCAAAACACTTTCATAACACAAAGAACGGTGAAGGACCAAGTGCAAGATCAGATCCAAAAAACTTGGGAGATCAGACGTGTAGTAATACAAACAATTGTGACCATGTGTGTTTGTGTGTGTGTGTGTGTGTGTGTGTGTGTGTGTTTACCTTCAAATGTGTGTTTGGCATTAAGCCCCTTCACTAGTTTCTGAGAAGCCATCATGGTCTCCAGAAGTGGAAACCACAGGACCTGTGTGATAAAAAAGGAATGAATGAGCAGGTAGACAGTGTTTGCCTCCCCCCAACTCTTCCATGCACACACTGACAGTACCTCTCTTTGTTGCTGGTTAAGGTTTTGAGAGCTTTGATGACACAAGGCAATTATGTCATTCAGTGAATCCTTTACTCTTGTCAGCGTTGACTCAATGTCTGTCTCCTCTTCATCCCACCTTCTATCTCCTCCTTCAACTCTGCTGTCGCTCTCATTTGTGAGGAGACTCAGTTTTTCCTTCAATGTCTTCAGAAAGAGTATAAAAGTTAATTTGTGACAGTGACAGCTACATAAAACAGCAGTGCTGTAAGTGCATTTATTTTCTCACTTACTGTATTTAAGTACAGTTCGTTGTCTAAGTACTGTACTTGAGCATTTCCATTTATATACATTTATACTTGTGCCCTGCAACTGACAGTGGTGTCCATATGCATTCCAAAGTGTGGATATTGATATGACAGATATAATGGTCATTACTGCTTTGGATTCATGTGTCAAATTGGTAAATACATATAATGAATGAATAAATCTACTAAATTATTATTCTCTGAGTGCTTTGTAGCTACCTCTAACAAGACTTCAAAAGCTCCTTGAAAATCTCCTTTCTTCTCCAGTAGATAGGCTGTAGCCTCATTGTGGTGGTACTTCTCTGTTATCTAGAAAAAAGACATGAAAATAAAGAGAAAGAGAAACACACTGATACATAAGAGTAGGTAAAGTGCCCAAAGGCAGAACCCTATTGTTTCTGTGCCAGTTTATGATCTTATTTATTTATTTATTTATCAGCCAGTATGCCTGGAATTGCCATGAGCCCAAAAAATCTAATTCTAATAGACCTTCCCACCTTAAGTCCAACTGACTCGAACTTGGACAGACACGTCAAGCTGACCCTAACCCTAATGTGCACTACAAAAAAAAACTCTTCAACACCATTATGGATTTTCCACAACTTACATTAAAAAAAAAAAATAAAAAAATGAATATGAATAGAACTTGGATTATTACTGTATGAACACCAAAATGGTATACAGCATCGCGGGAAGATCAGTCGAAAAACAGATGCCAGCAATGAAAAGACTTTGCAAGTGCCAGGCTTAACAGGAATATGGCCATAACACATTAACAATTTGTTTAATTGACATAAATCAGGCCCTGATTGGGAACAGGCCCACTGAAGTATTTTGTGCCACAGATACCAATAACATGTACCTCAATACCCAGCGGACAGGATTTTACCAGTTTAGGTGTACATGCTCTGGGAGCAAGTATGAACCAAAACTGTAATTGCCATATAGATGATGCCATAAAGTGGGCATGGCCACATATTTCCTCTTCACTCAAGAGGCCTTTCAGCAATCTGGATTAAACTCAGTATGGACTCTGAACACAGCAGTGCATGGAATAACTCAATGCAGATGTTTAACTCTTGTACACAAACACATGCAATGCACATAATCAAAGTATAGCAGTAAGTACTTGTATGGCCTCCTCCAGTCTGTAGTGCTGGGAGGTCTTGAGGAAGCTCAGGAGCTGCTGGGGGGAAAAGCGGCTCAGCAAGTCCAGCAGAAGCTCATGAAGGTCATGTTGCAGAAGGAGGATGGTCCCCAAATGATGGCCTTCCCTGAAAAACAGAGGAGATGGCAGGTGAGAAGGAAGAAAAGGAGGAAACAGACAGGGGGAGAGGAGGCCAATTTAGAAGAAATGCAGGAGTGAGGTATCTGAATTATTATTAGCACAGGACGCACACCATACCGTGGCTCCAGGAGACAGCTGAGGAACTTGAAAAGTAACTGGTCATCCTAGACAGAGACAGAGAGACAGTGAGAGTATATTAAGATATTCAGTGGGTAACATTGACCAGTCCCACCAGGCTGTTGTTTTTTTTGTTGTATCCATTACATCCTAGGTGCAAATCGTTGTGTGCACATGCAGGTATTCAGCATATGCTATAGCCACCTCTGGGCACAGAATGTACTGCGTATCTACCTAAAATGGCAGATGATATCAGTGTCCATTATGCAGAGCAAGGCTGCAGCCCACCATGTTTTAAACTTTAATGTAATCGGTGCTGTTTACAGGAGACTTTGTTCTCTGACTTAACCTTTAAGGTAGGGCCTCCTCCTTGATAGTGATGGAGGTACCACACTCTTTCCTGGTTTTGGAGAGCATGTCATTTACATATTCTGCTCCACCTGATAAGTTATGTTCTGACATTACCATGATAACGTTGCACAATGTTGCAATTTGTTAGTTTTTAAGCAATCCTTTTCCATACAAAGTTTTCTTTATTTGACTCTCTGTAGCTCATCATTTATACCAAAGAAATGGGAAACTGTTGACTATGACAATCAGTGTATGCTTATATTTAGCAGATGTAATGTTTGCCATGTTCACCATCTTTCATCACCAAGTTTACAACTAATGAGCTACTGACTGAGAGTCAAATAAGAAACAGCAGGAGGTTTGCATCAAAGCTATCAAAGCTACTTTACATATAAGACAATTCAGAGTTTATGTTTCTTGTGGCAGTCAAAAACTGACTGCTGTTGGTTGTTATATTCTTTGTGCATTATATTTACACAAAGTTAAAATTTTCTCCACTCCCCCATATTGTGCTGTTGTGCCACTCAAGTCTTTGAGTGGGTGGCACAGCATGTGCTTAAAGATTTGATTCACAGTGACTGACATCATTAAACATCTCCAGTCTTTGAGTCCATCTATTAGGATTTCTCCATTGTGGGGAGGTTAGTCACACTGAGCCACGCTGTGAACGGGCGTGAGAAGTCGAGCTGCGCTGGCACAGAGCAAGTTTTTTACCACTACATCGCACAGCAAGTCAAAGCTGTTTTTCTTGATGATGCGTTGTAGGCGTACTGCTCACAAACCACAGTAAGAATCTGTTGCCTGCAACTAACTAGCTTTTCAGCTAACTGTTTTTCTACTAGTTTGCCTGTGATACTTCAATCCTCACTGCTTGGCTTGGCATGGTGTGGCTAAAGGGAGCTGACTGTGCCAAGGGAAAAGCTTTATAAAAGTGGATGAAACGGCACCAGGCCTTGGTGGAGGTGCTGTTTTTAACTGCGCCCATTGTACACATCATAGTCTGACCAGTGGTGCACTACCCTCTTAAGGATAAACGTGGGGAGCAAATGGCCCTTCGTTGCTGCCCTTCCACACAGTAAAAAAGAAGAACTTGATACAACTTGAAATTTAAAACAACAAACATCATAACAACAATATAATTTGTATCTAATAAACACAATACTGTCTATGCCTGCTGTGGCCATCTATGCATGGGGGCAAACTCATTGAGGTGGCTCCTGCCAGACACACATTATGTATAGTATGATATCTTTAAAGTGGACATGTGTTGTAAGATGGTGCATTATTCTGAAATGTTTTACTGTGCAGTACGCACTGGGTGTTGTGTTCAGAGTAGCTGTTGGAAAAGTTACCTTGCTATGTTTTCCATAAGAGCAATGTTTGAGGCTGTGGGCATGTCCATAATTTGTTATGGGAAGCAACCTAGTTCTGACCTGTTTAACAAAGCAATGCAAACCAGTCTCCAATATCCACTGTGTGCTGACATCTTTACATTTTCTTGGTGGAGAGCAATTTAAAAAAAAGCAATGGTGAATATTTTTTCTCTTTCTTTGGAGTCCCAGACTAAACATTTTCTGAAAGTATACTTGTGGAAGTAGGTGGGCACATTTATGTGTGTGTGTGTGCAGCATGTGTACAAGTACCCTCCCACCTCCCACCCTGAAAAATAGGGCTCCCACAAAAGCCACAGTGAAATTTGAACGCTGATTCAATAAACACTGAGTTCTGCAATTTAACTTAAATTAACGTCTTGAAGGTATCATATTATGCCTATTTTCTGGCTACCTTTATTTCAGGGTCTATTAGAAAATGTTGACAAACGTTACAGTGTAGAGTGTGGCAGATGATAACTACATTCTCACAACAGAGAAGATAAGTTAAAGTAGCTCAAATATTATGTATGGGGTGTCCACTTGGACATGGATTTCAGTTTTAGTGTAGAAAGTTTTCTTTGTGTTTTGTATTTGTGTATTATTTGCTAGCTGGTAGTCTGTACAGGTAACCACACAGTCTGTGCTAATATTACCAGATAAAGAACATACAGTATATAACAACAACATTATTCACCTGAAGCTCAGAGATGATTTGCTGCACATCTTCAGTGAAGTGAAACACCACTACGTCAGCTGACTTACTGGGGTCAAAGGTCACCAGCTCCTGAGAAAATATGTTAGGGGGTTTATATGCTAATGCAAACATGATCACAGACATATTGTTGGCCAGAGAATGTCCTGATGGCTGAAACAGGAGTTTGTTCTTTTATCTTGTGACCAAACAGCCCTGCAACGTTCTCCTTCAGACAAGACTGTGAGGCTGACTGCCTTAATATTTGTGTATGTACTGACCTGCATGTGTTGCAGTACTTTGTCCTTGACTATCTGTTTCTCCTCAGGGCTATAGGCGGGCATGGACAGCAGATTGTGGATGTAGCTGAAGATCTCCCCCTTGACATAAACACACACACACACACACACACACACACATATATACATATATATTTAAACACTTTATTTAAATCAATCAAATTACATTACAATTTTCTACAAGACTCAAATATTTACATAGGTTTCTTACATTCTTCAACACTCAGAGTTAAAGAAACCACAGTGTGGCTACCTGTTGCAGCTGAAATGGACCAAAATTTCACCCGCTGCCTAGCTCTGTCTGTCAGTCATTACCCACTGACAAAAATCACACACATATGAACATATACGCAAATGCACACATTTAAATTTAACACACATCAAACAAATACATGTGTAGTTTGAGAAATCTGAAATATATGCTACCTTTCTGAGGGGGTCTCTCAGGTAGCAGTCAATAATCCTGTCATACAGATGTTTCTTCTCATAAAGAAATTCACAGATTTGGTAGCTGTTAAAAAAGGAGACACAGAGACATGTAATTGACCCCACAAAATGTACAACTTACAACACAGTAACAACAATAATAATAGTAACTTTTGATGAAGAGTACCATAGATGGACTACTAAGTGATGCATGCCCGATAAAGTGTATTGTGTGTCTAGTGGAATAATCATGATCCATCCATTAATCCATCCATCTTCTCCCGCTTATCTGGCGGGGGCAGCAGTCTAAGCAGGGATGCCCAGACTTCCCTCTCCCCAGACACTTCCTCCAGCTCAGGGAAGTGCCCAGGTCAGCCGAGCAACATAGTCCCTCCAGCGTGTCCTGGGTCTTCCCCTGGGCCTCTTCCCAGTGGGGCATGCCAGGAACACCCTCCCAGGAAGGTGTCCAGGAGGCGTCCTATAAAGATGCCCGAGCCACCTCAGCTGGCTCCTCTCGACGTGGAGGAGCAGCAGCTCTACTCTGAGCTCCTCCTGAGTGACAGAGCTCCTCACCCTATCTTTAAGGGAGCGCCCCACCACCCTGCGGAGGAAACTCATTTCAGCCGCTTGTATCTGAGATGTCATTCTTTCCTCATAGGTGAGGGTAGGAAATTAGATTGAGAGTAAATCGAGAGCTTTGCCTTTCATCTCAGCTCCTTCTTCACCACAATGGACCGGTACAACGGCCGCATTGCTGCAGCCACCACACCGATCCACCTATCAATCTCCCGCTCCATCATTCCCTCACTTGTGAACAAGACCCAAAGATACTTGAACTCCTCCACTTGAGGCAGGAGCTCTCCTCCAACGCAGAAGGGGCAAGCCACTGTTTTCCGGTCGAGAACCATGGCCTCGGAGGTGCTGATTCTAATTCCAGCTGCCTCGCACTCGGCTGCAAACCTCCCCAACACATTCTGGAGGTCCTGGTTCAAAGGAGCCAACAGGACAACATCATCTGCAAAAAGTACACACGAGATCCTGAGGTCCCTAAACCAGACTCCCTCTGGCCCTTGGCTGCGCCTAGAAATTCTGTCCATAAATCACAATCCAGTGTGTAGGATTTAGTGGCATCGAGCGATGAGGTTGCAAGTTGCAAGCCGAATACCATCACGTCACCCCTGCCTTGTCAAGTGTGAGGGGAACCTACCTCCAGAGAAGAGGATCCACTCCCTCTGTAGATATAAAGAGCTCATTCGAAGGTAACGATAATACGAAGGAAGATCAGGAAAGGAAAATCATTTGCAATATTACATTCAATTTCTGCTATATTCTGCTCATAGCTGCCCTTAATCTTGCACACTGGTCCTTTAAGGAAATGGCTCCAACAGGTTTTGAAGTCCCATCCAGGGAATATGTGCAATTATTCAATGCAAATATCTTTAGTTCCGGTCTTGAATCAGCTACTTACAACTTGGCCTTCTCTGCCAAAGCCAACAGCCTTTCTTCATTAAACTGGACCACACCCCCAACCTGCAGCAGCTCCAGCAGAACCTACAAATAATAGAAGTACTTAGAAAGTCCTGCATTTAAAATGTTACTTAAGTATGTAGGTGTAATCAGGAAACTATATAAAGTAATAATAGAGGAACTATGGCTGTCAGATAAATGTGGTAAATTAACAAGTACAACAGACTCCAGTGAAGTACAAGTTCCTCAAATTTGTATGTACTGTAAGGAGAGAGCCCTACTTTTTCTCACTCAAAACTTTTCTTTTCAACTCTAATGGCATGGTCAAGTTATTTTTACTTGAGGTACTACTTGCACTGTTTTTGCCATCCAGCTGGTCCTATTGCAAGACAATAGTGATGACTAAATAAGATTTAGTTCAGGTGATGACCTAAACAGAACTTCATTAAGTAGAATGAGGTGTGCTTGAGTTGGAATTCAACAGACAGTGATCTCTTAATTTTCTCCAGAGCTATACATACACTATATATATATGTGCGTATATATATATATATATATATATATATATATATATATATATATAGAGAGAGAGAGAGAGAGAGAGAGAGAGAGAGAGAGAGGGAGAGAGAGAGAGAGAGAGGGAGAGAGAGAGAGAGAAAACCCAACCTGCTGCCTCTCAGTGTGTCGGGAGTCATCATCTGGGCAACACAGGAACTCCAGAACCTGATAAGACAGTAAGAGCAAACAAGAGTTGAGCTGGCTGGCAGGTTGGCTATTTTTGAAGAGAAGTATGATATCATAGTGTTACAGAAATCAGAGGAGTACAGGTGAGGAGGAAGTGAGTACGGTGGATTTGTAATATATGTAAGGAGGGAGAAGAGGGCCTTGGGGGTTCCTTCACACCAGAGTAGTAGATGGATTTGGCTTTAGAAATGCAGTCTTTGTAGTGGAGAATATGGGTAGAATGTATGTCTTTCTGCACAGTGAGACAAGTTTTCCTGTAGGGTCTTTCAAGCTGACGTCCTTTTGCTGTTAACTGTCTAAGAGTGGGAGTGAACCAAGGTGCAGTGAGAGTAAATGAGACAGATCTGGTTTTGAGTTGAGCAAGATTATATAGAAGGTTATGGAGGCAGTTGTTGGAGTGGGAGAGCAGTTCATCTGGGGTAGCAAAACTGTCAGCACTGGGGAGGCTGTTGATACAAGCAATAAATTGTCCAAGTTGATGTCCTTAATTGATGTCTGCGTCTCCCTTGTCTTGTGCCAGTGTGTCTTTGTCCGTCTGCGATTCACCCGAGCCTGTCTTCTCCCTTGTCCTTGCCACAGCCACAGCCTTGTTCGTAAGCTCTTGTTTCCTCTTTGTGAGTGTTTTTTGTTTGTAATTTTGATAATCTAGTTTCTGGTTTCTTTTCATAGCTTAGATCATAGCCGAATTGTTTTCCTCTTTATTGAGTGATTTTCTGTTGGATTAATTTTGTAATTTAGATTCTTGTTCCTCCATTATTTAGGAGTGTATTTTGACTTTGTAGTTTTTCTTATCTAGCTCCATTAAATAATTTCCGTTTTCATAGCCCTTTGTGTTTTCCTCCTTCGGGAGTGTCTTTTGTTTCTTAAATTTCATAGCCATAGAGAGTTAGTGTTTTTCCTCTTTGTTAATCGTTTCCTGTTTCTTTGTTGTTTTCTTATTATATAGATATTTCATCATGATAGCATTTTGCCTAGACTAATTTCATAGCCTGTTTGTTTAACACTCAGCGAAGTGGTTCTTGGGTTGAACAATAAAGAACTGTGTGAGTAAATCTCTGCGTCTGAGTCCTGATCTGAGTCCCGGCCTGACAGTGATCTTCAGGCAGACACAATTCTGTGGTTGACATCACTGCATAGGCTCAAAAACCATTGTCTGTGAACACAAGCTGCGTTTCCATTGCCCCTAGAAATGCACAAATCCTAAATATCGCAATTAAAAAACGGTAATGGAAACACCTAAATTTCGAAAATCCTCTCAAATATCGCTAAAACACGCTCTCATGAGGTGGTTTTTCAGACGTGTCGATATTTAGGTGTATCGCAAAAGTGTAATGGAAACACTTTTTTCGCATTTACACGTTTCCAAGGTCAGCGGACTCCCCGTATCATGTCAATTTTGTAGTGTATTTTGGATGTTTTCTGGATCTCAATAAGTAGCAGACAAAAACACTACAGCTGTTCCAGCTGTCACGCTGGCTGATCTGTTAAAGACAATCTGACAGCTGTGATCTCGTCCTGTGTCACTTTGCAAAATCTAATCATTCCGTTTTCATTAATCGTGAGATGAACTTGTGATGAGTGTGTGCACCTCAGCTATGTGGGAGACACGCGTGCACGCCATTAACTTTAATATTTACACATAATTGCTGATAGAAAATATGTTCAAAGGACACTTCAGTAATTCACAGTCCTATTTCTGCTGCTGCTCCGCCAGCGCGAGCTGACGCTGTCAGAGCGAGCCTCGCGTAATAACAAAGTGATGATGTGATGCATTTGTGCATTGGAGTATGCGCAATCCTACAAGGCCAGGAGCATGCATGTGCTATTTAATTATAATTACACACACATCTCGCGGGACGCCTGAGAACTTACGAGAATTTCGGATGGTTGGCAAAACACTGTTCAATGGAAACATCTGCAAGTCGCATTCTAACTTTGCCGAAATTTCAGAAATATCGCTTTTATTTTGCGAACAACTGTAATGGAAACGCAGCTAATGTTCATCGCTGCATCCACAAATGCAAGCTGACATCTATCATGCAAAGAGGAAACCGTATATATAAACCAGGTCCAGTATGGGGGTTCATTAGTGCACATGGTATGGCTAATCTGCGCATGTATGTACACTAAATGCAGCATTCACCTTTAATGCTAAATCATATATACAGGTTTTGGAGCAACATATGCTGCCAAGTAGACAATGTCTTCTTCAAGGCCTAGCTTATTACAGCAAGACAATGCCAAACCACATTCTGCACATATTACATTACTGCATGTATTATCCATAGTAAAAGAGTCTGGGTGCTAAACTATCCTGGCTGCTGTCCCGACTTGTCGCCCATTGAAAACATGACTTTCAAAAACAATGAAATTTCTCATTTTCAGCATTTGATCTGTGGGCTTTGTGATGTTTTCAATTAAATATGGGGTTTCAATGTTTTGCAAATCATCACATCCTGTTTCTATTTACATTTTACACAGTGTCCGAACCTTTTTGGAAACAGGGTTGTGAAAAGGCATGAAACTCTTTTTTGTGATTGCAGAGGTTTGTATGTGTGCCTCCACCAAGCAGCCACAAAAACTACTCTTTCTGCTTGTGTTTGCCATAAGAGATAAATCTCTCAGTCAGCACATATCTCTGCATTGTTTTTAACTAATGTTCATGTATTTGTATCTATTTCGCTGGCCCTTGCAGCCATACAATAACCTGTGCCTTTAGCTATGAGGATATGATCTTTAATGAAATACTTGAGGTATTGGGAGGATCTGATTGGTTACCTGATCAAAGAGCTTTCTGTTCACAAAAAGTGTGTTGTCTGGCTTGGCCAACTGACGAGCCAAAAAGGTGAAGAGCCCGCCCACCTGCGAAGGAGTAAAGTCTGGGTTGTCCACCATCACCTAGGTAACGCGGAAGACAGAGGAAATAATAAATACAAAATTAGCTAATTATACTTCAATTGCACCTTATTAGTATTTTCTGTCCAGGGCAACGGACACAAAATGGCTCTGCTACTGTTGTCTCTATTGTTGGGTTTGAAAAATACAGGAATATTGTGCAATTGAAAAAAATGACTTTAATGCTCCGGGTACCTAAGATCACCACTGTATTTTGTGTTTGGTTCCAGTTGTTTGTCTGATTTGCTGTCACAGACCACAAGTGAAGATTTGTTCTGGAAATGGTTTTGCAATATCACTATGTTTGTTTCAAAAAAAGCACAAGATTACTGAGCCTATCTTTATGCTTCATGGTGTCATTACCATCAAAAATAATGTGAAACAAATGCAACAACACATGGAATTATTTTTTGTGATTTTACCTGAAGTAAGATGTCCACTATCCTCTGCTGGTACTCAAGGGCCTGCTTGTCATTCTTAAAGTCTTCAAATGTCTAGAATGAAGTAAACACTAATTCTTAAATGACAGAAAAAAACTTTGAAAGAAGACAGGAAATGAAAGCACAGCCTCATAGTGGCCAGGTGAAACAAAAACAAGATTGATACTGCAGGTAGTGTGCCATCCAATTTTAATTCAAACAATTCAAAATGTACATTTCTGCAAACGAGCACTACCTAAAGGGTATGGCACCTTGTATTCCACTGCACATGTTGTTTAAAATGCAACAAATAATTTACCAGCATGACAAGAGTGAATATGATATGAAGAAATCTCACCATGGCAAGGACATTGAGGAACTCCCGCGTGTCAAAATGTAGGAGTGTACGAATAAATGGGAAAACCTCCTCCTCCTCTGACGAGTCGGCTGAATGGAGACGGATAAGAAACTCAAAGACCTGACAGACAAGCGCGCACACACACACACACACACACACACACACACACACAGCCTTAGCCCACTAATATACTGTACAGAAAAGCTCGGTTGTAATTCCTACAGTTACATTTCTTCAGATGACAAAACACTGTTGTTATCCCTGATCTGCACCCTCTCACCCCTCAACACATGCCCCCAGCATTGCTTATCAAGTTCAACAACTGTGACAAACTGAGTTAATAAGTAATTGGCTGCATAGAAACAGTCAACAACAGTCAAATAGGGTATTAGATGATACAACAGCAGCACTTGTTCTCTTTAGTTAAAAAGCTGTTACCTTACTGTGTGGGATGATTAGGCTCACTCTTCTTGTAGAACAGGAGGCTGTAACTACACATCACTAACTATAAGCTGAGCTAATTTTAGGTTTGCAAAAATTTCAATTACACTGTTCTAGAATGTGTAAAATGTTTCACCAATGTTCGTAAAACTGCCAATATTTGAAATCTACATTGTTGATTTCCTGTCTCAATGATATAATCATGTCAAAGTTAATGTAGTGATGAAATTACATTGCTGACTGGCTGGTTGATAGAGTAGTAGTATATTGTACAGCAGTTTTGAATGCAGCCTCTCTCTCTTCTGTAGGGTAGTCAATACAAAATGTTGACCAAGCTCGGCAAGCAGTCGACGGGAGGAGAAATGCCAATCAACCCTTCAGGAATGTGCCATCATAAGCAGTTTGACCGAATGGCATAGGCAACTGCCTGGGGCCTCGTCCACCAAAGGGCTTTATGATATTGTGTTTCCTTTTTTTTTTTAATTACTAAGATTTTTCTTTCTTTTTTGATTGAAATTAGCTTCAAGTGAGACATACTGGCAGAGGTTCAATACAGAGGAGAAGATTTCTGGAGACAGGTGTGACATGAAGTTTATTTTTAGCTGTTTTATTTATGAAATCATGGAGAAACTGCTCATAAATCCCAGTGGATACTTGTAAATGCTGACTAGGAGAAGGCCCAACCAATGAGTTGATTGTCTCAAATAAAACCTAGGAGGGTTGTGGCAGCTACTAGCAATCAAATTGTTGTTCATATACAACATTGTTGTCACTATTTTCAATCATTAATTAGCTCTGAGAGTTAAATAAAGCCACAATCATGTCCCACTTCCATGCTGAACTCTGGAATACAAACTTTTACAGCTTTAATTATCACCACAAACAAAACGCAAGTGGTCCTCTGCAAAAACAGAGCCAGTGAAATAGAATCAGTTTGGCAAATTTCCTAATATATACTGCATAGCCTTCCAGTAATATGAATACGGGAGAAAACAAACACACCCACATCCCATGTTTGTCAAACAGACCGTGACTACATACCTGGTTCTTAACTTGAACCACAAGGTCTTCAGGGATGTCTCCTAGTGGATATGCTCTTCCTGCAAGACAGCAGCTATACCAACAAACCCATGCACGCACGCACGCACACACACACACACACACACACACACACACACACACACACACACACACACACACACTTTTATATATGTACAGTATTTAGGATTTCAACTGTCAAATACATACATTAGTAGATAGACAGATTCGAAGTTCATTTTCTGGAAGTTGTTGGTAAGTTGCATAATAATAATAATAACAAAAGAAACAAAAACATATCAAAAAGAAAGAAATTATTTATAACCATAAATTCAAAGTATAACAGCACAATAGACTTTTCATAATATATCCTAACAATGACTGTATATTAAGAAGAATGACATGACAGCCAAGACATCTTGATCGCTACCTGGTGGATGGCAGCAGCATCGGTCATAAATCCCACCCGCTCCATGTTTGCAGATTGGACACAGGCCAACCTATGTACTAGTCAAATTTTTCCTAAAGCTGATTTCTGTCATTTTATGCAGTTCGTATCACACTCATGTATGTTCAAGTGTTCATTTTCTGTGACATCTGTTTTTATTACTTATTCTAAGGTATAAAATGGGTGTGTAACATCATGACTGACTGTAACCCAAACCCTCAACACTGTGGTTCCATCCCCTAACCACTAGTGCACAGACTCACGCTCCAAGGTACCAGCACAAAATTACAGCACCTGTATCTAGGAAATTTTGGATTCTTGTGTGTGCAGTGGGAGGAAGTGGAGACACATCATTTATCTTTATCTACAGTCACAGATCTTAACTCATCAGTAAGTAAAGGGGATGTATGTCAATTATTTTTTTTTGTACAGGAAATGAATAACGTATTTTTTCAACCTATTTATTACAATTATTTTTTCAAAAGACAATGTATTTAAATCACCTTAATCACTTTACAACTAACCCTAACTAATGTCAAAATCAATCTATGATTCAACTCCACATATCCATCTGAGGAACTTCCAATTGTTCTCACAGAAATCCTGTTATTTGAGAATATATATAATCCAGTAGAGTCTACAGAAAGGGCCCAGTTTTGAAATCTAGAATGCCTCCCTCTAAAGAAGCAACCCATTCTCTTTGACAAACACACCTTCTCAATTTCAGAGTTGTGCAACCTATTTTAATTTTGCTGGACTTGCACTGAAGCTCTAGCTGGTCTGCCTCTCGCTGTGTGCACACGCTAATAATAAACTATTAGAAACAATAACAATTTAATCTTAATAATAACAATAATAATGTTATCAACAATTACTGCTATCTACACCAGTAAAACCACCACCATCAACTGTATAATGATATATTTTAACAGACACACACATACAAAAACACAAGAACAGAATCATCAGTGATAATAGGAATTCATTTTTTATGCACTGCGGCTGTATTTGCATGTGTATTTGTGTTTGTCGTGTGCATGTAGATGTAATGATATATATGGATGTTACTGTAGATGTAGATGTATGCGTGTGCAATCAAAAAAAAAAAATCACACAACTCACATGCATATGTTTTATCCTTGCAGTGGGAGGTAATTAAAGAACAAAAAAATGTATGCTATAGTAATATTAATAATATTAACACACAAAAAAAAAACGTTTTCCAAGAAAGCTAAGATGCTATGTTAAACATAAAAAACAGAATAAATAAAACAGAACCTCAATTTTACGTTGTGCTTTACAAAGCATCCCAACTTTTTTGGAATCGTAGGTGCAGATATAAGTGTATTTAAACTATGTTTGGTAATCAGACAAGAAAATTAAAAAGACTGTTATCTAGAAGTAATATTTTCCAGTGTATAGTATGTAGGGTGTTCTGGTTCATGAGGATTGTTTTCTTAGCAACAGTTACAGCCAAAAGGAGTAAAAAACATTCAATTTCACAGAAATTTAATGCATTTTTTTCCAACATTATGTGTAAATGCCTTAGAAATACAGTAAATTGCCTCTATTAACCACAAAATAAAGGTTGTAGTTTTAAAATCAATAAAATGGGAAACTGGGGTTAGGGTTAGTTTCCTGGGATAAATGACAAAACGGGAGGGCACTGGGAAATGGCCTTGAAATACAGGAGAAACCTGGGAAAAATGGGAATGTTGGGAAGTATGATTGTAATATTGTGTTGTATGTGTCAGTGTCTAAAGTGAATGAGTGAAGATGAAAATAACAATACTACAATACAGCAATATTTGTGACGTGATGGCAATTGTCCATCCTGCTATCATATGTGTTTTAGGGTGCAAAGATGAACTGACAGCTCATCTTCACTAGAGTCTGGGGATCAAAAATAGTCCTGTTTGTTTTATTAATGAACTGATTTAAATATTAAACAATAACAAGCATCCATGTGGCTTTATAACAATAGATATGGAAATCTACATTTTAAAAGAAACTAACAAAATCTGAAATTCACAATAATTTATAGATTGGACCTGCATGTGTTACTGATGTGTCCATATTCTTCAAGAAATACATAAATAAAAAAAAAAATGCTGAATTTCTATGCCTTTTTCCACCAGCCCAAGTGGGACGCTGGACACTTTCCTCATCTTCAGACAAGATAAGATAAGATAAAACTTTATTTAGCCCCAGTCTGGGAAATTTGGGCACTACAGCAGCATTGAAGACAGTGGGAAGAAAAAACAAATAGCAGCAGAGGTAGAGAACAGCAAAGGTAGAGAACAACAACAAAAAAAATTGTGACGGCTAGGTCTTGTTCCCATTTTACTAAGGGTATGGTCAGCGTTTTGTCCGTGATATTATTCTGTCTATTCTGAAGAGGAGTATTTATGTGGACGGGATGTTAATCACCTCTTAGCTTGAGGGTGAGAGATGTAGGTTTGTGACCATTTTGTTTGAGTGGATGATTGACGTTAACACGATAACGTGACTTTTAGCAGCTCCAACCGTTTTTCTTTGTTTTAGTGTTAATTTGCGCTTTTCTCGAATTTTTTCCATCACTACTCTCAGTAGATCGTGTGTACTCAGGGATGTACAACTAGTGAGACGAGTGATTTGCTTTCTACTTTTTTTGGCCTGTTTAAAACAACATAGGGAGATCCATTCAGCAACGGCTGTATTGGTTACACTCTGGAACAGCTGTTGGCACTGTGCAATACAAAAGTACTCCCAGTGGAAAGACCGGAGATCCCCACAGAAATAAGGGGATGGAGAAGGGGATTCAGAGATGGAGTGAAATGCCGTGACGAGAAAAGAAGGTACAAACCCTCCATACCGTCTCTAATTATGCTGAACATGAGATTGTGAGATAACAAGATGGAAGAGCTAACTGCATAAACCAGACTGCAGAGGGAGCATCGTATCATATCATATAATATAAACATCGTATAATAATAATAAGTATCATCTAATCTTAATCCCATAGAATACCATGCTTAATTTGCAAGGAATTTATGCAATTGCCTATGCAGTAGGTACGTTATGACACACAAATCTAAGTCTTTGCACTTTTGGTTGAGTGTTGTTCATGTTCACTCAAATTTTTAAACCATCTTAGACCATAGGAATAATGTATGAATTCCTAAATTGGCTTAGTTCTCCTTTTGCTTTTATGCAACATGCAAGGCAAAACTGCTTCCAATGATGTCTGTATAAGTAATCTGAATGAGAAAATAAATAAAGACATATTAGGTATTCTGTTTGAGCTCTTACTGTGTCATCAATGTCAGACCTACATTATAATTATTTCATATGGCTGGTTACATGTTTATTCATTCTGTAAGGTTTACTGATAATACTATAATTAGCTAATTTCTTTCTAAAGAAAACAGTACAAGTAAATTTTATGATACATTCTGGTTATTATACATGATGAAATCTAATACATCTCAAATGGGGATCTGCAATGAATGGATTGGACAACACTCTGAAAAGGTCAACAGAAAAATGTAGATATGGATTAAATGCAAGAGTAGTTGATGCAGAGGCTCTTTGACACTTGTTTTTTGTACATTCAAAACTCCATGCACTAATGGGAAAAAGTCTGTAGATGTACTGGATGTTGCATTCAATTACTACGAAATAATCTTTAAACTTAACCCCATATATTAATAGACAAAGCTTATAGATATCTTGGAGAGTCACTTGTAACTACTTTATGTTATGTATTAACTAATAATTTGACATTTCTTTTAGCTATTATAACATGATGTTTAACATGATGATTTAACAAAAGTATAAAACCAACATTGAACAGGAATTTCTTGTAAATGAGCTGATTGTGTAATCACATAATAAAAGCCTAAAAATTGAATTTTATGTTTGTTTTCTGTGTTTTATATCCAGAAATCTGTTCTTGTGGATGAACTTGAGAATCCTGTGAATTTAATAATACTGTATGACAACAGCCTTCATTTAAGTTTGGTAATTTTAAGGAATTTCCGTAATATTTTTCATTTTTTGTGCAGATTTATACATTTGTTCAATATTTTAGAGATATTTTATAATGAGAATTTATTTTCATTCTACACCAGTTCGACTGTGTCTGCATTGTTTACAGAATTGAGCTTTATTTCCTGATTTATTTTCCACTGTTTTATTATTGTTTTATTACGGTCTGACCAACTGTCACACCTATTCTCTGCATAAAAACTGTGACATTTTTGTAATAATTATGCATTTTTCTTAGTACTTGTGGAGCCTGCATTGACAGTGAACAGCAGTAGCATCTACAGGCAGTTTCCAAACTTTCGGCCATAATGTAGCTGCATGAACTAACGGACTGAGGTATAAATTGAAATCTGTGTGAACTTACCTTATGTACACCAGAAGTTTATTTCCCATCACCACTTCCCCATCTGCCCAAAGGGAAAAAGAGCAAAGACTTCAATATGCTTTTCAAACTATGTGCATAATTGAGAAAGTTATAATAGTTGGGTGTTATGAAATCTGGGGGTGTGGTTTCCAGCCTTACCTGTTAGACTCCTCCCCTCCCTCAGTGGTGGGCCAATCACTGCAAAGAGTTTCTGAAACATATATTCAGACAACATAGAGGGAACATGTGAGCATTTTCTATCAGCAATCAAAAAGCAGAATGGGAGCGGTTTCTGAACTTCTAACTGAACCTAAAGGCAACAAACCACATTCTTCATTAGACAGCATGTGAAGATTTTCTAGCACATAAAGCTGATTATGGAACCTTTCCAAATGGACCTAAACTCTCATAACCCCTTATCCTGGCAAGAAAAGCACAATTTAAACAAAACATTTCATAAAGGCCAGACAAAAGAGGGAACTCGGATTAAACCACAAACCCTTCAACTCATTATATCTGCAGCCTCGACCTTTGCTTCAAAAAATCTTTTATAGGAATTGTATTTAACTGGACCTAAACTGAGGGCCCCAAATAGTTCATCCCAGCAAAATAAGTCTGAAAAAGTCAAAAGGTTTATACTTATTGCCACATATGACCACTTAAGTACTACGAAAATTAAAGTCATCCTTTTGATTAGGGCACATAATTATGCTAAATATTTGCATCAAGTCTGACAACATGAACATGATGAAACAACCTATTACCTCCATAGGTGTAATGTAGTCATTCATGCCACTGTTGAAAACGTAGATCATTGCGTCATAGAGTTGGTTCTCCCAACACACTTGAACCACCTACACACACGCACACCCACACACACACACACAAGTTTTAGTGTCAGTAGTATCCAAATTTCTTGTAACTTGTTTTGTCTGATTGCTGCTGATTGCTGTTGTCAGCATTATTTACTTACAATACAGTATTTGCTATACACAGTACACACCTGCTGTATGTCCAGGCTGGTGACATCCAGATGGACTATGCATCTCTCCAGGCTGTCCATCATACCATTGTCATGGTAATGGGCCAGGAGGTCCCTCATGATGGGCGTGGTGAGGTGACCAAGGCGGTCCGCAACTATGTATGACTCCAATGACTCCAGAAAGACACCCTTAGCAACCGTATTCTCCACCAGCCGAGTATACAGCTGGTTGAACAGCAGGTCACTGCATGTACGTGCATGTACACACACACACACACACACACACACACACACACACACACTGTTATTACTGTCCTAAAATGTAATTTAGAATGCTTCTTCGAAAGTCAGATGGTTTCAGCTAAATTGAACATCCCTACATATAGAACAAATCAGCTGTTCTTGTTTACATTCCACTGAATCTGCAATCAAACAATCAGCTGCTGAAAATTTGCTGTTTATATAATTATGTCAGTATGTATATTTCACATCTTGGCCAAATTGTATACAGAAATACATTTCCACTGCTATGCTGATAATACTCAGCTTTGTGTGGCTACAAAGGCAGGTGATCATGTTCATTAGTATTCATTTAGAGGCCTGTTTATCCACATTGAAAAACTGAATGTCACGTAAATTGTTGCTCTTATCTTTGGCCCTCATTGACAAAGAAACCAATTTGATCAAATAACAGTAACTCTCGACAAGTTTGTGATTCCTTTTAACAGCTAAAAATCTTTGTGTCAGTTTGATCAGCACAGAAATCACCAAGAATCACTAAGAGTCTCACCTTTGTTTCATTCAGATTTGATTACTGTTGTCATGTTTTGCTGACTGGTTTGCCTTGTGTTCGCAATAAAAGTCATTAAATGTTTCAGAATTCTTAACTAAAACCAGAGAATCTGACCATATTACACAAATTCTAGCTTCACTATATTGGCTCCTTACCCATGTAAGATGAAACTTTAAGGTGCTTCGGATGATTTGCACACCCCTTCATACCTGTCTGATTTCCCTCAACGTTATATCCCACCCCATATTCTATGCTATAGGAATACAGGGCTCCTGTCTGTCCCCAGAGTTAAAAAGAAATCAGATGGCTGCAGGGCCTCTTCCTAAGCTAGATCTAAACTAAAAACTTTTCAGCTTATCGCCATAACTTTTAAAAAGTGCTAATCCTTTGATATCTCAGGCCTTGCACTTGTTAGCACTAATTTGAAGGCTCAGTCTCAATCGATTAACTTTTGGACTTATGGTCCATATTTTAACTTTTCTGATAACCACTGAATTTTTAATTGTGTTTGTTTTTGGTTCCCACAAGCTGCCAAGCTGTGTGCATCTCTCTTTCTCTCTCTTCTCCCTCTCTCTATCTCCCTTCCCCCTCTCTCTGTCTCTCTTGTTTGCTCCTCCTTCTCCTCTTTTTTCACTCAGGCTTCACTGTGCTGGAACATTAGCTGTCCTTGTAGCAGCTGGTGCCTCATCCAGATGTTTGGATCTGGATCAGAGTCCTCCAGGAGATTCAGTCTCTCCTCTTTTCTCCCTCTCTCTGTATCTCCCTCCGTGTGTTTGTCTGTCTCTCCTATAAGTGTAATTGCTGTGCTGCCTCTTCCATGTTTGTGGGGCTTGTCCTCCTTCCAGGTCTCCATGGTGGAGAGAAGGCCATGTGGCTCAGGTTCTACCTATCCAGTGACAATCAGGACAATATGCACAATATCCTCCTGGATCCATTTATGTTTTACTATCTATCTATCTATCTATCTATCTATCTATCTATCTATCTATCTATCTATCTATCTATCTATCTATCTATCTCTCTACATATATATAAATAAGTATATATGTGTATATATGTGTGTGTGTGTGTGTGTATATATATACACACACACACACATATATATATATGCATGTGTGTGTATATATATATATATATATATATATCTGTATTTCTTCTTATTAAAATTTGTATATATTGGGATTCTTTAGTTGATCTATTCTCTACACATCTCTATTGCCTGTCTGACAGATCCTGCCACTGAAAACTCTTACTTAGGTTTCTTTCCTTTTTTTGCAGGGAGTTTTTCCTTATCTGAATCGAGGGTCTGAGACCAGAGGGTGTGGTATGCTGTACAGATTTGAAACCCCTTGAGTCAAACTGTGATTTGTGATGCTGGGATTTATATATAAAACTGACTTGACTTCATGCAAAGCTTCCCTCCAGTCCACAAGTCTTACCCATTCTTTCTTTCTTTGCTGTGTGTTTGCATTTATGTACCTATGAATACTTACACCCTCTGTAGCAGCAGGCAGTAATCCACCAGGACTGGAACCACATCCTGAACACATGAACACACCAGAGAGAGAAAGAATGGGTAAGACTTGTGGACTGGAGGACACACCAGAGAGAGAGAGAGAAAGAGAGAGATACTGACTTTTTGACTTACTGTTTTTCAATTAATCATGTAAACAGATTCGAGGGGAGAAAAAAAACAAAGCTTTTTTTGTCTGACGTCATAAGGATATAAAATGCAATGCAATAAAACGGTGGCTTCCAACTTTTTTGGCTTATGATCCCTAACTAAAATAACTGTGTCTACTTGGGGCACCTTGTTTGGCCATAACCAGGTGTCAGTTGGTCTACATTTACCTCAAATTAACTGCAGTTAATGTTGTTCATTGGTATATATTTATAGATACTGTTCGGGTCGATTTGACTGAAGAAGTGTCATATAATATTTGTTTCTTTGCAACTGTGAGACATATTTCATCCCAAACACACACACACGCACACACGCACGCATGCACGCATGCACGGACACACACAAAACTTTTAGTTTAGTCTCATCTGTAAAGTGTGAGAATCTAGGTGTTGTTATGATTTTTGACAGGAACTTGTTCTGTTCCTGTGTGCAAACTCCACCCACACTGAGTTGGAAAAACATATAAAGATTCTCTGCAAAGGAGTCCTACCAACATTACGCTCTGCAGCTACATATGATATACTCTCTGTCAGAGCTTTAGAAAATGAGCAGCAGAAGTAAACACCCTGAAAGGGTCCGGAACTCATCTTTGATCATGATGGTGAAATAGAGGACAACGTGAAGACCATCTTAAGGTCAATTCTGAGTCAAATGATTCTGATTATGAACCAAATGAGGAAACTGCTATTCATATTCCTCCAAGCAAGACACTGACATCAAAAAATGGTGAAATACAATGGTCTTCATCCCCAAATATACGTCACGCAAAACTGTGAGGGCTCACTAGGATGGCAGTGATTCGTGGGACAGACATCGAGTCATCAAAATAGAAAATCATTTTCGAAATGACTAATCTGGAAGGAAGGTGTGTTCTGGGGGAGAAGTGGGAGGAGCTGGATGAAAGGCATTTACATGCATAGTTGGGGGTCCTAATCTTGGCTGGGATCTATATGTCAAGAGATGAATCAACAGCCAGTCTGTGGGATGCAAAGACAGGCAGGGCTATATTTCGTGCCAAAATGACTCTGGAGACTTTTCATATTTTCTCCAGAGTAATCTGATTTAATAATCGAGAGACAAGGTTGTCAGACGGGACAGAGACAAGCTGGCAGCTATTAGGACAGTGTCGGAAAAGTAGGTAGAGCAACTTCCACTACTCTATAACCCAGGCCCTAATGTCACAGTAGATGAAAGGCTAATGGCATTCAGAGGTCGCTGCACATTTAGGCAATATATGCCTTCCAAACCAGCTAAATACAGCACACAAATCTGGGCAGCACTTGATGTAGCTATGCATTGAACATGCATTTTTTGTGGTTCAAAAACAAATCCTCATGACTCATTTGTCTTGATTTTATGTCAGCAGGTCAACTTGACCATGTAAAAAAGAGGTGTCTTGTGTTAATTCATAGCATCCCTCCATAAAAAGAAAACATTTCAAAATGTAAAATAAAATGAAATAAATAAAAAAAAATCAATGTCAAGTAAAACTATTGTATTTTATATGTAGGTCATTCCAATGTATTAAAAGTTTTAACATGCATTGCAATGAAAAACTAGTGATTTATCCTCATTGAACCATGATCTGTGAGAGCTAAAGAACACCATTGCACTAAATATTGATTGAAATGGTTAGTATTTGAGTTAATAATGAAATATAAACAATGTTTATTGGATTTTTTGGTTTCTGACACTTTTGAATAATTAAACATGCCCAGATCAAATAGACCCAGAAACATCATTGCTGTTCCTGAGAAACGAACATAACAGGAGGGTTAAAGTGAGTGACACTTAATTACAACGAATAGGTATACCTGATTACAATGAATGGTAGTTTGCTCAACTAAATGACATGGCCAGCTTCTATCTAGCAAGGTTGTTTCTTGGTTAATTCAGTCCTTACAGTCGTCGCTCGTGAGACAGTGCATCAGTCGCAGGTGATAAAACCAGCAGCATAAGTGTGGATGATCACAGTAAAAACAAAGTATTGTGGAAGATATTTACTTGATATCCACTCAATTATATATGTGTTCAAAACATAATGATGACTAAAATAGTGTGGGGTTGGTGGGTGGAATGTGCAATGGCACAGCTAATGGAGCACTTTAGGGTTCAGTAACCTGTCCAAGGACACTTACTCCTTACAGTAGTATTAAGGGTACTTTCCATTATCTTTGACCAGGATGAGTATATGTCCTTTAACTCCCATGTAAAACAAATTTGATTTGATTAAAGCTTATCTTCAGAGAATAGAATTTAAAATCCTTCTTCTTACCTATAAAGCCCTACATGGTCAGGCAGCATCATATCTTTAAGAGGTCATAGCACCCTATTATCCAAAAAGAACACTGCAATCCGAGAATGCAGGCTTACTTGTGGTTCCTAAAGTCTCCAAAAGCAGAATGGGAGACAGAACCTTCCAGTATCAAGCTCCTCTAATGGGGAACCATCTTCCAGTCTTAGTCTAGGGGGCAGATACACTCTCTACATTTAAGAGGAGGCTTGAAACTTTACTTGCTGGTAAAGCTTACAGTTAGGGCTGGTTCAGGCTTGCTTTGGACCAGCTACTAGTTATGCTGCAATAGGCCAAGCCTGCCTGGGGACTTCCCATGATACAATGAGCTCCTCTCCATTTCTACACATTCATGTCCCGTTTCTGAGCTGGAGGCTGCTTTTCTCATCCTTTGTGGCTGCACCTGGATGCTCATGGGGGGAATGTTGGGTCTCTGTACATTAAAGAATATGTTTTAGACCTGCTCTATACAGAAAGGTTCCTGAGACAACTTTTGTTGTGATTGGGTTCAATATGAATAGATACAATTGAATACTAACATTGGTTTATGCAAACTACGGATACACTATTTCCTCACTTGGAGAAAAGAGTGACAGAGCATCATTCAAGTACACTTATGCATTACTGCACCTGTGGTTCTTAAGGTGTCATGACTCAAGTTCCATATGAAATATACAGGCATGATATTTATATTCATGATTTCATCTCATTCTCAAAAAGATGAGAGTGTATTTATCACAATGTTGAACGACTTAATTCACAATGCTGGATTGTTTGGAGAACTCCATTGTCAACCATGATGGTTTAATGTCAGTCAAATGTCTGCATTTTATTTTCT
Organism: Chelmon rostratus; assembly: GCF_017976325.1. Classification (NCBI taxonomy): domain Eukaryota; kingdom Metazoa; phylum Chordata; class Actinopteri; order Chaetodontiformes; family Chaetodontidae; genus Chelmon; species Chelmon rostratus. The sequence goes on along the minus strand of NC_055668.1, from coordinate 790,952 downwards.
CTAGACTTCAACTGCATTCGCTCAGTTCATATTCTGTTACTGTGCTGACTCTATGGCAGACTGGACAATGTAAGGTGTGCTTTTTAAGGTGTGTCAGCTTACGTGGAAGTGTTGCTCCATCACTTGGATCTTGCCTTGTTCTGGACACTTCTTCAAAGCATGCTCTGCAAACTGGAAAAAGATCTCTACCATCTGCAAACACAGAGGGTGGTACAATTTCAAAAATGAGCACATGAATGTTGTTGTACACTATCCAGGGCCGAAAATTTAAGATAGCAAGCAGTGGTTTTCTGTTCTTACCTTGTCACCTACGACTCCCTTCCTTTTTACTGGATCTCCACACAGACCTGGAATAAACATGTCACACATTATTCTTGTATCTTTAATCTGTCAAAAAACTGATGTTTCTATTAATAGTTTTCTATTCAAACATCTCTGATTAATCATACTTAATCACATGCTGAAGCACATGTTGAAATTTCTTGAAAAACACGCACTGAATCTGTGTTTAATGTGTTCAGTCTCAGTGAAACCTATATAAGACTTGATGTTGGAGTTGAACAGTCTGACAGCTGCTGGAATGAAGGACCTGTGGTAGCATTCCTTTTTACATTGTGGATGCAGCAGTCTGTTTCTGAGCTGCTTAATGCCCCCACTGTCTCATGCAGGGGGTGAGAGGGGTTGTCCAAGATTGATGTTAGCTTGGCTAACATCCTCCTCTCACCCACCTCCTCAATTTTGTCCAGAGGGGAGTGCAGGACAGAGCCAGCTCTCCTGACCAGTTTGTTAAGTGTTTTTCTGTCCTTCTGAGCTCCCACAGCCCCAGCAATCCACTGCGTAGAAAATTGCCACCACAGTGTCATTAAATACTGTTTATTGTCATTAAACAGTGTCATACACACTACAAAGGAGTATATGGATTCAACTGTGGTTTCTTGTAGAGGATATCTGTGTTGTTAGTCCAGTCCACTTTGTGATTGAGGTGGACACCCAGGTATTTGCACTCGCCCACAATCTCAATGTCCCTTGATGTTCACTGGTGTAGCCTGTGTCACCTTCCTGCAGAAGGAGGTTCAGTTCACACCATTTGAGAAAGCAGTTTGTTCCCCTGTGATATACGTCCAACGACAGCTGTATCATCTGGAGGTGACTGCTGCCTATGTTGTGTCTGTACTCTGCGGAGCCCCCATGCTGTACTACATCAAACAAACAGCTTCCCCCTGAGCAGTGATGGCTTGACTGTGTTGAAAGTACTGGAGAAGTGAAAAAACACAGTCCTCACATTTCTCCCAGCGTTCTCCAGGTGTAAAAAAGTTCTGTGCAGCAGGTATATGACTGCGTCTTCCACACCAAAGCCTGGTCCAGCTCGCTGGAGGGGGGGGGTTGAATTGGGGGGTGGCTCCTGTTGAGTGAGGTGGGGGGTATGTCGTCTCAGATGTGGATGTGGAGTGGAGGGGGGTTAAGTGTGTCTCCATGTGGACTTTATCACAGATTCTCCAGATTCCTGGAGTTGATACCTCAACGTCAAGATTGAGTGACTTTTGCTCCACCCATTTGCTTTCATGACCAGAGAGCTTGGCAACTCCTTTGACCTTAGCCTGGCACCAAGTGTGGCTTGCCCAGTCCAGTCCAGTGCAGGAAGACACTCTGCATGTTGCCTGTCATCCTAAGCCAGATGTTTGCGTCTGTACCCCAACAGGCCTTTGAGGACAGTGTGCAAGTGAACAGAGTCAGGTAACAGTTTGCTACCTTGCACTGGGGACCTTTGTCTAAACCAAGACATGCCAGCATTCTTCATCCTGCAGCTAGCATTGAGAGTGCCTCAAGAGCCTGATGCTCCTCTTCTGAGCAGGGCCACCTCCAACAGGCCCCTCCATAGCCTGCTGTTCAGACATCAAAGGGATAGGGCACCCAAACACAAGGACAATGCATTTGCCAGGTGTGCAGAACAAGGGCACAAACGACATTCTTTTCCCACCACCTCTGTAGGGGGCTACAGGAAAATCTAGCGGCCGTTCAATAACCTTTCCAGTGCTAGAGGTTCAGAACCAACCAAGGTTAGAAAATCTGGGATGAAGCAATTGTTCCATCTCCACTGACCATCCCTAAACGCATTTACATGGTATGTGGTACTAAAGTGTATGGATGCATTTCTGTTCAGTCCAGTACAAGGTCTGTGTTAATTAGTATTCTTAGACCCTCTGAGTCTACTACATAGGATTGATCATTGTCACCGTAGGGATTATAGAATGTTTTAGCATGTCACAGGGATTCTCAATCATGTGTTTTGTTTTTGTGATCGGGCTAATAATGGCACTATTGATGGTGTTATGTGCCTGTATGTCTGCTGTTATTACGGGCAATGTTAAAATGTCTACCAACATTGGCTGTTAAGATTAATGTGAACAGTATACTTTCTGTAGTCAGTACAGCAATAAAGACCTTAATCAAAGGACCACAAACATCATCATCAACACGAACCAATATTAGTTAATAGGTGAAATGACACACTTGGTGGAAAACACCTGCTGCATGACTGTGATGAAAAGACTGATTTACAGGCTGCTAGATTTGTGATATGCACCCATGTATACCCACCAACCACAGCCTTAGCAGTTCCCTCATGGAAGGACCAGGCCAGAGAGAGAGCCTCAACAAAATGTTCCTGCTTCAGAAGACAGTCTATGCGCTGGACACAAGCAGAGACAAAGAGAAACACTGATCAAGTTTCTTTGTAAGTGCATAATTGCTGCAGGGGGTGGGGGTGGGTAATATTGTAATTCTTGAATATAAGTGTTTTGTGTGAAACTACAGTTGCACATTCACGTTTTTACTTGTACTTACTTAAAACAATATGATACATACCTCTCTCCAGTTCCTTAGAGCCATAATGTGAGCTGACTGCAAGACAAGAGAATGCCACTGATCAGTAAGTATTTCATTCTAAACTGTTACTGATACCAGTGCCAATCCAAGAGTTTTTGCATGTAGTGTAATAAACGGTTCATTATGTTCATTATGTGGTGTTTTTTAGATTATTCATTCACTAGGAAATATTGACTTTAAGGACTTAACAGTATATTGTAACCACTATCAAAGAATCGCATTGCATTTTAAGTGTTTTACAGATGAATGGTTAATAAGCATGTATACTGTGTGTAACAGAAAATAAACTCTGTATAGTTATACAATCAAACTTGACCTTCCATCCCAATCACTCTTAATTCACCTATGACCAGGAGGATTCTTTTTTATTTGTTTAGTGACAATGAATCTCTCTTCTGTCACAGCTTACTCCCATAGCTCCATCCTTCTCATCAACATAAGCTTCAAATAAACCTATTATATTAGAATTAGTTCTGTACTCTGTTCTCTTGGACTCTGTGTACAATCTTACATTCCAGAGGCCTGCCAAGCACAGATGGAGGAAGAATGGACTAGTCGTAAAATATGCTGTCAATGGTTATCAGCCGCTATACAGTTCCACTTTCCAGTTCACAGATGTCCTCAGGGCCCTTTGCCGGGTGTTCAATGGTACAGGTACTGATAGGGTAAACATTAGATAGCAGCTCTTTTTTTATGTGGATCAAGAGCCAAGAAGGGATGACAGTTTTAGGGGATGACCAGGGAATTTGAGATTTTGATTCTGTATAAAATGCCTTGTTTGGAAAATACAAAGATCTTTAAATGTAGTTATGTCCCTATTAAACCGAACCCAGAAGGTTGAGTCTGTGTAAGAGGGTAAAATTAAGTCATTATCTAAAGTGGGGGAGAGCTTGCAGGCTCTATGAAGAGCACAGGCCCTTCGTGACTTAAGTCCAAATGTTTATAGAGTAAATAACTATTGAATTAGAGGGTAAATTTGTAGAAGCTGAGGGGAGTAGAGAACCAGGAGTTAAAATGATCAGCTGCATTATCAAGCCACCATAAGAGTTCTCAAATATTTCAAGACCAGTACTAGTAAATTAAATTTGGCAGTGCCAGGGCACCAGGATCTTTGGTTCTGCTGCCCCACAGGAAATAACTTGGTGTCAAAATTATCTGCTCACTCACTGTCCTCCAGAATATAATGAGATGAAGGGCAGAACATCAGGGCGGATCTTGGTGTGATATAAAGGAGATCTTTGCAATCTCACAAGTAAAACAGGGTAAATTACACATTTGTACTTTAACAAGTAATGTTGAACTCTAGGCTGTCACAGTGTCCTCAGCCTCTTACATACTGCCATTTCATTCACCTGTTCACCTGGCCAGCCAGTATTTTTCTAGTCTTGGTTGGATACAAGATTCTCCAGCTTTCTACTTTGGCCTGATCTCTGATTACCGAACCTGCTTGCCTTGGACTACGCCTTGTCTTCTGTTCCCCGGTAAACACATCAGTCTTCTGTCTCTGCCCATGGACTGTAAAGAGTAAACTCCCTCAGCACACTTGGGGCTTAGCATTGAGTGACTTAAAAACTGAACTTTGAACTGTGTGGCTGCTATTCTGTCTCTGCCGATTCTAAATAAATCAGCAAAAGGCTATCTCTGTGTATTGGGGTTACTGCATTTGGGTCCTAAACACACCTGTTACTGAGATCTGTATCTCTATGGTATTCGTATACCCCCAGTAATTTTTTTGGAGAGGACATTTTTGACACTCTATATAAGCTATATAAATTAAATCCTACGAACAGATCAACCCTAGACAGTGGAGACAAATTCATCATGGCCTTGAACTAACCTGGTGTGATGAATGACATATCAATATATAACACAAAACAAAAGCAGATTTACCACCTCATGGTTACATGCCTCCATAAACCAGTCAAGTGCAGTTTACATGCATGTCTATCCACAACCATATGTAGTGAAGACTTAAAGGAATTTAATAAAAGGTACTAGGTGTCTTTTTTTTTTGGCAAAATGGAGGTTGGCACCAAAACCAGTGAGCTTGTGGTGGGCTATAGTGCTTAAAATATGGGCACTGCTGCAAAGAAGGGATAAATTCAAAAACAAGGATGCTTCACACACTTATTCAACCTGGCAGCACAGAAGATCTATACAAGCACCACAGTTTTAAATCCATATTAGTATTCAACCAACCCCTGAGACATTTGTGTGAAACTAGCATATGGTCACAGTGACCTTTGACCACCAAAATCGAATTATCTCATTCCATCAGTCCAAGTGACTGTTTGGAATTCCCACAAGGCATTCCAGAGATATCGTGTTCACAAGAATCAAATGGGCATGAGGTCTAAGTGACCTTGAACTTTGATCACCAAAATCCAATGAGTTCAAGTCCAAGGCTGTATTCTAAACCACCTACTAAACTAGCAGTATATACTGATTTGGCCAAAATGTAGCATGTAGTATACAGTATGCAAACAAAACTAAAATCTGCATGCCAAAATACCTGAATGCCGTACTGATTCAGCGAGAAATCCCTACTTCAAATCTTTTAGCTAGGCTAGGCTAGGCTACATTGATCCTGGAGACGTCTATGTACTGGATGCATTAAGATGAAACTGATTATGGTCTTCCTGACAGACTCTGGCTAAAAGATCACATTGGTGTCTTTTTACTGTGTACTACAAGTCACAGTAAAACATTAATATTATGGGTCAATGTTAACTGCTTTTCTCGCTGCAAGAATTGTCAGAATTATCTTTAAAAATTGGTTGCTGATTAATGTTGACCAATGTATGACAAGAGACAACTCCACAAAGAGAGATAGCCGCTCACAGCTGTTGATCACACACAGACAACAAATAGAACAAATGCATACATATAACACTGTACCTTGGTTCCCAAATAGACAATCTGTCCGGCGTAGCTCGAGACTGACTGGTAGCAGGCTTTTTCCCCAACTAAAGCCTGGAACACAGACACACACAGAGGTCCAGTTAAAATATATTTAAAGTTCATTATCACTGTCTAACTCCAACTGACAAAGCCTCAGCTGAAGAATGACTGCAGCCAACCTGTGTGTGGCATCAAAGTGTTGCTTTAAGAGAATTCCAAACCGGTTGGTAGACAGTAGACGTAAAAGGGAAGTCCATCAGTTTTACACATCCAAGTCTGGTTACAGGAATTGAAGAGTGTGACTGCATATATGAAACATAGCTGATTGAAGCCTTTTGTGGCTTCAAAGGGCGCTGTACATCTTGAGCTAAATTAACTTGTTCTCCCTATCCAGGAGGTCACATGGGCAGACAGAACAGTCTATAATGCTCTCTCTAGGTAAGTTTGATGTGTTTCTAGGACATCTGGATCTGCTTAGCAAGAATGGACTCCACCTCAGCAGATCAGGATCCCGCCTGTCACCTCTCATTTAATTAGCTCTGCGTTCCTGCAATGCCACTAGTCTCTGATGTTGGGGAAACCCCAAGACTACACTGTAAAAACCCAGACAACACATTCAATATCTCCATCATAGTAAATGCTAACCATCTAAACACTATCCTAAAACCGTTTACAGGATGATTTGTAACCTGTAATTATGCTTGCCAGGCTGCTTTGAATATTTCAGCCTTTCTACGTCTAAAACCTGTTCCTTTCCCTGTAATCGTGATTTTATCTGCTCTATAAAAAAGCAGTAGTCAAGGCTTCTACTACACAATCTAGCTCCACTGAGCCATGTTGTTCTTTCCTCTAATAGTGGACGATTTAACAAACATAAATTAGTTGACATTATATCCCACTTATCTCTGACCCACTCTCCTCTTGAAATTTTTATATCTGAATTCTTCAAGTAAGTATTAAACCAAAGACCCTCCATTATCAATAAATTCCTTTCCTCTGGTTGCCTCATGCTATGGTCAATACTATTCAACCACTTGTGAAAAAGTCTTGATCCTGCTTTAACATCTGGTCTTTCTGGTCTTTGCACCAAATCAGACCTGGGTTTCCCTGGGTTCTAACTCAAAGGTAGTTTTCAGAGACCTAAGGGAGTCCCACTTTGTTTCATCTCCCCATGTCTTGACCATTGCAATTCTCTTTTTTCTTGTTTAAGCCAAAAACCATAGCATTTCTACTATTAGTTCAAAATTCTGCTGCATGATAACTAACAGACTCCACAGCATTCTCATATTACATCAGTGCTGGTTTTGTTACAATCGGCATCTGTTAAATTTAGAATTGTTTTGACAGTGTTTCCTTGCTCTGATTTGATCTTCTCATTAAACACAATGTTTCTGTCATCTTTTTTCTAATTGTGAGGCACTTTGTAACCCAAGTTTTGAAAACTTCTATGGGAAGAACACTGAATTACACCCAACTTGAACATCAGTGTCTCTCAACACTGAGACATGCAAATGTAAATATAAACAATAGGGAGCCTCTGTATGTCATTTCCCTGTGTGCGAAAATTCCATTTCAAACGGCTGTGTCATTTTTAAAGCCGTAATCAATTCAATTTGCTTAATGTTCATGGTTCCTCAGTTGGGGTAGAAAATGCAAAGAGGACTTTTAATTGCTAGTATAGTTCCCGAGTTCCTCTGGTTCCATAGTTCCTGGAACCTTTTGGTTGAAAAGGGCAAAACAGTTGTTCAGAATAAAAACTAAACAAAAAAAGTTCAATACAACCTCAACATCTCCTCTCAGCAGCAGCCCCACAACTTATATTATTTTTGAACTTGAGCCATTTATTTATTATCAATAACTCTCTTACCTTCCAAATCCCACTCAGTATCACTTTAAAAGTGAAGAATGTTTTAGAACATGGTTCAATGTTGGAGAACATTCATTTAAGATTTGACCTCTGCCTCTGAGTTCGACCTCTGATCAGCTAATCCCTCACCAGAGCCTGGGAGACATTCCCTCCTGTGGCCAGCGATTTGAAATGTCGGCTGTTATAGACCAGTTGCACCTGCTCCAAGTCCAGAGTTTCCAAAACCTCCTGACTGGGCCGGTCCACAACCTGCAGCTTTTCATGGCTGTCTACTAGGACCAATGTACGACTGTTAATCCACTGCAGAGACACAGAGACAGGAAGAGAACAAGTCAAGAACTTTGCATTTGCATTATAGCAAACATTGTCTATATTCATAAGTAGCCATGTAGGAGTTAGATCAGACTGATGGGTATGCTGAATATGCATGACAACATACACCACTACTGGTACCTTGGTATCCTCATGGTTCTTACACTAAGTCCTCTCCTATCCTCACCTCCAGGGCTTCTACATGTTGTTATTAGATAGGGATATGATGGGGGTATATTTAGATATACAGGATATGACTGTGTAACGATAAAATGAAAAAGGTCTAAGACCAGGGTAGCAAGTAAGCTACTGTATGTACTTTAGTATAGCTGAAGAGACTATTTCCATATACTGCTCTGCTTCCCCGCCAGAACAATAAAATCTTCACTTGTACCCAGGTGGGTTTATTCTTTGTCCTTACATCATCACATTTTAAGTAAACCCAACAACATCTGTGGCAGAAAACCCTCCCTGGTGGGCAGGTAAAGAAAATAGAGGCAAACTGAACTAGATGTTAGACACAAAACATAATGTAATGCTGTCAATGCACCTTCCTCTGAAGACTGAGCTTGCAAAATGAAGGCAACAAGCATTTTACCATCAGTTTTTTTATTTTATTCTATCTCATTTCACTTGTCATTACTGACTGTCAGACACAGGAAAAACAAAGATAAAACTGTGCATCATTGTGCATGGAAAACATTTTAACAGAACTTTCAGTGTCTCCACAAGTGCACAAAATTAAACTTTACTCTGCCACTCTAACTCTGATATATCATTATATACAGTATAATAAAGTGACTACCACAGGAGGTGAAGCATGTTGTTGTCACAGGGGTGGGGTCTATCACTGTTATCTTTGTTCTGGGGCAGGCCTGTCACAGTCACAGTGCTGTGGATTGCCGCTGCCATGGGAGCTAATGTAGTATAATGAACTGGAGTATTTATTGTTTGCTCCCTGTTTTTACCTAATCATGTTTGGATGTCACTATCTTGCCTTAATAAGACAAAGAAATACAAACACATTTTTAACAAAAGGAAAAATGGCATCTTGCTGGCTCCTTTCAGGTTTTGTTCATTTTTTTCTAATGCTTAATTGCACATTGTCAACACCACATTGTTGCGATGCAATGCTATGCATGGGCTCTATGCCCTTAAGCATAGTTGCAGATGTTCGGAAAGTGTGTATAAACCAGAGAGCCCTCAAACACTTGCTGATATAGTGGGACAGTCCTGAGCTATCATGAGAGTGTACGTACTTACACTCAGGCTAATGATGTCACAGCTGAGGTGGAGTTGTCTTTGTTTGATGACGTGGATGGTCCCTGTCTCCTCCTTCTTTACCTGAATCAAAAGTAGTGCAGATGAGAACATTCAAACACTACAAACAGCGGTGCCCACTGATCATTGCTCTCAGAATACACTGTTGAAGCAGTTGAGCATGAAGACATCTTGGAAATATTGCCATTAAAAACCAGTATAATTCTAATGTATGTATCAGCGTAACACTCGCTATAACTATGCTGTACATTTCTGAATCTGCAACAAGCACAGAGACTGTGTCAGTATTCTGAGGCGAGTGTATGAAAGGCCAATAATCCAATGACACTGGCAATACTGTACATTATCAAGCAGGGTTTATGTAAAGTGATGTATGAAATATTTATATAATACAAGTGACTTCTTAGTTGGTTGAAGAACTCTTAAGAACTTCTAAACAAAATCTATACACTGACTTGTGTGTTTTTTTTAAGGCTTTCATGTCAGAATTATAAAAAAAACTACTGGCCAGGGAGTTGAGCAGATACCAGGAGAAAGTGGACTGTATCTCCTTTGCAAAAAGCCAGGATCGGATTGACCGTCTTCTGAACAGGAACAAACTGCCAGGCCAGCTGAGGGACGCTGGATGGATCAGACTGGTGAAAGAGAATGCATCACACCACACTGAAAATCAACCAATCAATAATGTTCCCTTGAACCTTTTAATTTACCACCCATACTTGTGTATTCAGGAACTCAAACTAACTGATGCACAGAATCAGGTGCTAACACAGAACTAACCCCGTCATTGTATCAATATATCTGGGCCAACATCTACTCATCATCAACAACAAAATGAACAAGTAGACAACAGTACCTTGATGTAGGGAAAAGTCATCCAGACTTTCAGCGAGGGCTTTAGTCCAATGACCAGAATCTGGTGAAAGAAAACCAAAAGGGAAACACATCACAAACTTCCACAAAGTCTGGTGCATAACCATGTGATGGAGTATGCGCTGTGAGCAGAACTGTGTGGGTTTGTGTACCTTTGTGAGAGAGGCCATAGCCAACAGAGAGTAGTGTGTGATGGGATGGTCTCTGAAGTCTGGAGGAGCATGTAAAGGTTCAATGGAGCAGACCTCCCCTTTAGAACCACTGAAGAGACATTGAGAGTCACACGACCGCATCCCCATCACCCTCCTGGAAACAAAAACAAACAGAGCCAATTAACAGAAACATAGAAAGCAATAGCAGAGAATGAGAAGATCAAGGGAAGATGAAACAAGAACAAAGTTAGAGTAACAAGATAATAACTGGTAGAGGACAAGTAAGATGGAAAAAAGCTAGATACCAGGGTCACACCCTTTTCTCATGGTCAGAATGACATACAAGGCAGCTGTTACTTGTAGAGACAGAATTTCTTACTAACACAGGTAGCGACAATAGAGTGATACCATCCTTGGTTTTGGGGGTTGGCCTCACTCAGAGGATAAATACTTGAACCTAACACCATTTCATTAGACTAGAGCTGTCTTATCTAGTCTGGTGCGCATGAACTGATGAAGCCTGCTCGGATGAGAGGCGAAACGTCTTCCAAGACAAACCCTCCCACCCTCCAAAATAGATTGTCCAGAGTTTGGAAATGACAGCTGGATTTACTGGAGAGAAATAGTATGTTGTATTACACTGCAGCAGAGTGACATAGATGTGGGAAAAATCTTTATAAACAAATCTTCTAAGTGAGTGACTGAACTGAATCACTGTTATCACTTACAGAATCAGTAGCTTTCCCAGCTAAGCTCCCCTCATTAGTGACTGAGAGCCCCGTGGTCGGCTCAGCTGGGATTCACAGTATGCTACTTCCTATAGTAGCATAAAGCAGCATAACAGCGGCAGCGGGCACAGACATTTAGACTGTTAAATGTAAGAATTAGATTTTAACTCAATCGAATAGCTAAGAATACAGATGTTGAAAAGTCCAGGGGCCCTTAAACTCTCAAATTCTCATTAAAATAATACACTAATTTATATGATATTAGTGATACTAACTGATGTTGTTAGCTAGCTAACTACTTGGAATCGCCAAACCCAACCATTCCGCATTGAAAGTAAAGCCTTTAAGCCAGGCATGTCAAACTGATTCCATAAAGGGCCGTGTGGATGCAGGTTTTCGTTCCAACCAAGGAGGAACGCACCAGGCTGGAATCAATAACTAAGTGATTCCTTGATGTTGATTGGTTGGCTTGTACCAAGACTGTGAAAGTTATTTCATTTACTTCCATTTAAAGCAGAGTTACCTGAAAGCCAGCTCAAAAACTGATCCTCCACTGTCATTGCACACGGCAAGAGTTGGGTCATCTGTGAACTAAAGGCAGAAAATAGGTAAAATAATAAGAGACAGAAATCAGATGAAAAGTATGAGAGATCCAACTCATGCACAAGACCAATTTCTGAGTGTGTGACACTGAGTAAATTTGCTTTATTGTTTTAAAGCTGTTCATTTGGTCATGGTTGTGTATATAAGAGATTGTGTGTCTGTGTGTGTGTGTGTACCTTCACATGCAATATAGCTGTCCCTGGAGGGTGGGCATCATTGATCGTTCTCAGAAGCTTCCCATTGGCTAGATCCCACATTGTGATCTAATCATGGAGATAGAAAGAGAGAGAGAGAGAAAGAGAGGAGTGAGAAAGACTGTAAGTTTGTAACCTTGACACATATGCAGCGTTGAAACAATTAGTCTGCCTTGCAGTTGTATGCCTCTGCAAACCAATGAAGTTGCAGCTTATATCCATTTTTGTCTATACAGGCTACTAGTGTATAATGTATAGAACTGGGTTTTTAAAAATCAATCTTAATATAGTGCATATATTGGGACGGGGGAAACACAGAAACAGATGTTCTTTACCCAACATCACCTAGGGGTGTTCACAGCATGCCTGCTGACACAACCTCAGGAGTGTAAGCAGGCCGAGAATGTTGTTTTTTCTGACTCGCTACTCTCCTTTGTTTTGTTTGAGAACAGGTGAGGTGGTGGTTTTGGTTTCTTTAAAGAAGCCTCTGTTGCTGCTCCTGTGACATCGCTGCCACTGACCCATGAAGCACTCATCAGAGCTCAGAAAGGTGATCATTCCGAAGAAGTGTTTTGCAGCAGCTGTAGGAGATGTTACTAAGTGTACTGATACGCAATGATTCTTTACTGATGGTGATGTGTTAATGTGTAAGTGGCTCTCTCAGCCAGGTGATGCAGACTGAGGTACTGTTTTCCAGATCATTATGTCTATTGGATGGTGTTGTGAGAAAACCAAATCAGGTCGTGCCCTAGCTCCTCTGTGCCCTATCCCTGCTGTGGGTAGCCATTTGAATTGTTTACTGTGTTTGTTCACAATCAGTAACGTGTGTTTCCACTCGTTTCTCTGAGGCCATACCTCTGTGTAAAATCACTGTGCCGGCTACCTTTGGGTAGGACTGTGGGACTATGCAGACGGACCTAGCAACTCATTTCCTGTCCAAAACCCTTAAGCAGACCCATATTGGGTGCACGTCTGTTGATGCTGTCTTGGGAAGGAAGCTCTCTCTTCCTCCTAAGACAACATGAAAAGGTGGTTTGACAAGAAAGCAGTTGCACGACAGTTCCAGCCTGGTGACTGAGCAGAGGAGGAAAAAAACTGTTGTGCCACATTAACATGTTAAAACCCTTTCATTCCAGAGAGGCTGCCCAGGAAAAGCAGAGAAGAACCCTGGAGACCGCTGCCCCCAATGTGGTGTCTGCTTCCTTGGTTTGTGTGAAGTCTGAGTCTGATGATGGTTAGGCAGTGCCCTCTGATGGTCAGTAAAGTGGTAGGTTGTCTTACTCTGAGTTTCTGTCTAGCGTAGATTATTATCTAACATACCTCTCCAGGTCAGCGTAATGACATGCTCAGTTTGTTTCAGTTTTACCCCACTCTGTGTCAGCAGTTGGATCACAGGGTATCACAGTATGGAGAAGACGTGGAGAACGTGATGCTGATTGCTGCAATGATAGAGCAACACCTTTTGGTGGAGGTAGTGTGATGGTGTGGGCCAGTATCTCCCTAACTGGAAAAACGAGGCTTGTCGTCATTAGATTAGATTAGATCAGACTTTATTGATCTCACAATGGAGAAATTTACTCATACAGAAGTTTGGGGGTGCAAACAGCAAATGGAGATGCAAATATGGAGGCAATCTCAATGCAGAGAGATATTGAGATGGGATATTGCAACCAGTGGCAATCCCTTATCTTCACCGTCTGGGACTGAACTCTATACTCCAAGATGACAATGCTCGCCCCCACAGAGCGGTGTTTATTAGAGACTACCTCAAGAATTTGGGAGTGGAGAGGATGGAATGGCTTGCCAGAAGTCAGAAGTCCTCAACCCCAGTAAACACTTGTGGGGATCATGTTGGACGTGCTGTTCGTGCCTGAGTGACCAACACAACCACTTCGGCTGCCTTGTTACAAATGCTGGTTGAAGAATGTGATGCCATCCCACAGCAGTGTGTGACCAGGCTGGTGACCAGCATGAGGGGGAGGTGCCAGGCTATTTTGGCTGTGTATGGTTCTTCCACATGCTGCTGAGGCTCTTGTTTGTTCATTGAATAAATTGTTAAATTGCCAATATGTCTTGTTTCTTCAGACTTCAATCATCCGATTCACCAAACAACACCAAACAAAAGTCAGTAGCAGAATAAGCTGTTTGGCATTGGCAGAGAAGATCTGGCAAGTTTTTTAAGGGCACAACCCACATACTCTCTGCTCATCTCACAAATACATGTTCCTTGCAAATGGGGTACCATTTAAAAGGGAAATAAACAGACTTTCCAAGGGTATGAGATTTATTGCCAAGAAGCATTGTTGCAACAATGAAATAATGTACCAAACACTAATTTCCTTACTTTTTGTTCTATATGTAGTCACCAGTGCCAGACTCATTTCCATTGCCTACACAAGGATTGTATTGACAGCATCAGTCCCACAGTGTGCATCACCAACATAGATCTACTTAAAGAGTAGTGGCAAGTTCCTTTAACTCTCAGGGCATCTGACATTTCTGAATTGATCACACCTAACAACTTTGTGCACGGTCATGGCATTTGGCATGAGGAATGCACCTGCCACTTTCCAGTGCTTAATGGAGCTTGTGCTAGGAGACATGCCACATTAGAATGTATATCTTGATAATGTGGTAATGTATTCAAATGAGTGGGTGAGCCACATGTCCAGCCTAAGGCAAGTGTTTCAGTGGCTTGCTAAAGCATTGCTGACCCTTCACCTTGCTAAGTGTGAGTTCGGTAAGGCTATGGTTACAAATCTAGGGAAGCGAATTGGTCACACGTAGGTCTGTCCAGTGGATGCCAAGTTGCAGCAGTGTTGTCTTACACAGTTCCTACCACTAGACGTGAACTGCAGTGATTTTAAGCCATCCCATACAAACTCGTAATGGCCTCCTCCTTGCTGTATAAATGTAATGTTAACAATTATAATGGTAATTATTATGTAAATAATGACAATAATGACCATGTTATTATGATCATATCATTGTATTATTATATTATTATTATTGTAAGTATAATTCTATTACATCATATATTTATTATCATCATGACAACAAACTTTTTTTCTCTGCCAAACACACCATGCTCTTTACTCTGTCTGTATATCTATCTATTATGTCTATTTTATTTATCTTCCATGTTGCTCCTTTCATTTTTCTTTAGTTTTTGACACTCTATTGCACCAATTTAAACAAAAGGAAACTAGAATATTGGTATGTATGATTGCAGTGAATGATTTCCAGTGAGAAACGTGTTTTTACAGAGAAGTACAGAATCAGTGAAACCAATGACCTTGGGAGAGCCGTTGGCAGACTTCAATGTTTCAAATAGGGATGTTGCGGCAAATAAGCTAAAATTCTAAAATGTAAATGCTACACACACAATATTCAAGAAGATCTATACAATCGCCAAAGTTTCAATGTGGGGAGCCAATACAGTATCCGACCAAATGTGAAATTTGGTCACAATCTTCCCTTCTGTTCCTGACTCAAGCCATTGAGTAATGGCCAGAAATGTGTTTTTGTGGCGGGGCGCTCCCTTAGAGATAGGGTGAGGAGCTCTGTCACTCGGGAGGAGCTCAGAGTAGAGCCGCTGCTCCTCCACGTTGAGAGGAGCCAGCTGAGGTGGCCCGGGCATCTTTATCAGATGCCTCCTAGATGCCTTCCTGGGAGGGTGTTCCGGGCATGCCCCACTGGGAAGAGGCCCTGGGGAAGTCCCAGGACACGCTGGAGGGACTATGCTATACTCGGCTGGCCTGGGAACGCCTCGGGGTCCCCCAGGAAGAGCTGGAGGAAGTGTCTGGGGAGAGGGAAGTCTGGGCATTCCTGCTTAGACTGCTGCCCCCGCAACCCGGCCCCGGATAAGCGGAAGAAAATGGATGGATGGATGGAATTCTTGTGTTATGGCCAAAAATGTGTGGTCACACTGACCTTTGAACTTTTGACCACCAAAATCTAATCTGTTCATCCTTGAGTCCCAGTGGGCGTTTGTGCCAGACGTAATAAAATTCCTTCCAGGCATTCCTGAGATATCCCATTCACGAGAATTCATTTTTTTCTTTTTTCTTTTTTAACTATTACTCAGAGACCTGTGTTTTGAAATTGGTTTGTTTCCACTCATACCCACTCATCCAGTGGAGACGTCACTGACGATGTGAATTCTAATATTAGCGCTATATAGATAGATAGATACTTTATTCATCTCCAAAGAGAAATTTGCAGTTCCAGCAGTACAAAAGGTGGACACACAAGGGCATGCAAAATAAAAACAAGAACTACTTTCAATGACAAGACCATGTTTCATATAGCACATTAATTAGATTCTCACTATGTATATTTCATGATGTAGTTTGAGTAGTTGATGTTAAATGTATTTATTGTACCACTGTAATGTCAGTAAAGGCTCTATTCAGAATCAGCCTGTTTGGAAAAGTGTTCAACTCACTGGCTAGCCTACTTGCTTGCCCTATATATTTTAGTGGTTACTGCAACACTTGATGTTGAGAATTCACACAATCACACAGCCAGTATGGTGATCTCATTTTACGATTCAAAAATGCTTTTTGTTCATGCTGGCCATCTCACAGATATGCAGGCATTTGTTTCTGTGTGCTTTATCCTAGAAACTAGAAAATGATGCACCAGTAAGATGTAAATTTGCAGTACTGTACTGACAGCAAGCTCAAAAACTTCCCTGTCGTCTGTGTGGACTAGTAATAGAGATTAAAATTGTAAGACCAAGTGAAGTATCAGTAATTTTGACAACAATCTGAGATTTTCAGTGACAACCATCATGTGGTGCCGCTGACACTCATCAGGACTATCTACTGTGGAACAAACAGCACATACTATATTCAAACCATCAGCAGAAACCCTGTTGAACTTTAATCTGCATCAGTGCCCTGTCTCCACCCTTTTGAACTTTTTAAAACTCTTATTGAAACCCAGTCAACATGCCTGCGATTGTATGTATGTGTGTCTGAGTATATACCTGTCCTTTGGCGAACCCACACAGAAGTCGTGAGCAATCGTGGTTAATGCTGAGTGCAGAGACAGCTCCAAATTCTGACCCAGTTGCCTTGGTACCCAGACAGAGCCGCAGTGCTTGGTTGTTATCTGGAAAAGGAAGATGAAGAGGACATCTGACTACTGGAACAGGGGTACAGACTTAGAAAAGGTGTGGATGGTAAAATAATCCTTACAAAAAAAAAGACAAACTCAAGGTATTGCCAGGCCTCAAGTTAACAAAATTAAACAGCACATCAATATCAAAACACAACACACTGGCACCAAATGAAGAGCTGGAAATGCAATGAAAAATGCTAATTACAAATAACCAAATAAAGCAACAAAGCATGCACCAAAGTAGCTCAGCTAAACCAAAATGAAAATGGGCGGTGTCTCAGAGTCAGGTTGAACACAAAATCAGCAACATGAAGCATGAGTGACCCATCTGACAGGGATGTTCATACCTTTTCCTGTCCAGCCATCATTATGCCAGCAATATAGAGAGACATGAGTCAGCCCTGCTGAAACCTCCGTCAAAATCCAAACAACATCACAGTATGAACTTGAGTTGTATCTATGGAGACCAGCAGCTCTTTGCAAATTCTGACACTTACCCTGGAATTTATAATACTATAAAATACCAATCCTAAAAAAAAACAGAAAATATGTGCAGTCTAAAATGACTTGTGTTTTCTTTTAGCTAACTTCAGCTTTCACCTAAACCAGGTCCAGAGCAGGTTTTTGTTGGTCATATCTGACTCCTGCCAGTAACATGACTGTTAAAAATAGTAAGAGAACTATTTACAGTACAACCATAAACATGAACATTTCCATGTGAAGAGTTAAGTAGTGAAGTCAAGAAGTTACAAAGTAAAAAAAATCTCAACAAATTTGCAAGCAACATCAAACACTGACCTACTGATAAATACCTTACTGAGACCAAAGGCTTGATAAAATCTTGGAGCTAGGGCTGAAATCCAAATGCTTTTGGGTTAATGAATCTTACTGAAACTGAGCTGGTTCCTTCAGCTGAGACACAGAAATGCGTGGCTATATCGCCCCCTATCTGACAATAGTTCAAATTCATTCATTCCTTCTATCGTGAGTCGAGTGAAGGGATATTGGCATATTAATCATTTTCACAAATATTCAACTTTACATTCAATAAATGCATTCCTTTAGAGTATAAGAGTATGAGAGCAAGTTGTTAGTAAACCAGGGGTTCTCTTCGTAATTAGTAAAATCCTCTAAGAAAAAATCAATAAAAGTTTTCTGCTAAATCCAACTCCCCACAATTCGGATACATATAAAAACTACAAAAACAAATGTTCACATCTTCTCTGTATAGCAATAAATAAATAACATTCACGCAAGAGGCTGTAAGGCTCTGTTAAAATTTCATCTCAAATTACTGATGGTGAGATCTCATTCACTAATCCCTCTAAAATAGTGAATGGATTCAATGGCTTCTTTGCCAATGTGGGTAGCACTAAATCATTTTTACACATTGTGTAGATTTGAACCCCCTACATCCAGACAAGTACTTGACATCATCATCAACAACAATAACTCTATAGCAGGTTATTAAGGCCGACAACCGGGATTGTCCCAAGTGACCTGAAAGTAGCGAAGGTACCATTATTTTGGAAATGCCAATCTAAACAATAGTGTTAAAACACCGGAATTATAATAATATTGTGTATGAACACCAATATGGATTTTGACAAAATCACTCAATATACATGGCCCTCAATGGTGTGCTAAATGTCTGGGTGCTCTTGGTCAAAATCTATGTTACTGTGAATAGCTAAGCATGTTTTTTACAAAAAGCATAAAGTTAAAGATTCACATTTCTTTAATATTTTAAGACAGATTACTTTTCCATTTCCATTTTTTTGCAGCCAGTTCAGAGTCAGTTCTCGATGACAGAATTTTTCGCCCACTTTCTCCTTTCAAAAGACCTCTAGTTCTGTGAGATTTTTGGGCAGTCTTACATGCAGGGGTCTATCCACAGATTATCTTTTTTATGGAAATGAGGAGGTCTATCAATCTGTCCAACATTGCTTTTATGTCTATATCTGCCAAGTTTCCCTTCCTTTTGTGAGGCCAAGTTCCTCTTAGACACAATCTCATATACATGCAATCTGTGATGCTTCTGAGAGTGTGTGTATGGTGCTGTTGCTGACCTTCAACTTCATCATGGCCAACAGTCATGGCTAATATCTGACTCCTGTTGCTACAAGGTGTTTGTTGGCACAAAAGGATCTGAGATTAAGACGCCGACTGACACGAAGAGCTGGAGATATGTTGACTAAAAGAATCATCCAGCCAATAGCAGAACTCAGAGTAAAAACCTCCTTGAGCTTTCTCAGCAGCACAGATGGAGTCAAGGCCCTCTATTTCCTTGGGCTGCATACCAACTGCTGGCAAACTTAATCCATGTGTGCCAGCTGAATCACGGCCTGTTGAAGAACTCAGAAAATTCATGTTCTGTGGCACGGTGATATGAAATGACGCATCAAGCTTTGACCCCTGAACATGACAATATCCATCCAATTAGATTGGATCCAAAACATCCCACTCCAAGACTTAGCACACAAATGATAAAATGGAATGGACTGTATTTATTTAGCACTTTTTTAGTCTGACGACCACTAAAAGTGCTTTTACAACACATTCACCCATTCACACAATGGTAGCTAGGCTACTGCCTTAACACACTCAAACACAGATGTACAGCATCTGCATTTGGGGTTCAACATCTTGCCCAAGGATATTTCCACAAACCACCAACCTTCTGATGAGTGGACTGCTGCTCTACCTCCTGAGACACAGTCACCCCACACAACCTCTTTCAGACACAAGTCTTGCCCAATTTTACATGCCTGACCAATTACCAGCGTTGTGGCTAATCGTGAATGACAATCGGGCATCTATACCCGTGTAGCGTGACATGCTAAAGAACCTGTCATGTAACGTCTGCGATGCCCCACAACACCCCGACGAAAAGACTTGCACATCAGAATCTTGACATGCCTAGTATCTCTTACGACCTGTTCCTGTTGACCAATCAGGTGCTCTGTCAGTGTGCAGTCAGGTAACCATGGCAGGGAGGAGGGGGGGGGGGGTACTGAGGTTGCTGCTGTCAGGGACACCGAAAGGGAGGACAAGTTTGCTGACCTGTGCCAACAGTATCCCTGCCTGTTTGATGTTTTCCTCGAGGGAGTGCCATGACTGAGTCAAAAAAGACAAATGTTGGTGAGAAATAGGGGAAGCACTTCATCAGCCGGGCAAATAGCTGGCTATGTGGTTACAACATTATCCCTGGTCCTAATTGTAGGAATATGCTCATTATAACTAATTCCAAATCTAACATTAAAGTAGCCTGTTTGATGCGGCCAACACAGCTAGCCTGTTCCTTATAGAATAAATAACTATTGAAATAAAAAAACCATATGTGAAACTCGTGGTAATTGTTGTCCTGATGCTACCCAGTAAATGTATAAACAATCTTTTTTTTCAGTACGCAAGACTGCCAGCATCACACACAATGTTTCTGTCAGTTTGATAGACAATTGCTTCAAACGCCTCCCTGATGACATCTGAACTCGTGCGTGATCATGAAATAAGACCTGCTGCGATTAGTCAGGGTCATACATGTTGTTAATGGCACTGTGATCTGACATGGTGACCATCATCAATGACAAAAAAAATTGTGCAGTCTGGTCCAGGACGTACACACAGTCCTTACTGATGTTGAAGGCATCCTCAACTCAAAACCTCTCAGATTTATCTCTTTTGACCTTGCTGATCCAGACCCAGTCACACCAAATATGTTGGTGATTGGGCAGCCCAATTCCTCTCTTACTCAGGCAATCTTTAGTCACTACCTTCCAAACCTTAAAACCAGGCAAAAATAAGAGACTGACAAGGAGAAATTGAATTCAGGTCAGATTGTGTGTATAGTTGACCCCCAATATCCTTGTGCATCATGGCCTATTGGAAGAATAACTGGAACCTACTGTGGAGAGGATGAAAAGGTTTACACTGAGTTGAGGATACAGATGCACTGTTTACAGATTAATCCCACTCTCTGAAATCACAAATGTCTGAGTATTTCCCACTTTTCCTCATACCTGTGGATTAGGTCTTCCTTCTCTTTGTCTCCAAACACCTTCACTTAGATTGAGTGTTTGCAGGTGTACGCCATGTATCTTTTGAATAACCTTCAATGTAAGTAGCAGTTTCTTTTAATCCCTTTCATTCTGCCTTCATTTAAGTCTAATGAATGAATGGAAGACAACTACGCTGTAGGCAGAAATTTTCCTCTTATTTTTGGTGTATTCAGTTCTGAGATGTTATGTATGTCAGTGCAGTCTATTGATCATGTAGTTTTGGACTTGAAACAAAACAATTCCAGCCATATCTAATCAAAAGAATCCAATTAATAATAAGCAATATATTTCATATCTACTACATTTTGAATAACACGTTCCCCTCTTCACCTCTGTGCAAACCATTTATTTGTTTGTATATTTATTACAGTACATTTAACATTTCTGGCAATTATTTAGTTTCGTTTTTTCCACATAATAAAATCAAAGTATAAATAGTGAATACTGTACACTATATTATACTGTGTACTGGACAACAATACCATTACAACGAATGTTGGGACTGCAACTGTTACTGAAACCAGTAACAATTTTACTGGAATTATTGCACAGTGTAATTGAAGTCAAGATAATGGTAGTAGTTAGCAGCAGTGGTACCAATAAAAACATGTTTTTTTTATATATATATATTTTTTTCTATCAGCAGTCATCAGTCATATCAGTCATACCTGCCTGTAGTCATACCATATCAATGCAGTGGCAGAAATTTGTGCTCAAATTGGAACCAGAGAATGTGCCTAAGCTCTAAACCAGCAGCCAGTTTGAACATGTTTTTTTTTACTACTGTACACCACTGTGACTCTCTGCTACTACCGTCACCAACTAAATTCAAACTTTTTATCAAAATCTTTAAGCAATAAACATGACAAGAAATTTTAACTACGTTTAAGTTAATTTTTTAATCCCTTTAAACTTAAACAAGCACACAAATTGAATTCAGAACATTGAAATGTGGTCAAAGACCACAATGATCAAATCGCTCTTATCGTTTTGACGCTGTGAGTAATGTTTGTGTTTCCGCACACAGTGAATTAATTGGTGTGTTGCTCCTCCTTATAATCTGTTTTGTTGTGTTACCCTGTGAACAGTCTTTACCCTCCTAACGTTCGCCGAGTACAAATAATGGTTACCCTTAAAAGGTTTTGAAAAAAAAGTTCAAAACAAAGGCATACATTGATGTAATAAGCCTGATCCAATCCTGTCATGGTGATAAAGTGGTGGAGAGGTCCGGGAACAGAGGTAGGTGCTGATACCAGACAGGAGATAAGGAGGCAGTCAGGCGGTGCCTAAAGGTCCTGATTACTAGAGTCAATAAAACTCAGTGAGCGAGCAGCTCATTTGCAATGTGACTTCAGCATCCTGTCAGAAACCTGGACCAACAATCTGTCACCTCAAACAACTCGTTTTGGCTATTTTCTTCACTTTGCAGATCATAAATAGGTAAGCACACCTAGATTTGCATAATATGTGAATTTTACACTGTAGTCATTAGTGATTTTAACTAATCTTTACTAGTACAGGCTGATATTGCTAATATTGTTTAAAGTTTTGTGAAATTTACTTAATTTGTACTTTGGTTTAGCCATGACAATGATACATTTGATGAACTATGTCAATCATGTTCCAGTCTCTAAAATCCACATCATCATCTTGGCAGGATTCTAATCATCATAATGAACATTAAAAGTTATTTTATCAAACACAGTTTCTCTCCTGACACTACAACACACTCACCCTTTCTTCCCATGGCAACAGTGGGTCACATTATCAACCCTTTTTTTTGTGCCAAGCCAGGCCATTGCTTCTAATTTACTTTCTGTCACCTTCTCACTTGGCTGAGCTTGGGTTCTGCCATTTCCAGGCTCCAGCACTGTTTGCACTACTACTGGAGGATGAGTCAAATTCAATAAGTTATGGATTAATATGATTGTTGGTCAACCAAAGTTCTTTGTGAATAGCTTTCTATAATGAAATTCATACTACATCACTCAATTTTCGCATTCAGGGGCAAATTTTAAATTCCATCTAATAAAATGTTTCTAAATATAATGATTTTGGATCACATGAAGCCTGTAAGTTTAGTGTAGTTATTCAGCAATTCATGTGATATCTGAACTTGGCAAACAGTTAATAATATTAATGGCTACATTTCAGTGCCAGGGCCCTGGAATGATTTATGCTGACTCACAGCCGTGGCATGCTGGTGCACCTTGATAAGTTTGAATAACTGTTGCTCTGCTTCAGGGATGCTAAATTAACTGAAATGATGCTGTCTTGTCTCTAGTTCACAGCCATCCTCTTGCCCTGTTGCCCATCAAGACCTCCTCACAATGCCACATCGTAGCTGTTATGTTGAGATTAACAACAACTCTGGCAGCTACACTCTCTGCAATCCAAGGTTATGAGTTGCTTTTGTACCTCTCTTTTTCTAAGGTAGTGATAGTACATTTTAAACCTGACTTAATAAGTTCCATGGTATATAGTGGTAGCATTTTGTTTGTTTTTTTTACACATTTTTGCAATGAATGAGTGTTTGACAAACGAATGAACACAATAGATTTTTAGATTTGTGTATGTTGCCCTTGTCTTCTTGGTTTTTCTTTGGTTTCAGTTCACTGCTACTCTGGCCATGAGAGTTCAACAAGCTGCCACTTAAGAATGACAGGTTATCACGATACTTATGAGTGGACGTTCAACTGTCCACATAGTTTTGGCTATGTAGCGCATTTTATAACAGGCGTGTGACATTAATGTATCGTGGCCTGGAGGAAGACACAAAAAAACACCTGTAATTGTAGCATCTATATGTATAGGTATGATTTGGAAAGAAAGATTTTCCAAGAACCAGTCTGATATATTCTGTCTCTGTGTTCAGGGTGTTCACTGAGAGCGGCTGCTGTGAGGACCCTCTGCCACCCATGGTGGGTCCCTGCTCCACTGCCAGCGCACTGTTCAACAAGATCACCGGTGCTGCGACCGGAGCAGTCGGCGTCTTCACCTATGACCTTTTCAACACCGACCTGAATGACTACAGCCATGTCATGGCTATCATGTTCTCTGTACCCTTCGACCGAAACCTCTACTCCAACTGGTTTGCTGTGGGGATCTTTGATAGAGGAAGCAACTGTGACTACAATCTTTATGATATTATGTATAATGGAAGTGAAAATAATTTTGTAAGAGCAAAGGCTGATGGCTCTTGCATTTCTTATGAGGGCGATTATGCTATTGTTAGTGCCTCCATGTCAGACTCAGGTGAAGCAGTCCTGAAAGTGGACATCAGCGATACTGGCATGTACTAAGTCAAAAGAAGAAAGTTCTTACTGTTGTTATGTAAGCCATATGAGATGATCACAGTAATTTTAGTAGCGTATTTCAGTGTTTGGGGAATCTCAATTAACTCACAGAGTAGGTCGCTAGCTGAAAGTGTTGCTTAATCAATATACTTAATGCACATGATTGTACACCAAATATTGGTTATTGGTTTAATTTTCAACAGTTAATGCCTTATTACAACTAAAAAACAAGACCTTTATGGGTCCATCAAATCGTCTCCTGGTTTGTATTTGTCCATGTATAGATAAAATTCAACTGTATGGGAATTTTAATTGCTTCAATCATTTTCTCACAAACAGAAGTAATACAAATTTAATTTGACTTCTCTTTGACATTGAAGATATCCAAGTGATACAAGGACATTTTGGTTCCCTAAGACACCCAATGAGGGAACTAATCTTTTTATTATAATGTTTTTATTATATGAATTTAATTACTGCAATTTAATTATATTTTTGTTTCATTCAACTCACTCAACTTGTGGCCTCTGTCATGCCATCAACACTACATGTCAAGTAATAATTTAACATGAACCTGAGTGTCTCTGTTATGAGTCTTCTCCTGGTTTTAGTCATGCGTGGGAAAATATAGAACTTACAACTTAATGCTTCACTCACTTCCTTTCTCTGGTACAATAAAGTACATTGTTCGAGTAGAAGGAGGTCTTAAATTTCCAAATTTAAATCACCAAAAAGGACTGCATTACTATGCCTCACAGATGTTAAATGCAGGATGGAGGCTTTCTGAAAAGGCAGTGAGGCAGGTGTGATGGGGCCACTTTAAGCATGTCAGTGGCTTTTGGAGTCGATCGCCTTACTGCAGTTCTGAATGGTTTAGCCCTCTTTAGTTGCTGTATCATCTGTATTATGCAGTGATCTGAGTGTCCAAACTGATGACAAGAAAATATTAGGCTAGAGATAAAATTCAGGGGTTGTATTCATAAACACTGTGAGAGTCCTCTCAGACAGAACTTAGCCTCAAATTTTCTGGGAAGGAGTCCTGGCTTAAGAAAGATTTAGAAAAATTCTAAGAGCAGCTGTGAGGAAGGAAGGGACTGAAACTGTTATCTTAGAGAGGAGGCTTGGTTGACCCTGTTGCTACGTATGGTACTTTTAAAAGGTGTGATTGGTTGAAAAAACACAGCATTCTCAGTGAGAATGAACAGTGAGAGATAGAATTTAGACTCTATGAAGACTGTAAATATGAACACAATTTCAAGTAATGAACATCTCTTTTGAATAAATTATAGGCATTACTTCAAAAGCAGTCAACAAAAGGTTTGAAAACACATGCCTGCTTGCTCACATGAAGTACATTGTTATATTTATTTGCTTACGTTTGATACCATGCTGGTAATTTCACTACATGATCTTGTTTGATAGACCTACTAACAGGGACAAATGGCCCCACCATAAACATAACTCTCCAATCATTACACCAACAACATTGGTGAAACCCACACTGTCCATGAACACCCTTTTGTAAGCCTGCAAGGTGGAGACATCCAGTGGAAACGAGATGAACTGCACCACAATATGAGACCGAAAGCTCTACAACTGCAACTCTCATTCCTCTTAAAAATGATTACAAAGATTACAAGCAAAACACCATACTGAAAAATTGAATTAAGATAATCAGAAAAAATATGATATAGAGTAAGAAACTTGGTTATTCATATCTCTGAATGATTCTAACATTGCCTAGGTTTCTGATTGTCTGTGCAGGACTGTATGTGACTCCTACACATCCCACAACCAATCCTCAGAGACTCAGCCAAATACTTCTCCAGGGATATCCCGTTCACAAGAATGGGACAGACAGCCTGGAACACGATGCTTCTGACCACAGTTGTCAAGGTGCAGAGACATAAAAATCTTTCTCGTACTTTATAAATTTGACTTGTTAACGTAAACAATTTGTTATCATGAAAATAAACCCAATATGTACTCATGTGAGATTAAGAGCTTCTAGATAAGAAACACACCATTTCATCATCAGCATGCAACAGAATGCTTACTATTCCTTCCAAATAAAACATTTCACAGTGAAAGGTTCACACAGTGTAAGGCATTGAGACTAGTCTCTATGTACCTATACAACCAGTCTCAAAGAACTTGGTAGGGTTGACTGATTCAGATTCAAAGCAATAATCGCTGACAAGTCTAATAAGTACTAAATTAAGAGGATGAACACGTACTGAAGGTCTAACTGTTAATAATTCATTCCCCTCAGTCCTTGGACACGCAGCCGTACGTCCCAATCAAGCCAAAGGACCAGACTGGACTCACTATCCTTGCTAAATGTCTGGATTATATTCAAGGATGGGTGGCGAACAACTTTGTACAATTAAATGAAAACAAAGGAGAGATCATACTGTTTTGCCCCCCAAACTCATCCAGCGTTACTGTCCAGTCCCTCAACCAGTTATCCAATCACATCAGACCCTATGCAAAAAAACGTGAGGTGCCCAGCTGGAATCAAATACGCTGTTGGCCCAGTATGTGGTATGTGTCTTAATCACAGGACATCCCAACACAAATATACAATGCTACTGCAACACAGGCAGTGTAGATATAACTAATTAAAGGTAGTAACCAATTATTTCTTTTCAAAACAAGCTAAAATGGGCAGCTGTTAAACCTTTAATTTAAGTTATAAAACCGAAAAGTGAATTCCAGCAATCTGATTGGCTGTTAACTGTGATATAATGAGCATATATCACGCCTACCGTTCTAAAAAGCCTTATCACAGCAGATCACTCCGCTTCGGGGATGCAACAATGTTTCCATGACAACAATCAACAGTTACAGTAGCTACGCAGCAAAAAGTAGCCGGTATTGATCCTCATTTTTTTGACAGCGTTAACAACATTTGAAAATGTTCACTGTCGTATACCTCTTCAATGTTGTCACTATTGTCAGATGGGTCGTATTATTATTAGATTAGATTGTAAAATCCTGCACTGTGCATCAATGAGTAGTTAGGAGTCACATCGCAGACCACGGACAGCTCCCTTAGGCTTAGACAGTCACAGGATCAGCACCTTGACAGAGACTGAGTGCTCTGCAGGCTGATCTGCCACTGATTGAACAGCCTCATGGAATTCTTCACATTATTTACTAATGAAATTCGTTAAGACAAGTGATTTGGCGCTTTTAAAGTCATGATATTCATTGAGGTTTTGGGTGGATTCTTCCGGACCACTCACTCATAGTTAACTGCGGGGGGCCTCGCATGTTTACGTTACGGGGATGATTGACAGAGAAGCAATGACGTCTCCATGACAACAAACTGTTAGACAGCAAAAAGTTGCTGCGGTTAGTTGAATTCACATGTTTAAGGTTAACTTTCACCTCCAGATAGGGTTAACAAGGGTAGAGATGATTGAGCAGTGACTTTCTCCAGAAAAAAAAAGAGGAATAGACGACAAGCAGAGCTAACGTACGGAGAGGTGGGAGCATTTTTTTCACAGAGGGGCTATTTTATTAGATAATATGTAATTCTATTTAATTAAAAACTACATGAAAATTATTGTGTATTCTTCTTCCATATTGCCATTATTGGTAACCGTTTTATAAAAGCAATACATCACGACAGGCCGTGATATGTGCTCACTATATCACGCTAAGGGGGGTTTTCGTGCTTCCACTCCGCGTCGGGCCGAAGAACGCCCCTTAGCTGTGATATAATGAGCACACATCATGGCCTGTTGTGATGTATTGCTAGAACACGGCACTCTTAAACACTTAATTCTGATTGGTCAATGGCCAAAATTCAGCAGCGTTTATTTCTCGATAGATGACTGCCTGCTCAGGAATTCCTAACAGTCATAGACTAAAGGGCCAATCCCTTAATGTACCAAGCTCAATTACAGATTGCCAGCTGATTTGAGAGGCTAAATATGGAGCATTTTCCGGACATTACTTTTAATTTGTTTGGAGAGGACAAAACACTTGACTGGAGAATGACGTCCACAGCAACAAAGACAAGAAAAGTAAAGAACAACGCTGGACCGACGGGAGGAGCGATATTAAGGCACAATCGACTTGAGGACACAGAGACTGACCAGACTGAAGCGGAGAGACACAAAAAAACACAGCATGAGGGATCGACCTGCTAACAGACTGCTGAGTGGAGACAAAACTGGAGACAGATTTTTTAATGTATGACGCTGAACGCAGAAATCAGCTGCTGCGGGACTTATATCCATCAGTACGAAATAATGGCGGTAAACCAAACTCTGTCTCCAGCTACCTCTCTCTCAGGTCTGGGATATCCCGTCACTTCCCCACATTTGACATGATTACACTGAATAACTGTAAAGACATAAGTTATCCTGCCTGCCGGCCTGTGCACAGTGAGAGGTGGTTACTAGGCAATGTACGTGTTTACTTTCAGAGCCGCTGCGCAGTAAGAGCGGTGACAGACGAGAGTAGGCTCATTTTAAATCAATAAAATATGTTTTAATCAATATTTTGTGTCACATTATTGAATGGTGTAGTAGTAAGCCGTGTTCTGCTTCACGTCGGGCTTTTATGTCATCCTGTAGAGTTTTTTTTTTCTCCAGAGGAACCTGCTCACTATACATTATATTATCCCTTCATAATGCAATATAATGTGGAAATATCCTTTGTAATCAAGCATAGACTCACCAAAGACCAGAGCCAGGCCGTGAGATGTTCCCACAGCAATCACACCCGACATTGTCTGAACACAAATAATATATGGATTAGAAATGAATAAGAAGAAGCCAGGAACATTTAACAAATGAAAAACAAAGACAAAACACCATAAAACAATATCAAACTTTGGACTCATAGAATCAAAGACCATAAACATAGACCCACCCGTGGCTATACTTTAGTTTGAACGTTGTTCAGCCACTGTGCTCTTACGGGCTGCAACCTCTCACAAATGTACACACTGTCACATTCTCTTTCTGCGCCTCTCCAACATATTTCTAACTATTTTCACACAAGTACAGAGTTTCATGTAAATGCTGTGGCTTCTCTGAAAATAAATTAGACTTTGCTGTTGGATTGTTGTACAAAACCTTCTAAAAAAGGGCCTTCAGTACTTTGCACTATTAGCCATACCTCCAACATCCCCTTATTTATTCTGGTTTGTTTCCTGTCTGCCTGTCTACCATCATCTGCTCATGATGGAAAAATGCCAAAAGCAAAACCTTTAACTTCCATTTATTTTCCCATGTCTCTAGTATATAGCCACATTTGAAATTATTAAACAGCTAAAATGCATCATGCATACAGAATGCAACATAACCAGCCATAAAAGTCAAAGAAAGAGTGATAGAATGTGTTATCAAATTGTCCTTCACTAATATTCATAGGTAATAAACCAACACTCACGATCGCAGTTGGCAGTCCAGCATCCACTTTGTCCTGAAGGAAAGATACAAATGTTTTTATTATGGCTGAATACAATCTTGAATGCATTATTCTGCTGACACAAATGTACAATTCTGAAGCCACAGGCAAGTACAGACATCTAAAACAATACATCATCCAAATAAAATCAGTCAAGAGCAAACCTGCAAAGAACACATAATTACTAACTGATGATCATTCTTTTAAAACAAAAATGAATCCTGCCATTGATTGATTACTGCAGTCTGACAGCTGTACCAAGTGTTTTGATTAAGTTAGTATTTGAAAATCCCATCATTTTATACATATATTATATATTCATAAAGTATATACTAGAAATAAGCCACTGTGTAAGCCATACAGCTTACACAGTGTCATTCACAGTGTGTGAGCTGCTACCCAGCTACTGAGTGAGTGAGTGTGCATGTTGATGACACTGCACTCAGCATAGCTGCTTTGGACTCTTTTCTACTTGCCTATATATGGCTTTCCAGTATTTTCTTATATTGCAGATATATCCAAATACATGTAGTATTGACATCAACACAAAAACAGACATCGCCACAACGCCACCCCTCGCCTGAACCAAAAGGAGTGTTTCAAGTAAGTGAGTCTGAAATGGACAAATGTGCCACGTGTGTGAAAGGGCAACTCTGGACAAGACCCAATTCTGTGCTCATTGTCCAGAGGTCATGACACAGAATGGCTTCGGTGTCTCTACTATACTTTAGCTGCATATACTGTATTTGGGCAGCAGGACTCTTTACTGTGTTCTCACGTCACCTGAGACGACAGCTGGTGGTGAAAATGCACCTCTGCTGCATCTCTGGTGTTTTCATTTGGAGCCTTGAAGCTTCCACGTTGACAGAGAGTTAGTTTAAACAGTTTTGAGTCTTTTCTTTTTGAACTCAAGTGTTGTCTCGTGTGAGGCAGTTGTTTTTGTCTGTATGGAAGTCCCAAATAAAAGAAGCAAAGACACACATGTATACACATAAAAGTATTGTGAAAATTATACAAATATGTTATAATTATTATTATTATTATATATTATACTTTATAATACTATTATAACACTGTACTGTATCTGTCCTCTAATCTGCCTGTGAAGATCCTCAGTCATGAATGTCATGGTTGTCCAAGGAGGGTTGAATCAAGAGCAACTGCAAAACGTTTTGCCTCTCAACCAAAGGGCTTCTTCAGTTTTAACTGACTTGTATGTAACCGCGGTCTGGGGGACTCCCCACCAGTCAGTTAGGCAAAAACACTAACAACAAGTTTAAGGACATCAGAGCCTGGTGTAGTCATTTTTCTTTTTCTGTGTGTGTGTTTGTGTGTGTGTGTGTGTGTGTGTGTTCTTACAGCAGCGGAGACAATCTGTGCAGAGATGCCTTTCAGCAGGCTGTGTCGAAGAACAGACCCGTGTACTGCTGGATTCATATCTACTGTCCTCCTCTTTCTTCATGTACATCCACAAACGCGCACACACACACACACACACACACGCACACACGCACACACGCGCACACACACACACGCGTACACACACACACACACACACACACACACAAAAGACATGTTGAATTTTCATGAGGTATCGATCAAAACAGCCTGACCTTGAGCCTGAGTTTCACACTATTCCTCAGGTGGAAAAAACTGGAATGAATACAGTATATAACATGTTGGACAGGAGTCAGAGCCTGGTCCATACTGACACTATTTAACAGAGGAAAGTGGATCTAGACTACTCACTACCTGAGAGACAAGGCTTGTTTGGAAAAAAAAAAAAAAGTACTTCAATATACTCCTGCATTAAGATGTGAGGAATTGTCTGTCATCAAACTTTTTATAGAGTTTTCTCACTGATATAAAACAAACTATTTTGCTACATTTAAACAAGATGTATAATGACAATGACTGGAGACACCTTTAAAGTGTTATATTATCAACAATAGGACTGTGACTGTGTGTGTGTGTCTGTGTGTATTCATGCCGTTTGAGGTGTACTGGGTCTCCACTGTCAGAGCTGGCCAGTGAAGAGGTGTCACAGGAGTGAGCATCCATGTTGTCTGTGTTTAGCATGCAGGTGTCTTCCAACACAAATGGTTCTTCCTCATCCTCGAGCTGCAGAGACACAGGACAACAAACCAAACACACCTACAATTACAACTTTATCCTGGGTGATTTTAACTACTGTAAAAAGACACAAAACTGTTTTTATGGTACAGTACATCACGTGTCCCAAAGCAATAGGACACTGCGCTGAAACTGAGACGGCTGAGTCAGCTGTTTGGAAATACTTGAGGAAAATGAACAAGGAAAGGCAAAGGATATAAGCAAGGCCATTCTTGCTTTGTGAATATGTAACAATTTCAGAGGCTCTCGAACAAATGCACAGCCTCAAGGAAAATAGTGTTTTCATTTGTGTAAAAAAGTTTTAATTATTATTGATGTTTACTTGAATCATTCTGCTTTTCTCTGCTACTAGCCTAGAAAAGAAAATTCATACACTGTCATGTTATGGCCTCATTATATTTATCATTTAATGCACCTCTGCTGCATCTCTGGTGGTTTAATTTGGAGCCTTGAAGCTTCCACTTTGACAGTTAGTTTAACAGTTTTGAGTCTTTTCTTTTTGAACTCAAGTGTTGTCACATGTGAGGCAGTTGTTTTGGTCTGTATGGAAGCAAAGACACACATATATATACACAGAATATATTCATAATGCATAAGACAAGTTGCGTAGTGTTTCTGATGAACTGATTACAATTCCTTTCAAAACGTTCCCATTATACTGTTGATAGTCTGTGATGCAGAACACAGTTAAATACAGTGATCAAAAAGCACCATATACTTCACCTCATTGAGGATGCTCTCCAGCGTGGGCGGTGTGTCCACTTGGGGAATGTCAAACTCTTTGTCATCAATCTGAGAACCAAAGTAGAGCAAAAAAAAAAAAACAGTTTGAAGACAGTATTTGTTTGTTTGTGCTTTTTTGTTGTGTGTATATGTGAATGTCCTTCATGTGTTTTCCAATGAAGGATCCACACAGATGCAGGACTTAGCAACCATGGTATTTAGAAGCAGCGAGTTGGCTTCCCTGAGTTGAGCAGAGCTGTGCAGCTCGGAGGTTAAAATAAATCCAAGCTTCTATCATTTTCAGTTGGCTGAAGCTTTTGTGTATGTCCAGTTTATGTGACATTATTATTTTTGGCAAATGACGACTTAAAACACACCAAATGTGCAAATGTTTAGCACCTATTTGCTGCCCTTTTCTGATTATTTACCGAGAATTCTTCTTCTTTTCCAGGAAAAATACCTCTGTGAACACTTAACACCCCTCATGTCAGTGTTTGTGCTCTTGTGTGTTGGCTTGAGGCTACTGAAATAAAAACACCTTCAAACTTCATTACCACCACTACTTAACTGCTATTGCTAATCACTAGTCCTAGTTGAAACACTGTTATACAGCAATATAAGTGGATCAGCTTTTCAACTTATGTTTCATTCTCAGATTATGGTTAAATTGTGTTGCATAGGAGTATGGACAAGCCATGCCAAATTTGTAAAAATCCATCCTCTGAACCACAAAGCTTGAAGAGACGGATGGTGTTTTGTACATTTTTCCTACTACGCATTTTTACGAACTACTTTTGTGTTAGATTGCAATACATTTTTCATTACCTCTGATCCAGGCCCTGTTGACAGCTGCCATTAAAATGCCTCTTCTGTGACCTGATCACAAGTTGACAGCACTAAACAATAGTGTAAACAGTGACCAAGACACATTGTGATCTGATCGCTCAAACCTCTTACTGAGGTGGTCTGGGAGGAATGTGATCATGCGTCTTTTGTAGTGATTTTGCTAATCGACCTGATGTGGTCCCACAAAGGACAAACAGGAACACACCTCATCAGTGCAGGGTGTGGCAGTTGTTTTGGTCTACACGTATATTAGTTCCTGAAAAAATGTTGTTCTCTGAGCAAGCTAGCTGTCCACACTCTATCTATCTATCTATCTTTTGAATAGGAAAAACAGAGGAACAACTCTTCCTCAGGTGAGTGAGAATTTCAGTGCAGGCTGTGATCAGGCTGTCAGCAATTATACAAAGAGGGATATTATGGTAGGGTTGCTGTGCACAATCTCTCATTACAAAGACAAATGCACATTCAGTGGTGCAAAAACCATAGGCACTGGTCTACAGAGATGTAAAAAAAGTGACATGGTCAGATGAGTCATCCTTCCCCATATTCTGGACCGGTGGGTGAGATAGTAGTCTGCCAGCTGCAGCACTCGATTTCAAAAAGTGATATTAATCACTACTTGGACACAAAAACACTGAGGGAAAGGGTCCATAAACACAGGTGATATTTGACCAGTATTTTCTTCATTTTTCCGGGAACACTGAACTCTTCCAGGGCTGACTGAGCAACATTAGTCCAGTGAGTGCCTCAAAATTAACCAGTTAGTTACCAATCAGACTTTAGAAAGCAAAATGAACTGAAACTGACACCCCTAGTTCAGTCCCTTCAGTAGAGTTCCAGAGACTTGTTGGCACCCTAAATGCACTTATTTTGGCAATTTTGGTCCATCTGTAACACAGTTGTGGTCAGAAGTATCTGACACAATGTAGTCGCAGTAGAACTATGGCAACAGACACTGTCAATTATCAGTCAAGGGATTTCATTTTAAAAGGACCGCATCCTACATGTCTGCCTTTTATTTGTCTACTTTTGTACTTGGTTATGCTTCGGCAACAAAACTACTTGGTTGGGTTCAGGATGGTTTGGGTTCAAGTACACTCTTTCACCATGTTAACCACATGTCAGGGGGGCTCCCCTCTCACATCAGTGTGTTTCACCTGGAAACAGTCTGAGTGATGAGCAGCACTGATGGTCCTGGAGCATCATTATTATAACACCAACACAGCTGTATCAGCTCGCACAGTACACCACAGTACACCACAGTACTGGTGCTTCCACTTTGACCGCCAGTCGGTGGGTGATACTATAGGACGCAGTTCTACCGGGAGGGGACAGACTTCAACACAACACCCGGCCCTGCCCACGTCAGTGTGGGTAATTCACAACTAGAACTGACGACGCCGGGACACTACGGACGACAGTTAACGCCATTAAACTACCTTTACTTAAAATGTTCTGAAAATTACTGCAAAAGAGCACATTGTTAAATCAATGTGAGACAGATGTTTGGATACGCTTCACGCGCTGTAACCTGCACGGTAAATAATAGCCGATCACGTGACAACGTTAAGCCTTCTGGACCGTTTCAATAACATTTATTAACAGACTAGTCTGCTTATAAATGAGCTGATACAGTCACAAAACTCAGCCTTAAAATAGCATTTCACTCGCCAATTCCACGCAGTCCCCCTTACAGTAACACGCTTCGGGAGCAGACATGCGCAGTGGGGCCTATTAGGAATCTGTCATGAGACAATATTCGGTTAGTTATTTACAAAAACCTGTTTTCCTATGTCCCCAGGGGGACGTACTGTGTACGTCGAGAATCAGAGTAACCGCTGTGCAGTGCTACTTCTCATGGTGTACCAATGCCGGAAGAAAAAGACTGCTAAGGCAGCGAAGAGTTCATTTTCGTTTTTGTCAATTGCTACGACATTGGAGTAAGTACTGCGTCTCTCACCGTGTCCACCTCCATCAGGTTGAGCTGGGACGAAGCAGAGAGAAGGCTGCGAGTATCAGGAGACTCCGTCATCTCTCGCTTGATACGAACTAATGGCTCGCCTGTGTATTTTTGCGACACCTATAAACTTGGTATCTCACACGGACGGTCGTCTTTTGCAGCACTACATGCTTCAGGGAGGTCCATCACTGTCTCAGCCGTGCCCCACGGTGGAGAACGAGTGATACTACCTTTGTACCCATTATGTAGGTTCCTACTTTTTTTTCAGTCATCTGTTTGAAGTCACAATTAGGCTAGAAGTCTCCAGTAGGTTTAATGTTGGGTTTTGGTAACGCGGGGAAGGCATACATAATAATGTCAGACGGATAACGTAAAGTAAGACAGCTGGGCGAAATACCAAGTTTTCAGGGAGTCAACTTTGCGACACCTCTGGCAGGAACTACATTACTCACATTTCCGGTTGAGTATTTCAGAATAAATTTTCTAAACATATTCAACTCAAAAACTGACTGAAAACATTTAATTCTTTTCCCAAAATTATGACAAAAATAAATAATACAAATGTAACATTTATGTGTAGTACAATAGTACAAAAGCTAATGCAATAGTACAGTAAACCCCACCAATACAGTCGTGAAGTTTGTGGACGACACTACAGTAACGGGTCTCATCTCAAATAACTACGAGACCCACTACAGAGAGGAGATACACCAGCTCACCCAGTGGTGTTCAGCCAACAACCTGGTGCTGAACACAGGGAAGACCAAGGAGGTCATTGTGGACTTCAGGAGGTCCAGAAAGACGGACCACGCCCCCTTCCTCATGGACGAAGAAGTGGTGGAGTGTATGGACAACATCATGTTCCTGGGCCTCCACATCACATCTGATCTCTCCTGGTCCATGAACACCTCCCGCCTGGTGAAGAAGGCACAACAAAGGCTCTTCTTCCTCAGGAAACTGAAACTGGCTGGACTCTCCTCTTGGTTGCTCGTCAACTTCTGCAGGGCCACAATTGTAAGCATCCTCTGCCTTAGTGTGACAGTGTGGTATGGCAGCTGCATGGCACAGGAGAGGAAACAAGTGGTTAAAACTGCACAGGGCATCGTGGGCTGCCCCCTTCCTGACCTAGACTCTATATATGAAGGCCGGATCAGGAAGATGGCAAGATCCATCGCCACGGACCCCAGCCATCTGGGCCACAGACTGTTTGTACCGCTTTCCTGATGGAAGCAGTACAAACAGTTTCTGAACCTACACATACAGCTGTTTGAATGTTCCAGGCTAGGATGTTTTGGCTGGCTCAGGGATTAGTTCATGGCTTAGGGCTTTTTTCTTTGGATTTTTATGTTCATGCTCCACATTTTCATAGTCCACATCTCTCTCTCTCTCTCTCACACACACACACACACACACACACACACACAGAGGCTGGATTGAAAGTACTGATGTCTTCGAGTGGGCCTGACTGTAAGTCATTCACTAACTCACTCATCTCAAGTGGGCTAGTATGAAGATTAAGCCTAGTAAGTCAAGGAGTATTTCAATATACAGAGGGAAAGTAAGTGATAGGAAGTTTGCTATAGATGGTGAGGAAATCCCAACAATTAGGGAGAAATCAGTTAAGAGTCTAGGACAGTGGTACAATGTGGACCTGAATGATGTTGAACAGGTTGTGCAATTTAGAAAGTATGTTGCAGAAGGGCTGGAGAGAATAGATAAATTAGGGCTCCCAGGAAAACTGAGGTTGTGGTGCTTGCAGTTTGGCTTGTATCCTAGGTTAATGTGGCCAATGTCAGTATATGAAGTCCCATTATCTGTAGCAGAGAGAATGGAAAGGCTAGTTAGCTCTTATATTAGAAAATGGTTGGGTGCTCCCAGGTGCTTAAGCAATGTAGCTTTGTATGGGAAAGAAATGCTTCAGCTGCCAGTATCCAGTCTAACAGAGGAGTTTAAATGCACTAAGGTTAGGACAGAACTTTTATTATCTGGGAGTAAGGACATGTTAGTTAGCAATGTGGTTCTGAATTCTTCTGGGGGGAGGAAATGGAACCCAAGGGCAGCAGTGCAGGAGGCAGAGGCAGCTCTTAGGCATGCAGAAATAGTAGGAAATGTTCAATTTGGCCGGGGAGGCTTGGGGCTTGGCCCAGGCAAACCAGTGTGGAATAAAGCAGGTCTAAAGGAGAAAAGAAAGCTTGTAGTGGAACAGGTGCGTAGGCAGGAGGAGTTGTTAAGGGGGGCAAAAGCAGTTTGTCAAGCCAAACAGGGACAATGGTTGAATTGGGAAGGTGTTGAGAAGAGGAAACTTCGTTGGAGGGACCTGTGGAATATGGAGGAAGGCCGTATTAAATTTCTGATAGGGTCGACATACGATGTGTTGCCAACCCCGCAGAACCTAAGTCTCTGGGTACAGGGCGATCAATCGTGCCCACTCTGCTCAGGTACAGCAAGTTTAAAGCACATTTTGTCAGGTTGTAGAATTAGCTTATCACAAGGCCGGTATACATGGCGGCATAATCAGGTGCTGAGAAGCTTAGCCGCAGGCATTGAGGAGAGAAGGAAGCAGGTGAATTCTGGAAGTTCTAGAAAGGACAGGTTAGATGTGCAGTTTGTTCGAGAGGGGGAGAAAAATAGAGCTGCTAAGTCAGGGAGAAGGCAGGTAGGTGGCTGCCTGGTAGGGGCTGATGATTGGCAAATGCAGGTCAACTTGGGAGGAAAGCTAGTTGTGCCC
Organism: Chelmon rostratus; assembly: GCF_017976325.1. Lineage (NCBI taxonomy): Eukaryota > Metazoa > Chordata > Actinopteri > Chaetodontiformes > Chaetodontidae > Chelmon > Chelmon rostratus. Next base: position 752,857 of record NC_055668.1, on the reverse strand, counting down.
CAAGAAATAGTTTATAGTAAAGGAAGAAGACTAAGTATGCAGATTTAAAGACAGAATCTGAGCAGAGGGGATGGAAGACCAGGGTCTGTCCGGTTGAAGTGGGGTGTAGAGGTTTTGTTGCAGGGTCAGCTGTTTCACTGTTGAGGGAGCTGGGAGTGCATGGGCAAAATTTAAGGAAGACAGTGAGGGAGATGTCAGATGAGGCTGCTAGGTCTAGTCAGTGGATATGGATCAGGAGAAATAATAGTAGTTGGGGGTGAAATAGGGACAGTGAGGGGGGGGCAGAGGACATGCATGCCTAACCCGGCGGGAGAAGAGGTTAAAGTCTGAACAAGACACCTCTCCTCTGCTCTGCTTTCCCCGCCCCATCTTCTCGCTCTGCCAATAGGAAGAGAACCAGGAAGAGGAAGTTTAGATAAGGTGGGGGTGTGGCCAGCTAGAGTCTCTCTTTGGGACCATGCGGCCTGTTCAGGTGAGTTTGCGTTGTAAGATACAGAGTTGGCTTGTTTTTTGATCTTTTTGGTTGTTTTCCTGTGTTGTTTGCTTCTTGAAGGAAATGTTAGGGTTTGTTTTCCTGCTTTGTTTGCTTTTTGAAGGAAATGGTAGGGTTTGTTGCTTCTTGAAGGAAATGTTAGAAGAGGCTGATAAATCTAGTCTGTGGTTTAGGCCTCCACCTTCAGCACCCTCTAAATTTTCCAACCCCTACCCGAACAAGGGTCTGTATCCAATCCCTACTTTCATCTTTTGACTCTACCTCTTTTTTTTCTACCCCCTACCCGAACCAGGGTTTGTATTCCCACCCCGCTTTTTTGGTGCAGTTGGTGAGAGGCAGGTGTAGAGGATGGTAGTGTGGCAATCGGCAGTTACATGTGGCATCTAGGCCTGTGGTAGCATTGTAGCAGCTAACAATAGCTAAAGCGGTGAGAGTGTGATAGTATTTTAGCAGTTAGTATTGGTAGCTAGCAATTAACATTAACAGTATAGGTGAATTTAGCTTTATTGTCTTCTTCTGTTCCTCTTAGCAGGTAGCGGTTAGCACGTAACATTAGCTAAATGGTAGCATCGGAACTGTATTGTCTTCTTCTGTTCTTCTTAGCGGTTAGCATTAGCATTAGCAATAGTTAAATGGTAGCATCGGTACTGGCCACTACCTGGAGTATCTCTGGGTCAGTTGAACGTGGCGGTGCTGTTTGGATTGTGTAGGAGCAGTGTGAACTGGCACTAGGGGGGGTGACTCTGGGACGCCGGAGTTCACTGCCTAACCTCCTGGAGGTGTAGTGGGACTAAGTAGGCGAAACACTGTTGAAGGGAGGTTTCCACCTGATGACCCCCAGAGACGTGTTAGGAATCACTGCTCTTTGGCATGTATAGAGGCAGATTAGGGCTCCAAGGTTCTTCACTGAGAATGAATCCTCTTTTTGAGCACAAGTATCTTGTGTTTAAATTAACTCCCCTGCCATTGCCCAATGCTTGGACTTCTACACTTAACAATGCACCTTATAACAGCCTGAACATACAGTTGAAATTTGGACATGATGTAACATGGCTGGTGGTGTTCATTGTATTTTCTTTTTTTATTTAAACTGTTTTTGACAGACGTCATTATATTTACAGAACATTTTTTGTTAAATTAACTTTTTCTTTATTATTTGTGCGACTGATTTAATGCTGGACAATATATTAATTATATGAGATGTTACATGATATATGGTGGGTGAAGGGCATTTGTGTTCTGTTTCTGAACCTACACAAGTGTTTGAATGCTATAGTCTGAGATGTTTTGACTGTCTGAGGAGTTAGTTCAAGACTTTGGATATTTTTCTTTGGATTTTTATATTATGTAAATGTATGCTGTAGCTGTCTCTAACTTTGGCTTATCCACTAAACTGTTATGATCTGGTCACCTGGTTTATATTTTTCAATATACGGTGATATAACATGTCGATATTTCTGTGCCATGTATTGCACCATTTTCATCAAAAAGCCAATGGTTTTGAGAGAGAAGGTTCTCTATGTTTTAGTTTTGTTTGCACTCTTGCTGCAGTGAGCAATGTATAGCAACAGAAACAATTCATTTCAAGCTTACCTTGTGGTTGAAAATTTGTAGCTTTACCACGTTTTCAAATTGATGTTTAGAGAAAAAGTAATCCAACAGGAGCCTTTCACAGTGTGTCCATCATTTAAATTAAATAAAGAATAATGATGTCATTAACAATCAATGATCTGTGTTAGAAAAAACATCAAGAAATAAAGCTCGATGCATGTCTTTTCAGACTGCCTCCATCAAAGTGAACAAACCTGAAGTATACAACTATCTTTTGAAATCTCCAGGCAACGGATTTTAAACATCTGTCATTAGACGTTTCATTTTTCTTTTGTGACAGTCTGTCCAATGTAATATTACTCTAAACGAATTACATCACTGTAGCGAAGCAGAACAGCAGTCGACTTAGATAGCCATTTGTGCTTATTATGTGACATTTTACTACAAGCTGAGAGAAGTAGAAACAGTGGGTAACCTGTACAGGCACAGTAAAGGTCAGAGTTGTGTAGGGGGCATACCTGAAGTCTTCCATATTGCATGCGCCTAGGCACTTCCAAAATTATGATGACTTTTCCAAACCTGAGGAGAGCTGCATTGCAACCTGTGTTACAGGCTTTGGGTTTTTTATAAACTAAGCACAAAAAGTATGGAAACTTGTGTTTGGAAGACTTCTTTGTTGAAACAATACTTTTGCTGTTGCTATTGACTCTTGTTTTGAGCTTCGGGTACCCCCAGATGGAGACCTTTTCTCACTGGAAAAACTAGGCTTGTCATCATTGGAGGCAATCTCAATGCAAAGAGATATTGAGATTCTGTAACCAGTGGCAATCCCATATCTCCACAGTCTGGGATTAAACTCTATCCTCCAAGATGACAATGCTCGCCCCCACAGAGCAGCGTTTATCAGAGACTACCTCCAGAATTTGGGACTGGAGAGGATGGACCTTAACCCCACTGAACACTTGTGGGATCATCTTGGGCGTGCCTGAGTGACCAACACAACCACATTGCCTGACTTGCAACAAATGCTGGTTCTAAGAACGTGATGCCATCCCACAGCAGTGTGTGACCAGGCTGGTGACCAGCATGAGGGGGAGGTGCCAGGCTGTTGTGGCTGTGTATGGTTCTTCCACATGCTACTGAGGCTCCTGTTTGTTCATTGAATAAATTGTTAAATTGCCAATATGTCTTGTTTCTTCTTCAATCATCCAATCCACCAAACAACACCATACAAGGGTCAATAGCAGAATAAGCTGTTTGATGTTGGCAGAGAAGATCTGGCAATTTTAATGAGCGCAACCCACATACTCAGCTCTACTGCTCATCCTACAAATGCATGTTCCTTACAAATGTGACACCGTTAAAAGGGAAATAAACAGACTTTCCACCAGTATGAGATTTATTGCCAAGAAGCATTGTTACAACAAAGAAATAATCTACCAAACACTAATTTCCTTACTTCTTGTGCTATGTTTATACAGCTAGACATTATGATTGCATTGTATTGTGTTGGTGTTGGCGTCATTGGTGCAGTTTAAAAAGTGATTTTGTCAGAGCTGAATTTATGTCATGTTTTCATGAAGTTTTCACCAAGAGAGTGTCGACGTAAAGAAATCCTTTTGAGAATATGACTACCTCATTTGTTGGATCTTCATCCACATCTTCTACATTTTTGTCCCAACAAAATGCAGTGAAAAACCAGTACCAGGCTTAGGTATCAGTATCTCTGTTACAAACCTTAATGTTCTTCAAACTTTAATGTGTTTGGGTGTGCCACCTGTAATTCTGGAACCTAGGCTCAAGGTAGTGAAAACCAACAGCATTTTGGACCCGGTCTGTTACAGTAATTGTAATTCCTTGGTTACATTTGTCTTATTTACTGCATCCTACAGTACTTTTGACAAAAACTTTTAAGAGTTCAACCATTGACTTTAAAGATCCATACCAGTGATTCTGAATGTTTTACCCATTCCCTACAATTTACTCACATTTTACATTGCAGCAAACTACAATTTTTTTACATCAAAATCCCTGGATTTTGAATTATTGGTTTCAGATATTCTCCTTTTAAGGTTTCCTATCTGCGACTCACAAAATTGTCACCATTCATAAACCACAGAACTGACAATTTGCTGTGTTAACATTTCCCAGGGAACTAATTTGAATGCACTGTTTGAAAAAACATTTCCATGCAGCAGTGGAATAAACAAAAGATGAGGTATAGATAAAAAATAAGAAAAATGTGCATTCTAAAATACCACTGTTTGGGAAAATATTAGCAGGAATGGAATTATATTTATTTTGTTCACATTAGGCCAAATATGCAAAAACACATGTATGGTTCTTGAAACCATTGCAGTATCTTTCTCATATCAAGGAAATGCACCAGCTAATGGAAAGACATGTGCCAGCCAAGAGTTACATTTAAGAATACTGTTTAAAAAAAAGGAGGCCTTAAAGATACAAATGAAGCTCTAGTTGAAGTTCAGTCAGAAAGACGATTATTTTGTATGCTTAGCTCTATCGCTTATTTCTCATACAATCCCGCGTTCACTCCTTTCACACATGCTCATTCATAATTTCTTTACTGTTATTGTCTGGAGCTGACAATTGAGATATCAGCTGTTCTCATCAGCTGGTCACATCTATCCAATAGCAGTGTGACATACCTTCACCGTGAATCATCGTGCTGCCATCTTTTTGAATATGAATCTGCCTTCGTTTTTTCATGCTGCCATTATGTGTGCACCTCCACCTCCCCATAACTTCCTAGTTGACACAAGCACTCAGGCACAAGGTTCTGGACTCAAATGCACGACTCGAACAGGCAGAGGAAAAAGAAAGGCTCAAGGCCGCTATTAATGAAAACAAAAAGATCTCAATACAAAAAGTGGAACAAAAGGCGCAAGGCTCAAAAATACAAACACAAGACGCTAAGGTTAGGATATTCTCAAAACTAGATAATCAAAAGAGCTCTCAAGGTTATCAAAGGCTTGACAAGGACAGAACGCTGGACTGACATGCACACCAAGGTAACAAGACAATCTGGCACAGGACAAGGGGAGACATGGACAATATATACATGAGCTTACAAGGAACAGGTGGAGACAATCAGGGCGGGGCAGACAATCAGACAGGCGGGAACACACCAGGAAGTCAGGGATCTGAAACGAGAGGAAAGTCAGCGTTTCACAATAAAACAGGAAGTGAGGCAAAACTAGGCGCTGGTGAAAGAAACAGCTTAACAGACACAACGAGACATAACACTAGTTTTTGCAGATCTTCAGGTTCATCATTTGATCATCCTCATCAGTCAACAGAGTCGTCAGCCACCACCACCACCACCATTGTCTGGAGTCCATGACAGGATTTATCATGCCGCTGCTCAGGGCGACGACCCTCTATTACAAATCTCACTGTTGAGCCAAAGCGCCATAGACTCTCTGATTGACTGAAGAATTATCATACTAAACAATTATCTTTGCTTCATTCACTTGTCTCCTGACTGAAATACATTTGACTTTCTAAAATGACAGCAGTTATCCTATACATTTCATCTTTCTAAAATGTCCAAGTTCTTGACATTTGACTTACGTATGCATTATGCAGTATGTTTCCAGACTAAGATAAAGACACTCTCTATGTAGTGGAAAAAATGTTCAAACAACATAAAAACACAGGGAAATAAAGATGAGTTGAAGATAAAATTGTAACATGGTAAGAGGGGTAAGATAAAATCCAGCAAACATTTAATATTCACAGACACTTTCCTATAAATTAAAGTTTTAAGAGGTGGAGTGTTCCACAGTGTGGGGGCTCGAAGAGCAAAGTCGTGGTCACCTTTTTTCACAAGACAGGCTGTTGGAACAACCAGCAGAGCTGCATCCTGTGATCTCAGAGAATGCCCAGGGGCATAGAGAAGCATTAAATCCTTTATATCATTTTTAGCAAGGCCATTTAATGCTTTAATAGCGATCAACAAAATGTTTATTTCATCACTTAAAAATCAATGCACAATATAACTGGCAATCAGTGTGAACTGGCTAACACAGGAGTTGTTACAGGCTCGAGCAATGAGAACCAGGACCCAGATGCAGAGTGAAGGGCAATATGTATTTATTTGACGAGAAACAAAGTACAACAGAAAACGCCTTGCAGGAAAAATGCCAAAAGTCAAAGTTGCAACTTAAAGGGCTCGAAAATGTCCAGTTTACAACCTTGTGTAAACTGGACATAGAAAAAAAAATTCTTCATATTTTAATTAAATACATGTGATGACACTCTAAAACAGTGATCAGGAACAGTGGGAAAAGCTATTTCTGGTTGGTAATCATATGAACAAAGCCCCAAAACAAAATGTCTAAATTACCAATACAGTTAGACACCATTCATTATTAAATTATTTCTACTACACTGATAAAATTGTTTTTTTTCTTCCTTTCTTCTTCTTTTTGAGGACTGCAAAGTTAAAGTGCAATACAATTTTAAATAAACAAAAAACAAAGCACTAGCTGTTACATTATTATTTTCATGTGCCAATTTGTGGCCTATCTTGAAGAGGATTTTATAAAAGCCAAATATGAACATTGTTTTGCCTTTCTAGTTGAAAAGAAAAAAAATCTCTTTAAGGAAAATAGGTTCCTAATCCCTGCCTTAAAAAAGGATACATTGGATGGATTTGAGTGCCCGAGGAAATTAAACTGCTACAGACAGCAAAGAATAAGAGAGAGACATAGAAAGATCAAAAAGACAATAAAAAAGGATACAAAATGAAAAATACAACGAAGGATGTTTCGGGTTCTATGGATCCCCAGATAACAGGTGAACTTGGAGGAGTGGGCCCATTGAAGAACACCAGATGGCAGAGCAGAAGGAACAACAGGCAATCAGGCAGACAGGCACTGGGACCAGGTTGATCCTCCACAGCAGATTTCACCCTCTCATCAATCCAATGTGGTGGGAGGGACAAGACAGGAAGCAGGAAAGATGGGTGCGTATCCCTGAGTAGTCTCCTCCCTCTCCTGAAACTGGCAAGACAAGGTGTCAGGTTTGATGTTGTGGGACCCAGGTTGTTAGGGGAGAGTTGAACTGGGTGAAGAAGAGGGACCACCTGGCTTGAGTTCAGTGTCTTGGCTGTGTGAAGACACTCCAAGTTCTTATGATCAGTCCACACATGGAATAGAAGTTTGGTTCCCTCCAGCCAGTGGCTACACTCCTCCATGGCCATCTTCACAACCAGCAGTTCCCGGTTGCTGATGTCCGAGTTTCTTTCAGGAGAAGCCATCATGATCAGAATATGGAACTGGACAGTCTCATGGTGGGTGAAAGGCTCACCAGTACCTCCCCAGCCACTGGTGAGCCCTTTCTTTTACTGGACAGCTGGAGACAAAATGGCTGGGGCCAGCGACCACAATACAGGCAGAGATTAGCTTGATGTTGCTTTTGTCACTCCTCAGGAGTCAGTCTGATGTGTCCAAGCTGGATTGGCTCAACTGATGACTGGCACCCTGGTGTTCTCCCGATGTGTCTCTTGTTGAGGTCATCCATGTGTACAATCTGTTTGGGTCGAACAGACTGTGATCATGACCGCACAAATTAGTGTACTACTGCTAAACAAGGTGGAATTCTATTCATGACATGTATCAGCCCTACTTGAGCAATGATGGCCAATATCTGCAGTCTTGTCAGAAAGAGTGTTCATTTAACTTAGATACATGTACCCTTAAACTCGCTGATGATACTTAGGGTTTTACAGAGGAGCTTTCACCTGTGCTTCACTCACTGAAATGTGCATAGAAGGGATGGTTGCAGCTGAATCAGATGAAACTGAGCTGTTGTTCAAAAAGCTGTTGATGGCTGCATCTGCCATCACAGTCCTGTTTGGCAAGGATGTTTTCCAGAGCTTATTATAAACATCCTTCATCCTGACCATGTGGACATGGTCATTTTTTTAAATAGAAAATAAGGAATAGGCAATAGGCTTGAATAGTCGCTCAGATTAGGCTGATTTTATGAACAGAGATTAATGTCAGCATTGCCATCACTCAGGTATGTTCATAATTTACTAAGACATGTTCAAAAAAGACTTTGTTAGCCTTCTACACAAACAAGAGTACTTGACTGGAAAATTTGTTAAGGGCATATCACTGAAAAGACCTACAAACAATATTGGGAATATGTCATTGGGTCAACAGAACCATAATCTGTTCTCTTTTCAGTCATCATGTAAGCCTATCAACATTTTTCACAGTATCTATTTTTACATGACATAGTATTTTAAACACGAGTGTTACCAAAGGTACTGTTCCATTCAAGTCAAACAGAGTTATAATACTTTTTGTGTTTGTTTATTTTTGATAGCAATCTATCTCCATACAAGTGCCTTGGTTAAGTAGGGTGAAGTACTGAATTAGTTCATTGCAATCTGCTTTGAGAGAAGCGTTCTCCACGCCACCAGACGCGTTACACACTGCATGTCAAACAATTGAACAATGGCAGGTGAAATGGAGAAGATACTCGAGGCGATTGAGGCCAGCAAAAAAGAACTCCTGGCGAGGATGATTTGGCTACTGCGCAAAGCTCTATAAAAAAGATTGAGACTACTGTAGCCACACTTCAATCAAAAGTGGATTACATGGAAAATAAGAGCAGACAGTTGAATCTGTTGATTGTTGGAGGGAGATGATACCGGGGCATTCCTGAAACATCTGATTCCTGGCCTACTTGGAGCAAGTAACTTTCCAGAGCCGATAACTGTGGAGAGGAGCCACCGGATCGCCGCACATAACAGGGGTGATCCACAGAAATCTCGACCCATCATAGCGAAATTCCTGAATTATCAGGATAAGATGAAGATTCTACGGCTTCTACGGAGGTTGGGTTGGACAGGAGTTCCATGCTTCATATAACAGCAGAAGTAGGGGGGTTGCTGTATTAATCCATGAGGAAGTTCCACTTAAAGTGGAATATTATGAAGAATGAAGAATTATATCAGACCCAGGTGGCTGCTTTGTTTTCCTCATGGTTCTTTGTATGGGGAAATGATAAGCATTTAAAATGTTTATGCAGCTCCAATGACTGTATTTACGAAACTCACCTCCCTGCTTGTTAAGTATAGCTGTCCTAATATAATTATTGGTGGTGATTGGAATTGCATACTGGATGGGAAATTAGATAGGGAACCGAATACTGTCTCCTCTATTTTAAATCCTAGACAGAAAACTATCCATCAAATGATAGAAGAGGTTGGCCTGACAGATGTCTGGCGCTTGTTTAACCCCAGCAGTAGAGATTATACATTTTATTCCAATCCACATAGGACTTACTCTAGAATACTCTAGATTTTGTTTTTGGTTCCACGAATTTCTGTTGAATTAATTGATAAATGTAATATTGGTTCTACCCACATTTCAGATCACGCTCCTGTTTTCTTAGTAATGTCTATTTCAAAAAATTATTCAAGGACATACACATGGGCATGTAATAGATCTATTTTATCTGATACAGATTTTTGCTCCATGGTTGATAGGGAATTGCAGATGTTTATCCAGGAGAATGACAATGAATACACGGACCCCTCAAATCTATGGGACAGGACCAAAGCTTTTTTAAGGGTCTTAATTATTTCGTATTGTTCAACCAAAAAGAAGAAGACACTAAAGGAGCTGAGACGCCTTGAGGTACAGTTACAGGAAGCTGAATCTGAACATAAACACAATGGGAGTAAGTTGAACTGGGAGAAAGTTTTGAGAACTAGAACAGCTCTCAGTACACTTTTATCTCAGAAAGCAGAAAAAGGGTTGCTCAAACAAAAACACAAGATATATGGGACATTGTGGGACATGATCAGACAGGTTTTATTCCAAGCAGGCAATCTTTTTCAAACATCAGGAGATTATTAGGAGTTTTACAATATGTTAAGATAAAGAAACTTGATGCTTTGGTGGTAACGTTAGAAGCATTTGACTATATAGAAAGGAAATACTTGTTTAGAACTTTAGAGGAATTTTCTTTTGGAGAGGGTTTTATTAATTGGGTCAAATTGTTTTACTCTGCGCCCTGTGCATCTGTATCCATTAATGGGAGGCTGTCTTCTCCTTTTGAAATAGGGAGAGGTACTAAACAGGGATGCCCCTTATCCCCTTTATTATTTGCCCTAGTAATCGAACCCCTGGCAGAAATCATTAGATTGAATATTTCAATTACAGGCATTCACACTGACCAGAGAGTACATACCATCTTGCTATATGCTGACGATGTTCTTTTATTTTTGAGTAACCCAGAATCTTCAGTTCTTGCCACAATTAAAGTAATTAATTAATTGAGTTTGGGATGGTATCTGGATATAAGATGAATTATGGGAAACCTCTAGTACTGATATATCAGCATATAGCCCTTTTCAGTTATATCCTACCGGTTTCAAGTATCTTGAATTTATATCCAGTGGTGAATGAAATCAAAAAAGACCTTCAAAGATGGAACCCCTTGTCAATTTCACTTCTTGGAAGGATTGCTATCATAAAAATGAATGATTATTATACCCAATGCAGATGGTTCAGAATTATATCCAAGTTAAATTTTTCAAAACACTACAGAGTATGATTGGCAAATTTGTTTGGAAATACAAGCGTCCCAGATTTAAATTAGATAAATTGCAGTTACTTGTTGCTGAAGGAGGACTAGCACTTCCCAACATAATGTACTATCACTGGGCCTCTCAGATAAGATACATTGCAGAATGAATAAAAAATGACCCCAATTCAACCTATCTGGACTTAGAAAGTACTGGTTGTGTGACAGGTATCTCAGATTTACCATTTATACATAATGCAATCACACAGAAGGGAATGAAAGAAAATGAGATCATTAGAAATACCCTTAAAACCTGGCATCAGATACGTAAGCACTTTAGAATAATAGATCAGTACTCTATACTTGCACCCATTGTTTGCAATCCTGACTTTGTACCCTCGTGTTCAGATATAGGATATAAGACCTGGAATGATGTTGGAGTTAATAAATTACAGGACTAGATGGAACTCTCAAATCCTTCTCACAACTTATGTCTGAATTTGATCTTCCTCGAGCACAATTCTTTCGCTACTTACAGCTCCGGAGCTATCTTAAGTCTATACCAACATATAATGACTTACATATTAACCTGTTGGAAAAAATATTACTGAAGGCATCTTCTTTACAGAAAAAGGTTTCAAGTTATGTCTATGATCAGCTATTTGTCAACATTCCTTTTATTGATAGTAAAACATCTTGGGGGGAAGAATTTGGGTTCCATATTGATGATGACATGTGGCGGAATATCTTATTGAATGCAAAAAAATTACATGTTCTAATAAATCTTAAGGAAACCCAATATAAGATTATTCATAGATTACATGTCACCCCAAATATTAGATGTAAATACGATGTTACATGCTCCCCATTATGTTTGAAATGCAAAAATAGTTGTGGTACATATAGTCACCTAATGTGGTCATGTCCCAAAATTGGAAACTTTTGGAGAGCTATTCAAAATGAGATGAATATTTGGGATAGTTATACCCTTAAATCCACACAATCTTGTATTGGGATTAGATCTCAATTATGGCTCTGGACATAAGTACATTCTTAGAGTTGCTCTTTATGCAGCACACCTTACAATATTACAGAAGTGGTTGGACGAAGATCCTCCGGATATAAAAACTTGGTACGAGAAGTTAATGCACATTTTACCTTTGGAGAGATTATCACATGTACGCAGAGGCTCTCTTGAGCAATTTGTAAGAGACTGGTCCCCACTGTCCATATTTTTGAAAGAAGAATGGTCAGTGGTTATTAGCATGGGAACTACAAATGTATCTCCCTAGGTGCGAAATTATTATAGTTTATTAAAAAAATAAAAATGTTATCATCATTGATTTTGTTTGTTTGGCTTGTCTGTTTATGTTTGCCCTTTCCCTTTCTTTTTTCTTTCTTTCTTTTTTTTTTTAAAGCTGCCTCACCTTGCAACTTTGGATCAGGTCTTATCAAGCTATATTTGTTTTCATAAATACTCTGGAATTATTACATTTGGATACATAGGCTCCTGGCTGATTGCGCACTTATAGGTTTAGTCAGCGGGGGCGGGTCCGGGTATGGGAGCTGAACACACAGCGGCCCAGGCCCGTCACTGCTAGGAAAGGTATAGTTGGTAAGGGTAGGTAGGTGAAGTTAGGTAGGCCTAGATAGTGTGCGTGGTTACCTGGGGGCTTGTGATCCCAAATTGCATATAAGACGTGAATTGTTAATTTATTTATTTATTTTATTTCATTTGTGTTTGTCTTGTTGTTGGTATTGTATTATTAACTCCTTAATAAAAAGAAAAGTAAATAATGAAAAGACAGAAACAGAAATACTCTGTGCCATGCAGTCCCTTCCTCACACATAGGTCTTCACTCCCCTCCTCTCAGTGAACAGAGCACGGACAGTTTAAATACTAAATGTAAACAATGAACTGACAGAATATACATACCTGTACAAATCAATAAAAGAACAGAAATGCTATGTAACATGCAGTCTCTTCCTTTCACAGGTCATCACACCCCTGTTAGCAGAGAAAAACACAGGGAAACCCGGTAGCACTTGGAAGCACATGTCTATAATAAAACTTTAAAAAGTGTGTTTACAAAGTTTATACTCAAATGAGACAGCTTAAGACTAACATTTATAACTGCATACTACTACGTTTTTATTAACTACAGAGCAAAATAAATGTTTAGTCATAACCAGGAAAATAATACATACCTCCTCTCAGTGAGCAGAGTAGGGACTGAGAGTGGTGCTGCATTGAAGTCAAAAAAGTTTGACTTCTTAAAGTGACAGTACAGGTTTTAACGCTTTAATATGAACAGGTTACAAAACACACCATAAATGTGTTCAAAACAAACATTATTCAATAATTATGAGGATTTGGTGATCTTTCAACTGAAAAATAAGGATATTTTTTATATATATTAACCTGGCTACAGTTGCAAAACTTTATTTTACATTCACTGTCACAATTTTTTTGCTTGTTTGTTTGTTTTACAAATTCACATTTCAGATACATGTGTGCAATTTTTTTTCACATGCACACAAAAAGCGATATACAACTGCAGACTGGGAAATCATTTGTGAACATCATTTCATCAGCACCAAATATTAATGACTGATTATATTGACTATTTTTTCCATACCAAATGTATAAACCATGCATACACATGAAAAGTGAGAATACTTTCTGATATGCATGTTTCACACCATGCATACCATATATACAGTCTTTTGAGTCTGATGAGGATGATGCCGCAAGTTCGCAAAAAAGGGTAATAAACGTTTTTATTTGGAGCTGTTATTCACATTATGTTGAAATCAATAGTTTAAAAAAACATTCACTATGATTACATTGTTTTGGCAAGCCTTAATTATGGTCTATCTTGAGTCAATATGTTTGTCACTATGCATTATAGTAATTATGATAATGGTATTTGTATAAATAAACAAATAAATACATGATCTTTATATTAATATGCAAGGATTACATTATCCTATTGGGGACTACAAATAACCTACACTGATTAACCCCTACTGTCACCTTAGCTGGGATAGAGAGCTGGTTAAGATGGTTATAATGATTATGACAAGACTGCATGATGGAGTCAGTCAGTCAGATCTTAAATGCCTTTTTTATTGCTTTGAAAACTAATGTTGTCTGTTTCTTTCTTTCTCTTGAGATATGAGTATTTATAGATTTTATTTTGAATTATTTTTTATCTCTTTAATAAAGAGACATGTACTTTCGATATCTGCAATGTTTTGTATTCATACTGGGTAAAAAAAATGTGTTACTCTACAAGCGCTTTAAGTGACGATTTTATCTTTTGCATCAAGCTCTCTCGCATCCTTACGTTTGTGAGACTTGGGTTATCATGAAATGCATATGTGGCCATCAAATTAACATGTGGGTTGCATTTCAATTCCTTCAGAGCACATAACAGAAAGTATTCATCACCTAAACCACAGGTGATGCTAAAATTTGGTTCATATGCATGAACAAATCAAACATTAACTTAACTTCAAACAAGTAAATGTGCTTCAAATGCATTTTGGGCACTGGTGCAGTTGAGGCGTGATGATTTAGCACAGAAGGTTAATGACTCAGAGTTACGTTACTGGCAGGGGCCTGTCTCCCTCTTCCACAATACTGAGAATTCAATCCTGAAGGTCAGTGTTTTTCAGGTGTGGTGGGTGTGCACTGATAAGATAAGATAAGATAAGATAAGATAAGACTTTATAAATCCCCAGCTGAAAAATTCAGGAGTTACAGGCAGTGGGCAATAGCAGTAGGAAAAAACAGGAACAGGACTGGAACTCTCTCCAGATTCAGGCTCATGCTGAAGTGGAGGGTGTAAAAGTGAAGTAACACTGGTCTGGGCTCTGCTGGTTGGGGGAGGGAATGGGGGTAGAATCAAACCTGTTAAAAACAGGTTCAGCTCAATTTCCAATTCCCAATCTCAAGATTCAGGGCCACTGCCACTGTCACTGCTGTGGCCTGAGATGGTTTTCAGGACCCTCCAAACCTCTCTGGAGTTGTTCCCCTGCAGGCGCTCCTCCAGCTTCCTCCTGTAGCTCTCCTGATCCTCTTCTTCAGCTCCCTATGCACCTGCTTCAGCCCAGTTCTGTCCCCTAGGCCCTTGAGATAAAAGAAAACAACATACAGTGAGACGAGATTATAACTAGCAACCAGTCAGTAAATGAATTACTTCATTGGCATTTTTACTGAAAGTACATTAGGATTAGAGCCTGGGATGCACGGTGGCAGCCATCAGGTTCATTAGCAGGTCATTGTGACTACCTGGTAAATTTTCAGCTGCTTGTTGAACGATGGGTTCAGTCAACCTCGTCAAAAAACTGTAGAATATACATGAAGACATTATTATTTACATTTTGTATATCACTAATAATAATCATAATAATCAGAAGAATTCGTAATTGTCTAATCAGAATAGCTGTTAAGCCTCAATACTGTGGCCCTTACAGACTACAGACAACTTTCAGAAATTTGCATTTTACTTGTTTTTAGTGGTAGCAATTCAAATCCAAAATAGTCAAAAAGAAAATCCCCAAAAATATATATTTGTAATGCTTCCCTGTAATATTCAGGTGTTTTCACCATGCTTTCTGTAGTCGGCATCCTTACGCATGGGTATTTGTTGAGTACATCCAACCATGGGCATCCCCCCATAATTTCAAAATGACTCCAGAAGAACGGTCACACCATGAGGTCTTTCACAATCAAGATGTCTTTATGTGTCTTCTGATACTCACTTTGTAGGATGCTCACATGGAACTCAGCAGACGTTGAAACATTCAACACAAAATAATATTGATATTAATATTGCTTTCCTTTTGAGTTAATTGTTGTTACGGGGTGTGAACGTGTGTGGGTTTTATGACTGACCAGCATTATAAGCATTTCATGGCATGGTTTTAACCTTTGTTTCTTTTTGTTGGACAGGCACTCTGGCAAAGGTGGCTGCTGATTTTGAACCTGTGCAGCCTGACTAGCTGAATGGTCCAGTTGTATAATTTCCTGGGGGTGAAATTCCCCTAGGTGGTGTCTCAGCACCTTAACTCCTCCCCGCTCACGTCACGTATCCCTTGTGAAAATATATACAGATATACATAATTTAAAACAAACAAGGGAAACGCAGGCAATATATACACGAGGTAACAAAGAACAGGTGGAGACAATCAGACAGGCGGGAAACACATCAGGAAGTCAAGGGCCTGACACTTTTCTGCTTCATAACATGGTTTAGTAGAGGTGCCAATTTCAGAATATTTTCTGTCTGCTCACTATTTTCCAGTGTAAGCTCCTCAATGACATCAAATCCAAGCTAAGGTGTTTCCACTGAGAATGGGATTGCCAACATTGGCAAGCAAATTTTGACTTTCCTATGCTTAAGTGAAATCTTGACCCAGCCATCAAATGGAAATGGAGGGCTATTAACAGCAGTGATACACAAATCTTTCCCTCACACAGACTTCTCATTGGTTTTATGTGAATATCTGCTAAGATATTTTCAAACCAGGTTCTTGACACAAGAATAACTTAAGCTCCTGAGTCTTGTCTGTTGAAACTCCATTTATTAGGCATGACAGTATTTATTTTCCTATCAGCTTGGTGCCTTGTGTTTTTGGTTGTTTATTGGGTTTTTGTTGTGGTTTAGTTACCCTCTTTACTGCTTGTTGTGATATGGGACTGAATGACGTTCTGGGTCACTGGTTGTCCATTACCAATGACTTCTTCGAGTGTCTTGACTTTGGCCATTTCTGAAGGCAGCCCAATGCCCTTAAGGCCAGCCGGATCACATCTGAAGCGATGCAAAGAATTCTGATGTCCTTACTTGACACATTGATCACATTTGGGCCTTATGTGGGCTTTGTCTGCAGTGCTGCAGTTGTGGTGAAACAGACTAGCCAGAGTCTTGACTGTGTTATCAGGATGCTTGATCAACTTCCAAAGCTTTTGGTCAGAGCTGACACCTAAGCAGTCAGATCTGTGGTTGGCTTTGACTTCTCCTTCAACTGTTTTGTGGTAATATTCACTCATGGCCTCATTGCTGTGATGTGCTGCAGCCAGTGGTTTAGGTCTGGACACAACACACATCGTTTCTGGCTTTCTGTCTCCCCACCAACTGCTTTTCTAATCTGCTTGATAATGGAGTCATTAGGTGAGGTACATAGGGCTTAAAGGATAACTTTCGTTTTTTACAACCTGGACTTTATTTGTAGCATTAATTACGACCATTTAGACACCCCGACAACTTTGGTGGCATTTGGAGTCGTTTTGAAGAAATTAGCCCCAGAGGAGCGGCGCGTATATCCGTATAATGCGAGTTATCGGGGCACCCGTGCGTAGCCTCTATAAACGCATAATCTGCGGCGAAACTCGTTCATATTCCAATATCTGGTTAAGATATGCTGGTGCTATTCCCCTCTGAGCCACCATCGTCCACCACCTCAGAGTCGGAAAAATATTCATCCATTTTGTGAAAAATAACAGTCGCGAACTACAGCTAAACTGGCCGACTGCCGCAGAGTTAGCCGTGTTGTGGCTGGCTGCTCGCAGCGCGTGGCGCTTGAAAATGACGTCATCCACGTCAGAAGTAGTTGTCTAGACACGCTGGATGTTGATAACATGCCACCACGGGCTCAGAGGGGAATAGCACCAGCATATCATAACAAAATATTGGAATATGAACGAGTTTCGCTGCAGATTATGCGTTTATAGAGGCTACGCACGGGTGCCCCGATAACTCGCATTATACGGATATACGCGCCGCTCCTCTGGGGCTAATTTCTTCAAAACGACTCCAAATGCCACCAAAGTTGTCTGGGTGTCTAAATGGTCGTAATTAATGCTACAAATAAAGTCCAGGTTGTAAAAAACGAAAGTTATCCTTTAATGTCTCTTCTGAAGTCCCTGCTTTTGTCATTGAGACCCTGGTAAAGTGTATGGAGAAAAACATTGCGCTAACTTTTTACCATGGATAGAGTCTGATGCACCCTGATAGGATACAAAGTGTACCCTCTGTTTTAACAGAGGGCAGTTTACTTATCCTGCTGCCAAGTAGTACTAAGTACCTGAAAGAGTTCTGAACTACTCCTGTCTTTCCTGTGGGACCATCTGTTTGTTAGCATGTCTTTAAATGTACCTGGTTTTATTATTTACTGGATTATTTCTGAGTCTAAGAAGTTTTCTTTCAACCTTTTCATATATCTGCTTGCACATACATACACTGCCATGTGTCATGTAATCTGAGATAATCCCACCATGCATTTTGAGCCCCCAGCAAGGTAACAATGCTGCTACATCTGTGACTCTAACCATCACAGGTACCTCCTACTGCTGAACTGCCAGTCCTCCTTTGGTCTCAGCACTGGCAGGGCGCAATGCTGCATGGTCGTTGGCAATTTCATCTATCTCATCGTGGAGAACAAGAAGACATGATAAGCCATGGCTCTCCAAATCCAATAGCTGGTTTTCCAAATCCAATAGCTGGTGACTAAGTAGATAGTCACTATCTACTTGTAGATGATGAGATATTCAAAGAGTTCAATTTAGACAAACCCCCAGATATTACCAGCCTTAGAAGTGCAACCTGAGGACAGCTGAGAACAATGACAAGAAGTCACACAGTAGCTTGTTCTGTTTGTTTGTTATATTTGTGACTATCTAATTCACAAAACATCATCTGAGCTTTCGTCAGTTTACCAACTTGAGAACAATGACACCTGTCACTGGTGTCATATTCCCTTTACCACCTATAGTTGCTGTAACTTGTGGGGAAACACCATATAATATGTTTGCCAATGATGAGGGAAGTCAGTGAACTAGCTACCTTGCAATTACATTATTAACTGTTGTTTGTGTTGCTTGCTTGTGGTGGAGCATGATTATTTATTTTCATCTGCAACAGTGGTTGTTTAACAATGAAGACTACTCCCACAATCCCACACTACTTCACAACATCATCGACTATGTCATTTGTTATTATTTTGATTGAAATACTCCTGGTGGCAAAAATTAAACAAGTCAAATGGATGGTGAACTCAAAAATGACATAGGTTGGTCACTCCACACACTATGTTCAAAATGATGCCGTATTCAATATGAAAATGTTGGGCAACTACTGTCCCACAACTATTTTCCATTTATTCTTATTCTATTTTTTTTTCACACACCCCAAATCTGCATTTTGTACTCTCCTCGCTTCCATTTTTCTGAAATTCCATCTGACAAACCTGCTGTCTCCATTTGCATGTTACTTAATAGTGATTATAGTGACCAAAGTTTTGTACGTCTGCAGTCTACAGTGCAAACTGTGCTTTCTGGGACGATTATGTGGAAAAAAAATACTGTAAAATAAACTGTTTACAGAGTCTCAAATTATAATAATAATCTTTACTGAATTTGCAGTTGTAGAAGTACGTCAATTCATTGGAGAAATGATATAAACAACATAGGTGATATGTAAGGGTGGCATGGGTGATAGTGATAACTGTGTTGTGTGAATCATTAGGAGATAGATGATTGTGATTGATGACATATACACAGCAGCTGAAAAACATACACCAATTCTATGATGTGCTGGCTTGTTGGCACACATCAAAGACAAGTGTGGAAAGACACACATGCATGACTGTAAAGGATTCATTTACATCCTACAAATTAATGTTTCAGAACATTGTCCTCAGGATAAAGTCAGCAGTCCCCTAACTGAGATACATAGTATGTAGTGTGTAGGACGGGTATTGCAAATCAGAGTTCACAGGACGTCAACGTGAACATAAAACTCCATATGAAGTGATGAAAAGCCAAGAAAGACCTCCAACATCCACACATCCACATGTCAAACGACAGGCAAATGTAAACTTGCTGCAGCAGAAAAGTCACAGAGTAGAGACCTGTGTTTATGGTGAAACATCATTATTAATCATGTCCAGCAAAGCCATTCACATATTATTTAACTGATTTATTGGCATATAGACTGACAGACAACTACTGTAGGAAAGTAAAAAAATACTTCACTCAAGTACAATTTTAAGATACTTGAACTTAATTTTAGTATTTCCATTTAATGCTACTATATGCTGCTACTGCACTACATTTTAGAAAGAAACACTGGACTTTTTACTCCACTTAATTTATCTGATGAATGTAGCTGTAGTGATTCTCATGTAACAGGACAACAATTTGAAAGTGGCTATGCTAAGTGAGTACTTTAAATTACTTACTAATTTGCTGATTGGTATTATTATGCTTTTATTATTACTGGTTTTACAAATATTGCTTTTGGAAAAGTAAGAAATGAAAAAATCTGAATATTGAATACAAATTACAACAAATGTATTTTTAGAAATATTATCACTTTAGTTGCATAGCTTTTGTCTCTTAAATTTTAACTTAAGAAGTTTCATTTTTACTTCAAATTGCACATGTATTCTCATAATATTAGGATTCGCAGCATCATTACTTTTTCTTCCAAAGTGGTCTACTACCCTGCAGATAATTTGGTTATTATTATTATTATTATTATTATTATTTTATTATTGTTGTTGTTGTTACATTTATTATAGTATATTAACTTATTTTTACCCTCTGCTTTAGTGCAAAGACCAGTGCTCCCTCACTTTTTATTCAGAAAAGTGGCATTTCATGGCAAGGAGGTTTACTACATTCTGTATTCTTCAATAATAAAAATAATGATAATAAATAATAATATAATAAAAAAGACACTACTACCTAGTTTTCATATTTTTTCAACACAAATTCACATGAAATGTTGGGTTGATAGGTTCGTCACATGGACAACTACTGGTTGTGAATTTGCTTACTCTGCTTACTTATTTTACCATAACTGTAGGTGTGTTAAAAAAGAAAAGGAATGACGAAAGGAGCGAGGAAGGAAAGGAGACAAGGATGCCGCTAAATAGTGTTGGGTCGTGGCCTGCTGTATTCCGTCGACTCTGTTCACCTCCATTCACACAGTAAATAAAAGCATGGAGGCTCTGACTCTCGGGATCTAACACCGAGCAGCAGGGGGTAAAGACACTGCCGCATGCGCTCTCCTTTTCACCAAAACACACAGGAAGGAAGCAGGACACTGTTGAACGCTTTGCCTCTTGGACTGAACTCATTTTACGTGGAAGAGAGGATCGTAGTTGGCGACAGGAGCGGGGCAGCCCGCCGTGCTGAGCATGAAGCGGGTGGCTGTAGTGGCCAGGCACAATGGCCTCGTCTCTCCGCTGGGGAACAACAACTCCGGGGCTTCTAGCATCGTCTCACCGCTCCAGCCGAGAGCCACTGGTATCTCCGCTCCTGCCGACAGTGGTACCGGCGGTGGGATGGACGGCCTGTTGGATTTCTCCAAAGGCCCCACCGTCAAAACCGAGCTGGTCTGCAAATGGATTGATCGAACTTCTTCGAGGCAGAGGCTTGGGCGGACGGCGACATCCGTCTGCGACCAAACTTTCAGCTCCATGCACGAACTGGTGGACCACGTCACCACCGAGCATGTAGCAGCGGGGCTCGAGACCCTAAGTCATGTCTGCATGTGGGACGAGTGCATGCGCGGCGGAAAGGCATTCAAAGCCAAATACAAACTCATTAACCACATTCGCGTGCACACCGGGGAGAAGCCTTTTTTATGCGCATTTCCCAACTGCGGCAAGATGTTCGCACGCTCCGAGAACCTCAAGATCCACACGCGCACGCACACTGGTAGGGTTTCATGGTTCTATGACTACACACAGAGAGCGATGTGATACAGTCTGATCCTTAAATCCGCGTCATCGGTCAAGACTGCAGCCTCCTGACAGAGATGGAGAATAGAGGTTAATAGAGATTGTTCCCAGTTTGTTAAGAATCGCCTCCATGTTTACGTAGGCTCAGTTCAGTGTTGATTCACACCCGCCCTTCATTGCCCCCTTGTTTCCTAGAGGAATCACGGGTCGAAACTGCAGCTCAGGAGTCATGCAAGGTGACAGGAAGCAGCACAAAGCAGTTGGATTATGAGTACGAGAAAAGGATGAGAGCAGATTCAAATTAAATTGAGTAGATGTAGGTCTACACAACCGAAATTAGTGGGTGGAGACAAAGGCTACCCATAGGTTGTAATTATCATTTCAGTTCCATGTCTGCATAAAAAATGTAGTTTGCAGAAATTGTATTGTTCTTCCAGTTACCCAGAATCAGATAATCGCACAGGCCTATTGTGACAGCCTGCACAGTTTTTAGTAAACTCAGTTGCCAGATTTATCACAGTGATACTCCATTTTTATCAGTGAGACCATGAGTGTACCCACTGCTGCTTTCTACCTAGACAACTGTGTTTATATGCTTTAGTTAATAGCTTTATTAATGGATAATAAATCATTTACTAATACTGTATAGATCAGTTACCAGCTACCCTGGAGTTTTCAGGTTGTGAACAATCCCTTTGGCTGTTGTCTTTCAGTATCTCTTAGGGGCACAAGAGAGTGTAGATGATATTCATCATAAGTCCCTATAGTGATCAGTGAAACTTTAAGGCTACCAGGACATTCTACAGAGTTTTTCATTAGGTGACAACCCTCTTGAACTAAAAAGCTAGCTAAAAAGACAAAGCAAGTGCAATGATGGAGGATAAATGCCAGCCATGCAGAATTTCCACAACTTTGCACTTAAAATTGGTCATGTTAAAACTGTATAACAGATGTATACAGCAATACTAAATTACATTTTATAAACCCATTAGTTATAACCCTTTGTAAAGGATGTCTTATTAGAATGTGGTGCCATCTGCCCTCATAAATAGGGTGGACAAAATTACACTTTTCAGTATAATGCAATACTTTTCAACAGGACCTCCAAACTACAGATTCCAAAATGACCCCGAAACTGAATCAACGCCTAGCTGAACCAGTTTGACAGCTGAATATGAAAACCTTCATGAAAGGAGGATTTATTACAGAGCTGTTGAATTAGGCTGCTTTAGCGTCAGCTAATAAACTGCCAATGGAGTATGTTTAGGTAAATATATTTTAGTTCTCTTGATGTCTATGGGGCTGTTGAAATTATACAGTGCTCAAAGTAGCTAAAAAGCAATTACATTTTTTTTGGTCATAGTTTTATTATGTCTTTAAACACAGAAACACAAATAACCCACACAACACTTTTTTTAAG
Source organism: Chelmon rostratus (assembly GCF_017976325.1). Lineage (NCBI taxonomy): Eukaryota > Metazoa > Chordata > Actinopteri > Chaetodontiformes > Chaetodontidae > Chelmon > Chelmon rostratus. The sequence goes on along the minus strand of NC_055668.1, from coordinate 730,067 downwards.
TGAGGAAATAAAAACAAATATATACATATACTGTATATACATAAACACACACACCATAGATGTCCAATGTAAACTCACAAAATTGACGTATAATTAATAAATTATTTGTGAATCAAATAATCTTTTTAAAGGACATTGTCCAAGTCTTACACAAACTGTACATTTAAACAGCGGGCTTAGCTATTTCATTATATCAGTTTATGCCATTGCACAATTTAACTTTTTTTAATCAAGGACTTTTACTGCCAAACAGTAATGATATTCTGAAAAGAAGTCTTTTTAAATCATTATTATATATAACAAACCAATTTTTATAGATGGGCTTGTATGCAGTGTTTTGCTTGTAGAATTTGACTTGACTTAAACCTTTTCTCTCCTAATGGAGCACAGGTCATCCACAACCCTCTCTGTCGCCCTCTCCAGCTTTGGCCAGGTGTACCTTAGTTCCTTTGCCTCCAGGTGTTACTGGGCTTCCTTCACTTTCTCTTAGACTCGTTACATTGGTTTTGGGCTTCCGTGTCCAATTTGACCTGACTTCCTTGTCCTCATCTGGGTGTGTGCTTTCTCTTTGTTCGTGTTCTCCCACAGATCTTCATTTCTGATAGTGTTTGGTCATTGTATCATTAAGATGGGTCTTACGCACTTGTTGACAAAGGATTGGACTTTGCTGGTGGATGATTTTATTATTCTCCATCTTTCTGAACCATAATGCAGCACTGATTTAACAAGGTGTTGAATATCCAGAGCTTGGTGTTTTTGCGTATTTCCTTTGAGTTCCTAATGGGCCTTTGTGTAAGAAAAGCTGTTCTAGACTTCCCAATTCAATCTTGAATGTCTGTATCTGTCCCTCTATCTTTGCCCACAACACTTCCAAGGTAGTTGAAGGTGCTAATGTCTTCTAGTCCTTTCAGTTGGATGGGTCATGGCTGGTGTTAGTGCGCATTACCTTGGTCTTGTCTGTGTTGATGATGAGGCCTGCCTCGGCCGATGTTTCTGCAAGGTTTGTCTTTGCTACCGTCTGTGGGTAGTGGTTGGATGATACTGTGGCATTTAGCATCATTCATAGTCCTGCAACATTTATATAGTGTTCTTTTTTAAGAGATATATCTTCTGTTTTTGTTTTAGCTCCAGAGTATCACCAAAATGAATGCATGTCAAAATTAATTGGAAGAACTGGTGAATTTACAGTGTTACATGGTGAATTAAGAGTGTTATGAGTTAATGTTAAATTTGGCCTGTATCTCATACACCAAGGAGCCCGTTTTTAGTGAGAAATCTTAATTTTGGAAAGTTTCACCTCTCATTCCCATGGTTGTCTCCCACCAAAATAGTGCAGCTAACCAACGGAGTCTGGTAGGGAGTTGAAGTCTGTAAAGTTTGTCCACACATACATTTTACCTTTATGAATTGCATAGATGCCAAATTGACAAGAAGGCTGTTGACATATGACACTTTTTATCTTGTGGTTCAAGAGCAATGTCTCTTTAAGAAAGTTTGGCTTAATATTTTCCCTGAAGAGTGCAGGAAAACCGGAGTTAAGAGGTACCTTACAATACAACCATTGAAGAAAAATTTTGTTATCAAAAGAATGTGAAGATGTAACAGTTACGATAGTATGTCAAAGACACCTCTGTATTGTGTTGCAGAGATATCTACTGAAGTTAGCAAGCTAACCAACTAGCTGTAGCCAGTCCTGTCTCATAATACCACTTTGTACCTCAAGAGGTGATATTCTGATAGTATAGCCCCGTAGTTTCAGCTGAACTAGTTACTGGGAAGCAATGGGTCAGTGCTTGGCTTTTTTAGGAGTGACTGAAGAATTGCATGCTTAAAATAATCCGGAACACAGCCAGAGCAAAGAGTGCAATTCATAATGGAGAATATATTTGGTCCTACGGAACTAAAAACATCTTTAAGAAGAGAGGTTCAAACAATATCAAGAGAAATGGAGGATGGGTGCATTTAGGAGACAGTAGCCTCAGTTCTTCCAGTGAAATTAGGCTAAACTGGCTCAGCAGAGAAACACAGGTTGGACAGTCAACTACAGGGGTACAGGAAGGCAACGTTTTTGACCTTGTGTCTTGGTCCTCATACACAAAGAATGATCTATTGATTGTGCTCAGCAAAAAACTATGGGGTTTTTCCTCAATCAATTTGATTAGAAAAACAAACTTTTTCTGCTTTCTATTTTACAAAAGTAGCTGCTTCCTGTGAGTAAACTGAACCTCCAATTTAGTGTATTCCACCTCAACCTGAACGTATGTCATCAATAATCCAAGGGAATGAGTTAACCAAATGAATGGATTTGTTTTAAAAAGAAGCAACAATATCTAGGGTTGATTATTAAAGGAGGAGACTACTGCCTGAATCAGACTACGCCAATCCAGCCTGATGACCAATCGAGACGATTTTGTCATGGCCAACAAATTTGCCAGTGCCATGGCCAACATCCCCCACGTCATGTTCCTGAGCGTTTACCAATCAGGTGCTCTCTCCAGAGTGCTGTCAGGTAACCATGGCAAGGAGAAGGAGAAGGGATGCTGAGGGTGCTGCTGTCGGGTAGGACAACAAAAGAGAAGAAAAGTTAATTGAGATGTGGCAACAGTACCCCTGTCTTTTTGCCATTTCCTTGATAGAGTACTATGACTGAGTCAGAAAAGACAAATGTTGACAAGAAATAGTGGAGGCACTTCATCAGCCCAGCGAGTAGCTGGCTATGTGGTCATAACGTTATCCCCTGTCCTAATTGCAGGGATATGCTAATCATTACTAATTCTAGATCTAATGTTAAAAGTATCCTGTTTGATGCGGCCAACACAACCAAGCCTGCTCCTTTTAGAATAAATAACTATGGAATTAAAAAATGTACTATATATGAACCTGTCGTAATTGTTATAAATTAATTATTGTTATAAATAATGACCAATTAAGCTGAAGTTTACACCACCTCTTGCATTTGCTTTTGATGTTATAGCACATCCACAGCCGTTTTTTTCTTTGTTTTCTATTTTCAGTGCATAAGACTGCCAGTATCACACACAGTGCTTCTGCCAGTTTGATTGACAGTTGCTTCACCCGCCTCCCTGATTACAACTGAACTTGTGCCCTATCGTGAAATGCTGTGAGTAGTCGGACTCATGTTTGCAGTCTGCCATGTCATGGTCAGGTGACAGGCGAGAGTTTATGGCACTGTGATTGTTAGATCTGACACAGTGAACATCGTGAAAGACAAAAAAAAATCACATAGCTTGATCCTTGCAGAAGTCATTGATCTGGGAATTTGAAGCCATATCCTTACTAAGATCTGTAAAGACAGAGGTGAAGTTGGTAGCAGAGGGACTATTGAGAGTGCAATAACGGGTTTTGCGTTTGAGGGGTTGGATGTCAGCATTAAAGACAGTAGCAAAAATAATGCACTTGTCAGACACAAAAAAGTCATCAGTGTATAGAAAATTAAGATCCAAAGTCCCAAAGTAAACCAAATCAAGAGCGTGACCGTGAGTGTCGATTGTCCATAAAACATGCTGCAGACTGCAGACTGATTCTTGTAGCTAGAAAGGTGGTGCCTGGATAAAGACGATATTCTTCCACTGATTCTCCAACTCCACTATCTGTAGTGGGCTTGTGCTGAGATAAGATATTGGTCACAGTCGAACTATCCCCCTCACAGGACTGTTTTTTGTTCTTATTTTCAGTTGTGCCTGCTTGCTTTTTGGGTGTATTTGTCCCACTCTCACTCTCTTTGCTGTCAGACTTTTCACCCCTAGCAACACTGCCTTAAAATCTCTTGCTTGTCTGCGTATCTTGCTCTACAATAGCAGAACGTAGGAACCTACAGGGTAGCAACAAATCGTGATGCAACACTTTCTCAGTGACATCAGTGTCACAAGGAGGTATGACATAAACAGGCAGGTCCCTCTCTACCTCTGCTACCCTGTACCCTCTACTACCCCTGATAGTCTGGCCCCATTTGTGGCTATTTTATGTTTCCCAAGGATTCAGACATTCCTCACTCAGGTATGAGCTCTAGCTTCCAACTTAGACTCTCTGACTATTGTACTGTGATTGTTTGATAAGTCTGGTTGTCTCCCAGACATCAGCTGGTATGGAGATTATCCAGTTGTATTGTGCCTAGTGCATTCATAAGCGTGTGCTGATAGCTGCACAAAGTCTCAAATGTTGAGGGAGCAGCTAACCACTGATGTTCTGCAGCATCCAGTTTAGCAGTTGTCAAGACATACATCAGGGTATTGTTGTCAATTACCACTGTGCTCCATAAAGGTAGTCAAAGAATTTGTCACTGACTGCCTACGTAAGAGCAAGGAACTCAAGCCTATGGGTAGGATAGCTTTTTCACAGACAGCCCTCTGTTTGTAAAAGCAATCACTCTCTACTGGCCATGTTGCTTTTGGAAAGGGCATCACCTAAACCATGCAAACTAGCACCAGTTTGTCGAATGTAAGGCTTTTCAGCATATGTGAAGCCCACAATCTGTAGTTGTGAGTTTGTGAATGAGTCTCACCACATTATGGCACTTGGACCTGATCATTTTGAACTTGCCAGTGCTGAAAAGGCTTCTTGTTGTCTCATGAGCATTTTGATTATCTTACTATTCTACTTGCATTAATTAATGCTTAGCCTGGTTGTGCCATTTTTACTTTTAACTACCACAAATGGACTTCAGGAATTCAGGGATTATGTTGGAATCACACAGTTCCTTCAGTTGTAGCTTGACAACCTCCGAATTTTAGAGGTGAATAGGTCTTGGCTATGCATGATGGGAGTGGGATCTGAGAGTCATATGTGATTCGTAAGAGCCATAGTGTGTTCATAGTGTAAATACATGTGGCAAAAACGTCTGACATAGAGTTTAGCTGTCTGTGAAGTAAAACTGCAGAGTGCTGGCTGAATCAGGCAAGCTGATGCTGTTGTACATAGTAACTGTTGTGCCTGGTGGAGCTTTCAGGTCTTGGCCCACAACAGGTGGGAAGGTGTAGAGCAGGGGCAGGGAACATTTTTTCCTATCAAGGGCCATTTAAATTTTTATTGCATCCTTCAGGGGCCATACTCAGTGGCACCCCTAGCGGAAGCTGGATGGAGCTTGAGGTTCAGCTCTGAGAGGTACTTGCAAATGTCCACACTATCACTTTACACACAGTTTACACATCAGGTTTTCCCTTCATCTTTATCCGTTATTCCAAATAAACTGACACTCTGAAACAGTTTTACTTCATCCGGTGCTAGCAGCTCCACAGTAATAACAAGGCATCCCTTCGCAAATTCTCTGTCTACATTAGGTTTTAACTTCTTAGCTATTGGCTTGCTTACCACAAAACTTGCCTGCATAACACTGTCTCTGTCAGAATGTGGTCTTTTGAGAGCTGCTCATTGGGCACCCATACTCTAACAAACTAACATAGGCACACTGACTTGCCTGTAACGTCAACAAAAAAAAATAATCGTTTGTCCACATCTACTTACATTATGTTGTCAGGCATGGTGCTTGATGAGCCACACTATTTTCTTTTTTTGCTAAAGAAAAATCATTTATTTTTGTCTTTATGAATTGGTCTGATGTTGACTATGTACTGTTCTGCCATAATCTGACTAGCAGGCACTTTGATGACATGAGCACTTTCATTTTGAACAAGGATGGGAACTTTAAAAGATGTCTGAGCTCGGGCAGTGATGAAATAGCTGCAGAACATCAGACCACCAGGTAAAGCCAAAGCTGAAAGCTCAACTAGCAGCGATGTGCCTGCAGAAATACAGATGTTTGTGGCATACCCTGACAAAACAGCTTTCTCACCTGCCTTTATGGTAACACACTTCTTGCTGAGCAGCTTTCTTTTTCCAACCCTCCTACTGTCTTGTTCAACTTAACATTTGTTAAACATTTTTTTATCAGAAGAGTATTTGTACAATGTACTTGTTTGTTGCTGACACTGGTTTCTCTACAGGCTGTATATATTTCATAAAGCACATCCAAGACATTTGTACCAACCAGAACAGGACTTCCTCTGTTTGCCCTGCAATCAGGCACGTTAAGTACAAAGGTATGTATTTCAGGCTTCCCTGCAATTTCTACTGGGAAGAAGATGCTTAACTCTGTGTACCCCAGACAGGACACAGCCTGGCCACCTGCATCCTCTATATTCAGAAGGTTGTACAATGGTGGACTTGGCTGTGAAGGCAGATGGAGCTTGTGGAATGACTCATAGTTGTCACCGGGGCTGGGGGTTATTGCTGTATTTGGCTTTCCACTCCTGCTGTTTTGCTTTCAGATCTGTGTAATTCTTGTGGACAAGGCCTTTGCTGGCAGCATTTTTGCATTGTCTGACAATGTCACAATTTTCCTCACATTTGAAAGAAAAACCGCGGTTTTTGTTCTGGCCAATGTACTTGAACACCAGCTGCTACCATTGGCAGCTCTAGTACTGTACTTGTCTTTTGTTCTTATTTTTTTTCTCTCCTGAACTCTCCTCTTTCTGTGTTTTGTATTTCTATTGAATGTCTGCATTAAGCTTGTTTTTGTCAGTGACTTCTAAAACATCCTAAAGCTGCAAAGAAGGTTTCACTTTTAATATCCCCAAAGAGTCACTGCATTCTGTACATTTTTGCTGTCTTCCTTTTCTCTTCTGTTTGCAGCTGGAAGACAAGTACAGAGAAATTGGTGGGGACTCATTTTTCTTTGTTGGAGGATCGGATGCAACATTTGATCCCAGCAGCCACGAGTGAAATGTTTGAATAGCTGTCGGCTGGCGTTAGCTTCACTCACACCACATCTTTGAACTGCCTATATGAATGGGAGCCAAGTTGTTTTACAATGTCTTAAGCAAGTGAAAGTAAACTTTCAGGCACAATCCTTCTTTGCATGTCAGTGGGTTGGCTGTCCTGGAACACACATTCAACCTGTAGGCATCAGGTCTCAAAGTCAACTTCACCAGGGTTTTTGGGGACACTTCCTGAGAAGGAATGGAGTCGCTTGGCTTTGGAGCATAAGCTCCATTCTTGATAACATGCTCCACTATTAGGCATTGAATGTCTTGGGGGTTCAATATATATTATTGTACAAAACTGCTGGTGTGACTGACAGAGCTTGTTTTGTGGGTTAAATACCAGATAATTTGGTGGTGGAATGGGCTGTGGCAGGAACAGTCTGAGATCTTTTCTTTGGGGGGATTGATTGTTTCACTTCTCAACCTCCCCAGGACAGAACTACACAACTAGTTGGAGTCGGACCTATCTGGAGTTGATCCACTGGGTCCAGATTTTACTGTGAAAGAGGGCTTGCCAATTGAAGCAATCATTTTGTCAGTAATATATAAGCACCACTTAAAAGTAGGGTCTCACAGGAAAACCTGGTCTTCAGGCTTGCTAGTATACTATCAAGGTTCTATAGGGAGGATGACACAGAGTAAAACACAACCACAGTTTTATGTAACAGTAACATTAATTTATTCACAAAAGCTAAAAAACAAACTTTCAAAAACAAGGCCTTTAGAATAAATTACTTAAATTTGTCTCCAACTTCAGAGCTCTGTTTACTCAAATACTTAACCGATCCGCCCTTATATTTCTGTAGCAATTACCTACACTTCACAGATGATGAGAAGTTGGGCAGACACATCATTGGGATTATCAAGTCAGCTCCTATTTTCTTCAATATTTTGCTGACTGTGGCCATGATGTCTCCAGTAGGCTGAGTGTCGTGCCAGAGCCACTGGCTACTTTGCTCTGCCACCTCTGATGTTTCCTTAACGGCATGGTGAAGGGCTTGTCTGCTGACCCCCAGGTCCCTTATCAGTCTTATAGTAGATGTTGCCACGAAGTCCTGACATCCACCTCTGTTGGGCAGATCTTTGCTCTCCAACCATGCTTTTATGTGTTTGCTGGCTTTTTACACAGCATCCTCACAAGGGACTGTGAGCTCCAAAAAGTACACCATGCACTGAGAGTTGGCAACTGGCAATTAACACAACTGGGTTGATTGTGGTGGGGGCAAGGCATTGTTGATTGTTCTCCCTACCAAGCACTAGAGCACTCAATTGTGTCTCCATGTATACCATCCTTTGGTTCCTTACTTTACTCCCAGTGAGGATGTGTCTAAATGTAGCTGTTGTTGAACACAGGGGGCATGATGGATCTTCCCGCAGCCATTGCTTAAGATTTTTGGGGGTCGGAAGGACATCGGAGTTTGCTCAAGTGAGGAAACTCATCCTCCTAGACTCCATCTCCCACATGACCTTCAAGCTGATCTACTGTTTTTCCACACTCTTCCATGTCATCCACTGCCCTGTTTAGCTTGCGACACAGCCTTGACACATATACGTGACTCCTCCAGCCTGCAGACTTCGGCTACTACCAGTGTCCGCCACTCTTGTGCGGATGCCTTGTTCCAGCAAGGTTGTTTTTCTCCATGCTCTAAGCTACTTTTTCCTTGTTGGACCTGGTCCACAATACTGCCATGGTGGAGAGCAGATTTTGCCTCCTGTACCACTTTCTCCACTGTCCACTTCTTTCCTGTTTCCAGGCATGGGGCAGCAGCTTGGATCACTGTTCCTCTTGATTCTTCCATCTCTAGTCTCACTTCAATGCACTTGTACTCAACTAGAGAGAGGCAGTGGATTAGCCTATGACCATACAGGTTTATGCTGTTCAGGCATTGAGGCATTTCATTTTCTGAAATAAGAGCTGATGGTACCCCCTGCCATTATGCCATTTTCCATGTGGTGCTGTGTGGTTGTGAAGTGGTGTCATGAAACAGCTGCAAATCTTGGAAATAGGCCTTTCTTTAGTCAACTACAACTATAACACTACGAATATCAGTTAGCTTCCCCCACTCTATCTATCTATCTATCTATCTATCTATCACACACATATACATACAGATACACACATTTATGTTTATTTGTTTATTTATTTATTTTTTGTTAAATGGAGTGACTCCTTGGCTGTCGTCCTCCTCAACCCTGCATACTGCACAAATTTACTTTAGGCAGTGTCATTTTTTCCAGTATGCAGATAAATAGCAAGATCTTACAGTTATCTTCTAGCATTTTATCAGCTTGTTGCTCGCTGAAATGCTCACAAAACAGAACACAACAGGACCACAACATGTGTCTCCAATTAGTTTGTTCCATTTATATTCAGGAAATGAGCATGAGCTAACATAATTTCAACCTAGCACTGAAACAATAACAGTCTCAAAAACATGTATTTTTTAATGTATTTTTCTATGTAAACATTTTCCATCAAATATGCAATAAAATTTAGAATCATCATAACTATTTTTAAAATAGTAATTATTGTACTATGTCATACTGCCTGTTGGCTGCAGGATGGAGAGTTTAAAACATAGTTAGAAACAGAATGTGACAATTTGTAAAACAGTAGATCCCCCTTTTAAATGCAAATATCGAAGAGACAACATATCAAATGTTGAAACTGAGAAATGTCATTGTTTTTTAAAATTATATCCTCATTTAGAATTTGATGCCAGCAACACATTTCAAAATGGTTGGGGAAGGGTCATGAGAGTTACCACATTACCACTCGGCTGCATCAACTCTTCTTTTAACAACACTCTCTAAGTGTTTGGGAACGGAGGAGACCAATTGCTGTGATTTTGAAAGTAGAATGTTTTCCCCATTCTTACTTGATGTACGATTTCAGCTGCTTAGCAGTCCAGGGTCTATTTTGTCATATTTTATGTTTCATTCTTGTCTGGACTGCAGGCAGGCCAGTTTAACACCCAGACTCTTTTTTTACAGAGCCATGCTGTTGTAATATGTCCAAAATGTGCTTTGGCATTATCTTGCTGAAATAAGCTCTGTTGTTGTATACATATGCATATATATAATATATATATATATGTATATATGTGTGTGTGTGTGTGTGTATATATATATATATATATATATATATATATATATATATATATTGTTGAGCATTCATGGTGCATTCACAATTGTGCAGGCTAGCCATGCCATGTGCATCCATGATTTCCAAAAATAATTTTTGGGAAACGGTCGTAAAAACAAGAAACAAGTATGTACAACAATTAAGTTAATTTAAATAAATAAATAAACCAACCTATGACCTTTTGCAAGGTAAACATTGCATTTATATAGCTTACCCATTTCTTCATGCATGAGAAAATTCCCAACCAACACTCAGTTTGCTTCAAAGTAGTATTTTTTTTTTGTTTTCTGCAGGACGCTGTATTGTTAACCCAGACATCAGTGTTATCAAGTTTTCTCCCAGATTAAGTCAACAAGTAATTTTGCTTGTAATTTACAAACTTGAAACTGCTCTGCTGTTAGATTAAGAGCAGATTATTAATTATTATTTGATTGGTCCAAGTTAAATAACTCCATGGGTACTGTGGGAACATTTGCAAACACAATTTCTAAAGAATCCTCTAAATTTCTTATTAATGCCCCCCTTCCAAATCTCATTTACCTGAACATAGGCACATATACAATAGAGAGTTCCTTTACAGCTCGTTACATTGAAGCACCATAGGTCAAATTGACATCACTGGCATTAAAGAAAAAATAGAAGTGTATGTCTAAATATGTGGGAGTGTCAACCATACCAATTGTTAGGGGCCTATTCTAGACTGTGATAATGGCAAATGTCATATTTGTGTTTCAGGTGAGAAGCCATTCCAGTGTGAGTTTTGTGAGCGCCGCTTTGCCAACAGCAGTGACCGAAAGAAGCACTCACAGGTCCACACAGCCTCAAAGCCTTACGACTGCAAGGCCATGGGCTGCACCAAGTCCTACACCCACCCCAGCTCTCTGCGGAAACACATGAAGGTTCACATCAAGTCGTCACCTACCTCTGAACCGCAAGATGCGTACGACTCCATCCCTCATCAGCTCCAACAACCTCATCAAGCTCTTACTGAGCCCCTCGACCTTAAAATTAACCGCCTCTCTCCATCACATGCCAACAAAAATGCTCATTTTCCTCTTCTGTCCAATCACGAATTGGATATCAGCTCAGCAGGCGAAGTGGGCCATAAGCTGCTGCTGCGGAGCTCATCTCCAATGGCAATGCCTCTTGATCTCTCTCTGTCAGGCCTGAAGAGTCAGCTGGCCCAGAAACAGCAGAGTGGCAGGATCCCACGGAGGAGCCAGCGCTCAGTCAACCCAGCCTTACCTCAGTTGTCTAACATTAAAGAGTGGTATGTCTGTACCAGGACTACATCTCCACACTTTCCTCTTCTTCACCCAGACCACATCAAATCAGAACCTAGTGATGACGAGGAGTACATCACGTAGGGTGGAGGCACTATATACGTGAATTTAGATGTGAAGAACAGACATAATGTATTGTCAGAGCCGGGTCAGGCCAGAGAACGCTCTGCGGAATCATAGTTGCTGTAATTTTCCAGAACCAGCAGTTGTATGGTTCAACATCAGTGGCCCTTCCAAGATAGAGAAGGCTGTGATCATTTTGGAGGTTTTACTCTGTCGCATACACAAAACTCAGCTTGGACATCATCAGTCTCTGTGGACCAAAACCAATGGCTTACATGTTGCCAGAAAGAACAAGAGGAATTCCATCATTATGGTTATCAAACAAAATGTTAAACATATAATTGCAAGTTATCTAATCAGTGTTAGCTATCTAATCTGAACTAACAAAGGGGATAACATTGTACAAATGGACCAGGGAATGTTGGTGACTGCTCTGCCTCTGTCGTTAAAGAATATGAAGAGGGTGTTAGTACATGATGATCTCTCTAGAGAGGCAGATTATTTACCAGTTTATCTATGAGCTCCACCTAATTTCAAGGGCTAAATTGCCACTGATGAAAAGTGGGTAATGTTAACCTGAGCTCACAGTAGCACAGTCCACATGGTAACAAAGCAGGCACATAGGATTGAAGCAAGTTTGGATCTGTTGATTGTCCTCAGTATGCTTTAAACGAACTCTTGAGTACAATGAGTCAATCTGACAAGCACTTTGTTTAAAGCAAACTGAGGCCTTTACTAATAAACCATTGGGAGTAACTTGTTCAAAGTGTTTCATGTGATCATGTTCTAATTCAACACAGCAGCCAGCAGTGAAGCTGAAGTTTGGAGACAGTGTGACTAGTCCTGCTGTCAATTCTGTGGACCTTTCAGTGGGTTAATCACCTGCATCTGTTTACACTCCACTTGCATTTTAGTCAAGACCCCAAGGTTACCAAAATTACCATATATGTCATACCCGTGTTCGTTTAACATGGAAATGTGTATTAAATAAAAAAGACCTCTGGTATTTTCCTTTGGATCAAATCGTGCAGCCATAAAAGGTGACATCTTGGATTTGAGTGTTGACTCAACGCAAGCATGCTGTGTCAGTGAATCAAGGAAACAAGTGGATTGTCTTAAGCAAGATTGTGGTACTGCTTGAACAAAATCTGAAGTTATTGCATTGAGGACACTTTAAATGGTTAATAAGTGACTTTTACTCATGTACATTATACATGCACTCATAGCTCATTTCAAGCTGGATTTGAAGCTGGATGTAAGAAAGCCTACCTGAATAAGACTGCTTAAACATGCAATGACACAGGATTATAATATTATTCTAAAGAAGATTGTGATGTATTAAAACCCAGGGGCCAGGTGTATAAATGATGCGTACGCACAAAAAACATGCATACACTATTTCCCACACATAACCGGTATATATAAAAGAAGAATGTGCGCACATCAGTAACTTCAGAGCAGGCATACACATAGTTTTCAAGAGATAGCTGCAGGTGATATGATAAAGTGGTCATGAAATCATGTAGCCTTAGAGTGAAAAAATTATTTGCTTACGTTACATGTCAGTTTCCCTGATTGTGTTATTATGTTGTAGTCTAGTGTTCTGTGTTCTGTCACCCAAAGGCCACATTGAAACTTAATTTTAAATTATTTGTGAATGACGAATTATGAAGCACTTTGTAAAGTCTGTTTCAATATGAGCTCTATAAATCAATCAGTGATCATCCTTCTGATGTTTAACAGTGATGATTGACATGGTTTACAGGTACACGTGATGAATTCGTGATGAAGGTGCTATAAATAGCCACAGCCGTGAGTAGTGACAGCTGCTGTGCTGCTGTTGGAGAACCTCACTGATGCAACACAGTTAGTGAAGTTGCACTTGATCAACAGATCTAAAGGCTGGCGGAGCCAGCAGAAGGATCAATATGCAAACAGATGTTTATGGGTGTCTCTGCATCCATTTATGGATAACTGGGAGTGAAAAGGAGGCCGTCCCCAGTTCAACAAAGAATTAGCCATAGATGTGGCTTTATAAATTTGATTAAATTAATTTACATAATTCTGTCTTTGTGCGTACACAGTTTTAGTCATAAACCTACACTGTTTTATGCATCTGGCCCAGGTTTTTACAACCAGGGTAAAATTGAAAGTGAGTGTCCCTAATAATTCCTCATTGCACAGGAAAACTGCATGCACAACTACAGTAAGTACAGTGGGTCAAAGTTGAAGCAGGATGTGGGCTTGTAAACTGCAATGTTTACAAGGGATTGTTCTGAAAATAATTATCCTGTTCATCTTTGTTTTTTCTTCGAAATATACAGTAAATGGCTAACATTGGTTTGCTGAAAACATTTTTTAGTCACCATGATCCCAAGCTATTAACTTGGTGATTATTTTTACTGGAAAGAATGACAGACAAAACTGCAACCACAATACCCAAGTTGAATGAAACATGAATTTCCCTTTAAACAGTAGATGTGATTTGTGGATTGTAAGTGTCAACAAATTATACGTAATCAATCTGGAAGTCTAGAGTACAGAGAGAACACAGACTTTTAGCCAAAGTGCAGAACAGCTTTTGAGAGCAAGGGCAGAATTATGTCATTGACATTTTGATTCTCAAAAGCAATAATCTTTAGACATGAGCAAGCAACTGCTTGGACCCAAGCAGTGGAAGGCCCTGGGTTTGAATCATCCAGCTGGGGCCTTTCTATGTGGAAATTACATGGTCATTTCTTTATCTCTGAGGGTGTTCTCCCACGATCCAAACACGTGAAGATCTGATTATATATTATAATATTGGAAACGGAAGTTTGAATCATTGTCCACACTGTAGCCTATGTGTTAGTCCTGTGCTGGACTTGTCCAGGTGTACTAGGCTATTCCACTTATTTGATGTGAGCTAGAATATGCTCAGGGGGCAGATGTGTTTTAACAAAAACATGCGTACACCATTTCCCACACATAAAGTGGAGTTCACACAAAAAAAATGTGCGCACCTCAGCATACTTTTTATGCAGTTATACCTGAGATAGCTGCAGGTTAATTTATGAGGTGGACAAGAAATGTAAGGTGTAACCTTACGTAGTAAAAAATTGTTTGCTTATTTTTGCCAATTTCAACAATTGTGTTATTTTGCAGTATACACTGTATTGTGTATGACGTCACTCAATAGCGCATTTATAAACTTCATTTCGATTATTAGAGTGATGAATTTTACCATTTGTTTTATTTACATCCAAACCATTTCCCCATAATAATGATCTTTTCATTTGATCCGAAGCTTTTGTCTGATTCAATATGAGTTCTGAACAATAATCACTGATCTTGCATCTAATGTTTAAAAATGCTGATTGAGATATCATCACAATGATGGCTGAATAATAGGCCAACACATGATAAATTAGTGGCACGGGTGCTATAGTCACAGCTGTCTGTAATGGCCACACAGAGTGACAGCTAAATGGATGGATATTTACTGCCAATAAGATACTTGTAAAGTTAATACAGACAAACATTTTTCAGGATCCATCATCAATCTGCATTTCCCTAGAAAGGACAGATGTGCATGAAATCCCCTTTACACCAAACCTGATGCCCTATGCCCATCTGTTAAAACAAGAATAAGGTAGTGTGTCATATAAACTAGTCCTGAGTGTTTACATTGGTAAAGACTTTTACGAAGAAACCTAGTGTAAAGGACTCACTCATGGTCCTTAAACTAAAAGATCGTCACAAACAAACTGAACCAGTAGTATATCAGTTAAAAAATATATTTATATGTTGTTTTTTTAATTCTGAAAAATATTTTGTAGGTCACATTACTGGTTGGAGATACTAGACTTTTTGAGTAAAATTGCATTTTTCATGCAGGTTCACTGGTTTATAGCATGAAACCGCAGTCTTTACAGAGCAATACAAAAAATATATAATGAATTCTCATTGAATTGTTTTTCTCATGCACAACAAAATGTAATTTGTTAAATAAACAATTTAAATATTAAAAACTTTAGTCTTTTGTTAAGCACACATTAATACTGCATGTAGCTGGCAACATGTATACTTCAACTGCTTAAGCAGTCTTGTGTCTATGACTTTTTTTAAATAATGAGGGTTTTTTGCATAGTTTAGTGAGTGTTTAGTGGTGATTCATACTATTTGTTTATCTTGTTGCTAAACAGCTTTTTTAATGTAAATGTTATAAATATATATCCACAGAGGTAAAGGAAGCAGTCACTTAAATGCGGAAGTATTCACTGTTAATTTTTGTTTATTTCATTAATCAAATACATCATCTGTGACCAATTTCTTTCAACCACAAAAAAGGCTACATGTGCTACATTACACAATCTGACAGGCTGGAAACAGGCCAAATGAATGAAATAACAGAAATACAAGCAACTTTCAATTCAATCACTGGTGTTATCCCGATAAATTATTCCTAGCAAATGATTTGTTTAAATTGAAGCTATACATACTTAAATTGAAGCTATAGATACTAAATAACTAGCACAAAATCCCTTACCTAGGTTTATTGTAAGGACGAACAGAAATGGTCTAAGCGCAAGCACACTGGGGATTAGCAAAAGAGCCGGCGCTGACGGACTGGAATGGAGGGCAGGAAAAACTCCTGGATGGCAGAGGGTGAGGGTAGATGAAGGTGGAACAGGAGCCAGTAGAAGCAGCAGAGCAGGTTGTGGAATGGCAGGAGATGAGATGCAGCGCAGAGGAGGGTATCTGGATCACAAAAAAACCAAGGTTAGAGCAGAACAATTCACAAGCCAGAGGACCAAAGTGCTAGGCATATGCAGACAGACTGACAAAAGAACTTTTACGATCCAGCGTCGAGTCGTGGTCACCTGGCTTCTTATAAGGTAGGTTGCAGTGTGAACAATGGAGGGCCACTCCTCGCCACAGCTGTAATCATCAGTTGATTCAGGATTGGGAACAGGTTTGCCCACAGCCAGTCAGAATGAGCAGGAATAGGATAACAAAATGTGGAGGGCATGACAAAACTAGCACTGGGTGTTTACAATAGTGAAGACTTTTACAAAGAAACCTAGTGTAAAGGACTCACTCATGGTCCCAAACTAAAAGATCGTCACAAATAAAATTAAATTCCTTGAAACAGAATGAAAGGGCACAAATATATTACATTACTAGTCGCAAATATATGTCTTGCACTTGTTTGTTTTGGGAGCTTGACCAAGATTCTGAATTCACCAGAAGCCATTTCATTTTGCTTTTTTTTTTCAGAGTGGAGTACAGTAGGGTCTAAAAAGGGCTGTTTTAAAGGCATAAGTTTGCACCACTGGCGCTGCACATTGCAGATCCAGGAAAGACATAAATGATGTGGTGTAACATCTTCTATACGTACCAACAACTTCATGCAGTGCATATATAAACAAATATGTGTCATGTTCATTTCTAAAACAAAATTGATGGTTAGTGTCTTGAAGCCTATCCAAGAGAATTAGTTCCAGTACTTTTGAAAGTATACCAGGCAGGTTGCTAATTTTCTAGCTAATTTGCTAGACTTTACCAGCTTTGTCTTTGACTATTGACTCTAAGAAATGACAGGTAGTATGCCATGCATTAAGAACCCAGAAAAACACATTGCAAGTTGCACTGAGATTCCATGCTTGATGCTTCAGATGCTCTGCTTTTTTTTGTTCAGGTCCACATGCTTTGTTCACTGCCCATTTCTTGATGGCATAGTACATTTCACCTGGTCTAATAACCACACCGTCATTATTAGAAACATCACTAACATTAAATTCATCACTCATAACCCAGGTAAAAATATCCCTCTAAAGTTTTCTCCACAGGTCAGCAATATTTTCAGACCCAGTAAATCAATTAGTATTTGATGGCAAAGGCCTCTAAGCGTAACTGATAATCTTGCATTTTCCTGCTGAAGCTTTTTGGCCATGGAGTTTGCCCTCATGACCTGTTAATTTCTTTTAATAAAGCCTACAGCATTCATAAATCTAGCATTTGCATCATTCTTGTGTTAACATTCTGGGCCATACACTGCTCTTCCTGATAAAAACAGGTGTAAAAACTTTGTTTGGACTCTACATGGAGTACAGGCCATCCTGGTCTGAAATTATGTTGTTTGCCCTTTTTTGGCAGAATGATTTCCTGACATTATTTAGAAAATGTACTATTATACATTACACATAGATCACTCTTGTGATCTTAGAATCTCACAGTTAATATTGCCACACAGAATAGCATCAAGTGGTATATCAGCATTACTTATCAATCAGTGAATTGTAATGCCAGTAATCTTTTAAGATTAGACAAATCTAATTTCCCACTTGTGCATGGTTCATAACTCAGGTAGAATCTCAACATTTAATTGACAAGTATGTGATCCGTTGTGGCCAAACCATACAAGATCCCAACTTTCTCTCAACAATCATGAACCTCACCTTTACATATCCAGTGATCCAGCCAAGTTGTTGCATGTTGTGCCTCACTGGTGTATTTATAGCTATCCTTCAGGACCTGTCCTTTGCAGACTGACTTGGCATATTTTTACCAGTTATAATCAGTTAGTCCCTAAAAATCCAGTGCGATGCAAAAAATTATCCCGGAGCTTGTTTCTTACAAAAACATTTTTAGTTACCAACTTATTCTTCGAAAATTTCCCCACAAGGAATCTTGTTTCTTGACAGAAAACAAATGCACCCAAAGACAAAAGAAACACGTTGGAAGAAGAAATGCCTGCCATAATACAAAATAATTTGTTCAACGGGGTTTTAAATAATGTTTCCATTTACGAGGCATTTACAACAAGGTTGAGAGGAAAAAACATGCCTGGAGCTGACACTTCTCTCATCACCGCTCTTCTTTCAGTGGCTAAGGCATGAGCCACCCTACTCTGCCTCTGATTGGCTAGTACACATAGGTTGGGCTAGTTACGTTTGAACACCAGGAGTGATGATTGGTTAGGGTAATAATATCAGGCTAAGCCAATCAGAAGCATCGTATGGAAAAACTGTAACCTCTGCCGTCTCTCTAAGACGCTAACGTCATCACGTCAGTGGCGTGGTTGACGGTCACAGTGTAGCAACATGGCGGCCCACAGACTCTCTCCATCCCTGAACAGGCTGCTCTTCACTGTAAAGGTAAACTGTCCATAGATTGATTCTGCAGAGCACAAGCTCGTTAAAATAACAACTGCGTGCTTACTAACAGCGCGCGAATGACATGACAGCTGTTAACGTAGTCCACAGTCTGCAAATGACAGGAACGACAGTCCTCAACGTTCTTGACGTAGCAGACGTAAAGATAACACTCGGAATTTCCTTAGATTAGATGGTAACACATAATTTAATAATCAGTCACAATGCTAAATTTATGAGCTTGTTGCTTGACAAGTAAATAATGATGAATAATGTCTGGCGTTCCCGTCGTAAGAGTGTAAGCCAAGTATAACTTTGACATTGTCTCAGACAGGTTGTGCTCCAAACGGTTGTAGAAAATATATGTTATGTGTTTGACATATATTTATTTTAATGGCCGAAAGGTCAATACAAATTGTAAGGCGTTACATTATTTACCAAACAACTCTGATTACCGGCTGCATCTTTCGTTGACTTTTGACCAGCATGTGAATTTTCTCAGATGAGAAACAGCTACAGTTATTCACATATTTGTTAAATAAAAAACCAAATATAAAAACTACTGCAATGCATTTTTGCTTCCCTGTGCAAGACTTCGCTGTGTTGCTGAAGAGGACCAGACTGCTGCTGCAAAGCTTTTTAGACTGAACCCTCGAAAAAGTCTCGTGCTAGACTGGATCTGCCCACTAGGGGGCCCTATGGCCAAAAATGATTGATGTGCCCCTATTGGTAACGTGTTTGTAGTAAGATAAGATAATATCAATTTATTAATCCCCACCTGGAGAAAATTTTTATTACAGGCATAATCAATAATGCAATAATATTGCAAAGGCAATGTTATTGCATTAGGGAATAGAAAGTAAAACTTACAAAATAAGAAAGTTCAAAATAAGAGTAGACTATATATGTAAATTTTATACAAGACTATAGATTATGTGTGTGTATTTATGTATGTGTGTGTGTGTGTGTATATATATATATATATATATACACACACACATATGTAATTCCTAACGCATAGTAGCATAGTATGATATGTTTTGTTTTGTTCCTTAGATAGTTGTCATTTATGTCAGTTTATGTGTCTTTGTTGTAGAGATTAAAATAGGAATTGATAAGCAGAATCTGAAATTGAGTTTGTTTAAAATCTAAACATATGGGTCAAAGAGGGACAAGGTTTTGAAAAGGTTTTGTAAAAATAATTCATTTTAGCTTATTTAGATTATTTTGAGCATTACCTTTACACAGTGGTGGTCTCAGGACTAATGAAGACAATTACTTTTTTAAATACCCCATTGAAATATCATCAGTATGACAATGGTGTTTATCAGAATAATGAATTCAATGCAAACTTTCAGTAATCCAAACTATAAAATACACAATGTTAGACTGGTTAGACTGAAAAAACGTCACCAAACAAGATTGATGATCAGTCATTCTGTAAATAAAATAATATTTTTTTATTTTTGTGTGCGATATCTGTGGACTGACTGCCTTACGTTATTTTGAATGACAAGCATCCATTTTTAGAGAGAGACAGAAAGAAAGATCAGCAGAATGCTGCAAATTCAGACCACCAGATTCACTGTTGTGGATGCTTGTGTAGTACTGTCATCATCATAGTATCAAAGTATCATTAAGCATGCCCCACTTCCTTTACTGTTTGATCATTTGAACAATGTTTCACAACAGTTCTGTTAATTTTAATAAATGAGCGACAGCAGAGCGATAGCCCTGATTGTGCTCTGTCACCCGGGCTTTGTGGCTGAATTGCTGTATGTTGCCATTGTCTAACATGCTAACCCGCTCACAAATGTTCATTGAGATATTTCAGTATGCGTACTGTCATTACTCACATAATTGATGAAATAGCCACTAAATTAGGTCATGAATACATTCCATTTAATTTATTTGCTGGTTATATTCGACCTCGGTTAACCAGAGTTGTTTGTTAATGAGCATGTGTTCAACAGAAAGACGTAGAATCTCATTTCAGGTGCAGACCAGCAGGTCACCCCTGCTTTTTTGGTGTTATGTGAAGTACAAATAAAACATAGATCAGGTGAAGATCTCCCTCCACCAGTCAGCCAATCCTTACACCTAACACCCCTAGACATCATTTACAACAACACTCACATAATAATGAATGAAATGAAATGACACAGTAGCCTAATATATTCTCTCTATGCGTTTTACAGTATGCCTCATTCCAGTCCAATTGCTGTGCAGTGCACAGCCACGTTCAATATTCCACCACCTACAATCCCAGTGAAAAGGTAATGACCAGCTTTCTTCTCCTTCTGGTTTGGCTAACCAGTGATGTATTCAACTATCAGCTGCTGATTCAGAAGAAAATCTCTAAATATAATTACTGCGAGGCAAGATGTAATTTAGTGTTTTTAATCAAATTTCTGCCTTGCTCAGGAGTTACGGTTAAATAAAGTGCTTGTGCTGCTAGTCTTTTGACAAATAGATGGAGTAAAGAAAGTTTTAATAGTGTCAGTGGTGAACACATTAAATCTGTGTGCTGTTGTCTTCCACAGACATTTGATAAGATCCTCATCGCCAACAGAGGGGAGATTGCTTGCAGAGTAAGACTGGCTGACAGAAACTGTTGGCAGTTTACCGTTGAACACCTAAAGACATACATACACTCACTGGAGCTTGACCTTGTTCCACCTCAGACAGAGGAGCTGGTGAAGGAAACCCAGTAGGGCTGATTGACCACTTCTGCATCTTCTGGGCCACAAACTTTACTTCACTGCTTTTCTTTGTTTCCACCATAACTCACAACAACCATACCTAACGATATTATTCTCAGTCTTGTATTTGATATTGACTGCAGAGTGAAGCCTCAGTGTTAATATTGTGTTTTTTCCATCAGGTGATCAAGACTTGTCAGAATATGGGCATCCAGTCTGTAGCTGTTCACAGTGATGTAGACTCCAACGCTGTAAGTTGCCATCTGTGTTCATCCATTGTTCAAACTTGAAGTCACATCAAACACATCTGTATGATACATATCCCTCATAGTCTTCTGAAACCAAATGTGTTGTATCACTGTTTTAACTGTGTCCTAAATCAGTTTGTATGTGTCAAGTCTGTACCACACTTTCTACTTTTCTGATGACATCTGTGTGTGTCTCTGTCTGTCTGTCTGTCTGTCTGTCTGTCTGTCTGTCTGTCTAGGTTCATGTAAAGATGGCTGATGAAGCAGTGTGTGTAGGTCCCGCACCCACCAGTAAGAGCTATCTGAACATGGATGCCATTATGGATGCCATCAGAGTGACTGGAGCACAAGCTGTAAGCTTTTCTATGGCTCTTATGTGACTGTGGTAAATGGCATGCATGACATTCTGTGTATTTGATATACATGCTCATTAAGTCAACACAAAGTTCCTCTAACCCGTGAACCATATGGCTGCATGATTCACCTGGTTCACCTTTTGTGCAGTTAGTATACACTTGTAAACTACTATCTCTCAGCAGTACCAGTCATTCATCTGGTTAGATTTTGTTAGTTCTAAATATTTCTCTACTTTTAATTGATAGAGTATACTAGAGATCGACCGAAATGGGTGTTTCAGTACCGATACCAATTATTAGCAGTTACAGAGGCCGATAACGGATATTTGGAGCCGATATTCATTTTCAGTAAAAGTGCAAAAATTGGTGTAAAAATGTTGAATAATACAAACACTGAACCTGGTTTAAATGCCTAAAGCATGTTTATTTAACCGAACAAATAGAAAACAAATAGCTCCAGAAGTGCATGGAGTTCCTAGAGTCAGAAGCATCTCTTATAAAGTTGAATAAAAACTTAAAAAAATAGCTACCTGAAATGTTTCCATCATTTAAATATAACTGAAATGACTTATCATTGTTTTAAGTTCAAACATAACAAAAAGTACATGGCGTTAGCAAACTTATATAATAGCTCCCTGAATTCTATACATAGTGAATAAAGTAAAATGTCACAACAACTGAAATGACTTTGAACTTTGCTCTTTTTGTTCCAACTTAAAACAGAGTTCCCAGGCTCAGCATCAACTCCTGTAAACTTAAAATAAAAACTTAAATAGCTCCTTGAAATTTTCCACAGTAAACAAATATTACAGCATTTGGGAAGCCTACAGTAGATTTCATTATTAAATTTTATATTTTCATACAATAGCAGGGACCCTGTCATTCAAAACTATGTTGCTACATTTTTAATGATTAATATGACAAAAGCTACATAAAAAGTATAATCTACTGAGACTCCTGACAGAACACAAACAGCCTTTAGGGCTTTAATGAGCTCACACAGGATTTAAAATGTTCCACCTTTTTGTTCAGATAAACGACTCTTGAATTTTACTCTCTCACACACACTTCTTACCACTATCACTATTTCCATATCAATATTATCAGCAGCCTTGTTGCAAGGGATTAGACCAGCTGTTAAACACTAATTAGCCCATAGCGACTCATCTTCACTTTAATTTTCAGATCATAGGACCAGAAAGCTCACAGCAACGTTAGTAGTTGTGAGTTGTAAAGTTTTTCCATGTGTCTTTCATGCAAACACTATTCTCTGCATAACAGACATTCTCCCATTGAGTCTGCTGAGTGTTTAGAGCAGGACCGGCGAGCTAATGTTACGCTAAAAGCTCGTCAGCCTTCATCTCAGTGTGCTTCCCTGCAACAAAACAAGACTGAATTGAATTTCTTACTCTCTCTCACAATCACACACAGAGGCTTCTACTATCAGGGGCTGTTTCTACATCGATATTACCAACAGCATTATTTCAAATGATTCTGTCTGGCGCAATGCTGGCGCTCGTGTGGGAAAACTTCTTGTGTGGAAATCCTGAGGGGGCTCCCTCTCCGCCGTGTGTGTGAGGACAGCTTTCACTTCATTTTGACTCTGCCACTTAGGCATACTGTGGCTCGCTTAACCAATCAGATGGCGCCGTGGGCGGAACAATGCTCGAGACAGAAGTGGCAGGAGAGAAATAACCCAGTTTTTAATTGATTTCTTGATATCGGGCCATCGGATTTAAAAAAGGCCGATACTAATATACGTCAAAACTCCAAATATCTGCGCCAATAATCAGCCCGGCCGGTAATCGGTCGATCTGTTGAATATACCTCTGGTTGTATAATTCAAAGCTATAGCTTTGTGTTTGAAAGCATTTGGAACAAGTAAAGGTTACATTTTTTTTTTCTCTGTAGGTACATCCTGGCTATGGGTTTCTCTCTGAAAACAAAGAGTTTGCAAAGCGACTGGTGAGTACACATTGAATAAAATACACATGTATTATCTCTTGACACATAAGATAAACTTTATTAATCCCCAGTTGGTGAAATTTGGTGTTACATGCAGCAGCAATAGAAGTAGAAATAGCAAGGCAATGGAAAATAAAAAATACAAAATAGGAAGTTGACTATATTATGTACATTTTATACAAAAGACTTTTGAAATATATTGCCAATGGAAAATATTGAGACATATTGAAAAATTGTACAAGGACTAGACTATTATGAATTAAGAATTAATGACAAATGCTAAGCCATGATTTTTTTTTTTTATTTTAGTGGAGAAAAGCATTTGTCACTGATTTACTGATTATCAGTCTTAGGATTATTAATGATTTGTTGTAGTCTCATGAACATGAGTAATTTATGCTAATAAATAATCAATAAATAATTCACGAAAGAATGAGGATAATGTATACTGAAACACTTGAATGAGCTGTCATGACCTTTTGAATTTTGATCTGGGACTTCAGATTTGGTGTGACTGTGTAACTGAGAATAAATGGGGAGACATTACATGATTGTGTCAAAGCTAACCCATTCTGGTGTGACACACATCCAAGGTGACTGTCATCTATCATGTAAGCACCAGCTTTCCAAGTGGTAACAAGTGCTCCATGGTTTGAATGCAGCTGAAATTTACTTATTGAGGCACTCACGCTAAGTTAGGGTAATACTCGGTATTTGACTAGCATCTATTTATTAGGACAAAGATATAAGAGCAGTTGAGTATGGGAGTTTACTCATGACCTTGGAAGATCTGTATGTGTGACAACATAGTCTAAACTCTCAACTATTGAATGTTGAAATAAAAATGTATTTATCCTTGTTTAGACATAGTTTAGCATTCCTGACCTCACTACTGAACACACAGACATTAGATGGATATTGATCTCCCCTCTCCCTCCTCAACGTTAACGTTAATGTTTCATGTTTTTAGGAAGATGTACGATACAAATAATGATTGCAAACACAGTGTGTGTTGTGAGACTAGTGGAGCCAGCTCAGCAGAGGGGTGAGAGTTCAGCTTTCTGTTCTCTCAATATTAATATTACAAGTTTGATAATGTAAATGTCATTGTATTGTTGTTTTGTTGCTAGGCGGCAGAGGATGTGACATTCATTGGCCCAGACACCCAGGCTATCCAGGCAATGGGGGATAAAATTGAGAGCAAGCTGATCGCTAAGGCTGCTAAGGTCAATACTATCCCAGGCTTCGATGGAGTCGTCAAGGTACAGGCACACACACTAAGGTCTCTTTATGGAACACTCTCCCTTATTCACTTGTTCTTTTTTCATCAGTACTTTTCGATGCTATAATAGGCAATACCAAAATAATGCTTAATGTTGTTACTTTTACTTATACAACAATAAGTGATTTCATTCAGCCCATATACAAAACATTTTTACCACAAACAACACGTTTAGAAAACACAAACAGGCTGGAAAATTTCTGTTCACCGCTGAGATCCATCAGCATCCAGACATAGAAATCATATTTACCTGAGGTTCTGGACCGAAATCTAAGGGGAGATGCTCACTACATCATTCTAAAAATGTTATTGCAATTCTTAAGTTGTTTAATCAATCATTTCCATGTCCTATAAAGCATAAGTCTCACCTTTGTGTGGTTTGGTTTTGGAGTGTGTCATCTTCTTTGCCCCATTTTGATCCACCAAGCCACAATGGGCCCATTACTGTCCTGAGGGCTGGAGATAGTAGAACACCCATTGAGTCTTTGGTTGGTGAGAACAGCAATTGTGCAATTGTTTTTTTCCCCCCATTGGTCACAAAGTGCAGGAATGAGCCCATTCCACACTCAAAAACAAACCTGGACACACAAGTTATGCTTCACCACAGGGATAGTGAACTTTTATTATATCAAGGGCCATTTAATTTATCTACTTGCCACTTTCTGGACAGCTGCTATGATGCATTGACATGATATGAACTGTTACGTGTGTGTTGTGTTCAGGGACCACTCAGAAGGACATGTTAGTCTGCTATTTTATGTTGTTTTTTTTATTGCTGAGAAAAATAATTTGGCTCCAAAGCATGGAAGAGACAGTTACTGCACAGTTGTAAGTAATGCTTTGGTTCATAATCAGTAAACATAAACCCCTCTCTGTGTCAGAATGCTGAGGAAGCTGTGAAGATTGCACAGGACATTGGTAAGTCATCATTTCCCACTGAAAGTGTACTGTATGTGTTTGTCTTACAGAGCTGAATCCCACTGCTCTTTCACTGCAGAAATGATCTCACACTCATTTGACCCCACACACCCATCTGTCAGAGGAGATGTTCATCATTATGAAGATTTACTATTTATTATCTGTTTACATAGAGTTGCAGTCAAAAGTTTACATGCAATGGACATTTGTGTCAAAGCAATTTGGAGATTTTAATGATTTCTATAACTGATGCTTTTCTCTGGTGAAAAAAAAGGTTTTGTTTTCTACAATTTATTTATTTTTTGCTTCTTCCAAAAATGTAACTAAATCTAATGAGTCAAAAATGTACATCCAACACAACTCAAATTTGGTTGCACATCACTTTGCTCTTTTCTTCTCAGTCAACTCCTTTTGGTAGTTATTAAACTTCTGGAGTTCTGGTTGGATCTTTCACCACTCTTCCTGGCAAAATTGGTAGAGTCCAACCAAATTCATTGGTTCTCTTGCATGAATTTATCTTTTCAGGGCAGTTCACATATTTTTGGCAGAGGCTGCGATCAAGACCAGTTCAAAAGCTTAAATTTAGCTAGATCTAGACATCCAAAAACGAAAAAAATAAAAGCAGGTCTTTTGTATACAGAGTAATGTTGCACTCCTCTTTGCTATCTGATTTACTAATACACTCAGCTTTGCTTGGACAGTTGTTATTGGTCCAATGCCCTTTGATAAACAGCACATTTTGATCTATGACTGTACAGTGGTGTCTTTTGTTGGTCATTTTTGGGCCATGACCTCTGTAGTCTGCCATAGATACACGACTGCCTCTCTTCATAAAAGGCTAGTCAGATTTCGGTGGTTGAAGTAAGGTGAAGAATCACTTTTGGAGATGCACCTTTAAACTTGAGATGTTGCTTTATCTTTGTTGTTACTAGGCTACCCAGTGATGATCAAAGCATCTGCAGGAGGAGGAGGGAAAGGAATGAGGATTGCTTGGAATGATGAGGAGACAAGGTACTGTATTCCTGTTTGTGTCACACCCTCAGTGTACAAAAATCATCATCCACTCTTTTTCACATCCTTATTGATAAAATAATGTATAATAAACAGCCTTCACAGCGCAAACTAAGGAGGGCAGTTCTGCTTCTTAAGTGTACTGCTTAAATTATGTAAACTACTTGACCTCACAAATGACTACAAAATCTATTGCAAATAGCCCAGTAACTACTACCAAACACAGTCACTACTACTTTGAAACTATTTCAAATACTTCAAGTGATATCCTTACTTATGAGCGGCTGAACCTTTTAACCCTTTTGTGCCCAGTCACGATGCAATCACCTGTTACCAATTAACCTGTTAAGTTGTGGAATGTTCCAAACAGGTTGTTGTTCCTGTCGCAACTTGTTTAAAAAGTGTTGCTGATATCAAATTCAGAATGAGCATATATTTCTTATAGTGCTATAGCGCTTTCTATAGTAGCTGCACTTCAAGAGTGGCAGCCTGTTGTGGCAGCTAAAGCTCATCATTATTCTTTTCAACTGGCCTGTGCACTGTGGATGCTAAAATTATTGAGTTTGCTGTGGTCTTTTTGCAGGTTTTTGCAATTCTGAAAGACTGATATTTGTTTATGCTTTCTAGCTGCTGCAACCTTTTTGTGTTTGTTCATGTTACAGGGAAGGTTTCCGGTTCTCATCCCAGGAAGCAGCTTCCAGCTTTGGAGATGACAGGCTGCTCATCGAGAAGTACATCGACAGCCCCAGACACATAGAGATACAGGTATAATAGAACATATATGAACAATTTATATTTATGTATATATATATATCATTTGAACCAAATCTTATTTAACAAGGAAAAGTATAAAAACCACTGCTGTGGTCATCACCATCCTCTTGCAATAGAATCAGCAGGATGGCAAAAACAGTGCTAGTAGTTCAAAAGTAATTGGAATCACAAAATAACTATTGACCATGCTAAAAGAGTTGATAAGAAAAGTTTTGAGTGAGGAAAAGAACAGTTCAATTCTGGCTTTACTGGCAGAGGAATACAGTGAGCGTCAGGTTGCTTCCATCCTTGAAATTTTAGGATGGCGGTTCATAAGAACAAGGTCAAGCAGCAAATATTGAGGACAACAAAGCTACAGACGGGCAGAGGGCGAAAACGACTCTCCACTGACCAGGAGGACCGTCATGTCATTCGAATGTCACTCAGCAACTGTAGGATGATATTAAGTGACCTACAAAAAGAATGGCAAATGGCAGCTTGGGTGAAGTGCACATCAAGAACGGTTCGAAATAGTAATAGTCGTGTAAAGCTAGAATAAAGCCCTTCATGGATGAGAAGCAAAGAAGAGCCAGGTTTAGGTTGGCAGAAGACCAGAAGGATTGGACCATAGAAGACTGCAGTAAGGTCATCTTCTCTGATGAGTCCAATTTCAGCTTTCCCCAACACTTGGTCATCAAATGGTTAGATGGAGACGTGGAGGATCTGGGGTGCTTCAGCAAGGCTGGAATCAGGCAGATTCATCTTTGCGAAGGATGCATGCACATACAAGGTTATCCTGGAAGAAAACTTGCTTCCCTCTGCTCTGACGATATTCCCCAACTCTGAGGATTGTTTTTTCCAGCAGGACAATGCTCCTTGCCACACAGCTAGGTCAATCAAGGTGTGGATGAAGGACCAGTAGATCAAGACCCTGTCATGGCCAGCCCAATCCCCAGACCTAAACCCCACTAAAAACCTCTGGAGTGTAATCAAGTGGAAGATGGATGGTCACAAACCATCAACCAAAGCTGAGCTGCTTGAAATGTTTGCGCCAGGAGTGGCATAAAGTCACCAGCAATGTGAAAGATTGGTGGAGAGCATGCCAGGACGCATGAAAGCTGTGATTGGAAATCATGGTTATTCCACCTAATATTGATTTCTGAATCTTCCTAAGTTTAACAACATTAGTATTATGTTGTTTAAAAATGATTATGAACTTGCTTTCTTTGCAATATTTGAGGTCTGAAACATTGCATCTTTTTTGTTTTTTTTTCTGCAAATAAATGCTCTAAATGACAATATTTTTATTTTTCAGTGTTTTATAAAATAAAACAAAAATGTTCTTTGTACACAAACACATACCAAGGAATAATAAAATCTGATGATCTGAGAAACTGATAGATAGTAGAGTAGTAGTAGTAGTAAAAGTACTAGTAGTAGATTGTAGTGGTCTCTTAATTTTTTTCTAGAGCTGTATATACACGTGTATATAGTGTACAGAAACATCTGTACTGAGTATGGGCTGGACACCCCAAGGTCAAAGTGGAATCATTGAGCCAAGATCCTATGGGACTACCAGATCCAGACTGGCAAGATGGTGGTGGCTAACCAACCAGATATCATGTTGATAGACAAACAACATAGGATGGCAGTAGACATAGTGATCCAGACTGACAGCAACTTCAAGGAGGAACACAAGAAGCTTGAAAAATACCATTGGCTGAAAGAGGAGCCAGGGAAGAGAAGATGTGGGGAGTAAAGGCAACAATGGTACCAGTGGTAATCGAAGCACTGGGGGCAGTGACCCACAAACTGGGAGAACGGCTGCAGCAGATTCCGGGAACAGCATCTGAGGTTTCTGTCCAGAAGAGTGCAGTCCTAGAAATAGCTAAGATACTGCGCAGAACCCTCAAACTCCCAGGCCTGTGGTAGAGAATGAAACGACGAATGAAAATGCCAAACATCTTATTCTGCTATTGACTCTTGACTGGATGATTGAAGTCTGAAGAAACAAGACATGTTGGCAATTTAACAATTTATTTATTTGATAAACAGGAGCTACAGTTGGGTGTGGAAGAACCATACACAGCCAAAATAGCCTGGGACCTCCTCCTCATGCTGGTCACCAGCCTGTTCACACACTGCTGTGGGATGGCATCCCATTCTTCTACCAGCCTTTGTCGCAAGTCAGCCAACGTGGTTGTGTTGGTCACTCAGGCACGAACAGCACGCCCAAGATGATCCCACAAGTGTTCATGGTAGTCCATTCCATCCTCTCCACTCCCAAATTCTGGAGGTAGTCTCTGATAAAACCCTGCTCTGTTTGGCTGAGCATTGTCATCTTGGAGGATAGAGTTTGGTCCCAGACTTTGGAGATATGGGATTGCCACTGCACTCTGCATTGAGATTGCCTCCAATGATGACAAGCCCCTGTTTTCCAGTGAGGAAAATGCCACCCCACACCATCACCACCAAACAATGTTACTCTATCAGTGCAGCAGTCAGCATCACCTTCTCAGCATTGGCAAAGAAGATGTGGCAGATTTTTCATAAGTGCAACCCACATACTCAGCTCTGCTTCTCATCCCACAAATGCATGTTCCCTACAAATGTGGCACCATTTAAAAGGGAAATAAACAGTCTCTCAAACAGTATAAGATTTATTAGCAAGAAGCATTGTTACAACAAAGAAATAATCTACCAAACACAAATTTCCTTACTTTTTGTACTATGGTTATTTAAACCTAAGAGATGCTCTCGAAACTGCTAAACAAAGAGTCGCAGGTCTGGCTGCATGAAGATGTATGCTAGTTGCTGAAGAGATGACGAGATACATCACAGAAGCACAGGGCAACAGAATCAATGGCCTGTTCTCCAAAGACCCATCCTACCATCCGATCAGTGGGAATAACACCACAAGGACAGACCCACCCTGAGCTGACCCTGAAAGGGCAAGTGGGAGAAAGGCATCACACAAGACCAACGTCAAGTGGCTGGTGGACCTAAGAGCAGGCCACAGCAACCACCCAGAACAAGAACAGGTTAACATCACAAAGGCAGCGCTCCGTGATCGCTTGGCAGCACATATGACTGAGCTGCTAATAGCAGGCACTCAGCCAGATCAGATCAGATCAGACTACACAAATCTTGCCCAATTTCGAGGTGATTTTGTTGTGGCTGGCAAATTACCAGCATCGTGGCTGATCATGAACAACAATTGGGTTTCTATACCCATGTAGTGTGACATACTGAACGACCTGTGGTGCAGCATCTGGGACCCTCCACAACACCCCAATGTTGAGCATGTCAGGATTTTTTTCTCTTGACATGCCTAGTGTGACATCTCCCACGATGTTCCTGAGCATTTACCAGTTAGGTGCTTTCTTCAGTCAGGTAACCATGACCAAGAGGAGGAGGAGGAGGAGGGGTGCTGAGGTTGCTGCTGTCAGGTGAAGACAATGGAAAAAAAGGAAATGTTTGTTGAGCTGTGGCATAAGTGCCCCTGCATATCTGACGTTTCCTCAAGAGAGTGCCATGATCGAGCTAAAAAAGATGACTCAATGCCTCTGTCAAACTGATTGACAGTTGCTTCACCTGTTTCCCCAGTGACCTTTGCACTTGTGCATGATTTTGAAATAAGATGTGCTGTGATTAGGTGGGGTCATACGTGTAGTCTTGCCAGTCACCCAACCAAGGCACAGCAAGAATTCTTGCACTGTGATCATTAGATCTGACATCATCATAGACAGAAATATTGTGTAGTCCGATCCTGGCATGACTGGACAATCCTGATTATGAATGATCTCCTCAAGGGTACAGGGAACATTTTGAAACTACTGGCAGATAACCTGCCTTTCCACAACATGGAAGCTCTTCTCAAGAATCATTACAGGTAAGTTCAGTAGACACGAGTCAACATATGACCAAAGCTTAGAAGGGCAATGGAGACAGCACCAGCAACTGGTAGAGCAGTCACCCAAGACTCTAAGACCAGGCAGACCAACCTGAGCACTGCCTGGATTGATTGCAAAAAGGCGTACAACTAAGCGCTCAACACATGGATCTTAGAGTTCTTGGCACTAAACGGTGCACTGATCACCTGTATCAACAACTCAATGCAGCTGTAGAAAACAACACTGAAAGCCAACTCCAAGACCATCACAGAACCATCAAGTGCAGCATATACCAGGGTGAAAAACTGGCCCCCCTTGGAGTCCACAAGAAAGGACCTGAAATACTGTCATTTCTAAGCATCATGTCTAGAGGTAATCAGGCATTACTTGTCACCTGCACAATGCATCATGCTGTGGGGATATTTTTCAGAGGCTGGGACAGGGGGACTTGTCGCAGGTGAGGGAAAGCAGAATGGAGTAAAGTACAGAGACATCCTTAATGAAAACCTGGTCCAGAGTGCTCAGGCCCTCAGACTGGCCGGAACGTTCACCTTCCAAAAGGACAGTGACCCTAAGTACACAACCAAAACAATGCAGGGGTAGGGGTAGTGGCAGTGGCCCAGCCAGAGCCCAGATTTGCACCCAATTGAGCATTTCTGGAGAGACATGAAAATGGCTGTCCACCGATGGTCCCCAGCAAACCTGACAGAGCTTGGCACGATCTACAGAGAAGGACTGCCACAACATCCTCAAATCCAGGTGTGCAAAGCTTGTTGCAGAACAGAATTCAAGTGAAAATACTGTAAGTTGTCTGTTGCAAAGTGTCATTGGGACATATAGTTTATCTTCAAATGTCAATAATGAATCATTATGAGCATTAGCTGTTTCAAATAGCAGCTATTGTGACAAAAAAAGCAAAAAACAAAGTCAATATCGCAAAAGAAATTCCTAATGGCTCTCATTCACCAGACAACCAAAGAATACTTTGTGCTTCTTGTAGGTGCTGGCTGATAAACATGGTAATGCTCTGTGGCTGAATGAGAGGGAGTGCTCCATCCAGAGGAGGAACCAGAAGGTTGTGGAAGAGGCTCCAAGGTCAGTGAGAAACTCTTGGCAATTTTTTTGCTATAAATCAACATGGACAAATGCAACCAACTTGCTTTTGGCAAGGTCAAACTTTTGTAATAAAGACCACAACTACAGCAACAATAGACTTAATACATGTCCAAGTAAGGTTATTCTTCACTCAGCTATACATATTTGAGGATTCTGTTTGGTGTGGATTATAAATGGGAAACTATGCCTACCTCACATGTAATACATTTTAAGGGAAGGCAGGCAGACAGCCTGTTGAGTCTGTTGAACAGCCCAACCCTAGATACAGCCCAGCCATATCTGGACAGCTGCACTGAGAGTTTTTCATGTAACCTTTCAGTCCAAAAGAAGGAAAATTCCTTCACAGATACCCCCTTTTTGATTTTTTTAGATCATCAATTGCCACTATCTTACTATTACTCAAGGGACAAATCAGGAATCCCTTCAGAGTTCAAGTTGCACACAAAATGCTAGTGCTTAACATAAATTCAGATAATATATACATATATAAAATCGATTATAAAACAATACAAATAAGTAAATGCAGTTTGTTGAATAAAAAGAACATGATAAGACAAGATAAAAAAAAAACTTCACAAGAAAGCAATGGTAAAAATGATATAATGTCAATGTATGTATTAACTTTTCTGCTTGGGAGAGAAACTGTCTGACTCTGTTAACATTCCTTAAATCAACCATTCCCAAACTTAAGCATTTTGTGGCCCAGTTGGATAACAGAAATTCTTCTGCAGCCCCCTCTAATGTTTAATTACAAACTCTGATCAATACACAACATTACAATGAGGTATTTCCATTTTTTTTTTCAAAAACAGAAAAGTTCTATGTGTATTTGTGCCTACGGCAATGCACTAAGGTAAGATAAAATGAGACTTTATTCATCCCCAGCCAGGGAAATTTGAGTGTTACAGGCAGCAGGCAACAGAATACAAACAAACAAAATAGAAAAATACAAAATAAAAGTTGACTATATAAATGTTCATTTTTTTACAAGAACTATATGAAATATAAAAGAAAATATACATTGCCACAAAAGAACTATAAAAATATTGCCGTAAAAAGTATACAACCAAAAATATGATGAGAATTTCACAGTTTTAACAGAAATTCCACATGGATTAAAATTGCACATGGTGGGTACGGATAAGTTTAGTCCAGTGTTTACTCTATTGCACAGTAATAAATATGTACGTGTTACAGTAGAAAAAAAAATGCATAGGTTAAGTAATTAAAGAGAACGAAAAAGTAATATTGGACAGATATTTCTTGTATGTGATAGCAGGCTGAAAGGAAAATAAATCACACATTAGTGCAAAAACAGTATGAATATGGACCCAGTGCTACATTAATCAGCAATGCTGGAGTTGAACACTCCGACAGCTGTTGGTAAGAAGGACCTGTGGTAGCATTCTTTCTTACAGAGTGGGTGCAGTAGGCTGTTGCTAAAGGAGCTACTCAGAGCCCCCATGCAGGAGATGAGAGGGGTTGTCGACGATAGATGTGAGCTTAGCTAACAGCCTCCTCTCACCTACGTCCTCAAAGGTGTCCAGAGGGCAATCCAGGACAGAGCCAGCTCTCCTGACCAATTTGTTGTCTCTTGTCTCTTTCTGTCCCTCACAGCCCCAGCAGACCCCTGTGTAAAAGATTGTAGATGCAACCACAGAGTCATAAAAAGTTTTTAACAGTGTCCTGCACACTCCAAAGGGCCTAAGTCTTCTCAGCAATTGGCCCTTCCTGTACAGGGCATCTGTGTTGGTGGACCAGTCCAGTTTATTGTTGAGGTGGACACCCAGGTATTTGTACTCCCCCACGATCTCAATGTCCAAACCTTGGAAGTTCACTGGTGTAGTCCGTGGTACTTTCCTGCAGAGGTCTTTCGATCTTCTTAGTCTTGCTGACATTGATAAGCAGGTGGTTCAGTCCACACCAGGCAACAAAGTTAGTTATGACTTCCCTGTATTCCAGTTCGATCCCCTGTGATACACATCTAATGATGGCTGTGTCATCAGAGAACTTCTGGAGGTGGCAGCTGTCAGTGTTGCCTGAACTACCACATCCGACACACGGTCGCAAAGCCATACATACTGAGGTCTGCTGGTGAGGTAATCAGTGGTCCACGCAGCCAGGTAGCAGTCTACTCCAGCTCCCCCCTCATCAGTGATAGTTGGATTGGGTTGAACGCACTGGAGAAGTCAAAAACATGATCCTCACTGTGCTCCCAGTGCTCTCCAGATGGGAAAGAGATCTATGTAGCAGGTAGATGACTGCATCTTCCACACGCAATATCAGACTCTCAGTATCCAATATTTTTCGAAAGGTATTTTTGGTAAGGGCATACTACTTAATATATTTCACTCACACCATCATGGTGTGTCTCCATCCTCAAGCTTAATTCATGGACTCTTTCAGACAATTTTTGGGTTAATTCTTCCTTTTACTTATTTCTTTTCCAAATCACAGCAGCAGCCCAAATGCATTGATTATACTGTTGCCTGCAGTGGGGTCAAATCAGTTTCATTAAGGTTCTATGAATAAGAATACAGGTGTTCCTCTCACTTTCATTAGTGGCTATCTGTGGCTACTTAGAGTTGTCAGCCAGTTCAGTAAGACCAGCAGTATATTATGATCTACAGCTGGTCTTCTCAAGTTCTGGATTCTGGTCTGCATCTGGACCAAACAGCAAGTATATCTGGACCCAGCCATATTGTCAACTTCCCATCTGGCCTGCATAGTATTAGTGAATACAGAAAATGTGCACATGTAATGTTACTCACCACTCGAAAAGGTCCAGTCTGTCCAAAGAGTGGCTATTCATTAGCTTACCAACCCAGCGAGGCAAAAAGACTGTATTTCCAAATGTGTGGCAGCTAGCTACTGCAGCTCTAACTGTTTTTCTTTGCTTCATTGTGTTTTTGTGCTGTCTTTCTTCCGTGACTGAATGAGCTAGCACACACAGATGTTCAACAGCAAAGTCCTGTCCTATTGTGGTCGCATTCTTTTATATACTTTTGCAGACATGCATACACCCACACAGGCTTCTGTGTAGATGTGACCGACACCAGCTCCTTTTGGGAAGATGTCCAGCCAGGCAAATATATCATTCTCAACATTGCTTTATCTTAGGTCACATTCCTTACATGGTGTTGTTATTGTGAACATGGCAGATTACCATGACCTAAGCTTTCCTGTTATTTATCCATGGCCTGAACATTCTTAGGACACGTACTATTAATTATTCTGTTATTGCAAAGGTATCAGGGACTTTAGCAGGACAGGATGTGCCTGGAATTTTCCAGAATTATCAGTGCATGAACAAATTCTACCACGTAGCCCCCCTTGTGAGGGTGTAAATCCTCATACAGAAGGAAATTAATTGTACATAGTGTCCAGGTTAATACAGCAAAATCAACTTGTGTATATAAAACTTTGTGATCAAACCATATTGCTAAAGTTAAGCTATATATTCAAACAATGACAATGATGTGTTAACCCTACATAGCATGCTTGTTTTACTGTTGATAATAATGATCAGAAAATTAGCTAAATGAGTTCACCGCGTGTAGGAGCAAAAAACCTGTTAGAACAGGAAAACTGTCATTCTTCTGTTTGTCCATCATCTTCAGGCACTGCCTTCTTAGCATTGGTACAATGCCAATAGAAAATCTACAATCAGAGCTATTAATGACCCCTGCTTTTACAGTGCTCCCCATAACCAATCCCATGACCAAGCTGTTTCAGCCAGCGTTCTCCTTAAACTCTTGTCTCAAATTCTGCAGTTTATTCATAGCAACTGAAAATGTGCTATCAGATGCAGTATTGTTAGAGATAAAGGTACAGCAGTGTTTCCCAAACATTCATCCTCCTTTTTAAATTAATATTTGTCGATAAATAATAATAATAAAAACAACAATAACAATAACAATAACAATAAAGACTCCAGCTCAAACTTCATGTTGTGCTTTAAACACATCTAGAATTCCTGTAGGCTGGCCAATGCTGTTTAATTAAACATTTTAATCCAGTAAACATTCTCTTTTCTGTCTGTGAATCCCATCTGATGTTTCTTCAACTTTAATTATATCGGTCACTCCATTGTATTACACAAACAAAGGCAACAAGTGATGCTGAGCCCTGTCGAGGGATAAATCTCCCTTCCCTTCACTCCCTTAGCTGCACCATGGCACATTCTTCAAATGTATATTTCTCTGGAATAATTGTTGTTAATGTTAATGGTGCTCCTGCACACATTATGTATTTGTTAGAAGTCACTTTTATAGTATTCCATACCCATTTATACCATCCATTTTGGTTTGTGCTTTCCCAAAGTTTGTCTGTCATAGTTTCCACTCTTTGCTACGTGAGTATGACTCTTTCTTGCTCTTCTACATTTTTCGCCGAACTAGTCTCCATTGCTCATTATAATCATCGCCTGTGCCTGTGGTCTCTTCATCTATTTTATCATTAGGGCGGTGGTAGTAATTTTGGGAGTCATTGCAGTAGTTATTCTTGCAGCGTCCATAGGTGTCAAAATCAGAATGTTGTCACTGTGGTTATAATTGGCAGGAGGCTGTGGTGGTCAAAACTGGTGTTGGAGTAGTTAACACTAACATGGTCTTTGGCACTGGGGTGTCAGCTGCACTTGTGGTTAAAAAGCTGGTTGAAAGTTACCTGTAGTATGTGGCATAGTAATTGTCTGTAACGTCATCGTTCACTTTTTTGACTGATTTCCACTTGGTGCATTGGCCGGCAACTGTTGTATTGAGTTTCAGACTAAGTATTTTTGTTAGCTTCCTGGGATCATGAAAAGGAGTTTTTTTGTTGAGATAAGGACCATTTTGTATTCATTAGTAGTTGAACTGTGGGTTTTGTATTGAGCACTGACTGCCTCTTTGGCGGGCGTCTTTTCTAGTTCAGTGTCTTGTTATCGTTATGGATTTTTAATTTTTTTTTAGTCTGTTCTCACACCTTGGTATAGACCCATAAAAATAACATTAATTTTGTAAGAAAGTTAAATTATTAAATAATAATAGGCTAATTAGGCCTAAATACATTTTGACTGTTTAACTCTTAAAACTAAAGAATTGTGGCCCTTGGACAAACACTGTTGTGGACCCCTGCCATACCTTGTGTTATAAGTAGGCTACAATACTTTATGAAGTGTAATGTTTTCATTTTGGAATTAAATAATAAATGTACTATTGATCGATAATTTGTTTGTGATGTTGAATATACAGCGTAGCCTGAGATCAGTCACTGTGATCCTGTCCCCAGATGAATGTGGTTTTGATATGGCTAATTTCCCTATTGTTGACATCGTTGTCAACAGTAGCAGTTTTAGTAGTGTTGCCCCCAGGCAATTAGGATGAATGCCATCATTTTCACACTAGCCAAGTGTGCAGAGGCAGTAGCCTCCTGAAATGCTCAACACCATGGCCACAGGAGGGGATGGGGCCGGACACTTATATGCGCTTCTCTGATCTCTTAAGTGAGCAGAATAAATGTACAAAGTCACTTTGCAGTAGTTCAGACTGCTCCTTACACATGTCATTTGTGCCTACATGTACAATGACCTTGGTAATGTCATATTGGTTTATTGGGATCTCGATAACGGTCTTCTATATTGTAAACAGTGGTACCTGGGACAATTGTCTTAACATTTCTGATGATGGAGTCACTTATAACTAGGGTTGTGACTTGACATGGGCATTGGCTGGTGGACCTGGACTTGGTGAGCTGTTCGCCAATGTTGTGCTGGTATTTCAGTTAAACTGGTGGTTGAATTAACTGGTGATATTCCCATACGTGTGTTGTTGGTTTGGCTTTTGAGGATCCCTTGTCCATTAAACCAGGAAATAATCCAGGTTTCTTCTGATGCCATAGAGACATCAATGTAAGAGAGGAGTCTCACAACCTGTTTCCAAGCTGACTAGACTCTGGAGGTAGAGTATAGAATTCCTTGGAGTTCTACAGAGTTCCTACCTTTTTCCTTGTTGCCCTGGATGACAATCCTTGCTCCAAATGAGGAAGTGCAGATCTGTGCCTTGGGTTTTGCTCCAAGCCTGGGCCAGGGTTCTTCCTCGTAGATGGTTCTGATGGTTGGTGGCTCTGGCATTGTAATGTTAGAGGGACCAAGCCAGGGAAGCATGGTGTTGTTGCTGGGAGTGCTGTAGGCTTCTGCAGCTTTTTTTTTAGTCAGTGCCATTCAAGGCAGTCCAAAGAGGTGAGTGGTGGCATTAATATAAAATGTAATTGCAGTATAATAAAACAAACAAACTGCCAGCTGGTAATGTGCTGACCTGACAAGCAGCACATGACCTCTCAATCAAACACTCAAAAGATCAACATGTAAACCAAAATCATAAAATGATCAGTAATCAATGACAAGCAATAATCAAAATGTTCAAAAATATCTGTTATCTCTTTTAATCAAAAGGTTATACTGTATATTGAAATCAATCAGATGCCAGTTTAAGCACGTCTAAAAAATAAATATGAATTAACAATAAATCATTCTTTCATAATTCAGAGTCAACCAGTGGGAGCAACGCAGCTGGATTCAAAGA
The DNA here is from genome assembly GCF_017976325.1 of Chelmon rostratus. Classification (NCBI taxonomy): domain Eukaryota; kingdom Metazoa; phylum Chordata; class Actinopteri; order Chaetodontiformes; family Chaetodontidae; genus Chelmon; species Chelmon rostratus. The sequence goes on along the minus strand of NC_055668.1, from coordinate 690,857 downwards.
CGGTGCTCTATCTACCTAATCTGTCAACCAAAATATTATAGATAGACAGAATGGCCACACTGTAAAATTTGATCTGTTTTCATTCTTCTCTCAGTGTCTAAAATGTGGCTGAGTCATCAAAATTAGTTTATGAAATAGGGATGCAGCAATACAATACTGACTCAAATAGCTGAACCAGGTATCAGTGACAATGGGGCTGATCTATTCATGTTTGTTTTTACCTAGCTACATGTTTATACTGCTTGTGTGAATTGTGATTTAATTGCCAAGTTACTGGTGCTGGTTCTTCTATTTGTGACTTTTTGGTTTGTATCTTAAAAAGATCTCAAGCTGTGGATTTTGTTTCTATTACACCCCCATTTGCACTCCTGGATTGAGTCTGAGTGTCGAGTGTTGTGTCCTCTCCAGTACTTTCCTCGACCCAGTGACACGGCAGGCGATGGGTGAGCAGGCAGTGCAGCTGGCCAAGGCTGTAAACTACTCCTCCGCTGGCACCGTGGAGTTCCTGGTGGATTCTAAGAAGAACTTCTACTTCTTGGAAATGAATACACGACTACAGGTCTGTGTTTGTGTGTGTGGACACAGTTCTGACACCTGGGTTTACATTCATTTTTTTTCCCCCAGCTAGCAATCAGCAATAATTTGCAATAAGCAATTGAAATATAAAAAAACTAACCAGCAGTGAGTCAGGACTGGGCATTTTGAGGAGGAGGACATCAAGTGAGAAATAAAGGGGGGTCTATCAGCAGAACTATCCAGATCAAAATTACCGTTAAACTTCAAAATCATACAGTGTGTTTGTAATTTACACAGCATTCCAGCTAGGTATAAGGTGTTCATTCTGCATCAGTTGGGTCTGAGGGTTGAACTCACCTTTGCCACCAATGGCATGTTGTGGTCATGTTCAGCTACCTGGAAAAAAATATGGTCTGTTATGTTCTGTAAGATGCCCGTATAAGCTAAGTGAACCTGTGTACACAAAGGAGATTTTGAGACTCAAAGAAGAAGGGGAGGATGAGTAGGAAGAGGAGGAGACAGATGTCAGCAGACATGTGCATTCAGCAAACTGCATGGACCAAAGCTATTTAAAACTTTGTAAATTAAAAATATCTTTGAAATCATGTGTATCTAAACCACGCGGCACAGGCATGTTGATTCTGCATCACCCAGGGCTCTAACTCACAACTTTAAGCAAATTTATTTCACGAGAATTTGCTGTAGCAGAGCTGCCTGTTGACCAATCAGAAACAAATGCCAAGAAGAGGCAAGTAAATCAGGAAGGAATAAGGAATCACAAAGGAAGCTATACCTTTACTGTTTAGATTAATCATATTCATAATGAAATTGCCAACAGTAAGCAAAAAAACAAGTTACCAGAGTATCTGTTGTAATGATTTCATGAGGCTGGGAAATTAAGCTTGATAAAATGGAGGTCTATTTAGAAGAATTGAACAAGTAGTATCAGTGATGCTGTCTTCTTATGTGGAAGGCCAGCTCAGTGGCGAGTGCACTGGTGTTTACTTGAACAATCAGCTTTTTTTTCTATTTCTTTTTTCACATTTTCACCTTTTACAGTTTACAGTGAAGCTGAGACAGTAGAGAGAGAGAGACAGAGAGAGAGAGGACAGGAAATGAGACCAGAGCTAGATGGGGAAAGACACACAACAAAAGTTCCTGGCTGGACTCTGCTAGGGTCACTCAAGGTCTAATTACATGCTTTTTTCCCAGAGTTTTCAACCGCATCTCATGGTCTTCATCAGTATGTATGGAGTTAAGATGCGACTGAAATACCTGGAAAAGGCCATTAATTTGAGTTTCACACTCAAGCACACTACTAGTGTGCTGGCAGAAACCTCTTCTCTGTTTAACTTTTGACCCCAGGTGGAACACCCCATTACAGAGTGTATTACTGGTCTGGACCTGGTGGAGCAGATGATCAGAGTTGCCAAAGGTTATCGTCTACAGCACAAACAAGAAGATATCCCAATAAACGGCTGGGCCATTGAGAGCCGCGTCTATGCTGAGGTTTGACTTGTTTTTGTGGGTTAGTGAGTGAGTGAGTGAGTGAGTGAGTGAGTGAGTGAGTGAGTGAGTGAGTGAGTGAGTGAGTGTGTGTGTGTGTGTGTGTGTGTGTGTGTGTGTGTGTGGGTGTGTGTGGGTGGGTGGGGTGTAAGTCTATGTAGTGTATGAGAGCATGTGTGAGAGGTATTAAGGTGTATTTGTAACAGAAAATATCAATGTGGTTAGGTTTAATAATGTTAAATCTTTTGAAATAAAAAGCAACTGTATATATGTACATTATATGAAAAAAATAGTATAAAAATAATATTGCCTTGAATATTGGAGTTGCATATGGAAGAAATGGATAATAAACATACAGTGTTTTGTACTTTTGCACACTAAAATAATGGAAATGTTTAAAGGGCTCTTAAAATCAAGTACATAAGATGACAAGTTTAATCTTGTGCTTTTACAAACATAGCAAGCATTATAGGACATCAGATAACAAACTGTTTGTATGCAGCAGGCTATGCAGATGTAGTTATATATTTTCCAAGACTGTTACCGTATTTGTGTTGAAGTTGGTTAATATGACATGCATGTATGCCTTCAGTTAGAGGTAAGTGCTACTCAGCAAACAGTGAGAGTTTACCCCTCCAAATAACTTGTCTTTGGTTTTCCTTTACAAAATTGATGAAGTCTTAAAAATATAACATTCAGTCCCTCAACAGACATTACAACATGCTGCTGCTCTGATTTAGCACTGTAAAAGAACACAGTAATGAATCAGTCCTTGTCCCCTGCAAGAGAGTGCAAGACCATAAACTGTATATATTGCATCTAACTATGTAGTTTTGTATGACAAATTTGTAGTATTTCCATTTTAGTATTAGTATTAGTATAACATTTTTGTTGATGGAACTTTCAGCTTATGGTGCTGTTGTGAGTGAAACCTGAGTGAGATCTGTTTCTCTGTTGTTTTGTTCTGTCAGGATCCTTACAAATCTTTCGGTCTTCCCTCCATTGGACGACTGTCTCAATACCAAGAGCCACTCAACCTCAGCAATGTAAGTGTGTGTGTGTAGTTTTAGTTTCACCCATTTTTTTTCTAATTATATTCTCCTAACACACAAACCACTTCCTGATTGGTGAGTGTCAGTAGGAAAATGTTATCATCTGCTCCTCACTCTGTCAGGTCCGTGTAGACAGTGGCATCCAGGAAGGAAGTGATATCAGCATCTACTATGATCCCATGATCTCTAAGGTTGGTGATGTGTTGAATATGGAATGGCTTTGTAAATGATCCGTAAATGACCATCCGGAACAGATGGTCGCAACAATAATGATAACAAAAGGCCACCATTCCACAAGGGTTTGTGGTTTCTGCAATAATTTCCTTTTATCTATTTGTAGTTGGTTACTTATGGAGCTACACGAGCTGAAGCCCTTGCCAGGATGGAGGACGCACTGGATAACTACGTTATCAGAGGTGCACTAAGAGATTGTCTCAGTAAATGCCAGCTCAGACACATAGTCACTTTTTAAATAGACATTAGCTTTTCTTTTCTTTCTGTAATGAACTGCGTAATGCTTTCTAAAGGTGTGACCCACAACATTCCCCTCTTGCGGGAAATCATCACCCACCCCCGCTTTATCTCTGGTGACATCAGCACCAACTTTCTGCCCGAGGTTTACCCCGATGGCTTCAAGGGTCACCTGCTTGATGTGAACACACGGAGGGAGCTGTTGGCCTCAGCAGCAGCACTCTACATCACTGCTCAGCTCCGTTCAGAGAAGGTCCTGGGTAACCTGAGGTGAGGATGCGAGCAAGCTGGATGTCATCAGGGAGAACAGAGGTCTAGTTTGCTACACACCATCCCTTAAACACACAGTGTGCACAAGATGCAGCTACAATTCTTCAAATGCTGGACATCCTGTTTCAGAACTATTACATGTGTAACCTTAAATTGTAGATATGATGTCCAGCATTTGAATAATGGTGCTTATGAAAAATAAGGTGTGCCAAAGCCAATTGACTACTTCAGTGTACCAGACCTATATTTAATCACCATTTCATGTCTTAGGCACACCTTATTTTTCATAAGCAGCATTCTTCAAATGCTGGACATCATATCTATAATTTAAGGTTACACATGTAATCGTTTTGAAACAGGATGTCCAGCATTTGAAGAATGCTGCTTATGAAAAATAAGCAAATGTGTAACCTTAAATTATAGATATGATGTGAATAAAAGTTTTAACTGGGACTGGGACAACTCCTCAAATTGCGACGACATGATCAGCCAGATTGTTTTAGAGGATGTATTGGTCTGGGAACCACAAAAACACTTCTTATTTCCGATAGTTCAATGGATGTTGACCCACAAGAGGATTACGTTTTGATGCTTTGGCCCCAAATATTTTAAAATGAGCCTTGTGTGTTGCAGAGTGTCCTCCATCCCTGTGGAATGTAGCACCTGGAAGCTGTGTGCGGAGCTGGGGGAGGGATGTCATTCTATGGAGGTCATGAAATCAGGAAATGTTTATACTGTGAGTATTTAATGTATCGATTAAAAAATAAAATCTATCAATTTTCCTGTATTGATATTGGTATTTAGTGTCCTGAAGTCCCTAAGGCTAATCTATGTACAACACCTGTCAAAGGTTTGGACACACCTTTCATGAGTAACAGTTACTGTAACTAACTGTAACTATAGTCACAATGTAGACTCAAAACAGGATGTCACTGTCTTTTGGTAAGTCACAGCAAGGCATCAGGAAACCTAAGAACAAAAAAATCTTTTTCTCATAGGTGGAGGTGGATGGAGGAAAGGTGGAAGTCAGTGGACAGTGGAACTTGGCCTCCCCACTGCTTCCACTCAGCATCAATGGCACACACAGGATGCTCCAGGTAACACGCACACAGGTTCAAGGTGTTAAATCATATATCTTTTTACCACAATAAGTACACAGTAAGAGATGAAAAAACAGCATATTAAAAGAAAAAAAAATCACCAGTTTACAGAGGTCAGTTATTTCGACTGCAGTTGTAGTACAGTTAATATGTTGTCAATGGTCAATCATCTAATATTAGCATTTTGCATTTTTAGTGTCTGCACAGAGATGCTTCAGGAAAGATTGTCCTGCAGTACCAGGGCACATCGGTAAGGTTTCATGTCTGCATGGAGTTATAATTACATAACAACACATGCTATATACAGTACTGTGCAAAAGTTTTAGACAGGTGTGAGAAAATGCTGTTAACTTAGAATACTTTCAAAAATGGAAGTGCTAATAGTTTATTATCATCAATTAACAAAAGTGAATGAATGAACAGAAGAAAAATCTTAAATCAAATTAATATTTGGTGTGACCTCCCTCTGTCTTCAAAACAGCATCAATTCTTCTAGACATAACTGCACACAGTTTTTGAAGGAACCTGTCTGGTAGGTTGTTGTAAACATCTTGGAGAAGTAACCACATATCATCTGTGGATGTAGGCTTCCTCCAGTCCTTCTGTCTCTTCATGTAATCCCAGACAGACTGGATGGTGTGGGGATCAGGGCTCTGTGGGGGCCATACCATCACTTACAGGACTTCTTCTTCTTTACGCCAAAGATAGTTCCTAATGACACTGGCTGTATGTTTGGGGTCGTTGTCCTGCTGCAAATCAATGTCTAATCTTGTTTCTATTAATCTTTGGAAAAGAAAGTGATCTAATTACAGGTAAACAACAGAAAATAACAGTGTTTTTCTCATTAAGCAAAAGACATCACCATAAATGCATATTCTAACTGAGGAAAATGTTAGGACACCCTATCCCCTAATACTTAGTGTTACCCCCTTTGGCTGAAATAACGTCTGTGAGACACTTCTTGTAACCCTCTACCAGTCTCTGACATCAGTCTGAGGAAAGTTTTCCCCACTCCTCAATGCAGAATGCTTTAACCTGTGTGATGTTTGAAGGGTTTCTTGAACGTTTCAGGTCACCCCACAGCATCTCAATAGGATTAAGATCTGTGCCATTCCAGGACTCTCAGCCAGTCCTTGGTGGATTTACTGGTATGCTTAGGGTCATTGTCATGTTGCAGGGTCCAGTTCCGTTTCAGTTTCAAATTTCTTATGATGGTCTCACATGTTCTTCATGCACCCTGTGAAACACTGCAGAATTCATGGTAGATTCTCTGATGGTGAGCTGGCCAGGTCCTGTTGCAGCAAAGCATCCCCAAACCATGACACTTCCACCTCCATGCTCCACAGTTGGTATGAGCTTCTTTTCCTGGAACGCAGTATTTGGTGTTCGCAAAACACGTCCTCTGTTCTGGTGTCCAAATAATTCAGTTTTACAATCATCTGTCCAAAGAACATTATTCCAGAAGTCCTGTTCCTTGTCTTTGTTTCTCTCTGGCAAACTTCAGTCTGGCCTTAATGTTTCTCTTAGAGAGCAAAGGCTTCCTCCTTGCACACCTCCTGTGAAAGTTAAACTTGTGCAGTCTCTTTCTGATAGCAGAGGCATGCATTCACATCAACAGTCGCCAGTGCCTGCTGTAGGTCCTGTGATGAGATTTTAGGCTTTTTGGAGACTTCTTTAAGCATCTTGTGGTCTGCTTTGGGATGAACTTGCTTGGACGGCCGGACCTTGGCATGTTGGCAGTTGGTTTGAATGTCCTCCACTTGTACACTATTTTCCAGACAGTGGAAAGGCTGATTTCAAGATCTTTTGAGATCTTTTTCAATCCCATACCAGACTCACACGCTGCAACAGTCTTCTTTCTGAAGGCCTCGGACAGGTCTTTTGATCTCACCATGGTGCTAACTCTCACGTCAACAGTCAGGAGTACACCAAACTGAATGACTGAGGGTTAAGTAGGGCAAGTCTCTTTCAAAATGCTGAGTGACGATGTAGTAATCATGTGAACCTGATGTGTGTGTGATTTCAGCCAATTTAAGAGGGATAAAATGTGGGGGGGTCCTAATTTACTCCTCAACAAAAATTGCATTTTTATTTTATTACATTTTACAGAAGGTTTTGAAATTATTTGCTTCAGTTTTACTTGTTAAGTTATATTACTTGAATCTATCATATGTTTAAATTTGTCAAAAAACACATCTTTTCATAGGATGTCCTAATTTTTAAAATTTTTTCACTGTATCTGCCTGTATTTGGACACCAATAATTCTGACCAGATCTCCAACTCCATTTGCAAAAATGGAGCCAACAGCCAAATATTTCAAATTTTGACTCATCAGTCCAGAGCACCTGCTGCCATTTTTCTGCACCCCAGTTCCTATGTTTTCATGCATAGTTGAGTTGAGCTTGGCCTTGTTTCCATGTCAGAGGTATGGCTTTTTTTTTTCTGGCAGACTTCTTTGGACAGTAGATGGGTGTACCTTGGTCCCACTGGTTTCTGCCAGTTCTGAGCTGATGGCACTGGTGGACATCTTCCAATTTGGAAAGGAAATAAGCTTGTTTTTCAGTTTCTTTGGCTGACCACTGCGTCTATGATCCTCAGCATTGCCCGTTTCTTTGTACTTCTTCAAACGAGCTTGAACAGCACATCTTGAAACCCAGGCCTGCTTCGACATCTTTGTCTGGGAGAGACCTCGCTGATGCAGTATAACTACCTTCTATCTTGTTGCTGTGCTCAGTCTTACCATGGTGTATGACCTGATACAAGAAACTGTCTTCCACAACCTCATCTTGGTTGTGGAGTTTGGCTGTTCTTGACCCAATTTTAAGCCTCCTACACAGCTGTTTCTGTTTCAGTTAATGACTGTGTTTCAACCTACATGTGAAATTGGTGATCATTAGCATATGTTTGGTATAACTGGTTCATCGTACACCTGACTAAAATCCCACAAAATCCCTGACTGTGTGCAAGTATACCTATAAGAATTGATGCTGGTTTGAAGGCAAAGGGTAGTAACACCAGATATTGAATTGATTTAGATTTTTCTTTTGTTCGCTCGCTTTGCATTTTGTATAAACACTTATTAACCTGCCTAAAACTTTTTCACAGTACTTGTGTGTTTGTGAGTGTGCGTATATGTATATGCATATTATGTGTGTGTATATATATGCACATATATATATATATATACACACACACACACACATATATATATGTTTGTGTATATATATGTATGTATATGTGTGTGTGTGTGTGTGTGTATGTATGTATATATACACACGTGGACAAAATTGTTGGTACTCCTTGGTTAATGAAAGAAAAACCCACAATGGCCACAGAAATAATTTGTAATACTAAATAAAAAATCTATGATAATCAACCAATGAAAATCAGACATTGCTTTTGAACCGTGGTTTAACAGAATTATTTAATAAATAAACTCATGAAACAGGCCTGGACAAAAATGATGGTACCCCTAACTTAATATTTTGTTGCACAACCTTATGAGGCAATCACTGCAATCAAACTATTTCTGTAACTTTCAATGAGACTTCTGCATCTCTCAGCAGGTATTTTGGCCCACTCCTCATGAGCAGACTGCTCCAGTTGTCTCAGGTTTGAAGGCTACCTTCTTCAGATGGCACGTTTCAGCTCCTTCCACAGATGTTCAATAGGATTTAGATCAGGGATCATGGAAGGCAACTTCAGAATGGTCCAATGTTTTCCTCTTAGCCATTCTTGGGTGTCCTGTTGCAAGACCCATGACCTGCGACTGAGACCAAGCTTTCTGACACTGGGCAGCACATTTCTCTCTAGAATACTTTGCTAGTCATGAGATTTCATTGTACCCTGCACAGATTCAAGACACCCTGTGCCAGTTGCAGCAAAGCAGCTCCAGAACATAACAGAGGCTCCTCCATGTTTCACAGTAGAGACAGTGTTCTTTTCTTGATGTGCTTCCTTTTTGCGTCCGTGAACATAGAGCTGATGTGCCTTGCCAAAAAGTTCCAGTTTTGTCTCGTAGGACATTCTCCCAGAAGCTTTGTGGCTTGTCAACATGCAGTTTGGCAAATTCCAGGCCGTTTTTTTTTATGTTTTGTTTCCAACAATGGTGTCCTCCTTGGTCATCTCCCATGAGTCCACTTTGGCTCGAACACCGACAGATGGTGTGATCTGACACTGGTGTACCTTGACCTACACCTTTACAGTTTTTAGAGCTTGTTCAGGGCTCTTTTGTTACCATTCGTATGATCTGTCTCTTCGACTTGTCATCAATTTTCCCCCTGCAGCCACCTCCAGGGAGGTTGGCTACAGTCCCATGGATCTTAAATTTCTGAATAATATGTGCAGCTGTAGTCACAGGAACCAGAAGCCTTTACCTTTAACGTGCTTGTCTATAATTTTCTGTCTAATCTCCTGAGACAACTCTCTCCTTCCCGTCCTCTGGTCCATGTTTAGTGTGGTACACACCATGTCGCCAAACAGCACAGTGACTACTTGTTACCGTATAAATAGGCCAACTGACTGACTACAAGTTTGTAGACACCTGTGATGCTAATTAGAGGACACACCTTGACTGAACATGTCCCTGTGGTCACATTGTTTTCAGTCTTTTCTAGGGGTACCATCAGTTTTGTCCAGGCCTGTTTCATGAGTTTATTTTTTTAAATAATTCTGTTCAACCACAGTTCAAAAGCAATGTCTGATTTTCATTTTTTAATTTTCATAGATTTTTTTATTTATTATTACTTTTGTCAGATTCATGTTATTCCTGTGACCATTGTGGGTTTTTCTTTCATTAAACGAGGGGTACCAACAATTTTCTGTGTGTGTGTGTGTGTGTGCGCGCGTTTGTGTGTGTGTGTGTGTGTGTGTGTGTGTGTGTGTGTGTGTGTGTGTGTTAATTTCAGTAGAAATTGGTAAGCTGGTAAGCTCACAGACGGCCAGACCTTGCTGTATAAAATCAATGGTGTTCCCTTTTAGGTAGTGGTTGTGCTCTCTTTTTATCAGGAACCATTTCCTTTTGGTCTTTTTGCAATATGTTATCTATTTCTTATACAGATAATATTATTATTGTTGTTATTGTTCTCACATTGTGTTTGCTTATTTTTTTGCAGTTTAAGGTTCGTGTTCTGTCCAAGTTGGCTGCAGAGTTGAACTCCTACATGCCAGAGAAAGTTCCAGAAGACACCAGCAGCATCTTGCGTTCACCAATGCCAGGCACAGTGGTGGCTGTGTCTGTCAATCCTGGAGATACGGTAACACATCCCTATTTGTTGAGGTTTACAAACATACCTAGACAAGACCGATGGCATGATCAACAGAGACAGACAAGGAGAAAGCCACAGAAACACAGCTGAGAGCAATTCATTAATCAGGGACTGACTACCTCTGATATCTGCCGTTTTCTCAAATTGCAGCCTTTTTCAATTGTCCGCTGCTTCGCCATAGTTTCTCCTAGAGACTTCATTCAAACTTTAAAACGTAGATAATTTTGTCGGCTCAAAATGACCCTCGGCACATTTTGATATCTCTTACGGTTTTCGAGCTATGACCATCGAAGGCCGACGTAAGACGCAAACAACTGCGATAAATTTCCCATAAGAAATGAATGGGGAAATTTCCTCAAATTTCAGCCTTTTTCAATTGTCCGCTGCTCGGCCATACTTTGTCCTAGAGACTTCATTCAAACTTTAAAACGTAGATAATTTTGTCGGCTCGAACACACCCCGTGTCCCTTTCAAAATTTCCCAGAGGGAATTTTCTAGTTAGGGACACGGGGCACGCTCCGAGTCACTGGCTCCTACAGCTATGAAATAGCTGCAGGAGCCAGTGACTCGGGGCGGAGCCCCGAGTCACTTATTACTATCCCGCGCGTTTCTTCTTCTTCTTATTATTTTTCATCCTCCTCCAAATTTTCGTCCCTTAACTCGTCCCGCAGCTTTGAGAAAACCCTGGCAAATTATATATCAAAATGTGCGTATTGTTCGGGATCGGTGTGCTATTACTTTTCTCAAATTTATCGCAGTTTTTCGCGTCGTAAGACGCGAAAAACTGCGATAAATTTCCCATAAGAAATGAATGGGGGAGTTCCTCAAATTTCAGCCTTTTTCAATTGTCCACTGCTTCGCCATACTTTCTCCTAGAGACTTCATTCAAACTTTAAAACGTAGATAATTTTGTCGGCTCCAAATGACCCTCGGCACATTTTGATATCTCTTACGGTTTTCGAACTATGACCATCGAAGGCCGACGTAAGACGCGAACAACTGCGAAGACTTTCCCATAAGAAATGAATGGGGAAATTTCCTCAAATTTCAGCCTTTTTCAATTGTCCGCAGCTCGGCCATACTTTGTCCTAGAGACTTCATTCAAAGTTTAAAACGTAGATAAATTTGTCAGCTCAAAATTAATACCGGCACATTTTTTGATATCTCTTACGGTTTTCGAGCTATGACCATCTGAAGACCATCAAGTTTCTCACAAAAATGCTCAGAATCTCTCCCTCTACAGTGGGTGATGTCATAAGTTAGAGTGAGACAGCCGGTGAAAAATCGCCTGAAATGTGTTTCTAAAATTGCTGTAAAATCCAAACGGTGAATAGGAGACACATAATTTTGGGATCTTTTGTAGACAAACTTGTCCTCTTTCGTGTGATGCCCTCGAAAAAGCCGAGAGACTTACTGAATTTAAATAGTGAGGCTTTTTGTGCAGCCATCTCCCTCCTGCTCTCCCATTAAGTCCCATGTTAAAATTCAGAGCTGTTTTGTGAGCAAAGCAGAAATGCCTCCTGTCTTTAGATCGCCATAAAACGAAAAGTTGTTGTCTCAGGAATAAAACGAGGAGATGGTCGGACTCAGGAAGGTCTCGGGAGTCCGATGATCTATAGTACACTCTGATACGAGGCACGGTTCTCTCACCAGAGGATTTAGTTCAGGAGGTTCGCCGAACCCAAATCTCACTGCATACAATACAAACTCCTGTTCTCTGAGTCGCAGAGTCTTTTTAAGTCGACCATTTTGTCATTTTTCTAAAGAATATCTGGACATAAAACACACGTACATCTGGCCCAGACTTGTCCGCATCTCACAGTGTAATCGGTTTTTTGATAGCAGCTACGGTTTTGACACAATCGCAAGTTGTTCGGAAGAAACCGACAGCGAAAAAGCCGCTTTTCAAGGGAAGAGTTTAACAGTTGCAACTGTCATTTACACACACACCGGTCAATAACCCACGCACACACATCTGCAGGACAACAAGCCTGAGAATGATTATCTTAACGAGCTCAGTCAAAACAAGGGCATTGTTTGAAAACAATCTCCGTCCAACAAGCAGTTAAACTCAGCTTCACAAAGCTCTTTGCCAAAGAGGTTGAGACAGTAGTCACACAAATGCACACACAAAAAGGGCTAACCAACAGCTAAAAAGTGATTTAAAACAGCACGTCAAAACTGAACAGGAACAGGTAAAAAGTGGGAGAGGTAGAGAGGTAATTATCAGCAGGTGGGGCAGAAGTTACACAGGCACACACGCACACACACACACACACACACATTCAGACACATATATACTATACACATCTCCATGTAGGAGCTGGTTGGGCTGCTTGTGTAGTTCAAGCAGACACACACACACAAACAGACGAAGACACACACATACGCAGTCACACACAATGACAGATACATAAACACACATACACAGACAAATGCATAATGAAAACCCCATCCCCCCGCCCCCTTGTTAACACCGTTAGCTCTATTAGCTCTGTTAGCACAGTTAGCTCTGTTAGCGTTAGCGCCGTTAGCTCTATTCGCGCCGTTAGCTGTTAGCTCCGTTAGTGTTAGCTCCGTTAGTGTTAGCTCTGTTAGCATTAACTCCATTCATGCTTATTGATTCAGTTCATTAATTCATGTTAACAGAGACATGAAGCAGAGGAGAGAAGCAGACACAGACAGCTGAGGTGATCAACAGAGACAGACAAGGAGAAAGCCACAGAAACAGACGAAGACACACACATACGCAGTCACACACAACGACAGATACATAAACACACACACACAGACAAATGCATAATGAAAACCCCATCCCCCCGCCCCCTTGTTAACGCCGTTAGCTCTGTTAGCTCTGTTAGCACAGTTAGCTCTGGTTGCGTTAGCGCCGTTAGCTCTATTCGCACCTTTAGCTGTTAGCTCAGTTAGTGTTAGCTCTGTTAGCTCTGTTAGCATTAGCTCCATTCATGTTTATTGATTCAGTTCATTAATTCATGTTAACAGAGACATGAAGCAGAGGAGAGAAGCAGACACAGACAGCTGAGGTGATCAACAGAGACAGACAAGGAGAAAGCCACAGAAACAGACGAAGACACACACATACGCAGTCACACACAACGACAGATACATAAACACACACACACAGACAAATGCATAATGAAAACCCCATCCCCCCGCCCCCTTGTTAACGCCGCTAGCTCTATTAGCTCTGTTAGCACAGTTAGCTCTGGTTGCGTTAGCGCCGTTAGCTCTATTCGCACCGTTAGCTGTTCGCTCCATTAGTGTTAGCTCTGTTAGCTCCGTTAGCATTAGCTCCATTCATGTTTATTGATTCAGTTCATTAATTCATGTTAACAGAGACATGAAGCAGAGGAGAGAAGCAGACACAGACAGCTGAGGTGATCAACAGAGACAGACAAGGAGAAAGCCACAGAAACACAGCTGAGAGCAATTCATTAATCAGGGACTGACTGCCTCTGATATCTGCCGTTTTCTCACATTGCAGCCTTTTTCAATTGTCCGCTGCTTCGCCATAGTTTCTCCTAGAGACTTCATTCAAACTTTAAAACGTAGATAATTTTGTCGGCTCCAAATGACCCTCGGCACATTTTGATATCTCTTACGGTTTTCGAGCTATGACCATCGAAGGCCGACGTAAGACGCAAACAACTGCGATAAATTTCCCATAAGAAATGAATGGGGAAATTTCCTCAAATTTCAGCCTTTTTCAATTGTCCGCTGCTCGGCCATACTTTGTCCTAGAGACTTCATTCAAACTTTAAAACGTAGATAATTTTGTCGGCTCGAACGCACCCCGTGTCCCTTTCAAAATTTCCCAGGGGGAATTTTCTAGTTAGGGACACGGGGCAACGTCCCGAGTCACTGGCTCCTACAGCTATGAAATAGCTGCAGGAGCCAGTGACTCGGGGCGTAGCCCCGAGTCACTTATTACTATCCCGCGCGTTTCTTCTTCTTCTTCTTATTATTATTTTTCATCTTCCTCCAAGTTTTCGTCCTCAAACTCGTCCCACAGCTTTGAGAAAACCCTCGCAAATTATATATCAAAACGTGCGTATTGTTCGGGATCGGTGTGCTATTACTTTTCTCAAATTTATCGCAGTTTTTCGCGTCGTAAGACGCGAAAAACTGCGATAAATTTCCCATAAGAAATGAATGGGACGGGCGAAAAAAACAAGATTGAAATTGGAGTTTTTCAAACATCTGTAGCTCAGGCATACATTCACCGAGAGACTTCATTTCAACTTTAAAATGTAGACCCAAGTCTGGTCTATTGGTGTGTTCATCCACATTTTGATTGGTCCTATAGTTTTTGATCAGTCACTGTTCAATGACAGTGATCGTTTGGCGGGAAATTTTGAGATTATAATGGGTGTGTATTGCGCGGAATGTTCGTGCTAGAGTGCGTGCTAGAGTGGCACAGAGTCTAAAAACGATCTGAAAATCTTCTCTTTTTCTCGTCGCTACGGCCACAAATTACACTCTACACGCATAATTTTGGGCTCATTTTGTAGACAAACTTGTCCTCTTTCGTGTGATGTCCTCGAAAAAGCCGAGAGACTTACTGAATTTAAATAGTGAGACGTTTTGTGCAGCCAGCGCCCTCCTGTTCTCCCATTAAGTCCCATGTTAAAATTCAGAGCTGTTTTGTGAGCAAAGCAGAAATGCCTCCTGTCTTTAGATCGCCATAAAACGAAAAGTTGTTGTGTCAGGAATAAAACGAGGAGATGGCTGGACTCAGGAAGTTCTCGGGAGTCCGATGATCTATAGTACACTCTGATACGAGGTACGGTTCTCTCACCAGAGGATTTAGTTCAGGAGGTTCGCCGAACCCAAATCTCACTGCATACAATACAAACTCCTGTTCTCTGAGTCGCAGAGTCTTTTTAAGTCGACCATTTTGTCATTTTTCTAAAGAATATCTGGACATAAAACACACGTACATCTGGCCCAGACTTGTCCGCATCTCACAGTGTAATCGGTTTTTTGATAGCAGCTACGGTTTTGACACAATCGCAAGTTGTTCGGAAGAAACCGACAGCGAAAAAGCCGCTTTTCAAGGGAAGAGTTTAACAGGTGCAACTGTCATTTACACACACACCGGTCAATAACCCACATCTGCAGGACAACAAGCCTGAGAATGATTATCTTAACGAGCTCAGTCAAAACAAGGGCATTGTTTGAAAACAATCTCCATCCAACAAACAGTTAAACTCAGCTTCACCAAGCGCTTTGCCAAAAAGGTTGAGAAAGTAGTCACACAAACACACACACAAGCAGGGCTAACCAACAGCTAAAAAGTGATTAAAAACAAGCACGTCAAAACTGAACAGGAACAGGTAAAAAGTGGGAGAGTTAGAGAGGTAATTATCAGCAGGTGGGGCAGAAGTTACACACGCACACAAACAAACACACACACACACACACATTCAGACACACATATACCAGACACATCTCCATGTAGGAGCTGGTTGGGCTGCTTGTGTAGTTCAAGCAGACACACACACACAAACAGACGAAGACACACACATACGCAGTCACACACAATGACAGATACATAAACACACACACACAGACAAATGCATAATGAAAACCCCATCCCCCCGCCCCCTTGTTAACGCCGTTATTAGCTCTGTTAGCACAGTTAGCTCTGTTAGCGTTAGCGCCGTTAGCTCTATTCGCACCGCTAGCTGTTAGCTCCGTTAGTGTTAGCTCTGTTAGCTCCGTCAGCATTAGCTCCATTCATGTTTATTGATTCAGTTCATTAATTCATGTTAACAGAGACATGAAGCAGAGGAGAGAAGCAGACACAGACAGCTGAGGTGATCAACAGAGACAGACAAGGAGAAAGCCACAGAAACACAGCTGAGAGCAATTCATTAATCAGGGACTGACTACCTCTGATATCTGCAGTTTTCTCACATTGCAGCCTTTTTCAATTGTCCGCTGCTTCGCCATAGTTTCTCCTAGAGACTTCATTCAAACTTTAAAACGTAGATAATTTTGTTGGCTCAAAATGACCCTCGGCACATTTTGATATCTCTTACGGTTTTCGAGCTATGACCATCGAAGGCCGACGTAAGACGCAAACAACTGCGATAAATTTCCCATAAGAAATGAATGGGGAAGTTTCCTCAAATTTCAGCCTTTTTCAATTGTCCGCTGCTCGGCCATACTTTGTCCTAGAGACTTCATTCAAACTTTAAAACGTAGATAATTTTGTCGGCTCCAACACACCCCGTGTCCCTTTCAAAATTTCCCAGGGGGAATTTTCTAGTTAGGGACACGGGGCACGCTCCGAGGCACTGGCTCCTGCAGCTCTGCTGCAGGAGCCAGTGACTCGGGGCGTAGCCCCGAGTCACTTATTACTATCCCGCGCGTTTCTTCTTCTTCTTCTTCTTATTATTATTATTTTTCATCTTCCTCCAAGTTTTCGTCCTCAAACTCGTCCCACAGCTTTGAGAAAACCCTCGCAAATTATATATCAAAACGTGCGTATTGTTCGGGATCGGTGTGCTATTACTTTTCTCAAATTTATCGCAGTTTTTCGCGTCGTAAGACGCGAAAAACTGCGATAAATTTCCCATAAGAAATGAATGGGACGGGCGAAAAAAACAAGATTGAAATTGGAGTTTTTCAAACATCTGTAGCTCAGGCATACATTCACCGAGAGACTTCATTTCAACTTTAAAATGTAGACCCAAGTCTGGTCTATTGGTGTGTTCATCCACATTTTGATTGGTCCTATAGTTTTTGATCAGTCACTGTTCAATGACAGTGATCGTTTGGCGGGAAATTTTGAGATTATAATGGGTGTGTATTGCGCGGAATGTTCGTGCTAGAGTGCGTGCTAGAGTGGCACAGAGTCTAAAAACGATCTGAAAATCTTCTCTTTTTCTCGTCGCTACGGCCACAAATTACACTCTACACGCATAATTTTGGGCTCATTTTGTAGACAAACTTGTCCTCTTTCGTGTGATGTCCTCGAAAAAGCCGAGAGACTTACTGAATTTAAATAGTGAGACGTTTTGTGCAGCCAGCGCCCTCCTGTTCTCCCATTAAGTCCCATGTTAAAATTCAGAGCTGTTTTGTGAGCAAAGCAGAAATGCCTCCTGTCTTTAGATCGCCATAAAACGAAAAGTTGTTGTGTCAGGAATAAAACGAGGAGATGGCCGGACTCAGGAAGTTCTCGGGAGTCCGATGATCTATAGTACACTCTGATACGAGGTACGGTTCTCTCACCAGAGGATTTAGTTCAGGAGGTTCGCCGAACCCAAATCTCACTGCATACAATACAAACTCCTGTTCTCTGAGTCGCAGAGTCTTTTTAAGTCGACCATTTTGTCATTTTTCTAAAGAATATCTGGACATAAAACACACGTACATCTGGCCCAGACTTGTCCGCATCTCACAGTGTAGTCGGTTTTTTGATAGCAGCTACGGTTTTGACACAATCGCAAGTTGTTCGGAAGAAACCGACAGCGAAAAAGCCGCTTTTCAAGGGAGGAGTTTAACAGGTGCAACTGTCATTTACACACACACCGGTCAATAACCCACGCACACACATCTGCAGGACAACCAGCCTGAGAATGATTATCTTAACGAGCTCAGTCAAAACAAGGGCATTGTTTGAAAACAATCTCTGTCCAACAAGCAGTTAAACTCAGCTTCAGAAAGCTCTTTGCCAAAGAGGTTGAGACAGTAGTCACACAAATGCACACACAAAAAGGGCTAACCAACAGCTAAAAAGTGATTAAAAACAGCACGTCAAAACTGAACAGGAACAGGTAAACAGTGGGAGAGGTGCAGAGGTAATTATCAGCAGGTGGGGCAGAAGTTACACAGGCACACACGCACACACACACATTCAGACACATATATACTATACACATCTCCATGTTGGAGCTGGTTGGGCTGCTTGTGTAGTTCAAGCAGACACACACACACAAACAGACGAAGACACACACATACGCAGTCACACACAATGACAGATACATAAACACACACACACAGACAAATGCATAATGAAAACCCCATCCCCCCGCCCCCTTGTTAACGCCGTTAGCTCTGTTAGCTCTGTTAGCACAGTTAGCTCTGTTAGCGTTAGCGCCGTTAGCTCTATTCGCACCGTTAGCTGTTAGCTCCGTTAGTGTTAGCTCTGTTAGTGTTAGCTCTGTTAGCTCTGTTAGCATTAACTCCATTCATGCTTATTGATTCAGTTCATTAATTCATGTTAACAGAGACATGAAGCAGAGGAGAGAAGCAG
The DNA here is from genome assembly GCF_017976325.1 of Chelmon rostratus. Classification (NCBI taxonomy): domain Eukaryota; kingdom Metazoa; phylum Chordata; class Actinopteri; order Chaetodontiformes; family Chaetodontidae; genus Chelmon; species Chelmon rostratus. The sequence goes on along the minus strand of NC_055668.1, from coordinate 672,390 downwards.
ACACAGACAGCTGAGGTGATCAACAGAGACAGACAAGGAGAAAGCCACAGAAACAGACGAAGACACACACATACGCAGTCACACACAACGACAGATACATAAACACACACACACAGACAAATGCATAATGAAAACCCCATCCCCCCGCCCCCTTGTTAACGCCGTTAGCTCTATTAGCTCTGTTAGCACAGTTAGCTCTGTTAGCGTTAGAGCTGTTAGCTCTATTCGCACCGTTAGCTGTTCGCTCCGTTAGTGTTAGCTCTGTTAGCTCCGTTAGCATTAGCTCCATTCATGTTTATTGATTCAGTTCATTAATTCATGTTAACAGAGACATGAAGCAGAGGAGAGAAGCAGACACAGACAGCTGAGGTGATCAACAGAGACAGACAAGGAGAAAGCCACAGAAACACAGCTGAGAGCAATTCATTAATCAGGGACTGACTACCTCTGATATCTGCCGTTTTCTCACATTGCAGCCTTTTTCAATTGTCCGCTGCTCGGCCATACTTTGTCCTAGAGACTTCATTCAAACTTTAAAACGTAGATAATTTTGTCGGCTCGAACGCACCCCGTGTCCCTTTCAAAATTTCCCAGGGGGAATTTTCTAGTTATTATTTTTCATCATCCTCCAAATTTTCGTCCCTAAACTCGCCCCGCAGCTTTGAGAAAACCCTCGCAAATTATATATCAAAACGTGCGTATTGTTCGGGATCGGTGTGCTATTACTTTTCTCAAATTTATCGCAGTTTTTCGCGTCGTAAGACGCGAAAAACTGCGATAAATTTCCCATAAGAAATGAATGGGACCGGCGAAAAAAACAAGATTGAAATTGGAGTTTTTCAAACATCTGTAGCTCAGGCATACATTCACCGAGAGACTTCATTTCAACTTTAAAATGTAGACCCAAGTCTGGTCTATTGGTGTGTTCATCCACATTTTGATTGGTCCTATAGTTTTTGATCAGTCACTGTTCAATGACAGTGATCGTTTGGCGGGAAATTTTGAGATTATAATGGGTGTGTATTGCGCGGAATGTTCGCGCTAGAGTGCGTGCTAGAGTGGCACAGAGTCTAAAAACGATCTGAAAATCTTCTCTTTTTCTCGTCGCTACGGCCACAAATTACACTCTACACGCATAATTTTGGGATCAGTTTGTAGACAAACTTGTCCTCTTTCGTGTGATGTCCTCGAAAAAGCCGAGAGACTTACTGAATTTAAATAGTGAGACGTTTTGTGCAGCCAGCGCCCTCCTGTTCTCCCATTAAGTCCCATGTTAAAATTCAGAGCTGTTTTGTGAGCAAAGCAGAAATGCCTCCTGTCTTTAGATCGCCATAAAACGAAAAGTTGTTGTGTCAGGAATAAAACGAGGAGATGGCCGGACTCAGGAAGTTCTCGGGAGTCCGATGATCTATAGTACACTCTGATACGAGGTACGGTTCTCTCACCAGAGGATTTAGTTCAGGAGGTTCGCCGAACCCAAATCTCACTGCATACAATACAAACTCCTGTTCTCTGAGTCGCAGAGTCTTTTTAAGTCGACCATTTTGTCATTTTTCTAAAGAATATCTGGACATAAAACACACGTACATCTGGCCCAGACTTGTCCGCATCTCACAGTGTAATCGGTTTTTTGATAGCAGCTACGGTTTTGACACAATCGCAAGTTGTTCGGAAGAAACCGACAGCGAAAAAGCCGCTTTTCAAGGGAAGAGTTTAACAGGTGCAACTGTCATTTACACACACACCGGTCAATAACCCACGCACACACATCTGCAGGACAACAAGCCTGAGAATGATTATCTTAACGAGCTCAGTCAAAACAAGGGCATTGTTTGAAAACAATCTCTGTCCAACAAGCAGTTAAACTCAGCTTCAGAAAGCTCTTTGCCAAAGAGGTTGAGACAGGAGTCACACAAATGCACACACCAAAAGGGCTAACCAAAAGCTAAAAAGTGATTAAAAACAGCACGTCAAAACTGAACAGGAACAGGTAAACAGTGGGAGAGGTGCAGAGGTAATTATCAGCAGGTGGGGCAGAAGTTACACACGCACACAAACACACACACACACACACACACATTCAGACACACATATACCAGACACATCTCCATGTAGGAGCTGGTTGGGCTGCTTGTGTAGTTCAAGCAGACACACACACACAAACAGACGAAGACACACACATACGCAGTCACACACAATGACAGATACATAAACACACACACACAGACAAATGCATAATGAAAACCCCATCCCCCCGCCCCCTTGTTAACGCCGTTAGCTCTGTTAGCTCTGTTAGCACAGTTAGCTCTGTTAGCGTTAGCGCCGTTAGCTCTATTCGCACCGTTAGCTGTTCGCTCCGTTAGTGTTAGCTCTGTTAGCTCCGTTAGCATTAGCTCCATTCATGTTTATTGATTCAGTTCATTAATTCATGTTAACAGAGACATGAAGCAGAGGAGAGAAGCAGACACAGACAGCTGAGGTGATCAACAGAGACAGACAAGGAGAAAGCCACAGAAACACAGCTGAGAGCAATTCATTAATCAGGGACTGACTATCTCTGATATCTGCAGTTTTCTCACATTGCAGCCTTTTTCAATTGTCCGCTGCTTCGCCATAGTTTCTCCTAGAGACTTCATTCAAACTTTAAAACGTAGATAATTTTGTCGGCTCAAAATGACCCTCGGCACATTTTGATATCTCTTACGGTTTTCGAGCTATGACCATCGAAGGCCGACGTAAGACGCAAACAACTGCGATAAATTTCCCATAAGAAATGAATGGGGAAATTTCCTCAAATTGCAGCCTTTTTCAATTGTCCGCTGCTTCGCCATAGTTTCTCCTAGAGACTTCATTCAAACTTTAAAACGTAGATAATTTTGTCGGCTCGAACGCACCCCGTGTCCCTTTCAAAATTTCCCAGGGGGAATTTTCTAGTTATTATTTTTCATCTTCCTCCAAGTTTTCGTCCTCAAACTCGCCCCGCAGCTTTGAGAAAACCCTCGCAAATTATATATCAAAACGTGCGTATTGTTCGGGATCGGTGTGCTATTACTTTTCTCAAATTTATCGCAGTTTTTCGCGTCGTAAGACGCGAAAAACTGCGATAAATTTCCCATAAGAAATGAATGGGACCGGTGAAAAAAACAAGATTGAAATTGGAGTTTTTCAAACATCTGTAGCTCAGGCATACATTCACCGAGAGACTTCATTTCAACTTTAAAATGTAGACCCAAGTCTGGTCTATTGGTGTGTTCATCCACATTTTGATTGGTCCTATAGTTTTTGATCAGTCACTGTTCAATGACAGTGATCGTTTGGCGGGAAATTTTGAGATTATAATGGGTGTGTATTGCGCGGAATGTTCGTGCTAGAGTGCGTGCTAGAGTGGCACAGAGTCTAAAAACGATCTGAAAATCTTCTCTTTTTCTCGTCGCTACGGCCACAAATTACACTCTACACGCATAATTTTGGGCTCATTTTGTAGACAAACTTGTCCTCTTTCGTGTGATGTCCTCGAAAAAGCCGAGAGACTTACTGAATTTAAATAGTGAGACGTTTTGTGCAGCCAGCGCCCTCCTGTTCTCCCATTAAGTCCCATGTTAAAATTCAGAGCTGTTTTGTGAGCAAAGCAGAAATGCCTCCTGTCTTTAGATCGCCATAAAACGAAAAGTTGTTGTGTCAGGAATAAAACGAGGAGATGGCCGGACTCAGGAAGTTCTCGGGAGTCCGATGATCTATAGTACACTCTGATACGAGGTACGGTTCTCTCACCAGAGGATTTAGTTCAGGAGGTTCGCCGAACCCAAATCTCACTGCATACAATACAAACTCCTGTTCTCTGAGTCGCAGAGTCTTTTTAAGTCGACCATTTTGTCATTTTTCTAAAGAATATCTGGACATAAAACACACGTACATCTGGCCCAGACTTGTCCGCATCTCACAGTGTAATCGGTTTTTTGATAGCAGCTACGGTTTTGACACAATCGCAAGTTGTTCGGAAGAAACCGACAGCGAAAAAGCCGCTTTTCAAGGGAAGAGTTTAACAGGTGCAACTGTCATTTACACACACACCGGTCAATAACCCACGCACACACATCTGCAGGACAACAAGCCTGAGAATGATTATCTTAACGAGCTCAGTCAAAACAAGGGCATTGTTTGAAAACAATCTCCGTCCAACAAACAGTTAAACTCAGCTTCACCAAGCGCGAACAGGTAAAAAGTGGGAGAGGTAGAGAGGTAATTATCAGCAGGTGGGGCAGAAGTTACACACGCACACAAACAAACACACACACACACACACATTCAGACACACATATACCAGACACATCTCCATGTAGGAGCTGGTTGGGCTGCTTGTGTAGTTCAAGCAGACACACACACACACACAAACAGACGAAGACACACACATACGCAGTCACACACAACGACAGATACATAAACACACACACACAGACAAATGCATAATGAAAACCCCATCCCCCCGCCCCCTTGTTAACGCCGTTAGCTCTGTTAGCTCTGTTAGCACAGTTAGCTCTGTTAGCGCTAGCGCCGTTAGCTATATTCGCACCTTTAGCTGTTAGCTCAGTTAGTGTTAGCTCTGTTAGCTCCGTTAGCATTAGCTCCATTCATGTTTATTGATTCAGTTCATTAATTCATGTTAACAGAGACATGAAGCAGAGGAGAGAAGCAGACACAGACAGCTGAGGTGATCAACAGAGACAGACAAGGAGAAAGCCACAGAAACACAGCTGAGAGCAATTCATTAATCAGGGACTGACTACCTCTGATATCTGCCATTTTCTCAATTTGCAGCCTTTTTCAATTGTCCGCTGCTTCGCCATAGTTTCTCCTAGAGACTTCATTCAAACTTTAAAACGTAGATAATTTTGTCGGCTCAAAATGACCCTCGGCACATTTTGATATCTCTTACGGTTTTCGAGCTATGACCATCGAAGGCCGACGTAAGACGCAAACAACTGCGATAAATTTCCCATAAGAAATGAATGGGGAAATTTCCTCAAATTTCAGCCTTTTTCAATTGTCCGCTGCTCGGGCATACTTGGTCCTAGAGACTTCATTCAAACTTTAAAACGTAGATAATTTTGTCGGCTCGAACACACCCCGTGTCCCTTTCAAAATTTCCCAGAGGGAATTTTCTAGTTTCATTTTTTTATCTCATACCATGGCGATTTTTTTTATTACTATGGATGTATACCGTCTATGGTTTCAACCTCGCAGTCCTGCTTCAAGAAAGGCGCAAAGTGACCCACTTTGTAGTGTAATGACTGACATAAGAATCTACCAATCCGCAGCCGTGCTACTCCGATGCGTTGCTCTAATCCAATAATTGGCTGTTACTTTGCTGTCATGTGACAAAATGCATAAAATTCTGTGTAAACATACATGTGAGCTTTCATTTGTTTTAGCGGCGATTAACTAACTTCCGCTTGAGACTTCCGGCATGGATTGTAAGCTTTTATTTTTCAAAGCAAAGGCAAAAATGTGGATCAATACAGGTGGAAATCAAGTTGCAAATATCCATAAGTTGCTGGAGAGGGGGGGGGGCAAGACCAAAATAAATGAAATATCTCTAAAGGGTGTCCTTCACAGAAAGAGCAATTTATATCTATATCTTTTTTAAATCGTTGTAAAAAACAACTTTACATACTTCCAGCATATATTGTAAGCTTTTATTTTGAAGGCAATTATTTAACTTCCGCTTAAGACTTCATCCTTGTCGGCCATCTTACCTGCAGGAAGGTACTCATGGAGAAGGCGGCTATTTGACGTTTCATTCATAGCTTGGAGAGTGAAGAGCGAAATTCGTCTAACAAAAATGGTAAGTTAAGCGCTAGCCTGTTAGTTGAAAGTCTCCCTGAGTTTTGCAAGGACATCATAACACCCGTCCCCCGGCCGTTTACATAGTTAAAGAGTATTAAACCCTCCCGTTTATATGCAGTGTCGAAGCTAATTAGCTTATGTAATGTTAAGATAGCTGAGTGCAGGTGCGTAATGCTTTAACGTAGTCCAGAGATGGGAACTCGAGTCACTGTGACTTGGCCACGAGTCGCTCTTTTGCTGACTTTTGACTTGACTTGACAAAAAATAATGCCACAACTATATTTCTCACCGGCACGGCAACAGCTCAGTCGTTTTTTTTTCCCGGACTTTTATGCATTTATTTTATGCATTTATTTTGAAAGGACCGCTGGAAGGAGGGGGAGAGAGAGTGCGGGGGATAGACTATAAAATATCAAATTATTATCTAAAACTATTTGGAATGAGTGAAGACTGAGAATGGTGTTGTCATGACAACAGATTTCATCTTCTATTCTGCGGGTGAAATTGCAATAACTACGTGACTTAGACTTGACTTGACCTGCCCAAAGAAAAATGATTTGGGACTTACTTGAGACTTGCACATGGTCCCATCTCTGGTATGAACAACATTTTATAATGAAAAATACGTTATGCACTATGCAGTCATTGAACAAGAAGAGCTTTTGAATCTTGTGTAGATTATTATTAAGTTACATTTTGCCAGTTATAGTGACATTAATTTATTTATATTTCTATAGCCTAAGGCCAAGAAGCAACTGTCCCTTAAAGTCCCTAAAGATGACTTGATGACAGAGGAGACCAAAAATAATCTGGATGGTAAATCTTTCTCTGTTAACTTTCAAGGAACTGTAATACTTAAATAATTTTCTTGTCCAAATGAGTTTAAACGTTTAAAGTCATCTAGTCATATGTTATATGCATACATTTTGTTGTACCTATGCCATTCTGTAGGTCCTGAAGATAAAGGAGATAAAGGCTCTGCTCCAAGTTGCAGCAGCATAAGCAGCATAGGATCAGGTAATGATTTCTCATTTTCTAGCAGTGTATCTTTGTTGTCTAAGCTGAGTTTCATCTCTTGCGTGATTTTTCCGCCTGAGATTAAAGTTGTAGGGAGATTTTGTCAGTATACATGTGTGTGCTTACAAATTAAATTAAGGCACACACCATATCTGGTCCACTACCTTTGTTGCATGCATGTCATTCTCTCTCTGTCTCACTCTTTTAATACTGTCAAATCATAATCTTTTTCGTATCCTGCTCTCTTATTTCTAAGGATCAAATTCCAAAGTGGAGTTCCTAGAAGCCAGGATCCAATGGCAAGAAAAAATAATAAAGTATCTTGAGCAAGAGCGCAATTTCTTGCGTGAGCAAATCATGGGAAAGAAGAGATCATGTGAGTGATTTGGGGGCAACTTGTATCTGCAAAATATAATGTAATTGTAATGAACAGTGTGATATATTTTCATAAAAATCTGATCTTTGTCTCATCTATCCTCTATTTGATCAAAGCTCAACCTAAAGTATTTACTTTGGAGGACGACAATGAGGATGATGACGGCAACATGGATGAAGATGATGTCATTCCCCCATCTTCTTCATCAGTGAGTCCTCGGACAGTGATGTTGTCATCCAAAGAAGGAAGAAACGTCGGACACAGCCACCTGCATCTGCAACTGTGGCTGTGCCTGGAAAAGCTCATGTAAGAGGTAAGAATGGCATAACTTGAACCACCTGCCCTGTTAGCACCAAGTGGTCATGAAAAATAAGTATTAATAAAAGCATTGGAAGAGCTGTTATAAATATGTCCTGAAGTAATTATGAGGCAAAAATCTTCAGTTCTAGATTCTGAATATACTAGGAATCTGATGATAAATAAAAATTAAATGTCTAAAGTCAAAAATATGGCTTTCATCAGAATAAAGCTCCATTTGCAGCATTCACACTAATTATTACCCAACATCAAATGTATTGCTAGAAAGATTGTCTCTCAGAATTAAACATAAGACTTACCAACTATACAGATCTGACAGTTTTTTTCATTTTTGTATTGGATTCTGAACCACATATTGTGCTTGAAATCATATCAAGAAATGAGCAGATTCTTCAATTCCTAGAATATGCTTCATACTTTTATCAAAAGAGAAGTGACCAGTTTGAGCAATTTCAGTTGACCTTAAGCCGTGGTTTGTGCTCATTTCTTCTTTGTTTTTGTTTTATATATTTTTCAGTGAAAGGGCCAGCTGAGGTTATCAGCAGATATAAAAAAGTCTTGAAAAGCTTAAGCAAAGTCCGCACCATGACTGAAGCCTTCAGAATCAATGGCGTGGACCAGGGAACCATCAAGATGACTGCTGCAATTACAGAGCTCAGCATTGTGGATCCTGTAACCTTCAACACCCTGAAGTATGATCCTGCAACTGAGACCCTGCAGTCCTTTGCTAAGAGGTGTGCAACGCACATAACCTCTGAGAAGAAGAGCATTATAGAGGACATGAAGGCCACAGGTCAACTCCTCCCCTTGTTGATGAAATATTAGGACTTAAGTGAGCTTCTTTGTTCAGTTAAAATTCTGTTACATGGTTTTAGAAAAGTGAAATATTTGTGCACAGGGGAATCAGTCACCTGATGCCGTAATTATAGAGCAAGTTTAGGCTGCTGAAGTGCAATGTTTGTACAGTTCAGTACATTTGTTCTAACCTTTGACAAGTCAAGTTGAGCTGTGCAGGTTTTATATTTTTTAGATTTCAATTTTTTGTATTTTTGTACTTTATATTGTGCAGTGTTTTTCAACAATAGAGTACCTGTATTATACAGTATGACCTGCTTATACACTTGATACCATATTGCATGACATATTTACATACACTGATACAGTTGTCAGCGTTTGAAATTTCAGGAAGATTACCTGGTCGAGCAGTATTTGTTGTCAGCCTTGGGAAAACCTGAACCAGTGGTTTAATAAATGAGGTATTTGTACTTGTGCTGTCTTTGTTATTCTACTACTGAATGAGAGGGAACCCATTTTTCAAAGGTGTAACCCATCACTTGTTTATTGCAGTAGTTGTGTGCTATAACATATTAACTAATTGTGAAAAGGAGGCAACTTTAGTTTAGGGAACATGTGTTGGTTAATAAGTGTTCAACTATTAGTGAATTAGTAATGATCAAGATGTCACTTTAGTATGGGGAACATATTCTATGTAACAAAGACTTAATTTAGAGTTATTTGGACACTATTAATATTTGTAGTTTTGTGTTTTCTTATGTAAGAACAGACCATATTCATCAAGTGGTATTAAGGGAGAATAATTATTCTTGGGGTACTACCACCTTATTAAGTCCATACTAAGCAAAGCATATTAAGATCATAATTCATATACAACAACTTCCTTACTTAGTACTAATAAGCAATAATTCTGAGGTTATTGAGGAAAGACTTTTAGTTAATGGCTAACTGGTTGCATAATGAGGCCACGCAGAACAAGGCATTAATAAGTACTTAATAATGATTAATTAAGAGCCAATATGTTACTAATTTGCATGTTAATAAGCAACTAACTAATGGTGAATAGGTGTATCTTAAAATAAAGTGTTACCACTTATTTCACTGTGTGTAATGCTGCTGCTGCACTGCAATTTCCCAGCTTGGGATAAATAAAGTCTATCTATCTATCTATCTATTACATAGAGCGGGCCGTTCAAATCCCCTAATGCACCTCTATGGAATAGCAAACAAATTCTAATCGGGGGTAAAACAGTTAACTGGACCATTTGGCAAAAAGTAGGGATAATTTATATTTTACATTTATTTGATAGCAATACCAAGCATTTTTTAAGTTTCAACCAAATACGGGATAGATACAAATGACCTCATAATCAATACTGGAGGTATGTCCAAATACAAAGTGTCTTGTCTAAATGGTTAGGAGGCCCGCTTACCTGTCCTATAGGCAGTCCAATAAAGGTCTGCTGATTAAATCAAGCTCAGGCAGAGGCATTACCCTTAAGATTAATAGTTTATTACAGGAACAACTGTGTGACCCTTTACTCAAGGTTAAGAAGCACTGGGCAGGTGATATGGAGGTGTGCATATCCCCTGAGGATTGGGAATCATGTTTAAAGAACATTAATACAATGTACAAAGAAATAGGTAATAGGTTCATTCAACTGAAAATAATACATAGATGGCATCGGACACCAGAACAACTTTATAAATGGAACTTAATACCAGTAGACTCTTGTTGGAGATGAGGCGGAGTGGTGCCTCTATACTACATATACTCTGGACATGTCCAGTACTTAAAGACTGGTGGAATAACATCCATCAGATTAGATTTGAAGTCTTGCACAAAAAGTTTCAAATTTCTACAAAACTAACTGTCTATCTTGGGATCGACTACGGAGCTTCAGGACAAAGACTTTTCATGTTTTGAGAAAAGATGGATTGTTTTGGCTCTCACAACAGCTAAACGGATATTACTAAGGCACTGGAGGAATAAATGGCCACCCCCTATGAAGAATGGTCTACAACAATGGCACAACTAGCTGCTTATGATAAGGTGATGTACTCTCTACTAGATAGACTGGATCAATATATGTCCACATGGAGCCGCTTTACAGACTGGCTGACTGTGAGCTGATGGTCAGCCTGCTACTGTGATTATGGCAGTGATTTGTACTTGATGTGTGATTGATTGTTGAGCAGTGCCAGTGTGGTGGCTTGTGTTTTTGTGTTTCTGTCTGTTTTTGTGTTCCTGTCAGTTTTGTTTTGCCATTCACCCGTTTGTTGCTTGTATTTGTTTGAAAAATAATAAACTGTCAATTACAAAAAAGTAAAAGTCTCATAATCGTCTAGTGGGTATGTAAGCATGTCTTTATTGTGTTGAGCATCCTATATGTATGCCAGTGTGTGTAAGCTGTTCTTTGTTGCTGTGACTTACAGCAAGCAATTCTTAATTGCACCTGAATGTGGAAATAGTAAACAGAACAAAGTGAATCAACAGAAACAATCATAATGTTTAAAAGCATAAACTAAACATTTCATATCAGGAGTAGTCATCATGGTACTGGGTGTTGTAATACAGTAATTTGACAATGCAGGTCAAGATGTGTAATGCTGCCACCTAGTGGTACTCTGTAAAAACCGCAGTTCAGTTAATAAAAACCACTTGAAACTTCAACAGGTTATGGGCCCAGTTAGGTCCAGTCAGTTCTTGTAATTTAGCTTAAAACAGCGGTTTCACACGGACTTTGTGAGGAGTACTCGGTATTGTGGGATTCACAATGGAGGACAGACTGTTTATCGAGAAGCTAAGTGGAGCAGACAACTGGGCTACGTGGAAATTCCAAATGGAGCATCTACTGAAAGCTCGAAGTTTGTGGGGCATGGTAATGGAGACGGAGGTATTAGCAGGAGATGCTAACGCGGCAGCACGAGCCGAATTCGTTAGGAAGAAAGAAAAAGCATTTTCGATGTTGGTGCTTAATGTAAGTACATCTCAACTGTACCTGATTACAAGTTGCCAGTCACCTAAAGAGGCGTGGGATACGCTGAAGGGACATTTTGAGAGAGATACCCTAGCAAACAAATTGTTTCTAAAGAAGAAGTACTTCAGATGTGAAATGAAGGAAGGTGAAACGATAACCGAGCATTTGAAACGCATGAAAGAGTTAACTGATCAGCTTGGTGCAATAGGTGCTGTAATTGAGGAAGAGGATCAGATTGTGACATTGCTGGGTAGTCTTCCCTCCAGCTATGCAACGATTGTCACTGCCCTAGAGACAAAGATGGAAAGTTTGACTCTTCAATTCGTGCAGCAGTCACTGATTAATGAAGAACAAAAACGATTGCAGGCAAATGACAGTACCAGTGTTACAACTGCAGGTGGCGCTTCTGCAATGGCAACACAAGTGCGTGGGGATCCACAGTCTGAAATAGACAGGTCAAAATGGAAGTGTTTTAAATGTGGGAAAGAGGGACATCTAAAAAGAAATTGTCCAGAATTGAAAAAGAAAAATCAAACCCACAAGGCTAAGCGCATGACATGTGAGGATAATGAGAATTCTGAGAGTGCAACAGACAGTGCATTTGTTGCCAGAGAAACAAATCAGAATGAGAAAGCCAAGCAAGTTGAATGGCTGATTGACTCAGGTGCATCAAAACACATGACATGTTCAAAAGAAATACTGCAGGACTACCAGGAATTTGCTAAGTCACAAGCAGTGAAACTGGGCGATGGCAGAGTAGTCGATGCCCAAGGACTCGGAAATGTAAAAATGAAAATGACTTTCAAAATGAGTGATGTCAAAGATGTCACAATGTATGATGTGCTGTATGTTCCCAAGCTGTCCGGAAATCTTTTCTCAGTGGGAGCTGCCACGAAAAAAGGAAACACAGTGCAGTTCAAGAGGAACCGATGCTACATACGTGGAAAAGATGGAGATCTTCGAGGAATGGGAACACAAAGATCCGATGGATTATATCAGCTGGATGTGATGGAGAGTGTCTCACCCTCTCATACAGCAGGAAGTGCATCAGTTGCAGCCAGTCTATGGCATCAACGACTAGGCCACACCACCATGCTGAAGGAGGTGAAACCTCTGGTGAGTGGAATGGACTTTCCTGCTGAAAAAGAGAGCCCCTTCTGTGAAGCATGTGTGGAGGGCAAGCTGTCTAGAAAGCCATTCAAGTCAGTGGGAGAAATCCGATCAAAGCGCAAGATGCAACTGGTTCACAGTGACGTCTGTGGTCCCATGCAGACTGAATCCATAGGTGGAGCAAAGTATTTCGTGACATTCATTGATGACTACTCAAGATGCTGCAAGGTATACTTCATGAGGCAGAAAAGTGAAGTACTAAGCAAGTTCAAAGAGTTTGAGAGAACTTTCTCTAATGAGTGTGGACAAAAAGTGACAAGACTGAGAACAGACAACGGTGGGGAATACACATCGAAAGAATTTCAAGAATACCTGAAAGCTCAAGGCATCCACCACGAAATGTCTGTACCCCATACACCACAGCAAAATGGTGTAGCTGAAAGAAAAAATCGGACATTAGTTGAAGCAGCAAGGAGTATGCTGTCTCATGCAAAGCTGCCAAAAATGTTTTGGGCAGAGGCTGTAGCAACAGCAGCCTACTTGCAGAACAGGCTGCCCACATCAGTTCTGAAGCAAGAGACCCCCTACCAGAGATGGAGTGGCAGAAAACCGAACATCAGTCACTTGAGAGTGTTTGGCTGTGTGGCATATGCACATGTTCCAGAGGTAGAGAGGCGAAAGCTGAACAAGAAAGCGGTGAAACTTCGCTTCGTGGGATATGCCAACAATGCCAAGGGTTACCGTCTGTTTGATGAGGAGAAAAGGAGGATTCTGATTCGCCGTGACGTCATCTTCAACGAAACTGACTTTGACTGGAAACAGGAAGTGGAAGTGTCTTGTTCAGACAGTGATGCTGACAGTGGTCCTGATGAGAGAGGAGCAACAGCTGATGAGACACCAGTCACTGAAGCCCCGAGAGAATGTGGGAGAATCAGAAAAGCCCCAAAAAGGTATGCCTATGAGGAATTTGCAGACATAGTGACTGTTGAACATTATGCAAATGTCTGTAGTGTAAAAGAACCAAGTACAATGAAGGAAGCAATGATGAGCTCTAATGCAAAAGAGTGGAAGGAAGCAGCTGATTTAGAGTATGAGTCCCTGCTTGAGAATGAGACTTGGGACTTGGTGGAATTGCCAAAAGACCGAAAGCCAATAGGTTTGAGATGGGTGTTCAAAGTCAAGCACCATAGTGATGGAGAAGTGGAGAGATACAAGTGTAGACTTGTTGCCAAGGGCTACTCACAGAATTATGGCATTGACTATGATGAAACCTTCTCACCTGTTGTACGATTCAGCTCAATTCGTACCTTGCTGTCCTTTGCTGTTCAGAACAACCTGCATGTTCATCAGATGGATGTCGTAACTGCATTTCTGAATGGACATCTGGAGGAGGAAATCTACATGGAGCAACCAGATGGGTACATCAAACCAGGCCAAGAGCACTTGGTGTGCAAGCTCAAGAAGTCAATCTATGGCCTTAAACAGTCCCCTCGCTGCTGGAGTAAGACTTTCACAGAGTTCATGAAAGACATTGGATTCAACCAGAGCACATCAGACCCCTGTGTGTTTGTGAGAGCTAGACAAGAGCTAGAGATATTAGATGTCTATGTCGATGATCTGATTTTGATCACAGAGTCACTGGAGAGCATGACTGAGTTGAAAGCTGCTCTGAAGAAGAGATACAAGATGAAAGACATGGGTGAGCTGTCTTACATACTGGGCATCTCAGTCATTCAAGACAAGACAAACAACAGTGTGTACCTTCACCAGAAGCATTACATTGAAGCTGTTCTTCAAAAGTATGGGATGGATAAAGCAAATCCAGTCACGACCCCAGCTGATGCAAATGTGAAGTTACAAAAGGATGATGGTGTCAGTAACCCAGTGAACCCAGGTACCTATCAGTCAATAGTAGGGAGCCTGCTATATGCAGCAATGGCAACCAGGCCAGACATAGCACAAGCAGTGAGTGCTGTGTCAAAGTTCAACGCCAAACCAAACACTGCACACATGACAGCTGTGAAGAGGATACTTCGCTACTTGAAAGGTACCATCGACCTCACTCTCAAGTACCAGCGGTCAGAGTCTGAAACTTTAGTTGGTTTCTCAGACGCTGACTGGGCAGGAGATCAGGATGATCGTCGTTCCACAACCGGGAATGTTTTCCTACTCGGTGGAGGAGCAATAAGCTGGCTCAGCAAGAAACAGAGCACTGTTGCACTATCAACAGCTGAAGCAGAATATGTTGCTCTCAGCCAGACAGCACAAGAATGTACCTGGCTTACACGACTCCTGAGTGATCTCGGAATGGATGCTACGCCAACTGTGATTCTGGAAGACAACCAAGGAGCTATTGCTATAGCTAAGAATCCAGTTGATCATTCAAGAACAAAGCACATAGACATTCGTTATCATTACATTCGTGAATGTGTGCAGAATGGACAGATTCAACTGCAATACTGTCCAACAGAGGATATGAAGGCAGATATCTTGACCAAGCCATTAGCAAAGCAGAAGTTTGAATATCTTAGGAGAGAGATTGGACTTTGCGCTGTGTAATTCTGTTAAGTGTAGGCTAATGTTTAGTATTGTTTGATAGAGTCTAAAGTGAGACTATTGGTAAGCAAGATAGAAAAAGAAAAAGGAATTTAATGTAAATTAAATGTCTTGCTATTTTTTGTTTAAAATGAAGTCTTATGGTCTAAGAAGAGTCTAAGTTTAATACATCTCCTAAGTGATTTATGTTAGTAAAAGGACATACTGGTAAGTTAATTGTAAAATTAAGTGGGAGTGTTGTAATACAGTAATTTGACAATGCAGGTCAAGATGTGTAATGCTGCCACCTAGTGGTACTCTGTAAAAACCGCAGTTCAGTTAATAAAAACCACTTGAAACCTCAACACTGGGAACCCAACCACTTTCCCAAGAGAGTGCAAGCTTCCATAACTCTACTGATAACATGCCTGCAATGAGCACAATAATTATAAGAGAAAACTATGGGTCTCACGCCTCTACGTGTATGCAATGCTGTGTATGAATATGTGGTAACCTTAGCAAAATCAGTGTATCTAGGAGTACAAACAGCGGTCTTCGTTGTTGTCAACATCCTTGCAAGCTTCAGTGTCATCCTCTCCGGCCTCAGAGAGGGAAACCAGTGGAACAATTTCACCTGCATGTTGTGTTAATTGATAAGGAAGTGGTGTGGGGAATTTATCATTAATGGCTTTGGTAATACATTTTAGACAGAGGGGCTGATGCATGGTATGTAGCAACATCCACATAAGATGAACACAGTCACTGCTACAACTAGTGAAAGAAACACAGACATAATTAATGTTTCCCACTTGCCAAAGGTTCTGTCTGGCCAATCAGTTAGCAGATTGTCTATCCCTTAGTGTTCTGCTAGGTCTTCACACATAGTTTTAAGACCAGAAAGGATTTGAGTTATGGAGCCATCTGGGGCTGTGTTATTAGGGATGAATACACAGCAATCTTGGGAAAACATAGCACACAAACCACCTCTTTCAGCTAGGACAAAATCAAGGGCCATTTCATTTTGGTAAGTCATCAGGGAAGTAGCAGCCAATTGTTCATGTAGTTTAGCTATTGCATCACTAGTCATATTATTGAGCCTTTGAACATCAAAATGATGTGAGCCCACCTAGATGGAGAGAAGTTGTGGAGGTGGTTAGGCGTGCAAAGGCTTCTTCGGCCCCAGGACCTAATGGAGTCCCCTACCGTGTCTATAAGAGTGCACCTGGCATCTTAAGGACACTATGGAGATACCTGAGAATAGTTCGGGAGAAACAAAGTATTCCAAGAGCATGGCGCAGGGCAGGGGGTGTCTTTAATCCCTAAGGAGAAGGAGTCATCGGTCCTTAGCCAGTTTCAGATTATTTCTCTCCTAAATGTTGAGGGAAAGATTTTCTTTAGAATCATAGCACAGAGGCTGGCTAATTACTTAGAAAGGAATGGTATGATAGATTTGACAGTGCAAAAAGCAGGGATGCCAGGATTTGCAGGATGCTTAGAGCATACTAGCATGATTTGGCATCAGATTCAGACAGCTAAGAGGGAGAAAAGAGACTTGAATGTTGTATTTTTAGATCTGGCTAATGCGTTTGGGTCAGTGACGCATAGCCTTATTTGGAGTTCCTTTCACTACTTTAAAGTGCTGGAGGTAGTTGTTAATTTGGTGAAAGCATATTTACAAGACATCAGACTGTGTGCAAGTATCGCAGAGCTCACAACAGGCTGGTGTGGCAGAGAGAGCCTGAGCTGGAGGCCGCGGACTGCGGCCTCTCCGGGAGGTGGGTCGGCTCCTCCCCTTTTCCCAACCCCTCTAAATTGGTAGCCTATTTAAGACACCTGTGGCATGAAGGCTGCCCTTTCTTTGTCTGTGCCTGGTGGCTGCCACATGGTCGTGTCTCTGAGGTGGGTAATGTGGCCTGGAGGTCATTTTAGACTTCTTGTGACTTTTGTTTTGGCAGGGGCATTGTGAGCATGTGTTGTTTGTGTTTGGTAGTTTGCTGTCTGTTGCTGGTGACCTGGTCGTCGTGGTGTGCATTGGGAGGGATTTGAGGTTTGTTAACTTTTTTAACAATGTTTAACTTCCACAAACCCCACAAAATGTTAACACTGTTTGCCTCTTTTGTAGTGGTGACTTTTCCCAGACCGAGGACATCAGGGTAACTGTAGTACCTGCTCAGACACAATCAGCTGCTGTTTTGTTGGATTCGTTTGTTTTGTTTGTTTCAGTTGTTTTGTTCTGTATTTGTTCCATTTGTTTTTATTTGTGCTGTTTTGTCTTGGGTTATTTGTTTTAGATTTGGTTTTAAGTGCTATTAAAATTTGCCCTTTTAGTTCGAACCAACTGGTTTAATACAGTTTTAACTGTTTCTTTGGTAACATTTGCTTTCTTCTCCCTTACAGTGCAGTGGTTGCTGGCTGGCGGTGGAGGCTAGGCACTCGGGGTGGTTCCCGGCACCTTTCTGTTGTAGTGATAAGGGCACTGGGACACGATAGTTTGCACCCGTTTATTGTGTGTTTGCTGTGAGTTCACGAGTGGTGAGTAAGTGCACTCCTGGGACACCTCCTTCGGTAGTTTGCCTCCCCCTTGCTGGCTTCCACTCACTTCCCCTTCCCTTTTTTTGATAGTTTTAATATTTCACTTTGGAAGTGTTTTAAGTGAAAAACAGTTACTGTAATTGTAATACATTTCCATACATCCTACCGTAATTTTGATCTGCATTCATTGCTCAGTGCTAATCTCTTTCCCTCCAACAGACACTTCCAGTTTAATAATTGTTTTTTTGTTTAAATCATTAATAAATTCTGATTTGCTTTTGAACCACATCTGTCTGTAGTGCTCGAACCTGTGTTTGCCTTATTGTGTAGAACTGGGTAAAATTCCTTGGGTGAAAGTCCCTAGGTGGCGTTGTCTGGCTTGCAATTTGTATCATTCTGTTACCGCCCCTATATAATATAAAGGTACCACCACCACCACGTTGCCACACTGGCAAAGATTGGAGGTTGATTTTATGGCAGGATGTACAGTTTCCCTGCTAGCTTTCACAATGGCTATGGAGGTAATTATTAGGGCTTCCAAGTGGGTCGTAGGTGGGGAGAGACGGCAGAATGGAATGCGTCTTCCACCAATCAGAGCTTATATGGATGATATGACACTGCTAACTTCAACAGTGCCATGTACAAGGAGGTTGTTAGATAAAGTCAATCAGAATCTCAAGTGGGCTAGTATGAAGATTAAGCCTAGTAAGTCAAGGAGTATTTCAATATACAGAGGGAAAGTAAGTAATAGGGAGTTTGCTATAGATGGTGAGGAAATCCCAACAATTAGGGAGAAATCAGTCAAGAGTCTAGGACGGTGGTATAATGTGGACCTGAATGATGAACAGGTTGTGCAATTTAGAAAGGATGTTGCAGAGGGGCTGGAGAGAATAGATAAATCAGGGCTCCCAGGAAAACTGAGATTGTGGTGTTTGCAGTTTGGCTTGTATCCTAGGTTAATGTGGCCAATGTCAGTATATGAAGTCTCATTATCTGTAGCAGAGAATGGAAAGGCTAGTTAGCTCTTATATTAGCAAATGGTTGGGTGCTCCCAGGTGCTTAAGCAATGTAGCTTTGTATGGGAAATGAATGCTTCAGCTGCCAGTATCCAGTCCAACAGAGGAGTTTAAATGCACTAAGGTTAGGACAGAACTTTTATTATCTGGGAGTAAGGACATGTTAGTTAGCAATGTGGTTCCGAACCCTTCTGGGGGGAGGAAATGGAACCCAAGGGCAGCAGTGCAGGAGGCAGAGGCAGCTCTTAGGCATGCAGAAACAGCAGGCAATGTTCAATTTAGCCGGGGAGGCTTGGGGCTTGGCCCAGGCAAACCAGTGTGGAACAAAGCAGGTCTAAAGGAGAAAAGAAAGCTTGTAGTGGAACAGGTGCGTAGGCAGGAGGAGTTGTTAAGGGGGGCAAAAGCAGTTGGTCAGGCCAAACAGGGACAATGGTTGAATTGGGAAGGCGTTGAGAAGAGGAAACTTAGCTGGAGGGACCTGTGGAATATGGATATATATTAATATATATTAAATTTCTGATAGGGTCGACATACGATGTGTTGCCAACCCCGCAGAACCTAAGTCTCTGGGTACAGGGTGACCAATTGTGCCCACTCTGCTCAGGGACAAGTTCAAAGCACATTTTGTCAGGTTGTAGAATTAGCTTATCACAAGGCCGGTATACATGGCGGCATATTTAGGTGCTGAGAAGCTTAGCTGCAGGCATTGAAGAGAGAAGGAAGCAGGTGAATTCTGGAAGTTCTAGAAAGGGGTTAGGTGTGCAGTTTGTTCAAGAGGGGGAGAAAAATAGAGCTGCTAAGTCAGGGAGAAGGCAGGTAGGTGGCTGCCTGGTAGGGCCTGATTGGCAAATGCAGGTGGACTTGGGAAAGCTAGTTGTGCCCCAGGAAATAGTTTTGACATTGTCTTATGGTCCATGAGTGAAAACTGTATTTTATTGAGTTAACAGTCCCTTGGGAAAATTCAGTGGAGGCAGCTTATGAAAGGAAGAAGACTAGGTATAAAGGTTAAAGAATCTGAGCAGAGGGGATGGAAGACCAGGGTTTGTCCGGTTGAAGTGGGGTGTAGAGGTTTTCTTGCAGGGTCAGCTGTTTCACTGAGGGAGCTGGGAGTGCAAGGGTGAAATTTAAGGAAGACAGCGAGGGAGATGTCAGATGAGGCTGCTAAGTCTAGTCAGTGGATATGGATTAGGACAAATAATAGTAGTTGGGGGGTGAAATAGGGGCAGTGAGGGGGTAGGGGGAGGCAGAGGACATGCATGCCTAATCTGGCAGGAGAAGAGGTTAAAGTCTGAACAAGACACCTCTCCTCTGCTTTCCCCACCCCATCTTCTTGCCCTCCCAATAGGAAGAGATCCAGGAAGAGGAAGTGTAGATAAGGTGGGGGTGTGGCCAGCTAGAGTCTCTCTTTGAAACCATGTGGTCTGTTCAGGTGAGTTTGTGTTGTAAGATACAGAGTTGGCTTGTTTGTTCTTTTATGGTTGTTTTCCTGTTTTGTTTGCTTCTTAAAGGAAATGTTAGAAGAGGCCGTCGATTAGGCCTCCACCTTCAGCACCCTCTAAACTTTCTACCCCCTACCCAAACAAGGGTTTGTATCCAATCCCTACTTTCATCTTTAACTCTACCTCTTTCCTTTTCTCCCCTTACCCGAACCAGGGTTTGTATTCCCATCCCACTTTTATTGGTGCAGTTGGTGAGAGGCAGGGGTAGATGATGGTAGATGGTAGTGCGGCAATTGGCAGTTACATGTGGCATCTAGGCCTGTGCTAGCATTGTAGCAGCTAACAATAGCTAAAGCGGTGGTAGTATGATAGTATCTTAGCAGTTAGTATTGGCATCTAGCAGTTAACATTAACAGTATAGGTGAATCCAGCTGTATTGTCTTCTTCTGTTCCTCCTAGCAGGTAGCGGTTAGCATTTAGCATTGGCATTAGCTAAATGGTTGCATTGGAACTGTATTGTCTTCTTCTGTACTTCTTAGTGGTTAGCATTAGCTAAATGGTAGCATCGGTACTGGCCACTACCTGGAGCATCTCCTAAACAGGCCTGGGTCAGTTGAACATGGCAGTGCTGTTTGGATGGTGTGGGAGCAGTGTGAACTGGCACTAGGGGGGTGACTCTGGGACGCAGAAGTTCACCGCCTAGCCTCCTGGAGGTGTAGTGGGACTAAGTAGGCGAAACACTGTTGAAGGGAGGTATCCACCTGATGACCCCCAGAGACATGTTAGGAATCACTGCTCTTTGGCACGTATAGAGGCAGATTAGGGGTCCAAGGTTCTTCACTGAGAATGAATCCTCTTTTTGAGCACAAGTATCTTGTGTTTAAATTAACTGTCCAGATTTTTGTTTATAGTGACCCACCAAAACAGGGATGTCTCAAACCCTGTTTGATCAACCAACATTAGTCGAATGACGTGACGTTGACAGTGATAACACACCAATTATCAGGAATTTTACAACATTTTACAACAAACATATGAGCCAGTAGCATCAGTTCTCACTAGACAGGTGTGGTTGTATTTGACATGGGTACAGATTGGTGGGGAAAATCATTGGTGAGGCCAATGGCTAAAGTACTTTGAAGTATTTACAGGTCCGTTGTCAAAGCTCAAGGACTGTTTAACCAGATGTTGAGCAGTAGTGGTGGGAGGAACTGGTACTGAGTTATTGGCAATACTTTGGATTGATTGTGCTTTTGATGGTTAGGTCTCCCACCACAAAACTGGTATTACAATGATCAGTTTTAATGTAACAAATACAGTTATAGCCACTTGAGTGCTACACCTAGTCTCCATAGTGGAGTCTTTTTTGGAGGGTTTTGTCAGTTAAGGTCTGTTCAGTCTCTGGTAGGATTTCATGTCAAGAGTTATAGTCATTGTCAGTCAGTGAGGTTCCTAAGTCATTTTGAACATCAGTCAATGTTGTCTCATGGTGCACAGTGTGATGGATTATTATGGATCCAGGTGCTCAGTCTGTTGGTGCAGTAGTAAATGGACAGGACATTTTTCTTGTCAAAATCTCATGTGGGCTGACATTCATTGTTAAATAGCACTATAGGGAGGGCTTCGATCCAGGTTAGTTCTATGTCTGCGCAGATTTAAGCCAATCCTCTTTAAGAGTACGATTAGCCCTTTTTGAGTTTTGGTAGGTGTGGCTTCAATTCACCTTGAGAATGGATATACACAGACTAAGATATCTCTTTCCCTCAACTCTGTGATCTGCATCCATGTCAGTGAAATCAATCACTATCTCCTTCCATGGGGCATCAGGAACTGGAAAACTTCCTAACCCTGCCTTGAGTGAAACCTTTGGATTAAACTGATTACAGATGTCACATGATTGCACAAAATATTTAGTGATGTCTTTAAAGTGGGGGTGCCACCAATGCTGAGAAATGAGAGCTCGCACAGTGACCTCTAGTGTGGGCTTCTTGGCATATTAGATTTAGTAGTCCAGCTGGAGCTACTATCCTGCCTTCATGATTTCTCCAGAGCCCTAATTATCCTCTGTGGCTCCTTTCTCTTTCCATGCCTGTTTTTCAGATGGGACAAAAGTAGACGATATATATGTACATATTATACAAGCAAAATGAAATTTGACTATAAATGAAAAAATATATTAAAAATATGTAAAAAAATATGCATTGCCCCAATAGCTGTGGAAAAAAACAATGTATGCTGCCCTCAGATTTAAAAAAAATTTATAATAAATAGTGTTACTACTATTGCACAGAAAAATAAAATATACAAAACAGTAAATGATCTGTTACATTACACAAAATGTAAAGGAAATATATAATATTGCCCATGTATGAAATATTGCAAATGTAAGGATAAGAGCGTATGTTGGCATAACTGACGAGAGAAAAACAACACATTATTTGGCAAACAACATTCCCTATATGGCTTATCACTTACTGTTTTTTGTGTCATGTGTCAATTTACATTGTATTTTGCTATTGCTTTTTCAGCCATATCTGCTCCGTAATTTCCTTTTGCTATTCTGCCATCTCCTTTTTGATGTCCTCTGCACTTGAAAATGGTTACCCGTGGCTCTAATAATGCATAGTAAAGGTCAAATAGTTGGTTCAAATGTTTAACAAGGGTGCCAGATGAGGTCACAAAAAAGGTCCTTCCCTTCTCTAGTGACGTGTACAGCTTGCACTGCACAGGGTGAGTCTGTGTAGATCAGGAGTGTCCAAACTAAGGCCCGCGGCCAACTGTGGCCCACAGTCAATTTTTAATTGGCCCGCAAGAAATTTTAGAATAGAATATGGCCCGCTCTTGAAAATTTTGTTTGAGTGCATTGCACTTCTTATTTTTAACACCAGGGGGAGCTACTGTTGAACAAGGCAGCTGCCCCACCAAAAAGACAATCACAAAACAAATTTACCCCAGGTTACCAAACATGGCAGAACCAAAATAATGCAAGGTAGAAGGTTCAAGGCAGCATCACTGCTCCCACTGAGTGCAATGCGGTTCCCACTTTAGCTGAGTTCAAAGTATATTCCACAGTATCCGTGTCTTAATAAGCATGCATGCACATAACTAGTACTAGTATGTCACTACTCTGCTTTTGTGCACCACTTTCTTATATGCGTGTTTCTTGTCAACATGCAGAGTACACATCGCTGTGCACAGCGCACACACTGTGCAAAATCAGCTCATCTCAAGTGATGCAGATTCGATTGCTCTTGGATCAAAGTGCCATTTGTCTGGAGTCTCAGTCTCAGTGAGGCGCCTTGACCGATTTAAATACCCAGCGCAGCTCATACTCACCAGAATAACTGACGAAAATTATATGCACTCTTGTTAAGTCCAGTTCAGTCTGTTAATTCTAAAAATAGTTTTTAACGAACGTTAATGTGTGTTAATAGGCCTAATAACTTAAATAACAAGCTTGAAATGTACCCATCCCATTTTCCCCTTTATTGTTCTTTCTCTGTACTGTGGGGGATCACCATCCTGACTAAGAAGAAATCTGAGGCTGCTGTTCTGAGAATGAGCTGCCAAGCCTTTTTCTGAATAAATCAATAAACATCCATTTATGGAAAGCTGTCATGAAGGCAGTTTTTCTGTGTTCATATTCAACAATATAGCATATTTGACCAACTGTGAATTGTTTTTTCTAACTTTAATACACTAAAGGTGAGGCTCACCTCCAGAAAGTGGCCCAGCCCCTCCTATATTTTTCTGTATGTGGCCCTCAGTGAAAAAAGTTTAGACACCCCTGGTGTAGATAGTCACAGTTTTGTCTTTTGCTAGTTTACATGCTTCAGTAATAGTCACCAATTCTGCCATTTGTGCTGAAGCAGGTTGAGGTATTGTGTACGCTTGTCTTGTCTCTCGGCCAGTGTGTGTTGTTTCTACCACAGCATATGACATTAACTCATTAACTCAGTGGACAAGAACATCAAATTCACTCGAGAGGATGTCAAGGACATGAGTTTGCCTTTTTTGGACTGTGATGTCCACATTGGAGAGAACAGGCGCCTCCATATTGGGGTTTACAGAAAACCTACTCACACAGACCAATACCTCCTTTTTGACTCACATCACCCACTGGAACACAAACTAGGTGTTATCAGAACTCTACAACACAGAGCTGATAATGTTCCAACCAGCCGACAGGCAAGGGACAAGGAACACAAACACCTGAGAGGGGCCCTCAAAACCTGTGGTTATCCCAGCTGGTCTTTTGTGAAAAGTTCAGCTGCTTCCAGAAAGAACAGGGTGACAGAGGAAGAAAAGAGGGACAGACGACATAACATCGTCATTCCACATGTGTCTGGTGTATCAGAGAAGCTCAGGCGAATTTTCAACAAACACAACATCCCGGTACATTTCAAACCTGGGAACACTCTCAGACAAAGGCTGGTGCACCCTAAAGACCGGACACCTCACACTCAGAAGAACAATCTGGTGTATGCAGTCCAGAGCAGTGAGGAATGCACAGACTTGTATATTGGGGAAACCAAACAGCCACTGCGCAGACGCATGGCACAACACAGAAGGGCTAACTCTTCAGGGCTGGACTCAGCTGTTTACCTGCATTACCTGCAAGGAGAAAGCACACTCCTTTGAGGATAAAAATGTGCATATTCTGGACAGAGAAGACAGATGGTTTGAAAGAGGGGTAAGAGAAGCTATCTATGTCAAGGTTGAAAAACCATCTCTGAACAGAGGGGGAGGTCTTAGACACCACCTATCTCCCACATACAATGCTGTCCTTTTATCTCTCCCTAAGAGATTCAAAGATTTAGCCTCTGAAAACAAACAACAAAGCCATTCACACATGGCTCAAGGAGCCTCCCAATGACAACAATGGGACACTAACGAGGCAAACGACTGTCGTTGACATCCAAGGGTTGCACCCCACCCCGCCTTAATGGGGGGATCGTTTGCCTCACAATAGAGTGATACCATTCTTGGTTTTGGGGGTTGGCCTCACTCAGGGGATAAATACTTGATCCTAACACCATTGCATTGGACTAGAGCTGTCCTATCTAGTCTGGTTGCGTACGAACTGATGAAGCCTGCTCGGATGAGAGGCGAAACGTCTTCTAAGACAAACTGACGAGGTCCAGTTGCGAACGATTGAATGCCCTAAAGCTTCCATATGACATTACTAGTGCACCAGTTGTGAGTGAAGACTATGTCACAATAGAGAGTCATTTGAGCATCTTCAATTGGTTCTTATTGTAGTGTGGAGTGTAGTTTCTAGGTTTCTGCTACACAGTCATGGTCTTGTGTAGAGTCCATCTGTGTGGCCATGTTAGCACCTGCACTGGTAAAATGGATGTGGGTTTTTTTTAAGGAGTTGTTGTAGACCTTGAATCCTATGTGCTGATAGTGTAAATGCATTGGAGTCAATAAATGGTGTTGCTCAATGAGTGGTATTTACGATGCTTTGGTTGCTCTTTGTGATGTGGGAGGTCTTTTGTACCGCTTTTGCCTATAGCTGTTATTGAATATAGGCCTATACTGGAGCCCTGATGGTTGAGATGTTTGAGGTGGATAGGGAGGAGGGTCTGGATAGGGACCATAGGGCATGGGAGAATAATGAGATGGCATGGGTGGAGGAGCCTGCAGTGGAGCCTGTGGGGGCTGCTGGGGCTGACTTTGTTTGAGCATCTGTTAAGCAGATGCCTTGGCTTGATTGGCTCTATCCCTCATCTACTTCAACTGTGATTTTACTAATTGTGCCTGGAGAGTAGCCAGGTCTTTCGTCTCCTGTTCCTGTTGCTCTAGTTCATTGTCAATGTACTGAGTGACATGTGCGGCCCAGACTTTGCATGCCATACTTGACAATCCCACCACAGTCTTCATTGAAGTTTGCACAGTGGGAGACAGTGAGGCTTCTTGTTTCCTTTAAACAGCATTTCAGTGGTCTCACTTGTGGCTGGGTTTTCACCTGTTCTGTCCTGCCATAGGTCTCTGACAGATAGGCTGTGCCTCTCTAACTTTCATTTGGTGGAATGCGGCATAACTCAGCAGATTTTATCTGTATGGGGAACTTCTCTGTAACTACAGGCCATAACTGATGTACTACTTGGTGAAGGGGTATGCTGTCTGTGTCTACATCTGTGAATGCTATTGCTGTTGCTGGCTCTTCCTGTGCAGATTCTACTTATGCGCTAGTGATAGCAGTCTCAGTGAGGTATTCTCCTGCTTGTTTTTGGGAGTTGGTGTCTCGTGGGAATTGAGCTGCTTGCAGCAGGCCATTTCTTATGACTACTAGAGGGCCCATCATGGGAGGTGAGCTCTGGGTTGTGTGCGTTTTGTCAGGCTGTGTATGTGTGTGTCAGACTGTGTCAGTGGCATCTGGTGTTGGAGGGCCTCCATCATAGCACATGTTTTTGTGCCTTGGAAATTGGGTCAGGAGTCATTGTGTCCAACCCTAATATTGTCCGTGGATTTTCCCCTCTTTCCCCGGTGGATGCTCTTCATCGTGATCTCCAGGGCTCAGCAGTACTCTCTCAAACTGCAAGCCGACAGAAGAGACCTTGTCCCCTGGCGGATACTCATCATCATGATCTACAGGGCTCAGCAGTGCTCTCTCAAACTGCGAGCAGAGACCTGGCGCTGTTCCATCCTTCCCTGGTGGATGCTCTGCATCGTGTCCAAGCCTAATATTGTCTGAGGAGTTTCGGCTCACCAGTGAAAACCTGCCAAAACCTGTGAAAAAAAGTAAATGCCTCAGTTTTTGTCCCCCGGCAGATGCTCATTGTCGTGATCTCCATCGCTCAGCAGTACTCCCTTAAACTGCAAGCCAACTGTTCAGAGATGGTTTTTCCACCTCGACATAGATGGCTTCTCGTACTCCTCTTTCAAACCTTGAGATGCAGGTAAACAGCTGAGTCCAGCCCTGAAGAGTTTGCCCTTCTGTGTTGTGCCATGCGTCTGCTCAGTGGCTGCTTGGTTTCCCCAATATACAAGTCTGTGCATTCCTCACTGCACTGGACTGCATAAACCAGATTGTTCTTCTGAGTGTGAGGTGTCCGGTCTTTGAAGTGCACCAGCCTTTGTCTGAGAGTGTTCCCAGGTTTGAAATGTACCGGGATGGTTTGAAAGAGGAGTACGAGAAGCCATCTATGTCAAGGTTGAAAAACCATCTCTGAACAGAGGGGGAGGTCTGAGACACCACCTATCTCCCACATACAATGCTGTCCTTTCATCTCTCCCAGAAAGATTCAAAGATTTAGCCTCTGAGGATAAACAACAAAGCCATTCACACATGGCTCCAGGAGCCTCCCAATGACAACAATGGAACACTAACGAGGCAAACGACTGTCGTTGACATCCAAGGGTTGCACCCCACCCCGCCTTAATGGGGGGATCGTTTGCCTCACAATAGAGTGATACCATTCTTGGTTTTGGGGGTTGGCCTCACTCAGGGGATAAATACTTGATCCTAACACCATTGCATTGGACTAGAGCTGTCCTATCTAGTCTGGTTGCGTACGAACTGATGAAGCCTGCTCGGATGAGAGGCGAAACGTCTTCTAAGACAAACTGACGAGGTCCAGTTGCGAACGATTGAATGCCCTAAAGCCTATTTTTAGCCATACACCTTAATCTGTTACTTGTTACTGTATATTGTGTAAACTAGGATTTAATTAGCATAAATTCATTTAGTAATGTTTTTTGTGATTATTCTGTCTTTCAATGAATGGTTAATGTTGTGAATGTGTGTGAGAGAATGGGTTTTTATGAGTGATTATTATGTCACAAGTGGTATAAGCATTTCATGGCACGGTATTAACTTTAGTTTTCTCTGTTGGACAGGCAACGTGGCCAAGGCAGCGGTCCAATTCCCTGGTGGTGGTGGTTTCTTCACAATCCCCTCTTTGGTTGGTGTGCAGTGTCACAGGTAGTTAGTTTAAAGGACCCTTCCCTCTTTTGGTTTGCTCCATGCTGCCTCGGTAAGCCCCAGCCCTTTCCCCCTTTTCTTCTTTCATTTTCCAGCCTGAATGCTAGTGCTATTGTTACTACAGTCCTTTATGTTTGTACATGTCAGTGATGATTCCTCTATGCACACAAAATTTTAGTCATGGAGTTCAATAAGGTTCTATGCTCGGACCAATTCTATTCTCCCTGTATATGATTCCTTTCTGGAACACTATCACAAAGTACTCTGTTGTGCAAAAAAAGCCCAGCTATATTTATCAATGAAGTCAGATGAAACCAGTTAGCTACCGACAACTTTTTGTAACTAAATTCAGACAAAACTGAAGTTATAGTACTTGGCACTTAACACCTTAGAAACCTGCATGTTAAAAGGAAGTTTTAACTTGTGCTTGCTTATGCAGTAATTGTTGGGCCCCTGTGCATTGAAGAGCGTCATCCTGATCTGTTCAACATGGAGAGTGTCCCGAGATATCTTTAATTCTGATTTGGCACTAAATAAGTCAAAAATAATTAAATTGGCTGAGCTCTGAGTGTAACTCGCCCACCTCCTCTGTTGACCTGTACCTGCAGCATTTTTAAAGAGGGTATTTGACAGTGTTTGAAGTCATGACCTGAAGATTAGAAATACATCTCTGGCATCAGGCATCTTTCCAGGCACAGCTTCAAAATAGCTGTTGTAAAACCCCTATGAAAGAAACCCAACCTAGCTGGTAATGTACTCACTATCAGCCCATATACAAGCTTTGATTGGTAAGATACTGGAACAGATTTATCTTCTCCTTTCTTGAAGAAAATATCATCCTGGAGGAATTTCAGTCAGGCTTCAGAACATACCGTAGCAATAAAACCATTCTTACTAAAATAATTAGCGAAAGTCTCAATTCTTGTCCTCTTATACCTAAGTGCAGTGTTTTTTATATCCATGATATCTTCATCATCTTGAAAAGTTAGTTAGCCTTTCTGACGATTACTTTAACCCAGGTTAACACAAAGGGAGGAAGTTTTATGTCAGTCATGGGGATCGTGTGTCTGAGAGACATTTGCTTTGGGGTTTCACAAGGCAGCTGCCTTGGTCCATTACTGTTCATACTCTACGTGCTGCTACTTGGTGACATAATTAGATAGCACAATGCATGTTTCCATAGTTATGTGTATCTGTGCTGAACCAAATAAATGGATGAGCAATAATTTCTTGAAGTTAAAGGACAAAATTGAAATAGGCTCTAAAACAAAAAAAAAGAAATGCTGTTCAATAATCTGGAAAAATTAACTCCCTGAATTAAATCTGAGGGTACAGGTCTTGGTTGGTTGGTCTTGTTATCCTAGATTCAGATCTAAGATTCAAGTCCCACATCAACAAGGTGACGATAACGTCAATTTTCCACCTTAAAAATATCACTAGAGTAGGACCATTTAGGAACCAAAAAGATGCTGATAACCGGATTCAGGCTTTTATTTCAAACAGACTCCGATTACAGTAATGCACTATTTACTGGCTTCACAAAAAACAAAACAAACAAAAACACTGACAGACTGCAGCTCGTTCAAATCTCTGAGAGCACATTAGTCCAGTTTTAGCTACTCCCCACTGACTTCCTGTAACATTTAAAATTGATTTTAAGGTCCCTTATGTAATAGAACCAAACTAGAAAATTGATGACACAGCCTTTGTCAATTATGCCCCACAGCTCTAGAACACACTATCTATAGATATCAGAGAAGCCAGCTTTCTGAATATTTTTCAAATAAAGCAGAAAACGTATATAATCTAATCTCTTCACCTGAGCCTTTAACAAGCTATGACTTTCCTGATACAGGTCTGAAACTTTTATGCTTTTCCTGGCATTTTTGCACTGCTGTACTTCTTTTAAACGGTTGGTTGCATTACAGTTTGCATACTTGAGTTTATGTATTTTATGTACTCTTTTTTTTAACTTGATGTTTTTAGTTATTCAGTGGTTTCATTTTCCATATTATCTTTACATACATTTTCTTTCTCTGTTTTATGTTCATTATGCCTTATGTGATTTTTTTTTTGTTGAGGTCCGAGCCAGTCACGTTTTTTACTAGTTTGGGTGTGAAAAAACGTAACACTGGAAGAACACTCAGTTCAATTCAATTTTATTTATACAGCAGCAAATCACAACCTAAGTTGTCTCAGGACATAGGAGTTAAATGACATATCCTGATCAAAGATGACTCCCAGATTCCTTACAGTGGTGCTAGAGGCCAGCGCAATGCCATCCATAGTTGCTATATCGACATAATTACATACATAAACAGTTTCTCAGGTGTCCCAAGTACCAATAACGTTTTGTCTGAATTGAGGAACAACAAAAAAAAAAATTGCCGGTCGTCCAGGTCTTTATTTTCTTAAGTTGGTTTCCTCTGGCTTCATTGGTAAGTCTTGCTGGGTGCATAGCATAGCAGTGAAAATTCATGGAATGTTTGCTGATAATGTTGCCTAAAGGAAGCATAGAGGGAGTGAATAGGATTGGTCCAAGCACAGAACCCTGCAGAACTCCTTGACCGGCTTTAGTGTACACACAGGAGTCATCATTAACCTGTACAAACTGAAATCATTCTAAAAAGTAGGATTTAAATCATCTTAATGCAGTTCCCTTAATGTCAATGAGGTGTTCCAGTCTCTGTAATAGATAATATTCCATGGTCAATGGTGTCAAATGCAGCACTAAGATCTAGTGAGACTAGTACAGAAACAAGTCATTGATGCAATTAGAATGTTGTTTGCAACTTTAACCAATGCTGTCTCTGTGAATGTAGAAATCGCATAGCTGACTAGCAACTGCTTTCTCAAGGATTAAATATATATATATATATATATATATATATATATATATATATATATAGTTTGATCAGGATAGAATCTTAGATACAGGTTGATTTTGATAAGGAAATTATTGAGATTAGTTGTTGAAGATCGACAGGAGAAAAGCTGTCTCAAAATACAACAGGTTTAATAGCTACTTGTATAGTTTCTGTATTTGAAGATAAATCAGTACCCACTGAGGACAGCAGTTGCTGAATTCTGTCTCTAATAGTGACAATTTTAATCATTAAAGAAACTCATGAAGTCGTTACTACTGAGGGTTAAGGGAATACATGGTTCAATAGAATTATGACTGTCAGCCTGTCTACAGTGCTGAAGAGAAACCTGGGATTGCTCTTTTTCCTCTATCAGTGAAGAGTAATAGGCTGCTCTGGCACTTAGGAGGGCTTTCCTGTGTATTTTAAGACTGTCTAGCCAGGCAAAACGAAATATTTCTAAATTGGTCACACAGCCTTTCCTTTCAAGTTTCCGTGATGTTTGCTTTAATTTGTGGGTTTCTGTTTTGTTATTTTCTTTTTTAGGGGGGCGATAGAGTCAAGGGTATTATGGAATGAACCTTTAGCACTATCAATCAGGTCTTCCCCAGAAACTCTACCAATTATCAATGAAACCCACTGTTTGCTGGACACCACCTCGACAGCCAGCAATTGAATGACATGCTGACATGCAGCTACACATGTCATTACCGGTCACATTTGGCAGGCGTCCAGAGAAGACTGCGGAGTCCAACATTGTTTTTGCATACGTACACACCAACTCCACATTAATTTTAGTGACCTCCGATTGCCATAATCGGGTGTCATCACCTCCATCTTACTGTATTTATGCCAGCAGTTTCAAATTTGAGTCAATGTCACCCTCTCCTGTCTAAAATATCATTATATGTATTGTACTTTTCTTGTCATGCCTTCTAGCAACATTTAATTAGGATGCAAATTCTTTAGAACTCAAATGTGAGGAAAAAAATCCAAGTTAATTGTTGGACCAACCTAATTCACACCCAAAATATGACAAATCATAGTTTAAAACATGGATATTAGGAGAATGTTTCCATGGTAATGAACAAGTGCATTTAGTTACATCTTTTTAGGTCCAATTCCTATTCCACATTTTTTACAAAAGTTATTTACAATAAAAATTTCAAATGCCATAAAGTTGAACTTTATCAAGGTAAAGCCTATGATACATGGGATGTTTCACTGACTCTCTTCACAAGCCTGGTGCAGAAAGCTGAGAACAACTAATGTGAGGTAAAAATAATAACCAGTCCGTCAGCTGGCCGATCACTGAAAAACTTTGTCTCATGGAGGTCACGTTTCACAAGAATGACTTTCACTTTTCAAGAAGAAGAATGGGTTGACCAGGCTGTTCTGTTCTCTTGAATCTCAATAAAGGCTCAGAATTAATTTTTTTAACAACTGGTTACACAAATTAATTCCTCAATATGTTCATTTTTCAAAAGCACAACAGCAGTCAGTGTCGACTAAACTGCTGATAACTTTTCATTGCTTTTACTCAAAATGCATTCAATTAAATCAGCATCTTTCAAATTTCATAAATTGTTGTTTCACTCACACTCAACCACCACCAAATCTCTGTTTTTCCAATCCATTTTGCACATTTGCAGCGTTAACATCTAAAAAATAGAAAAACAAAAATGCATTTCATTCCTGGATAACCTCTATCCAAGACCAGGTGAGGAAAGAGAGGACATAAGATATAATCTTGATGAGACTATCTACATGTGGCTGTCCTATACATGTGCATATAGGTAAGATATTCCGTGTGGTAAAGAGGTGCCATTCCTTTGTTTTCCAAATCAGTTTTTAAAAAAAGCTGAACCAATGTGAAACTAAAGTTGATGTGCCCATAATGTAAGCCAAACAGGCTACCTTAATACTTCCTGCTGGTAACGTTAGCCTTAACTAAACAAGAATTAAGCTTGGGACTGTCCTGAAACCTACAATGACTGGACAACGCATACACAAAGTGCAATATGCACCAGCTGCAGACAAAATAAGTAACTAGGAAGTACCTCTCTGAGAAGCAAATTGGATACAGTTGCTGCTTTTCTGGAGCAGAAGTTGATGCTGGGAAACAGGGCAGGCATCAAGATTGCCCCCTGGTGTGTGCTGACCCTCAATGCAAAAGAGGCTAGCACAAAAGTGAGACTGGACCTGGGCTTTCTGATAGAACAGAATACAATACTTTTTTCCTTGCATTGTGGAAGCTGTCAAACTGTGACTGGTTTATTTCAGTGGCTGCCTCTTACAAGGCATGCAGGATCTCTCTTTCATAGAACCGAAGGCTAGTTCACTGAACCTGTTTAATATTACAGCTTTTCCCTGGACACAGCTGACAGATCCAAGGCTAGACTAATTTGTTTCACTCTTTATTAACTTTGGGCAGTCAGATGCATAAAACTATGTGGCTTCACAATTAAGACTAAGCTAACTAACTTACAAAGCCACAAGTACACATGGTTGTTTTATAAATATCAAACATTGTGTAACTGAGCCACATTTCCACTCCCATAGTTAACCATACATGGATATAGAAATGCCTTTAATCACCCCTTGATATTTCAAAGTGCAGTTTTATCAACTCTGTTGCATCAGCAAGATGTGTGATTGTGAGGTCCTTCACAACTCATGATAAAATTAATAAATCATTAACACAGTGAAATAATGGCTCAAGTAAAATTAACAGAAATATTCTGAATTTAGTTTATAAAGGTGCTTTAGTGTCTTTTGAGGATCTCCCTTTCACAGAACTGAAGGCTAGTTCACTGAACCTGTACCTCTTTTCCAAATTGTAAGTTATCCCCCAACACAGCAAATAAATGAAAATCACAATAATGTGAGGAAGCTGGAGACCATTGAGAACTCACTGGTATGAACCTTCAAATTTAAACAAAAGTAGGCTGCATTTCTCGCTGCACGTAAGAGGGGCCTTAAGAATGAACAGCCGCATTGGCCCATTTTGACATATCCAGTGACCACAACTGGTCATGTTATTTGTATGGCTACAATTTCCAACAACATCTGCAAACAGAGAGTGCAGGAATCATGAAACAAAGTAAAATGCATGCATGACTGCTGACACAGCCTCTGTCCTCAGTCTGCATTGGGTCACTCCACTGTCTGAGGGTGGCATGAGCCAGCTTTCCATGTGTCAGATACTGGGAAGGAGCTCGTACAGTTATTATTTATTTCATCAAGATTGATACTGTATGTTTAAAATTACAACCCAGTGTACACATGTTCACACAAAAACATTATAGGCACAGAAAGAAAGGAAACTGTCATCTGTCAGAAGCAGAAAGTCCTCTGTGCTTGAGGAAATGCAAAGGTGAAGGTTCAGGTTATAATATTCAGTTCAGTTTGACAGTGCTGCATGTTCCAGAGAGTGATGGAAAAAAAACAACCTCCAGCCATTCCAGCAATGTATAGTCTGCTTTGTGTTGGAATCCTTCAGTCTACTTTGACCACACTGTAGATCTTGGTAACAAACCAGAAACAGGCAAAGAAGCCGATTGTACCTGAGGACAGAGAAAATACACATTAAATTAGAGCTATATTAAATAGTTTTTCCATAGCACAAAATCAGCATAATGTAATGTATACACATGTGAGGTTGAGGGGCAGTGGAACACCGTCAATGATTCAACATTAGAGATTCATTGATTTTTTTTTTTTTTTAGCACAGCTGAATCCAATTTCAGGACACTACAAGATTTAACCGTTTAATATTACAGCTTTTCCCTGAGCACAACTTCTAGACTAATTTGTTTCACCCTTTATCAACTTTGGGCAGTCAAATGCATAAAACACTATGTGGCTTTCAGTTGCTTATACAACTGGCCCCTGGAATAGTGAACAGCAGAAGCCAGACTTAAAGCTGGACAACTCAATATTTTTGCTGGACCGCAATGATGCAGGGCCAAAATCTGTCACTGATTTCCTGAGTGACTGAATGTACATCATTGGTCGGTCAAGTATTGGAGTTTCCCCATTGGCTGTATGCATTCAAAATGAATAGACGTGAACACCTTTACTATTACTGTAAAGCAGTGGTCCCTGACCACCGGGCCACAGACCCGTACCAGTCCGTGGATCAATTGGTACCGGGCCGCACAAGAAATAATTAATTATTTCCATTTTATTTATTATCTGAGTCTGAACTGTCTTTTATTTTGAAAAATCTTTCATTTTGAAAAATGACCGGATTCTCTCAGTTACATCTGGGTCACTTGAGAGCTCAAATTTAACTTACAAGCTCGCAAAATGAGTAAAAAAATAGATGTCTTTGGAAAGTTTCTTTGCGAAGGGGAAAAGGCCCAGTGAAGAGACAGAAGAGCCTTCCAAGAAAAAAAGCTTTTAACAGACAATAAAAGGAGTCCTATTTGAAATCTGGATTTGTCAACAGGTGATTCCCACACACCGAGCCCGCTGTGCATCATATGACCGGCTCTCTAATGAGGCAATGAAGCCTCAAAACTGCCACCTGGAGACCAAGTACCCTGGATTAAAAGACAATGTCGTTGGTGCAATGTTACGAGGAAGCCTCTAATAAGGTTGCATACGAGTACACAGTGGATTTACATTTATTCTTAAATTTACAATATCTACATACACCCCCTCCCCTCCTGGGCCGCGGTGATAAAAAGGTTGGGGACCATTGCTGTGAAGTGTCATTTAGGTCTTTGTATCATCAATTTGTTCAATTATTTCATTCAAATCCGAAAAAATCAGTTTTTGTAGACTTTAAAATAGGAAAAGGTCCAGTGATGACTGACAGACTGTAGCCTGTTATGAACATACAAGTGACCAAGTGCACAAAAACACCCCACTGGTGTAATTATTTTTCATCCTATCCAAAGTCTTCTTAAACATGTGAGTTTAGACAGTTATTCTGTGATGTACTACGAATAGGATAAGTGGAGAAAATAACACTCTTGTCCCTCCCAGTTGTTTGTTTCACATGCTTACATCGTACAAAATCCTCTAGTGGTCACAGTCAACAAAGCAGCTCCATTAGTAATTTACAGGTTGCTTTGACATTTGCTAAGTCGCATTTCTTTATAGGATTTAACTATGTACATCAAGCACAGCAACTCTCAGTGTAGACCAAAGAGTGGATCACTCTTCATTGGTTTTGCACAAAATGCATTCAATGTCTTTTTTTTTTTGAAAGAGTGTACCAAGATTATTTACATTCAAACCCCAACACATTAATGCCAGCTACATTCTGCTACATCTATGTATAATAAGTAATTAAAAAAAAACCAAACTCCTAACTGTGACATACACCACTGCTCTTGTTCACATGAGTGATCTTACTGCTGCATATTTGGGGATAGAGTCAAGAGTTCAAGATAACCCTTCTGTGGAGAAAGATTTCCACAGTTCCAACTGTGAGACTGAGGATGCTCCATCGACCTTTAGAGCTGACGTGTGGCGGCGTTTTTGGATTTCTAATTTCATGAACTGACAATGTTGAAAAAGAAACTGACAAATGCAAAACAGCTTGCAAATACTGCCGGATGACGGTCAACTACACAACAAGAAACACATCAAACTTGAGAAGCCATTTGGCACACCGCTACCCAGAAAAGCTAAAATCACAAAATCGTACTGTGAAGAAAAAAGCTTTAGCCAGGCCAAAGGAGCCTGAAAGAAGCATTTGGAGACCTGCCTCGTCACTGAAGAAATAACAAGATGCATCAATGAATATACTGTATATCCAAAGACTTCAGGCCATTTTCTGTGGCTGACAACAATGGATTTCAGAGGTTAGTAAACACATTGGAGCTAATCTCTACAATTCCATTAGGAACACACTCAAGTCACACAGTGATACCGGCACTGTAGCAAGAGACAAAAGCTAAGGTGACACTGAGCCTTAAAGAAGCAGAGTGCATCTCAATAACCACAGAAGGGTGGACTTCACAAGTTACTGACCTATAGACGTGGCCTCTTTTCCAATCAGAGACTGCACTCAACATAGCTGAGGTTTTTAAATCTGCTGTCTTGGAGCTCAATATGAAGAATAACAACAATCATCACGGTATTGCTGTCATTACAGACAATGCACGAAATATGGATGTAGCGGTGAGAGAGGCCGGACTGTCGCCACACAGTAAGTCTTTTTCACACACTGTAAACTGCTTAACAAGCAGGTTTGAATGTAGGCCATGCTAGCCGTCTACTTGTTTGAGTGAGGCGTGTAGCAGTGTTTGCAACTGCAACAGCTGAGCTGACCACCAAACAGAGACTGTTAACCTGCCAGTACATGAACTAATCATGGATGTGGTCACCCAATGGAGCAGCTCTTTTAATACCTTTATAAAATGACTGCTACTGATTGCTACATTGTTTTTGTTTTGAAATTGTACTTGGTTCACGCATTCATTGCCAAAGACAATTTAGGCCAATTTTTTGCACATGCTTCATATGCAGCTGGCTTCGATCACAGTAGCCAGCTGTGACCAACAGCAGAAGCATTTTAAGATTAAAACACATTTTATATGAAAAAGAAAATGCTGTTGACACTAATGTACTAATAAAGGGCATTTTCAAGTCATTTTAATTTCTTTCTTTTTCTAATATTGCAAAAAATACTGCCATGGACTTTATTGCGGTAATCCCTTTAATTGATAATAGTCAGATTTAAAAATACCTCAATTCTGACAGCAAGATATCCACTCTCTAAACTGAGAACTTTCAACCAACTTTTAACCTCCAAAAAGAATCCATTTTGTAGCCGTGTTCATGAGAAACATAACAACTGTGATGATCTGGAATTAAGAATTACTGCAACCCTCCCTTTTTTTTATATACCTACCAGTGAATAAGAAAAAGATGAGAGCCATGATCATGGTGTATCCAAAATACAGAATGGTGCTGGCCAGTCCAGTGATTTGCAGCTTAGAGAAGAAGTAATGAATGGCATAGACCAAGAAATAGACAGCAGTGAAGCCGCTGGTCAGGAAGGAACGCCAATGCCAATGGTAGTCCTATGAAGAGGAGAAAAACAGCCACAGTTGAGATGTACGGGAAGTAACAAACAGTTTTGTAAATGTAGGCCCCGAGTGAAGAGGTTAAAAGAGTGGCCTTGTTTCCAGAGCCATGAACTGCTGGGACGTGCTGGTAAGTATTGAATCAATCATAGTAACACAGAAACCTAAAACAAAGTCAAGCTCAAATTCAACAAATACAAATATATTCAGACATCATTTGGTTTGTTGAACATCTAATAAGGCATCTCAGACTTCCCCTGCTCCTAGGCCTTAAAGGATAACTTTCATTTTTTACAACCTGGACCTTATTTGTAGCATTAAATACGACCATTTACTCACCCAGATAACTTTGGTGGCATTTGGAGTCGTTTTGAAGAAATTAACCCCAGAGGAGTGGCGCGTATATCTGTATAATGCGAGTACTCGGGGCATCCGTGCGCAGCCTCTATAAACGCATAATCTGCGGCGAAACTCGTTCATATTCCAATATTTTGTTATTATATGCTGGTGCTATTCCCCTCTGAGCCGGCGGTCGGCTAGTTTAGCTGTAGTTTGGCACAGCTATGGTTCGTTATTGCGTATTCGTAGCCGACCGCCGCAGAGTTAGCCGTGTTGTGGCTAGCTGCTCGCAGCGCCCGGCGTTCGGTAATGACATCATCCACGTCAGAGGTAGTTGCCTAGAGACGCTGGATGTTGATAACATGCCACCACGGGCTCAGAGTGGAATAGCACCAGCATATCAGAACAAAATATTGGAATGTGAACGAGTTTCACCGCAGATTATTATTATCGGATGCCCCCGAGTACTCGTATTATACGGATATGGTCGTATTTAATGCTAGAAATAATGCTAGAAATAAGGTCGTAAAGGTTGTAAATTTAATTTAATTTTAATTTTATTCACTCTAGTAATCCCAAACTAGAGATACTGCATCTCTGCATTTCACCCATCGCTGATTTACTGAAACACACACATATGCAACATGCAGTGAGAAACACAGGAGCAGTGGGCTGCCGCATCAGGCGCCCGGGGAGCATATTGGGGGGTTAAGATGTGCCCTTGCTCAAGGGCACATCAGCCAGCTAATGGAGGGGGGGGGAGTGAATGCTCCACCACTCTGCCAGTCCGGTGGGGGGCATCGAACTATGTTATCCTTTAAAGCAGGCATGTCAAACTGATTCCATAAAGGGCTGTGTGGCTGCAGGTTTTTGTTCCAACCTAGGACGAGCACACCAGGCCAACCAATCAACATCAAGGGATCACTTAGTTATCAGCTGAAGACGGAGCTCAGCTGATTAATTGACTCCAGTCTGGTGTGCTCCTCCTTGGTTGGAATGAAAACCTGCAGCCACATGGCCCTTTAAGGAATCAGTTTGACATGCCTGCCTTAAGGGTTGGGGTTAAATTGATAATTTTTTGGAAAATGTCTATTCTGTTCTTGGATACTGTATTTACTGGGACCATGACTGCTTTTCTGCAGGACACATCTTTAGACTTCATGTCAAATAAATGTATTAAGATCAAACTGTAACTGCAGATGTATTCTGTACTTTAAATTTGTAAATTTAAAGTACAGAAAGTTTGTAAAGTTTCCCTCATAACATTTGAGCTAATTCCAAGAGATGTATAGTTGTTCTCATTGTCCCACAGACACTTTGGAGTCCATAGTGATGCAGCTGAATACCTGCACACTTGTTGGGGAAAATAATAGTGGAATGATATAATTAATGGTAACAGTAAGTTTATACATAAAACTGCTAAAATTTACTATTGAATACTGAATACTGGGACAAAATAACTATTTTTA
This sequence comes from Chelmon rostratus, assembly GCF_017976325.1. Classification (NCBI taxonomy): domain Eukaryota; kingdom Metazoa; phylum Chordata; class Actinopteri; order Chaetodontiformes; family Chaetodontidae; genus Chelmon; species Chelmon rostratus. Next base: position 632,779 of record NC_055668.1, on the reverse strand, counting down.
ACAACTTTAATACAAAATTATCAGTATAAAACATAAAGATGATAATATCTCAAGTTATTGTATATATATCATACTATTCACCTCAGCACATAAGTGGAAGTAGCAGAGCAGGATGGTCGCCTCGGAGCAGGTGATCACCAGGATAATAAAGACAAGGAAAAGGAAGCCAAACATGTAGTACATCTGATGGGACCTGGATGACGGGAAGAGACATTTCTGTCTTCTTAAATGGACTACAGCAAATACAATATATAAAAAGCATCCGTTTGCCACCATATTTAGGAAATACAATAACAGAATTCAACCTTGTGACGTGTTGTTTGTCTGTCATTCTGCCAAAATTAGACAATTTATAGGTTGATTTCATCTCACAGTTGAAAAGTCAGCTAATTTCTGTAATAATAATAACAATGCAATGTAAAAATAACTACTGTTAATTTAAAACACCAACAAGTACACTAAATTCATCTTAAACTATCACAATTTTGGATTAGGTGAGTAACAGGGCATGGAGTGGCAGAATTGTGCTTTTTTCCATACTTAATTCTAGTAGCAAAAACTGATCTCACAAGGTGCATTCTAACTCTCTATGAATAATTACAGCCAAACCTTTTTCTTCATTCTCACCAGATGGAGTTCAGTATGAAGAACAGCTGAATAAATATACACCCAAACGGCAGAATTCCTCCCATGATGATACCAGGGAATGGCTTTGTGTAGAATGACTGCTCCGGGATTTGACGAGGAATCTGATTGGTCCGCACTGGGTGTTCAATACCCTTAAACAATCAGTCACAACAGAGTGGGAGGGAGAGAGGGATAGAGAGAGAGAGAGAAAGAGATACAAGTTTTTTGTTTTTCACATTCGGTTCTTTAGTTACTTGAGTACTTACTGTACTTGACTGACAATGTTGACGTGACAGTTTACGCTTTCTATATCCACCACTGGCATTAAATGTATGCCAACAATTATGGAGTGTAGTAGGTATGAATGGATGTACAGTATGTGGTATGTAGGTTTATATTTACTTACTGCCTTCTTGAAGCCAAAGTATGCTCCTATGAAGGTAAGTGGCACTGAGATACAGAACCAAAGTGCTAATATGGCTACCAGGGTCCCAAATGGCATGGATGCTGAAGACCCTTCACCCCACAGGATCAAGTTCATCACAAAGAAATCTGCAAATACCACCCTGAGCAGAGACAGAGAGGGTGTTAGATGAAGGACTTAATGAGTGAGAGAGTGTGATCAAGTGGTTGTGTCTTCATCATGCAGTAAGCTTCTACCCTGGTGTTGTGTCCATTATTATGTTCAGTGTTTGAGCCGGCCAAAACAGTCTTACCCAGGACAAAGGAAGGCTGTCAGCAGAACATTGGTTTTCCACTTTTCTCCTCCAAAAGCTGACAATTAACCAAACACAAAAACAAAAGAAAAGGATTTTTAGAAATCAAATCAAAATGGAAAGCTGTTATGTTATTAGCAAATTCACGAAAGGACTGTGCAGCTTCATTTGCACAAATAAGACAAAAATAAACTACGTAATTCTTAAAGCACCTGCAAAGGTTGACATGTATCGAAATGTGTTACCAAGCAAATTGAGTCTCAGTGCTCTGGTGCTATCTGCATTAACTTAAATGAGGTAATATGCATATGTTTGGTGAAAATTTGGCCCCTTTCTATGCAAATGACCCCATTGAAAAAACAGTCCAATTCACAAACACCAGCACTAACAGCCACACACACAGTGAAAATTATTAACACCTGGGAGAGTTGTATGACAGTGTATGACCGTGGATGACAGCTATATTTTTAGGAACAGCAGTCTCTTCAGAATGTTGTCACATGGAGCAAAACATGGATGACAACCTCCGGCTGCTGGGTAAGAAAGGTGCTTTAAGAAAACGTTTGTGCTGTAATATCGACAAAAAAAAATCCTATTGGGGCTGTCAACAAATATTCTAAGTTCGAATATATGTTTAAATTGTAAAAAAAAAAACCCATACATTCAATTGTGAAAATTAATATTGGCCATAGCATGGCAGCTGCACTGTAAACATTGCATGATGGACAAGAGTCAAAAAAGCCAGTTTTTGTTGTCCAGTAATAACTCTTTTTTATTTTTTATTTTTTTTTTTGCTGAAGTCCAACATATTTAAGTCTCTCCAGTCTACTTTTTGTGTTAGATGTGAAAATATTCTAGCTCTACACAATGCTTTCACTACTTCTTCTCTGATGTCCATCCTCTCTCTTGCAATCATGGACGATGACTCTGGAGCGCAATCCAACAAATGAAAAGGAAGCAGCTTACAACCCGGCACACATCAAAACAAGCAGTAATTGACTGCACTTTTGGCATTCTAAAAAGCAGATTTAGATGCACTGGTGCATTGTCCCCCTAGTATGGTATGGCAGATTTTAGTCATGTGCTGCATCCCTCACAACACAGTCATGGAGCCAGTCTGCATGTTGAAGAGCACAAAAAATTATCAAGATGAAGAGTAGCCATATTCCCCACTGCCTCATTTGAAAACAGACAGTAAGTCATGTCAGACAAAATATCATTTTACATTATTTACAATATTTATTAGTTTATATTTATGATGTATTTTCAGTTTGCCGGTTATTGGGATAATATAAAATAAAAAATGTGTGTGAAATAAAAAATTAAACTGTCTGTACATTCAGTAAATAGTATAAATGAGAGTTTGACATTATTAATACAATTATTATTAAGACAGAATTTTTCAACACAAGTGCTTTGTAAGACAAAAGCAATTAATCAACTTATTAATCAATTCCAGACCTAAACTAACTAATTTGAAAGCCTGTTCTTAGTCTTTCACATAAAATCTGGAAAACACTACGACCAATTTTATTTGCTATACTGTTCCGCACTCCTAGTCCGTAATCTAAATATTTATCTGAATTCTGAGTTTTCATGAAGTTTAGACCTTAATTAGGACAAAGTAATTATTGCTATGATGACTAATGTTAGGAATGTGTATATCTCATTATTAGATTTGATTTGCTTCTCACCACTTACTTTTAACCACACTCTCGACCTTGCTATTGATCTAGCATGGCAAGATTGTCATAAAGCATATATGAAGGCCCTAAGTCAGCCATGTCCAAACTATTCCATAAAGGGCCATGTGGCTGCAGGTTTTCGTTCCAACCAAGGAGGAGCGCACCAGGCTGGACTCATTTAATCAGCTGATCTCACTTTTCAGCTGATAACTAAAGGATCCCTTGATGTTGATTGGTTGGCCTGGTGTGCTCCTCCTTGGTTGGAACGAAAACCTGCAGCCACACGGCCCTTTATGGAATGAGTTTGGACATGCCTGCCCTAAGTACTGCCCATTACTCACTACTGATAGAGGAAAATAAATACAACCTCAGGTTTCTTTTCAGCACTACTCTACTCTCTATTGAGCTATGTATTCCGATTTTTAAAAATAAAATTCTAATTACTACAGACAAAATGTATCAACTCATGCCCTAAAGTGGTACTGATTGATCTTTAAACACAGGAACCTTAGAAACAGCTGTTAAACCTGAAGCAGTTTAAATATATATATATATATATATATATATATATATATATATATATATATTTAAACTGCTTTTCTCCCACTGACCTTCACCAACTAACATCAACCTAACTAACTAACTTCCAGGCTGGATTATTTTCTTATTATCAGGCTGCTCCAATAAGTATCTTAAGACACCCCAGCTGATAATATTTGTTCCATATTAGCCTCTCTGCACTGGCTCACTGTACAATGCCTCTCCTTACCTACAAAGCCCAAAATGGTAAGGCACCATCACAGATTAAAGAGCTCAGTGTACCCTATAAATCAACTAGAACACAATGTTCCCAGAATGTAGGCTTATCTAAATCTAAATGTAGAATTGGAACCGAGCCTCCAGCTATCAAACTGCTCCCCTGTGGAACCATCTTGAAGTCTCAGTCAAGGGGGCAGATGGCTGGCTTAGGCTTGTCTTTGACCAGCCCCTTGTTATGCTGCTATAGGCTTCGACTGGGACTTCCCAAGATACACTGAGCTCCTCTCTCCCGTCTTCCGACTCCATCTGTACATGTTCATGGCCCATTTTTCTGACCAGAAGAGTTGAGTAGAGTGTAAATTTTACTTATAATTTATTTAGGGTTGGAATTTAGCTTTAAAATAGATTTAAGGAGGGAGCTGGAGGAGTGTGAAGACACAAAGCTGCAAAGTTGCAAATATTTGAAGAAGTGAGTATTAGGGATTTTAAATTTTAATCTCAGCTGCTCAAATGATGCAAAATTATCATCAACAGGTATCAGTAATTTAATGTATGCTTAATCCATTCTTAGTCAAGGTATTGAAGGAGCCATCTGGAACAGAGGGTTTAAACACTTTGTTTCTTGCTATAGGGTCATTGATTGATAAATTATTAAGTGACAAAGCTTGAACTGAACTCTGTCCAGACCTGCAAAGAATGCTTAACCACTGAGTTAATAGAGTAACTGGATATAGATTCAAGGGGTGAGAAAAGCAAAGCATGTAAAGAGGAGAAGAGAATCTATAAGTGAGGGTAAGTTAGCCGTGTAAAGGTGTTTAATATCATGAGTGATCCAGATTCCCAAATATTTAAATTAATTTTTTACTTATTTTAAAGTACTACATTTACAGCCAAATAAGTAAACTCTGGCTGCAGGGTTGATAGGCATAATTTCAATTTTTTGTGTGTTTATTTTGTAACCTGATAATTTCCAAATGTATCTAGTAAGGTTTGTGGCAGTCAGTTTAACGGGTCAGATAAGTACAAGAGCATATCATCTGCATAGAGGGATACACCTCCATATACCTTTAATTGAAATGTCATCACATGGCACAAATACTAATGGTTTGACTGCCAGGCAAATAGGAGTGGGGACAAAGGGCAGTCTTGTCTGGTCCCAGGACATAGTGACAAGAAGATTATTCGTGCAAATTGCTGCAAGAGGGAATGAATAGATAACCTGAATCCATGATGTAAACCTTATGCCAAATCCAAATCTTTTTAGGGTATAGAAAAGACATTCCCACTCCACCTGATCCAACACTTTCTCAGCATCGAGTGATAAAAGTACCTCAGGAATGTCAGGCGGAGTGGGATTGTAAAGGATATTTAGTAATCCACGTATATTAAAAAAGGAATAACAATTTTGAATAAATCCAATCTCATCGTCAGAAACTATGGTGGGTAAAACTGTTTCTAAACAGCGGGCTAACATTTTAGCAAGCAGTTTAATAAGTTCAATAAGGAAATAGGTCAAAATGAGCGGCATTCTAGGGGGGCTGTATCTTTTTTATGGAAATAATGATATGACCGCTTGTCTCATTGTTTCTTCTGAGAAACAATGAATCAAAGACTCATCATTATTGGATTCGAGGTATAAAGCTTTGAATAATATGTATGGAAACATTGATTGATCTCTCAGAGGTCTATAAGTTATATAGACTGATCTGCATTCTTATGACGTAGCTGGTAAACCTTCCCCGTCTTATCACCATATTCATATGTCTTATGTCTTAGCATATCTTGTAGATAAGAGATTAACTTCACTTTCAATTGCTTTAACAGATCAGGTGATGGAGAGTGGGCCATCTTCAGTATCTTTTAAAGACGGTGTGAGGCTTGCTTCCAGAATTTGCGGGTACGTAACTGCATCCATTCTTCTCTCTACCAGTAAAATGTTCCCCATGCCACTGGCTGCAAGACAAGCCCAAAGCATGATTGATCCACCCCTGTGCTTGATAGTGGTGTTCCTTTGCTCATTGCTTGTTTAGATGTTTCTTTGCAAACTTCTGATGCAATGCACTAATCTTGAAGAGGATGTTTCATCTTTAACTTAATGACCTTTGGTGATCAGCGCATCTTCTACTCACTTAACTATTCGCACTAATGTAAATTTTGCATGCCACTATATAAATAAAATTGATTAAAAATTGCACCGAAATCAGTCAGACCAAACAATCAATACAACTCAATGTCTCTTTCTGACAATAGCAACTCACTATCATCTGACTATTCACTTACTATCTTGCAGAATCTCACGATTCAGCACAATGAGCCTTATTTTGCCATAAATAGTCAGGCACATGGACAGCTCCACGGTCTCATTAGTTTTAAAAAAGAGAATGCAGTGACATGATGCAAGGACAGCTGTGGCATGAAAAATAAATGAATAAATCTCCCCTAAATGTCATTCTTGCAATTAATGAAAAAATAAGGTTATCATGTAAACGAATAAGCAAAATTCCGGTCCAACAATTTGTAGCCGCAGCCCAACGTTGAATTTTTCTTCTTTTTCTCCTTTCATCATAAAACCCTTTCCTGTTTTCTTTCTTACTTACATTTGTAGAGGCGAGCAGCCACATATCCAGCCGGAGTTCCGAGAAGAACCCAGAGAACAACAGCGCACGTCATCAAAGCCCCACGGTTCGCCGGAGAGAGGAATCCAAGACAGGCAAAGACTGGAAAGGGCAGAGATTACTCTGTTACACATTAAACAGTTGAAGTCAGGAAAAGTAAGGCAGATATAGAGCACCACTGATCCTGGATTTTTTAGGATGGTACCAACATTCATGGTTAAGACTGATTCTGATATATTGACCACTATTGCAATTTTACTGTGGGCCCAAAGGGCAAAACACAACTAACAAACCAGTTTCAGCCAAACCTCCCCACTAAAAACTGGGAACAATGGCTGTGAGCATTGTGGTATTTTCAATGTGTGTTGCCAAGAATGACGCATTTTGAATTATAATTGATCAACATGATGTGATAGAGTGTGATTTTTAAACTCATGTTTATGTTGTAATAATAAAAAGATTAAAAACAATGTATTTTGTTATCAGACTGACACTGATCATACTTGCAAAAAATTGTAAAACAATCAGATTTAACTGAATTAAAAATGTAAAATAATTTCAGAAATAAAAAAAAACATATTTTAATTATTCTTTCATTTTATTTATGGCACTACAGTGCTTTCTTAAATATTGTGCTTTTGTTTTTGTTTTCTAATGTGTCAATATTTTGTCTGAAATGTTGTTTTCTAGTTGTTAATGTCTTTCCTAAGTCACATTTTTAGTTTTGTTGCGTTTTCAAAATGCTGTGTTTTTTAATGTGTTAATGTTTTCTAAAATGCTGTTTTCGGTTTTGTTGCCTTCTAAAATGTTATTGTTTTGTGTTTTCTAAAATGTGTCTTAAGTTTTGATATGTTGTCTGAAATGTTGTTTTTTAATGTGTTAATGTTTTCTAAAATGCGATGATTTTAGTTTTGTTGGGTTTTCTAAAATGCACATTTTGCCACTGTTCTCAGAATCCACACTTCACATTTACCATTTACTCATTGATGGATTGTGACCAAGAATGCACTGAGTGGACAAACTTTGTAAGAGAGACACTAGCTGCATTGCATTAGTCTTTCAACATCCCCTCATTGATTTTCCCTTGGCATCAATGTGTGACTCATCAATAATGGTCACTCAGTAATGCAGATTATTCACCATGCACTGCAGCTTCCTGTCATTTCCACTACGATGTCAATAAGATGCTGATTTACAGTATTTAACACAGATGTTTGTGATTGGAGCAAACAGGAAAAATGTCTGCGCAAACTATCTACAGACAATCAAAGTAATCACGTTAAAATAAAACATTTTCTCATATGAAATTTGCATTTCACATGTTAAAAATGCCCATTTATTGCTCTTAGTACCATGTTACTGTGTACCCATGTTACTGAATTATGGATACAATATCATTTTATATTAATGTTAGTAGACCAGGCAATAGTTGTTTATGTTATTATGGTATTTATGGGTCAGAAGAAGAGATAGAGCTCTTCATTGAAAGGCATCAGTAGTTACTGTGAAGTACCTGCATGGAGAGCAGTTATACAAATCCTGTAGGTGCAAGGCTAGAAAAGAGCATAAATAACCAAGTGTGCAAGCACTTTTTCAAGTACCTGCAAGGCACAATAAAGCACTACAAACATGAGTGGCTGACGACCCAACATGTCTACTGACTACAAGGGCAAATGCCAATTTTCCCCCTGCGCTATTATGCCACTTGCCCTACTGGACTTCAATGTCTGGGTATAAGGAGAGTCCCCAGATTTCAGTGATTGAACTTGAACTGAATAATTTATATAACCAATACAAATTATGTTATGTATAACATAGATGCTTCAAGAGCTGTCCTAAAGTGAGGCAGGCAGGTAAATTTGCATTTTTTTAAACTTTTTTAATAGCATGAATAATTGATTATTCTCAATTACTCGATGCAATGAGATGTTCTATGTCTTGTATTTTTTTACTTTTTAATTATTCAGGCAAGATAAAGAGTCACGGATCATTAATTATTGAGTAGATATGACTGAAGAGTGGACAAAAGAAAAACACAAAAGCTGATGGTTTGTAAAAAGCAAATAATTAAACACCAAAACCTACCAAGCACTGTCGCCATTAGTTGGTACTACTTTCGCATCTATGATTGTTTTTCATTGTACTAAACAATCAGGAAGAAATCAACAACATACAAAGGGTAACAAAGGTCATAATGAAGATCTGGGTTCCAGAGCCAAGGAAAACCGACAACAGCATTCCCTTTCTGGGAGGTCGGAAAACATCTCCATGGACCAACTTCCACCCAAACTCCTCTTGGGCATCCTCCTGGAGAGCAAAATAGAAGAACACATATGATGACAACAACACAGCTTATTCTTAAAGTCTGCAAGATGCAACTGTCACATGCTAGAGTAGTGCCATGATTGCCTTGTATGATTACATTTCATGTGATGGTAAATTTGACTAAATGAGGAGTCTCTGTCTGTCAGCCCATCCCTCAATATTCTTGACAACTGTTCTTCCAATCCACTTAACACTTGTTGGGTGTATTGCTGAGGACCCAAGAAGGTGCAGTGTCAAGTGTGAAGTAGTCTGGATGAGCAGCTCTAACAAGAGAAACATGAATCACCCTACATGCCCAAGTTTTAAACCACAGTCAGTGACTACTTTACCCAGAGCCATGTAGAGAAAGGGATAGGATTAAAGCAACAATCTCAGTACACTTCAAAATCTTTTTTTTTCTTTTACCTGTAGTGCAATCGATCCATCTAGATTAAGCTTAGGTGTGAGTTGCAGAGTTCTGCTGTATATGAGTTGTGTGGAAGAAAATGCAGGACACTACCAACTACAAGAGACTCTGATTGTGTTGATATTGGCTGTAGAGATGTCTGCCTTCTTTCGAATATAATGGAACTAGATGCCACTTGCCATCAAAGTTTGCATCTGAGCATGAGACTCCTGTCCATGAGTAGATGAATGTTTTCCTTCTGCACAGTGAGCTCAGTAGAAAGAAAACAGTTTGTACAACAAGGTGTGTTGATTTTCTTGAGTAAGTGGATCATGTTTTCTGGAAAAAGACATTGCTGGTGAATTTTTCAAATGTATTTTTTTGCTGCTTTGAGCAACACAATCCATCTAGTTCTATTATATTTAAGAGAAGGCAGACATTTCTTGAGCCAACATCTCCAGAGCTCTGCAACTCACACCAAAACAATCAGCAAAGAAGAAAAGAAAGTATTTTTAATTTCTGGGTTGAAGTTCAGTCTCTAGCCTTTCTATTGCCAAATGAAGTAGCACAGTGGTGATTGAGCCTATGGCCCACTGCTGAAAGTATTACAGTATTTCTATATGCAATATTACGAACCAGGTGTGTATGGCAACATTCCTGGAAAAAATGCTGTATTAGGTTACTGCTAATACAATCCAAACATTTCCTTCTGCTGCAGCTTCACATTAAAAGCATTTAAAGCACTGAAACGTGAGTTGATTTTTATGATGAAGTAGACATAGAAAATGCAATGTGTTAGTTAGTGACATTGACACTGACCTTCATCATTCATCAAAAATGCATCAACAAAACAAGACAACAGTCTTTTTTCATAATTTTTGACAGCGGATCAGTTTGAATTATTGCAGGGGGTATTGGAACAAAGAGCATTTTTCATCTCACAGCAATGTGCAGACTGCACACCTCCAACTTCTCTGCAATGTGACCGTGTCCTTTCACTGTGCCCTGCCGTTTGCAGACTCATGCCGTGTGCAGCATAAAATCAGACCAAGGTTGCTTACAGGATGTTGGAAAAAGACCAGTAATTGCATGACTTCTTTAGTAAGACAACAACAATAGTTTGTTTTGTTGCCACAAGAATTGTGTGACATGTGTATTAAACCACACTTGCTGTTACCACCAGTAACTACAGGTGTTGCCAAATCAACCAGGACTGAAATCTTACAGTTAACAACTTTAACCCTCTCTCTCTCAACTGCTCTGGTTATACCGAACAAGATGTCAGATAATTTGACTTTTAACGTTAATGTCTCGACAACCTTACACTGTGGATAACTTAACGTTGTTAATACATAAAACAATTGTCCATTTTCCTTTTCATGTGAGCTTTGGCCTATATTCAGTGAATAAAATGGAATTTAACAAAGAAGCAGAAATAACAATAATTATTATCATGTGGCTCACGTTTTTGGGAACACCTCGAAAAACTGTCTAAAACCGTGGCATATTGTTACATTACTGTGTTGTTAATAAAGTTTAAAGAAGGTTAAAAAAAAACTGGTAGGACATGTGTACGTGGGGCCTGGAACTGCTCTGTCTAGAACTGCAGGGGCTCTTTGGCCCAGCAGGTCAATGATATTGAGAGAGCTGCAGACAGCAAAACCAAAGGCCAAAATATTAGGCACGTTTTCAACGAGCACTGCACTAGTACAGTTACAATTAAGTTGGCAAATCATCATTGTAACTGCACAATTTTCTGACCACAGCTTATCTAAGCTCAAAAGTGTTCTATCAGCAACAGAGACAGGTACTTACTACAGAGTCCATCTGATTGTATCTGGCGATGTCTTTATGCAGAGTCCGAAGCATGATCATGGCTACCATTCCAGACAAGAACAACACAATCACCAATGAGTTCATTATGCTGGGGAGAAAAAACAGCAAGGATTAGTTATCACTGTATGACTGTATAGGCTCATTACTTACATGTTTATTAATCTTGTATCACTGTGGACTGTCTCAGGTGACATGGGTCAACCCGCTGTTACTGAAAACTGCCCCTGAATGAGACTGAATTTATGTGGGAAAAAGGCTAATTATTGCTATACTTCTTTATTGAAACAACATTTTTTGTAGAACTAGAGTAGAAGGAAGACAGGCAGAATCACCTGACAGTCACTTCATACACTAGTGCTGATTAAAATCCAGTGGAGTTCGCGCTGCCATCACCTAAAGTGTGTATGCAACATAAAAAACTGCTCAGATGAGATTATGCATCTTACAAGGTCTAGCAAAGAAGGCACTTATTGCTCACTTAAATCTTGGCTCTGGGGTCAGTAGTTACAAATCTGCCCCTGCATACTCTCAAACTTTGACTTGCAATCTGATTACCACTTGACTTTGAGTCAACCTTTGCTGTTATTGAGCTTCCAAACGTCAGCGACAGAGCATTTTTGAACATGAGCTTAACCTTCAAATCCACAATTAGTTCATCTTGAAAATATTTTTTCATTCATAATTTGGCACTAAATTTATGTCATATCACCATAAGGCAGTGTGTTTGTGTTTGAGTCTTACCTGAACCACTGGATGTTGGTGTGAGGCATTGACTCCAGGATGTAGTCCCATCTAGATGCCCAGCGAATATTCTTGTCTTCCTACACACAGACAGAGACACACATACACAAACAGTTCTGTGTTCAGCTACATTCCTTTATCATAATAAATCAATATGTTTCATCAATTTGGTGGGGAGGGCTGGGTGATTGGTATAAAACTACTGTATTTCACATATTTACCTAGATCACAGAATGCAGTTAAAATCAATCATTGTGATATGCTGAAAAGATGCTTTAAGAACAGAGCAGTCACATTCCTGCAGTTGTTTGTATCAAAGGTGGCCTGCCTCAACAGAATTCAAACCTTAGGGCTATACTGTGGTGCGGGCGCATGGCACACAATGCTGCTCCGTACTGCTGTACTGGTATTTCCCCAGGCCTCACTGAGGTTATTTCCTTGAAGTGCCAGCTTGGTATCTTGGTTACTTGTTGTGCACCCCAGTGTGAGAAGAAGAGCACTGCAATCTTGGTGCCAAGGATGAGTGCATCTTGTGCTCAGCGCAGGTCTAGAATGAAGTGCACCTATGTTCTGCAATATTTTGGTGACTTCATTTGATGAGGGCACACCCACACAAACCCCTTTATTCATGTTTTGCTCATTTTCTATTTTCAGTTCTGTTCTTACAAGTAGCCTGTATTGAGGGCCATCTGAGCCATCTGAAGGTAGCGAATACATATCTGTAGACATTCTAATCGTCTCTAATTGTAGTGATCGTGAATTGTGAAGACATGCTTACCAACGGCAGATGTGGTATTAACATTTTGTGCAACCAGCACCAGGCTGTTCAAATTCATCTCAGAAACCTCTGTGCACATGAAACTTGTCAGTTCTGATAAATTATTCTCCAGTTTCTACTGCAGTTGAATACACAGTGTGATTAAAAATCAAAGGCCAGCAAAAACTCCACTATAATAAGTTATTCAAGACCAGCATGTCCTACAAATTATTTCCTGTTGTCTCCAATCAAAACCTTCAGGTATCCAGGGAACCAGCTGCATCTCATCTTTTTAACAAGTCTGGTCAAAGTACTGCCTGGAGCTTAGCCATTAATCACAATACAGGCCGATGGGTAGCTGTGATGACAAACATGATGTGATCAGTATTGTTTGGGTTAAATTTCATAGTGGTACTTCCAGAAACAACAAAGTGTTATTTCAAAAACATATCTATTTTATTTGCGGAATATCAAGGCTATGGTGCAATGAAGATAGAGAACTGAATAGGCAACTATTCATTCCCAGATTGTCCGCAAATATTTTTCAAGTAAAACAGTAAAATCTAACTAAAATAAACTTTAATACTACTACTTTGATCCTCAACATGCCCAGAAACATAAATAGCAAAAAAAAATCTGCTCCTGGACGTAAATTAGAGCTGCTGTAGTCACATTTGAAACTCTGTTCGTCCTCTGAGAAAAACTCTCCAAAGGATTCACATGCCATGACGGTGAGAGCCCTGTGTTAAAAGTGCATGTCATAGCTTTTGTCGTGCCCAACTATAACATATGATCATGAAAATAGAGACCTGAATGTGAACATTACTTCCACCTCCACTCCACAGTTTTCTGGGGAACAACATGATGCAAATTTGTACTGAATGAAAATGCAGAACAGTTTTAGAGGCAGTGGGTTTTCAAAGCCCCAGAGAAAAAACATTTCAGTCCACACAAAAACAAAAAGTCAGTCTCTAGCCTAGGTCTCCTTTAGAGCCTCACAAAACATGGGCAGCATTAAAACCACCAAGATGATATTATTGTACTAACCACAAAGTTGACAGAGTAAGTGTATGGGATCTTGAACACTCCTGTGTGTTTGTTTTTTAGGAACCTTGGCCCTCCGGAACAATCAGGGCTGTCATCATTAGGGTTTTCATAGCTGGATAGAGAAAGAGATACAATGGAAATAGATTTTGGAAGTCCACCAACATGTAATCTGCATATAAAGATACGATTATAATTCAGGCAGAACCTATGAGAATACTAAATAACATCACACAATTTCACCAATTAGTGGAATACATGGTTTTCATACCAGGGCAAAGGACCAGCACTCCTGCAAAAAAAAAATCTACAGTTGACCCGAACATAAAATGCTCCACACCAGCCAAAACTGTCATTTGTTACCTTTTGGGTTCAATCTTGGCAGCAACCAATCGTGCTCCGAGTTGTTCATGTTCAACAATGTGGTAATGGATAGTAATGTCCACGTGGTTAAAGATGTAAAAAGCATCCTTTTCATTAAAGTTAGACTGCAAAACAAAACCAAGACACAAAAATTCAAAGCATAGATGGGATAATAATGTGTTACAGTTATGGCTATGTGTAGGATATAAAACATTCAAACTCTAAGCACTCAGACAACTGCTAGTACTAAAAAAAAATAAAGGAAAAACAACGGTGGCAGACAGTGATGCATGTAGCTGACCACATTTCTACCCCTAAACAAACCTGACCCACAAACACCTAATTGCATCAGATTAATTCTATCTTTCTTTTTTCTTTTTCTTTAAAAACAAAAAATTATGCACAGTAGCTAGGTAGGTAATGATTTTAAAGAAATCCTTAGTGCAACTTAAAACCCTGATATGACAGTCGTCAGTGGCTGAGAAATGTGTCAACGCGTCACTGGCATTGAAGTATCAGAGCTCACAGAGCTCATGATCATTCTTCTATACAGTATTGAATCCCACAAATGAATAGCCTTTGGTTAACATGTTTAATTATAAAGCGATTAAGATCTGATTAGTATTCTTTTGTCTTTTTCAGTTTAAAAACTGTACACCTAATTGTGTAGGACTGATGGGAATTTTTATGTGTAAGGAATCATGAAGCCAGAACTATCATGTATTATCTTTAATTATGTGTAGGTGGAGATACTCATACAGAAAGTTTTGTGAACATTTAAATTATTCTGTTCAAGAGGGCTTTGTTTTTGTCCATGTGTGAACCACTCACATTGACCACGCATGCGTCCTTGTGTCGGCCTGCTTCTGTGACGTAGCAGCCAATAGGGAAACCAGGATTACAAAACTTTTGTCCATCTTCAACATCATAGCACCAGGTTACTGGCATGTTATCTACAATCCTACACACACACACACACACACACACACACACACACACACACACACACACACACACACACACACACACACACACAAAAAAAAACAATAGCTTGTGATGGTACAGCATTAAAATAGTCTGATTATTCAAAATAATAATCATTTTCTGCCCACTGTCACATTTTTGAGTAAATTTTCTCTCAAAATTGTGTACAAATTTAAGCATAGTTTTTAGTTAGTATATTAGAAACCATGAAAAAGAGAAATAGCTGAGTATTGACCCTTAGAACTTTTAGGTACTGACTGAAATGCATCTGTAGCACCAAGAACATCAAAAACCCTAACCCTAACTTCCAAGTATTAAAAGCTGACATTCAATGTCTGGTCAGATTCATTCTTGTTGACTTGTTCTTTCTTGAGATAATTCATTAGAATAATCATTTTACCAATTTTAGACATGTATTCTTTTTAGACAGACGTTCAGAAGGATCAACACCCGCAGAGCTACAGGACCGGATAAGGTGTCAGGCAAGACTTTGAGGACATGCACTGACCAGCTAGCAGGAGTGTTCCTGGACATTTTCAATCTGTCCCTGCAGCTGTCTACGGTTCCTCAGTGCCTCAAGTCCTCCACCATCATTCCGGTACCGAAGAAGACATCCATCACCTGCCTGAATGACTACCGGCCTGTTGCTCTGACCCCGGTAATCATGAAGTGTTTTGAGCGGATTATTCTCATGTACATCAGAGACTTCATTCCCTCGGACCTAGACAGCCTTCAGTTCGCCTACAGAGGGAATCGGTCCATAGAGGATGCTGTCTCCATCACCCTGCACACAGCCCTGACACACCTGCAGCAGCCCAACACCTACGTCGGGTGTTCAACACCATCATCCCAGATAAGCTGGCGCTGAAGCTACACGCAGTGGGTCTGCCTGCGTCTCTGTGCCACTGGATCAGAGACTTTCTCACCAACAGGCCTCAGGTGGTGAGAACAGGGAACGCAACATCATCCCCTCTGGTTGTGTGCTCAGCCCAGCCCTCTTTACCCTGTTCACTCACGACTGTGCTGCCATCCACCCCACCAAGACAGTCGTGAAGTTTGCGGACGACACTACAGTAGTGGGTCTCATCACAGATAACAACGAGACCCACTACAGAGAGGAGATACACCAGCTCACCCAGTGGTGTTCAGCCAACAACCTGGTGCTGAACACAGGGAAGACCAAGGAGGTCATTGTGGATTTCAGGAGGTCCAGAAAGACGGACCACGCCCCCCTCCTCATGGACGGAGAAGTGGTGGAGCGTGTGGACAACATCATGTTCCTGCACAGGGAATCGTGGCCTGCCCCCTTCCTGACCTAGACTCTATATATGAAGGCCGGTTCAGGAAGAGGGCGAGATCCATCACCACAGACCCCAGCCATCCGGGCCACAGACTGTTTGTACCTCTTCCATCAGGAAAGCGGTACAGGAACATCCGCACCACCACCAACAGACTTCACCTCCACCTTCACCTGCACCTTCTGTGTACTTAACATTTAAGTACACACAGGCTGACCCATATTGTCAGCTGCATTCAGTATATAAATTTCAGTATATTTTAGCTGTTGTTGGTATATTTTATTGTTTTAGTACATTTTTATTTCTGGTAGATTTTTATTGCATTTACGCATATCTTAACTGCATGTTTATTTTAGTCTATTATCTTTATTTTATTTATTATCTTTCTTATCTTTTTTATTATGTTGTTTCTAACACGAGGGTTGCAATGCAAATTTTGTCCATGCTCAATGACAATAAAGGCAATCTTGAACAGATCTCAAACCAGCCCACACCTGCTGACAGCTCAGCTGATTCTCTGCTTCACACCTTATTGGCACATCTCAAACAGGGCGCTCTATTTAAGCTGTCATAGCCTGCTTCCACTGCAAGCCATTTAAAACTTAACTCCTCAACCCCAGCTCCACCTTTTATGCTATGTCTGACTTAATCAATGGCATTTCTGTTGTCATTGAGCCTGATCTATTCTGCTCACTGGGGAAATTTTGGTCGGCCGTCCGCAGATTCTCACACGGTTGGAGCAGAGCTACGAGTTGATTCCCCCAAATTAGGGCCTTTTTCTCCCTGCACTTGTGCAAAGCGGCAAACAGAGCATCTGAAAGCGCCATGGCGACACAACGTGTTGCATGGACACAAAATATTATTGGCATATTTGTCAACAAATTTTAATATGGGACAAAGATAACCTGAGTAAATACAAAATGCGTTTTTTTAATGATGATTTCATTTATTAAGGGGGAAATGCTAACCCTAACCTAACTGGCCCTTTGTGAAAAAGTAATTTGCCCCCTTGTTAAATCATGAATTAACAGTGATTAACCCTATATTTGGAAAGCTGATTTCTTTTTTTTAAGATGTAAGTGTGATGAATATGCACAAAAATAATAAATCAGGAAGAGGGAAAATACTTTTTCACTGCACTGTATACCCAGCTTAAAGTGGTCCTGACTAAACAGCTATTGCTTCTAAATTAATTGCATTTGAAGAAAATCAGAGGTGTATGTCAAATCTAACTGATGGTAAATCTGATGAGAAAACTCCTTGAGGGCAGACACAGATCAGAGGGATGCTGAGGCGTGGGTAAGCCACCACCAGCTCTGCCTACAGTACCACTGACAATCATAGAGTTATTGTTGGTGTGATTTTCCAAATAACCGCTGTTCACTCATACAGTCATGTCACATTTCAGAAGACTTGACACTGAACTGTTCTGAACATGCATGAAAAAGGGCAAATGATGGCAGTGATTCTACTTGAAGGCAGAATTATATTTTCATGTACTGACATCATTTCTGTTATACAGACCTACTTGGTTTACAGATCCCTTGTTGTGTTCTGGTGTGTTTTTAATGTGTTTGCAAGCTAGTATCCATGAGGTTGCATTTTCATTTATTTTGCAAAACATGTATGTCAGTGAATCATACATACCAGTGATGCTGATAGTTGAGTAACATGCCTTTCTTGAGGAAGTCCAGTTTGGCTTTGTCTGATGGGTTGTTGGTGTCGTAGGTTTTGGTACACACCTTCTGACACACTGCAGGTTTCTTAAATTCAAACTGACAGACAATACACACAGTTAATATGTGCCCTGGCACTGTAACGACTGGCTTTTGTTTGTCAGCTATCACTGATATTAACAATGCTGCAAATGACCTACAAATTTTTAAAGGTCGATGCTTCACAACCATCTTCAACCCGCCAGCACAAAAGATCTATATAATTACCACAGTTTCAAAGTGGGCACCCAAGAGTAATGTGAATTCAAATTCAGTAACGGAAATTGTGAAATGTGGTCACAATGTCCCCTTCTGCTCCTGAGTTATGGTGCCGAAAAATAGCCGGAAAATAAAAAAATCATTTCTTTATCCTACTAGACTTTCGAGTGAAATTTCGTCATAATGATCGGATGAATTCTTGAGTTATGGCTAAAAAAATGTGTTTTGTGGTCACAGTACCTTGATCTTTGACCATCAAATTCCCATCACTTCATCCTAGGGCTGTCAAACTTGGGCAGAAAATGTATTATGTATATTCCATCTAAAAAAAACACATTCAAACCATTCCAGTATCTATATTTCTACATTATGTCCATATGTGAATAAATAATAATAATAATAAAATGAGAGACATACTACTTGTTCATTATCTCCCACCTTCAATACTGTCTTTTCATTCCTTCCCAGGAGATTTAACAACTTTTCATTGTTGGCTTCATGTGACAACCTTATTGATATTCACACATCTCGCCACAACATGGTAGTTTCAACAACCATGGTCACGACCCCACAGAGGTTAAATACCTTCGACTCCTCACCAGCCAGTTCGACCTGAAGAAAGGTGGCCTAGTTTCAGCCTTCCTTGGATTTCATTGAAAGTTGTTATCTAGATTGTTTTGCTTGATGCATTGACAATGATATCAGCATGACACCAATTTTGTGGCAAAGTATGTCTTTACCTTTTGCCCTTTGAGCTATAATCCAGTACATAAATATTCTTCTTTTTCCTTTACTGTAGAGGTACAAAGATAAGTCGATCAACAGAAAAATCATCTCCAATTATTTTGTCGAGCCATTAATCTTTAAAGCAATTTTTCCCATGAAAATGGCAGAAAACACTACTTTCAGCCTTTCAAACAGGGAGATTTCTGGCTTTTCTCTGTTTTATATCATATTAAACTGAATATCTTTGGGGTTTGAATTGGCAAACCAAGATATTTAAAGACAACACCTTTAACATTCAAAATCTGAGATGAACATTTAGTAGATCAAACAACTAATTCATTAATCTAGAAAATAACTGTCAGATTAATCAATAAAGAAAATAGTTGTTAATTGCAGCTCTACTTTATTGAATCTACTTTTCTGCACCTGGCCTAACATCGGCTTGCATGTGCAAAAAACAACCCTCTGTGTGTATTTTGTCTATATCAATAAATCCACTGAACCACTGTATGTGTGTGTGTGTGTGTGTAGAAGTGTGTTACCTTATATGGTGAGGGTTCAATCCTCTCCCCAAAAAGAACCTGTCCCAAATTCTCAGATGGACGTTTCATTGTTTTCTCCGAGCAAAAGTCAAACCTGCATGAAAAAGAGGTGACTGCTCAAAGTGTTTCGGGCCAAATACATGAAACTGCACAATGTCTCTATTCTCCATTGCACACTGCATTCCCCCGCAACCCCAAATCGTCATTCCAGCAGTCTATGGCTGTTTGAATATATAGTTGTATTGTAAAAAAAAACATCCATACATCTGATTGTGAAAATGTATATTCAGTTGTGGGAAAAAAGCAGCACCACCATGGTGGATGTGCTAAATACATTGCATGATGGACAGGAGTCACACAACCAGAGTTTCCATTGTCCAGTAATTACTGTTTTGTTCAGTTTTTTTTACTGGGAAACCTATTTAAGTTTGACATATTTAAGTCTGTACAGTCACAATGTCTGCTGAAAATAATATTCAAGTTAGATGCAAAAATATTTTGGTTCTACATGCTGTTTTTGCTGCTTCTCAGATGTGCACCCACTTTATGACTCCTCTCCTGTATTGTTTCAGTACGAGTTTATTTCAGCCAAACCAGAGATGGTGATTGTTAGAACAGTGTAAAGGTTTTGGTGAGTTTTATTTTATGTCTGTTGTGTTTGAATGAAATGTGTGTTATGACGATAAAACTACAGTTTCTGTGAATGAAGTCTGGAGGCTTTGGAGAGTGCAATGTAACAGCAGTGTATAACAGCATAATGTTGTCGGACAGTATAACTATTTGAGTCCGTCAGTGTCAAAATCTAACACTCAATGGACCTACGCTGACAGTGCGCAAACACCTTAGGGGATTAACTCTGCAGCCTGTTTTATGGCTGCCAGCTACAGCGCTCTCGCTGAATACTGGAAAACTTGAAAAATTGTTGTCTCCAGTAACTTGGACACAAAAAAACTGTGAAAATAGGGTCTATAATCAGATAATAGGTGAATGGAATTTCTCCTGTTTGTCTGGGACATTGAAATCTTTCAGCACACGTGGACCGGCACAAACTGGAAACTCTGTATACACCTCTCTTTCACTGATTGAAAATGAGATGTAAATCAAGCTGAAACAAGCAAATAATTCAATAACATGGTATATGACATTATTTTATTTGTTTATTTTGCAATGTGTAGCTATGTAAATATTTTAAAAGATGTTTATGTTGGAATAATACACGCAAAGTATGTGTCTCTGTAATGGCTTTTCCTCTTACGGACATAATGTGCAAAAATATACATATGAATCGATCACATTCACATTTTTAGAGAGAATAATTGAAGATAATTTTTGGCCAATTTTGACAGATTACAGCAGTCGTGTTGATGTGAACTCTGACCAGATAGATACAGTAAATTAGTACAGATACATGGTTAAAACTCCCTGAATGCTGACTGACATTAGACATCATTTGAATGAAATAAGACAACAGGTGCTGCATTGTTATCCAAGGGCTGCTTTGACATCACTTACTGAGCAAGAATGTTCTTGAGTCCAAATGCCATTGAGTCACAAAAGCACAAATTAAAAAGTTATTAACTTAATATTTAAATTACTTACCTCACTTTGAAGGTAGCGTGTTTTTTTTTTTTGTTTTTTTTTTACATTTTATTTAAAGGGACCATGGGCTTGCCAATGAATTCACTGACAACCAGTCTGCACAATTTTCATAACGAGCATTTATTATATCTCATTTATATCAGATCAAGTTTGAATTAAGTATTTCAAAGGGTAAACTTAATTTGAACACTGTTTATGTATTTCAATTTAAAACTTTACACAAACTAAGATAATTGTTCTACTTTTATGAAAAGAAAACACTGTTGTGAAGAACAGATGTTGCTTAATTGCATTTAATGCATAAAACTGCTGAATTTTTGCCTAAAAATCAACTTCTTGTATTTAATGGATAAAATGGCCACCTATTTACCTAAAAATCATCTTTAACTTCAATCTGCAACAATAACAATTATTGAATGTTTTTGGACTAAAATAAACAGCGCAAAAAAAAGGAATTTTTTGTATGGTAGATTATTTCAGCAATGCTTCATGAAAATACGTTTTTATACCATTGGAAAGCCTGTTTATTTCCCTTTTTAAGGAAGTAGTTTCCCTTTTATGAGCAGAGAGTATGTGGGTTGTGCCCATGAAAAAATTGCCAAATGTTCTCTGCCAATGCCAAACAGCTTATTCTGCTACTGACTTTTGTTTGGTGTTGTTTGGTGAATCGGATGATTGAAGTCTGAAGAAACAAGACATATTGGCAATTTAACAATTTACAATTTATTCAATGAACAAACAGGAGCCTCAGTAGCATGTGGAAGAACCATACACAGCCAAAATAGCCTGGCACCTCCCCCTCATGCTGGTCACCAGCCTGGTCACACACTGCTGTGGGATGGCATCACATTCTTCAACCAGCATTTGTAACAAGTCAGCCGAAGTGGTTGTGTTGGTCACTCAGGCAAAAACAGCACGCCCAAGATGATCCCACAAGTGTTCATGGTAGGCCATTCCATCCTCTCCACTCCCAAATTCTGGAGGTAGTCTCTGATAAAACCCTGCACTGTGGGGGTGAGCGTCATCTTGGAGGATAGAGTTCAGTCCCAGACTGTGGAGATATGGGATTGCCACTGGTTGCAGAATCTCATCTCGATATTGCTCTATTTGAGATTGCCTCCAATGATGACAAGCCTCATTTTCCAGTGAGGAATCTGGGGGTACCAAAATCTCAAAACAAGAGTCAATAGCAACAGCAAAATAAGCTGTTTGCCATTAATAAGGAAGATTTGGCTAATTTTTCATGGGCGCAACCCACATACTCTGCTCTGCTCCTCATCCCACAAATGCATGTTCCTTACAAATGTGGCAGCATTTAAAGGGGAAATAAACAGGCTTTCCAATGGTATAAGATTTATTGACAAGAAGCATTGTTACAACAATGAAATAATGTACCAAACACAAATTTCCTTACTTCTTGTACTATGTTTACATATAGAAGCACGTTGGGCAGCCTGAAGGAATAAGACAAAAATGAATGAAATGAAAAAAAACACCAAAAAATAACACAGACACATTGGTACAGTGCTACTTACACAGTATATTCGTAAGGCAGAACAGACTCCACTGAATCCAGCCTGTTTACAAACAGCTCAATGATCGACTTGAAGAAAACAAAGCAGACAGATACATATTAGAAAGAAAGCAGGAATGCTTCACTCAGGCTTTTGTTTTCATGATGTTAAAATAATTTGTGGTTGGTTGGTTCTTTTTTGACCTAGTTGTAAGGACTTTGTTATGTGTCTTCTCCAGGAACAATGTTCAGAATACTCTGGATAAGTAGGGTTCAGGGTTCAGGATTTTTTTGTAATTTAGTTGAACTGACCAATTACAGTATTTTTCTACTGAACTGTATTCAATAAAAACAACTTCTTCTCAAAAATAAATGAAATCATGAAAAAAGTCAATGGGGGTAATGTTTTTTCTAACAGTATGCAGTACATGACACAGTCCCTCTGTTTGCTCACTGGTTCTCTAAGATGTTTCATATTGCACAGAACTGCAAGCTCCTCCCGCTCAATTTGGCTGGTGGGCATAGAGCAAAAAGAAATCATGGAGTATTAGAAGGACTTTTGTGAGATGTGCACAGCGTAAACCAGTGTGTTGGAACCAGGTTTGGAGAAGTCGCCTATAGAACACATGGCAGTCAGTGACGGACATGCCATCTGACACTTGGGCAAATAAATCAGAACATTATCCATCCAAGTTTACACAGCATGGTCAGACAAGCTGACTATCAGCTTCAGAGGCTTTCATGATAACTGACAAAATCAGCCAAATCTATCACAGATGGCGACTGCAGTCTTAGAGGATGTCACATAACAAGGAGTGATAGATCACAACTCCCAAAATTTTACCATAAGCAATTTGTAGTGATAATGAGTGTCAGTGACAGGGGTCACTTATACAAAGTGGCAATACTTGTTATTCATTTGATATCTAGACTAGCGAAATTACTTTATGATATTTAACGTTAGCTGTACAGCTAGCTTGCTATCTAGTTAGAATCCGTTAGCTCCTGCTGTTTGTTTGGGCTAACGTTAGTTAGCTCTCTCACATCAGAGCTGTTTCTAAAGAACTGACTCAGCTAGCTACTGCATTCCAATACCTCATGACTGTTTATTTACTGTGTGTACGCTACATTAACTTGATTATTCAGTTATTTTGTCATAACATATGGTAGCTATACAGAGGATTTGTGTCATGTTATGTTTACCTTGCAGTCTGGAACTTGGTCTTTTCCAGTCTCACAGAAGCTGACGGGTGCCAGACCCGGGAGATAGAAGCCGGCCGCTCGAGACAGCAGCGCAGGTCCAAGCAGCCACAACAACATCTTCACACCGGCCAATCTTCTCTAAAGAGTTCAAGAATACAGTAATCTCGATCCTCTTCGCAGTTTACACCGCATCTGACATCCACAGTGCACAGCCACCAACATCCGGTACTGCAGCAAGCAGACACGTCGCATGCCGGAAGTTGTGCTTCGTGAAGCGGAGCATTTTGGGATCATGGCGACAGTCGTCGTAATAGTACTAGTACTGGCATGTTGTTGCGCTATAATGCGAACCGGACATTTCTTCTTTTTTTACGCTCCAGATAATGTTGTTAATATGTTAAGGATATGCTTAAGGGAGCAAATGTAATTTCATGTAAAGATTGGTCAACTTTCTACTAAACGGAGACGCTGGGTTATAACAGGAAGTATCACTGGTGTTTTATTTTGTAAAGTTGTATTTGCTGAATTCCATAGCTTTACTCAATCTTTTATGTCGACTTTCTCCCTTTCCTCTGAAATTGAGTGCAATGGTTCGTGTTGCGGTTGATCCAGTGTTGTAGAAAAAGACAGTTGCGGCACTCTGTAATCTCGTCGCAACGCGGTGCCATGGTCGCCTTGCTCTCAATTGTTCCGTGCTGTGAACATGTTCGAATGGTTTCAAGCGGGACAGACAGCAGCAGCGACTTTCCAGCCATGCTCGGTCAATGTTATAATGTGCATTGATTACTACATGTCGTTGACTAGACTTTGTACATTGTACACTTTCTGCTTCTTTCGACTTCTACTTCACTACATTTCGGAGGCAAACATTGTACTTTGCATATTCAGATTAATAATATAAACTATAGTCAACAAATAAATCATGATGTACTTTTATGGATTAGGTGATCCCCAGAGAAATTCACAAGCAACCCAGAAGTATACATGTTTAAAAATGGCTCCCCATTTACCATCTTAACATTTAAATAGGCTAATGTTTATATTAATACATAGATAGTTATAATTTAATAATATACATTATTCTGAAATGGGCCATTCTGCAAAATGAGTACTATTTCGTTTTTGTACTGTATATTTTGATGCCTGTACGTTTGTACTTTTAAGTTAAATTTTGAATGCAGGACTTTTACTTCTTAGAGAGTATTTCTACACTGTGGTTACTTTTATTTAAATATAATATAATATTTAATATTTAATAGTGCAAAATCCCTGGCTTTTGACACCTTGAGATGTTGAATGTATTTATTATTTTATTCCATTTTTTATTTATTGTTTTATTGTTGTTTATTTTATTGTTTTACTGGTACAACTGTTTTATGTCTTTTAATCTATTCTTGTATTTTATTCTTTCATTTTGTTTTTATTTATTTTTTTTTTCTGTACAGCACTTTGGTCCACTGTGGTTGTTTTTTTAAAGTGCTTTACAAATAAAGTTGGATTGGATTGGATTGGATTGGAAAATAAACAAGGCAACCAATTGCTTTAAAAAAGGCACAGAAGTGTTCAAAATAGCCACTGCAACATTCAGAAGAAAAGTGCACTTGACCCAGCAGCCAAGTCATTTAGCACTTGTGGACACCTGGTTATAAGCACTCAACAAACTTCACTGGATGATCACTGCTCATAACATCTTGAGAGAACATGTTGACTCACAGTCTATTGCTTATCCATATGATGAGAGCTAAACCGTTCAAATTCCATACCACAAGTAATACTTGAATTTTTTGGTGAGAGCATTACACTGCCAGAAGCAGACCATGCCATGGGAACTGGGTCCTGAGGCAAGACGAGCCTGTCACTGCATGTGAATTGAGAGTGGTAAAGGAGATAGCATAGTGTTAACCTTAATACATTGAAGGGCATGAGCACATATCAAAAGTCAGTGTTTCCTAAACATTTTCATGAGGTTGAGATAACAGTAGTGAGAGTACAGGCCTGCAGTTGTTTCTATTATTGTAAGCGACGTGGGTGTGTGAGGGAATAAATCAGTCCAAACACGTTCTGGGTGTTTGTCATAACTTTTAGTGAGCTCAATACGCACAGTACAATCCACTCGTCAGCCCGACTCTCTCGTCTTTTTCTCCTTCTCCTCCTCTGCCCTGCTCACCTGCCTCCTCCATGAACTACTAGGCGGTATACCTCATAACAGAATATAAACTTGACATTACTGTCACTTACTGTACTTATATGTGTAACCAATAATGCAGCGGTTATTTAAGAACATACTAAAATTATGTCTGCATTACAGCAAGATCCACATGTCCTTACTATTATTGTGCTTATGTTTACCCCAGAATATTTGCTTATTATTAGCATATCCCATTTTCACTCTTACATATCGTCCCCCCCCCTTACAAAGGAAGCATCCTCACCTAACCTCAAATACAACAAGCACATGCAAATGAGGGCAAAATAACAAGAACAAGAAAACAATGTCAAGAACAGCATACAGGTTTTTCTTTTCTTTTTTTTGTTTTGTGATGTGTCCATAACAGTTCTTTCAGTCTGCAGTGCTCGCGTTTACCACTTCAGGAACAAGCACCAGTTCATTCATCAGGTCTATAACGCTGTGAGCAAAGCCTGCTGTTGGCAAAGCAGCAGCGGTCTTGTGGCGTGAGCCAAGGTAGCAGTAGTGTTAGCAGTAGTCATAGCTCCCCAGTAAAGGCTAGCAGACACCAACCCAGGCCTACAGTCCCCATGATGCATATTAAATGCCAAGTTAAGACCAAGGACAATAGGTATGAAAACAAAACTAGCGCTGTATGAGTGGCTGACCTTACATACAGACCAGGTGCCATTCTTTTGCCTCAGGAAGGAGGGAGACCAGGGTAGGTTTTCTTCTACTCTCATCACTCACCTAAAACAAAACACCCACCAACTATCAATAAAACGTGACTCGGCTATTGTCTGGGCAGAAAGAGTTTAATACAAGCATGATGTAAGCTTCATTTTTGTATAATCTTTACTGAATTGTTGGGAAATTAACAGACCATGAAATAATTTTGTTGCTGTTTGAGATACCTCAATCAATGTGCTTGCTGCTTGTTTCTGTGTTCTTAGTGTGCTACACTGACAGTGTGTCCTGCACAGGTTTTGTTTTATGTTTTCTGCCACTGCGGTGAAGCCAGTATGCGGCACTTCATCAGTTAAAAGACCAGTTTGCTCTGAGTTTGCATGTGCAGGTTTCTGTTTGTCAAGTTGCGGCCTAGAACCTTGTGTGACTTAACAAATGACATGGTCATGTCCACCATCTTGCCTTTTCTCTCGCCTCCCTCTCCCCCTCACTCTCTCTCTCTCTCTCTCTCTCTCTCTCTCTATCTCACACACACCCAGGCATTCAGATATGCAACATTCTTGCTTGCTGCCTTTATGCTTGTTGGTGTAGTTGCTTGCATTATGACTGCCAGTGTGGTACGTGGACAATAGATGTTTATTGATTGAAGGATTATTGATTGTTGATTAGTATTGCTAAAGTTAAGTAAACATCATGTGTAGTTGTAGCAGCTGGTTGTGAGGGTCAGAGCTTGGATTGAACCCTTCACTGTTCACCTGATGAATGGAAATGGTATTTTATGTTTTCATGTTTGATTATTGGTACCTGATCTTAAGGTAATGCCCCATTATTATTAATTCAAATTAATAAATGTATTGATATCAAGATAGTTACTGGTATCAATAACTGTCATTAATATCTGCTAATAACCAAACCTGCTCCCAGCAGATCCCAACAGAGCTGGTTCCAATTAAATACAGTTATACTAACTCTAACTCCTCATGTGGTTCTTAAGCTTAATCACACTCCCATCACTTGTTTGGTTGAATTGTTCAAATGTATTTATGTATATAACATATTTATTAAGTCTATGTGGATGTGTAAATAATTATCAAGCCTGTGGATATTTTTGGTGATGGGTTTATGTAAGTACGTATTGTATATTTATGCGTTAGATATCTGGGTTGGTCTCTGTAAATGGTATAAGGACCAGTGTGTGGTGATGTTGGGTTTTTGGGTAGAGGTTGTGTACCTGGCATGATTGAAAAAAAAAACAAAACAGTTCATACAGAAACCTCATCTCTCTCATTTTTCTCCTTTGACTGTTCAGTCAGCCTAAGGTATGAATGAGAATAAACAAGTTTCAAATTTCCCACAAGGATCAACCCATTTCTTTTATTCTTGTGAGAGCGAACATCTCCAAGTCTCCATCCTACAAACTTCCTGACCTCATCTTGATCCTAGAAAATCCTATCCATTTTTGTCACTGCTTTTATTCCCACCAGAAAAATGTCTTTCCTTATCGACTGGCTGAAGTCTCTCAATTAAGTCTTTCTCCCTTTTCCTTTTATTTTCAAATCCTAACATGTCTTCATTTTTAAATTCACTCTCTGTTTCCAGGTCTGACGTCATTTCTGCCATATAGGCACAACCATGTTCCAGCTCACCCATCATCGCAACCAAAGCTCAGATGAAAAAACGCTGTCCCTGCAAAGCATTCTCAAGCACTCTTAGCTGAATGTTTTAAGAGGAGCACCTGGCATTTTCAAATGGAAAAAAATGCTTTGGTGGACATAGCCCATAACTCCAAATCCTGAGAATATGAGCTCAGCCTTTGCACAGCACTGAACACTCATAGTCTACAGCCATCTATTATCTTAAAGACACTACCTCTGACCGTACATGGTCTGCACATATCTGCACACCGTCATAGTACAACATCAGCTGTCATTCAACACCAGACCAAATTTGAAAGACTAGAAGTTGCATTATGGGAAATGTAGGATCCAGTGTTTTTGGAACTTAAAGACAGGATATCTTGGTCTCTGCTGCTTTGACATGACCATTCTTTCTTTAATTAGCCTCTCCTAAGAGTCAATTTTTTTGGAAGTGCAGCACAAAATAACTGGAGTCCAACTTTAATGCGAACTCAACACTGTACTTATCAGCTCATAAAATCTAGCATTTGCCACTCTTCTACTGTCGTTTACTGTAAGTTGACCAAGTCCCAGGCTGACATGCCTCTGGTAGATCTGTGCGTCTTATGATGACACAATAAACGAAACATAGCCAGACCTCTGATTTGCCCTGCTCTGACTGTAATTATTTAGCGGTTTTCTAGTCTGCCGACCACTCAGAGCACTTTACAACATGAGCCTGCATTCACCCATTCCCACATGGTAGCTAGGCCACCTGCTCATAACGAGCATTAACACACTCACAACTTGGGGTTCAGTATCTTGCCCAAGGATACTTCAACATGTAGACTGTGAGAACCACCTTCTGAAAAGTGGATGAGCCACAGTTGCCCCTCAAATAGCTGAGTTGAAAGCTGAGCACACCTGATGAGTAGAATTGAGTGGTTTAGATTTCTCTTGCAAATATTTTACATTTGTGGAAGGGACTGTAAGACCATCAGCAAAGTCAAGATCTTCCAATTGGATAGAGAGGGCCAACTGGATACCAGTTGCTCTTCGCGTAATCCATTTCATAATCTATTTTATATATTATAGGATTTCATAGTGAATTCTGCATATGATCTGATTACCTTCATTGCACTCAATGCATTAGTGCTGGGGATAAAAAGAAGCAGGATTATATGCCAGTTGTCACATTTCTAAAGGTTTCCTTTCACAGGGATCTTGACAATGTGTGAGTGTGAAGATTTCATCATTCCATAAATATTGGAAGCTTCACACTTTTATACATCTCCCTAATAAAATGGAAGAGCTAATGGCGCTAACCAGGCTGCAGCGGGAGTATCAGGAGTGTTGGATCATGTGCTTCACGGAGATGTGGCTGAATGAACTAAACGTTGGACTTGCATGTCACTTCGGACAGATTTCACCTTCTGAGAGTGGACAGGCTAGCGACAGAGAGTGCTGAAAGAGGAAGGGTGGGGGCATAGTGATGTCTGTAAATAACAGATGGTGTAGCCCAGGACACATCAGTGTTAAGGAGCAGCGATGCATGAGAAACATAGGGTTGCTAGCTGTTAGCATTTGCCCACATTACCTACCGAGTGAGTTCTTGCACGTCAATGCAACAATGGTGTACATCCCCACCCTTGGCTGATGCTGCAGCAGCATGTGAGTCCTCACATGGAGGACATCGACAGTTTGACAACATGCATCATGGACACCATGTGTGGACAGCACAGTGCCTATTGTTCCCAAACAATAAACCCTGGATGTCCCTTAAACTGAAGGCCCAATTGAATGAGAAGAAGAGGGTTTTTAGATCGGGGGACAGAACTGAGCTGTAGAGGATGGAGAGGGAGCTGAAAGGGGAGATAAGGAGAGGCAAGGAGAACTACAGGATTAATCTGGAGGAGCGCCTGCAGGTGAACAATGCCTGAGAGGTTTGGAGAGGTATTGTCACAGCAGTGACAGTGGCATGGACGCTTTATCTGGAAAATGGGACTGGGCAAATGAGCTAAATCTGTTTTTCAACAGGTGTGACTCTACTCTGAGCCACAGCCATCTAGAGGCCCTCTCTGCCGCTTCGGTGGTACTGCGGATGGCTCTCCTCCTCCTCTCTCCCTAGATGCCTAGCTTGCTGAAGGCTGTGCTCCTCCACTGGGAAGCACCTCGCTCTCCAACCAGCCTGTTGACAGTCGCTGACCAGTCCTACGTACTTGGAGAACTTCCTCTCAAAGGCTTCTTCCAAGCGGTCTTCACAAGGGACAGTCAGCTCCAGCAACACGACTTGCTTAGTGGCATAAGAACAATGTCTGGACGCAGGGTGGTAACAGTGATATGCTCACAGTGATGCGTTTGTGCTCAGCTTTTTTCTCCATTTCATTACATCCCGACAGTCAGTATGTTTGCTTTACTTTTAAGGGTTCACAATACATGTGGCAGAGATTAGTGCAGGGTTACATTGAGAGTCTACCCCATTCAAAAAGTAGGGTACCAGAAATATAATTTAAGTATAAAAAAATCATTACAAGTACACTTCTGCTTTTTGTGCTTAATTTAAAGTATGTTTGACATGTACTATAAAGTGTACTTCTAAATAGATGTCATTAACTTCTACTTAAATGCATTAAAAATTCATAGAATAATTAAGTATTAAGTAATAATTAGTAAGTAATAAGTAGTATTTCCAAAGTACTTATTAAAAGTGTACTTTATTGCAAGTGTATTATAAATTGTACTCAAGTGTGCTTTTAAAAAGTGTACAAAATTACAAATACCTTTAATGGTAATTACGTGTACTCTGTCTCTCCCCTGTCTGTCTAGTGGAGTGACATCACTCCAGGGCGTGGACGAAAGGCTGGGTCAGCTGCCTTGCCGACAGAGCATGGGTGTGCTCAATCATACCTCAAGACCTCATGACTACACAGTATATCAACCCTGGAGACCCAACCAGTATTCATTCAATTGTCTGCCTACCAGTGTGGTAACGAATACAGACCTATTCATGTGCCTAGTCTCTCAGTGTGTTCTACTTTGTTTTTGTGCATAGTTTTTGTACCTGACCTGTCTCTGTGCTTTGTGTTCAGGTGATCCCAGTCACCCACTCTCGTCTGTGCCCTGCCTCTCTACGATCTCTGTGAGCCCTCGTATGGATGTGCTACCACTCACCTCGTCTGGACTTAGTCTGTCAGGTGCAAGGTTGTAGAGTTTGGAGTGCTAAATTTCCACATGGTTTGAGTGAAGTAAAAAGCAGTTTATTTTGATTACATTTTTGCTGACTCTTGCAGTAGCTGTGTTACTGGTGCTTCTCTTGTGTTCCTGTCTGATGATTGATTGTGAGTTGATGATTTGCAGAACTAACAACATTGCAATTCAAGCCCCTCAGCAGGTGAGACAATCATTCAGCATGGTTCATTCATGATCATTTATGGTCTGAGAAAGTTTGATGATGAATTCCCCCAGTTTCTAGTTCTGACAAGATGATAAACAACAGCGTTATGTTTGAGGACAAATCAGTGACATGCAATAACACAGCTTGATGTAGGGTATCACACAGTGATGAAGGATCTGAGGACATGCTCAGTGATGGCTCTGTAGAACTGAGTGCAAACTTTTTGGAGCAGTCCGAGGAAGAACATTCTTTGGTGACCTTGTATGATAGATGAGTGTGTCTCCCATCTCAGGTTGCTGGTGATTGTGGTACCCAGGAACTGAACAGACCCCACCACCTTTATAGCTGCACTGTTGATGAGTAGTGGGGGATGCTGTAGTGTATTTTTGGATAGCAGATTAGCAGATGGCAAGTCAGCCCGATAAGTTGTTGTAAAGTCTGCCTGGCTAGCACGCTGTATATTTATAGATTGTATACCAGCCGTAGAATCTGACTGACAGAAACATGTGTGAGACATGTGACAACTGCAGATCTAGTATATGGATGACTGTCAACAAGAGTTCATGTGTAAGGCAAATGGTTTGTGAATTTACAGTAAACCTAAGAGTTGCACCAGACTCAGCATGTCTTCCTGTTTTACTTAATCTTTGAAGTATTTCGTTGAAATTTTCTAATTATTAAGTGTTGTGGAAAATCTGAACAGTTTGACTGCAGGGTCATCAGTGCTTGGAGAGGTGGAGGGGAGTACATAGTTATGGATTCCCACTGGACAAAAGTTGGAGATGAAGCAGCTGGCATTAATTCCCTGATATTTAGGAGCCTATTCCAATCATAGCTGTAGCACATAATGGAGAGGAAGACACAGAAATACAAAGAATCAACAGTGCTGAAACACTGTGGCTGCCAACATTAAAGTCTGGTGCCAAACAGGAATGACTTAGCCTTTTGACAATACCCCTTTCATACCAAATCATGATTATACCACCCATTACCATTTAATCTGTTTAACTGTGGAATGATCCACACAAGTGTTTTTTTTGTTTTTTGTTTTTTTTTGAGCATGCCACAAGTTTCCTGGTCTGCTGTTTCCACTGTTCCAGCTTCTCTGAAAAGTGTTGTTGGCGTCAAATTTAGAATAAGCATATTTACAAAAATAAAGTTGAGGTAAAACATTAAATATATTGTCTAGCAAATTATCATTGTTTGTTTTACACAGCATCACAACTTGTTTGGAATTGGGGTTGTATAAAGGCCCTTCATGTGCTGCCAACCCTCCAGCGGGCTGTCCAAACATTTCTTGTGTGATGTCGACATATTCCACATTGCCCATTTTGTCTTCACTGTTCATCAAGTCTTTTTCCCCAGTCTTGAAACAAATCAGGACAAAGATCTCCTTTTTTTTAAACAGTAGGAACATGTCATATTTTTAATGTCAGTGTATCTAGACAATAAGGGTGTCTTTTTTTCAGGTAGAAAGTTATGAGTTGGATTTCTTCAGGAGTTTTTAAGAGTCATTAGAACCAGGTCTGTGAGCCAACACAAATATTGACCGACATTTTTGAACTTTAAAGTTTAGTGTTTATGCCATTATTTCCATTATATTTTCCAACACTGTAATTACTTGCTTTCAGAATCAAGATCAGTTTTATGGTGGTTACTGCAGGAATCCTGCAGCTAGTACTGTAGAAGGAAGTACAAAGAAATAGATTTATAGCAATTATGTCTGTCTGTTCTATGTCTTTCTTTGTAAAACTAAAATGTTTTTATGGAGCATGTGCTTTTCTGGAAAAAAAAAGGTTTGTGATATGGTGTGAACTGTGGTGTTGTCATGGGTAGTGAGGAAAAAGCCATACACACTAATTGCTGGATTAAGCCTCTAGGGCAGCCCGGGACAAGAATGAGCACCAGGCCCCTATTGATAACCTGTTATGGTGTAGTTTGATTATATCAAATGTATTTAGGAATATACAATGTAAATCTTGACACAAGTAGCCACAATAAATCTCTGGTAACAACCTACCAGGAAAGGTGACTGCTGATGTTAAAAGATCAAGACTGTTCCTGGGCTACATCTGATTGTAAAGTATTAGTTTGTTAGATGAGCTGCTGCTGTCACTGCTATTTCACATATCAACAGTTATAATACTGTTGTGTAGCACAGAGAGTCATTCCCTAAACCAGCCCTGGTGAGATTTATCTCACATTATTTAACTTCATACCTAGCAGACATCACTGTTCTTTGTCACAGTCTACAAGTACAGCATGTCAAACCAGAGACACATTGACACAGTAAAGATATTTGTTATATCTGCATCAGAATATGCAATAGGTTTGTTGAACATTGCATATAACATTCATATCATGTAGTCCTACAATGAGGGAAAACAGGAATTAACAGGAAAATAAAAGAAGTTAAAGGGGTAAGGACAGGGACAAAGGGAAAGCCTGAGCAAAATCGTGCAAAAAAGAGTGATGAGTCCAGCATCAGTCAACTTATCAACTATTCACTCAATGTTTACCTTACAACCAGTGTATTTGCGGAGTGGTCTGAGACCAAACTTTCTGATGTAGAGGGTTATATTACGTCTTTCATTTTCTAAGGGTTACACACTCATACTGACACAGAACCATCACTTAAACCCAAAATGATTTATGCTTCAATAAGACATTCTAATTTGACCTCACAACATTTTACCTGAATACATTCCAATCAAACACTAGTCAAAAGGGGTGTCATGACTTTTGATTAGAGGAGCAACCAGTCACTTAATGTGCCCAGGACATTGCAGTATGATATATATATATATATATATATGTGTGTGTGTGTGTGTGTGTGTGTGTGTGTGTGTGTGTGTCAATAGATTTGGGGTATAATATGTCAACCAAAGGCAAGCAGTACGAACCAAAATTGCAAACTTGTCATCCAGAAGATCCACATATCCACATCTCTCTCTCAAGAGAAATTACGTAAATTACGTAGAAACGTGTAAATCAGACCTGTTTTATACAATATTGATTCATGATGCAAAGCAAACAAACATGGCTGCCGCACACATTACCTTTTAGAAGAATTAATGGATGTTTTGACATCAATGGCAAGTCAGTCATCATACTGATACAGTAACTACAGGTGGTTCAACCTGAAACTAGCTTCAGGTTTTAGCCACACAGTGAATTAAGTGTCTCTTTTGTTTCACCTTTGACCTCTGGCCATTAACAAACACAGCTCAATATGACTGCTTATCTTCCAGGGGTGTTATGGTCAATCCTGGAAGACAGACGTACAGTTGCCATCCACAGTGGGACTGCAGTTACACTTTCAATAATCTGTAGGGTAAAGTAGCTGATGAAAGTATCAGGCAACAGGTGTCCATCAACAGGAGAGGACTCATACAGTATGTCTATTACTTCTCCTTACATGTGTCTCCTTGGCTTTAAGTCAATGTCCACCATGCTAAGGAGTGCATGTGCTGTCCCCTGGACATTTTTGCATTGTGCTTTAGAAATCACTGCATTGTATTAGAACCAAACAGTTGGTCAGTATCTGTCTTGGTCTTGACTGTGGATGTCCCTAGTCCATTTGATCATAGTCTCTGGAGATCGATAGAGGAAGATCAATTTGGAGTAAAGCTCCTCTTCCAGCTCCAGCTCTCCTGTCTCACGTACCTGAAACACACAGAAAATGTAGTTTGTGGAAGAGGATTTTTGAGAACACACCATCGACATGGAGACAACCGTGTGTTTTTTTTATGTATTATTTAATAGATACAGTAAATCCACACTAATGATTAGACCGGGGGGAATATTGCATACTCCTCGGTTTAAGACCATCTTATTCAAATGTATGTGTGTGTGTGTGTGTGTGTGTGTGTGCGCGTGTGCATGTGTTAATATGCGCACACTGCACACTAACCAGGAAGATGTCTGTGCAGAGCTTCAGGATGCGGTCCACACAGGGCAGCTCCTCAAACATGATGGAGTGGGAGATCTCACTGAAGAATCCTCGCACAAACTTGCCAATAACTAAGACCACAGACACATACAGACCCATGATCCTGGTAGGAGAGATTAGAAATGAAAAGAAAAGAAAAAGAATATTCACATTTACATTGAGAATGGTGGGAAAAAACACAACATAGATTTTTTTCTACTTCTTCCTCTCTTACAGAGGAGATACTTTTCCACATATCTTAGTGACAGAAAAAAATATTATTCACGTTGGATCTTCCGACATTTTGCGACGGAAAACTGGCTGTGAGGTCCTGAAAAAAGACTTTTTCCTGCTACTGAAGAAACATGTATTTATATCAAGCCCCATTCCATCCTTAGGGGGAGGAATTGAATCTTTCAGCAGACACCTTGCCTGAATACTGGCAGTGGTATGCCTCAGTTTATTTACAATTTCAATATCTTTTAGAACTGATAAAGACCACTTTAAGCGTGATGGGATACATCCAAACATCACTGGTTGTAGGTTCTTGGCATGTTGTACTAACATAAGAACGCAAAGATAAGTGCAAAGGACAGCACACATAGGCAGAAAGGTATCTCTCCACCATAACGTGACCCTCTGCTTTACATTCCTCAAGCCTTTCAAAGGATGTCTCTGTCCCAGTCAGGGATCTGACACTCCTCTTCTCCTTCTTCATCAAATTCTTCAGAGAACCAACCCCCCCACCACAGTCACCAATCAGGAGTAAGTTAAAGCTTCTACTGCTTAAATTGGTTAAGAATTTTGAATTCCCTTAACATTTCCAAGGCAGCCTTTAAAGCATTAGACACTCTATTGGCCAGATCTTTAAACAATAAAATTAAGCCTCATAGGTCCTTCCATGCATTACAGTAATGCAAACAAAAAGATTCTGGGTGAGCCAAAGACCTGTCCAAGTACGTAAGTGTTTTAGTTGTAAATATTGCCAGAATTTAGATCTGGGAAGGTCAAACTCTAACACGATCTTATGAAAGCGTTTTCTTCATATAGATCTCCAACTGTGAAAATGCCTCCATTCACCCACTCTTTAGGACGAACATATGCTTGACTGTGTATTAAGATAAGGGTTTATATTAAATGTATGACATATTTTCCTCAAAGTATCCTGCAGATGGGATCGATACTGATGGGACAATTTGGTAGACTGGCAGTTCAACAGAGGGAGACAGTCGCTTCATCTCATACCATGGGGGAGCCCTTTCTGGGGGTAAAGCCCACAGAGCTAAATGTCTTGCACTGAAGGCATAATGATGAAACAGCAGCATGCGCAAACCTTGACCTCCCTTATCAACTGAGAAGTTGGAGCTTTTCCAAGTACATCCAGAAGAGTTAGCCATTTCAAAGGTAATTGCTACATATTCTATCAAAATGTCAAATGTCAAAAACCTTTCTGGGTATTTCAGGGATTGAAGGAGATTTATTTATCTTGTTGTATGCAATTAATCTTCAATATGTTCACTTTGCCCTATAAAGACAGGAAAAGTGAGGATCACAATAACTTTTCCTCAGCAAGGATTCCAAGTTTTTCTCCATAATGACAGATTAATCCTGAATGGAGACCTGAATATTCATATCATCAAAAATAAAGAGCCCAAAGCAGAGGAGCTTGTGAATTTACTGGACAGCTTTAAACTTAGTCACACAAGTTGTCTGAATGTGACATAACTTGTGTGACGTCAGTGATGGATGGATGGAGTTGCTTAAAAATGTCAAAACTGTGACAGACGCTCAACCATACCTGGTGGTCAAAACCTACTTCTACTTGTTATCAGCTGTGTTCACGCCTACTGCTTCCTGGGGTCAGAAGACTTTTTTTTTTTTTTTTTGAAACCGGGCCGCTGCAGTAAGAACACAGCTTTTGCACATAGGACACATGCTGCACCAGGTAAGCTATCTGGGAGGCCCACATACATGCATTTTACTCAGGTATCAGCTTCTTCACTGCGCTAACTTGAGCAGAAAACTGTTGCTCCTGTCCAAGCCAGCCTTCAATGGTTCGCTTGGAGCCAACCTTAGGTTTGAGTATGCATTGACTGACAAAATGTACGAGTGATTTTTATTGGCTCCTTTTATGTCTGTGAGTCCCATTCGATCTGTGGATGGGGCTCTTGTGGTTATTATTAGATCTCAGATGGAAACCAAGGGTGACTGGTCCTGATCTCAGACTTTGGAACATCTTGTTTTAAACTCCTCCTTAAAACATTTATGGATTTTTGCGAAGATTAAATGTGTATGTAACCAACCCATGCATGTGTTGTTTGTGCATGCACGTTCCTTACCCATATCCAGCCAGGAAACCCAGGCTGGGTGGACTGACTTTATCATTGAATATGACCATGGGAAGAACCCCACATGAGGTGGGGGCACAGCCTGCGATGGCAATGTCCCACCACTCCTGGTTCCCAATGCTGTTCAGAGACCTGTCACTCTTCAGGGACAGCGTTATATTCAGGTAACCATCTTCATTACCTACAATGCAATTAATCAGCTGTGTTAAAACAGACATTTTAGTAGTTTCTAGTGCAAACACTGGAACAGGCACTTTGCCACCAACTGGTAGAGGAGAGAGTGAAAAACTGTTTGTTACTTGCGACTCTGTACTATACTTAAAATATATAAAGCAGCCATAAACTAATTTTGGTTTTCCCCGTCAATAACCTACCCACCTACCTAGTCTGATTCTAGAAATGATTTTGCATGTTTTAATATTCTTCATGTTATGAAAAAACCTTATATTTTATACATTTTAACAGTGAGTCAGGGACCTTTATGTAGCTGACTGACTGGTTTGGCTTCAGCTCCATTGGGGGCGCGGATGTAGTTAGGGAACATATTAGGAACATGCCTGGGAAAGAGACAAGACATCATTTATAAGATATATATGCATTAAAAAAAAACACTTGAATTCACATAAACATCGTTCCAAAGAGTAAACCTACACAGGCCCAGTGCGATTGCCAACCAGTAATGAGGCTAGATCTGCTCTGACTGGGTTCCCAGGTTCCAGGTCTATAGAGTGTTTGTCAAAGGTGTGTTCCACTGTCCCTCCTTTACCCAGGTCCCTGTCAGAAACAGAAATCAGTTTTAAGAGGTAAAACATTCAAAGATACATCACATATACCCAGTAACATTCTATAGCAGAGGAACTGTGTTACACAAAGGAAAATAAATATTTTAGAGTAAAGAGGCACAGAATTAACAGCAATCCAAGTAATGGATCTTGTATTCTCTCAAAGGACACTTGTCATTTCACTTATACTCAGATAAATTTGGATTGTACAAAACTGATACAATGCCAAAATGGTGACAGAAAGTTGGAACTGAAAACCAGTGACACTGAAAAAAAACTGACAGCATAAAAAACATTTGAATTTAAATTGAAAAAAAGACAGACATGATGAAAAAAGATTGTCATTGCAAAAAGCATCAAAATCACACAACAAGCGAAAGAATGCACTTAAAACACTTGGCAGCATCCTTTGTGTATGACTTGGTCCAAATAGTGAATACAAGCAATCCAGATTGTTACTCCAATATGGTGGTTAAATTGTCTCTTACACTGCCAGTGAGAAGTGCAGCACATGAGAGGAGATTCTCAAATCTCAACATAATAAAAGCCAAGTACAGATCTCATCTGTCCCGTACTTGTCTCTCAGCCCTTATGTACATAATACATTCACCTGTCAAAGTTGACTACAGAGACATTTGACCCAAAGACAGCTTTGACCTGTGGATGGACACAGCTAATCAGGAGCTCAACCAGTGACTGAGACATGCATCTTTGTCATCTACCATGCAGGAAGCTGAAGCAGAAAGCAGTGAGGGAGACACAGAGGATAGTGTAGAAATTGCCATGCTAAGTATAGGGTGTGTGCACATCACCATCTCCTGGTACTCACCTGAGTA
Organism: Chelmon rostratus; assembly: GCF_017976325.1. NCBI lineage: Eukaryota > Metazoa > Chordata > Actinopteri > Chaetodontiformes > Chaetodontidae > Chelmon > Chelmon rostratus. The sequence continues at coordinate 593,366 of NC_055668.1, read as the reverse complement.
CCTGACTAAAACAGTTATGTGCACCCCTGCTTATAGTCACAGGGGATTATATCACATTTGACTGTAAGAGCTACATCTTATTTGAAGAATGACATTAAAGACTAATGGGAGGCCAGATGGTGGTGTCAGAAAAAGTCCTGTTACAACCTAATTTAAAAAGTTATATCTTTTATGGCTCTTTTAAAATATCTCAGACTCCTGAAGAATTGTCAGACTCAGCTATAATTTGCCATCATCAGTATTCTGATGTAGTGTACAGTTTACAGCAGTGGTTCCCAAAGTGGATACTATGACATTAATTTAACATTAATTGTGCCTTAAATCAAGTTAGAAAACTAGATTTATATGAGCCACATTTTATTTTAGATTTTCCAACATACTACAACAGAGGAAATTTGCAACATGACAAAATCATCCAATTGAAAGCAACAGTCAAAATAGCAGCTGTCAGAATAAGCAATGGAAAAATTTGTCACTGTACAGCAGAGATTATTAAAAATACCATCTGGGAACGGCAGGGGGCTTACAGCTTTTACAAACTTTGGGAGATACACAACACTACGACTATTACTAATAGTACTATTACTAATACTACTACTGCTATACTAAAACATAAAATCTTTGTGAGATTGCTTCCACTTCCCTAGTATAAAAGAAAATTAAGACAAGGACTCGCCTCTTCCATAGTTAGACCTCTGAATTGTGTTCTGTATTAAACAACAACAAAAAAAATCCTGTGTAGGGGTTTACAAAGGTTTTGAGAACCACTACTGTACAGCATCATTTGTGTATTGTCATCTGACACAACCAACTGCTGTAGCATGCTAATGTTAGTTGGCAATTACTCGGCTAGATTAGTGATAAGCATAATAGTATAATGGCATTTTGTAATAAAGGGAGCAATGGTTTTACCTCTGGAAGGTCCAGGCCAGACGTAGTGTTAGGTCAACAGGACTTCCAAGTAGTTCTTTAATGACCTCCTGTCTGCTGGGTGGGCTGATCCTCCATACTGATCCTGAACTGCCTTCGATCATGGCTGTCACAATGTCCTCATAACTATAGAGAGTGATGAACTGCATGGCTACCTAGTTGCACATATACACAAAATTATGGATGAAAAATAGGTATTCAGAGATGCAGCAAACCAAGTAGGACACACACAAAGGACAAATTCTACAAATTCTATCTCAGTTTACACTCTTCGAATATACAGTAGACCTAGAACACAGTAGCGATACAGTGCTTTGTCAGTGCGCGTCTGACCAAGGTTCAAGCTGAAACAGGAATAGTAAATGGACTGTATTGATACAGCGCTTTTCAAGTCTGACAACCACTTTACAACAAAAGCCTACATTCACACATGGGCCTGCTCTTTACGAGCATGTGTAAGATCTGAGCATGCTAAAACAAATCATTTAGTCAGTTATTAATTTTTTTAATGTTATTTAAAGTTATATTTATGAGGATCGGGTTATGCCTGGTTGTTTTGCCAAAGAAGTCAGAAATACATTTGCAGATGAGTCTGTTTTGTTGAACAGGTCACAACAATGACATGGGATATAAAGAAAGTCAACAAGAACTGCCCTCTTTACTTCACTTCATATTCATAAAACAATTTCTGGAAAAAAACAATACATTTGAAGGTCATGTTAGAGATGGTACAATCAGCATAGTGGTAGGGAGAAAAACCATGTGATTTTATTGAAAAGAGACAGAGACGAAAGGCAAATCAACAAGGCAATAACTGTGAGGATGCAGAGCTACTGTATATATGAAGAACATGTGAAAAAACATTTTAGTGTGCACTGTATCTGGCAAAACGTTTAAGTCTCTTCTCCACAACAGTGAAGAGTATTTAGTTCAATTTAAACTGATAAATTTAAAAACTGAAAACTTCTTCCAGAAACTTATTCCAAAATACAAAATATGAAGTTGACTATAAATATGTCATTAGGTTTTACTTGATTGTATTAAAAATCAATATACTAATTCTGCAGAACTTAAAGTGGGACTTGAAAGTACTACTAGTAATGAAGTGTACTTATTTTCTGGTCCTTTGTAATACATAATTAGCATGCTTAATTAAAATGTACTTTAATTTCACTTCATTTTAAATATATTTCCAACACATTGGTGACATAACACAATTGTACTCCAAGTGTGTTTTGAATGTTTATGAATCATGATTTTCTTTCGTGTACTTCAATACACTTACAGTTTGTAAAACTTTATGTTAACATACTATTTACACATCAAGTATTACTCAAGTTGTACTCTTCAACTACTTGAGTACACTTTAGTATACTTTAAGATGACAAAAATAGCAGAAAGCGCAGTTCGTACATTCTTCAAAAAGTATAATTTAAGTTTAATATTTTTTTCACTTGGGTACTACAGCGCTTAGACAGCAGGAAAGACAAAAGGTAGCAGTACATAGAGACAACACAGAAATCAACAGTGAAATTAATACACACCGCATTGTCTCCAAACTTTTTTGTGAGCTGGTCATATTCATCCTCTGTGAAGGGCTGGATGGATTGTTGCTGCACACTCATGGTGAACAGGGGCTAGACATAAACACAGAAAAAATACACAACTGAATACATTTTATACACTGTGTAGCAATGCAAACACCAAGGGACCTTTTTGGAAGTTTTGTTATTAAAATACAGTAGCAGTTAAATGTTTTCTTTCTGATTTGGTTCGGTTTTGTTATTTCCTGTTTTATGTTTAGGGTTTACCGTGTCATATTTTACTTTAATTTCTGTATTTTCCCGCCTGTGTGATTGTCTGATTGTTTTGAGTTTGGTCTGTACCTCCTCTATAAGGAAAGTGTCCTAAGACAACTTCAGCTGTGATTTGGCGTTATATAAAAAGAATTGAATTTTCAACTGTTCCTTGTCTGTCTTCCCTCCCTTGTGTATTTGCCAGATCATCATCATTCCTCCTGTGTCGTTCCTACCTTTCCTGCAAGTTTTATGTTTTTTTTCAGTGCTTTCGATTTTTGTTCTGGTTGTTTCTCTTAACCTTGCTTGCTTTTGTTGGATGTATGGAATCTCCAGAGCCAGAGCTACAGCTGCCTCCCAAGCCAGTGCCCTAGCCATCTCCAGTTCCTGCGCTGCAGCAATCTTCTGAGCCAGAGGTGCAACAATCTATTGGCCCAGAGCTGCAGCTATCTCCAGATACTGCTGACCTGCAGCATTCTTCTGTAGTGGGGTTTCATCAGCAGTCTGTTCCCCTGGACTTACCACGTCCCCCACCAGCCTCCTGTCCTACTTCCCTGCCGCCAGTCTACAGTCTTGTTGCCCTCTCGTTCAAGATTCAAGATTCAAGAGTCTTTATTGTCATTGCACATGTCAATGAAATTTTCATTGCAACCCCCATGTTAGATGGTAAGAAAGACTAGAAAGAGTGAATAAAATTAAGATAACTACAATAAAATAAACCAACATGCAATAAAAAAAAAATATTTGTGAAGCAATTAAAAATATAACAGAATGAAAATACACTAAGGCAATAAAATATACTAAACAATAAACAATAAAATATGATGATATACTAAAATGTATATAATTATAGTATATGTGTGTACATAAAAGTCAAGTACACAGAAGGTGCAGGTGGAGGTAGAGGTGGAGGTGTAGGTGTAAAGTGCGGTGTGCAGTGTTCACAGTTCACACAGTCTCTCACTGCAGTGAGGGGCTGCTGGGGGTGATAGCTCTAACAGCTCTGGGGAAGAAGCTGTCCCTCAGTCTGTTGGCTTCCTGCTTAGGTTTCCTGCCACTGGTCGTTGGTCCTGGGTCACTTTATGGGCTTCTAGAAGGGATTTGGCTACACTGTCAGCCTCCAGACAGAACTCCACAGTGGTTCCACCTTCGCCCTTGGACTCCAGAGGGGTTCTGCTTTAGCCGCCGGCCTCCAGCGGGCTTCTATCTTCACTGCCCGTCTCCACAAGCATTCTGCCTTCGGTGTCTTCCTGCTCATCCTGAGAGGTTCCACCTTCTCCGGCCACCTGCCAGACCCCCAGAGGGATTTTGCCTCCATCATCGGCCACCTGCCATACATCAAGAGGGGTATCCAGTACCTTTCCACTCATGCCTTCAGGCCGTTCATCTGAAGCCTTCTGCTCCCTCCCTGTCCAGACCCCAGGCTATCCACCAGAGGTGGCCTGCTCCATCCATGTCCAGTTTCAGGCAAGCTGAAGTTTCCTGCTCCACCATTATCCAGCCCCAGGCCTGAGGTTTCCTTCTTGCCCCTGCCTAGTCACCAGGCTTCCTGCTTGAGATTCCCTGCTCTGCGTTTGCCCAGTCCACAGGCTGCCTGCCTGAGGTTCCCTTTTCACTCTTCCATTCTTCAGCTCTATGCCCACTTGCCCCTACGTCCCTCCTCCAGAATCCCCTCCACCCACCCAGGGACGTTTGGGAGCCTTTTCTGAAAAAGTTGATGTTGAGATGCATCTGCTACTTGAATTGATATGAACTCTAATCTGTGGTGCCATGACTGACCTTCATGTTTTAAAGAAATTATGGACTATTGTTTCTCTTTACATAGTTGAATGGTTCTTTACATTATATGGATTATTGCTGTAGTTGAATAGGGCTATCTATCATATACCTTGGGACAGTAACAACCCACTAAATAAGTTTTGACAAGGCACACCTGTGAACTAAAACCATTCCAGGTAACTACCTCATGAGGCTGGTTGAGATAATACCAATAGTGTGAAAAGCTGTCAAAGCAAACCTGGCTACTTTGAGGAATGTAAAATTTATACATACATATTTTGCCTAGTTTCACACTTTTTGTGTACTCCATAGTTTCACATGTTTATGTTACACAGCTTTTGTGTAGTCAGTACCAATGTACAATATATAAAATTGTCCAAATAAAGAAAACACTGAAAGAGACCAATCTTTTAACTGGTACTGGAGGTCTGCCAACTATATAGTTATCATAACTTTCTTAAGCTGTATTTTTTTGTAATTTAGGATGCAGTAGAACCGATTGCCATATGATTACCTCATATCCTCCCAGCTTAACAGTCACTGTGACATCGATGGGGTGGTTGACGACACCCACCACTGATCTGACCAATGAAATGAAGAGAAGGGGAAACCAGATGATGCAGATCAAGAAGAAGATGATGAGTCCACCCATGCCATATTTCACTATCTTCTTCTTCTTCTGCCCTTTAGGCTGTGGGTATTTCTGAGGGCAGAAAAAATTAATGTGGTCACTCGTTAGCCAACCGTAACATTTGGCCCATTTGGGCCACCCCTGTTAAAGATTAACAAATCTCCAACCAACAAACTCCCAAGGCAAATTTGTCCCAGGTAAGGGGCCAGAGGAAGAGCGATTCACAGGCGCAGGATGAATCGACAATGTCAGAGCTGCAGAAGTTTACCTGGAGCCTGCTGAGACTCCTGAGTGTCTGGTAGCTGGGTCTTGGGCCATAGGGCCCTATCCAACACAACTGGAATAGTTAAATGAAGTTGTTGTCATGTGAGACCACCACTCAGCAGGTGGAAACCTGAGAATCTGCTCGTGGACACCCACAAGGTCGTCAAGCTGAAGAGCAGCAAGACTTTTAGTCTTGATTGGCTAATGAAAAGAAGCTAAAGCTAAAGCTAAAGAAAATGTACCAACAGTCTAGAGGGACTTTGGTGGTCACTAATGCAAAAAACCTGAGTGTGGGAGGAGTTTGGAATTGGAGTTCCCGTTTGTAAGACTTGGCTCAGGCTGTGTTTAGCAGGGGAGGAGAAGTGGGGATGTTGTCAAGCAGTGGAATTAACACTATGAGAAACTCTCAAACCCAACCAACATATCCTCAGTGGAGGCATGGTCGGAAGACTTGAGGGAAACCTTACCCATGTCTCTGGCAGAACTCTGTGAGGCAATTAACCCCTTGATGCCTGAATTTATTTAGAATTATATTAAAAAAATAATAATTCTTTGTGTTTTTGCTTTCAAATCGATCCTAAATTAAGAGGAGTTTGTTAATTTTTCTGTAGCACATACGATAGACAACAGGCGTTAATGCTTGCATTTAAGCATTAAATACTACTAAATACTTTTTTTCAAAATTCATAAATGTGCATCATAAAAGCCACAAAATTGGCTTACAACCATTACATTGTAACAACAACACAACGGATGTTGCCATTTTAAAAAAAGATGGACTGGGGGTTGTGCTCCAGTTATCAGTGTATCACACTGTTCAACCTTCCCTGGAAAGCTATGAGCCATTTGGCCCTTATTTCAGCAAAGTGAGAGCTGTGCCCATTTTCTTGGCATGAGTCAAACACACTGATCGCAGGTTAAGGACAGTGTCCATTTGGGGACATCAGAATTGCTTCTCTGTTCTATCAGATAATGTATGCCTGTAAATATTTTCCTACATCAAGGTTATGGTACTTCTAAGTGCTTTCCAAAGGCAACTGGACTTGCTTGTGGTTCTAGAAGACATTTCACCTCTCATCTAAGAGGCTTCTTCATTTCTAACTGACTGGTAGGGAGTCCCAGGCATTTATCTTCTTGCAGGATCACTGACCTGCCTGGCTATCATGTGAGTTCACATGAGCCATGGTGTTAATGGTAAATTGTAAATGCACTGTATAAAGCACTTTGTAGTCTGTGCTTAAGTCCTTTTTACAGAAGTCTGCATTCACCCATTCATACACATTTTCATACACTGGTGGCTAGGCCACCTGCTCATTTTGAGTTTTAACCATTCACACAGCGATGGTACAGCATCAGGAGCAGGTGATATAGTTCTGTTGGCTTCATTAGACCATGATCTCCAGCACATACTGGGTGGATTGCTGTCAGGATAAGCAGCCAGGATGAGAGTCAGCACCTCCGAGTATGAGGCCATGGTTCATTGCTGGAAAATGGTGGGTTACTACCTCTGTGTTGGAAATGAGTTGTAGCCCTAAGTGAAGGTGAAGGGGCTTGCGCATGAGTGAGGACAAAATGGAGCTTGAGATCGACAGGTGGATTGATTGTGGCATATGCAATGATGCGGACCTCTCAATCTAACAGTTAATCTAGACTCCAACCCTTACCCATAGTATGATCATGAGCATCTTGGGTAGTGACTTCGACAATGAGATAATGAATGCAAGTTTCTCCAGTGTCTGGCAGTGCTTTGTCATTGTTGGGTCCCTGGAGATTAAGAGCAGGGTCCTGACCTGATCTATATGGAAAGTGTCATGAAACTACTAATGCTACTGAGTACTGAACAGATTTTCACCTGTGAATATACTACAAATAACTTAAAAAGCCCCCCACTCCCAGACAAATACCCATATCCCAGAAAAAGTTATTTGGTCTGCCATCACATCACTGTACTCTTAGATACCTTCTCTGTCTCACGGCTGCATTTAATGATGAAGATGTTGGCATAAATGTCCTCCACACACATCCAGTTTGATAAAGACAGAGTGGTGTCAGTCCAAACCCAGTCCATCACTGCTCGCAGCTCCACCAGGAATGGCACCAAACGAAACCTAAACACACGCTCAACATCCATATCATACTGCCAATAAATGGAAATTAATTTTTTTCACTGTTGTTATTTTTTCATTGCACACACACATAGGCCTGAAATACACATATATGCACATACAGGATCAACAGAAATGCATTACTTGATGTGAAGAGATGTCAGAGTGATTGGGCAGCTACATAGTCAGGCACTCAAAACAGGTTCACCAAATCTCTATTATTATAGGTAAACACACTGTATCTACCCAATTGTGGATGTCATGCTTAGAAAGAGGAATTAAAATTCTAATTAAATAGAATGCAAAGTGAAACACATTTTTGATTCTTGGAACCTCTATTCCAAATGTTCATTCTGTGCTTTATGTCCATACCCTTGGAAGAGAAACAGGTTAAGATGGTTGTATTTCTTGGTGAGGAAGTTTCCAAGGATACGAGTAGGGTATCCACAACGAATCTGATAGGCTGACAGGCCAAAGTAAATACACTTGACAAAGTACCAGAGCTGGGCCACAAAGTTCTGATTGAACATCCTAAACAGAGAGAATGAGGGACAAGAAAAAAATCTAAATTGCAGCAGTATTCTGAAGACTCATATGGTATCATACTGGAATGATGCATTTTTATCTACCATTGATGAAGTTATAATTGCTCATGAATACTATAAAACAATAAATACATGATTTAGTTTTTAGACCTTTCAGTGACAGCAGGTAGGATAAAAAACATCCACAGGTGGATCCCAAACACAAGGGTCACCTGCAAGGAAGGAATGACAGAGGGAGGATTGGAAGGGTGTATGGAAAAAAAACAACAACAAAACGATCAAATACTTTGAATGCAAAAAAAGCAAATTAGTAGAGATGTTCTAAAACAAGGCAAATCTTAACATGCATGTTTGTCAAGCTAACAAATATTGCAGGCCACATAGGGCCTATCCAAAAGTCACCTCGTTTTCACTACTAGCATTAGTTAGGTGCACCATGATGTTGATGAAACTTGTCAGGGGACAAATTTGCAGAAGGCTTTAGGGCATTCAATCGTTCGCAACTGGACCTCGTCAGTTTGTCTTAGAAGACGTTTCGCCTCTCATCCGAGCAGGCTTCATCAGTTCGTACGCAACCAGACTAGATAGGACAGCTCTAGTCCAATGCAATGATGTTAGGTTCAAGTATTTATCCCCTGAGTGAGACCAACCCACAAAACCAAGAACGGTATCACTCTATTGTGAGGCAAACGATCCCCCCATTAAGGCGGGGTGGAGTGCAACCCTTGGTGTCAACGACAGTCGTTAGCCTCGTTAGTGTCCCATTGTTGTCATTGGGAGGCTCCTTGAGCCATGTGTGAATGGCTTTGTTGTTTGTTTTCAGAGGCTAAATCTTTGAATCTCTTAGGGAGAGATGAAAGGACAGCATTGTATGTGGGAGATAGGTGGTGTCTAAGACCTCCCCCTCTGTTCAGAGATGGTTTTTCAACCTTGACATAGATAGCTTCTCTTACCCCTCTTTCAAACCATCTGTCTTCTCTGTCCAGAATATGCACATTTTTATCCTCAAAGGAGTGTGCTTTCTCCTTGAGATGCAGGTAAACAGCTGAGTCCAGCCCTGAAGAGTTAGCCCTTCTGTGTTGTGCCATGCGTCTGCTCAGTGGCTGTTTGGTTTCCCCAATATACAAGTCTGTGCATTCCTCACTGCACTGGACTGCATACACCAGGTTGTTCTTCTGAGTGTGAGGTGTCCGGTCTTTAGGGTGACCGACCAATGGGACACTAACGAGGCTAACGACTGTCGTTGACACCAAGGGTTGCACCCCACCCCGCCTTAATGGGGGGATCGTTTGCCTCACAATAGAGTAATACCGTTCTTGTTTTTGTGGGTTGGTCTCACTCAGGGGATAAATACTTGAACCTAACATCATTGCATTGGACTAGAGCTGTCCTATCTAGTCTGGTTGCGTACGAACTGATGAAGCCTGCTCGGATGAGAGGCGAAACGTCTTCTAAGACAAACTGACGAGGTCCAGTTGCGAACGATTGAATGCCCTAAAGCTTACAATGACCTGGATGAATGAGAATATTCACAGGCAATTTGCAGAAGAATTCAAAAACACAGTTGCATGTAAATTCACTCAATTGAGTTTGATATAATTTGTGACTGTGAATGGGGGAACAAACAACTTTCAGAGAGCCTCAGTTAAAAAAATCATGGAACCAGACAGATGAATGAATGCTTATGATTTAAATATATGAACTTGACCTGGAAGATGAGTTTTCCCAAGACGGCTTTGCGCAGGTACAAGGCTCTGTCAATGATCATGGTGCTGAACTGGATGAGTAGCATCACTAGAAAGGCCTCAGGAACCTGGTCCTCTGATAGGGTGGAGGCTATATCAGCTGCTGCACTGTGTTTCTGAAGGAGAGACATGTGAGTAATGAGGGATTTAATTGCTATCTGTAACATACGAAATATATCTGAATATTGTAGATTATATGATTTTATATATATATATAAAAAATATACATAAAAATATATAAAAATATAATATATATATGTGTGTGTGTGTGTGTGTATATATATATATATATATATATATATATATATGGCCACTGCCAAGAGAACGACCTAAAATGCACGACCGACTGAATGCAGACAAAACACATTGCTTAGCCAAACTGCAACTTGGGACTGAACACACCTGAGAATGCCTAAGAGCTGTCCATGTGAGAAGTGCCATTGTTCTACTGCCTCTAGAGCAACCTCTTCCCTTTGTGTTTCCACTAATGAATGCATCTGATTAAGATATTATGCTTGATCTGGTGTGATGGTCCCCATTCACAAATTTGAAATATTGCTGGATTTTTGACTTTAGTCATTCAATCCCTTTGAGTATTCTTTGTGCTCATTCACTGTCGCATTTAGGCAATTAATGATCAGATTCGTTTGGTGATTGATTTGTGGTAGTTAGTTAGTTGTGTGTGTGTGCTAGCAGTTGTGTGTGGTCAGTTGTCATTGAGTGCGTGTGTGTGTAGTGTGTAGTTAGTGGTTATGGTGTGCACTTAATAGTAATAGAGCTTTCTTTAATAAAGAGCTTGTTTATGTGAGTTTGTGTGAATGGAGACCATATTAATTAATTGGATATGATTTTTTTTTTCTTTTGAAGGTCCCAAGGTAAATTTATTAGGTGAATCTGTTATTCAATATGAACACTGTTTTTGATAGCTGGAACAGAGTCATAGTTAAGAGTGGTGTTTTTTGGCCCTCCCCATTTACATACATGAGAGGGGCAGGATATTAGAAACAGTGTAAACAAACCGATAAGCATTATCATCATATACAATATAAAGTAGTATAAAGAAGTAGTATTTTAGATTACACTAGATTATACAGGTGTACCTTATTAAGTGGCCCCTGAGTGTATACCCCTTAAGTCAAGGATTCCCCTGTATGCTCCCCTGGGATGTGTGATTGGGAGTGTGGTCATTCAAAGCACTGGGCCTTTGTCTCATTCTGACTGTTATTACAAATTTTGTTAAAAATGTTCATTCAACTTTGAAGTGCCATCCTGTGTTATGTGACCACACACTGCAGACACATCTCACTTCTCAATGGAAATTATTTTGCACGTTTAGGAGCAGATGGACAATAAAAAACACTCAGAGGCAATTAATAAGATGTATTGTCTTCTGCAGAAGCAAATAAATGCTAGAAAACAATCTCTTGAGGCGTCCTTGTCAGTACCCAATCCACATCCATTCCACTGGTGCCTTGACCCTTTGGATCTTCAAATCGGCATGATGCTCTTTGCCGTCCTGATCAAATTTCAGGATGATTGTGTGGTCAGGTTTATGACGACTATGGATTAGGACATAGTGCGGTTAAGTGTTTCCCCCAGTGAGTTGACAACTTTTAATTACTGTTGTATATGTTGTTTTTGTTCTTCAAATTAGCTTGCTTTTCTACTAAGCTTTGTTTCTGTATTCATACACAACAGTGATACTGCTGAAAGTTCATACCAGATGGTTGTTCAGGTACAGGTGTTAAGACATAGCCAAGGTTGTATTCCTGTTAGTGGGTTCGTGGGGGCAAGTCCCCACATTTCCACACCTGGCAGTGATGTTTATGCCACTCACCATCTCACAGACATGGTAGGCTAGTTAGGTGCTCAAATTGGTGACTCCATTGTTGAAAAGCTGATGTCAGCTGGTGGTAACCAGAAACCTGAACTGATATACAAAACTATCTCAGGCCACAGCAGTCACAATGGCAGGGGCCCTGAGTCTGGAGACTGGGAATGGGTTAATGAACTGAATCTGTTTTTTAACAGGGATGACCCCCGTTCCCTCCCCCAACCACATGAGCCCAGACCAGACAGCTTACTTCTCTGCATCCCCTCCTTCCACCCCAGAGCACCCCTGACATCAGCAGCTCTGTCCTCACACCACTTGACCTCAATCCAATCCACATCACAGACCACTGACCCCACCCACCACCTCACCCAACAGGAGCCACTCCCCAGTCCCCCACCCAGTGTCTCCATAACAATGGATCAGGTGAGGAAGGAGCTTAGGAGGATCGAGGCAAGGAAGGCTACTGGCCCTGATGTCATCAGCTCCAGACTGCTGAGGGACTGTGCAGATCAGCTCTGCAGGGATATTCTGGATATATTCAACATGAGCCTTAATCTGCAGAGAGTTCCAACCCTGTGCAAAACTTCCTGTGTGGTTCCACCTCCATCACCTGGTGAGCAGCGAGCTGGACCCCCTACGGTTCGCATATCGACCAGGCTTTGGTGTGGAAGACGCAATTGTCTACCTGCTCCATCGCTCTCTTTCCCACCTGTAGAGCACCAATGGATCTTAGTATGTGAGGCTTCGCGACTGTGTGTCGGATGTGGTAGTTTGCACCATCAGTGCACTAAACAGCTGAGATGAAACTGAGGGAGGTGTAGATGTTTCTCATAAGGTCAGTACAGCCAGGTGTAAATCAACAACCTGCCTTGAGCCAAAAACACTGCTGGAAGCACTGTCATCAAACTCAGCTCCGAGAGGTGTTCTGGTTGCAAAGACTATAACTCCACTGTGAGGAGACAGGTGGGTCCAACTAAAGTGAGTTTGAGTTTAACAGGATGTGTGACCACAACTTGAAATTGGCCCATAAAAAGTGCTTCTTCCTCAGCTCTGTGAAGTTTCTCAGTTACATAACAAATGAGAGTGGTGTTTTAACAGACCCCAGTAAGGCTGAGAGGATCAGAAACATGACAAGCACTGACCTCATAGACCCTGATGGCAGGGCCCCATCCCAGAAGCAGATAGGACCCTTTTAGGGGTTGATACATTTCTATTCTATCAACATTTTACACCCAGATACTTGTCACCGCAAGGCCAGTCTTTGACCTGATGAGGGGTGAGAAAAGGAAAGGCAAACAACAAAACAAACTGTCAAGCAGGGAGTAGTATGTGTCTGACTGGACACAGGAACAGGAACAAAGTTTTGAAAACCTGAAGGCTCTGCTGGTTCACAGTGTTGTCCTGGCTCATCCTGACCTTCATGCTGCCAGGTCATGCTACTGCATCCTTGGATAGCATAGGTGCTCTTTTGTCCCAAATTCCAGAGGGTGAAGCACAAGCCAGGCCCATTGCTTTTTCCACCAAGTCATTGTCTCAGACCCAAAACAAATACCAAGCTCACTGTTTAGAGTTAAAAGCTTTGAAATGGTCAGTTTGCAACAAGATCTGTCACTGGCTGAAAGGAAACAACTCCAATTGCACCGAGCTCGACTGCTTCTTGACCAGAAAAAACAGCAAGAACAAATTGTGAACACATCGCTTGCCACATTGCTTATCCTTTGGACGGTTGTGGGGGGGCTGGAGCCGATCCCAGCTGACCTCTTATTGGTTTACATTTTTTAAAAATACGGTTTAATTGCTTTTTTATTTTAATCACAAAATTTGATGTCCCCTTGTATTTTCTATTTTCGGTTAATTAAGGTAAATCATTGATAATGGGTAAATATTTACTAAATGACAACTTCAATCAACAATCAATCGTTCTCATGTCTCACCCCAAAAGCCCAAAACCCAAAGACGATGATAATAAAGTCGATGACATCAGTCAGGAACATGAGAGCATAGACATCGGTGGCAGCTCGATACTCAGCATGGAGAATACCCCTGAAGAAGCTCTGAGCCGGCCTGTAAACACTCTGAATACTGTAGAAGAAAACAAAATGGCATGCATTAGGGGGGAAGAAGAAATTAGATTTCAGTACTACATTGCATTGTATTTTAATTCCTCCTAGGATTGGAACAAAATTATTTGCATTAACCCCTTAACGCCGATTGTCACAAATTCGCATCATACCGCTTTAATCCACATTGCAGCCGAATCACGCATGAATTCCTCTAATGCCGGTTTCTGCATATTCAACACACACCTAGGAACCTTTTGGTTTCTCGTCGGACCGGTCAAAGTGAAAACTACATCTGTTGTGTTGTTGTTACAATGTAATGGTTGTAAGCCAATTTTGTGGCTGTTTTGATGAAATAAATGAATTTTGAATACACAAAAAAGATGTTTTTACTGCATTTAAGCATTGAAAAAAGTGGACATATAATGTTTGTTTGAACCCTATTGTAGTTGGTGCTATAATGTAAATAGTTGTAAACAATTTGTGGCTTTTAGATAGATAGATAGATAGATAGATAGATAGATAGATAGATAGATAGATAGATAGATAGATAGATAGATACTTTATTAATCTCCAAAGAGAAATTATGAATTTTGAAAAAAAAGTATTTTATTGCATTTAAGCATTAACGCCTGTTGTCGCTAATTTGCATCACACCTAAATTTATATCTATTGTATGTGCTACAGAAAACAACAAACAAACTCCTCTTAATTTAGGATTAATTTGAAAACAAAAACACAAAGAATTAATTTTTTTTATGTAATTCTAAATAAATTCAGGCGTCAAGGGGTTAATCTAAGACTGTTTTTTACATATACTATTAATTAATAATTAAGTCATTAACGTGAAATATATTAATAAATGTTTACTAAGGGTGACTGTGGTGACTTCATATGGTGACAAATAGTCTTTATACTCTACTCACCAAGAGATGAAGACATTCTTTATCTTGTGTCCAACAGCGAGCAGTTTTTGACTGGCTGCTTCTCTCCTCAAGCCTTTCTGCTTTTTCTTCACTGGTTCTTCATGGGGATCAGCAGTCTCAGTCGTGAGGTCCACTGGAAAAGTCAGAACGACAAGCAAGGAGCAATTTCGACAGAATTAGCACCACAGAGAGGTAAAAGAGGTAAAGGTATCTCAAAATCTTTCCCTAAACATTTTTTTTCTTTGTTACACAAGCTATGTAAGGATTTACTGCCAAGCTTCCGTAAATAACACTGATACTGCAAACAGTAAATACAGCATGTATGTCGTCTTTGTTAGTTCCAGAGATACCAAATTCAAGCATTAACAGACATAGAAAGACTTGACACCTTCTCTCTCTTGAAACCACATATTGAACAAATCAGTTTAGGGCAATGGTATGTTGTGGTTGAAACGTGTACAAGACCAAACAGGGCAACAATACTGCATCAGTATGGTGGCTGCCAGAAATGCAGGATTTTCTCTTAAAGAGAGTAAACTTGGATGTAATAACTTGCTAACATGTCAAGAGTATTGAAGTTAGAGTTAAGAGTAATAAATGTGTGTGTGTGGAGTCCGAGCTTGGTAACACACACCTGTGCCAAGTGCAACTTCCATTTTGTGTCGACTGTGAAGTCACATATACACGTATTGTAGCCAAATATATTTTGGCATTTTTATTTGTATAACATTTTCCATGAACTTAAGAGATTACTGAGCTTAAGCTACTTTGAGCTTGACATTAATATGAGAAAAAGTGAGTTACGTATTGATTGATGTATTTTTGTTGAACTCAAGTAGACTAAAGTTCTCACTGAGGAAACAGGTGGATATCTGAAAGATGTTCCGAGTGTCTGTTTTTTCCAAGAGGGATGGCTGAAAGGATGGTTAAAAGAATTAAAAATTATTAATAATTAATCACTGCATGTATTTTTACTTGTTATAGTAGATTTTTAAAAAACGGTAAGTAAGGGAAGCTTGCACAATACGAAATCTGTGGATGTGGGACATAATGAAATGCATCCATTGTTAATGTTATTAGTCACACCTCTACTGTCACAGTCCACAGGTAATGAGGCTACAAACCTTTGCTGCACCATTGTTTGGGTTGTTTAGGTTTCTTGCGGGAGCGGATACTACTGCTCTTCTTTGGAATGTCCTCTATCACCATGTCATTGTCTCCGTTCACGTTATCTTCCCTCAAGCAACTGCGATTCGACATGTCCTTAGACCCAAACAGAGTTTCCTGTCCATCTTTTGACCCAGTGGGTACTGGTTCCACTGCAGGAGGTTGTGGGGTAGCAGCAGCTGAGCTGGTACTTGGTTCAGCATAGTCCACATTATCCTACATTAACAATTTAACAACAATTTAAGAAATTAGAAAAGTAGTCTAATTTCTTTACGTTTTGATGGTATAACATTATGTTACTGCTTTGGTCAATGGACAAGAACACATTTTTTAAAAGTGATTGATTGATTGATAGGCAGTAACCAATAGTGAGTAACAAATATTTGGCCAACCATTTTAGGATGGTCCAGTTCAGTTTCCAGGTTTTCCAGGATGGATATTGAGCTGTCTCTGCCCTCCTCCTCTTCTCCTTCTCCTTCCTTTTTCCTTCCATCTTCATCTTCGTCTCTAGTTTTTCCTTCATTTCTACAACTTTCTGATGAGGGGCTCTGCTCCTCTAGGGGGCCCTCGTGGTCCCACAGGCCATAACGCTGTACACACATACACATTGGACACAAAAAAAATAAAGATGAGCAGGGCTGAAGTTATGCTTGCTAAAATGGAAAACATTCCACTCCTCCCACAGCATTGGGAGAGTTTAGCTCTGTCCTGCTCTTTGTTGGATTTGGGGTTTATGGGGGATAAGGCTACCAAACTGTTTCTCAAGTAAAGATTAAATATATTGTTTAAAACTATTACAACATAGATCACCTTTGTGTGGCATTTCCATGGATTTTTGTTACAGTAAGCATCTGATCAGGGTACATCAGAAAAAGTCTGAGCACAATTTTCCCAATCATACTGTACCAAAACACTACACCTAACTAGCATTACCATCGCTACAAGAACAATGCTGATCCACCTCATCAGTTGGTGAGGTGATGCTGAAATGCATAAATGAAATGCTGGCTTCTTACCATGGACAACATGCTTTTGCCTCAGGCCTCTATATTGTACATTCAGAAAACATTTCAGACAAAATTTGGAGGGGTGTATTTTGAAAAGTGGAAGGTGGTCAATTATCACCCTGTAGCACAAGTTTAACATGGCTTTCTAGTCGTCAAGTATAACGATCACTGCAATCACTGTAAATACTAACTGACCATGAGCAGGGATCTGTGGAAGAACAGAGCCAGCAGCTGAAGAAGATCATATTTGATGTAGTTGTCAGTCTTCTCCAGGCCCAGGATTCGAGGTATGAAGAAAGGTTTGTCTTCGTTCAGAGTCATCTCATAAACACTGTTCCAGGGAAAAAATCCAAACTGGAAAAGGTATTTCACTATCACCATCACCTGGAAAGGAGTTGAGCAGCACAGCAAAACCACCAGTTAGATCAGAAAAGAGCACAGAAAAGGCATTAGTGCACATTGTCATATGTAAGCTTGTTGTGACCTGTGTGTGGCAGTTGTGTTGGACTCATTACTGTAATGCAGTAATTAGAATACAGTGGTGAAAGATCTCTGCATCAGGCTTATTGACAAGTAGGTTTTCATATATGAGAAATTTAAATAAATAAAATAAAAGATGAAAAAGACAACAATAAAAACTATTTCTACAGTATGACCATTATTTAAATGAAAGAACTGTACAGTTTTTAGGAATGTGCAAAAGCACACAATATAATTGTAAATATGATTGTTTACATAAAGAATATTGATTGGTGGATCTTCAATTCTTCTTCTTATTTGTACAAAAAGTTTCTGATGTGTGTCTCTGTGTGTCTCTGTGTTCATACCTCTGTGTAAACTATAGCAGTCATCCAAAACCTCTTGGTTGGTCTTGGAACAGCTAACATAGCCCATAGGAACACCAATATGGGCAGGACCAGTGATATCACAGAGGCACTGACCACATTGTTTAACACTATGATGAAATAGCAGACTAGCTCTGAGTTAGCTGCCAGCAGGTTGTACATGGCAAACAGCAGCTTCAGCAGACGGTTTTGGTTGTTATAGAACTCTCTGCTCTGTTCCAGTTCCTCAATGAAGAACTGCCTGCAGAGACAGAAAACAAAGAACGACCAGGCTTTTCTAGTAATTTATCATTGTATTCATCACTAGTCTTTCAATAAATCAATTTTTCAAAGTACTCTGTGAAACCAAGATGTAATTGTGGATCATTGTTGTCCGCCTTAAATTATGACTGTTCTCATTGTCTACCTGTCTCCCAGTAGCTCGCTGGCTGTTCTGGAGTGTCTGTGTTGTTGTTTGGATGAGACTGATACCAGCTCCATCCTGCTGGATTGAGGTTCTGGACTCAAGAGGTTCCCAGCGCTGTTGAGCCTTGGCCTGGGAGTAGATTGGCCTGTCACACCCCTGCTATCCACCTCCAGGCAGCTGAGAGTGATTCAAACAAATATACACATATAAATAAAAAAAAGAGAAACAGATGAAAAGCAGATTATTTTTCAGATATGTGTTATTCAGAGCAAAATGTCAAATCTAAAGCCTTCCAGCTGCCACCCTATGCAACAGGTGGGCAACACACACACATTAACAACTATTCTTAGAGCCTCACCAGTAGAGATACTAAATATGTACTTTTTGTCCTTTGGGTATTGTTAGATAAAAAGGACATAAAGTGTCAAAAACAAAGAGGAATTTATTTCCTTTCTGAACATGCTCAGTAAATTTAAACACATCCAGCCGTTGTGTCAATCTGAGGACAAGATTGTGCCCCTCTGCTCTGTGCTCAGGAGCATGGGGAAGATGGGCACATGAAGAGGATCTTTGAGGACTGGAGTCTACTAACTCTTATTTCTGTTTACTTAAGAAATAATATCTCTGTTTGCTTAGTGAGTCATACGTCTGTTAAGTTAGAAAGTAATTTTACTATCTCTGTTTTGCTTGGCCTCTGTTTCGTTCTATATTTTTAAAAAAAGTCCTAAGAGTTGGCTGGACACCAATAAAAACACCAGAAGTGAGATAACTTGCTAAAACCAGCACAAAGCAGAAATCTGCAAAGTTCCTAAGATCCCAATAGATACTGATGCCAAAGGGATCTCAGTGGAAAATTACCAATAGATATTGGTGCCAGGGGGCATTACAGGGGAAAGCCCCAAACAACGAAACACAATAGAAACAGCCAAAGGATGTGGCCAAACCATATGGCCATGCCCCCCGACAACAGTATAAAACATGATGTTCAGAGCAGAATTTTGGCATTGTTTGGCAGGACTTGCCCAGGCTTTAGATTCTGAAAAGAGAGTAAAGCTCCCTGGACTCAACTCTTCCAGACTCCGACTCTTTTTCCAGACTCTGCATTTTCTGAAGAAAAGTTGACTTCACCGGAGACTTAGAATTTTTAAGATTAAAGTGATACAGTTAATCATAATTTGAACCTGATCCAGTCAGAATCTAGTCCTTGACGAGGCAGCGGGAGAGCCACGTCACAGCACAAGAGCATCCATGGCTCCAGGAGTGGTGGCACTCATCTGGGTTGCTAAATAGAAAGAACAAGTGACACTTGCTAACCTGTATCTGGTTAAGTTTTCTGCATCAGTCTCATCCAAAGAGGTCTCCAGTGTGGGACTCTCACTGCCCTGAGACACCTGGTCATCTGTGACGTCTGCGGTGGTATGATGCTGCCAATCAAAGGGAGACGGACATAAGTTAGAGGGTGTGTGTATGGGGATTTGTTTGTGCAGTGTTCAATTCCAAAGATCGCTTTTTGCTACACAAATATGTTTGTTTTATGTTTACTTGCTGTATCTTGTGTATGATGAAATAACGTTCATTGCACAGAACGGTAGATGTCTCTCTGTACTGTTTGGTCAGCAGGTTGAGCCACTGAGTCAGTCCATCCACCATGGCCAGAACTATGGCCCATAAGAAGCGCAGGATATCCAAAATCCTCTGAACCATCTCACCATGACCTGCAGCATACAGACACATGGGGTGAAATAGAGAATGACAGGTGATACTGTGGAATCTGAGAAATCTTCATCTACAGTGTATACTTTTTCTATACATTCAAAGGTTGTGGATACAGTGACTTTTGGGACTATTTTTAAATGTAGGTACAGGGATTACAAGCAGAGCAGTTTGCACCCAAAATATTCACATTTCTACTAGTTGTGTATTGTAAATCATGTATTATAATGACAGCAGTAAGATATGCCTGCTGTGTGTACCATTATCTATGTACCATGTAATAAATAAAGCTATCCGTGTCCAACAAAGTTGAGAATCTGAGCCAATCAATTCAGTCTAAGGACTTATTGTACCGGCTTTATGAAGTGAATTACGCTCTATTTAGTTTCTTAGTCTTGTTAAGTGCCCCACTTCCTGAACAAACCAATGTACTGAAACTATTTGTCAGTTGCTCTCCAGAGAATTCACTACACACTGTAGTGTAGTGGACACAGCAGCATGTAATGGTGAGAGGTGGAGGAAGCAGACCTTGAACATGAACCTACCAGACTCCTGTTCCTCTGGCTCCTCTACCTCCTCCTGAGTGACAAGCTCTTCAAACACGTCATTCTCCCCACAGCCTAAAGCCCCCCAACACACACACACACACACACACACACACACACACACACACACACACGCACAAACAAACAATATGCATATTAGTATGTCTGTCTGTGTATGACTCATCTTGGGTCGGGGGAGGCGGGTTTGATTCAATTACTGATGCAGCCTGTGAGAGAACTGAGAGTACTCTTCTTCCTTCATCATCAGTATTTTATAAATCATTGCCTCACAAGTCACTCAAAAAATGTAGACTTATGCCAGTCAGTCATTTTCAAGGGACAGACTAAGAAAAATGGTCACAGTCTCTCCTCCTGACAGTACTACAACAGTCACATGCCTCTCCAGTTTGCTCTGTAACTATGTTTTAGCATCTGCTCTGGCATCCCTGATGGCAAAAAAGGACACAAGAATATTTAACCGATCACGGAGGAAGGGTCTTGTTGGGAATCCACTCTTCCTTCTCTCTCTTTTATCTCAATCCTCCTCAAGTATTTCTGCCGTCTCTGACGTTCTCTCAAAGCTGTTTTCACACTGGTCACCCACGCCTGGTATGCCAACTGAAAGATAAAAACAAGAATCAACAATAGAATAAACATATGGAAATCTGATATTGTGGACATGTGACTCTTCCTTAGACTGGACTGGCCATGCTGTAGCCCCTATGTCCACAAACTGTACAACACAGCTGGTGAGTAAACTGTAACTTGGCATGATGCACAATGACAAATATATCAATATACGTAATATTCCCATTAAAAATGTTCTGTCAATATACTTCTCTCTCTCTCTCTCTCTCTCTCTCTATATATATATATATATATATATATATTGTATATAGAGTATACTTTGTATATTAGTTGTGTGTCAGACCTGACTAGCAGTCTGTTTCTGAGGCTTCTGTTCTTCAGAGTGTAGCTCCTCTTCATCCTCACTGTCTGATTCAAAGAGGTAGTACTCTCCTGAGTGGAGCACTGTTAATAGAAGAAGCAAATTACATCTCTTTTAGCTCCCTATAAGGAGATCCAAATTTCAGATTAATTTATATAGCACAAGCTCAGTATGTTTCACACACAACAAATATGAACAAAATCAAATACAACATGAGTACATATTTAAATACTTATAAAGGAAAGCAGCTTAAGAAATAATCATCCCCCGCCCACCCACCAACACAAATATACCCACCCATACATACCCAAAGAGAGAGAGGGTGAGGCTGAGAGAGAGAAAGATGGAGAGACAGACAGAGATGGAGGCACTGGCCAGCCATGGGCTTGAGGGAACTGGTAGGTTTTAGGTTTGATTTAAGACAGCACAGTTGTGGTGCATCTTATGTCAACAGGCAGTGAGGATGTTTTGAAATCAGTTCTGTATTTTATCTGAAGCTAGTGAAGTGACCTAGTATCAGTTTTTCTTGTACCAGTGAGTGTTCTGGCTGCAGCATTGTGAAAGAGATGCCAGTCTGTGATAATACATCAATTTATGTGCCTCAGATCATAATAGTCAAAATAATCAGAATTTCTTTTTTTTTTAATCAAAAATGAAGTGTAATTTTTTATAAATTACATCTATTATATCATACATTACAAAAATAAGTGTAAAATATATGTTGATGTGTTGGAAACAAGTTGACTAAAAAGGTTCAACAGAGATGGCAGCATATATAAATTGAACTGTATGAACAGTTCAGGGAATGTTGAAAGTGTCAGATTTAAAGTTGTCAAGAGACACAGAGAGTGTCCTGCCTGTTAGGGAGAAGAGACCCACTTAATGACACAGCCAGATAGGCCAACTGAATTTTCTAGTCTACTGAAAATTTTGTCGACAGTGTCAAAGGCTGCTTTCAGGTTGAGTAATACTAAAATGGAGGGTTTGTTCGAAGCACTGTGGATCTTTACATTATTCATTACTTTTTATGAGAGCTGTTTTAGTGCTTTGGTTAGCCCTCAAACTGTATTGATACACATCACACATATTGTGGGGTAATGAGTAACTATGCAACTGTAGACTTTTCTTTTTAAGCATTGTCATGATTCTGCTTTTTGTGTTTTCCCTCATCCGTGAGAGCGTTTTCTTTCCTCCCTCTTTGTCAGCAGGTAGAGTGTGAGAGAGAGGCGGGTCCAATCTCCTCAGGAGCTAGCTGTGCTAAACACACCTTCTCCTCATCAGCAATCAGCCGGCTTCTGAGATTAGCTTTTATTCTCCTCTCCCTCCCCCTCCTCTTTCCATTTGTTTTTAATCTAAGTAAGCGAAGCGCTGCCCTGCTGGCTGCATCGTGGTCCTCCTGTCCCTGTCTTCCCATGTCAATTATTTGTACTGTCTTTTGTGCCTTTGTCTCCTCTGGGATGGGTTGTAACAGAATATAATTTTGTTGCACTTGTGTATTGTGTAATGACAATAAATGCTTCCTGATTCCTGATTCTTAAACTATCCACAATTCAACTCCTTTGCCAGATAATTCTCCATGCTCTTGCTCTACCTGTGCCGCTCCTGAGTGATTGCCTGCCTCTCTCCACATTCCCTTTGACTACCTGTGATTTTCTCTAGTTAGTTGTTTCCTAGACACTAGAGTTTTTTCCAAGTGAGTTTTTTCCTGATGGTGATTTTGTGTTGGCTTTTTATTTTGCTACTTTCCCACAGTAACACAGATATTCCCCAGCAGGGGATTAATAAAGTTTATCGTTTTTTGTCTTAGCTTCTGGTCCCCATCGCCTGCACAACAGGATGACCAGTCTCAAGTACACAAGACAACATTCACCTATCAGAAGGTCAGTGGTTTGGTCCCTGGCCAGAGCAGTTTATATGTCGAAATTAAAATGGAATGGAATGGATAAGTGATATTGCACAGAAATAAAAATGTATACGTCACAGTAAAATACTATTATGTATTTATATGTAGAGTACTCAATAAGAGTGGAAAAAAAAAACAGTCCAAATATGGTGCTACATTAAGCAACACTGGAGTTGAACACTCTGACAGCTGTTGGTATGAAGGACCTGTGGTAGTGTTCCTTCTTGCAGGGTGGATGCAGCAGTCTGTTGCTGAAGGAGCTGCTAAGGGCCCCCACTGTGTCATGCAGGGGGTGTGGGGGTTGTCAATGATGGATGTCAGCTTGGCTAACATCCTCCTTTCACCTACATTCTCAGTGGTGTCCAGAGGGCAGTCCAGGAGAGAGCCAGCTCTCCTGACCAGTTTGTTCAGTCTTTTCCTGTCCCTCTCAGTTTCCACAGCCCCAGCAGACCACTGCGTAGAAGATTGCAGATGCAGCCACAGAGTCATAAAGTGTTTTCAGTAATGTCCTACATACTCCAAAGGACCTCAGTCTTCTCAGTGGATGGAGACGACTTTGGCCCTTCCTGTATAGGACATCAGTGTTAGTAGACGAGTCCAGTTTATTGTTTAGGTCATTCAGGTATTTGTACTCCTCCACGATCAAATGTTCGGACCCTGGATGCACACTGGTATCGTCAGTGGTGCTTTCCTGCGGAAGTCAATCACCATCTCCTTGGTCTTGCTGACGTTTATGTGCAGGTGGTTTAGTCAACAGCAGTCGACAAAGTTAGCGATAATTTCCCTCTGATACACATCCAATGCTATCAGGGCCAGAAGCCTTCCTCACCTTCGTCCTCCTGAGCTCTTTCCTTACCTGATCTGGTGTTATGTAGAGGCCGGGTGGGGGACAAGGTAGCTCCATTTGGGTGAGGTAGAGGGGTTGGGTCCGTAGTCTGTGATGTGGATTGGAGGGGAGTGAAGTGGTGTGAGGACGGAGCTGCTGGTGTCAAGGACGCACTGGGAGGGGAGGGAGGGGGTGCTGAAAGGTACCCCCCCCTGGTCTGGGCTCTGGTGGATGGGGGAGGGACTGGGGGTAGAATCAAACCTGTTAAAAAACAGGTTCAGCTCAATTGCCTATTCCTGGTCTACAGATTCAGCCGTTGTTGCTGCTGTGGCCTGAGAGGGTTTTCAGGCCCCTCCAAACCTCTCTGGCATTGTTCCCCTGCAGGCGCTCCTCCAGCTTCCTCCTGTAGCTCTCTCTCGCCTTTCCTGATCTCTCTTTTCAGCTCCCTCTGCACCCTCTTCAACTCAGTTCTATCCCCAGACTTAAAAACCCTTTTTTTTGTCTCTGTGAAACACACTCCCGATATTCCTGCTGCAGTCTGGTTAGTGCCGTATAAGCTCTTCCATCTAATTAGGGAGAGATCTTACATTCCCCATCATAAGAGACGGTCTGGATGGTTTATACCGTCTTCTCTTGTCCCGGCACTTTGCTCCAGCTCTGCATCCCCTTCTCCATCTCTCTATCTCTGCGGGGATCTCCGGTCTTTCTGCTGGGAGTACGCTGGTGTTGCACAGCCCTAACAGCTGGTCCCAAGTGTAAACAATGGAGCCGTGGCTGAATGGATCTCCCAATGTTGTTTTTAAAAGTCCACAGAAGAGTAAAAAAGAATCACTAGTCTCACCAGTTGTACATTCAAAGGTACGCATTACCGACTGAAACTAGTGACGGAAAAAAGACAAAAAACACAAAAGAAAACTATAAAAAAAAGGAAAGCGGTCGGAGCTGCTGTAACTAGCTGCCACTTGTGCGGCACCATTTGGAAACAACTACTTGCACTAAACCCTAAAGAACAAGTCAAAAACCTTAGTGTTATTATTAACTCGGACCTATATTTTCAACATCATATTAGAAACATGACTAAACTGTCCTTATATCATTAATTGATAAGGAATTAATTAAGGAATATTGACAGAGAGTCAAACTGTTTCTATCCCAGGCAGTCGGTAATGTGAATAAAGCTATTGATCAAATCCAGCTCATACAGAAAGTTTTTAAATCATTGAATGGCTTTGCTCCATCTTATCTGTCCAATGTGGTTGTATGTGTGCAGACATATGTGCCTTCTATGTCACTTCTTTGTTCCTCCACTCAAACCTCTTCACTGTTCCTGAGGTCAGAATTAAAAGACAAGGAGAGGCAGCCTTTGCTAATAATGCCTCAAAACTCTGGAACAGCCTGCCTGAAGGTCTTTGTTTTTGATCTAAAACTTTCAAACAAAATCTTAAGACACATCTTTTTAACATTGCTTCCTCCTGAGGTGTCTTTTCTTTTTAGCTGATGGCTGTTTGATCTTCTCTTGTCCTGTATTTAATTATTATTATTATTATTATTATTATTATTATTATTATTATTATTATTATTATCATTATTATTGTATTTTCATTGTTTTTATTGTTTTATCTCACCTTATTAGGACTTGCTTTTATATCAAGAAATTTCTGTTGCATTTTATGCATGAATTGTGCTATATAAATAAAATGTATTACCATTTAAGAATAGGATCAGAGCTGCAGAAATTGTCCCAGTGAAAGTCTGTTTTGAAGTGCCAACTGAAAAAATGCAAGAATCTGCAATCATCAGCAAAGGCAGAAAAGCCCAGGCTAAATGAAGGGCAGCCAAAGTTGAGCGACAGTAGAACACATTCATGAATTGAACAACAGTAGGATGTATTTCCAGAAATTAAACAAAAAGCCCAGTGAGGAAGTATGAACAAAAGTAGCAGACCAGTTTATCTGAGATAGAAGTTAGATTAGAAATACTAGTTCACTGTTCAACTATGTTTTTCATCTATCAGTGCCTTGTCTCGTGGTAATCCATGATAAAACTGAGTGCTTGTCATACCTGTAGCATGGTCCAGCCATGGCTGGTACCATTTTGTCTTCCTGGGCTTCTTCTTGTCTGTCTGGGTCTCTGTAAGGAAACAAGAGAATGTTTAGACTGGAGGAACTGCTGCACAGGACAAACATGTGAACAGTTTTGATAATCTTAGAGTTTTCTAATAATGGAATTAAAAATATGATTGTGACCTGAGGGTGGTGCTTGAGGACAGAATGTTAATGCTGGATAATTGAAAAGTTGTTATATGAGCTTATGTTGGTTGAGTGTAAAATATTTGACAATTGAATCTGGAGCTGCAGTTCTATGGATTCTGGAGGCAGTGCTTAACACTAGATGATATTTGTGTTGACCCACCTGCAGCAGCCCAACACCTACGTCTTGATGCTATTTGTACACTTAAGCTCAGCTTTCAACACAGACAAGACAGGCTGGTGCTGAAGCTACAAGCAGTGGGTCTGCCTGTGTCTCTGTGCCACTGGATCAGAGACTTTCTCACCAACAGGCCTCAGGTGGTGAGAATAGGGAACAAAACATCATCCCCTCTGGTCCTCAGCACAGGCAAGCCACAGGATTGTGTGCTCAGCCCAACCCCTTTTTACCCTGTTTACTCATGACTGTGCTGCCACCCATCCAACCCAACACAGTTGTGAAGTTTGCGGATGACACTGCAGTAGTAGGTCTAATTTTAGATATCAGGAGAAAAGACACAACCCGGCCCCCTCCTCGTGGACGAAGAAGTGGTTAAGCGTGTGGACAACATCATGTTCCTGGGCCTCCACTTCACATCTGATCTCTCCTGGTCCATGAACACCTCACCACCTGGTGAAGAAGGCACAACAGAGGCTCTTCTTCCTTAGGAAACTGAAACGGGCTGGACTCTCCTCTCGGTTGCTCATCAATTTCTACAGGGCCACAATTGAAAGCATCCTCTGCCTTAGTGTGACAGTGTGGTATGGCAGCTGCACGGCACAGGAGAGGAAACAACTGGCACGGGTGGTTAAAACTGCATCGTGGGCTGCCCCTTCCTGACTTAGACTCTATATGTGAAGGCCGGGTCAGGAAGAGGGCAAGATCCATCGCCACGGACCCCAGAAGCCTGTGTATGCCTGGAAAGCAGCACCTCCACGGCCAATTTGGGGTGACCAACAGAAGTCTGTGGTCACCATGCTGTACTCTGTGTACTGCTGCTGCTGACAGTGGTAATGGTGGGAAGGCATAGAGGATGTGATATGGCCATTGGTGTGCCAGGTCATCCTGCCATGCCATATGTGCACCACTTTTCCACCACCACCTCTGGGTGGAGTTTCCACACAAGTCTTCTGGCTGGAGAAAAAGTTCACGACCACATTCTGTGGCCCTGGCGGGTACATGGCCCTGAGGCTGGCAAAGGGGGGAAAGGCCCAAATGACGAGCTACTGTGTCACCCACAGCAACCGAGGCGATCTGGTGCTGGATCCCCTTGATGATTGACATGGTAAACAGCAGACTTGTTGTCGGAATACAAGAACATGCCTGCCCTTTAAATTAGGCAGGAACATCTGGAGCTTCAAAAATATGGCACAGAGCTCAAGCACATTTATACGTGCCAGCATTTCCAGTAGTCCACAGCCACCTTACTGCTCTGTGTTGCCATACTGCCCCCCACCCTGAGAGTGAAGTATCGGGCACCACCACCTTGCTTCAGAAGGGGACTGAACCCGATGACACACCCCTGGTCAGAAATGCCCTGTTCTTCCATGGCACCAATGCCAGAAGTCACCTGCTGGACACCCTGACTCTTTTGGAATGGTGAACCCTTGGAAAAATAGAGGCCTTTGATCTAAACTTGAAAGGGCCACAAGTGCAGGAGGTCCAGTGGCACTACTGCATCACCAATGTCAACATACCCAACAGCCTGAGAAAAAGGCTGGATGCCAACCTCTGGTCCCTCTAGAAACGAAGGAGAAGGTGGGGTGGCCAGCAATAGGTGAGAGTCCAGGGTCAACTCAATGAACACCCTGTATGCCTGGGTGTGAGAGCAATCTAGCGATCCACTGAGCCAGAGATGCAGTTGTTTCCTGTGCCAGAGCTGCAGCGACCCAATCGTTGTATAGTGCTGCCTCCAATCCTGCTGCCCCATCACCGGCCTCCAGTCCTGCTGCCTCGTTGCTGGCCTCCAGTCCTGTTGCCTTCTTGCCAGCTCGCTGTTCGGCTACTTGGCCACCGGTTGTTGTCCCTGGGACACCTCGCTGGCCTCCAAAGGGGTTCCACCTTCGCTACCAGCCTCCAGAATGGTTCCGCTTTCGCGGCAGCCTCTAGAGAGGTGCCACCTTTGCTGCCGGCCTCCAGAGGGGTTCTGCTTTCGCGGCAAGCCTCCAGAGGGGTTCCGTCTTTGCTGCCGTCCTCCAGTGGGACTTTACCTCCCTCTTTGACCTCTTGCCTCTTAGTCCCTCCTCCAGACCTTAAGGGGCGGGGGGTACTGTTATGGTCTGGTTTTTGTCACTTCCTGTTTTATCTTGAAGGTTCACCTCTTGTGTCCTCTCTTGCTTTACTTCCTGTGTTTTTCCCTTCTTAGTGATTGTTTGATTTCTTTCACCTGTGTCTCATTAGTTGTCCTCCCCTGTGTATTTAAGTCTGTGTTTTTCCCTCAGTCTTTGTCAGGTCGTTGTCTTCATTCCCTGTGTTATGCCCGTCTACCAGTGTAAGTGTTTTACAGTGTTTCCTGTGTTTTAGGAGATTTGTTTTTCCCCTGGACCTTTGTTAGTTCCCTGAATTTTGGATTTCTGTTTCTTCTTTCTGGATGTGTTTTTGGACTTTTGCATTGATTCTCATTTTTGGACTCTTTTTTTGTTACTTCTATGGACTCTAAACTTTTGTTGGATTCTCACCTGCCTACCTGCTTTTTCATTTTCTTTGTTAATAAATTTGTTCAATTGCCACAGCCCTCCCTCATGTTTGCAATTGGGTTCAATCCCTGTCCAAATGTGACCCTAACATTCACATGTACATGTACAAAAAGAGCATTTAACTATTATTCCTTGTTATTTGAGCAAGTTGTCTGGGGTCAGTTATTCAAAAAACAATAAAGTGAGTGTATTGAGACTGTGTATCAACAGGGTATTGTATGTTTCACTTAAAATAGGTAAACCTTCGGGGTAGCTACGTTAATAAACCAAACCCAAACACCCCATCACCGTTGTGTAGAGTTATTTGTAGTTGCTATAGAGTGCTGGGGTGCAGCACAAGCCTAAGTGCGCCAGCACCATATAGACAACTGACTCAGCTGTATTTGGGGCAGCCTCCGTGCCAGCCCTGCAATGGTTTTCTGTCCTGTGTAAGAAGCATGAGTGGAAGCCTCTACCCCATCCTGCACTGATCCACCCTGGCAGAACTGACTACAGGACGCCCTCACAGACAGGGCATCCTCATCCCATTCTGATGGGGTAGGGGTCCTAGCCTGCGGCTGCCCACCCAGGCAGCTGCCAATGACTGAAGGTCAAGGAGCAGATTTTTAATCTCAGCAAACAATCGACCATCCTGGTCTTTTTTCTAGGTGGGATACCTGCAGGTGGATAGCAACTCAGGCCCCTTCTGTGCAGTCAAAGCTATGCTAAATGGCAGCAGCTGATCTTCAAGTTGTCTGCCTTCCACCTAAGCTTCCACCTGGGCTAGCTTCAGTTGCCGTGGCATGAAACTGAGATTCATGCACTGACTGTCAGACAGCCCCTCTCGCGGGTGAACAACACCAAGGCACGCAGGGCACTCATCATGGCCATCAGTAGCTAACAGTGGAGCCATGAAAGACCAACAAACCTGTGAACCTAACATGGTTGCGTTTACTCTATATCACTCCTTTACTCTCGCCTAACATATATATCTGTGGGTGTTCAGCCCAAGAGAACAGGTTACACAAGAGTGGAATCAATTGCCAGTAACCCATCAACCAAAAACACCATAGCGAACTAGCTCACTGCTAAGTTACAAAACTGGGAGCGAGAAACATGCTATAGAACACTCACAGAACACACAAAAAGAAGTACCCACAAGAGAAAACCACTTATTTTTCATTTATTTAACTAAATTAAGAAGATATGTACTCTAAGGAGCGAAAGCACTCGTCATGAAACAACAAAGTAATGCTAGCTATAATCAAGTTGTCTACCACAACAGGGAAAGAAAACAGCCAGAGCCGACCACATTTAAAAAAAGCTTGCCAATCACTGCACGTGCAAACACTTAAATTCACTTAAATTCAAAAACACCCAAATATTGGTAGTGAAAGCCCATTCAGTTTGGAGTAAACAAAAGAAGAAACCTGCAGCATAGCTCCAGAGCTGCAACATTAGTTGCCGAAAACCCAGAGAAAACACGCCCAGACACCTAATTAGAGGTTCAAAAAGTTCAGTCTAGAACAGGTGTGGCCAACCAGTCAGGGGCAAAGAGCCACAATTTTTACTGTGTTACTGCAAAGAGCCACATCATACACATGGGCACACATGAACTGATCCCATCCCTTCCCCTCACTGTCTCGCTTTTTCTTACAGACACAGAGACCTCTGCTTTGCCAGATTTACTGTAAATGTCATACATCAACATAATAATGACAAAAATTGACTCCCACAGAACTAAGACCACAGGCCAGTCACTTTCAACAATGAACACTGTGTGCATTGTCTCATAAACAAACTCAGTTCAATGTCAGTTCATGTCTACAAACAAGAATAAAATAATTTACAATAGCATTTTTCTCTTATCATGCATGTTGCTTAGTGGGACTTCTGGCATTCCTTGCCCTCAGCAATCCTTTTCAAATCTGGTTTATAGTCAGTTGTTGCTACTCTGTCAGAACAGATCAATGCTTTGATTTCATGTGTTTCAGGGTAGATAAAACAGACTTGCAGATGTGTGTTGACCCAAACATTGACTGTATCTTAAGCGCAGCCCGTTTTACACTTGGGTACTTTTCCATTGGCACACTTTTCCAGAATTCAATGGTGCCTTCTCTTAAAGCAGGTTTCAGTTGGTCCCCTTCACAAAGATCGATCATCTCCAACTCAGCTGCAGCCTTGTTTTGTATGTCACAACACTCATCCAATGCAACACTAAAATACTCACAGGCTTGAAGATCCGAGTGCAACTGTAATTGAATAAACATGTTAATGTCCGATATTCTGTATTCAGCCGTTTGGCGGGACAGTTGGGTGTCCGATACCATTCGTTTTAGTTTGTCGTTTTCAGAAGATTTCAACAATGTCACTGAGGCGTTTTTGACAAACTCCCCTTCATTGTATGGCTTTTTAGCCTGTGCAATGTTCCAAGCAAGTTTATAAGATGCGTTATGGTCTTTGAGTGCTTCATACGTTTTTGGAACAACTGTGTCTGCTTTTCTGCTTGACTTTTCAAAGTGACCAACTTGTGCTTGCAAAGTTCAGTCCCCCTTGGAAATTCCTGGTCGATGTTAGTATGGAGTGAACTGAAGTGCCGCTGAAGATTTGAAGCCTTGAAATTCGCTAAGGATATCTAACATATAAGGCAGAATGGCTTGCCATTATGTTCAACAAAAAAAATCTCTCCCACTCTGTTAAAAACATATGGAGCCCCTAAAGTGTCATGAAGAAAAAAATACTAAAACGAGCGCACAAGATACTAAAACGTGTGCTCGATTTAATGCACTCGTTCATTTATACAGACAAGTAGCAACAACAATAGACAGCCGGGCTCCGTTGCTGAAGCGTAGGTGCTGAAGCGTAGGTGCTGAAGCGTAGGTGCTGAAGCGAAGTTCTACACCTACAAGAAGTACACTTACTTCAAGTATTGCTAAGTTGATTTGATTATATTATGAGCTCATCATAGTGTGAATCATTCTGGAAAGGGACAACTAGGTATGCAAACAACATATGTGACGGTCTCGAGTGCACGTTTTAATATCTCGTGCGCACGTTTTAATATCTTGTCGCACGTTTTAATATCTCGTGCGCCCGATTTAGTATTTCGTGCGCACGTTTTAATATTTCGTGCGCACGTTTTAGTATGTTTTAGTATCTTGTGCGCACGATATAGTTTTTTTTTCTTCATGACACTTTAGGGGTTCCGTAAAAACATCCTATGTTCATCTTCAAATTTTGAGAGCAAACGTGGTAGGCCTACACTACTCAACAGTTTTTCCGTCCAAGTCATTTGTGTCAACCCGCATGCACGTGAGATGCACGTACTGTAAAAAAAACACAAAAAACCCCCCCACAAAATTCGACATGAACGTAAGAGCCGCATGAAACCGGGCAAAGCGCAGCATGCGGCTGGGGAGCATGGCAAGGTTCGAACACATGTTGACTGATTGTTTTGATTTCTAGCAACTTGCTGAATATTTTTCCAGTTAAACAGTAAATCAGTGAGTCCTACCAATAGTCTGACTCTTGTTGGAATCTTCATTTGTTTTGTGTCCATCTTTGTACTTTTGCTGCTTGGAGCGAATTCTCTGCATCCTGAGAGAGGAGAACAGGAAAAATGGGGATAGGAGAAAGAAGAATGGCACTTTTACTCTCTTTTAGAGCCAGTTCATAACATGTGTGTTAATGTAGCTCTATGTGTTTGCCTATGCTATATTTAGGTCTTTCAAATCTTTATCTTTAGAAATGAGAAATAAAGATAAAATGAATAAATACAGAACAAAAACACTGTAAAATATAAGACATATATATCAAACATTTCCAAGCATGTACAACTTTTTGTAGCAATTACCAAAAAAAAAATTACCTATTTTAGAGATTATCTTAAAATGGAAATAACATGACTGAACAACATTTTTGACTTGATATTATTATCCACAGTTATTATGGCAATACATATTTTTTAAATATATTTTGTCTGCATATTTTTTTTCTTTTATATAGTCGCTTGTATAATATGTACATATATATAGTCAACTTTTATTTTGTATTTTGTTTTTTGTTATCTCTGTTGCTATTTTTCTTTCCAACTGCTATTACATGCTGCTGTAATACCCAAATTTCCCTAGCTGGGGATAAAAAAAGTTAACTTATCTTGTCTGATCTTATCTTACCTTGTCTTGTCTTGTCCTGTCTTATCAAAGTAGACCTTAGCTTTAGGTTAGATTCCTAACAGTCTGCGCAATGTTATTTGAGAGACTATCAAGATTAGCACCAAAGGAGCTCATTGTCATCATTAAATTTAAAGAAATTTTGGGACATCCAGGATTTGATATCAGAGAGGCAGGGTGTGAGATTAGCTAGGGGTGGGTTTTAATGGCATGTATAACTGAATATCATGGCATAAAAATGGTAAAACACATCATGATTTTGAATAACCTTGTCAAGACGTAGCATGTATATAGAAGACAGAAGGCTGCGACCATGAACTGAGCCTTGAGGGACACAACAATTCAGCAGAGTGCTTTAGGAAGAAGAGTTATTCAGAGTGACAGAAAAAGTTCTGTTGGAGAAGTATTTGCCCAAATCTCCAAATGATGTAGGAAGACAGTGTCAAAGGCACTTAAATCTAAGAGAACTAAAATCAGCCTTAATAATGTCTCTGTACTATGAGGTGCTCTAAATCCAGACTGGAAACTGTTAACGATAGTTATTATTCATTAACAATTTCAGTTAGGATACAATTGCTTTCAGAACCAGAACCCTAGATAGGGGGGTGTCATGACCCGTGCTGTGCACACCGGTTTTTTGTTAAGTTTCCCCTTGTGTGTTGTTTTTGTCTGGTTTTTGTCACCTCCTGTCTTATTTTGAAGATTTATGTTGTGTTTCTTTATTTACTTTACTTCCTGTGTTTTCCCACCCTTGTGATTGTCTGATGTGTTTCACCTGTGTGTCATTAGCGTTACTGTAGTATATAAGTCCGTGTCTTCCCCCCCAGTCTTTGTCGGGTTATTGTCTGCGCCCCCCTACTGTCTGTGTTTCCCTTACTGATTTGAGAATCCCTTGCCATAACCATAGCCATAGCCATAGCCATAGCGAGTGTTTCCTTGTGTCCTCGTTGTCCATGTCTGTGTTTTCCCTTTGTTTGTCTGCGTTCATGTCTGTGCCTTGTTCCCGGTGAGTGTTTGTTTTGTTGTTATTTCTATAGTCTAGTTTTGTTACCGTTAGTTATAGCCAATTTTCAGTTCTTTGTTAGATTGATTTTTGTTTCTGTTGTTTTGTTAGTTAAGTTCTTAAGGTGTTTGTTTCTTCCTCCCTCGGGAGCATTTTCTGTTTATTTTATACATTGATAGTTGTTCTTAGTCTTGTCCCTAGCGCCGTTGTGTTGCGTGTTTGTGTTATTCTATGTTCCCCGGTGTTGTCTTCGTTCTCTGTGTGTGAACCCTTTTACCCTAATGTGTCTTAAATCATAGTTCCCTGAGTTTTGGTTTTTGTTCGTGTTCTTTGTGTTTAATAAATCGGTTCTTTTGAATCTGCGCCCTGTCTGCATCTGGGTTCAACCCATAGTTCCCCCTTAGATCCACACCTTACTGACAGGGGGTCTAGCATAGTTTTTTTTTTAACAGTGGGTGAACAATGGCATACTTAGAACAAAATGTGGGCTTTTTTGTGATAGAGTTTCTATTTGCGTACTTGCCAACATTTATATTTATTCTGAAATACACTATATTGCCAAAAATGTAACATATGGACTTTTGGTCCGTGTTGGCCACTCAAATAAGTGCAAATCTTGTTACTACAGCATACAGTGATATTTTAGAGAGTAGTTCTTCCAATTTTGTGTCAGCAGTTTGGGTTTGTTCTTTGCCTGTTTCAGCATGACAAAACTGTGCACAAAGCCAGCGTCATAAAGAAATGCTTTTCCCAGTATAGTATTGATTGTATACTATATAGTAAAGTTGTTGGGACCTTTCATTAAACACCAACATTTCAACCTCATTGTCATGTTAGAGGAAAAAACGGGATCACCAAAGTCAGTAGGATTCATCCCCTGAGGACCATGGATGTCTGTACCAAATTACAAAACATTAAAACAAATTAACTACAAAATGGTGGGCCGACCAACAGACCAACAGTACATCCTTGGAGCCTTCACTGGAGTGCAGAAGGCAACTCAAGGTTCAATGTTCTATCTTTAAGAATTTCATCATCTAGCTTTCCATTTCTACTTGTTCTCTGATGCACAATTATAACGTTATTCACAAAAGCAAAATTCATCAGCTGCACTTATTATACCGTGAAAACTTACGATCTCTTCAGCTGTGACAGAGATTTCTTCTCAGCTTGTTGGTGGAACTTAATGTTCTTCACGATACTAGCTCTGAAGAGCTCAAACCCCCTGAAAGAAAGAAAGTGATGTCATTGCATTTGTCATGAAGGAACTGCCACCAGCAAGTAACTGGGGAGCCAATATCTACAGCAGCTTTGTTTCAACTAAAAAAAAAGGGTGTCGAATTAATCATAGGAGCCTCTATATTTGGGATCTACTGCCACTTCAGTAACTGCATCCAATATCTGTTGAAATGTTAATACGGAGCATTTTGAATGTTTATATCTTCATTGCATACCTAATCTGACAGGAGCTAATAACCAAATGTGGTTTTCAATTACACTAACATCTCAAAGACCTCCAATGG
Source organism: Chelmon rostratus (assembly GCF_017976325.1). Lineage (NCBI taxonomy): Eukaryota > Metazoa > Chordata > Actinopteri > Chaetodontiformes > Chaetodontidae > Chelmon > Chelmon rostratus. Next base: position 557,770 of record NC_055668.1, on the reverse strand, counting down.
TGACAGAGCATGATGAAAGTGACTTGAACAGAGCACAAAGCACATGCATTGATCGTAATTATAACATTTGTAATTAACATTACTTTGTTGACCCTTTAATGTACTTTGTACTTTTCTGTTGATCAGTGTTTATAAATAGTTTTTTCTTAGTCCTTTAATAAGCTGGTGACCCCCAGCATTCAAACCACTGCATTAGCTCCTTCATACAGTCAGTAATCTGTAAATTGTGTCATACCTTGAGGCCTGTTTGGCAGAAGCCTGCAGCTCTGCCACCACATGCAGGAAGTAGAAACTGAGGAAGACCCTCCTCTGCAGCAAAAGGCAGAGAAAGCAGATACTGTCCCAGATGATCCCTGCCTCTTCTACTGGGAGGCTGCAGGTCTTGTCACTCACTCCCTTCGCTGTGAGGAAAAAAACACATACCAACACAAAGCCGTAATCATAACTATTGATAAAAAAGCCAAAAAGGCTCTTGTGTTGTTTAATACCAACATATACAGTATAAAGCACATTGCAACCATTAATAATTTGTGCTTCCATAGATACTATTAATAATGTATACATGATCATTGTCATGATATATAATAATTATTAAAGTACTTACGGTCGTAGTATCCTTTGACTGTGCAAACCAGGCTAAAAAGCTGAATCACCCAACAAAAGCCCTTCTGCATCTCAAACACAAACACACATGCCAGGATCTGCAAAACAAACACACAAACATAGAAATGTTTTCTAGGTCAGGTCTGTGTTTTCATACCTGCATGCATGTGTGAAGATTTCGCTTCAATCTCCTTAATGATGGCATTCCATTAATCCTACAGATTAGCATGTCCCTTGATATTATCAACAGCAGTAATGGTGTAACTCTACTTTGGGGTGAAACTTTCACCAGAAAAGAAGGTCCTGATTTTAAGTTTTAGACAGTCCAGAGGGCTCCTAAGTCAGTAAGACCTATTCACTATCAGTCAAATGAAGCTCTGGCTGTCCCCCGGTTTCATGAGGAATTTTGTGTTTGTGTTTTTTTTTAAGGTACGTGCATCTTCCGTGCATGTGTGTTGACGCAAATGACTTGGAAGGAAAAACTGTTGAGTAGTGTAGGCCTACCAAGTTCGCTCTCAAATGGCAGGGAAAAAATGCACAACAAAACGAAAATATGAAGATGAACACAGGATGTTTTTGAGTGGGAGAGATTTTTTTTGTTGAACATAATGGCAAGCAATTCTGCCTTATATGTTAGATATCATTAGCGCATTTCAAGGCTTCAAATCTTCAGCGGGACTTCAGTTCACTCCATACTAACATCGACCAGGAATTTCCAAGGGGGACTGAACTTTGCAAGCACAAGTTGGTCACTTTGAAAAGTCAAGCAGAAAAGCAGACACAGTTGTTCCAATAATGTATGAAGCACTCAAAGACCATAACGCATCTTATAAACTTGCTTGGAACATTGCACAGGCTAAAAAGCCATACAATGAAGGGGAGTTTGTCAAAAATGCCTCAGTGACATTGTTGAAATCTTCTGAAAATGACAAACTAAAACGAATGGTATCGGACACCCAACTGTCCCGCCACACGGCTGAACTCAATTACAGTTGCACTCAGATCTTCAAGCCTGGAGTATTTTAGTGTTGCATTGGATGAGTGTTGTGACATATAAAACAAGGCTGCAGCTGAGTTGGAGATGATCGATCTTTGTAAAGGGGACCAACTGAAACCTGCTTTAAGAGAAGGCACCATTGAATTCTGGAAAAGTGTGCCACTGGAAAAGTACCCAAGTGTAAAACGGGCTGCGCTTAAGATACAGTCAATGTTTGGGTCAACATACTTGCAAGTCTGTTTTATCTACCCTGAAACACGTGAAATCAAAGCATTGATCTGTTCTGACAGAGCAACAACTGACTATGAACCAGATTTGGAAAGGAGGGCTGTTGAGGGCAAGGAATGCCAGAAGTCCCACTAAGCAACATGCATGATAAGAGAAAAATGCTATTGTAAATTATTTTATTCTTGTTTGTAGACATGAACTGAACATTAACCTGAGAGTTTGTTTGTGAGACAATGCACACAGTGTTCATTGTTGAAAATGACTGGCCTGTGGTCTTAGTTCTGTGGGAGTCAATTTTTGTCATTATTATGTTGATGTGTGACATTTACAGTAAATCTGGCAGAGCAGAGGTCTCTGTGTATGTAAGAAAGAGCGAGACAGTGAGGGGAAGGGATGGGGTCAGTTCATGTGTGCCCATGTGTATGATGTGGCTCTTTGCAGTAACACAGTAAAAATTGTGGCTCTTTGCCTCTGACTGGTTGGCCACCCCCGCTCTAGTTAAATGTCATTCAGGGAGACTATTCTTCCTCATGCTTAGGCCTGTAGTTTATTTCTCTTTCCATCCTGCCATCCTCTCATGCATCTACATAATTTCATGGCTGTCATTGTCTGAGGCTGTTACCTGAGATATAAGCCATTCTCATCAGCTGGTCACATCTATCCAATTGCAGAGCGATAAATCTACTATTAGCACAGTCATCAGTCACCACCCCCACCAACACTGTCTAGACTGCATGGGGGGATATCGAAATAATCTAGTAACACCAGAGGTCAGTTTGTACAACTCTCCACTATTTGGACAGTGGAAAGTGCTGATGGGCTTGAAATATCTCAGCTGTCTGTGAGAATGATCCTTGCTCCTCAGATCAACATTTGTTTAACAGTTCATTAAGTGGACATTAAACCATTAACAAGAGAAAAACCAAATACGCCCATCGACAGATTCAAGTCAGTATTTTATTTTGTTTCATATATGAAGATATGCTTTAATTTAATTAATAAATAAATGTTAATTTAAATGTAACTGTTTGGTGCTGAGCAGCAGTTTATCGTCAGTTTTTAGAGCTCTTTCTCTGAAAAAAGCTGCCTGCTGAACCAAACCATAAAGCTGTGAGCCGGACAGCTAAACAGTGATCTGAAACATAAATTAAATAGCCCTACGAAGCCGAGGGGAACTGCGAATTTGGGTAATAACTCTAGAGGTTCGTCACACCATGTGACCCTTTCACATTAAGCAGCAGTTTATGCATTGTCATTTGATACATTGCCAATATTGACTATAGTTGTTTTAATTTATTTTAATCAAATCCAATCCATTATTTCATTTGACTTTAGCCCTATTTAAAGTTGTTTAATCTGTCAAATCTGTCTAACATGTTGCATTACATTTTATTTGAATTAAAATGTATTTTCAGTATTTTTTAATATAATGTAATATAATCTAAATGATTTGTATTTAAATTCAATTAAATGTAGACATATTGAGTGAATTAAACTGGAAATAGCAACAGGGTCCATCGGCTTTGTAAAATGAGGAATATCTTCAGGAGGAACCTTTAGCAGGACTCTTTATGGTAGGAGAGAACACTAAGTGACTATGGCCCTACCAGCCAATTTTCCACATTATATGAAGGGTACTTTGCTTTGAGATTTAAGGTGTAGTCAGTGCAATTCTATAGGTTCATTGCATAAAAAAATCCTAATTTACCAGAGCATTGTTGCTGATCAATGCCAGTCACTCATTTGTTACCAGATTTGTTGCTGAGATTTTAAACAATAAATATGGTTCATTAAAATGTCTTATTTTCAAAGGTTTCATTCAACATCAGCAAAGTTGGTTTATACCTTTACCTTCTACTTACATTATTCTTATACCTAGAGCATAAATATAGTTTTGATTTAAAGTTCAGCGTCAGATTTCATTGGTTGACAGCATCCCTGCAACACTACACGGATATACTGAACATGATGTCTTGTGCTTTAATTATATTCCTTATAATTATGGTTGAAACAATGTCAGGCTTAATTGATAAACAGCTTCATCAAAGATTTTTTTTTTTTATTGTGTGTTTCATCATTAACTTTTAAAAATGTCACCACACCTTTTGTTGCTGATTTGTGGTGCTGTGTGTGCATGCCCACACAGTATATGCACCCAAGACCTACTACTTTCTGCTTGTTGTTGTTTTGCTTGCACAGTTAAAGTAGGGCTCTAAATTTCATCACCTCCCAATATCTAATGTGTTAGAACACATGCTGATGTTTCCCATAGCTGCCACCATATGTTACAATACTGCTTAGTAATATATTTTACTGACGACCAAGAAAAAAAGTTAGAGGAACCAAGAAGCCCCTAAAAGCTGTAAACTCGCACCAAATGAAGAGCTTTATACTTACTGATAACATATTTTTAGATATAATGACTGCCACGTTGTAAATGATGAGACAGTCCCACAGGGCGAGGCGGGTCCTGGATTGTTTGACCAAAAGCTGGGTCCCAAACAGCAGAAAAAAGAAGCAGGCGAGCAGGTAGCCCAATCCAAACACAGAGATCCTGGTGGCTCCGGTGATGAAGACCACTGACAGCACAAACCAGAAGAGGTGACGAAACACCAAAACTTTAGCCATGTCCAGGTAGCTCCTGGAGGACGAAAGGGAAAGAAATACTTCATGTTGAAACTTTTCAGATTTGATCGACAAAGTTTTTACTATAAGAAATGAGCAGGAGAGACAGAGTGAGGGGTGACAAAGGATGATTAAAAATGCAGGTTCAACGGGGGGGGGGGGGGGGGGGGGGGGGGGGGGGGGGGTCGTAGACATGTTCAAAAACTAATGAAATCTGGCACACACGGTGAAAATAAATGGTGAAAATCACGATCTGATATGATATATACCTTAAACCAAACGGGAAGTCAGTCGTGTTTGGGAATAGGCCTACTCAAGCATTTTAAGTCCAACCTACTAGGGATGTGGAGATTCACCGATTCATATCGGTGGTCCGATATAAACGTTTGCGATGCGACTGCACCGGTGGAATGAACGTGCATCGGATATAATTTACGGGTGAATTCGCGGTGCATCTCTTCTAGCCTGTCTACACCGGCAAATCCCATTGTTAAATCGACTATTTCATGTTCTAGTATTTTCAAGGCAACCTGAATGCACCATCGCGTCCCCAGGCAGTGATGCAAACAGGTGTTGTACACAACAGACAAACGAGGCAAACGAGAAAGACGATAGCCGCGACGAGATATTTAATGCACCAAAAAAGACACATTAATCAAACGTGTGGCAATATTTTGGGTTTTTTAAGCGAGGGGGTCAGCTAGACAAGTCGCACGCAATTTGCAAACAATGCCGTGCGGCTATCAAGTACGTCGGCAGCACGACGCATCAAGCATTCCCTCTGAACGAGTGTTCAGTACCGCTGGTAACATAGTAATAATAATAATAATAATGATAATAATAATAATAATAATAATTATACATTTTATCTGGAAGCGCTTTTCAGAACACTCAGTGACACTTTACAGAGCGGGTAAAACACAAATAACACAAGATACAAGCAGAATAAAAAAAAAAATAGTGACTGCTCAGCGCAGTTTGCTATTCCCAGAACATGTAGACCAGTTAATAATAGTTAATATATTTCTAAAGAAAAAACTGAAACTAAGCCATATGAGGTAAATCAGTGAGGTGTTTGCAGTAAATGGCATTGTTTGATTGCCAGTAGTTGATGTTTTTTGCTTACATTGTGAGCAGTTAAGAAAGACTTGTTAGGAAATGTTATTTATTTACATGTTCAATTTCTTATAGACATTACACCAATACGTTTTCCTCCTAATACACAGGAGCACTATGGACACACTTTGGAAAGAAATACCTCTATTTGAGCCCCTTGGTGAGAGTATTGTTTACAGCAGCTGTTACTGGCTGCCAGTTATAGTTTTATTTTTTTTTACACTTGATTCTGTAAAACATTGTTATTTGATTTTCATTCTTTGTAAGAAATCAGTCAACTTACTGAAACAAGCACATCATTCTGGCAGACAGTAGTATGTGTTGCTGGTCATGTTATTTGCACTATTCACATGGTTAATACTGTGCTTTCTGAAACTGTTTAACTGTGAAGTTTTATACATTTTGTATAATTATAGAGACAGAGAACATAATTGGGAGTTAGGAGTGCTAATTATAAAGACAATTGAATGATCTGTCTACTGAAATATGTCTTTTTTAAAATATGATTTATTGGTTACTCCATAAAAAAACAAATATTAAATACATCCCGCAAATCGATACAGAGAGTAAAGCAGAATTGTGCTATTGAGGTAAAAAACCTGATGTTACTATTACTCTCTCATACTGCAACTAACTGTATTGAAAGATCACATCATATCGAAACATCCTTTTATAGCTAAGTCATATCGTTATCAAATCATTTTTGAATCGCATCGTATCGTATCGCATTGTATCGATGGGAGCTTCAGTGTATCGTAACTGTATTGTATCGGTGTCAGCGCATCGAGATGCATACTGAATCAGCCTCAGTGGTGGAGATATACAACCCTACAACCTACGGCATCACAAATACCAAACAACACAGTTTTCTTCAAATCAAAGGGGGGGCAAATGGCAGAACTTTGATGGTGCAGGTTTTGTGATGATAAAACAAGTGGGTGTTTTGTTTCACTCTTTTAAATGTAAACTGAACTGAAGTGACTTTTCTCACCTTTGTGAAGCCTGAAACTGGCACTTACTGCTTGTGACTTTAATTTGAGCTGTCTCCTTCTGTTGAGTGTAAAGGGCTCGAACCCAGAAATTGCAGCTTGTGGCTATATATATTATTGTACTTCATCTATTCATTTCAATTATTTGGTTTTAACAGCTGCATTTTCTTAATTTAGTGAAATGACACAGTTAGAAGGGACAGAATGTAATACATCGAATGACTTGACAATGCTAGCATGACAGAGAAAAACATGTATTGACTTCAGTTAGGATTGTATATGAATTGAAACTCATGCTGAACTGATGTTTCCAGAGTGTGTTTAGGTGTGAGTGTGGATGCAAATGTAGAGAAGTACAGGTGAGTTGTTTTAAAAAAACATAACATTACATTCAAATGGTTGAGTATTGGCTAGCAATTAATAACAATTAGCTGAATACATTTTACAATATTTGAATGAGAGAAAGAAAGAAGAAAAATAAGAACAGGAAAAGCAGAAAAAAACATAAAATTGGGTAGGTGAAGGGATTTGGGAGGCTTCATTTGTCTGGGAGAGATGGCCAGTAAGAGAAAGAGAGAGAAGCGCAACCATGATCCGCACAAACACAAACATGTTACTTTTCATTTCTTTACTGAATGAAGCAGGGATCCCTTCCTGCTCTTGGGTAGAAACTGGCAACTATACATGAGCACATGTTATGACAATGAGAGATGATGGAGGTGAGACAGAGGAGAGGAGGTAGTAATAACAGTAACAACAGTGAGCAAGATATTCAAATGATGCAGGTCAATGTCATCACACCAAAGCTGTGTTGAAGAAATGGCTGCATGTCGGATAAAAATTTTATAATTTGGAGAACAAGCCTCTATCAGCGTTGCCACACCAGTAGTGCTGTTTAGCCAGGTCTCAACTAAGAATATCAAAAGCAAACACTTTTCATTAAAGGGTCAGATTAGGAGTGACTGCCTGTTTGCGCTGGCCATCGTGTTCTGTGGTCTTGGCATTCTGCGCATGCCAAGGGTGTGATGTAGGATCCAAACCAAAATATGTTGAAATTGTCAACAAACTTTTGTCCCTTGGGTGAGAAATGCTGATGTTAGCCATATTTTCAGGGCAAGGAGGTTGCTGTAAGATTCAATTCGATTCCTTTCCGAGAGGCTGGAATGGGGCTTTTTAAGACGAAATGCAGTGACAGTCGCTCCGTTTCTCTAGTAGCAGGCAAAAGTATTTTTTCAGGACCTCAGAGCCAGCTTTTCTTTGAAGAAAAGTGTGACAAGATCCTGCTTGAATCATAATCTTCCTGTTATTTGGATGTGTAGACAGGATAACTGGCAACAGTCCTGTCCTGACCCCCCTGACAAATGTGTCATCTATACTTAAATTTTCATTCTTTGCCATTCTTACATACTTGGTTAAAAAGTCCCCAATCAGGATGGTGTCTGACTTATTGGGTGTGGGGTTACCAGTTTTTCCTCTGGCCCTCTGCTTATTAGGTGGGGAGTTACCATTATTTGGTAAATGCTGAGGCCAGGGATCAAACCCCCAACCTTCTGATAGCTGGACAACTGCTCTAGCTTCTATCTCTACCACTATACCTGATGTTTTCCGCAGCGGGCAACATCAGACCAAGTCCTGGCCGGAGTTGATGCCTTCGGTCTAGCCCTTGTGCCGGTATGGAACGTCTTTAGGGAAGACTGGTCTTGGAGCCTCAACAGCTGATCACTCACATAAACACTCCGAATCCTACTGAGCCTCTTAAAGGCGACTTAGAGCAAGAAGGACCCAGTAGATAAGAGAATGACCATAAATATGCTTGCATTCCAACACTGACTTGGAAACCAGTACCTATCCTTTTAATGCGTGTTGGAATTAAAAATAATGAATTGTCTTTTTCCTCTGCAACAAGCCAAGGATTCCACTAAAGTGAAAAACATAGAGCCTACGATCGGTTGTTATATAGTGTATTCCTACCAATGACCGTACTGCTATCACGTGTTCATGGTTAGTTAGTCCTCTGCAATACCAGCACGTGCTTAGAGATTAGTTAAAATGGTATTTTACCACAACTAAGAAAAGAGGTGTGCCACCTTATTGGTGGTAAAACTAGGAAGAATTCATTCCCTTTTGGTAAGGTAATCATGTGTATTATGCTTAAAGTTTTGAATGATGTACTGTCAAAAAGATGTTTGTATTGTTCCTGTGGCGGTTGGTATTTCCGGTGTACTTATTGTGAAAGTCCACTTCCTGTTTTCTGTTGTGTTTGCTCTAACTTTATTTTTTGTTTCCTGAGGCTCCCTTCCCCCTGCTGCGTCGAGGAGTGATTGGGCGCACCTGAATACACTTCCTGAATCAAGACGCCTATTTATTCTCTGCTGAGATGCTCCTCGACGCCAGAGCATGCTTCTTCGTACCGTGGTACCAGTTGGCTTCGTATCTCTTGTGGTAAAACTAATTATTTGTGTCTTTTGAAAAGTTTCTCCTGGAGTAATTGTTTGTCTCCTCTCTTTCGTTTCAGTGCCTCCCGTGCCCACACAGCCCAGCACTCTCTGGACCTTTTTGAGTTTACGTTTTTGGACCTCATGCTCCCAGTGACTGTTTGTGTTGAAAATAAAACCTTTGTTAACCCTTTCCGTTTCCGCTCCTGGGTCTCTCTCAGCATTAACCGTCACAGTTCCTTCCTCCTGTATTAATCGTAAGTTTAGTTTCATATATCATTTTATTTTAGTGGTTTAATGGGCCATGGTGGAGGACTAATATGTGACAGTGGAGCACCTTCTCACACAGGCTGCCACAGCTCCGCTGTCGAAGGGACAGATACAGGAAATCTTTCCTGCCACATGCCGTTGCACTGTACAATAGCAGCTAAAAAAAAAAAAAAACTCTTTTGTACAATACTTCTTATCACTATTGCTTGCTATTTTGATATTTAATTATATATAGTTTGTTCTTTATAGTCCCATTTCACAAATTTTCACTTTTCTCACTGTGTGTATGCTTGCAGTCACGGTATACTTTATTTTCTACACACTGCCATTTGCTGTAGATTTTCTTTTTTGTGCAATACTTTTCATTACTACTGTTTGCTATTTTGTTATTTTATTATTATGTATATAATCTTTTTGCTGTTTGCTTTTTTGATATTTTATTATGTATAGTTTGTTCTTATTTCACAATTTTTCACTTATTTCACTGTGTGTAATGCTGCTGCTGCACTGCAATTTCCCAGCTTGGGATAAATAAAGTCTGTCTGTCTGTCTGTCTGTCTGTCTATCTATCTGAGACTAGCCAATGGTGAGTAGTTCTTAATTATTATTATTATCAATTATTTAATTTTTATTACTCTATGTAATTGGACAGTTCATGATTTGTATATATTAGCAACCTTTTATCATCATAAAAGCCTCTTTTCATTAGCACAATAGCAGCTGCATCCTCACCACACCCCATGATCCGTCATGTTGTTGTTATGTCCCGACGTGTCTGTTGAGGTTTTGTTCACTGGCGTCAGGTTTTAGTCAATTAGTTAATTCTAATTGCACTTGCAGCTGAGGTGAGCAACACTTTACTAGCTGCCACAGCCTGATGTCAGTTGGCCTGAAGCACCTTGGATTAATTGCAGTTATTGGCGTTTGTTGGCAGTTGGCGACATTTTACTGTTGAATGCATATATTCAAAAGTTTATTTCATAACTGTATCATGTCTGGCATATTAAATATCTTTGTCACAATGATTTAATAACTGATTGTAGTGATCTTTATCTGTTAATGTTAGACATATTTGGATTTTAAAACACAAATACTATACAAATACTGGCAGACATATCATTATTACACTTTTTCCCTTCCTGAACACTGAGTACGGTGAAATGGTCTGTCTCTCTGGAGAAACTACAGCTCGTAGTAAATGATGACAGGAGCACAGCAGGTCAACAGCAGGTTCAGCTGTGGATGTCTTAAATCTGACAGACTAATGATATACACATTTATTTACCTGCAGTCAATAAAGTTGGGTGCAGGGTTAAAGAATCGACCTTCCATCGGTTCAGGGTCATCCGTGTTCTCCCCTGCCAGAACCATCCACTCCTCCGTGTGCTCACACTCAAACACCTTCCACTGCTGGGATGCACACATCAGCAGCACAAAGTCCGCTGTGGACACACACAACAACACAGTACACCATCATCATCAACTTTATAAGCCTAGAAAATTGACTGTTGCCTAACAGCATCTACTCTGATACTGAGATAGAGTTATGGGTTGATCTTATGTGACACTGAATTATATAAAGATTAATAAAGTTCCCACAGTTCCCAGCAGCACAGGAGCACCGCAGGGAACTGTGCTCTCTCCAGTCCTGTTCACCCTGTACACGTCCGACTTTCAATACAACTCAGAGCTCTGTCATGTACAGAAGTTCGCGGACAACACAGCCATAGTGGGCTGTATCAGGAGTGGACAAGAGGATGAGTACAGGAAACTGATCCAGGACTTCATCACATGGTGTGACTCCAACCACCTGCTCCTCAACACCACCAAGACCAGGGAGATGGTAGTGGATTTTAGGAGAACCAGGCCGTGTCCAGAACCGGTCATCAACAAAGGGGACTGCGTGGAGGTGGTTCACACCTACAAAGACCTGGGAGTGCAGCTGGATGAGAAACTGGATTGGACTGCCAACACTGACGCCCTGTGCAGAAAAGGACAGAGCCACCTGTACTTCCTCAGAAGGCTGGCGTCTTTTAACATCTGCAAAAAGCTGCTGCAGATCTTCTACCAGTCTGTGGTAGCGAGTGCCCTCCTGTACGCAGTAGTGTGCTGGGGAAGCAGCTTGAAAAAGAAGGATGCAGCACGCATGGACAAACTAGTGGGGAAGGCAGGCTCTGTTGTTGGCACAGAGCTGGACAGTCTAACATCTGTGGCAGAGCGACGGTCACTGAAGAAGCTCCTGTCCATAATAGAAAATCCTGATCATCCGCTGCACAGCACCGTCTCCAGGCAGAGGAGCAGCTTGAGTGACAGACTGCTGTCATTGTCCTGTTCTACGGACAGACTGAAACGATCGTTCCTCCCCCACGCCGTACGGCTCTTCACCACCTCTCGGAGAGGGCGACAAAAACAATAACCAACACAACAACTCTAAACTCACTACACACCTACACCACGCATGGACACACGCACTACACACCTACACCACGCATGGACACACGCACTACACACCTACACCACGCATGGACACACGCACTTTATCACACACACATCCATATGCTGGACTCCATCACACACACATCAAAATGCTGGACCTTATCACACACACATCAATATGGTGGACCCAAGTGTGGACAAAACGACTATTGCACACTGTTATCTCAATCTATCTATCTAAAACTGCTGAAGGCCCAGTTGCAGTTTCAGTTGCTTGTACTTTGCATTCTTTCATTCACTGTTAAGCTACTGTTCTAAAATGTATTACATGGAAAGTCAACCAGGACAGGGAATAATTATGCCTTTAGAGGCTTTAAATGCATAATGTGTTCATGAAGTGTTGTTTTATTGACAGTAGCTTATAACCGATCGTAAAAATGGCAACCTAGAATTTTGAAATTAATCAGTTACATTGAGTGCAAAGAGTATTTCTGTTGAAAAAAAAACAGAAAATTTAAATTTGTCTTTCTGCAGTGCCACTATTTAAGAATTTAAGAACTATATACTAGTGATAACGTGACTATCTGACAAAAATGTGTTTTGTTGATCAGGACAAAAGAATGAATAAATTGACAGATACAATGAACGACATACAGAAAGGCACACAGACACAATGACATATACACACAAACTGACCTATGAGGTTTTTAGAATTAGGTACAGTGTAGAAGTCAGGCAGATAGATCCATTTAATGAGAGCTGAGTTCATCAACACTGGAGTGTTCCATCGCCATGGGTAGTCTAAAGGACAAAAACACAAAAGAAACACAGATACAAGTATATAAGTAGAAGTAGGTACACTATTTACACAATTACTACTTTCTACCATAGTTTACCTTCTGCTGAGTTCTATGTGATGCCATGAGAGCCATAATCTAAAGTTTACTTTGCTCAAAATTCATTGTACTGTATGACTGAAGCCCTGAACTGGACAGAACACATAAACTTTATGATAACACACACTGTGACCTGAAAATGACAATGACCGCTGAAAAAAAATAAAAAGTCTTTGACATTTCAGTTATGTGTGAAAACCACCTAAACCATACCCCCACTTTGAATCAAACTTAAATACCGAGAATTGGCTTAAAGTGTGATTAACAGACTGGTATGTCAAAGGTGGCAAATTTCAATTTGTACAAAGAATGGACAAAATGACAATGAGGTGGGGTGTTTCCACTGTTCTGTTCCTATTTTCTATATGGACAAAACATTTAAACGCAATGCAGTCCAATATAACACCCTCACTAACTGTGGCCTCAAAAATAACCACATAGTTGAATCTACAGCCTTCTTGTGAAATTGAGAACCGAAAGGTAGACCACAAGTAGGACAGAACTTACATTGCAATTACACTTATATTGTACACGTATATCTAATAAACTGGAAACTCAGAGTCCAATGTGTGCAGGATATTTGCACTATTTTCATATAAACAATATGTTGCTGTTGATTTATGAAATGTGCAGGTGCTCTACTCAGACTACAACACTACAACATAGTAGTTGTGCAATATATGGTCATTTTGTCGCACCTAATTTGATATCAGGACTCACCTATGCAAAGAGCAGGCGGTATGCCCACACACAGTAGATACTGGTAGATCATGAAGATGGACAGGAAGAGACAATATCTGGGCCAGATCCTGGCAATTGCTGCACGCCTCCGCCTCACCAACATGGCTACCAACCAACAGCCATGGATTATCACCAAGAAGTTCATTCGCTGGCCAATCACATTTACCGTCATCAGGAAGCAAATCTTTTAAAAAGACAGTACATTTTCGGAGATTGGAATGAAATAAAAGTAGTTATTTCAGTTATTTTACAACCTGATACTCTTTTTTGGAGTGAAAACACTGATGCTGTGGGACAGTATACAAGAGGAACTCACATTAGCTTGTCATTTTCTTAACATAACATCTTTTGTTAAATGTTTTTTTCTTTCATTTACTCTCTTTTTTGTTATATGTGGATCTAAACATTCTCGATTCAGCAAAGAAGTAATATCTCCTAGCTACCTCTAATCCAAACTTGTAGAAGGTGTAGTTGAGTAGGTACTTGAAGCAGGGTATCAGGCCCTGGTCTAGAGTGTCCCTGGTGGCAGTGGGAAATAGAGCAGGGATGGTGGGGGGAGATCGTTGGAGCTGACGGTAGTGATGAGCTTGGTGACGATACACTGTCGCCTCAAACACCAACAACATCAGAACTATTAAATGGTTCTGCACAACAAGAAGAAGAAAAAACACTCAGTGCATTAGTTCAATGTAAGATTAATCATTTGGCCTTTAGAGCAGCTGTGAGATGGAGCTGAAGCACCATATCAGCAGACAAAGGAAAACAACATTTGTTTTTGTTGTAACCTCAATAGTTCATACTGTACTGACTGAACTGTGTTTGTTGTGGTAGTGAACTAACTTCTTTATATATGTATTTGTGTGTGTTTGTATTTTAGACACACACATATATGTATATGTGAGAGAGAGAGAGAGAGATAAAGATATATACAGTACATATATAGTTTTGACGTGTATAAACTGGGTATCATTAAGTTTTTACACTAAACTTTACATTATACATACCATATTTATATACCTTCGTAAACTTAATACAGTAGCCTTTTTACCAACTAGGAAACATATGTATATTCAATATACCTTGCTGTATCCTAGTACAGTGGCATCTTTCCTGATGCCAAACCATTTGGCTGGATCCACTGGCTCCTTATACAGAGAGGAGTTCAACATCTCCTCTGGCAACAGATTTGTTTCATTTGTTAGAGGCTACGAAGAAAAGAGAAAGGAAACAGGACAATCAACACCAAATCACTCTGTTTCTGTTACTATTACATTACTATCATGTCAGATCAAGTTGTCCCAGCTAATGGGAAAAAACAAGAGCACATTAGCACATTAGCAGTCAGGGTTAGTGATGGTCATGATGCTGACAGAATGCTTCCTCAGTTCTCTTTTCTTGTTTTTTCCATCTCTTTTTATTTAAACACATCTAGTTCAGAGATGTTACCTTGAATTAAGACATAGTGTGTACCTTACACGATTGGGATTTAAGAAGTTGAGCAATGCTGCAGTCTTGGCAATGCCCATCTATTGATCAGACATGACTGGGGTGAATTTCATTATTTTGTTTTGACAAAAAGGATAATAAGGGGGCAAAATTCTTTTGCCAAATTCTTATGAACTTTTATAGAGAAAGCACCCTGACTACACACATGACATTGTGACAATTTGACATATAAGTACTTCTATTTCGCTTGGGTAATTAAAGTTTCAGCAATTTTGTACTTCCACTCCATTACGTTAAAAAATGAATTATTCATTAACAGTTTTTACGTAAAAAATACATAATGCATTTATTTAATATGCGTCAGTGTTATTAATTCAACTAAGCATCTTGAAGATGGCGTCACACAAGAGGCCAAGATGACATCAATCATTGACAGCCCCTCACCCCCTGCATGACACTTCAGCAGCACTTCAGCAGCTATGTATATATATATATATATATATATATATATATATATATATATATATATATATATATATATATATATATATATATATATATACTTACTTTTGTGAAGTATGTCACTGCTATAATTTCTTGTTTGGTTCTCTCTTTTTTTTTACACCTGTAAACTGCAGCTGGACAGAGTCCAGAAAAAAGTTCCCCACAGGGTCAATAAAAGTATATCTTATCTTATCTTATCTTATCTTATCTTATCTTATCTTAAGAAGGGGTGCTACCTAAGGTCCTTCATACCACCAGATGAACATCAACTCCAGCATTGCTGAATGTAGCACTGGGTCCATATTCATGCTGTTTTTGCACGAATGTGTGATTTATTTATGTTTACTTTATGTTTACTTCATCCTGCTATCACATACATGCAATACCTTGTGCAATATTACTTTTTCATTTTCTTTCAGTACTCAACCTATGAATATATATTTTTGTTCAACTGTGATACATATATATTTATTAGTGTGCAACAGAGCAAACACTGTGCTTCATTTATCCATACTCACCATGTGTAATTTTCCAAAATCCATGTGCAATTTTCTCAAAACCTTGTGCAATTCTCTTCAAATATCTTTCATTGGCAAAATATTTTTTATAGTTTTTTTGTATAAAATGTACACACATATAGTGAACTTTAATTTTGTATTTCTATTTTTCTGATTATCTTATTATTCCTGCTACTATTGCCTGCTGCCTATAACACCCGAATTACCCTAGATTTAGATATAATTTAGAAAACAATGGCTATTAATCATCCCTAAACCTAAACTTGATTAAAACTCAGTTGAAAGCCTTACTCTTAGTCTTTCACACCCAAACCGGAAAACACTACAGCCAGTTTTAGTTGTTATTGTGTACCACGTTCCTGGTAAGTATTTTGAATTTTTATCTGAATTCTCAGAATTTTTATCAAGTTTAGTCAAAAAATGACAATTATTATAGGTGGTTTTCATATTCACATGGATGTTGAATGAGGCTCATGTGGCTTGTGTCAGAGGGTACATAAACCAACTCAGTGTTTTGACCACACCCTCAAATTTGTTCTAGCATTGAAATGGAACATTTCATTCTCTCTTCACACAATTCTACTTTACCAGACCATCATTTAATTAGACTTGAATTCCTTTTACAAAATACATGACATTAGGCAAAACCCTATATAATATGTCTCTCTGGTGCTGTAGCTAATTTTAAGGAAGTAACTGTATCTGCATTTAATTCAATGCCATCTCTCAGTTTAACAGAGTTTTCCTATGCTATATTCCCTCTCAAACTTCAATGATTTCTTTATCTAAAGATAGATATGATCCATTTTTTTCAAGAGTATAGGTACCACAGTCCTTTTTAAGTACAGTCTTAATTACACCTGTCCTTAAAAAGACTATTATTGGTCTTGAGCTATATTTAACCTCCCTTTTCTCTCTAAATTCTGGAAAAAGCAGTCGCCTATCACTTGTGTGGCTCTGTCCATAACAATAGCTTATTTGAGGATTTTCAGTCAGCACTTAGGATGCATCATAGCACCTTCTATTTGCATCAAACAAAAGGACTTGTCTCTATAATTCAACATTGACCATCACATCCTATGGCAGAGGCTGAAACATTTAATTGGCATTGAAGGAACTGCACTAAGTTGGTTTAAGCCATATTTATCAGATTGATTTCAGTTTGTACATGTGAAGCGGCTGTGGCTCAGGAGGTAGAGTGGTCGTCAACCTAGGTTTCCTTGATGTTGCAGTACTGTATATTGATATTAATTAAAGTTAAATGTAAATCACATCTCTCTAAAGAGATATTGTTAATGCAGCGTGTGTGCATATGTGTCTTACCAGGCTGCAGTTACTGGAGTACTCAACAGGGTTGACAACACTGAGCTGGTACAGCATCTTACACACAATGATGACACAAACCCAGACTGTAGACAGACAGGAAGCCATGGGCCCGAAGCGACCGTATGGTATTGCCAGAGACCACAACACCACCAAGACTAGGTTCATCACTGATGGCTAGGGACAGACAACCACAGAAACAAAATTTCATTTAGATAGATAGATAGATAGATAGATAGATAGATAGATAGATAGATAGATAGATAGATAGATAATGCCATGCAAAATGCCAATTTAAAGTAATACAAAAAAAAAAAGTAAGTACTCCCTGCCTTTACCTCTTCAAGTGCAACCCACACAGAGAAGAAGGCCACCATCTTGAAGATGTGGAGTTCCAGAAGCCTCCAAAGAAATACTTGGACCTCTGTGAGAATGTCAGAGAACCTTCTGGACAGAACCAGTAACCTGTCCATCACCAGACCCCACTTACTGGGAATCATCACTGAGCAAGGGAAGAGAGGGGGTGGATGAAGAAAGAGAGTGAGAGGATAAGGGGTAGATGGGAGAAACAGAAAAACACATCAATTGAAAAACAGAAATCAATTCACCCCCCACAATCCACCATAAATAGTTTATAGTCCATAGTAAATATTCTTTCTTGTGCAGCATAAAGGGACAACAACTTGCATATTGCTCCCATTTCTCTCTAAATCCTCAACCCTGTGTTGTAGAATGACAAATAAAATCACCTTGAACCTTTTATTAACCTGAACCAGTTATTCTGAAAACTGATTTTTTTTTCACTTTCGGGCATTATCCCTTACATCAATAAACAGCTAAATATAAAATATATATTGGTGTGAACCAATATCCTAGATATAAAATGTACTTTCATGAGACAGACAGACGAAAGACCGTCAAACTCACTGTTAAAATGTATCTTTCATGTAAACTGCCACAATTTTTTTTACCTTCATCTTCAGATTCCTCATCGATGTTAGTCACCAGGTGCTCCTCTTCAAAGTTCACCCCCACATTACCAGAATCATTCTCTTCAGTCCTCTCACTGTTCTTCTTCCTGGAGGCAGATTGTCTTGTTCATTACTGAAAAACGAAAACTATAGAATTCTGAGGTAATAAGGAAATGATTAGGAAATGATGAATAGAAACTCCAAAAAGCAGGGCATAAGACTGCACCATAGTCTGCCATGCACAATAGGGTATATTTACTTTACAATGACATAAATAAGTAAAAAAAATCTTGAGACAATTAACTACTGTATTGCTATTATGAAAATTAAAATTCAAGCATTTCAAATATCAAGATAAATAGATGATATGTATTATATAACAGTCAAAATTAATTTGACAGGGATTAGGTAAATATTATATAAACAGACATGATTTAATGCCTTTCCCAACTAATCATCGTACTTACCATGACACAACATACAGTAAAGGCACTCATATGTAAAGTACTTTTATTTCACTGTGACTACAGACAACACTGTTTAGCATGAAAAAAACCTTTTGATGGGACATGAGAAGTAAGAGTATGTAGTTTGTGTTACTTGCGTATAGGTGTAACATGCTCCAGGTCTGTGATTCTCATGAAGGGTTTATGGAAATAGTGCAGCTGCAGAATACAGGCCAGTAGGAAGAAGCCTGGGATCAGAATACTGCTGAAGAGTTCGGACAGAGCAAATGTCTCCAGACCAATTGCTGCCAGCCTGAGGACGACAGATGAGTACAATTATTCCTTCATTTTTTCAGTATTAAATATATATCTTTCTTATTCATAAATGAACATGCATCACTGAGTGGAAGGAACACAGGGCTAATAATGACCATGCATTTAATTTTTGCCCTGAGCCCTGAACTATTAACAGACCTAATTACCACCATTGGCCTAATATAGTCTTTGTACTGATGCTTGGGATGTTTTGGAGTATCTAAGTAATAGGCAGTTAAATAGATCTTTAGCCAGGGGTAATGCTTTAAGTATTATGGAAATCACAAACTTTGGCACCAGCCTACAACTGAAAGGGAGAGAAACAGGGACAGAGAAGTATCAGCAGGGTAGGGGAAGACACTAGACAGTCTCAAGCTTTTGTAAAAGAATGTACTGTTCTTCTGTGAAACCAGTGAAGTTTCTCCAGTATCCAGGGAAGTCTTCAAACTGGTAAGTGTAGATGGAAATCAGAACCAGCATGGTGTAGGCCACAACAAGCCACCAGAAGAGCTTCAACAGACGCCTCCACAGAGAATAGTACACCTGGGAATATCATTGAAAGAGATTTTTGGAATTAACATTTAATTTGAAATATATGTGCAAATAAATGTGCCTGAGACTTTAAAACAAAATTTTGGTCACAAACCAAGTAACACAAAGAAATGGTCTGCAGGCCTATTCTTACCTGATAGAGACAGAGGCAGATCAGGAACAGCAGCATGTAGATGATCTTGTATCCAACAAGCTTTCCAGCAAAGGAGACCATGATGAACATCCCTCCACACACATAGATCCAGTATTTGGCATAACAGCTCATCACCATGCCTCCCAGAACCTTCAGCACCGATTCATTACCACCTTCCTCTTCTGACAAGGATAACAAGTTAGAGAAGGAGGAGAGGGAGAAGGCTTATATGTTGATGCTAAAAATCAAAAGGAAAAGTCACTAGGAATATACTCTACATGGTAAGAGAATGTCAGGACCGTAAAACAGGGATAGACAAACATGTCCTCTTATACAAACCAGTAACAAAGAGATTTCATCCATTACTTGTGAAGAAAGTTTGTGTTTGCATACAAAACTGACAATTGAACCTGATGGTGGAGGGCTCTTCTTTCAGGGAGGAATATCAGTTTTTAGACAATAACAAAAAACAACCGCGCCAGGACATGGTCTGAGGAGGCTAACTTTCAACCCAAAGCAGACCATCACCATTGCACAAACCATGAACAATTTACTCAGTTTAGAATTCAACTTTTACTTTGGAACATAAATTCTGAAATACTGATGATATTACATTTTAAATTAAACCTATTTCTTAAAAATGGTGCAGAGAAGGAGCTCGGCCCCTTGTTTAAGACAGCAGCCTTAACTGCGGTGGGTCTTCTTGTTACAGTTGGATTCTATTTGTGTATATGGGGCGCCGCAGAGCACAGCTTATGCATGTACCAAGTGGGCCTCTCGTTGTGATAGCTCTGTCACAAGTGACAGACCCCATACCCCTCTCCCCTTTCATAAACCACATATGTGTATGTGTGTGTTTAAAAGATGTCTGACCTCCTGTAGTAACTTCCTGTAGTGGTGTGGCCATTTTCCTCTTCTTGCTGAAGTTTTCCTTCACTGACTGACGTACCAACAGCCAGAAGGTTAAAGTGAACAGAAGCTGGAGAGAAAAGGAGATAAAGAGAGAGATGGGAAAACACACAGACTGAGTAAACACTGTAAACACTAAGAGCAAATATTGAGCTCTCTGGCCTTCTGAAAAGCAGACAGAGATGTCTCTAACCAGCAAAGCGACCCATCCTGTTGTCTACTCTGTTGTTTACATGAACAGAACTTTTTGGGGCGTATTTATTAAACTTATACCAAATATCAGTTTTGTCGGGTATATACTAAAGTCCAGCCACAGTTGAGTTGGTTCAAATGAACTGCCACAATATAAAGCCTGATGGCTGTTTAAGACATGCTTTGCACATGTCTGGAAAGGAATAGAGAGCATCATCGTTGAAGAGAACACACTTTTGGAACTGCACTCTCTATTTAAGTATTAAGGATATATGGTAGAAAACATTAGTTAAATAGCTCATTGTCAGTGCAACAAAAATATCAATATCTGAATTCATTAAAACATTAACATCCTTTTTGTCTCATGTACTGAATCTTTCTGTGTTATTTATGTAGTCTGGCACAGCCAAGAGTTGAAATCATGATATTTTGCAAACAAGTAACAGGCTGCACCAACTGAGCTCATGCCTCATAGTGCTATGTGGAGAGATGAGCCCTACTTCAAGTACATCTTGTTTGTTCGGTCAACTTAATGGACAAGTTCCAGCTTGCAACAGCTATTTTCCACAACAGTGAAAGGTTATATTTCATGATTAATATCACACACATCATAAAAGATAGTTTAACCAAGTAGCTTTACTCTCATCTTACCATAGCTCCCAGTCTTAGACAGGGGTACTGGGCTCTGTCCAGTCCCAGTTGCCTGAGGCTCATGGTTCCCACAGTGGTGGGCAGTTCAGGCTGAAGCTCCATGGCCCAGATATACTGCAGACAGCACAGAGCCAGGCCATACAGGAGGATGAAAGGGGAACACAGTGTGGCTGCATGCCGTCTGCAAAAAGAAACAGCTAACTGAATTTCGGTCAAAACCCTGAAACAACACATTAATGTGGGTCAAATCATAGTGTAGCCATGGAAATCTAAACAACTGTGCTGATATCACTTTAAACCATAAAATGTTTGTTTGTTTAGTTTTGAGACTTTGTGACTGACACAACACAAGCGATATCTGTGGGAATTATTGAATAAATAGACTGAACTTCAACTAAAACTGTCATATTGAAATGTAGGTTAGATTTCCAGGCAGTGCTGCAGGCGTTACCTGCCACGCAGGATCCAGATAAGACAAGCCCACAGCAGCAGCACAAATGTCAACCAGCTGTGGTACGTGATGCTCCAAACCTGACCAACATGGAAACAGCACATGGGAATAGGGACAATGCCAGTCTGTAACATCCATAATGTGATGCTGTCTTGGTATGCTGCACAGGAACTATCACCAAGAAACATCAGTTAAACTAGACTAGTTAAGTTTAGTTTTGTGAATTGAATAAATAAGCTGAGATAGCAAATGCATAGCATAAATGCATAAAATCATTGTTTATTCTGACAGTTACCATCATGGCTATGAGAGCACAGACATAGCTCTGCTGCATGACCACCTTTCCAAGCAGGAAAAACGGACTTTCACTCTGCTGGTCACTGGGGGCACCATTGACACCTGGCAAAAATAACAATCATCTCAGTATGCAGAACATTGCATAGAATAAGAACAAATCAACTGAAAAAACATCACCAAGATATTTGATGTTTTCTATATCATCATATCTGAGTAATAAGTAAGGAAGTTTTTTCTGTTGAAATTCTTGACGATTAGTTTATTATATCTTGGCTCTTATTTTTACAGTTTTGGCCATCATTTCAATCAGTCATAATTTCATTGAACTCAAAAAGTTAATAGCTGACAGACAGGAACATTACTATGATAAAGTCAGACGGGTCAAGAAACAGAAGCAGTCAAATGGTCAGACAGGTTGGAAACAAATGACCAGTTTATCCAGATTATCCAAACCACTTTATTTGGAGGTCAAACTAAAAGTGAATACACCCTGAAATGATGTTTATAATCCCATATTGAACAGGGTGACTGTGTGTTTTGTTTTGTTTTGTTTTTTGTTGCTATCATCATTGTACAAATTAAATGAAAAACAGATTTGCAGATTTGTGGTCCTGTGTCACTGTGCCACTCTACACCATCCAGACGAAGATAGGATTTCCTAGAGGAGCTCTTTTCACTTGAGCATTGTCATCAAGCTGACTGTGATTGGCACAGCTGTTTAAGAGCCATGAAAGCAATGATGTGACTTTTTGAGAATGTATTTCATTATTTAATCATCACATCCTTTGATCTGTATTCCACATCACCAAGCCCTTTTGCACTTTGCACTGCTGCACATATGTGAAACAAGACAGCAGTCTAGCCCTACGCCTACTGCTTTGCACTGATTCTTTGCTAGCAGAATCATCATCTCCTTGAGTCTGCAACAAGTTTACTCAAACTTAAACTCTCAAATTAATCCTATGTAACAGTGGAAGAGTACACAGTCAGAAATCCTGTCTAACATTAAAGCATGCATATTTGAAGAAATTACAGCACTTTTATCCAACTATCATTGGGTTTGTACATATATTATTTGTATAGATTAGAATTATTATTAGAATACATTGTTTAATTGCGGATGAGGGAACAATTGGTTATTTTGATATAATGTGATAAGTAAGTAGTGATCTTAAGTGAATGGGTCACTTCTACTAACCATATTCATTTTGGCCAAAAACTGACTTCCACATTGTCTAATTTATTTGCAATCACCAATATCCTGATCAGATTTTACACTGCTGTAATGTTGTGTTTTCAAGATATTTTTGAAATGACACAGACACACACTGATTTCTGAGAACAATATTGTTTTTCATACCCAGATCTGGCGGACTATCTCCAGCCACATTTCCTCCGCCGCTGCTTTCTGTTCCCATAGAAAGGAGCATGAGCTGAAAGAGAAGTGCACACACATGCACACAAACACTAAACTGAAGTCAAACTGTAAATATGTATTTACTATACATACTGTAAATCATTGTGTGTGTACATATGCATATGGAAACTCAAATGATAGCAAGTGTCCATATGATTTGGCCTTCATGGTGGACATTACCAACCACCTCTCAGAGCTCAAGCCAGCTTTTCAGCTCACTGCCTTCAAAATGGAAATAATTTGAAGTGAAATTAAAGCTGTGGTAAGTGCACTGGAATGGGATAACTGCATTTCTACTTAAGTTTAAGTTTAAGTTTATTTACTTTATTAATCCCGAGACTGGGAAATTGGTTCTCTGCATTTAACCCACCGCAGGTCTCTGCAGGAATACATATGCATAATAAGCTTCTCAGGTGCTGCCCCCATCACCCACACACTGAGTGTTCGGCGGCTCAGGTGGTGCCACAGTATGGCCCTCAAAGTATGTTCTAAATGTCAAAAGGTTCCCCAACCCTGAGCTACATTGTTTGAGGGTCAAGCTTAGTGCTTGATAACCAGGAGACTGGAGTTTGAATCCAACTTAAGCTACAAAGCTCCTCTGCTTGTCCTGAAACTCCTTTAGTGTTATGTCTTAGGGTGCAATCAAATCATATTTCACCAGACCAAACCGATTTACTTGCTGTGGCAAAAAAAGAGAGGGACAGGAATTTTGAAAGATAAACAACTTCCACTATTCTGCACAGAACATTAAATTAAGGAGGAGATATATACTCTAGCCATTTAATTTCAGTTGACAAAATACCCAGAAGAACAGGGAAGAGTATTAAGTACAATGGTCTGCCTCGCAAACATGAGCAGAGTAATAAATGTACTAGTATTTATATATAGTATATATGGTATTTATTTCTTGGGCACAGAGATATGATTTTTTTACCTGTGTGTCATCTTCCTTCTGTTGAGTCCATGACTGTAACTCCACCATCTCCTCCTTTAATACTTCCCTTTTCTCCTGCTTCTGTTCCTCCTCAACCTGCTAAACACAAATACAGCATCTGAGAATAAACACATATTCAAATTTAGAGCTTTTTCAAATGAGAAAATCAACTACAATCAGCTATAATCATTGTGCAAGAGATCTGGTTGGTAACAGAGTCAGGATAGATCCAAATTCCACTGGCAAAACAGTGGTTCAATGCACCCGTGTTCCATTGTAAATCCTTGCTCTGCCAATGACAATTGCAATTGTGCAAAAAAGGTCTGAGGTGGGCAGAGCAGGCTATGTTTGATATTTATTTAAAATAAATGTAATTTGCTTATTATTTTTCAGATGTTAACTAAAAGTGAAAATTTTTAAGATAAGATAAGGTACGATACTTTATTAATCCCCAGCTGGGGAAATTCAGTTGTTACAAGCAGCAGGTAATGGCAGTTGCAAAAAAAAATAGCAATAGAAATAGAGCAATACAAGATACAAAATACAAAATAAAAGCGGACTATAAATATGTACAATTATACACAGGGTCAGAAAGAAAGTATGTAAAAACTATGTATACGTAAAAAATATATTTTGCTGCAAGAACTGTAAGAAAAAAATAAAGAAATAAATATGTATATGTCACAGTAGAATACTATGATACGTACAGTACTCAATAAGGAGTGGAAAGAGCAGTATATCAAGGTACTAGGTGTATGATAGATCATACATCACTGCAAAAAAAACAGTCTGAGTGTGGAAAGCAGTGCTAAGTTAGGCAACGCTGGAGTTGAACACTCTGACAGCTGTTGGAATGAAGGACCTCGGGTAGTGTTCCTTCTTGCAGGGTGGATGCAACAGTCTGCGACTGAAGGAGTTGCTGAGGGCCCCCACCGTGTCATGCAGAGGGTGGTAGAGGTTGTCAATGATAGATGTCAGCTTGGCTAACATCCCCCTTTCACCTACGACCTCAGTGGTGTCCAGAGGGCAGTCGAGGACAGAACCAGCTATCCTGACCAGTTTGTTCAGTCTCTTTCTGTCCCTCTCAGAGCTTCCACAGCCCCAGCAGACCACTACGTAGAGGATTGCAGATGCAACCACAGAGTCATAGAAAGTCCTCAGTAATGTCCTACATACTCCAAAGAACTTCAGTCTTCTCAGGGGATGGAGACGACTTTGGCCCTTCCTATAGAGGGCATCAGTGTTAGTGGACCAGTCCAGTTTATTGTTAAGGTGTACACCCAGGTGTCTCGACGTGTCTGTTGAGGTTTTGTTCACTGGCGTCATGTCTTTGTCAAGCACTTCCTGGCGTATTGTGAAATCTAACTCTCCATCGTTTCAGGCCCTTGACTTCCTGGTGTTTCCCGCCTGTCTGATTGTCTCCACTTGTTTCTTGTTACCTAGAGTATATATTGTCTACGTTTCCCCTGTCCTGTGCCAGATTGTCTTGTGTTCCCTCGTTGTTCATGTCAGTCCAGCATTTTTGCATTACTTGCCATAGTATTGAAAGTCTTTGTGTTTTGTAAAAAGACAATTATCCTTATTTTTGAACACCCTTGGTTATTGTTTGTACTTGAGAGATCTTTTGTTATTAAAACCGGCCTGGAGCCTTTTTGTTTTTTCACTCTTGTGTATGAGTCGTGTATTTGAGTCCAGAACCTTGTGCCTGAGCGCTTGTGATAACCCAGGTATTTGTACTCCTCCACGATCTTAATGTCCAAACCCTGGATGCACACAGGTGCAGTCAGTTGTGCTTTCCAGTGGAAGTCAATCACCATCTCCTTAGTCTTGCTGGCTTTTACTGTATGTGCAGGTGGTTTAGTCCATACCATTCGACAAAGTTACACATAACTTCTCTATATTCCAAAACGTTCCCCTGTGATACACATCCAACGATGGTTGTATCATCGGAGAACTTCTGGAGGTGGCAGCTGGTTGAGTTGTGTCTGAAGTCCGAGGTAGAGGGTGAAGAGGAAAGGGGAGAGCACAGCACTCTGCAGACCCTAATGACTTAAGTGATTGCTGGGAGGGTCAATGATCCTGCAAGAGGATAAATGCCTGGGACTCCCCATCAGCAAGTTACAACTGAAGAAGGCCCTTGGATAAGAGTTGGAACGTCTTCTAGAACCTTTAGCAAGTCTTAAGAACTTACTGTGAGAAATGTGCAAATGTTTTTAGCTAAAATTGTTGACAAAAAAGTAATTTTCGTCATGCAGCGTGTCACCATACATCTGTGCCATCTTGGCCATCATGTAATTACCAATCATCCAAACATTCAATGTCAACTTATTTCAATACTCTGCAGGACACATCAGTTCGTACCAATAAAAAAGAAGTAATAGATACCTGGTTAGGTGTTCCATGACATCCTGTCTTGAGAACGGTTGCTATGGTAATGTAAAGAAGGAACAGTATTCCTGGGTTGACATAAACTGGCCAATCATGATGAGTATTAAGGTTGAGGTCATAGGTCGAGGAGCAGTTTTCTGGTTTGATGATATCCTTTAGACCAAAGAGTCTGTGGAGGAACAGAGTTAAAGAGATCAATACAGAGAGTTTGGGGATAAAGACAGCAGCATGTGATTAACAAATCAAATGTTGAACAAATTCTTAACATAGAATTAGGTAGGATTGATGCAAGCATGAAAAGGTGGAATCAGTAATGGTAATTATACATTCCAGAGTAATGATCTGGGGGTAGGGTCTGGCATTGCACAGTCTGACAGTTTTTTAAGTTAGTTGTCAAGTGAATTAAAGAAAGACCAGTCAACTTCTTTGTCACTGAGAAATCAGAATGAGAGTCTGCCTTATTGGCCAAGTTCAGAATGTTCTCAAACAAGCAGAGGATCTAACACGTACACATGTCAAAATAGAACACTGTGCAGGGCAACATTATTGGCAAGAGCAATGTATTATTTTTAACAATAATAATTGGAATGCGGAATCACACCAGTGATTGTAAGTTAATATTGTTCATATATGTAAATATGTATGCTTTGAATCGTGCTCTATGCAGTTTAAACTGAAGTTGTATTGTTTATTTTCCGTTGAAATGAGGAAATTAAATTTTTAAAAATGCTATGTATATATATGTATATGTTAGGTTATAATGGCCTTTTTAAGACTTAGATACTATGCTTTAAATAGAGAGGTGATGTGAAAGTCAGTATAATGTTTTGAAACTTATTTCTAGAATGTCTGTGTCGATCAAATAAATCAATCTGAAATCCATTTAGACACTGTAGAAACTGTGATATTGAATTTTATCAGGTCTTGCAAATGTTTTCCAGCTTCTCTTGCATCTTTGAATAAAAACACTTGGAAACAAATACCAGCTAATATCAACTGCACTGCTTCAAATGTGGCCTTAATTTATTCTTACTCCAAAATAAGAATAAATTCAAAACCCACAGAATTTATAGTTCATTTCACAATTCTTCTACCTTTACATATTTCACAATTTTATATCACTAAATACAAACCAAAAAGTCCAAGTCTGAAAAGGCCTGTAACAAGATAGTGACACATCTGACAGGACAATTTAGTAACAATATATGAGAGGTACGTCTACAAAATTTGGAATAAAAAACCAATACCCATCATGAGGCACAAATATAATACAGTGTGTCAACTGAGGTAATGGATAAGTGCGAGTTTCTTGAAGGACAAAAGCAGATTATGTGATAAAAGTTGAATTAAGATGCTAAGCGTTGCAGTTTATTTAAAACATTGCACCTTGATTATTGGAATATATACAAGTGAATGTACATATACTGTACATACAGACCTGATCAAAATCTTAAGACCAGTTGAAAAATAGCTAGAATTTACCTTAATGAGGTTTTAAGTAGAGCTACAGTATGCAAAAGCAAGAAGGGGGAGTGTAACAAAAAGCACTTTGAAAAAGTAATTTATTAAAAACAACAAGTAAACTGAAACAGGCTGTTTATCAGCTGATCAAAAGTTGAAGACCACAGGCTATAAAAGCCAAAATTCACACGGTCATGCCCTCCTGATGGCTAAAGCTAAGAAGTTTTCTCTTCTTGAACGTGGTCGGATCGTCGAGATGTGGAAAAAAAGTTTCATTCTCTGATGAGAAAAAATTTAACCATGGCGGTCCAGATGGCTTCCAACGTTACTGGCATGACAAGGAGATCCCACCTGAGATGTTTCTACCCGGCACAGTGGAGGGGGTCCATCATGATCTGCATTGCTTTTTTCATTCAGTGGAACACTGGAGCTTCAGGTGGTGCAGGGTCGTCTGTGTGGTAACAGCTGGGTTTTTCAACAGGACAACGCTGCAGTTCACGATGCTCGCTTGACGAAGGACTTCTTCAGGGAGAATAACATCACTCTTTTGGACCATCCCGCATGTTCCCCTTATTTAAATCCCATAGAGAATATCTGGGGATGGATGGCAAGGGAAGTTTATAAAAATGGCCATCAGTTCCAGACAGTTGATGCCCTTAGTGAAGCCATCTTCACCACTTGGAGCAATGTTCCCAAAAGCTTCCTGGACACACTCGCATCAAGCATGCCCAAACGAATTGTTGAAGTGATTAACAAGAACGATGGAGCGACTGAGTCCTACTGAGAAAATGTTTTGTTCTGGTTTGGAGAGTTTTTTGTAATTTTTTGAGCGATGGTCTTAAACTTTTGATCAGCTGATAAACAGCCTATTTCAGTTTACTTGTTGTTTTCAATAAATTACTTTTTCAAAGTGCTTTTTGTCACACTACCCCTTCTTGCTTTTCTTCCTCATTAAGATCCAAATGTGCAAAAAGTAAATTCTAGCTATTTTTCAACTGGTCTTAAGATTTGGATCAGGTCTGTATAGCCTCATCACAATATGAAGAAATTATCACTACCTCTAACCCTGATAGGAAACTTGCTACCTTGAACATTGTTTCAGTAGATGATAAGAGAAGTAAAAAGTTTGTCCCTTCTCACACAGTCCTGATTTGTTTCTTCCTGTTCCCACCTGTCACTTTTACTGTTGCCAGTCCAGGCCCATCCTGAGCCCACAATTTCAATTCCCATCCTGTTTCATGCCATTTCCATTGTCTAACCATTACATGAAAACATGAAATATTAAAGTGATATGGTTTCTGAAGTAGACCTGTTATCTGGCTGCAACTTGTGGGTAAAAATAAAATAAAATAAAATAGTTTATTCTGAATTTATGGTAAGGCTATAGTACACGAATAATTGTTGGAAGGTAAGTCCTTAGGCTAAGTTTCATTGTTCATTCCCCATTTTTTGTTCAAACTCTGGTACATTAAGCATTAACAGTACATTAAGCCTGGTACATTAAGGGATTGCCCCTTTCGCCAATGACTCTTAGGAATGCCTGCGCAGGCCGTCGTCTGTTGAGAAATAACCGCTACTGAATTTTGGCGATTGACCAATCAGAATTGAGTATTTGTGTGAGTGCCGTGTTCTAAATATATTTAATTTCCCCAGCTGGAGATTAATAAAGTTTATCTTATCGTATATTATATTATCTTAAAATATTATGCTAGAGGGGCACCTCAGAAATGACACTAAAGAGGGTCCAACAGCAACATATTTTGAAGTGTATGACCACTGACCAAGCTGCTATACTTGTATACTGTATACTCACTTTGCCAGTGACAACAGGTTGGCTTACTCAGAGTACATTTTGACTGGCCTACTTTTATCTTACATTTTTATTTAATGTGATTATTTAACTTTTACTTGAGTAAAGTGTTTATAAATTAACAGTACTTTAAAGTTAGTTGAAGTAAAACATTATTGTACTCTCTCCACCATGCTATATGCAGTCATCAAGTAAATAATATGGTACAGCCCACACAATACCTAATACTCAAAAACAGTTTGCTCAATTTAGTTATGCAGATTTTTATCGCTTATAATGATCACTATTTAAGCCTTTTCTTATTCCTTTGAGTCAGACTTATCCAGAGTGTATAAATAAAAACAGGCACACACACACCCACCCTCACTTGGGTATCGTCCTTAGGTAAAGGGCAGACTTGGCTGTTTGATGTACAGCCGGTTAAGTGATACTGACACAGACCTGGCAAGAACCCAGGTGATAATAGATGTGAGAGAAATAGAGAGGGAAAGAGATCATACTCAACAGTGGAATGCTGCACTGCTTGCTCATCTTTCAGTTTAGCCAATAAGATGAGCTGAGTTGATGAAGCATCAGCTGCTAGCTAGTCATTCCACACATACCATTCCATTTACTCTCCTCACATCCTTCTGCTGTAACTCATACATTCACTTTCCATTTTCTTCTCTCTATCTCTAAACTCACATATTCTCTCGCACCCCGGCTGTTTCTTTTCAATCCATTTCCACAGAAGTTCCACACATTGCAGGTAAACTATATTGAAGGTTTCCTGAGAGGAGGGAACATGAGGAACATGATCATT
Source organism: Chelmon rostratus (assembly GCF_017976325.1). Classification (NCBI taxonomy): domain Eukaryota; kingdom Metazoa; phylum Chordata; class Actinopteri; order Chaetodontiformes; family Chaetodontidae; genus Chelmon; species Chelmon rostratus. Next base: position 526,914 of record NC_055668.1, on the reverse strand, counting down.
ATCACTCTGCCAAAGAAATACTGGTCATCTACTAAACGACAAAGACAAGCACAATGGAGGTAGTAAAGACCAATTTCTGGGTCAGAGAGAAAAAGATGTGACTAAGCTCCTCAAGTAAGGGGAGTGGCTTTGCACTGCAATATATCAGAGATGGTGAAGCTAACATCTGCGTGGACAAATAGTCACACCATGGTGTAATTTATGCCTGAATTGAAGTGCTTTCAAATAGATAACTTTAATTTTTCAACTCCTATGAAGAGCAGTGCACATCCCTTTCCCTATACGTTGACTCATCCAGAGACAGTCCAAAACAGGGTTATGTGTCTGTCTGAATGGGATACCAACATATCAGCAAAGCACAGAGCAATAACTAATGCACAGCAGACACTAGGTGGATTAATGGCTGCCTTTACTTCATTTACATAAAGCACACTGAACTTTTATCTCTTTCTGATGCCATGACTGTGCTCTTGTCTCAGTTGGGTGGAGAAAACCAGGTCCCTACTGCACTCCAGATGCTGCTTCAAAACACCCCATACATCTCATGCTTATTGGAAACTTGTAACTTCAGGTTTTGGGACCAATATTTCTGTTAAAAAGAGAAAGTGGGAGCAGCAGTGTGACAGAGTGGACTGAGTATAACATGACTCTGTCATTATTTAAGATATACAGGAGAGCATTTGAGTGTACCAAAATAGACCTTTAAACTCTTATGTGGCACATATGTTCATTTATGGAGGCCAGCAGGTGTGATGGGGAAAATGTATTTGTGCTCTTATAGGAATAACTCATGCACATAAATTACTCATTTGGGCATACAAATACTTTTATTGTCACACCGCGGTGAGGTCTGTCTTGTCATTGGGTTTTTGTCTCGTCTTTTCCTGTTTTATTTTGAAGGTCTAACTCTCCTCTCGTTTCAGAGCACCTGCCCTCCCTCGTGTGTCCTGTGCGTCCGCCCTGATTACCCATTGTTTCCACCTGTTCCTGATTACCCTCCATGTGTTAAATAGTCTGCGTCTCCCTTGTCTTGTGCCAGTGTGTCTTTGTCCGTCGGCGATTCACCCGTGCCTGTCTTCCCCGTCCGTCCTTGTCACAGCCATAGATCTCGTTTGTTCAGTACTCCTGTTTCCTCCTCGTGAGTGTCTTTTGTTTGTAAGTTTGATATCTTAGTTTTTGGTTTATTTTCACAGTTTATTCCTTAGCCGAATTGTTTTCCTCTAGCGTGAGTGATTTTCTGTTGTTTCCTTTTTAGCGTAGATATATCTGTCATTTCGTATTTTGCTTAGTACTTTTGATTTCATAGTTTTTCTTATTCAGTCTCCTTTTCCTAGTCATCATTGTCCTTTGTGTTTTCCTCCCTTTTGGAGCGTTTTCTGTTCGTTGTTGTTAGAGTAGTTAGTGATCTAGATTATCCTCTCAGTAAGCGTTTTCTGTTTCTAGTGATTTTCATTTCTTAGTGTTCTTGTTTATCCTCTTAGTGAGCGTTTTCTGTTATCATTTTGATAGTCATAGTTATAGCCATAGGCCTAGTATAATTATATAGCCTATTCCTTTGACACTCGTTGAAGTGGACCTTGAGTGCTTATTCTCCAATAAAGATCTGTGTGTTCAATACTCTGCATCTGAGTCCTGATCTGAGTCCCGGCCTGACATTTATGTTTTTCTCTTTAAACAATTCCATAAAAACATACATTTAATTGTAAGCTGTAATGTTTAAGGCTTTTTTAAACCACTACATCTACCAGGCTTTGTAGTTTTTAAAGGTGTGAACAGAAAAAAACATTTTGTCAACTGTCATACAACTGTTATATCACGAACACAAACAAACTTCTGTCATGATTATACAGTGCAGGTCGAGCAGAATTGATGGTAGAGATCAGATCAGATAATTAGACGTGACACAGCGCCAGCATAGAGAAAAAGATGTGACTAAGATCCTCAAGGAAGAAGGAATATTTTTGACCTGTGTCTGTAGAGGTTGCTGTCTTATGTGCTACCAGTGACTCACGAGTCAGAAAAAGTGACCCATGTATTTTGTGGTCTGCAGGAAATCTAGCAGCAGAGGGTGGAATCATGGATGGAGTTGAGCTAGAGAATAAAAAAAACAGTCTTAAATCGACCATGCATCTACAGTAATCTATCTACCTAAAATGCAGCGTACAGCAGAATAAATAAATAAATAACAAGCCTGTACCCAGGGTACAGAGGGTCTGTGCATAATGGCATATATATAGCTGAGACAAGGGGCATGCAAGTGGTGAGGCTACACATGGCCTCACGCTTCTGAAGGGCCTATGTAACGGACTATTTTAAATTAAAAGCTGATCAGCCTCTCACTCCATCTGTTTTACACATGTGTGTGAGTTTGACAACATGTTTAGATTCCTTTTCTAGCTCACTTTTCATATATAGAGCAATTATGCTGTTCTTGGCTTATCCTCAGATGAGTTCCATCTTCACAAAGTTTTTCAGCACTTCTCACTCTTACACTCTCCAGAAGTGAGTTGATCAGGCTGATCAGGCTCGATCTGAGCCAGGCTGGTTTAACCACTGCTCCTCTTTCTACACAGCCTCCAACCATGTCACAGATCATCTTCCTTTGTGGTCCTTTAGGCTAACTCTCAGCACTTCACCCAGTGTTGGCAGTAAGAGGACAGATACATCACCTCTGTGCCATTGCCCATAACCAAAGGGGGTTTAATTTAGAGCAGGTGTGGGCAACCTCCTGCCTCTGGGACATATACAGCCCGTGAGACTGTGCAACACATAAATACAAGAAATAAATTACTTGGCCATACTTTTTCAACAATAAAGACAATAACATGTATGCATGTAGTGGTTGATGTCACATCAATGCATAATGGTGGCTGTCAGCAAAACACAAACTATGGTAGTTTGTGAGGACAAGTTCACAATAATGAAAAAGGCAAACTCTCAAGAGTCTTTATAGCTTTATAGCAAGTTTGTGGTTTAGGCCTTCAACTTTTGCACCCTCTAAATTGTATTCCCACCCCGCTTTTATTGGTGCAGTAGGTGAGAGGCAGGGGTAGATGATGGTAGTGTGGCAATCGGCAGTTACATGTGGCCTGTGGTAGCATTGTAGCAGCTAACAATAGCTAAAGCGGTGGTAGTATGATAGTATCTTAGCAGTTAGTACTGGTAGCTAGCAGTTAACATTAACAGTATAGGTGAATCTAGCTTTATTGTCTTCTTCTGTTCCTCTTAGCAGGTAGCGGTTAGCACTTAACATTAGCTAAATGGTTGCATCGGAACTGTATTGTCTTCTTCAGTTCTTCTTAGCGGTTAGCATTAGCATTAGCAATAGGTAAATGATAGCATCGGTACTGGCCACTACCTGTAGCATCTCTGGGTCAGTTGAACGTGGCAGTGCTGTTTGGATTGTGTAGAAGCAGTGTGAACTGGCACTATGGGGGGTGACTCTGGGACGCCAGAGTTCACCGCCTAGCCTCCTGGAGGTGTAGTGGGACGAAATAGGCGAAACACTGTTGAAGGGAGGTTTCCACCTGATGACCCCCAGAGACGTGTTAGGAATCACTGCTCTTTGGCATGTATAGAGGCAGATTAGGGCTCCGAGGTTCTTCACTGAGAATGAATCCTCTTTTTGAGCACAAGTATTGTGTTTAAATTAACTGAACCATGCTGAACTGGAAGAGCTGTATGGACAAATGTGCTTGAATAAAGTTAACGCTCTTCAGCGGAGTTTGGGTGCCAAACAAGCAGCTTTCACAAGACTACATTCTGACAGAGACATGTGGAAAGTTGTATGGCGAGCAAGCTAATGGCTCAGAAACTGAAACCTCATTCAGGAGAAGAGTTAGTGGAGGAGTGTCATGTTGCTGCAAAGCTGCCTGCACCAGTTTTTAAAGTAAAACTGTCCATGTACATCAAATAATTCTAGAAATGAGGGGGAAACCTGCCATGGAACTCAGTAACTCAGACAGCAAGTATCTTTGTGATTTGCCCTTCATGGTGGACATTACCAACCTCTCAGAGCTGAACCTGAAGCTTCAGCCAGCTTCTCAGCTCTCTGCTTTCAAATGTGATAACATATGAAGTGAAATTAAATGGCAGGTGCAACTGAAAAGGGATAAGACTGCGCATTTTCACAAACAAAAGCCTGCTATGACATGCAAAACTCCTTGAGGTGGTGAGAGGTTTTCAGGACATGAAACGTTATCAAAAGAAACTGAAAATGCTATACTTGCTATGCTGTTTATTATGGAACCAGCTGAGTCTTTACAAAACTGACTCTTACAATGACTCAGATCTACTCAAGACTGACTGACCCAAACCTGGAAAACCAGCTGTGAGTAGCATCATTTCATCGTCACTACCATTTGACATCAGATGCCTCAACAAAGAGAAGCAGTTCCAGCTGTCTCAGAGGTTATTGTGATTTATGTGTTAAATAATTTATATGGCCCTTGAAGGATGTTATTAAAACTGAAATGGCCCTTGACAGAAAAATGTTCCCCACCCCTGATTTGGGGGCCATCAATAAATGACTCTTTTAATGACATATGATTAATGTTATTTTCAATACCTTTGTGCGGAATCAACCATATTAGTGAAAATCATTATTGAAATATTATACTAAATTGGTCTCATGTAGCATATCTATTTTGATAATTAATGTAAAATTAATTTATTTTATTTTTTATTTACATAAATATTTGAATGGAAAATAATTGTAGTTTTTTCAATAGCTTGCATGTCATGTGACCCCATGACTTCAAATCCATACCAACTTGTATTAATACACTATAAAAATAGACTATACCTCTTTTTTATTGGATTTAGTGATTCTTAAATTTTATTTGTTCTAATATTTTTATATCAATAATATTCAGCTTTCGTTTTTTTAAATGGCGCCCATGTCATGTGACCCACCTGTGTATCTGCTCACAAGTCACATTGGAAAGCTTCTTTCCTTCATCATTCTTGTCTTCACCTTTTCCAATCAGGTTATGTGCCCTTTTCTGTCCTTTTATGTCTGCTGTCAGTGAAATTATGATTTTGTTTTTTTTCACTTAAGCACACGGCACTCTAAAGGTGTGTGCGAACTGTGTACAACACGCATACCACCTCATACTTCTGCCTTTGCCCTCCTTCGTCCCAAAAATATATATATTTGTTTGTGCAACTTTTCTTTTTCTGGTGCTCACCATGTAATCAAGTCATCCTACAGCTGAAATATTAATGAGCTCATTTGAAGTTAAACGTTAAAGTTTGTTACAGTCTTACCTGGCCCACAAACTGTGTGGGGGGAACAGGGCCTGGGCCAGCAGACTCTGGTACAAGTACAGACAAACCATGTGACCAGAGGTGAAGAAGCCCACCATCACACATAGTGCATTGAAACCAAGGTGACTGATGGGAAGGTGGCACGCCCACCATGTGCACACACCGATGAACAGCAGGAAATAGATGGCTGAGAAGGCAGAGGGCAGTGTGATGCCTGGGTAGAAAAATGAAGAGAGGTCAGAAACAGACATTCAATACACATAGACACACACTCATAACAGCTTAATCTTTATATTCTTGCTGTCAAACCAGTGTAATCCTTGGAATTTAGTGTTTGATGTTAGTGACCTGTTTTGATAATTATGCCCGGTTGCTTCAAGTTGTGTGTTATGCTCATAAATTGGTTGGATTACATGTGCATTTTCAGCAATTCCTGACAGTCCATAGGCTACTGTGCCTACAGTTATTTTGACTTGAAATAAACTTCGAACTGCAGTGTCATGTCTCCTCTACTCCCCCGTCATTTTTGGACAGCTTTGCACTCTTTGGAACTGTCTCTCTCTTGTAGACTGATGCCGCCAGGTCACACAACTGACATAGACTGATATGTCTACACGTAATTGATTGGGTATATCTACCTAAATATGTTTACGTCACGTGACTACAGACTCCGGTTGACTGACGGGTGAACGGACGGTGTTGGCAAAAGGTGATGCGAAAGGTCATGTTATGGAGTCATGTCTTAAATGAAGATCATGGATCAAACTAAACACAACAAGTGCAAATTCACACAGCCGTCCTGACTGTGAACTTATTATTCCTATACGCTATATGCTAAGTTAAATAACTTCTAACATACATTGACATGGCATTTTGTAAGTTACATGTGATATAGCTTTTTAAATAATTTGTAGTATGTTATGCTTAGTTAATAGAATGTTAACAAATGTTAATAAAATGTGCATTATGGTCATTTTAATTGGGTAACTGATGCATGTGTGATGTCAGTGTGATCTAACTTGCATGTTGTATCTTAATTGTAAATTCAGGGGCAACTCTGAAATATTTGGGGGCTGGAGCACCCACTGGCCAAAATGAGGAGTCAGACACTTGCTCAGAGGCCACAGACATGGTCCTGGAGTCTGATGAGGAGCCATCTACCTCCTCAGCCACTTGTTCATTGCAGTAGTCCTCAGGTGTGTGTGTGTGTGTGCATGACTGTTTGTGTGTGTGCATTTTTGCATATTTTTTTTTACTTCTATAAACACTATAAATGCTGTGAATAACATGTATACTAATGACAATACCATTTTCTCTTTGTTAGAAATGCCTCGATTAGAAATCCCACCAAATCCTGTGCCTGAGGATGAGCCTCTGTCTGCTGACCCTGCTAACTGGCCTTCAGTTCTGACTGACAGAATTCAGAGACAGCTGGTTGGTAGAGGACCAAGTGAGGTACCTGCTGACTTTGCTTTCCCCAGGAATGGTTCTTTGTATTTAAGATTATGATGTGTTGTTTGGGGGCCAGTCCTTTGTTTGTGGAGGGCTTTTTTTTTTTTTTTTTTTGGGAGGGGGGGGGGGGTGTTCGCCCAGTCCAGAACCGCCTCTGCTTGTCTCAGTTGGGTGGAGAAAACCAGGTCCCTACTGTACTCCAGATGCTGCTTCAAAACACACCATACAACTCATGCTTATTGGAAACTTGTAACTTCAGATTGTGGGACCAATATTTCTGTTAAAAAGAGAAAGTGGGAGCAGCAGTGTGACAGAGTGGACAGAGTATAACATGACTCTGTTGTACTAATGGAATTGGTGCTGTGGAAATTAACACTGTACTGAATATACAACGTTAGTCATTATGGACCTGATCGTTATTTAAGATCACTTTTTAAGTGATGAATGTAGACAGTCTGACAAAATGAATCTCAGTAGAAGTTTGAAAATGAGCACCAAGTGTGTATCAGATACCACTGTCTGGACTGTTCTCACGCTTTTTCAGTTTATTTTTCATGTACTGTGAAATGGTGTGAAAACCTGAGAAGGAAATGTTGTTACACAGATCGTACCAGCCAAAGCCAGCAGGCTGATGGCCAAGACTCTCCCCAAGTCTCGCAGAACTTTCCGAGCTGTGGCCTTCAGACGCTCAGCCAGCTGTTTAGCTCTGGTTGATGTAGAAATCTCCTCTTCAGGGTCACCATGTAATGACCCCTCTTCTTTATATTCATCTTCTGACATCTCTTCCTCTTCATCATCTGTAATTTTGTCTGTTGGATCATCTTCCAGCTAAGGTGGTAAAGTGACAAAAAGAAAGATACAGTTACAATATACATGACAGTTTATCATTTCTTCAGTTCAGACAGTGCAGGTGCGCTGCAGTCAGTCTAGTGATGATATTCTGTTATGTGGTTCCTGTTTTATTTTGGTAGGTTTTTATTCATTCTTTGAGTTCCTGTCAAGTTCCCCGCCTTTCCTAATTAGCCTGATGTGTTGCACTTGTGCCCTATTGTTCACCTGCCCTTCCCTATATATACCCTGTGTCTGACTCCTATCCCTTGCCAGATCATCATCATCATACGTGTGTTGTTATCCAGCTCTTGGATACCTTTGTAGTTGGATTTACTGTTCTGTTAAACTTTTGATCCAAGAGTGCAGATTCCAAAAAACCACAACATTCTAACTGGGCACACAACAGTCGATGATCAGTTCAATCAAAAGCTTTAAGCAAAAGATCTAAAATGCTGCCATACAAGCACCTACAAATTTACTTTGATCGAAGTCTTTAAGTCAGTCATTAGTTGTTTGGATATAGTATTCCAACACCAAGTGGGGTAACCAGGTCTGTAGGCATGTTAAGAGTAAGTGATCAATTGGTTATTTACAAAATTATCAGAAATCTGACCAGAAATAGTGCTCTCCATGAATCACTCAGAGCATCTATCATCTCTTGTGGTAATAAAGACCTACTGTAAGAGAGTTTCCCTGAAGTCAGCATTTGGTAAAAGTTGTTTTTACCTGCAGCCATACAGCTCTCAAAATTTTTCACTTTTATATAAACATTCTATACATTGTCATACACAATAAAAGTTAGTAAGTTGTTTTTAGAAATGTTTTTCCCTTGTAATTAACATACAAATTTCTAAGTTTATGTACTTTACTATGCGGTTTGTTTTGTGCACATACAAGAACACGACTGATGTAAAACAATTTCTCCATGTAGTGTCCCTGGGCTGGTCTATACCTGCTCTATGTGAAAAGTGCCGAGACAACTTCGGTTGTGATATGGCACTATATAAATAAAATTCAAATTCAAATTCAAATTCTACGCACCTTTTATCTTAGCCCAGGTATTTAATGTAGGACTCTCATTAAGACTAACTGTACCACTTTTCAATACAGCATTTGTTATTCACCAGTATTAAAGAACACAGTTGCAATACTCAGGTAATCAGGTTCAATTGCATATTACAACATAGGTCTGACTAAGAATAATGATAGAAACTCTTTCTAATTGTGCCGTTGCCATCAGCTGTGGAAATGCACACATACACACGGAGTAATCTAATATCCCTGTAAACACAGTACAGAAGAGTACCAGCAAAACACTCAGCTGTGACATACAATAACAGGTGGCAAAGATCTAATATTTCTTAATACTGAGACAGGAATATCAGACAAATTCCCCCTCCTCTTACAAAATGTCACTTTAATGCTAAGTGTAAAAAGTATCCAGTCAGGCAGAGGTGTGTAGTTGGCTTGGGAAGCCCTCTGAATTAAGAATATGAAAAATCATTCAAGAGAGATTCGCACTGTCTCTAAAAATTGATTTTGCCTCACTTCCCCCTCCAGTGGCCCAGTCTGGCCTCACTCCTCACCACTGTATAAATGTAATGTTAACTATTATTACGGTTATTATTGTGTATATAATGATGATAATGGCAAAGTTTTTATATAATTATTATAGTATTGTATTGTATTGCTATAACATCATATATTTTATTGTATATAGTATTTATTGCTTATCTATTGTTCAGTCTTTTGGGGTTTTTTGTCTTTTGTCCTCATTAAGCTGTATGTCCTTTAATCCTATGCAAATACATTGAGTGAAATATTTAAATCAAATTCCTTCTATGTGCACACACACTTGACCAATAAAACTGATTCTGATTCTGATTATTGTAATTGCGAAAACACATTTTTTGACAGAAAATTAATTTGGTTTGCAAGCCACCATTTTTGGCACAAAAGCAATGATTAAACCATCTGTCTGGTGCTGGACAGGGAGTGTAACTGTCTACCATGACAATAGTAGAATTATAACAGAAGTAGCGTCTGATTGATGCAATCATGTAAACTGCTTCACCAAACTCTTTTTTCAATATTGTGTACCTGTGTACCTGGAGTGTGCCTTTCTACCATGACAACCTGCCAATTATGACATACCGTTAAACCCAGAGTGTGTACTATCTATAGTGTGTATATCAAAACAATGAAAACAAAAGACTCATTGTCTTCATTGTTAAACAACCACCATTGCCAAATAAAATCATGTGATTTTTCCTGTGTTGCCATTGACAGGTGACCAAATGAAACACACTATTACCAAAAATAAAATCACGGATTTCTTTGGGTTTGAGCATTGTTGGTAACATTTGGGATAACGTAAGTAGACAACTTAACAAAACATATGACTCACACCTAGTCATTTATAGATTTGTATTTAAGGCCATTTTGTCCTGAGGGTGGCACTGGAGGAACGGCCATTAAGTGTGCAAAATAGAAAAGTTTCATTATCAAATGCTGTATTAACACAGTGACCCCTTTTCCTATCTTCACTCTCAATAACACAAAGGCACATACACAATGACTCACCGATGTAATGTTGGCAGCAGCCACCATTTCTCTGTTTCTGACCAATCTTCTGCAGAGGATGATTGTTGTCAAGGCAACCATACACACACCCAAATCAGGACACACAAGGCACAACACACTCCAGGGATCATCCAGGGGAAACCTATAAGACACACAGGTGTATAGGTGATATTTCCTAAAATGTTCTACACAGATTGTACTCAGGTTTTACAATTATGTTGCATGTTACAATTATGTTGCTCACAATAATGCTGTAATTCCTGTTTTTCCAAATGCTTTTGACTATTTTGTGCAGTGGCCGTGACATGGGTGCTACACTTCAGCAATCAAACACTAGTTACATACCTGGACAGTCCAATATGTCTACTTATGCTGTCCCATTGTGAACAGTTATCACCCATGGCGATGTTGAGAGGAGGATATGTGTATAGTACTGTCTGGAAGCAGATATGTGCCAGGACAAATAGTAGACTGGTACAGAATACCGCTCTGATAAACCGACCTGTGTGACCTGGAAGACAAGGAGACAAGAGTGATAGATGTTGAAGAAAAAACCTGCAAGGTCAATATACAGTCAAATGTAACTTAATAAAAATAACATAATTTTACATAAATTATGATTTAGTAGAAAGTAAAGTAAAATGCACAGAATGAAATCGTTTTAGATAAGATAAGATAAGATAAAACTTTATTTATCCCCAGCCAGGGAAATCTGGGCATGACAGCAGGATGTGATAGCAGTGGGAAGAAAAATAGCAGCAGAGGTAGAGAACATTTAAAAAAAAATACAAAATAAAAAGTAGACTATATATACGTACATATTACACAAGCAAAATGAAATTTGACTATATAAAAGAAAAAGAAAAAATATGTAACAAAGGATATGTAAAAAGTATGTATTGCCCCAATCTGTGGAAAAAAGAACAATGTAAGCTGCCTTCAGATTTAAAATAATAATAAATAGTGTTACTAATATTGCACAGAAGAATAACATATACAAAACAGTAAATGATATGTAATATTGCACAAAGTGTATGGATATGAGCGTAATTTGTGAACAACATCAACACAGTTTTATGTTAAGTGGTGCTGGAGTTGAATAATCTGACATCTGTGGAATGAAGGCCCTGCGGTATAATTTACGTATCATTCTGCCACATTAATAAATCTTGTCGTTAACCATTCCACCCAGAGTCAGATGAGGAGATGGAAATGGTTTAGCCTAGCTCAGCACAAAGACTGGAAGCAGCTGGAAACTGCTAGTGTAGCTCCCACAAAGAAATCTTAAACAACAGTTTCAAGAATAACTAACAATGAATGTATCCTACTCACAAGTATTGTGTGTGTATTTACAGTCAGATATACAGTGCTTTGAAAAAGTATTTGCCCCTTCCTGATTTCTTCTTTTAGTCATATTTGTCACACAAATGTTTCAAACTGTCTACCCTGAGTAAATACAAAATGCAGTTTTTAAATGATGACTTCATTTATTAAGGGAAAAAAGCTATTCCCCCCCATGAATTAACTGTGATCAACCATACTTTTGGAAAGCTTAGTCTTAATTTATTATTATTTGTATGCATTAGTAAATTTATATGCAATAATAAAGGTTATTTTGTGAAAGAGACAAAAGCATCTACTTACGATCATCACCACATGCACCACTACACACATCAGACTGGTATCTTATCTCGGCCGGGCCGATTATTGGCGCATTTATTTGGAGTTTTTACGTATATCAGTATCGGCCTTTTTTGAATCTGACAGGCTGATATCAAGAACGCAATTAAAAACTGGGTTTTTCGGTTCAGATGCAGCCACCATGCTCTCTCTCTCCTGCCACTTCTGTCTCCAGCATTGTTTCTGGCTCTAAATGCTATGCATTATTCAATTATTCATTAAGTTGCAAAGGCTGTGTTGTGAGCTGTGATTGGCTCAGCCCCTGTATTTTGAACTGTGCTTCCCTCGCTCAGAACTCAGCTGAATCCCAGAGCCTCACTGAACATGCATAAGGTAAGCATCCAATTAACTGTCAAAGAAAGAACCCTTCTCCGACCCAGATTCCTAAAAAGCTGTGTAAAACGTAAATACAAACAGAATACAATAATTTTTTTTCCAACAGTTCTTGAGTCCATGTAGCAATATCTTTTATAGAGCCAATGTGTTTCACAAAGTGGTGAACATCACTGCATCCTTGCATGCGAAGGTCATCACTCATCTGTTACCAGTGAACCTGTCTATCAGTGCCTATTCCACAGTTTTCTCAGTCTTTTGTTGCCCCTGTCCCAACTCGATAAAAACATGTTGCCGTCATCAAATTCATCCCAAACATATACAGTATTTACAAACAATTAGGTTGATGAGGTAAAACATGAACTATGCTGTCTTTTTGCTGTTTCGGGAGCTGAAAAGGGAGATTAGGAGAGACAAAGACAGCTACAGGAGGAAGTTGGAGGAGTGCCTTTCGGGGATGGAATTGGTCAGGAGAGGCCTGAAAACCATCTCAGGCCACAGCAGTGACAGTGGCAGGGGCCCTGAATCTGCTGAGTCTCCATCTCTCCAGAGAGTCTCCAAGACATCTCCATCTGCTGAGACGACTGAGGTCCATTGGAGCATGCAGGACACTGTTTACTTTTTATGACTCTGTCGTACCATCTGCAGTCTTCTATGCAGTGGTCTGCTGGGGCTGTGGGAGCTCTCAGAGGGACAGAAAAAGACTAAACAAACTGATCAGAAAATCTGGCTCTGTCTTGGACACCATGGAGGGAGAAGGTGGATGACAGAAGGATGTTGGCCAAGCTGACTTCAATCATTGACAACCCCTCTCATGAGACAGTTGAGCCCTTAAGCAGCTCCTTCAGCAACAGACTTCTGCATCCACCTTGTAAGAAGGAAAGCCACCACAAGTCCTTCATTCCAACAGCTGTCAGATTATTCAACTCCAGCATTACTGAACATAAGATGATGTTGTTTCCCATACAACATTGCAATCTACTGTTTGTACTGTTGCACAAATGTTACCTATGTCAACATGCACTCATATCGTTTGCATTTTGTGCAAAACTACATATTTTTGTAGATTTTCTTCCACTGTAAAATAGTATAAATACTGTATTTAGTGTCTGATTATTGGAAGGCTTACATGCATGTTACTAACTTAGCTTCTTCCCCGGAGTTTTTTGCGCGTTCTCATCTTGCAGGTTCCCATGGATAGTGTTTGAACCTGGATTGTGGATTACACTTATGTCTCCTGCCATGGCCCTGCCTGACATCCGCTGTAATTATTATTATATAACCCACTTTTATTGCACTTTTATTGTGTTTGGCACTGTTTTTTTTTATTTTTTGGATCTGTGTCAGGGACCCCTTTTGGATTCAGCCACAGCTCCGAGCGTCCCACGTACACACATGAAGAACTCCTTAGTCTGCACGGGCCTTCTTTGCTGTATGCGGGCAAGCCTGTTGTCCCCATGGAAATACGGAGGAAAAGGAGAGGCTGCAGAGGTGAATGAAAGAAGCGGAGGACTTCTATTCCCTCTGTCATTGTGGAAAACGTCCGATCCATCTCTAACAAGGCGGAGGAGCTGGCTGCACTTACCCGGCAGCAGAGGGAGTACCGGGAGTGCAACTCTATGTGTTTCTCTGAGACATGGCTGAATGGACTGATACCGGACTTGGTTGGACTATGGTTTCCCCGGATGGATTTACAATCGTGCACCGGGACTGAAATGCAGCGGAGAGTGGTCAGAAGAAAGGAGGGTGGCTGGCGGTGTATGTGAATGAGTGGTGGTGCAACCTGGCGAACGTGCACATGAAGGAACAGCTGTGCACACGGGACCTGGAGCTGCTTGTTGTGGCCATGCGGCTGTACTATCTACCGAGGGAGTTTTCGCACATGGTTGTGTTTTGCATGTACATTCCTCCTTGGACAGAGCCTTCGGCCACGTGTGAGCGGCTCCACAGCGCTGTCAGCCAGATCCAGACGCACCACCCCCGAGCCCTGCTGCTGATCAGTGAGGACTTCAATCAAGCTTCTCTCTCCACCTCTCTCCCAACATTCACACATTATGTGTCATAAGTGTCATATGAGGGACAATAAGACAGTGGACCTGCTGTATGCAAATGTGAAGGACTCTTACACCTCATCCCCCCTCCCCACCTTGGGCGGTCTGACACAACCTTGTTCATCTGCTCCCCCAATACACACCCAGGGTGCGAAAGGAACCTGCACTGAGGAGGACTCTGAAAGTGTGGACTGAGGAGGCTAATGAGAGACTGAGGGACTGTTTCCAGACCACAGACTGGAGCATGCTCTGCAGCTCTTATGGAGAGGACATCGACTACATACTTGTCTGTGGACAGCACTGTGCCAACTCAGAGGGTACAATGTTTTTCCAGCAACCACCCCTGGGTCACCCCGGAGCTCAAAGCCCTCCTGAACCAGAAGAAAAGGGCTTTTAACTCAGGGGACAGAGAGGAGCAGAAGAGAGTCCACTGCGAGCTACAAAGGAGGATTAGGCAGACTCAAGAAGGATTTTGGGATGAAGCTGGAGGAGAAGCTGGCCCAGAACAATGCACGGGATGTGTGGAGAGGACTGAAGAACACCTCTGGATTTGGACAAAGTGCCACAGTGACAGCTGATGGAGACCAGCACTGGGTGGATGAACTAAATTGTTACGTCAACAGATTTGATCACTCTGCATTGAGATCATCTTGTACTGGCATCAAAAAGAGTTGTAAAGATCTGGTTTAATTAGTCCACCTTCAAATGGTGATTTTAAAGTAGATTAGGATGGCTGGGACCAATCCCTTCCTCTTAACGTCCCCAGGTTCAACAATATACATAAGAACTAATGTACTTCAGGAAGTCTTTAAATAATAATTGTTTAAAGACTAAACATAATAATGAACAAATAAACAATAATGTATCTTCCTAAAATGTATTACTTCCCTGAGCTGTTACAGTTCACCTTTGTTAACCTTAGTAACTACTATTTCTCCCCTTAACAAATCACTCTTTCTCTTCTCACTTTATATCAAAACATAACATGCACAAGCAAATTGGGTGAGAGTAAATACCAGACAAAGTTGATTACAGGACAGAGTACAGGCAAACTGCTTCCTGAAGTTACAGTGATTGATATCCAACATAGAAATAAAGATGCTCTTACCTCTGATTGTGTGTTTGTTGGGACACAGGAACCACGGCAGAAGGAGCAGGTAGAGGAAGTAAACCAGCGACAGGATGTTGTAGCGAAAAAGACAAGCTGAAAAGATAAAAACACTGGAGTCAGACAAGAGCACAGTTTAAAATACATTTCGAGGTTCTGGCATGTATGACATGTGTTGGCTGAGGCCCTTGCATTACATGCCCCTAACCCTTCATCCTAAGGCAAATGTGTAATTTGTTGAAAACAAACGTCCTGATGGCATCAGCTCCAGACTGCTCAGGGACTGCAGATCAGCTCTGTGAGGTTGTCCTACACGTCTTCAACATGAGCCTCAGCCTGGAGAGAGTTCCAGCCCTGTGAAAAGCCTCCTGTGTGGCTCCAGTTCCAAAGACTGTGCATCCCAGGGAGCCCAATCACTTCCTTCTGGCACGCCTGCCTCCTCAGTGGTGTCCAGAGGACAGTCCAGGACAGAGCCAGACAGAGACAGAGGTTCAGTTCACACCAGTTGACAAAACTGGTGATGACTTCCCTGTATTCCAATTTGTTCCCCTGTGATACACATCCAATGAGATGGTTTGTATCATCAGAGGTCGTCTGGAGTTGACAGCTGTCAGCGTTGTGCCTGTAGTCCGATGTGTAGAGGGTGAAAAATGAAGGGAGAGAGCACTGTAGGAGCTGTGGAGCTTCACGAATCCTCACAATCCTGTGGTCTGTTGGTGAGGTAGTCAATGGAGCAGTGATGGTTGGATTGTGTTGAAAGCACAGAAGTCCAAAAGCATGACCCTCACAGTGCTAATAGTGCTCTCCAGGTAGGAAAGAGATGTGTGCAGGTAGATGACTGCATCCTCCACACCAGTACATATTGGGTGAAGGTGAGGAGAGTGGAAGACATGGAAGACAGGGAAGCATGATTAAAGTCTCCAGAGATGAGAAGGGCCTGGGAGTCGAATGTCCACAGCTACGAAACTACAGTGTGTAGTAATTTGCACGCTGCTGAAGCGTCAGTGGACGGGGGCTGTATACCATTATCAAGGTTCAAGATTCAAGATTTCTTTATTGTTATTGAGCATGACATGTCAATGAAATTTGCATTGCAACCCCCATGTTAGAAACAAGTTAATAAGAAAGATAAAAAAGATAATAAAATAAAATTAAGATACTAGAATAAAATAAACCAACATGCAGTAAAAAATATTCGTAAATGCAATTAAAAATATACCAGAAATGAAAATAAACTAAGACAATAAAAATATACTAAATAATAAACAA
The DNA here is from genome assembly GCF_017976325.1 of Chelmon rostratus. Taxonomy (NCBI): domain Eukaryota; kingdom Metazoa; phylum Chordata; class Actinopteri; order Chaetodontiformes; family Chaetodontidae; genus Chelmon; species Chelmon rostratus. The sequence goes on along the minus strand of NC_055668.1, from coordinate 510,339 downwards.
TAAACAATAAAATATACCAGTGAAATGTACCAATATACTAAAATGTATATACTGAATGCAAATAGCTGACCATTTAGTTAAGCATGTGTGGGTGTACTTAAAATTTAAGTGCACAGAAGGTGGAGGTGGAGGTGTAAAGTGCGGTGTGCAGTGGTTCACAGTTCTCACAGTCTCTCACAGTGAGGGGCTGCTGGGGGTGATATCTCTGACAGCTCTGGGGAAGAAGCTGTCCCTCAGTCTGTTGGTGGTGTTGGTGGTGGTGGTGGTGGTGTGGTGGTACGGTGGTGGTTCCTGTACCGCTTTCCTGATGGAAGCGGTACAAACAGTCTGTGGCCCAGATGGCTGGGGGTCCGTGGCGATGGATCTCGCCCTCTTCCTGACCCGGCCCACGATGCCCTGTGCAGTTTTAACCACCCGTGCCAGTTGTTTCCTCTCCTGTGCCGTGCAGCTGCCATACCACACTGTCACACTAAGGCAGAGGATACTTGTAGATGTTGACGAGCAACCGAGAGGACAGTCCAGCCCATTTCAGTTTCCTGAGGAAGAAGAGCCTCTGTTGTGCCTTCTTCACCAGGCGGGAGGTGTTCATGGACCAGGAGAGATCAGAAGTGATGTGCAGGAACATGATGTTGTCCACTCTACCACTTCTCCGTCCATGAGGAGGGGGGCGTGATCTTTCTGGACCTCCTGAAGTCAACAATGACCTCCTTGGTCTTCCCTGTGTTCAGCACCAGGTTGTTGGCTGAACACCACTGGGTGAGCTGGTGTATCTCTTCTCTGTAGTGGGTCTCGTTGTTATCTGAGATGAGACCCACTACTGTAGTGTTGTCCGCAAACTTCACGACTGTGTTGGTGGGGTGGATGGCAGCACAGTCGTGAGTAAACAGTTACACTAATAAGACAAACTTCATCAATCCCCAGCTGGGGAAATTTGGGTGTTACAGTCAGCAGCAATAGAAAATAAAAAAATACAAAATACAAACTAGGAAGATGTGTCTGAGGTTATACCATCTGTTGTTAACAAACATCACCATGCCTCCACCTTTCCTCTTACCGCTCTCTGTTGTTCTCCTGTCTGCTATCAGAAGTTAAAAATTGTCCAAAGTAACATTAGCATCCAGCATGAGTTTGTTCAGCCACGTCTCCATGAAGCACATAATGCTACAGCCCCCGGTACTCCCTCTGCAGTCTGGTTAGCACCATTAGCTCTTCCATCCTATTTACCGAATTCTCATCATACCACTTTAATCCACATTGCAGCCGAATCGCGCATGCATTCCTCTAATGCCAGTTTGCGCATATTCAACACACACCTAGGAACCTTTTGCAAGTCACTTCAAGTCTGTTGTCAATAAAGAAGTGCCAAAAGATTCGATATAGGCTAATTCTGCAGGATCTCTCTTAACTTGCATCGTAATTGCATAACATGTTTCAAGTCATGTCCTGAAGATTATAAATACAATTCTGCAAACAGGCATCTTCCCAGATGCATTTAAAACAGATTTTATAAAACCATTACAAAAACCATTTATACCATTTACCATTTATAAAACCATTACAAAAGAAACCCAACTTAGATGAACATATGTAGATACCCTTCAAACAATTTGGGCCCTCTAGTGGGCCATGTTATTCCAACAATCCAAACATTTCAGACCCAACCTGTACCCACCTCTGGACGTGGACTGACAGTTGGATGCTCCAGTGCCTGAGGGTTGTTATGAGTCCCCCTACTCCATTCGCACACACACACACACACACACACACACACACACACACACACACACACACAGGTGTGTGTGTCTCAGGAGGTTGGTGGTTCAATCCCTGGCCTTGGTCTTTCCGCTGGCAGTACGCTCGTGTTGCACATGGCTAACAGCTGATCCTGAGTGTAAACAATGGAGCCATGGCTGAATGGATCACCCGATGTTGTTTTTTAAAGTACAGAAAAGAGTAAAAAGCAAAGCACTAGTCTCGCCAGTTGTACATCTTTAGGTCAGCACGATCGACCAAAACTAGTGACGGAAAAAAGACGAGAAACACACAAGAAAACACTAAAACAAAGAACAGCAGTCAGAGTTGCTGTAACAAGCTGCCACTCGTGCAGTGCCATATTGGATTTTGAGTAATTAACAAGTAATTTGTTATCGAAATTGTTGCTTGTTTATTTTTCTGCTGCTGAAATAATTTAATTTAATTTAATTTAACTTTTTTGCATTGTGCCACTGTCTTCATTTTATCTCAAGGAGAATGCACAGAGAGGGTTGATTAGTTCTCCATGAAGAGAAGGCTCCACAGTGTCTTCTCCTGCACATACAACGAGAGGGATTTTATGAGGTGTTGCTGCCTTGAATGAATTAAGACAATCTGCCAACATTAAAACCAGGAAATTTAAAAAATGCAGTCTTTCATCCTCCTATTAAACACATGCAGCGATAATTATTAGCTCACCAAAGTTTAAGGTCTGGATTAATCTCTGCCTGTTGAGATCACAGCTTGTACATGGAGGTCAGGGTATTACTACACAAATCCTCACATTTAATTTACTGTTTCACTTAATTCATAGTAAATTTCAACTTCAGTTTCTTTAAAAAAAATTAACAGTCAGCAAACAACTATGAGGCTTCACATGTAAAAATAAACACACACATACAGGCAGAATCCCAAGCACACATGAAAGGATGTTACTATAACAACAGGATGTCCGGCATATCTTCAACATGGTAAATACAATGCATATGATGGAGGGGCGCTTTCCCCCTGTGGTTCTTTCATTAAGTGAAGTGGATTTAGTCATTGAAACAATAATAATCCAACACTGTTGATGGTGGATGAAATGTGATCCAGAGCAGATATCTGAAACTACTAGTCAGACTGTTATGGAATTTGCTCTGATATACATGTTTACAGAGGATTCATACAAATTGAGTGACACCCTAAGCTTCTGACACGCATAAATGTCAACTCAAACACAACATGTGTTCTGAGACTTTTCCTCTAGTGTCAAGATTGGGTGAAAATTGTCACTTGTATACACGAAATATCAAAATCTAACTGAACTCATTTATGTGCCCCAGGTGTTGAACAGCTTCCACATTGACCAGTTCATGACCTTTCTGCATGACAAAGGTTACATTTGTAGGTCCATTATTGCTAAAGCTCAAAGAGAAGTATTCGTATTAGTTGTTATCATTAGTATTTTAAGTATTTGTTCCTATACTTTAGCTTTGTGACAGTAGCAGGGCTGTGTGTAAACTTTTAATATTATATTTGTTTAATTTATTCAAAACAGTCAGTCAGTTACTAGCACATCCTTGTGAATTGTATCTCCCCCTGTCTTCTCTCTCTCTAAATCACTTTATAATACAGCTATTATATGACTTGTGCAATAACGGACACACACAAAGAATCAAACACACAAGCCCTTTGTTACACCCTTCAGTTGCTAAAGCAACTGTCTTCCGGCCTGTCTGCCTGAATTAGACCATAACAGAGAGATGCTGTAAAGGTCATGTCTCCTGCCTGGCTGCATTTGTAATGTTTTAATTGCTTTACCTTCATAGTTTGTCTCCATTCATTTCATCAGAAAGACAAAGTGGTACAAATCAGGGCAGTTTTTGTCACCTGGTGAGGACCATAAAACAGGGATCTGGTGTATCTGAGGGATCTGTATTTGAAACAACCTACAATGCTAATAATATATACTGATATTCAGTACGCAAACAAAAGCAAAACCTGAAGTGTGCCAAAAATTTGTTGTACTAATTCAGAAAGAATCAAGATAAGACTTTTTATTTTTTATTTTTATCTCCATTATGCATTAGACCAGTCTCATCCACTTTGGTCCAAAGTGCTGGAATGCAATATTTGTATGGTGTTTCATCACTAAATTTGCTTCTTACGAGAATTTGTGGGGTGTTAAATCAACTGTGCAGATTTAGAATATTGGCAGTTTCATGAAAATTGATGACGAAACAAAAAAGTGCTCCAATGTCAAGAATGCAGAGTTGAGAATCTACATAAAATCATGCAGGGGTAGCTAGCTTGCCAGTCGGCCAGTCATGCTCAGAGACCTCTCTTTTACGACAGTCACACACACCACTACAGCCAGCACAGCAGACTTCAGCAACAATGGCAGAGGAAAGCCAGCTGTTACCGCTGTTACTCTGTCACTAAAATTATGCAGCTATTGGTATATTTGCAGCAAACAAATATCAGCAACTTTGCCTGAAAAGGCGCCAGTTTGATTGAAGCAAGGATTATGTTACACTTCCAAAACAACAGAAACAACCGGAAGCACTAGCTCCAACTCGTGTTACATTTGCAGTAAAGCAATGCAACAAAACGCAGGTCAATCTGGTTCCATCCAATCATCGGATAGGCATTACTCATGTAAATGTTAATCTTTCTGAAAATTGGAAAAATGTATAATTTGTCTTCCTTTAGAGCATTAGGGGATGTTACACAGTTGTGGTGGTTTGCCATTAGCTGTGCTGTTGTTTACTTTCGCTTTCCAAAACCAGAAATTGGCTAAGACTGGCCTAGCAGACTGCACAATAACCCAGAGATTCCACCAGGCATGGCTGCATCATGTTCCAGCTGTTCCACACAGCTTCAAAACCCACAGGAAGCTTTTCAGAACCGGAGTGTTTTGCCTGAATGATTGTTGACTTGCTGAGATTTTCTGATTTGGTCGTATTTGTGCAGCCGTGCCCAGTGGAATTCAGGGTAAATTGATTGAACAGTTTCATACTGCATATACATACATTCATACTGTGAGAGTAAGCAGCAGTCAGGAATACACTTTCAGACACAATAGACACAAAGATCCCCCTGTGTATAAATGTTCTCCTTCTGTAGTCTTTTGCTGAAGTCATTTGTCAAGGCCAAAGACTGTTTTGGTGTAATCCATGTGGACAACACTGACAAAATGAATCCAGTCCTGAAAAAACACAACTAACACTACAGGATACCACAACTACTGCAGCTTGACTCAAAACAAATCTTGATGTGAACATCTCAACTTCCAGAGGAATCCTCTCACAGCTGAGACACTATCCAGCCAAGTGATCCCCTCTGGCATTGCTTCCTCTTAGCCTGTGTATGGCTCCACCCGTTCAAATGTCTGCAAAACATTCCCTCTCAAATTAAAAATATAATTTACTCTGCAAGTTCCCTATCCCTATATCTGAGGCATATACTATGTTCAGACTGAGCACCTATCGGTAAATCAATGTAAGTGCCTGTAGAAGTACCAATTCACAAACTCTGACAATAATACTAACCAACTGCTCACATTTACCTCCAGTTTCTAACTTAGACTTTTATTATTATAAATTTTGAAAAGAAAAGTACTCAAGTGATGTCACTGGAGTAGGAATAAATTAATTTTGATATGACACATGAAATGATAAATAGAAAATTTTGGATTTGACAAAGCCTTTCCCAAAGTGTAAAATACATTTTAAAACAGCTTCCTCAGTCCAGGTAGGACTCCACGTGACAACTAAACCAATCTCCATATGTAAAATCTCAAAATTTGATTCACCTCAGCTCTACTGGGGCAGATACAGAAGTCTGTGGGACAGATATCTCGAAACGAAGACAAACGAAACCAAGAATAATTGCATTGAAAGGTACCAGTTAAAGAAACAAAAAGAAAACTAAAGAAAACTAAAGTGGCCTTTTAATTAAAAAGTGTGGGTTTTTTCAGTTTGTGTGAACTCATTGTTTTCTGATGGGGGTGCTGAAGCGGGAGGTCCATTAGATGCAGTGAACAGTGTTAGGCTTAAGAGGGAGAAAGCATATGCGACCCATGTGGTTGGTCATCTGACATGGTGGTAAACTGCCACTCTGTCCATTTATGCTGTGTGTCTATATGTAGCCTGTAAGCTCGTTCACTGCCAGTCAGACAGCTCACTCTTCTCCGACAGGTTGGGAATTAATTACTTTTTACGACACATCACTAAACACTAATGTCACCCTGTTTTTTCAAGAAATGCCAAAACTTTTCTGGGGACTATTATAAAAGACAAAATATCAGTGATTTGTTGTTGTTTTTTTTATCCAAAGAAGGTCTACTTGCCTCACACTGCATTAATTTATTGGACACTCCACAGTTCATGTTGACTAAATGATTGGTATGGAATCAGGTTTTGTATAGTTTATACCATTTATATAATTTATGTTCCTGGATCAGCCCTGATCCTGATCCTGCAGATGGAATTTCCAACGAAGATTCTCAGAGCAGCTCTTTATTATCCTACAATATCAGTCCCCAAATACAGAACAAGATGGGTGTTGAGGAGCTCCACCCTGCTGCCCAGTTAATCATCAAACACGCCCAAAAGGATGTCTGTGGACAGACATGATAACACCCTTCATAAACCACAGTACCTATCTATCTCCAGCACTCTAACCTCTGCATGTCTAAGCACTGAGTATTTCCTTTCTTTTCCTTCTTTATTTTTGTTGAGTGTTTGATACAACAGCTGTCACTGTTTGATTTGTTTTTCACATCTCTCTTTATTGGGAGGGAATGTTGTAACACTTCATTCCAGTGCTCTGAGCTCTGCCTCTCTTTCTCCTCTCTCAACACAGTCACTCTGTTTACATCAGAGGGACCCAACATGCATACTGCTCAAAGAGACTTCATATCTAGGTGAAAATTGAAGACAGCATTCACCAGTGGAGTAACACTCACACCATAAGATGCATGAAGCAAAGCTACTTGTGGGATTCCACATTCAAAGAGATATCAAACCAACCAGAGTATATGGGAACGGACAAGCAACCATTCATTCAAGATCAAACTTATTAAAAGTAACTGCATCCTCCCAATAAAAAAAAAAACTAAAGGAAAATTATTCATGCAGCAGTCTAAATTTGTATGACATACAACAACACTTTTATTTTGCACAGATTGCTAAATCTGTACCATCAATTTGGTTCACTCTCTTTGGATGTTTTTTCTTGTTGGGTTGGGCCTCTACTCCTGCCCTTGTATACATGATACAGATTTCCTTTCAGTCCGAACACACAGACAGAAGAATCACACAAAGTGATGCTGAAATCATTGTCAGATGGTGTATTTGCTTAGTTGTAGTAAGCATGTTATTTTTGACATTATTGGGCAAAAATTCTGTCATGGCCTTTCAGCATATTGTTGTTCAACTGGCTTTTGAGAAAAGTATACTTCTGCACCTCCTCTCGTCTCTGTTTTCATGATTTAGAAAATCTAGTCTCTCACAGGGGACTTTGGCCAATCACAGGCCATTTCAGAGAGAGGGCATTCCTATTGGTTCTAGAAATGCAGATGTGCGTGCATGTTCCTTCAGCCCAGTCTAACATCTCCACACTTTGTTTTAGTGCAGTACCAGAGCTGAAGAAAGTGAAAGCTGGCATGTATATAAATAAGAATTATAAATTTCCTCCTTTGACTACAACAGAGGCTCACACCATGGATAGCAAGCCCTACGAGGCAAGAGGTTTCACAGGGTAACCAACTCTTTCTGCTGCCATTCAAAATTGGGTTTGGCAAAAAGGGTTAAGTGGAGTGCTACAAGGCAGCAGAGAGAGAGGTACAGTTGTCATTAACAGGGAAAACAGCTATGGACACCAGAAACAGGCTGTAAACATTTAGATGTAAACGTTTATTTCTGCTGTACGCTTGGGCATTTTAATATGGGGTTCTATTGAGATTCGTTTTTGGAGCCAGTCTCAAGTGAAGAAGAACTGCAGTTTTTGGCACTTCTGCAATGGCTTCATTGTTTGGGCCGAAGGTTGCTGCTTGTTTACAACACAAGCCAAAAAGACACATTCATACACTTGTTCCCTGAACATATGTTCATGGGTATGCTCAATTTAGACTTTGGCTCACTTGCAGGTCAAACTGTTAATTAAAAATTTGGTAACTCAAACCACTGTAGAAAAAGACGTCTGAGATTGTAACAGATGTCGACTCGACACTCAGCCGTAGACACCTTATCACTGTAATTGTGTGTTTACATTTAGTTATCGATTAATAGGAAGTTAAATTTCCCTTTAAACCTTTAATACAACACACATGCAGACACACATACACACACACACCGGTATGAAAACACAGCTGGAACAATACTCCTCTCCAAACAGTTGGTTGGCACCTGAACAAAACAACAGATCCAAACACACACACACACACACACACACAGTTATACAATTTTTAAAAAAACAATGATTTCATTGTTCTCAGTTTCAACATTTGATATGATGTCTTTTTGCTATTTTTAATTAAAATTGGAGTTTCAATGTTTTGTAAATCATCACATTTTGTTTCTATTTATGTTTAACACAGTTTCCCAACTTTTCTGGAAACGGTTTCAGACTTTCAGCTTACCCGATTGAGGACAAAAGCCGTGTCCCCAATTGGGAAAAAGTTGGCCCTCTTTGGAAAAAGTTTGGACTCCCCTGGGTTAGGATAAAGGTTAGGAGTCGAGAAGTAGTGGTTATGATAAGAATTAAATTAGGTCTCTACAAAATGAATGAACGTCTATGAAATGTCCCCAAAAGTGACCAAAATCAATGTGTGTGGGGGTGTGGGTATGATTTAAGCTAGTGTCAGGAACACATTTCACACTCAAGACCAGTTAACTAGAGACAGCTGGTGTAATTGAGGACAAAAGCCATTTCCCCATTTGGAAAGCAACTGATTTTGGGTCAGTGGGTAAGGTTAGGGTTTGATTAAGGTTTTTGTTGTGTGTGTGTGTGTGTGTGTGTGTGTGTGGGTATGTGGAGAGCGAGTGGGTCAGTGGCTGGTGTGGAAACTTCAGTCTGTAACCAGGGAGCAGAAACAGTCACATCCCTCTCTACCAGCCTGTCTGTGAGTTGACACGTTTTATACAGTTCCAGGACTATTTAACCATCACACACTGACGGACCACAAAATATCACTTTTATTAAAACCAGGGTGTGCATAGAAATCAGTACTTTTAGTCACTTGGTAGTACAAAAGGTTAATTTGTAAGCCTATTCTGTGTTCATCTCATCAACATATTTCAAAAAACTTGTAATTGCCAATGATTTAAATGGTAATAATCTGATAAGAGTTAGTCTAGATGAGCCAAGAAACACATGGCAGTCTATAAAATAAACATAACAACAAATATAATAATAAAGGGACATGTCCAAAAACCAAGTCTTCTGCCTGTTTTTCTCATAAATGTGTCTTATTTGGTGTATCTAATGGTGTTGTTTCTAAATATTCACAGTGTTTCCACGTCTCAACTGCTTGGTAGTGGATATTTCAGCCTGCAACATCTGCCCCCAGTGTCTACTACTTCTAACACAAGCAATAGTCAGCATCACATAAATGGTTCAGATTTGGACATCCCAGTAAATGAATACCAAGAAGTGGAATCTGATGACAGCAATAATGACCTTTTACTTCATGGAAATGGTTTGCTTTAAGTAGTGGTGTTTTCTGCCATTTCCTAAAACTATATTTACTACATATGCATACAAGTGTGTACAAGGTGTAACATTAGTTTGTGTATGGTTGTAGTGGGGTCACAGTTAAAGGGTAGGTTCAGATTGTAATACAATACTCAACATGCTCAACATATTTAAAAAGTTAAACTGTCTTCAATCATCCTTTGCTTTCATACTGCTTCCTAGCATGACTACACTGTAAAAGATTAACACAGTCCACAGCCCCTCAAAGCAAATATGAGACTTGAGCTGTGAGAGTTAGACCAATCGAGTGGGGATATTCCAAAGTTAGTCTTTGTAGTATAAAACTCCCTCTTTGTAAACACAAAGAGGGAGTTTTCTTGCTGAGAGAAGGCACATGCAGGTAATCCCATCTAGCTTTGCTGTGCTGCAGGCAAGTTGTGTCCCTACGTATTTGTGTTTCCAAACTGTAACTTCAACCCAATTTGAGCTATAATCAAATGCTAATCTCTGTAAAACCAACCTCTGCTAAACCATTGACGTTAACAGAAGGAAACAGACTACAATACAACATCAGGACAAAAGTCCAGCAAGAAACACAACAACACAACTAAATGCATCTTCATCAATGAAGATTCAACTTGGCTAACTGAGTGCTACATTTTTACAAGGAACAGCCTAATTGCAGTGACGAATAGTAGTTTCAATGTACAGGACATGAGCAATGTAATAAGGCAAACTGGAAAAAATGTGAACTTATCATTTTGGATATGTTTCTGTTGAGTACTTTTCCAAGTTCTATCCCTCTCCCCTTTCCTAATTTTCTGCCTAATGATTAGGATGTCTGATGATGTGCTGTGTTTGTGTTCTTTTGAGTTTTACAAGCCTCAAGCTCCAAAAGGCTACCCAGTGTGCCTTTAAATAACTGGCTGGAAAATGTGTATTACGCATTCATCTTGTATGATGAAGATATCAAGGGCAATGCCCAGGCATGTTGAAATCGACTCTGAACCAACCTACTCTGCTTTTACCATGTGAGATATCCAACCACTGCTGAAGGCAACAATTTTACATCCACCAATAATGCTGTCAGTTCTGTGCTCCATGTGTTTTATTCAACACCTCACTTTGAGAGGAAAAAGGTCTGCTGTGGAACTCATTCAACTTGAGAGCAGTGAAGCTACATGTGATGACGGTGCTGTCCAACTCAGCTTTTTTTGGAATGGAACATTCTGTGTGTGTGTGTGTGTGCGTGCGTGCGTGTGTGCGTGCATGCATGTAGTTGAGTCCATGCTGACCAGATTTCCTGTTTTTGTGGAAAGAAAATGGCCAAACAGACATTTATAATTTTAACATCTCTCTCTCTCTCTCTCTCTCTCTCTATCACACACATACACACACACACACACACACACACACACACACACACACACACACACACACACATCTAATTATACAGTCTGGTCCTGTGGTGGTTCTGAAGGTAATTTAAGGGAAGCTGATGTAAAAAATCATTGCCCCCCCGTTTGTACATGTTAACATTGAGCTAGCTGTAGGCTTTCTGCCATCGGCCCAGTGTTCATTTCCACAGCTTCCATGACAGTAAAAACAAACACTCCACACATGTAGATGATAATTATAGGACAGTTATCAGGCAGAAATCTGACAGCAGCTGCAGGAGCAACCGAAAATTCCAAATGTTGAAGTTAGAATGTCAAAAACCTTGTAGCCAACTGGCTGTTCCACAAGTCAGGTCAAGTCAAGTTGAAACTTGGTCTGGAGAATCAGGAATCAGGAATCATTTATTGTCATCACACAAGTTTCCAAGTGCAACGAAATTCTGTTCAGTTACACCGTCCCAACAGGGACAGGAGAACCACGATGCAACCAGCAGGGCGGCACTAAAAAAAGGTCACCAAAAACTCTAATTGGTCCAACACCAGAAACTACAGTGTTACTTGCAGGGATATTAGAATTTATTAAATTGTGCAAGTGGTACGTGTTTTAATTATATACAGTAAAAATAATGACGAGCACAAAGTCAAGGGTCTTGGGGGTAAAAACTATGTGGGCGTGTAGTTGATGAGACAGCAGTGTTTGCACCAGAATGCATTTAAAAATTAAGATGTGATTCTGAGACAGAGAGAGAGAGACAGAGAGTTTGAACTGTGAAGTGTAGGAAAACTGCTGCTCCTTTCCACTAATCGACTTGTGGAGCATCATGCTGCTAACAGCCTTGGTGTTTGGGTCTGTTGAGGTCCCCTGAATCTGGATTAGGCCTCATTTTTCTCTAGCGTGTATCCTGACTGGGCTGACTGGGTCAGGTTTGCCTTGGTTTGTTATGGAACTTTCATGGATTCAACCCCCTTCCATTCAGGTCAAACTTCTAGACCCCAGAACACAATTCAGTGACACTCCAATCTGACAGTCTGACACACAGACAGTGTGAAACATTGTGTTTGGCATCATGACTCCCTGCAGGTTTGTACACCTGCTTTGGAGGAGGTGGCAACATTGGATGGAGACTCAACTTGGATAAGGACTTAAGTTTCATCTATATTCACAACATGTCATGTTTCTAGTGACCACCTCAAAGTTAAATATTCTTCTGTGTTATCAATACAAAGTAGAATTTATTCAGTGTTCATGTTTGAGGGCGACTGTGGCTCAGGAGGTAGAGCAGTTGTCCAGAGGGGTGGAGGTTCGATCCCTTGCCTCGGCAGTCTACATGTCGAAGTAATGCTCGTAAAGAGCAGGTGGCCTAGCTACCACATGTAGATGGGTAGATGCAGGTGCTTTGAGTGGTCGGCAGACTAAATTTACCATGTTACATGATGTCTGAATAATCATTACTCCCTGCAGAACACCATTCTCCTGGCCTGATCTAACTCACCTTTAAGCTGTTCACCTTAAATCCTATACTAACCCAAGCTAAAAAATTATACTTAAGTTAGAAGTTATTAGATACTACACTCTCACTTTTCATAGTGCTGAATCTATCCTATGTGAGCCATCTTAAAATCCTTTTTACCAGTGTCAGGCAAAGAAAAATGGTTGCTTTCTAAGGCTTCTAGTTTCACAGTGGTAAACTAATGAAAATGTCTAAACTGAATGTTCATTCTAGGTTTAGGGGAATCTCTATGGGTATAATCTATTCTATTCTATTCTATTCTATTCTACAGGGCTTGAAATAATACATAAATGAATGAATGCTTTCACATAGGCTTTCAGTATTTGTTAACAGGTCCACCCACCTGCTTATTCTGGAGGTTTCAACATTATCACATCTACATTTCCAAGCAAAGTAAAGTTGTGTTGATGGGGGTCATGATACCAGTAGCTAAGACAGCTGGACGAGCAACAACGTGCACAGTTCTTTACTCTGAAGTAGCTCCACCCTTTCAGTCTCATCACTGCAGACTTGACACCACTACCAGTCCATACCAACCTAGAAGGCAGTAGATGGTATATTCAGATAAAATGTGGGAGGACTTGCTTAAGTCCAAAAGCATAACTGTACGTTAACAGGTTTTCTTGTGGTATAGAGTTGGCTGCAATACATTTCACATGTAACAGACATTCTTTCTGATAGCTGAAACAGGACACTTATCCACTAATTTAAAATTCTGTGGGAAGTGTCAGCTGTCAGACTGGCCCAAGCAGTCAGTGTCTCCAAAGTGTTTGGCAACCAATTTGGTGTAAGTGTGGAAAACAGTACAACAGATGACATTCTTTACCCAGAGATGTTAATGTTCACAGCAGGTGTCTAGATTTGCTGATACAATATACTAAATGATTACTGAGAGAAACCTGCTAACCCCTGACAGTTGTTCACCTACCCCCCTATAAAGTGTAATTAAATAACTTGTCCTGGTTTAGACATGTGTACATGACATCTACATTTTCCAGACTGTCACTTTTGTGGTCAGATATTCCATGAGTTAATGCTCCATTACAGAGAGGCCAGTCAGAGCCTTGGAGCAGACACTGTCCTGGCTTTAAACTCTCCAAACGTGCCATGTTAGCTCAAGCATGCAACAGCGTGTCATCACCATTAAAACTGAGGACAAAACAGAGGCCAGCACTTAGGAAAGAAAAGCTCGTGGAGTTTAACAGTCAGAAGAGCTGCAGCTCATTCCCCTGATGGTGTGGCGACAAAAGCACAAACTCTGCCACTGATGATCAGATCCATACCATTCCCCTTGTCTGAACATCATTCAAACTTCTAACCCATCTGCACTCATCCCTCCTCCTCTCTGGCTCAATCACACAAAACCCACAGTTCACACACACTCTGGGTATCTCTCACTGAGCCATGAAGTTAAAAGACTGCTGCTCTGGTCTGCAATGGCTCTGACACACACACACACACACAAACACACACACACACACACGCACGCACGCACGCACACACACACACACACACACACACACACACACACACACACTCTCCTCAAAAAGTGTTGTTTTTGTTTTTAATGTAATATTTGATATACAGGACACAGGTCCAATTATCTGTCTTCTGATACACAAACTCTGGCTACATGTCAATATCAGAACTCTTTTTGTCTTTTTCAATAAAAACTGTGTGGATTGAACAAATTGCAGATGTTCATACGCCACCAAAGCTTGTGTGCATTTTAACCAGGTTGTTCTACAAGCCTTCTGAAGTTATGTTGTACAATTGTACAACCACAGTGACCAAGAAACAGGATAAACCAAACCAAAATCTAAAAGCCACTGAAATCAAATTTACTTTTAATCCAACTACCTTACGCAGGCGACCCTCATCTGCCGATCAATGCAATTAACATCTCTGCCCCACTGTCAGTAAAAATGTGTGTTCAGTTCCACTCTGCTGCCACAGAAACGGCAGAGTAGCCAGAGAGCACAACACATACTTTAAGTCGACAAGCAGAATGGCCTGTATGCACAAAATTAAAGAAAAAACAGTCAATCTTATGGGCTTACCTTGGTTTGCCAAATAATTTCAATCACTTTAACAGTTTTATTGTGGAGATCAGGGTTATTGAGACACCACTTCACACAATTAAAGAAAACCCAACAGAAAGAGATTTTCCAAGTGTGTGAAGTTCTCCTGGGGGTATCTTCCAAATGATATTCAAAAAATTCCCATATATCAGTAGGGTTGAGATCAGGTGACTGTGTGTATTATTGCCATCATTTTTAAACTCATCAAAGCATTCAGTGAGGATTTGTGTCCTGTATGGTGGCATCTGCATTCATTATCATTCTATATTCATTTATTAATCTTTTTCCTTTGATTTATTACCCCTCTAAGGAAGACAAAGGGAGACACACGTGGTGTTCCTCTTCTTATTATGCGGCAAAATGTGTAGAGCTTAGTTCTGCCCTAGTGATGAAAACTTTGGGTGTGCAATTCCACGTTAAATTGAGTTAAGCTGACAGTAAAATGTGCCAAACGTTGGGTGAGCATTCATAAGAAGCCTAGTATTCATGTTACATGATGTCTGGCCAATCATTACTCCCTGCCATTGGCATCAGCTACTTTATTGTTGCAATAGTGAGTCATTTTTGGATTTTTTTCCCTTGCCTATTGTGCTACATACTGTATAGAGCACAGTAACCATCTGATCAACCATCAGACACAGTGAATGCAAGGCTGAAAAAAGCAGTGCAGCCTCATCTCCATGTTTTTTGCAGAAATATTTTGATTTAGAGTTGACAAAAGCGTGATTTTATATGACAGTGGAGTACTTTTCTAGTCCGATGACCAGTCAAAGCGCTTTAATAATACAAGACTGCATTCACCCAATTGTAGCTAGGCCACCTGCTCATTACAAGAATTAACACACTCACACAACGATGTACAGCATCAGAAGCAATTTGACACTTCGACATGTAGGATGCCGAGGCCAAGGCCCGAACCACCAACCACAGCACACAATGTATTGTGTAATGTATTTTCTTCTTTCTTTTTTTTGGTTGAAGATCCCATGACTTCATTGTGTCCCTCTCACTTCTGGAAACAAGCACCCTATGCCACTGAAGTTCACCATGTCACTTCCTGTATAACAAACATGTGTGTGTGTCCGTTGGAGTGTGTGTGTGTGTGTGTGTGTGTGTGTGTGTGTCTTGGCATCTTTATTGGCATGTTTCACTTCCTTTGACTCAATAGAAACTCATGTGAACTGTTAACGGAAACACTACAAGTTCTAGCTTGTGACAGCCTGTGAGAAGACACACACACATGCTCTCTCTCTTTGTTTTCTCTCTTGATCACACACACAGAGACGTGTGTGCTCACCAGATATAAGAAGCTTCTGTAGCAGAATGCTTTGGATCATTTTTATTCAGGATTTGTGAAAGTGATTCATGCAATACTAAACTGACAAAAAAGAAGCTCATGACACAGCTGCCGACTGAGAATGACACATAAAGCATGTCATATTCACTGGTTGTAAAAAGAATGCTCAACACCGCCTCCACCACTTCTTCTGATCACTGTTGAGTGTGTTGGCACTCACAACCATAGCAACCGTTGCTTTTTAGCAAGAATTGCGTAAATAAACAACACTTTGTGTTTACTTTATGATGTTAGAGGGGAAAGCTAACAAAAAAACAAATTAAACTACAATAAACATCTTTTCTTCCACAGAAATGATTCCACAACTGGCAAAGACAAACTTTCCTGGGCCACCACCGCATCACTTTTCCTTTGTTATTCTTTGACTTCCAGTATTGTTCACCTTTAACTGCATTTTTTTTTTTTTTTTTTTTTTTTTGTGGAACTTTAGACCACTCCTTTTTTCCACATCAAATGTCCATGCTGGGCTATCCCATAATGCCTTAGAAAAAGATTCAGTCATAGCCAGCTGTGGTTAAGTATTCTCTGCATCCTACAAAGTGTCTTCCTGATAGACCACCATAATAATTTCTAAAACAAAACAGCTCAGACATAACAAAAAGGCAGTTACTGGCCTCACTGGGATGTTTTTGGTCTTTCCAAGCTCAAATGAATGATGACCAGTTTCACATGATCACGGCTCACGTTACCTTTTGTGTAGGGAATCAGTCAGTTTAGTATTTCTTTGCTTATCAGCTTCCGTCCAAACCAGGTAGAAAGTAATTTGTGATCAAGTTTGGAGTCATACTTCATTCGGCTGATCAAACACCAAGGCATGTGATCACTTAAAAAAATAATTTCGTATTTTCCACAGCTTCACCCGTTCCCACTGTCACATTTCACAACAACGTAACACCATCGGAAGCGACACCAACACCCATTCCAGACAGGAGTGACATTTCATTTCAAAAACATCGTCTTCGCTCATGTTCACCGTGAAGGATATATGAAATCCTCAGTATCAGTCGCAGTCCTGGTGTCTTGACTCGTTATCGCTGTAGTAACCGGACACCAACAAAAAGAAAAAAACAAATGCTGGAAAACTGTTGCGAACTTCAACAGTTTTCCTCGCAGCTGCTTCAGCAGTTAAGCGAACACTTTCCACCCAGCACGTCCTGACCTCCACAGCTCGCGAATCGTCGGTTATCACAAACTTTGTTATGAGACACGCTCGTGGTTATAGTTCCTTTTGTAAAATAAAAATGCGAGTCAGTTACCTGTTAACAGCACAGTGGGCAGCAGAAAGCAGTAGAACAGCCACACGATCACCTGAAGATCCATGTCAGTGCGAGGGTACATTCACTCCGCGATCATCAACGATAGATCAATAACTACCATAAACCCGAGCAGAAACACGAAGTCTTCAACTGCTCCATCGCGGCTGATTGATTAGGCAGAGGAATCAACAGACTGTTGTTCGCTCATGACCTCCCATCAAAAAGAAAAAAAGAACTTTACCGGAAAGTGTTAAAGGTGTAACAAAAGTGTTTAATCAATCGATTGATCGTCTTGTGTGCTGTTAGCGCTCAGCTGAGTGTGCGGCAGATAATCGACTCGTTTCAGGTGTTAAAGCTATCGGAGAGGAAGAAACGTCTTGTTGCGTGTATTCCTCCGGAGGGGCCCAGCCTGAAGTAACAGTGTTGTAGGTGGAAAATGTGATTCACAGGGAAGGCAGACTGAAGGGCGTTCATAGAGGAGCTATTCAGCACTGAGCTGCTGGTCACCTCCCTGCTGTAATACTCTAACCTCCAGCCCAGTCAGCATGGCACAGCCTGCGTCTCTGCTGTGTTCTGCTTCCTAATTCGTGTTCAATTACAAAGTTTTAGTATATGCTCAGCAAAGACATGGATAAAAATAATAACATAGCTTATTTTTAGACGTGTGTTGGCATGGGATTCAAAATGCTCTGCATTCATGGATTGGCACTTCTGACACGACTACGTCAATCAATGCTGGCGCTAGAAATAAGTCTCTCGATCTGGCGCTGAACAAATTTTCATTGTTGTGTCAGTTGCGCCCCCTAGCGTATAAAGAAGCACTGTGTGAATACAGCGCCGGGGAAAGCAACATGAAGACACCAGCTGAGTTTGTGAACAGTAACCCGAATTAAGTGCTTTCTGTCAGGGCTGTGACCCCTTAAAATGAAGCACTTGTGAATGTTTAAGGCGTTGGTGTGTTAGTTCAAACAAATACTAATCCCCCCCATTCTACTTCCCTATTCAGATAATCCATCAGGCCCATAAAAGGATTGATACTGCAGTGGAAAAATAGGTAATTGAGCCTTACATTTAACAAGTATGAAGAAGACAAATTACTTATTTTATATCTTGAATGTCACTTAAGCCTTTCATTATAATGATCAATGTGTGTGGAGTAGGTTAGCAAACTAACAGTCTAAATTGTAAGACACTGACTTCAATGCTGTTACATTGCCCTACTCTCATTTTCTTGTGAAGCAAGAGAAAACTGCCTAAAGCACAAAAGAGTGTGATTTAAGGAACCCTGAGTATATGTTAAGAGGTATGTGCATATGTATATAGCCTAAATTAAGAGATGGTTAACACAGAGTACTGAAAAATAAAAGTACTCATTGGAATGGGGTTATTGCTGTGTTAATGACTGTTGTGAGGTTCATTTGGCTACTAGATCAAATTAATGAAGGTTATGGCTTTGAAAAATATCAAAGCAATCTACTTTTATCTTTTATTCTTCACTTTCAGTTTGGAAAGTAAAATGTAATATTACTATAACTCAACTTTTTCCAATATGTTGATTAGCCTTTCACATATTTAAAACATTTGATCTGCAGACAGCATTCCAGACACATGTAACCAAAGGCAGTAGAAATAAGCAGGACATGAATATAATAAAGGACAAATAATTAAAAAAAATGGCTTGTTGACAGCTTGTTGTCAATGATGATACACAGTAGCCCTGTGTCTGTGCCATTGATCATGATATGTGAGGGCAGGTGATGACTGTAAAAATTATTAATCATGTCCTCAAATGTTTGGAGACATTCAATTTTATGGAGTGGAACCTTTTTAATGTAAGGATCCAATATGTAGAGAGTTATTTGTGTTCTTATCTCCTTAACCTTGGATGACTAACTCTTTTTTTGTCCCAGAGTTGTTAAAATTGTGGCAGCTAGATTTCGAGGACCCCAGCCACCTGATCAGATGACGACCTGTTACGTTTACTGAGAATTTTGAACTTGGGTGGCCCAGCCTGTTAGAGGACCGAGGTAGAAATCTGAAACCTGATGTGAATGATTCTGTAGCAGACGATATAAGATGGATGAATCAGTGTTGCCATACGGACAAGTGTTAAAAAGTCATTGATCAAGGAATCAATCAATCGCAGATATAATCAAAACAACAACGGGTGTCAAATAGTATTTTCTGTAATACAGCACAATGTCGATACAACAAAGAACATGTTTAAGTGAAATCGAGGGCGCTATTCTCAAATTTCCCATTCTTCTTAAACTACCCTCGGACGTGGCCCGGGGCGTGGCTTTGTTGGATTCGCGCGAAAGTTCCTTTCTTCTTCCTGTTAAGTGTGAACATTTCCGGAGGACTATTGTAGTTGAACACTATTTATGTCTGTACCGACTTCGATTTGTCGATTGGTGGAGTTTTTACGTTGAGGTTTCTTTTTCAACCACCACCACCGGCAGCAGCAACATGTCTCAGGCTCGAGTTACTGATTTCTTTTCCCAAAGAAAGAAAGGCATCGCCGCTCCATTAAAACCAGCTAAGCATCGCAGTAGCTCTGTTGTCGTCCGTGGCTCGTCTGGGATCAGCACTAACATTACCTGCCTAAGGTCAAGATCCTCTAAAAACAAAGACGTTGTCCTTTGTTCGTCCTCCGTCCACGAAGAGTTTGTCCGAGTTATTGACGAGGCAGTGGGACTAAACGAGGGAGAGTCGAACAGCATTACTGCAAAGGAGTCCACCCCCGGTCCCAGGACACCGAAACGGACCTCGTCTGACACAGAGTTTGATTTCGGGGCTGCCGTGTTTTCAGCCACCGCCGACCACAGCACTGCCAAGAAGAGACGGCAAGTGGAGGCTGTTAGAAACGCTGTAGCTAATGAGTCGGAGAAAGCAACGGGGAAGAAAGCCAGAAAGAAACTGGTCCTCCCTCAGGCCACTCCACAGGTAATGTGGTTCTGGTTGATTCCTCCATCTTTGAGAGGGATGCCTGTTAGCTCCAGGTTGTGCCTCGCTCACAGTAAATGTTTAGCTTCAAACGCTCGTCTTTATTGTTTGACCCAAGCAAAGATGCCAACTAGAAAATAGTTTCCATACGTTTTAGTTGCTAGCTTGCGACTAAATATACAGCTACATGTAGGTGTGTAACACAGTGACTGAGCTAAATCATTTCAACTGCTGTGTATGTGCAGGCTGCAGCCCAGGCCCTGCCCAGCGAGGAGACCAAGCAGCCTGCAGCACCAACACCCCACGTGTCTGGACAGACTGAGAGCCATGCAAACCTCCAGGTCAGCAGGTCTCCAGAGAGGGCTCAAGTCCTCAGCAAGAGCACAGGCGGACAGGCAAACACGGTAACGCAGGGCGTCTGGGTTGACACGGCTCGCTAGCATCCGGTCTGGAGTTCGGTATCTGGACTTGAACAATTCCGATTGTGTGTGTGTGGGCTCACTGTGGTGTACCTGTGTGACAGTGAGGGACAGTCTGATATATAGGTTAGGAAAATCAATATTTTGATGTTGACCTAGTTAGATGATAAGTCTGATGTCATTTGATATTCAGGCTTTGGATACACACAATACTAGTTACCAGCATACTGTACAAATGTTGTATATGACAACAAGAAATAGTTAATTGCCACACTTATCCTTCAAGAAGTCCTGAATTCATCAGCATTGTAATCTCCCATTCTTTCAGGCTCTGTGCAAAGAGAGCATTGCAACCCTCAAGTCCCGCCTTCAGAGGATCAAGAAACACGGAGAGGAAATAACCAGCACTGCTCCCGTGTCCACGTTCTCCTCTTTCACCTCCCTCGTTGGTACAACGCCTACCATTACTACCCCTCATGTCCCCAGAACTGTTACGCCCCTCACCTCTGATGCTAAGACCCTCAAGTTCACTGTAGCACGAGCCACAGCGCTTGCAACCAAAGCCCAGAGGTCCAAGGAAGAGAGAGAGGCAGAGGAGAGCAAGCAGAGTGAGACACAAACCCAGGATAGGTGAGTGTGTTTGTGTGTGCATGCATGTACGAGCCTTTGCTGTGCAGGTGCACGCTACATTTTTAGTGACATCAAGTTCTGCTTAGTCTAAATCAGAGGCTAGAATCTGTGTTTCTCCGTATCTCTTGTCCCTCAGTACTGAACTGCCAGCATACCAGCGGTACCACACCCTCGCTCAGGCAGCCCCCCCCAGCCTGTCTCTGCCTTACCAGTACAAGGTGCTGGCTGAGATGTTCAGGAGTATGGATACGGTGGTAGCCATGCTGTACAACCGCTGTGAAACGGCTACCTTCACCAAGATCAAACAGGGAGTTCAGGACATGATGCACAAGTAGGTGGAAAGATGGAGAGTTGGTCTGGTTGTACTTCTTCAGATTGACAATGAGTGTTTCAAGTTTGGAATGTAACTAACATAAAATCAGCGAAGTCCCTGTGTGAGTCACAAGAAATCAGCTTTCAACGGTGTATTGCTTCCTGGCACAGTTTAAAGTGAACTGTGCCAGGAAGCAATACACCAAGCAATAATTTTATTTTATTATTTTGACAATATAATGAGCACATTAAATCTGAATATTTCCTTTCATCTACACTTTTAACTTTGATTTCCTGGAGGTTAGAACTGGACGTTAGGCTGCAGAAGCTAATGTTTTTTTTCTCCCCCTTTTCTCCACTTTTTAGGCGGTTTGAAGAGAGCCACGTGGGTCAGATAAAGACCGTCTTTCCTGAGGCTTACACATTTA
This sequence comes from Chelmon rostratus, assembly GCF_017976325.1. NCBI lineage: Eukaryota > Metazoa > Chordata > Actinopteri > Chaetodontiformes > Chaetodontidae > Chelmon > Chelmon rostratus. The sequence continues at coordinate 488,570 of NC_055668.1, read as the reverse complement.
GACAGGAAAAGAACATCCCAACATTTGACAGCAGCATTAACAAGAGCAGCTACCAGCTCACTATGGAGCCCTCTATTCTCTCTGGTTAGAACCCCTGTTCCTCTGTCTTTAATGACCCAGTTTCCTCTTCTCAAAATATTGTGTTGGCTTGTTTGAATATATATTACTGCATGGATCAGTTTACCTTTAATCAATGCTATTTCCCTAAATGGGATATATATAAACTGCAAGTCTAATTGCAGGTCTCTCTTCCAGGTGCTCATGATAATGTGTCTTACGTTCATGTGTTTTTGTGTCTGCATGTGTGTGTGTTTTGTCCTCCTCAGACCAGAATGAAGCCCGTCCCGTCCTGTCAGCCTCTTGTCTCCTGGGGAGGAGACGCATCTTCCACACAAACCTGGTCTTGATTGTCAAACAGCACCACAAGGTCAGTGTTTGCTCCGGTATAGCTTCTCTTTAGGTTTCATATGGTGAGAGAGCAGTTGTAAACATGGCACTGTCCCAAGTTTTAATATAAATGATATGTGGTTTGAGTGGAGATTGTGTTTCCATTGACACATGGGAAGTCATTTTGGTAACTGATGAGTTTCTTTGTGCCCACTAGTTTTCAAACCTCTATGTCTGCAGGCCTTTCTGTCCTCGTTGGTTCCTCCATTGTCTGTTGCAGAAGACAGCCTGACCCGCTGGCACCCTCGCTTTAATGTGGACACTGTGCCAGCCATCCAAGCCAGCTCACTGCCTCAACCTCCTCACACTGGAAAACTGGCCACAGCTCAGGAGGTGCTAGACAAGGCCCGTTCACTCATCAATCCCAAGGTACCGTATCAGGCAGCTGTCCTGAAATTCTGAAAATGTGCAAAAGTTTGAGGTGGGTGTGAAGAAATGCTGTAAACTAAGAATGCTTTAAAAAAATGAAGTGTTAATAGTTTATTTTCATCAATTAACAAAATGAATGAATGAACAGCATAAATTCCTCTAGGTATACCTGCACACAGATTTGAAGGAACCTGTCTGGAAGGTTGTTGTAAACATCTTAATTACACTGGCTGTATGTTTGGGGTCATTGCCCTGCTGCAGAATAAATTTGGGGCCAATCATACACTGCCCTGATGGTATTGCATGATGGATATAGTATCTGCCTGTATTTGTCAGCATTGAGGACACCATTAATTCTGACCAAATCTCCAACTCCTTTTGCAAAAATACAGCTCCAAACTTGCAAGGAACCTCCACCATGCTTCACTGTTGCCTGCAGACACTCATTATTGTGCCACTCTCCAGCCCTTCGGTGAACAAACTGCCAGCCAACAAACATTTCAAATTTTGACTCATCAGTCCAAAGCACCTGCTGCCATGTTTCTGCATTCCAGTTCCTATGTTTTCATGCATAGTTGAGTTGAGCTTGGTCTTGTTTCTTTGTACTTCTTCAAAAGAGCTTGAACAGCACATAAAAAAACCCAGGTATACTTTGGTTGATTGATAATTGATGCTGGTTTGAAGGAAAAGGGTAGTTACACCAAATATTGATTTGATTTACATTTCTTTTGTTTGCTCACTTTGCATTTTGTAAATTGATAAAAATAAACTTAACACTTACATTTTTGAAAGTATTCTTAGTTTACAGCATTTTTTCACACCTGCCTAAAACCTTTGCACAGTACTGTATATAAATGAAAGAGAGCGCAAAATAGAGAAATATGTTGTATTTTAAATGAAAGCATGCATAAAAAAAGTCTTGCTTTATTTAATAATGGCAGTTAATCATGAACAGTTTTATCCAGTATATTGATCCAGTTTACTTAGAACTCTTCTGTCCGAGTCCAATGATATTCTTTTGTCATGTGTTCAGATGGAGAGGGCTCTGGTTTCTCTGGCTCTAAAGACAGAAGATAAAGTTGCAGAGAATAAAGAACCAACATCTCCACAGAACTCAACAGTCCCTCAAACATTGGCTGCTCAAGTCCCAGCTGCCTTGAAAGGAGTATCCCAGTCCCTGCTGGACAGGGTAGGTTGGTGGACAGTATGGACTTGACTGTGCTTTATGGGTATATTGACATGATGGAACTATCCATTGCCCCATTGCAAAAAACATGTGATTTATCATGTGGTTTGTTGGTTCTTCAGATTCGGGCAAAGGAGACCCAAAAGCTCCAGGCAGCCATGACTCGAAACCCCACCCAGGAAGAGCGCCTGCTGATAATGTCACGGCTCCCTGAGCTGGCCAGGATTCTCCGGAACGTTTTCATTGCAGAAAAGAAAGCAGCTTTAACGATGGAAGTGGTCTGTAACAGGATGGTGTCCAGCTACAGATCTGCTCTCAGCACAGGTGGGTTCAAACAGCATGAGATAACTGCAGAACTGGATGAACAGTTTGTAGCTTGTTTGAGTACCTGACCGCCAACCTCCATACAGTGTCTTCTGAATTATATTTCACTGCTAGACATCTAATTAGGCAAGTAGAAAACGCTGAGGTGCCTGTCATTTTACTGTAGCATTTGCCATTATTTTGTAGTTGAACTCCTGTTGCTGTCTTCTAATGGCTTGTTTTCAATGCATGGTATGGCTCAGTTCCGAGCCTCACCACTGGTCAGAGAGAATCGTCATGAGTGTGACACAGAGCAACCAGTCATCTTGTCATCTGCGCTCTGATGTAGGATTTCCCATGCATTTCTGTCTTGCTGCTTTCAGCCTTTTCTTAAACAAAGTGTGTCTACCTGCAGTGGGAAACCAAACTGAGAAAAGTACCTGGTACCAAAAGTGAGCCGAACTGAGCTGTACCACGCAGTGGAAACAAGGATTGATAACATTCAGAAATGAACTGTTGTGTGATTGGTTGTTCGTCCTCTCTAATCAACAGGTGAAATGGAGAAACATATCCGTCTGCTGGCAGAAGTGAGTTCTGATTGGCTGACTATTCATCCAATCAGAAAGGACTTGTACCTGAAGTTGAACAAGAACATGGAGCTTAACATCGTTCTGGACAAACTGAGCAGCAGACTAAAAGAGGAAGAAAAGTTCTGAGAGACATTAAAGACTGAGTGGTGTGGCCTTTCACAGTGAACCACTCCCCCGTCCCTGCTGTATGAGCTGCCAGCAGACTGTACGCAAGTTGCATAGAAGTGCCATATTTTTCACTGAATTTTACTGGTTTGTTAGCAACAGGCACATTTCTAAAATTCATATCAAGGTGTCTAGTATGTCCCAAAATCCTGGGCTCATGTCACTGACCAGACCAGTGGTGGTCATGGTGTTCCTACCACCCTCCTGTGTTGTAAACAGGTTTTTTAACCACACTTCTGTTATAGTACTGTGCATTGTTTTTTTTTTTTTTGTTTTTTTTGTCCATGAAAGTGTAATTCTGGTGTGTACAGGTCTGCTTCCAGTCTGAACTGTCAGTTTTCTACAGTGTAGAACTGATGTTTACACTTTTAAAGGCTGCTGTTTGATAATGTTTAACAAATACAAGCATTTGTCAGAGCCCCGCTGCCTTCATTTTTTTTCTGTGAATACAATTTATTAAATATAATGAGCACTATGGCAAGGCCAATAATTGCATTAATTATGTGAAAGTGACAATTTCAGTCAAGATTACACAAGAAATGAAGGAGAAAGGGAAGGCATGGTAAAGTCTTCATTTTCAAGATAAATTAAAGTGCACGTAGGTTGGGTGTTCTGCCCAGGGGTTCTAACTGTAGTGCTTTTTGAGTACTGACTGAAGTGTGTCTGCAGTTTTTGGGTATGCCAAAAAGCCAAACCGGGCACTGAAATTGCTCAAATTATTCTTCAGTCACATAGATATAGCTATAGATATTTCTATAGCTCATCAAATGAGGGAAACTTGCTAAGTTTTTATTGTTTTTAGACACCGCATTTACAAGTTGGCATTAATATAAATATGGTCCTGCTAGCCAGCCCTAGTTGTGTGTTGCTGGATTGCTATCTCTACCCTGGATCTGTGATGGTATGCGTGGCAGAGCCATATCCACGTTTCTTCAATAGGGACATCCATCAGGACTTGAGTGCAGACATCATGTTTTTTTATGATGCACAAACCAAAGTCTCAAGCTTTAAGTCTCACTTGGATGACAGCACACCATGGAACCCCGAAGCAAGTTGAAACCACCATGCAAAGAGGAAACCGTATATAAACCAGATACAGAAAAACTGCCACCTTCTCTGGTCCCGAGCTTGTTTAACATGGACTGAGACCAAGTGGAAAACTGTCCCATGGTCTGATGAGGAAGGACGAAGTGTCCTTGGGGCTAAAGAGGAAAGAGACCATCTGGCTTGTTATCAATGCACAGTTCAAAAGCCAGTGTCTGTGAAGGTTTGGGGATGCATTCGTGCACATGGCATGGGTAAGCTGGACATTTAAGTGGAGCTTGTCCAACAGCCTCCTCTCACCCACCTCCTCCACAGAGTCCAGAGGGCAGCCCAGGACAGAGCTGGCCCTCCTGACCAGCTTGTTTAGTCTCTTCCTGTCCCGCTCTGTGCTGCCCGGGGCCCAGCAGACAACAGCATAGAGGATAGCAGAGGCTACCACAGAGTCATAAAAAGTCCTGAGCAGAGGTCTGCACCGTCTGAAGAACCTCAGTCTCCTCAGGAGGTGGAGGCGACTCTGGCCCCTCTTGTACAGGGCGTCAGTGTTGTGGGACCAGTCCAGTTATTGTTAAGGTGAACACCCAGGTACCTGAAACTGTCCACTGTCTCAATGTCCTCCCCCTGGATGTTCACTGGTGAGTGTGGTAGTGTCCTCCTTTGTCTCACTGGTGTTCAAGGCAAACTGCAGTGGGTCCAGGGTGGAGCTCACCACAGACTCAGTTTTGCAGGTGCCTTCACATTCTACGGACCTAAATATCATCAAAAAATCTGAAGAAATGTGTTATCTTTACATTTATTTATAATATTTTACTTGCTCAGCTATTCACAGAAGCAGAATCTTTTACCAAAGTTGATTACTTTGCATGTCACTGAAGGCAGAAAGTAACCACCTGCAAGTAGTTTTCCTCCAACCTCTCTGACTTTGCCTGGCTCCTGAGCCAAGAGGCCAAACCAACCTTACAAGCAGAAGGCAGAAACAGGGATGTCACAAAACAATTCAGGAAAAAAAAATGTGTAATGTGCGTAATGTCAAATATTTGGTTAAACATTTGGAGAAATAGAAATACATAAAGTACTAATTACAATAAGATTAGACTTGTGGAGATCTAGATGTTGACTGATTTCATATCATATCATATATATGTTCTGTATATTGCATATGCATGTAGAGTGACGGAATTTCTATACAGCATTTCCTATATTTCTATAGTTCTAAAGGACATAAAGATGATTTTAGCATTTTGAAATGTGAAATGTCTGGAAGTATAGCTTTGTAATAAGCTACACCCACTTTAATCAATCACTGTCAGACTTTATAGTGGTCACAGGTCAATTGTTAACAGAATGGCTTTCAATAAAATAAAATAATCCACATGGATTATCACAAAAAAGATACACAAGCATTTATTGATATTTTAGTTATTTATTTGGTCTTTTTACTATTTTTGCAAATATCTGTATGCTATAAAGTACCCAATGATAGTGGAATTATGTTAATAACAACAGTCCCTAATGGAAGAGGCAGCCATGTTTGGATACCTCATACAGCCATCAGATACACACTTTATGTGCAAACGTAAAGACAGTGAATCATCCAAAAGAAAAACACATTTTTCATGAAATAAAGCTTCATAACAATTATGCTACAGTTCACGGTTTTATTCAAAAATAACTAATATATGTATTTTGTTGTTTATTAGGCAGCATAAGGTGCTTAGCGGTTAGAGGCCTCAAGTCCCAGAAATGCATTCCCATACTTTTAACTGATACACCACCTTCTAACAGGAGTGCAAGCTATTTAGAATACAGATTTTATTTTATTTTATTTTTATTTTTTTTTTTACAATTGGTCATTCGTTCTGCAACAGATAAAATGTTATGTTTTGAATCTTGACATTTTAAGACATTTAAGAATCCTTAAGGATTTGTGGACACCAAATCTCGTCCCTGCCAAGAAGTCCCTCTTTCTGTCATGAGCCCAAATGCATGCTTGGTAAGGCTCCTTGCTGGACCAGAGCGTTAAGAGATTTATGTGTGAATTACAAAACATTTTATATTTTAGCACCAACTGACAATGCAAACAATACATGATTGAAATGAAAAAACATCAAACGTGTGTGGGGACCGAAGAGGTTTCTTTTTTCAAAGTGGTGACACTGGGAACACATCTGACTGACGAACATAGGTTTTACAACCAGTGTGGCAGCTACAGTGGTCCTCAGTATTGAACCAGAGAGAACACAGTGTGTGGTTTCAGTTTCTCAATGCCGTTCAGTTCTTTGAGCTCGATGACCACCATGCAGCCCAGAATCTCAGCCTGCTGCTTCCTCATCAACTCGCAGGCTGCATACAATGTACCTACACACACACAAAGAGAAAAATATTTGATACATACAAGTAGTGGGAAACATAAGGTGACATTATTCTGAGTTTAAATGGAAAATGTAGTTCTCTTCACAAATGTCCATGCCATTATTATTAAACCTCAGAACCTGGTGGAGCATCCTTTTGCCTCGATAACCTCTAATAAGTGATTTAGGTAAGTGAAAACAAGCTTCTGACACCTCTGAGGAAGTATCTAAATATCTATTTGCCCAATCTTCTCATGCAAATGTTTCCCCACTCATTGAAGCAATGCTGCAATTGCTTTCTTTAAATCCCACCAAAGATTTTCTATGGGATTTAAATTTGGAGACTAAGATGGCCACTCCAGGACTGATCAAAATGGCTTGGTATGTCTATGAATCCATGATGCCAGTTACACAGTCAAGATCTTGCAGTACAAAAAACATCCCCACATCAGCACTGAGCCACCTCCATGGTTGAACGTGGGGACAGTATTCTTTGGTCACAAGCCACACCTTTCTTGCAGACAGACAAATCGCTGATCCATATGGCCAAACAGTTTCAATTTTGTTTCATCACTACAAGTTGGGACTGCAGGTAAGACAGTTTAGCACCCTGACTGTTCCACAACAGAGCCATGCTGTTGTTGTTGTAATAAGGAAAGACTTTAGTAATCCCCAGCCGGTCAAATTCGGGTGTTACAGGCTTGCAGGCAATATTAGATTGGATTAAATTTAAAAACATTAAAAAATTGGAATTTGTTGGAAATGAGAGACATTATTCTTAAACTGCTGCGCTATTTGCTAGCACACTCTGTCAGAGTGGTGAACCCCTCCTCATCATTGCTTGAGAAAGACCCAACCTCTTTTTTCTACCTAATCATGTTACTAACCTGTTGCGAGTTAACCTAATTAATTGTGAGGTGTTCCACCAGCTGTTTTCTTTTAGTATTTCACAACTTCAAGATACCATCTTTTGTTGTCACTGTCCCAACTTTTTAAAAATATGTTGCTGGCATTAAATTCTGAATGAAGTTACAATTTTCAAAAAAACAATGTAATTTCTCAGTTTCTACATTTGATATGTTGTCTTGTGGGCCATTTTCAATTAATATTCAATGTTTTGCATATAATCTCATTTTGTTTAAAATAATGACAATAAACATGTCACTACTGGAAATGTATACAGACCCCCAGCTGCACCTTCTGAGTCAACTAGTTGTTTGAATTCAGCCACTGACTGCTGTAATTAAATTATTATTTTGCATGAATGTAACAAAAATTGACAGGTCCTTGCAAAGATAAAACAGTTTTCTCTAATGTGAACCTAACATGACTTATTAATAACCCCAATAGAGTCACTCCCACCTCTTCATCTTTGCTTGACTTTGCTTGGATACTTGTGTCACATCCTGATGTTCAAACGGTGGTCACTAAGCTGGTTGATAAACACACTTCCTGGAAACTGTCAAAAATTAAAGACAGACATTCACCCGCAATCAATTTGGAACTTCTCTCTTTTTTTAGGCATGGGAAAAATGTTGTCTGACAAGAAAACATGCTGACTGGGAAATTAGGTAGGGTCAGTTTCTGGTTTTGCCAGACCGGATTTAAAACCAGTTTGGTTTTATGCGAACAAACTTAACTGGCATTTGAAATTATGAGACATTCTGGCAAATAAGAGACTTCCTTTTTCCCCCCAGAAGGATACTGTTGTGCCGTTCCAATGAGAGCTCCAGTGCGGTTGTATCCCTTTCAGAATCTTTGTAATCCAGTCTAATAGCTACTTGTTGTTGAAACTGTGTACATTCTTTTATATGCTCTTGGTCTCCAAATAGTATCCAAAGATGATTATAGGCATACCTGACAAGACTAATGGCCACTCCCATTTTTCAATCTAAAAAAAAAAAGGTTGAAAGTGACACATAAATTTAGCAATAAAATAACAAATATATTTAATGGCTATCAGAAAGATATCGGAAAACTTTCAACAACGAACTTGGATCATCAGAAAATAATGCATTTTAATTATGAATGAAGCGATTTCTGCCTCGATAAACTCAACACCTGGGCTGTAATCCTCTTTTTCTGGTGCCTTGTGGCTAATCTACATAATGCCTGGTCACCATATCAAAAACTAGATTACATTACATAATGTTAGCTACTAGCATCAGAGTTAATTTAGTTAGGGTATTATCATATACTGACTAGTTAAGAATCAAACGCTGCTTGAGTGTTCCAACTTTTCTGATTTCTCTGTCCTCCTTGCTAGTTAAATGTCAAGCGGACATTACATGGTGTCAGAGGTAGTGCAGGTAACCGGGAGGGATCCACATGTTGAAATTTAATCCTTCAGAGGAGTTTAAGTTTGTCAGCCCAAGAGAATGGACAGAGTGGAAGCAAAGATTCTCACACTTCAGGCTAGGCACAAAGCTAAACAGAGAGGATAGAGAAATGCAGGTCTGTTTGCTGATTTATGCCATGGGCAGTGAAGCTGAGAAGATGCTAAAGAATATAAGAAAGACCACAATACTGCTGTGAAGAAATTAAAAAAAGTTAAATAACTGCAACAAGTGAGGACAATGGGCACCCGAGTCGTTCCAAAATCCTGGGCGAAATCAGGGACAGTTTCAGTTTATGAGGGGAAACAGTGAGGCAGCAACCCGGATAAATGAATTGTTACTCTTGACATTAGAAATACACCTCTAACTGTATTTAGGATAGATACAGTGGCAGATGTGGTTAGGGTTAGGGTTAACCCTAACCCCCTAACCCTAACCCTAACACATGTGAAAAGACATTCCAGACACTCCCTAAAACCTATAGACTATGTCCTGCAAACACAACTTTTGTTGGCCCAAAGCAACAGCTCAGATGTATACTGGGTTAGAGCAAATATTGTCCACAGAAGCCTTCACATTTCACATTTCAAGTTTGCGCAATCATCCAGAAGCAGTTAAAATGGGTCTAGTGAGAGAGTGGAGCAAGTAAGCACTGTGTTCATAACCAATGGCCTGCTGAAGACCAAACATGTTAATTTAATCCTCAAGGAAGGCGCTCAGCCACAAGCAGTGCACACTGCTAGACATGTACCACTGCCACTTATGTCTCTAGTAAAGAAGGAGCTCCAACAATTGGAAAAGGAGGGCTACTCTTGATCCACGGGTTTTAGCCAACTATAGACCTATTTCTAACCTCCCATTTCTCTCTAAAATATTCAAAAAAGTAGTTATGTGCACAAAGCACACAGGGCTGATGTCACCAAGTGGCAGCATCTATTGTGAGAATAATAATGGACCAGGGCAGCTCCCTAGTGCAACCCCAAATTAATGGTAATGATTAATGGTTCTACTGGAGCCGCAAACCACCAGGAAACAAGGGTTGCAACCAGTCCAGTCCCGTTAATTTTTCCACAATATTGATTATCATGATGACAGCCATGGTTTAAATAAATAATGATAACATCTTGCCTTTAAATCATGTCAAATATTGTACATTAAAACACCATAAATATTCCAAATGACCATGAGCCAAACCAAACACGTACTTCATCATAATATCCATTAATTAGATAAAAGATTATCCATTCATATTCATGGAAATTCATGTAATAATTGAACTAATTGAACTAAACTGCTACTTACATTGAAGGTTAATCAAAATATGGAAAACACCTGTAAACTCCCAATCAAGGTGAAGGTGTTCAGAGACAAAGAGAAGGTTCTAATCCAGACCTCTGTTTATAAAGTGGGAGGGAAAGTGGGAAGCACTACCACCAAAATGGTCAACCGGCATTTCGTGTCTCCTTTTGGAGATGAGGAGAAATAAACTGACAGTACGAGTGTTGGGACAGCCGGAAAGTTTCCCTCATTTTCAAATCCCGCTGTTGACAGGTATGGTGACCACCATAGCAGGCACAGGTAACAGAACATGACCACGGGCACAGGTAACAGAACATATGTACGTATGCCATTGGAGGTGTCATGATGAAATGGCAAGTGTTACTTGGACTATTCCGCCTCACCCCTCTCGAGAGTGGTATGTTCCTCTCCAAATAAAGATGCAGTTCAGGAGAGAAGAATAGTTAGTTCCAGCAACTACTTTTCAATCATTTCATACATGGAAGATTCTTGTATTAGTAAATTCATATTTAATCTAAGTGCATCTCAGCCTCTGGCCTGCAGAACAAAGCCAACCACCAGGACAGTACAGATATGGACTCAGGAGGCCTCCTCTGCACTTCAGGACTGCTTTGAGCTCACAGACTGGACTGTGTTCAGAGAAAAGGCAGACCTTGAGGAGTACACATCATCTGTATTGTCCTATGCTCAGTTCTGCACTGATGCTATCCTCCCAGTCAAGACCATCACAGTGTTTCCCAACCAGAAACCATGGCTGGACAGCACAGTGCGGTCCCTGCTGAAAGCCCGGGATACTGCCTACAGAGCTGGAGACAGGCTGGCTTATAGCAGGGCTCGAGCAGAGCTGAAGAAAGGAATCAAGCAGGCCAAGCTCCAGTACAAAAACAAAATTGAAGATCACTTCAATAACAACAACCCCCAGAACATGTGGAGAGGCATCAGAACCATAACGGACTACAAGCCTAACACTCAGCTCGCCAGCCACGACCCCACCCTGCCTGACACCTTAAACAGCTTCTTTGCCCGCTTCGACACATCAGGCAGCAGAGAAGCCACACACCTACCCTGGCTGGAGGAGCAGCACCAGCCCCTCGTCCCGCAGCAGCACCAGGTGACATCCACCCTGAGGAGGATCAACACCCGCAGAGCTGCAGGACCGGATAAGGTGTCAGGCAAGACTTTGAGGACATGCGTTGACCAGCTAGCAGGAGTGTTCCTGGACATTTTCAATCTGTCTCTGCAGCTGTCTATGGTTCCTGAGTGCCTCAAGTCCTCCACCATCATTCCGGTACAGAAGAAGACATCCATCACCTGCCTGAATGACTACCGGCCTGTTGCTCTGACCCCGGTAATCATGAAGTGCTTTGAGCGGATTATTCTCAGGTACATCAGAGGCTTCATCCCCTCTGACCTAGACAGCCTTCAGTTCGCCTACAGAGGGAATCGATCCACAGAGGATGCCGTCTCCATCACCCTGCACACAGCCCTGACCCACCTGCAGCAGCCCAACACCTACGTCAGGATGCTATTTGTAGACTTTAGCTCAGCTTTCAACACCGTCATCCCAGACAAGCTGGCGCTGAAGCTACACGCAGTGGGTCTGCCTGCGTCTCTGTGCCACTGGATCAGAGACTTTCTCACCAACAGGCCTCAGGTGGTGAGAATAGGGAACACTACATCCTCCGTCCTCAGCACGGGCACGCCACAGGGTTGTGTGCTCAGCCCAGCCCTCTTTACCCTGTTCACTCACAACTGTGCTGCCATCCACCCCACCAACACAGTTGTGATGTTTGCGGACGACACTACAGTAGTGGGTCTCATCTCAGATAACAACGAGACCCACTACAGAGAGGAGATACACCAGCTCACCCAGTGGTGTTCAGCCAACAACCTGGTGCTGAACACAGGGAAGACCAAGGAGGTTATTGTGGATTTCAGGAGGTCCAGAAAGACGGATCACGCCCCCCTCCTCCAGGACGGAGAAGTGGTGGAGAATGTGGACAACATCATGTTCCTGGGCCTCCACATCACATCTGATCTCTCCTGGTCCATGAACACCTCCCGCCTGGTGAAGAAGCCACAAAAAAGGCTCTTCTCCTCAGGAAACTGAAATGGGCTGGACTCTCCTCTCGGCTGCTCGTCAACTTCTACAAGTATCCTCTCGCTTAGTGCGACAGTGTGGTATGGCAGCTGCACGGCACAGGAGAGGAAACAACTGGCACGGGTGGTTAAATCTGCACAGGGCATCGTGGGCTGCCCCCTTCCTGACCTAGACTCGATATATGAAGGCCAGGTCAGGAAGAGGGCGAGATCCATCATCACAGACCCCAGCCACCCGGGCCACAGACTGTTTGTACCTCTTCCATCAGGAAAGCGGTACAGGAACATCCGCACCACCACTAACAGACTGAGGGACAGCTTCTTCCCCAGAGCTATCAGAGCTATCACCCCCAGCAGCTCACTGCAGTGAGAGACTGTGAGAACTGTGAACCACTGCACACCGCACTTTACACCTACACCTATACCTCCACCTCCACCTGCACCTTCTGTGTACTTAACATTTAAGTACACACACACTTAAATTATATACATTTTAGCATATTGGTACATGTCATTGGTATATTTTATTGTTTACTGTGAATATACATTTTGGTATATTTCAGCTGCTGTCGGTTAATTTCACTGGTATATTTTATTCTGTTGGCACATGGCACTTGGTATATTTTATTGTTTATTGTTTAGTATATTATTATTGTCTTAGTATATTATTATTGTCTTAGTATATTTTCATTTCTGGCATATTTTTAATTGCATTACGAATATTTTTATTGCATGTTGGTTTATTTTATTCTAGTAACTTAATTTTATTTTAGAATCTTTCTTATCTTTCTGATTAACTTGTTTCTAACATGGGGGTTGCAATGCAAATTTCATCGACATGTCATGCTCACTGACAAGAAAGAAATCTTGAATCTTGAATTACATGTTGTTTGCAGTGGCTGTATTTCTAACCCAAATATTTAATATTGTGTGCAATTGTGTGTAGATAGCTGGAATTTATGGTTGCATGCTCTGTATTTTGGTAAATATGCTGTTGGTTATTTGTTTGAATTATATTCTTATTACATGTATGTCTCCTCTTTACAGAAACCACACACACCACACAACACACATCCCTAGACCAGGCATGTCAAACTTCCATAAAGGGCCATGTGGCTGCAGATTTTTGCTCAAGGAGGAGATAAAACACTGTATAATACAACACCAACTTGTTGTTAGCAAGTCAGCCACGCTAGCTACCACAGTTTATGTTTACAACCCTACTCCAGCTGTTTTGTCCAACCCCACTTTTAGCCACACACTGTGAGTAAATTTTGCCTTGTGTATCCCAGTCTGACTGTACCGTTACTGTAAACATTCCCTGTTGCCTCTCCTTGACATTAGAAGCATTCCATTTGTGGCTGTTTGTGTTTTATTGTGAAGTAGCCACAGGAAATGTAATTTATTTGTCACAACATTTGCACCAATTGCCACTGTTTGGGGAAAGAAAATGCACAGGATATTTTGTACACTTTTTGGAGTTGGATCAGTTTTAATGATCACAGGGAGGAATGTCTGGGCTGCTTTATCATTTTATGGGAAACTCATTGTGCCATACATGCAGCAGGAGGTCAAGTCTTGCTTAGTGCAGGTATCACATGTGACTTCTGGTAATTATACTGCCAGGAGTGACATCCGTTTTACTCCATGAATGCCAACAGCACAAGTTTGGTCTCCCTTCAGACTGCAGAGTGGGTTGGAGAGGGGCAGTACAACAAGATTGAACAAGAAAAAAATGACTGTGTGTCATTGCTGTTCATGTGCTGTGTGGACGGCAAGTGAGTTAAATGACAGCAAAATCCATAATGTCAGCAGAATTCTGTCATCAGAAGCATCATCAAAGAGAAAGATTACTATGGACCATTTTCATTTCCTTTTTATGTGTTTTGTTTATATGTGACAGTTCCCAGTCAGATTGATTCCAACAAACATTATAGTTACAAAGCCAATCCAACCAGGGGATTTCTACCTCCAGTAGCCAGAAGGTCATCAATGAGCAGAATCTTCTGTCCTGGAGCCACTGCATCCACCTGGATCTCTGCCTCTGCCTGGAGGAACAGAAGTAATACTCTTAGAAAATATTGTTCATAGATACCTAGGCTGTGGTGAAGCAGCATGCTTCTCAGCAGCAGTGACTGACTTTTGCAATGTGTGTGTTTGTGTTCTTTACCTTCCCATACTCCAAGTCATATACCACAGACACAGTGTTTCCAGGCAGCTTGCCTTTCTTTCTGATCAGGACAAAGCCAATACCCAGTCGCTGGGCGAGCAGAGGCCCAAACAGGAATCCACGAGCATCCAAACCTGCACACAAACATAGAAAACCATGATTATGATATAATACAACAATATAATCATCTAATTATACATACATACGTGTGTGTGTGTATATATGTATATACATATGTGTATACATATATACGTATATACACACAGTACAGAGATTCTCACTGAAGGCATCAAAACTATGAATAAACACATGTGGAGTTATGTACTTAACAAAAAAAGTGAAATAACTGAAAACATGTTTTATATTCCAGTTTCTTTAAAATAGCCACCCTTTGCTCTGATTACTGCTTTACACACTCTTGGCATTCTCTCCATGAGCTTCAAGATGTAGTCACCTGAAATGGTTTTCACTTCACAGGTGTGCCTTATCAGGGTTAATTAGTGGAATTTCTTGCTTTATCAATGGGGTTGGGACCATCAGTTGGTGTTTTGCAGAAGTCAGGTTAATACACAGCCGACAGCCCTACTGGACAACAGTTAAAATTCATATTATGGCAAGAACCAATCAGCTAACTAAAGAAAAACGAGTGGCCATCATTACTTTAAGAAATGAAGGTCAGTCAGTCCGGAAAATTGTAAAAACTTTAAATGTGTCTCCAAGTGGAGTCGCAAAAACCCATCAAGCGCTACAACGAAACTGGCACAGAAGACCAAGAGTCACCTCTGCTTCTGAGGATAAGTTCAACTGAGACACCAGCCTCAGAAATCACAAGTAAACAGCAGCTCAGATCAGAGACCAGATGAATGCCACGCAGAGTTCTAGCAGCAGACCCATCTCTAGAACAACTGTTAGGAGGAGACCGCATGAATCAGGCCTTCATGGTCAAATAGCTGCTAGGAACCCTTTGCTAAGGAGAGGCAACAAGCAGAAGAGATTTGTTTGGGCCAAGAAACACAAGGAATGGACATTAGACCCCTGGAAACCTGTGCTTTGGTCTGATGAGTCCAAATTTGAGATCTTTGGTTCCAACCGCCGTGTCTTTGTGAGATGCAGAAAAGATCAACGGATGGATTCCACATGCCTGGTTCCCACTGTGAAGCATGGAGGAGGAGGTGGTATGGTGTGGGGGTGTTTTGCCGGTGACACTGTTGGGGATTTATTCAAAATTGAAGGCACACTGAACCAGCATGGCTACCACAGCATCCTGCAGTGACATGCCATCCCATCCGGTTTGCATTTAGTTGGATGATCATTTATTTTTCAACACGACAATGACCCCAAACACACCTCCAGGCTGTGTAAGGGCTATTTGACCAAGAAGGAGAGTGATGGAGCACTGCGGCAGATGACCTGGCCACAGTCACCGGACCTGAACCCAATCGAGATGGTTTGGGGTGAGCTGGACCGCAGAGTGAAGGCAAAGGGGCCAACAAGTGCTAAACACCTCTGGGAACTCCTTCAAGACTGTTGGAAAACCATTTCAGGTGACTACCTCTTGAATTTCATCGAGAGAATGCCAAGAGTGTGCAAAGCAGTAATCAGAGCAAAGGGTGGCTATTTTGAAGAAACTAGAATATAAAACATGTTTTCAGTTATTTCACCTTTTTTTCTTAAGTACACAACTCCACATGTGTTCACTCATAGTTTTGATGCCTTCATTGAGAATCTACAATGTAAATAGTCATGAAAATAAAGAGAACGCATTGAATGAGAAGGTGTGCCCAAACTTTTGGCCTGTACTGTGCATATATGCATATGTACAGTGGAGGAAATAAGTATTTGATCCCCCACTGATTTCAAAAGTTTTCAAACTAAGTAATAAATGATCAGTCTCTGATTTTTATGGCAGCTTTATTTCAACAGTGATAGAAAGAATACCCCCCCCAAAAAAAAAATCGAGAAAATTACATGAAATTAAAAATAAAAATGTCTTTGCATTTCATTGAGGGAAATAAGTATTTGACCCCCTACCAACAATGAGCAATGTTGGCTCCCACAGACCATTGACATACTCCTAATTTCAGTGAAGTCATTACCTACATGAGAGACACCTGTCCCAAATTGTCACCTGTACAAAAAGCCACCTGCCCACAGACTCAGTGACACTCCAACCGTTCCACCATGGGCAAGACCAAAGAGCTGTCTGAAGATGTCAGGGACAAAATTGTTGACCTACACAAGGCTGGAATGAGCGAAAAAACCATAAGTAAGAAGCTGAATGAGAAGGTGACAACTGTTGAGGCAATTATTCAGAAGTGGAAGAAATACAACATGACCGTCAATCGACCTAGGCTGGGAGCTCCATGCAAGATCTCACCTCGTGGGGTCTCAATGATCATGAGAAAGGTTAGAGATCAACCTAGAACTACATGGGAGGAGCTGGTTAATGATTTCAAGGCAGCTGGAACCACAGTCACAAAGAAAACCATTGGTAATACACTGAGACGCAATGGTTTAAAATCCTGCAGTGGGCGCAAAGTCCCTCTGCTCAAGAAGGCTCACATCCAGGCCTACCTCAAGTTTGCCAATGAACATATTAATGACTCTGAGAGACTGGGAGAAGGTGCTGTGGTCAGATGAGACCAAAATCAAGCTCTTTGGCCTCAACTCAACTCGTCAACCAACAACAATCAAGCATGGCAGTGGAAGCATTATGCTTTGGGGCTATTTCTCTTCTAAGGGGACAGGTCGACTTCACCGCATCAACGGTAAGATGAATGTATGTAAATCTTGGGTGACAACCTCCTTGCCTCTGCCAGGTCACTGAAAATGGGTCGTGGATGGGTCTTCCCGCATGACAACGACCCAAAACATACAGCCAAGGAAACAAAGGAGTGGCTCCATAAGAAGCACATCAGGGTCATGGAATGGCCTAGCCAGTCTCCTGACCTTAATCCTACGAGTTTCCAAACACCAGCCGCAAAACCTCCAGGATTTGGAGATGATCTGCAAAGAGGAGTGGACTAAAATTAGTCCTGATGTGTGTGCCAACCTAGTAAGCAACTACAAGAAACGTCTGACTGCTTTGCTTGCCAACAAGGGTTTTGCCACCAAGTATTAAATCATGTTTTGCTAGGGGGTCAAATACTTATTTCCCTCAGTGAAATGCAAATAATTTTTTTTTTCATTTTATGTAATTTTATCGATAATTTTTTTGGATATTCTATCACTGTTAAAATAAAGCTGCCATAAAAATTGTATTTATTACACACACACACACATATATATGTATGTTTGTATATACATATAGTGTATGTGTATAGATGTATATGTACATATGTATGTGTATATATATATATATACACACACACACATATATACACACACACATATATATGTATGTTTGTATATACATATAGTGTATATGTATAGATGTATATGTACATATGTATGTGTATATATATATACACACACACACACACATATATATATACGCATAAATGTATATGTATGTACAGTTGTGTTCAAAATAATAGCAGCCCCACATCACTAGCAAGATAAATCACTGTTTTTTTTTTAGAAATTCACCTACACTGCAAGTAAGTTTCTAGAAGGTTTAGTAAAGGTAAAGAAAACCAACAGACCAAACAGGCATGACGTGCATGCTGCTGATTCTGTGAAACTGAATCATTAACTAAAAGGGACCAGTGCCAGAAGTTGGTTGACTCCATGCACCACAGATGTGAAGCAGTTATCAGGAACCATGGTTATGCAACTAAATATTAATTTAGGATTCTCAGGAAAGTTCAATCTTCAAGCATTTCTTAGTATATACAGTACATTTCTAAATTTTGTAAAGACAGATGTCAACACTGCCATTTCTTTATTATATTTCTTCACTTTCTGTAAAATATTATCAATTTTCCAGTTGTCTTGCTTTGAAATAGAATGTGCAGTGTCCCCAATGTATTTGTGTTCATTAAAATACAGTTTATTTGAAGAATGTTGACGCTTACTCACCTTTTTAAACACATGCTATTATTTTGGACAAAATTATTAGCCCCTCTATGAAATCTTAAGTTTCTTCAAGATTTTCCCAAGTGCTTTTCACCAGAGCAACACATTTTTAACACAGCTTTTTTAGACATCCTACTTTTATTTTAGATGCTTACATTATTCTATTTTGCACACAGAAATGAAAATATTCCACAAAACACAAAAACTACCAGGGTCAAAATTATTAGCCCCCCACATTCTAATAGCCAATTGTGTATCTTTTTTGCTGGATAACTGCCTGCATTCATTTGTAGTTTTCAACAAGTCTCTGACACTTCTTTTGAGAAATCCCAGCCCATTCTTCTTTGGCAAATCTCTCAACTTCCTCCAGATTTGATGGTCTTCTGACATGGACAAGTCACACCACATATTTTCAATTGGATTTAAGTCAGGGCATTCTGCAGGCCATTCGATTACATTCACCTTGGTTTTCTGGAGATGGTTCTTCACCAAGAGAGATGTATGTTTACGATCGTTGTCATGTTGGAAGATGAAGAGACAACTCATTCCCAGTTTTACTGCTGACTGCTTAAGGTTTTCTTTCAAAATCTCCACATATTTTTCTTTATTCATGAGTCCTTCCACCTTGACAAGATTTCCAGTTCCAGACACACTGAAGCATCCCCACAGCATAATACTCCCACCACCATGTTTCACTGTGGGGAGGGTGTTCTTTGGGTTAAATGCCTTCCCTTTTTTCTCCAAATGTACACAGTGTCTCTATGGCCATAGAGCTCTAGTTTAGTCTCATCAGAACATAAGACACACTTCCAGTATGAATAATCTTTCTCTAGGTTGTCCCGAGCATACTTAAGTCTGGCTTGAAGGTGTCTTTTCCTAAAAAGTGGAGTTTTTCTTGGTCTGCAACCTCGCAGTCCATTCCTGTGCAGAGCTCTAGTGATGGTCTTCTTAGAGACTATGATTCCTGATGCCAAGTCATTCACCAGTGTCTTGGCAGTTTTTCTGGGGTCTTTAGACACATCTCTCACTAGTCTTCTTTCCAGTGTCTTTGAAACTGTTCACTTCCTACCTCTGCCAGGCTCGTTCTGCACCGTGTGGCTGTCTTTGAATTTCTGGATTATACCTCTCACTCCCGTTCTTGACACTTGGAAACGCTTGGATAGCTTTGTATATCCTCCTGTTTTGTGTGCATCAACAGAAACGAACATTCAGAAACCAGAAACCAGGACAGGGTTCATTTCAAACTGGTACAAAAGGAACTGAATCTGAATAAAAAGAAACACAAAGAGATAATAGAAAAAAACGTGGCAGCAAACATCTCCAGACAAATGTGGGGCACTATGAGGAGAATCACCAACATGACTCCTGCTCAAAAACCTCTCAGCCCCCTGAATGTCCAGCAGAGGGCAACAGAGCTGAATGACTTTTATTTAAGGTTTGAAACCCAGGACTTCTCCTCTGAATGTGAAGAGGTCCTGATGTCGATTTCAGCAACTGAGCAGGACCCAAAGTTGGTGATTCATCCTCATAGGGTCCAATCCATGTTCAGGTCTGTTGCGATATCTGCTTTTCTGCTCAAATCCTGTGCAGAGGAGCTTACAAAAGCTTGGTACCCCATCTTCCAGAGATCTGTGGATTCACACACCATCCCCAGTCTCTGGAAAAAATCAGTAATCACTCCTATTGTTAAAAAACTATGTCCTGTGGTCAACAATGACTTCAGGCCTGTGGCTCTAACCTCCATAGTCATGAAGTGTTTCTGCTCAGGAGGGAGGTAGATACACACTTGGACTCCTTTCAGTTTGCCTATAAGCAGGGTCGAGGCACTGATGACGCTATTACAAGCGTCACTCATCTGGTCAGCAAACACCTCGAGGACCCCAGAGCTTATGCATGTGTGTTGTTCGTTGATTTCAGCTCAGCGTTCAACACCATGCAGCTGCACCTGCTTATGGGAAAATTGAAGGAGATGAATGTGAATTCTTACATTCTGTCATTAAGAACCAACACATCGGTCAGGTGGGTTCATATAGGTATCTGGGGGTCCACATTGACAACACACTCAGCTGGAAGGTACATGTTCGAAGCCTCTGCTCCAAACTCCAATAGCGTCTCTACTTTCTTTGCAGACTAAGGGTCTATGGAGTGGAGCAGAGGATCATGTTGCTCTTCTACCGGGGTGCACTGGAAAGATCATCATCAGATACGGCATTGCGGCCTGGTACGGCAACCTGACTGTGCAGTCGAGGTCACAGTTTGCCAGTCTGGTGCGGACTGACATGAAGATTATGACCCGCCTCACATTGTACACCATGAGGTCCAGCTTCTACCTTCCGGCAGGAGACTCAGGGTCCCCAGAACCAGGCTGAACTGCTATAAAGACTCATTCCTGCCAACATCCATCAGACTGCTAAACAACCAACAGTACCTCTTGCAAGAAGAGGCTGTTAAATCTAGTCTGTGGTTTAGGCCTCCACCTTCAGCACCCTCTAAATTTTCCACCCCCTACCCGAACAAGGGTCTGTATCCAATCCCTACTTTCATCTGTTGACTCTACCTCTTTACCCCCTACCCGAACCAGGGTTTGTATTCCCACCCCGCTTTTTTGGTGCAGTTGGTGAGAGGCAGGTGTAGATGATGGTAGTGTGGCAATCGGCAGTTACATGTGGCATCTAGGCCTGTGGTAGCATTGTAGCAGCTAACAATAGCTAAAGCGGTGAGAGTATGATAGTATCTTAGCAGTTAGTATTGGTAGCTAGCAATTAACATTAACAGGTGAATCTAGCTTTATTGTCTTCTTCTGTTCCTCTTAGCAGGTAGCGGTTAGCACGTAACATTAGCTAAATGGTAGCATCGGAACTGTATTGTCTTCTTCTGTTCTTCTTAGCGGTTAGCATTAGCAATAGTTAAATGGTAGCATCGGTACTGGCCACTACCTGGAGCATCTCTGGGTCAGTTGAACGTGGCGGTGCTGTTTGGATTGTGTAGGAGCAGTGTGAACTGGCACTAGGGGGGGTGACTCTGGGACGCCGGAGTTCACTGCCTAACCTCCTGGAGGTGTAGTGGGACTAAGTAGGCGAAACACTGTTGAAGGGAGGTTTCCACCTGATGACCCCCAGAGACGTGTTAGGAATCACTGCTCTTTGGCATGTATAGAGGCAGATTAGAGCTCCAAGGTTCTTCACTGAGAATAAATCCTCTTTTTGAGCACAAGTATCTTGTGTTTAAATTAACTCTTGCATGATACATGGTGCAATAAATTCCTATCCGTGCAATATAATCTGTTTATATCTCTCTTGTATATAGATGTGTATATGTATGTTTGTATATACATATGTGTATATATGTATATATACATGTGTGTGTATTTATATATTTTTAATATACTTATTTTATACATATATATTTTTTTAACTTCTGTGAAGTATGTCGCTGCTGTACTCTTGTCTGGTTCTCTCCTTTCTGTTAACACCTGTAAACTGCAGCTGAACGGAAAAATTTCCCCACAGGGACAATAAAAGTATATCTTATCTTAGCACTTCTTTTTCTCAGGTCCAAACTCATTTCCTTCGTTTTCGGCATGGTGCTTTCTCAACTGACAGCTCAATGACCCAT
Organism: Chelmon rostratus; assembly: GCF_017976325.1. NCBI lineage: Eukaryota > Metazoa > Chordata > Actinopteri > Chaetodontiformes > Chaetodontidae > Chelmon > Chelmon rostratus. The sequence goes on along the minus strand of NC_055668.1, from coordinate 466,581 downwards.
ACTGAGGCTTTTATACCATGTTTTAACTTAATTGTTGAGTGAAATCACCTATTTCACCTGATCACCTTGAAGCACATCACCTGTGGAGTTGAAGCACATCACTGCACAAAAGTGGCTTGTGTGATGACTTCATAAATGGTCATTTCTTACAGGGGGCTAATAATTATGTCCCTGGTTATTTTAGCTTTTTCTTAAATAATTATGTTTTGTGTGCAAATATAAATATTTTGTGCCTTCTAATGAAAAATATTATGTTCAGAAATGTTCTGTTTAAAATTCATTTCTCTGTTAAAAAAGTACTTGGGAAAATCCTGAGGAAACTTAAGATTTCATAGGGGGGCTAATAATTTTGTCCTCAACTGTATATACACTGCTAAAAAAAATAAAGGGAACACTAAAATAACACATCCTAGATCTGAATGAATTAAATATTATTATTAAATACTTTGTTCTTTACATAGCTGAATGTGCTGACAACAAAATCACACAAAAATCATCAATGGAAATCAAATTTATTATTTCATAGAGATCTGGATTTGGAGTCACACTCAAAATTAAAGTGGAAAAACACACTACAGGCTGATCTAACTTCAAACAAGCCAAAATGAGGCTCAGTAGTGTGTATGACCTCCCTACAACGCCTGGGCATGCTCTGATGAGGTGGCGGATGGTCTCCTGAGGGATCTCCTCCCAGACCTGGACTTAAGCATCCGCCAACTCCTGGACAGTCTGTGATGCAACGTGGCGTTGGTGGATGGAGCGAGACATGATGTCCCAGATGTGCTCAATTGGATTCAGGTCTGGGGAAAGCGCGGGTCAGTCCATAGTATCAATGCCTTCGTCTTGCAGGAACTGCTGACACCCTCCATCCACATGAGGTCTAGCATTGTCTTGCATTAGGAGGAACCCAGGGTCAACTGTACCAGCATATGGTCTCATAAGGGGTCTGAGGATCTCATCTCGGTACCTAATGGCAGTCAGGCTACCTCTGGTGAGCACATGGAGGGCTGTGCAGCCCACCAAAGAAATGCCACCCCACACCATTAGATAGATAGATAGATAGATAGATAGATATACTTTATTTATCCCAAACTGGGAAATTGCAGTGCAGCAGCAGCATTACACACAGTGAAATAAGTGAAAATAAGACTATAAAGAACAAACTATACATAATAAAAATATAAAAATAGCGAGTAGTAAAAAGATTATATACATAACAAAATAATAAAATAGCCAAATAGTGAACAGTAGTAAAAAGTATTGCACAAAAGGAATATCAAATGCAAATGGCAGTGAAATTAAGTGTACCGTGACTGTAAGAACAAACTATATATAATAAAATATCGAAATAGCAAGCAGTAAAAAATTATATACATAATAATAAAATATCAAAATAGCAAGCAGTAAAAAATTATATACATAATAATAAAATATCGGAAGCAAACAGTAGTGGTAAGAAGTATTGTATTATTATTATTATTTTCAGCTGTTATTGTACAGTGTAATGGCATATGGCAGGAAAGATTTCCTGTATCTGTCCCTTCGACAGCGGAGCTGTAGCAGCCTGTGGGAGAAGGTGCTCCGCTGTCTGTCCACTGTGTGATGGAGAGGGTGCTGATCATTGTCCATGATGGATAGCAGTTTATTCAGCGTCCTCCTCTCCACCACAGTCTCAAAAGACTCAAGTCTGAGTCCGAGTACAGAGCCAGCCTTCTTGATGATCTTATCAAGTCTGTTGGTGTCGCTGGCTCTGATGCTGCTGCCCCAACAAACAACAGCAAAGAAGATGGTGCTGGCAACAACAGACTGGTAGAAGATCTCCAACATTTTGCTGCACACGTTGAAGGATCTCAGTTTCCTCAGGAAGTAGAGTCTGCTCATCCCCTTCTTGTACACAGTCTCTGTGTTGGATTTCCAGTCAAGTCTGTTGTCGATCACCACACCAAGGTATTTGTAGTCCTCCACCTCCTCCACCACCTCCCCTTTGATCTGTAGTGGCTGTGAAGGCATCTTCTTCTTCCTGAAGTCGATCACCATCTCACTGGTCTTGCTGATGTTCAGCCTCAGGTGGTTTTGTTCGGACCACTCGACAAAGTTGTCTATCAGTGTCCTGTACTCCCCCTCCTCTCCCTCTCTTATACACCCGACAACAGCTGAGTCATCAGAGAACTTCTGCAGGTGACATGACTCAGAGTTGTACTTAAAGTCAGTGGTGTATAGGGTGAAGAGGAAGGGAGAAAGCACAGTCCCCTGTGGAGCTCCTGTGTCACTGACCACCACATCAGACAGCCCGCTGCCCAGACGGACAAACTGTGGCCGGCCTGTCAAGTAGTCAGTAATCCAGGAGATCACTGCGTCGTTAACACCCATCCCCCGCAGCTTCTCACCCAATAGCAGAGGTTGAATGGTGTTGAAGGCACTGGAGAAATCAAAGAATGTGATTCTTACAGTGCCTCCTCCACCATCAATATGCATATGGGCTCGTTGCAGCAGGTAAATGACAGCGTCATCGACTCCTAAATGGGGCTGATAGGCAAACTGCAGGGGGTCAAGGAATGTCTTCACCTGTGGACTCAGCTGGGCTAGGACCAATCTCTCCAGGACTTTCATCACATGGGATGTGAGGGCAACTGGTCTGTAGTCCGCTGGGTCAGATGGCCTCGGCTTCTTGGGGACTGGAACCAAGCAGGACGTCTTCCACAGCCTCGGGACTTTCTCCTGACTCAGGCTCAGGTTGAACAGATGTTCAAGTACAGGAGACAGCTGGCTAGCACAGGTCTTCAGGATCCTAGGTGTGATGCCATCGGGGCCTGCTGCCTTTCGCTGGTTGAGTCTTTCCAGCTGCCTCTTTACCTGGCCTGAAGTCACCATTGGGTGGTTAATGCTGGTGTCCTCAGTGGGGGAAGGGGAGGAGAAGGGGGAGGAGGAGGGGGGGCAGATGGAGAGGTGGTGTGCAGGAGAATGCTGGGGGGTGGTGCGAGCCATTTGGGACAGTGTGGGTGTGTGGGAGGCAGGGGGTGTCTGAGAGGTGGCAGGAGGTGAGCTAAACCTGTTAAAAAACTGGTTGAACTGATTTGCTCTGTCCAGGCTCCCTGATGTCTGCCTGTCCTTCCCCTTCATCCCTGTGATGTGCTTCATTCCTGTCCACACATCTCTCACACTGTTCTGTTGGAGTTTGGCTTCCAGCTTCCTCCTGTAGTTGTCCTTGCATGTCCTCAGCGTGTCTCAGAGTCTGTGCTGCACTCTCCTCTGCTCCTCTCTGTCTCCAGACCTGAAAGCCCTCTTCTTTTCGTTCAGCAGTGCCTTCAGGTCGCTGGTGATCCAGGGCTTGTTATTGGAGAAGCAGCATACAGTCCGGGCTGGCATGGTGGTGTCCTCACAGAATCTGATGTACTCTGTGATGCAGTCGGTCATGTTGTCAATGTCCTCCCCATGTGGCTCACAGAGTACATCCCAGTCCGTCGACTCAAAGCAGTCCTGCAGTGCTTCAGTGGCATCATGTGTCCACCTCCTTACTGTCCTGGTGTGCTTGGGTTGTCTTTTCATCAGGGGGACATACCTTGGAGTCATCCTGACCAGGTTGTGGTCTGACCTGCCAAGGGGGGGGAGGGCAGTGGCGTCATATGCGTCAATGGTGTTGGCATAAAGAAGATCCAGGGTTTTATTGTCTCTGGTGGGGCAGTCGATGTACTGATGAAAGTTATTTAAGGTGTTGTTCAGTGAAGCATGATTAAAATCACCTGTAATAACCATGAATGAGTCCGGGTGTTCAGTCAGTAGTTTAGCGGCGGTGGAGCTGATGACGTCACAGGCTACCGCTGCATCAGCTGACGGGGGGATGTAAACAGCGATAGCAATGGTGGACGTGAACTCCCTCGGTAAATAATACGGGCGCATTCCCACAGCCAGCAGTTCAATGTCGGGGGTGCAGAGACGTTCCTTCACGCTAACATGTCCGGGGTTGCACCACCTCTCACTGACATAAAGTGCAAGTCCGCCACCCTTCTTCTTCAAACTTTTGGAAAAGTCTCTGTCTCCCCGTACCAAACTGTATTCTGGGACCTCAACGCTGCTGTCCGGGATGTGCGAGTGCAGCCATGTTTCACTGAAGCAAAATAAGCTACACTCACGGTATTCCCTCTGGGTCTTCACCAGCGCTGCCAGCTCGTCCGTTTTATTCCCCAAAGACCTCACGTTCCCCGTTATAATCGCTGGAAATTAATTAATGAATTACTGACCCACTGCCAAACCGGTCATGCTGGAGGATGTTGCAGGCAGCAGAAAGTGTATATAACTGGTCAGCATTTTTAAATGAGTGAAGATGTGTGGAGGTTCTATGAGAGGTACTCTGTGATGGTGACTTCCAGGAACTTGGAAATTGTTGAACCTCTCCTTTGAGGTGGATGGTCTGTGAGGTGTCCCTCCCTACCTCCTGAAGTCAACGATCAGATTCTTTGTCTTTCTGATGTTGACGCACAGGTTGTTGTTTGTGAACCGGCCTGCTAGCAGTTTGATCACCTCCTCTTTATTGTTGTCCATCAAGTCAACCACGGTGATATTGTTAGCAAACTTAATGACAGAGGTTGTGTTGTGGTTGGCAAAACAGTCATGGGTGAATAGGGAGTATAGCAATGGTCTGAGCACCCAACCCTGGGGGACACTGGAGTTCAGGATGCGTGTGGTGGAGGTGTAATTTGCCATTCTAGCAGACTGGAGTCTGCCAGTGAGAAAGTCTAAGACCCAGCTGCAGGTTGTGCTGTTAAGTCTACGGGCTTAGAATTTTTTCAAATAGCTTTGTGGGGATAATGGTATTGAATGCTGAGCTAAAATGAATGAACGGCATACTGACAAAAGTCATTTGTCAAGGTGGGTCAGTGCAAGGTGAATAGCTGTGGAGATTGCATCCTCCATGGAGTGGTTTGTCAGCAGGCAAACTGACGAGGGCCTTGAAGACAGTTGCCTGGGCCAGGGACATATTGAGATTGTGGGCGAAGACCTCAGCTAACTGTCCATATAAGCACCCGGTCACTGCAGGGTGGTGGTGGTCAGAGGTTGGCACACAGCTGTTTTTGTTTCTGTAGTCTATGATTTTTTTGTATGCCTTGCCACCTGTGGCGCAGATTGGTGCTATTACTAAAGCGGTCCTCAATCTGTAGACAGAACTTGTTTTTGGTCAACTCTTTGGCAAACTAGAGTTCTTGCTACTTCTTGTTCCCCAATCATCTATACATTGGCACTTTTGGAGGTTTATACGTTTATATTGGTACAATGGCCCTGAAAGGTCAACAAACTGCAACTTCAGAAAACACATGCAGATAGATAAAAACACAAGCAAATCAAGAGAGCATTGTCAATTTGACAACACATGCACAGCATTTGGAAAACATGCTGCAAATACAGAAAATGCAACCAAATATATAAATGGTCTGCAAGTAGCAAAGAGGACAATGGAAACTGTTTTTGGAGGACACTAAAAGTTGGGCTTGAACTCAACTTCAATAATTTCATGAACAATGGCAACAACAAGTGTGTCCCAGCCATGTTCATGACTTTTTAGTGTCCTCTGGAATCAGTTTCCATTGTTGTCTATTCAACTGGCAACTTCATGTTTTTGCAGCCATGTAGTATTTGCAGCAGGTTTTCCAAATTCTATGCATGTGTTGACAACTTGATGAGGATGTTTTCTTAATTTGCTTGCATTTTGTCCATTTGCATGTGTTTTCCTAAGTCAGTATGTCTCAGGGCCACCGCAAGGTTCTACTGAAAGGTAAATACCACGCTTGAGAGATAAAGAGCTGGAGACCATGTCATTATATAAAGATCTAACCTAGTAGCAAGTCATAGGGCCAAAGCCAAACCTATGGGTGTACGTTGTATGTAATGTATGACACAAATAAGAACATTTGAAACTATCAAAGATTTTTCTACATCTAATGATGCAGCAATTTTTCCTTGAATAAGCAAGTTAGCCCCCGAATTTGAAAAATGCTATGTATATTTTTATAAGCAAGCCAGCCTGGTATTCCAACAAGCTGTGTCCACAGACATTTTTTAAAAGGTAGGTTATCACTCTCCTTAGACTGTTCCTTTAAAGGATAACTTTCGTTTTTTACAACCTGGACTTTATTTGTAGCATTAAATACGACCATTTAGACACCCAGACAACTTTGGTGGCATTTGGAGTCGTTTTGAAGAAATTAGCCCCAGAAGAACGGCGCGTATATCCATATAATGCAAGTAATTGGGGCACCCGTGCGTAGCCTCTATAAACGCATAATCTGCGGCGAAACTCATTCATATTCCAATATTTTGTTGTGATATGCTGGTGCTATTCCCCTCTGAGCCCCTGGTGGCATGTTATCAACATCCAGTGTCTCTAGACAACTACTTCTGACGTGGATGACGTCATTTTCGACACATCCTCCTCTGTTGTCATCAATGAACATATCCTCCTCTGTTGTCATCGATGAACATTGTCCACAAGAACACCACCAGTTACCGTCTACTCGTGGACGCGCAGCTGTTTGTTGTTGTTTGGCCAGCTGTTCCTCTCTCTGCCTCCTCGTCCTCCTTTTAACAAGCTCCTCGTCCGTGTACTCTGACTCAAAACGGTAAGGACGTCCATCGTAAACAAAGTCAGCGTCCACCACCTCAGAGTCGGAAAATATTCATCCGTTTTGTGAAAAATAACAGTCGCAAACTACAGCTAAACTAGCCGACCACCGCAGAGTTAGCCGTGTTGTGGCTGGTTGCTCGCAGCGTGCGGCGCTCGAAAGTGACGTCATCCACGTCAGAAGTAGTTGTCTAGAGACACTGGATGTTGATAACATGCCACCATGGGCTCAGAGGGGAATAGCGCCAGCATATCACAACAAAATATTGGAATATGAACGAGTTTCGCCGCAGATTATGCGTTTATAGAGGCTACGCACGGGTGCCCCAATTACTCGCATTATACGGATATACGCGCCGCTCTTCTGGGGCTAATTTCTTCAAAACGACTCCAAATGCCACCAAAGTTGTCTGGGTGTCTAAATGGTCGTAATTAATGCTACAAATAAAGTCCAGGTTGTAAAAAACGAAAGTTATCCTTTAAGTCTCATCAGGTAAAAATACTGGCTTACATTGAAGGGTGGTTTGCTTTGTATTCTTACCTACAATTAGGTCAACCTGCTGGTGATTCTTCCTCACGTGTTCTTCAAACAGGTCGATTACTGCTGTCAGACTGGCTGGATCCTTCAGAATGGGACAGATATCTCTGCAGGACACACAGACACACATAGACACACACAGGCACAATTAGAGGGTTGTGGTTTGATCCCTGGCCCAGTGACAAAATCACTGTCCCTGCAGTTAACATGCAGAATTGTCCTCGGGCAAGATACGGACTATTACTCCCTGCTGCCCCCCCCCAACACACACACACACACACACACACACCCTGTGTTGCAGCTTGTCCAGTTAACCTCTCACCTTCAGCACCATGGACAGCGCCGCGGAGAAGCCGCAGCGATGAGCGTCAGGGCTCATTAAGGCCTGATGCGCAGCACCTGTTACGACGCCACTGAGACAAAGACACTCTCGCTCGACAGTAATCCTTTACCCACCTCTCCTTTTCCTTGATTTTAGAATTGTTAATTTATAGAAAATAAAGATATATTTTTTTCTTGCAAACCGACTCTTCCTGATATCCGCACCTCACACCCTGGCTGGACTCTGAAATGCACCCCGCTGCCGCCCCCCCTGAATGCTGGCTTGTGTTATAGAGTGCTTTAAGTGGTTAATGAAAACACGGTGGCACCTGAATAGTGTGTGTAGGAGGAGGAGGAGAAGCAGTACAACACATCTATAAGTTTTTTTTGTGGAATTTTTTCACAAGTAGCACATAAATTCTTAAGTTATGGCCCAATCTTTGACTTGGACTCAAGGATGAATGTGTTTTGTGAGGTCCAAGTGAAAGTTTGTGTCAAATTTGATGAAATTCCCTCAGATTCCTTCATGTTCACGAGAATGGGACAGATGGACGGACAGACAACGGAAACACAACGCATCCAGCCACGGCCTGCACAGAGGCATAAAAATGTAATTCCAATTCCTGTTACCAAGTTTAGCTAACATTTTCCACCCAACTTGAACAGTGCTATGATTCAGTGGATGAAACATGACAAAGTAGTATTGTACAGTGTTGTCTCTTAGCTGCATACTCAAATGGAAATCTGCAGCAACACAAAAAGATATTACATTTACAAGAATATAAAACAGAAAAAACAGCACATCCTCTCACTGGTGAAGCTGGAACCTCGTACAGTCTTTCTTGGAGCTTGGAGGTTGATTATTTAACCTAGCTTTTAGCCACATGTTCTGGCTGTCATCATTTTGCTCAGTTGTCATGGAGGGTCGATTATCACATGACACGAGTCATGGAAATTTGGTCATGTGATAACAGGTGGTCGTATATGTGGTATAGGTCAGGTGAAAACTGAACCATCTCCATGACCACAAAGTAAACTCTGTCAACTGAAAAACTGAAAAAGAGGCTGAAAAATGAAGCCAATGCAGAAAACTTCAAATGGCCGCTTGACACGTCAATCTCCATGGACCTCCATATTAAAATGCTTAACTTCAAATAAATAAAACATGTTTACATCTTGGTATTAAAAACAGCTTTGGTCTCTATAGTTATTTTCATCCATTCATGACAACTGTACAGGGGGTGAATTTTTAGAACTCACTCAATACACTAAATTATATGACGGCTATGGGCATGGCTGCTTTGAGTGACAGCCACTAGGTTTCAGCAACAAGGGTTTATTCTGCCCACCTCTGTTCCACCATGCCCCACCTCTTTGCCCACTTTTGAATTAGCTAGACGTTTGGCGGAGTCAGGCACTGCCAAGATGGCAATGGCCACTTGTCTTCTCACCATAGATAATCCCTCACTGATCCCACACCAGGGAATGGAGAAGTAATACAATTACAAGCAGTTGCTAATTGCTATAGCTGCATGGCTGCAATTGATGTGCGAATAGAAACAACAAAATGTTTGATAGAAAACTGTACGATTTTCATGTTATGAATAATCCACTGTTACTATCCCGCCAGTCAATTATCGGGGTAGAATGTAAGAAATATTTATCCAATGCTCAATCTGTAGTTACTCATGGGTATTCAATGACATTGATTACAATTAGTATACATTTACTATCATAATTACAGATACAGAGTCTGTCACCGCTCTCACTGCGCAGCTGCTCTGAAAGGAGCCTTGGTGTTTTCTTTGTGTCTGTCCGCTTCAGTCTGGTCAGTCTCTGTGTCCTCAAGTCGATTGTGCCTTAATATCGCTCCTCCTGTCGGTCCAGCATTGTTCTTTACTTTTCTTGTCTTTGTTGCTGTGGACGTCATTCTCCAGTCAAGTGTTTTGTCCTCTCCAAACACATTAAAAGTAATGTCCGGAAAATGCTCCATATTTTGAGTCTCAAATCAGCTGGCAATCTGTTATTGAGCTTGGTACATTAAGGGATTGGCCCTTTAGTCTATGACTGTTAGGAATTCCTGAGCAGGCGGTCGTCTATTGAGAAACAAACACCACTCAGTTTTGGTGATTGACCAATCAGAATCGAGTATTTAAGAGTGCCGTGTTTTAAGTAAGGGATAATCTATAGTGAGCATGGAGAAATAAACCCTGACAGGATAACATAGGAGCCTGATGCAAAGCGATTGACCAATCAGAATTGAGTATTTAAGAGTGCTGTGTTCTAAATATAATGATTTCCTTCAAATATAATGATTTCTTTATCATCTTTATAATGAATCAAGTGGAACAGATGAGTTAATGAGAAAGGAATATGTTTGTTCATGAGAACAATGTCAGGTACCAAGGTACAAGGGAGTGTGCTGATATTTACTGTATAATTCAGTTAGTGAAAAGGCTAATAAACTTTCCGAGGACAGCCATGAGGGGTGAAAGTACAGATAATCAAACAAAAATGTCCTGGCCAGCCAAAACAGAAAATATTGATTGGAATGAACTTAGATTGAAGCTCCACATTAGGGGGAGTTAGAAACAGGCTTAAGTGATGGTGATTTCATTATTTGATTCAGTTTCTCCCGGGACCAACTTGGGTTACTGTATACTTCTTGAGAACACACGTCAGACTGCTATATTACTATCAGTAACGTTACTTACTGTACAAACAGTGTCCAGTATTGTGCAAGGACAAACATGTACAGGTGGACGAGTACAAAAAGAGAAAATGAAAGAAAGAAATGCTGTAAGATAACGTTTTAAGCCACCACTTCAGACTGTTTGACGGGACCCTCATCTGTTATCTGTCTCGTCTACACCAGGCTAACATGCGCTGATGTGCTTGTGGCTTGTTGAACTCCGTCCTTCACCTCCTGTGCGGAGCTTTTCCCGCATGTCGAGGTCTTCAAGCGCTGCCTAAATTCGGCATTATCATTTATGAAATGGGCATTTTAATTTACCTGGATAATAAATAAGGCAACAATCCGCATGTCGATTTAAATAGTATTTAATGTCATACCTGAATAAGATGCCTTTCTTCGGAAAGTCTGGAAAAGCTCGGATGTGTGTGAGAACCTGTCGGAGCTTGGCTTCCGAGTCTCCTGCCATTTTGACTGAATGCTGTGTTCCTCTTTTCCTGCTCACCTCTTAGCTTCACTTCTTCCCCCCTGTTGACAGTGCAAACAGCATTAAGAAGCATTACCGCCCTCCTGTGGGTTGAAGTGAGCATGTTCATGTTGTTTGGCAGATTTAAACCCTCAAGACAACCCTAAAGATTATTTTAGGCTTCGTTCTGAACAATGTAGTTGGAATAACAGTAATTTTAACTTATTTTAATTACTTTGATCGGTCAACAGACAAATTAGAAAGACCAAAATCTCTCTTTCCCTTTAACATTCCAACACTCACAGCAACAATGAGGCTGTACACTGGATTGTTTTTTCATTCACATTTAATGTTTAGTTTAAATATTGCCATTAGCATATTTGTGATCTAACTCAATTTTAGTTAAGGATATTCTGTCCTGTCGTTCCTTGTAATAACCACATGAACAGAATATGTTTCTCATTTAGTGTCCTGTTTCCAGATCTGCCATCCCGCATTAGATGTGCTGTATAGGCCTTTCAGTCCTTGGACAATATAATCATTTAGTGTATGTGCAATTTGGGGACTGTCTTGTTGCAGTCTAAGTTTTGCTTTTTAATCCTCTTCTGTATCCTCTTCTACTCGTGAATGCACTGGAAACCAAAGAAAGACTACAGCCAGTCATAGGATCATAAGATCAGTTTCCTTGATTTAGTGTCACAAGGAGTAATATAATGTAAGATGTGACAGATTACAGAAGAAAATCAGAACTCAAAAATAACATATGAGGATCTACTACATGCCAGCATTAAGGCAAACAGCAAGGCTCTAACATGACAACAACTGGGGGGCAAAATCTTAAAAAAAAACAGTCATGATTAATATGTGGCAGAAGGAATGGTATACATGGTAAAGGGAGATAGAAATTATTACAGAATACAGACATAGGCCCACTGTAAAACAATATAAAGCAGCTGATGAGGATGAGAGAAGACGTAGTATATGGTTATGACTTATAAGCTTAGAGCTTGTGAATACCACTGAATGCAGGTCAAAAAAAAAGCGAAAGGGACAATGTGTTATTTTGCAGAGACATGATTTGCAAAAAGATTTTTGTAAGGAGCACTCGGTTGATTAGTGCCATGGACGTACACATTCCTGTACAATAGATGGCGGTGTGCGTGTGTAATGTTGCTCAATGCCACTCGAAGAAGAAAGCCCCTGCCTTCCTGTTTGATTCATGCCAGTAGCAAAACATGTACCGATAGCTATGTGCGTACTAACTACGAGATGTCGGTAGTTTGTGGTCGTGTGTCGTCATTGTTCAGGCGTGTTGGACTCGGATTCTTTCAGTGTGCTGTGGCCCCATTATCGTTGCGTGTTGTTGGATGTAACAGAGGGATTAAGTTACCTGCTGGCAGCATCACACTGATCCAGAGCAGAGCACGCAGCGACATGAAGCATGCTATTACACGTAAGTTGTGGAACTGTCTTTGGTCGCTGTTAGTAAATGAAATGTTAGCCAGCATCGTACACACTTCCATTTATGAATGTTTTTTAATACCTTTACTGCTTGCAGGCGAGTCCCTGTTGTCACCAATGCGGTTCAGGCAAGCAAGAGCCACTGACAATAATACGAGGGACGTTATCCGGGGCGAACATTTTTAATTAACTTAATTTATGTTGTAGCGTATTTTGTAGATATTATCCGAATTTAGTAGAACCCATAGAGACCTTTTCTAGTCTAATGTGAACTGGCATTCGATGTTTTCTGACGTTTCTCCTTTTTCTATTAAAAATTTCAAGATTTTGGCACCTACCAATTTTCTATATAGAAAATGAAAAATAGAAAATTGGATCGGCGGCCCCTGAGTTGAGTTGGCGCTTAGATCGCATGTTCTCGGGCAGCCCAAAACACAAATACTGTAGAAATGAAACCGCTCTGAAAGTCATTTTTTTATATATTTTTTTCTATCCAGCATTCCAAATTTAAATATAAATATGAATATTTAAACCTATTTGTCTCTTTATTATTTGTGTGCCCTCTCCCCAAAAACATATTAAGGTAACACGAAGTGTAGAATAGATGAGATGAGCCCTGACAGTGCAGTCTGTAAATTTTATGCTTGTCATTGTTTTGTCTCTGTACTTGAGCAAGTTGGACCTGAAATGACAGTGACTATGTTGTTTAAGTGCAGACTTTTGTTTGGGGTTCTTTTCATCCATATTGGGTGAAGAAAAAGGGCAGCTTCTACACAGTTTCTCAGATTCTAGATGTAAATACCATCATAGCTCTCAAATAAAAATGACTTCAGCTGCATAGTCACTGATTCTTTTCAATTCAATCCTGTTTTCTGGTATACAGAGTCAGAAACCTGTTCACCTGCTCACACACTGAAATGTACCTGGTGTGCATTTTACCATCTTTCTTACCCTCTGAATTCACCTACTGACCGGTGGCCAGCACCGGGAGTTGTACGGGGTGAAGACTTATCTCACTGTTGTCTTTCTTCCAAGGGAAGCTGGTGCGAAATGGAGAGGATAAGAAAGCAGTGGTGAGTCTCCGCCGTGTGATCTGAGATTTCATGTTCCCTCCTTTCAGTACAGTACATACCTGAAGATCAATTACACTCATAAGGTTTGCTGCAGTTTCTACTGTGGTTTCCAGTATCACCTATTTACAGTAATTAAACACTAATCACATACAAAAATGCCTTATGTCATAGTAATATCCCTTTTCTTCATCATTTCTGTGGGCCAGCCTTTAACACCTGTCTCTCTGTTGTTGTTTTTAGGTCTGTATTGAGGGGAACATTGCCAGTGGGAAGACAACATGTCTGGAGTATTTCAGCAAAACTAGCAATATAGAGGTACAACAAAGCAAAGTCTTATACAGCAAAATTGTGCATGACACAGATTTGTGTGCATGTGTTCCCACAACTCTAGTTACGACTGTAGTTGGCCTGAGTTGTGAAATAGCTGCCATTTGACATAAGGGTGAACTGTGGTCTTTTCAAAACGAAAATCCTCCATGTGCACAGAGTGCATGAGAGACTGCAACAGCCATTTGACAATCTGTGCTTTTCATAATAAAAGACATCGATTTAATTCCCAGAGGGGAAACATGAAAGGAGATAGCTGCAACCATCACATTTTCTGTCAATTTTATCTGTGTGTGTATATACAGCCGTCCTCAAAATTATTCATAACTTTGCTAATTCATATTACTATTAATTCATAATTTAGTGATGAAATACTACATTTTTTTAAGTTTGTGTACCAGTTATATGTGAACAACAATTGAACGAATGACAACAATATAAAATTTAAGAAAATATTCATTTTAGGGGTATTTTATTGATGGATTCCCAAAAAATGCCATGTTCAAAATTATTCATACCCCTGACAATATTTCAACAAAAATGTACCAAATGTGGTAATCTTTGTCCAGTAGTTACTTTAAGTTGTCACAATGGAATAAAGCCCTTTAACATTGTTGACCAAATGTTAAACACTGATTTAAAAACAAAAAAACCATCCTTCCAGTAGAGTATAAATAGGGGAAAAGTGCTCAGGTCATTGTCAATTTCTGGTCATCGTGGTCAAGAAGAAGGAGCTCAGCGAGGACCTACGTCACCGTCTTGTATGTGTCTACAGCGAAGGAAAGGGTTATAAGGCCATTTCCAAGCAGTATGATCTCCTTGTGTCAACCGTCCAGAGCATCATCAACACAAGCACAAGAGGTTCAACAATGTTAAAAACCTCAGTGGGCGTGGCAGAAAGCGTAAGGTGTCCTCTTGCCAGGAAAAAGGAGGGGAATTTTTTGGGAATCCATCAATAAAATACCTCTGAAATAAAGATTTTTTTTGAATTTTGTATTGTTGTCATTCTTTCAATTGTTGGTCACTTATAACTGGTACACAAACTTGAAAAATTGCATTCATTTCATCACTAAATTAAAAAATCACAAGAATTAGCAAGGGTATGAATAATTGTGAGGACGGCTGTATATATATATATAAATAGCTCCAGAAGTAAATGGATTTCGTAGGCTCTGAAGCATCTCTTATAAAGTTAAATAAAGACTTAAATAAATAGCTACCTGAAATGTTTCCATCATTTAATATACCTGAAATGACTTATCTTTGTTAAATAAAAACTGATGTAATCGCTCCCTGAATTTTATACACAGTAAATAAAGTAAAATTTCACAATAACTGATATGACTTTCAGATAAAACACACTGAATTTTACTCTCTCACACACACTTCTTACCACTATCACTATTTCCATATCAATATTATCAGCAGCCTTGTTGCAAGGGATTAGACCAACTGTTAAACACTAATTAGCCCATAGCGTCTCATCTTCACTTTAATTTTCAGATCATAGGACCAGAAAGCTCACAGCAACGTTAGTAGTTGTGAGTTATAAAGTTTTTCATGTGTCTTTCACACAAACTCACACTTTTCTCTGCATAACAGACATTCTCCCATTGAATCTGCTGAGCGTTTAGAGCAGGACCGGCGAGCTAATGTTATGCTAAAAACTAATCAGCCTCCACCTTAGCGTGATTCCCTAAAATAAAACAAATGAATTGAGTTTTTTACGTGCTCTCTCTCTCAGTCACAGACACATGATTTTACTATCACAGACTGTTTGACTGTCGATATTTTCAGCAGCCTTCTTTCAAGTAATTCACAGACATGTCGGGAGGTACTCCAAGCTAGCAGAGCTGCCGCTAATATTTACTCCGCTCTTATGTTATTCTGCTGCACACTGTAACGTTAGTAGTTCTTATGAGATGTAGAGCACTGGGATGTTTATCACAATTTTTTTTATATCTATATATATATGTGTGTGTGTGTGTGTGTGTGTGTGTATATGTACACTGCTCACAAAAATTAAAGGAACACCTTTTTCATTGGCCCTGGCATGAATTGAATTAAACCTGTCTGATAATTTTCTGGTTGGTTAAGCAGCTGAGGGCCCCGTTAATCAATTTCAGCTGTATTGGTGTTCATGGAATAAACAACAGGTGCACTTCAGTGGCAACAATTAGAAAACCCTCAAAACAGGACTGGTTTTACATGTGGAGGTCATTTCAAGTTTCTCCCTCTTCATCTTTTTCGGCTGGTTTTCCACTCGTGCTGATTTTGGCTTGCGTAAATATCCCTACTGGCAGTATGAGGCGATTCCTTAACCCTACAGAAGTTGCACAGGTTGTCCAACTTCTCCAGGATGGCACATCCACCCGTGCTGCAGCAAGAAGGTTTAATGTGTCTCCCAGCACAATCTCCAGAACATGGAGGAGATTTCAGGAGACTGGTGGTTATTCTCGGAGAGCTGGACAGGGCCGTAGAAGGTCCTCAACCCCTCAGCAGGACCGATACCTGCTCCTTTGTGCAAGGCGGAACAGGCTGAGCACTGCTCGTGCCCTACAGAATGACCTCCAGAGGACCACTGGTGTGAATGTCTCTACCCAAACAATCAGGAGCAGACTTCATGAAGGTGGCCTGAGGGCCCGACGTCCGATAGTGGGCCCTGTGCTCACTGCCCAGCACCGTGGAGCTCGACTGGCATTTGCTCAAGAACACCAGAATTGGCAAGTCCGCCACTGGCGCCCTGTACTTTTCACAGACGAGAGCAGGTTCACCCTGAGCACCTGTGATAGACGTGAAAGAGTCTGGAGAAGACAAGGAGAACGCTATGCTGACTGCAACGTCGTTCAACATGACAGGTTTGGTGGTGGGTCAGTGATGGTCTGGGGAGGCATATCCATGGAGGGACGCACAGACCTCTACTGCCTAGGAAATGGTGCTCTGACTGCCATAAGGTATCGAGATGAAATCCTTGAACCCATTGTCAGACCCTACGCTGGTGCAGTAGGTCCTGGTTTCCTCCTAATGCACGACAATGCCCGGCCTCACGTGGCAAGAGTATGCAGGCAGTACCTGGAGGATGAAGGAATTGAAACAATTGAATGGCCTTCACGATCCCCTGACTTAAACCCAATAGAACATCTCTGGGACATTATGTTTCGGTCCATTAGGCACCGCCAGGTTGCTCCTCAGACTGTACAACAGCTCAGGGATGCCCTCACACAGATCTGGGAGGAAATGCCACAAGACGCCATCCGTCGTCTCATTAGGTGCATGCCGCGACGTTGTCAAGCATGCATACAAGCTCGTGGGGGCCACACAAGATACTGAAAAGCATTTTGAGTGGCAAAAATTACGTTTTGGAAAAAATGGACAAGCCCTTAACATCTTCATTTCACTCTGATTTTACGGTGTCTACACAATTGCGCCCTCTGTAAGCTGAAAACTTTTATTTCCATTAAAAGACTTGGCATCCTTTTGTTCCTAAAACAGTGCCCTGTCATTATTGGTATAGATATCCAACTTCATATTTTGATCTGATGTATCTTATGTGTTTCTTTAAGGTGCTCCTTTAATTTTTGTGAGCAGTGTATATGTGTGTGTGTATATATATATATGTTTATATAAATATATGGACTTTGATTTATTTTTTTTAAAGAAAATACAAGAACTGTTTTAGCCTTTTACACCTTTTGTGCTTTCAACCATTTCCTGAATACTTTGAATCCCATTCCCTCCTTTGAAATGAAGACAGTCAAAAAAATGGTAAAAATGATCAAAAGTCAAATAACACTGAATAGGCCTGCACTCAGTTTCACACACAGATGACAATTAAATTCTAAACTCCAGTGTTTCAGCACAGTAAATTGTCAGCAGTATGACTGTTGAGGCATGATTTGGCAACCCCCAGTCCTTGGAAGCGTTCATTAATGCGTCTTTTGTCTCTCCTTTCTTGTTTTTCCAGGTCCTTACAGAACCAGTCTCTAAATGGAGAAATGTCCGTGGACACAACCCTTTGGTACTGTACATGACAGTGCAGTTATTAGACTTTTTAATAATCTCTAGACATAAAAGCATTTTTCAGAATGTGTTTGTGAAAATTATATAGGATGGTACTTTGGAATTTAAGGCTGTAATGAAAAAACTAATTTTGTGAAGACCTACTAGACACCCTCTGTGGCTGCTTTGTCTGTTACAATTTCAATTTCAATTCAATTTCAGTTTTATTTATATAGCGCCAAATCACAACCGAAGTGTCTGCCTCCCTGACAATAGTTGGAAGATGGTTCCACAGGAGAGGAGCTTGATAACTAAAGGCTCTGGCTCCCATTCTGGTTTTATAGACTTTAGGACCCACCAGTAAGCCTGCGTTCTGGGATCATAATGTTCTACTGGGGTAATAGGGTACTATAAGTTCTTCAAGATAAGATGGTGCCTGATCATTTAATGCTTTGTAGGTAAGGAGAGGGATTTTAAATTCTATTCAAGATTTTACAGGCAGCCAGTGCAGCACAGCTAATATCAGAGAAGTCCTCTTGTCCTGGTTTTTGTCAGAACACGTGCCGCAGCATTCTGGATTAGTTGGAGAGTATTTAGCAACGAATTGGGACAGCCCGATAGTAAGGAATTGCAATAATCCAGCCTGGAAGTAACAAATGCGTGGACTAGTTTTTCTGCATCATTTTGAGACAGGAAGTGTCTGATTTTTAGAATGTTACATAGGTGGAAAAAGGCAGTCCTTGAAATTGGTTTTATGTGGGAGTTAATTGACATATCCTGATGGAAGAGGACTCCCAGATTCCTTACGGTTGTACTCGGGGCCAGCGGTCTGCCATCCATAGTTACTATCTAATCGGATAGTGAGTTTCTAAGGCAGGGGTGTCAAACACAGTTTAGCTCAGTGGCCACATGGAGGAAAATCTATTCCCAAGTGGGCCGGACAGGCAAAATCATGGTATATAAGTTAAGAACAACAACTTCAGATTATTTTCTTTGTTTAATACTGTACAAAGTAGGACAAACACAACATCACTGTTAATCATAAAACACTTCAAGTTATTTGAAAATTCTGAGGACAAAGAACACACAACCTCTCAGTGATTCACAGAACCAAAACAGTATCACGCACCACGAACTATACCAGTGTGACATTTCTCAGGCAGAAATGTAGATAAAAATGATAAAACTCTGTTGCCCAAAAAAGTGCAGGAACCACAGTCACAAATCAAGAATAGGTTAAGCACATCAACATATAAACATAAAGATGTAGCCTGAGGTCAGTGTATCCAAAATAGTGCAAACATAACATCACTATTAACCCTCGTATTGTCTTCCCATCTACTATATGGTATGCAAACACTTCAAAAATTCAAAATTGACTTGAAGACAATAGGAGGGTTAATCATGAATCATTTCAAGTTATTTGAAAATTCTAAGGACAAAGAACAAACACACAATGCCTCAGTGATTCACAAAACTGTTTCACAGATCATATAACTATATAAAGGTGTCTCATGTAGCACTTTAAGTGGGGTTGATTGTTTATTTGACTCCTGATACCTGGCATCTTTTAGCTTTCACCAGCGCATCAATATCAGGCATCACATTCTGAGTGACAGCCAGCTTCAGGATGTGATTCAAGTGGCTGTGCGTGAGCCTTGAGCGAAGCCTTGTTTTATTAATGCTCATTACAGAGAAAACCTGCTCACAAAGATATGTGGTTCCAAACATGGACAACAGCTTTGCAGCGAGAGATGTCAAGTTGGGGTAACCTAGCAAGAGGTTCTGATAAAATGTGTCCAAGCTAGCTGCAGCAAATTTGCCCTTCAAATCCGAATCACACTGCAAGTCAACTACTTCAAGTAGGATGTTGACGGGCTGATCAGAGGGATTCACGGTGAATGGCGAGCAAAAAACCTTGAAGTCTTTTTCCAGTTCACCAAAAATCTGAAAACGTTGCTCAAACTCCCGTAACAGTCCCGTTATTTTATCTTTGAACCGCTTCATGTCCGCGACACGTTGGGTCGTGCAAACATGTTTCAGACAGGAGAAGTGAGCTGCGTCACCACCTGAAAGTTGCATCTCCCACAGTGACAGCTTCAACTTGAAAGCGCGTATGCTGTCGTAATACTGCGTGACAACTTTGTTGCGCCCTTGCAGCTGTTTGTTCAAGTTATTCAGGTGCTCGGTAACATCCACCATAAATGCAAGGTCCTGCACCCATTCTCCGGAATGAAATTCTAACACCGGTTTGCACTTTTCTTCCATGAACTGTTTAATTTCTTCTCGTAAATCATAGAAACGCCTCAGCACAGCACCTCGGCTTAACCACCTTACCTCAGTGTGGTATGGCAAGCCATAGATGTGGTCTTTCTCTCTGAGAAGGCTATCAAACTGACGGTGATTCAGGCTTCTAGATCGGATGAAATTCACCATTTGGATGACCACCTTCATGACGTTATCCATGTTTAATGACTTGCAACACAGAGCCTCCTGGTGCAAAATACTGTGAAAAGTCCAAAAATCATGTCCTCCATTTGCAGATCGCACTTTCTCTTTGAACTTTGTCACAACACCTGCTTTTCTCCCGATCATTGAGGGCACACCATCCGTAGCGAGGCTGACAGTCCACTCCGACCCTGTCCAGGAAGCCGATGAGTGCAGTGAAAATATCATCAGATGTCGTTGTACCTGACATTGGTACCATCTCCACGAACTCTTCGGTGACGGTCAATGTGTCATCAACTCCACGGATGAAAATGGCCATCTGTGCAACATCTGTAATGTCCGTGCTTTCATCAATTGCAACTGAAAAAGCAATTAAAGCCTTTACTTTGTTTTTTAACTGGCTGTCCAAATCCGCTGAAAGATCGGAAATCCTGTCTGCCATGGTGTTTCTTGTCAGGCTGATATTTGCAAAAGCCTGTCGCTTTTCAGGGCACACGCTGCCTTTACCATGCATGTTTTTATGAATTCGCCCTCACTAAATGGTTTTGAAGCCACCGCGATTTCGTTAGCAATGAGGTAACTAGCTTTGACCGCAGCGTCACTGATGTCTCGGCTGTGAGTAAAAACAGACTGCTGTTTCTTCAGACCCGACAATAGTTCATCCACCTTCTCTTTTCTCCGCTGTCTCACATAGTGGCGACGAAGGTTATATTCTTTCAGCACTGCAACATGTTGTGAACACAACAAACATACTGCTTTCACATTCACTTCCGTGAATAAATAGGAGGATGGCCATCTTTCTTGAAACACTCTGCACTCTGTGTCCACTTTTCTCTTTTTTTGACAGTGACATTTTGGGGCAATGAGGGTGAAAAGCATAAAATGCTAAAAGTAGAAGCCATAATAAATCGCGCGAGCGGGCAAAACACAAAAGAGCTCATCCGATTAGCTCTTGGTTAACCTACTTGATCTGCCCTGGTATAAACAGTTTGCTTGCTTAACACAATTGCTATTGCGCCATCCAGTGGATGCATAGAACAGCAGATTACAGAAAAATTGCAGCTAATTTTTATACTTTACATAATCATCTCTCGGGCCGGATTAAACCCTTTAGCGGGCCTGATCCGGCCCGCGGGCCGTACGTTTGACACCTCTGTTCTAAGGTGTTTATGCCCAAATACGATAACTTCAGTTTTGTCTGAATTCAATAACAAAAAATTGCAGGTCATCCAGGTCTTTATTTCCTTAAGACACACTTGGAGTTTAGTCAATTCATTGGTTTACTCTGGCTTCATTGATAAATATAGCTGAGTATCATCTGCATAACAGTGAAAATTTATGAAATGTTTCCTGATTATGTTGCCTAGAGGAAGCATATATCGAGAGAAAAGGATCGGTCCAAGTACAGAACTCTGTGACTTGCTTTAGTGTACACAGAGGAGTCATCATTAACCTAATCGTTCTGTAAAGTAGGATTTAAACCAGCTTAATGCAGTTCCCTTGATGCCAATGAGGGTACTAGTCTCTGTAATAGGATACCATGGTCAATGGTGTCAAATGGGGCACTAAGATCTAGTAATACTAGTACATAGACAAGTCCTTTGTCTGATGCAATTAGAAGGAGAGACTTCTAAACTACCTACACAGTTAGATACCAGTTAAGGGAGGAGAGAATGTTTTTCCTGAATTTTAGTGAATTGTTGCTTTAATTTGATGACAGTCTACCTAGTTGATATGGATACTGTATATCTATGTACTGGATGTAGAAATAGTTTTTAGCCTAATGGTGGCACTAAGTTTCTAAAAGTTACCAAAAAATATCAAGAGCCATTCTCTGGGTGACCATTGTCACCCAGACAATGTGTCTAGTAGTTTGTCCAGTATTTCTGCTAGTAGTTTAATTGATTCCTTGTATATTTTCTATGCTGGTTGTGGAAGGTGTTTTGTTTCTCTCCATGCAGGCACTGATGTATCAGGATCCTGAGCGCTGGGGCATCACACTGCAGACCTATGTTCAACTTACAATGCTTGATAGACACCTGTCAGCCATAGTAAGTGCTAGAAAGAATTCATTTAATTTTCAATTAAATTTTTTTTATATAGAGCCAAATCAAAACTGAACTTGTCTCAGCACACTTTCCATATAGAGCAGGTACTTTTTAAAATTTGGGTATTACAGGCAGCAGGTAATAGCAGTTGGAAAAAAATAATTACAGAAATAGAAAAATACAAAATAAAAGCTGACTATATATATGTACATTTATACAAAGGACTATATCAAAGAAAAAATATGTTAAAATATATATATATATATTGCCACAAAGAACTATAAAACATCTTTACTCAGCTTGGTTGGGAAGATACAGGTGATTCTTAAAATACGATGGGTTTAACAGCTACTTTTGTGGTTCTGTATTTGAAGATAAATCAGTACCCACTGAAGGTAGTAGTTGATCAATTCTGTCTCTTATCGTGAGATTTTATCATTAAAGAAGCACATGAAGTCATTACTACTGAGGGTTAAGGGACTACATGGTTCACTGGAATTATGACTGTCTGTCTGCCTGGCTACAGTGCTGAAGAGAAACCTGGGATTGTTCTTATTGTCCTCTATTAATGAAGAGTAATAGGCTGCTCTGGCACTTCGGAGGGCTTTCCTGTATGTTTAAAGACTGTCTAGCCAGGCGAAGCGAAATACTTCCAGATGGTAGAACGCCATTTCCTGTTAAAGTTGCCGCAATGTTTGCCTTATTTTGCGGGTGTGGGGGGTATACCAAGGAGCTAACCGCTTTTGTTTTGTTGTCTTCTTTTTTAGGGGGGCAATAGACTCGAGGGTCATATGCAATGAACCTGTAGCACACTCAATCAGATGATCAATTTAGGAGGGACTAAACTTACCACAGCAGTCCTTTGTTGTAGTGAGACATGGCACTGGATTAAATGCTGTTGAAATCACATCCTTAAATTTACCTATAGCACTATCAGATAGGCATCTGATGTAGGAATTTTACCTAATGGTGGTTAGTCTGGTAATAAGAATTCAAAAGTAATCAAATGATGATCCGATGAAAGAGGATTCTGTGATGAGATTATCAAGTGTTCAACGGAAGCCAATTGAGTCTAGTAATGAGATAAATGCAGTCGTAAGGCCATCATTATCAACATCCACATGAACATTGAAGTCACCTACAATAATCATTTTGTCTGTTTTAAGGACTAAACCTGAACTAACCTAAACTCAGAGAATTCAGATATAAATTCAGAATAAGGACCAGGAGGGCGGTACACTATGATAAATAAAACTGGTGATGCCTTCTAGGTTTGGTTTGAAAGACGAGGAATAAGGCTTTCAAATTAGTTATAATTGAGTGTAGGTCAGGGGTTGATTAATAGGCTTAAGTCAAAAATGGCTGCAACTTCACCTCTTCTGCTGCTGTTCGAGAAATGTGTGTATTAATACAACTCAGGGAAGCAACCGCATTTAGGCTTACATACTCATCATGAGACAGCCAGGTTTCAGTCAGGCAAAATAAATCATTGTAAGGATCTGATATTAACTAATTTACTAATGCAGCTTTCGAAGACAGAGATCTGATATTAAGGAGTCCAGATTTAATTCTATGTTGTTTCACCATTGCGGTGGTGGTGTTAATTTTAAGTAAGTTTTTACATATAACTCCTCTCCTACTTATTTTTTAAATTTGTTTATGTGGTCAGGGGGCAGACACAGTCTCTATGGAGTTTTGGGTGTGTAACTGCTAATGGAAGCCCAGAAGAGCGTATAAGACTGCAGTTCTGTCTCCTGGACTCAACTCTGGGTTGTCAACAAGCCCATTTTTTTGTATGCTAGTACACCAATGTGTTGTTAGGTGTGGACTGGTGATGCAACCATACTGTATTACCTCATCAGAAAAATCAGCTGTATGTTCTTAAAGTTTCTTGTTGGTTCCAGTCAGGTCCTGTCAGGATGATGGAGAGGTCCATCTTCAGTGCCAAGTACATCTTTGTGGAAAACCTCTTCAGAAGGTATGACCTCAGCGGCAGGATCAGTCCAAGAAACTAGATAAATAAATCAGATGGATTCTGTTGTGTAACAGTTTAATTTAATAGCTGTGAAGGCCTCGCTAGCTCCTGATGCTAGCTATCCAACGAGCTAAATAGTTCCAGAAAACTCCTCAACAAAGTTGCTAATGTTATGAAGTTTAGTGAGGGATTTCTTTTTGTGAAACTGCTAACAGTACAGAACTGCCTCATTAATAATTAACACAAGCAATGAATAAGGCAGTTCACAGTATATTTTTAAACACACAAAGCACACACAGCACTGGCACAGCCACACTGAACTACCATATAGTCAACTACAGTAGAAATGAATAGGGAAATAACGCTAGCTTTGCTCTGAGCAACACACCACTTGAACTAACATCAAACTCAAAATAACATTGTGGTTAAGTTAACACATATTGAAAAGATGCTGGTACTTACAGACATTGCTTTAGAATTAAGGAATGCTGGAAAGAACTAAGTCCAAACATGAAGCTACGGACCATGACGCGGCCCGTCTCTATTCACTTCCAGTTTTCAAAGAAATACAGATTAAGTGCAGAGAAACAATACTCATGAACACCTTAAGATGGCACTATAAACAAGGCAAATGTTCTTATCAACAACATTTTTCAGGACACAACATGCCTGGGATCAGTAAGGATTCCACATTAACCAACAAGAATCAGTCTTTGACAGGAGACAGGAGCAGGACTATGTCTGTAACAGGACGAGAAAAGGTCTTCCTAGTCCTGTCTTTGGTAAGTTCCTGTGCACCAGTCAATCTCCTCCTGGAAAGGTTTTTGTTATGATGGCCAATCATCCCTCTTTGCCTGCTTGTCTTTCAAAAGCACAACTTCGCCCTCTCGAACATTTGGATTCTCCTTTTGCCACTTGTGACGACTTTGCAGCATTTTGAGGTACTCACGTTTCCACCTGCTCCAAAAAGGTTTCTGCCAGGCTTTGAGATTGCTTCCATTACTCCTTGAAAAGGTTTGCTTCTTCAAAGTTGCCTTGAGGAGGGGGAGGAGCAGAGCCAGTCTATTAGGGGAGAAGCATGGGCGGAGTGAAGATAAGAGGCAACTCTGGATCTGATGACATTGAGACGAGAAGCCTCATGTTCATGACTGCTACCACCTCAGCCATGACAGTTGTCAAAACGTCATGTGTCGCATGCGATTTCCTCTGTTCAAGTAACATAGTCCACAATACGCCAAGCAATACCTATCATCCGCTCCCATGTGCTGCCCATGTGGTACACATGAGGTGGATTCAACACCCAGGTTGTTGAGATTATCAGGATCCAAACTCGCACAGCTCTTTGGAGGCCCTAACAAAGTTTGTACTGCAGTATGTTCTTATCTGTTTGGCAGGTACTCTGACTGCAAAGAACCTCCGTAAGGCGTTGGCTGGCATTCATTACCTTGAGAATCTCAACATGCACTGCTCTAGAGCACTTACAAGAGAACCTCTCTGCCCATCGTTTAAAGTGAGATGAAGTCCCATGGGCCAAAGTCGTCAGCACCCACGTAGGTGAAAGGCGGTGCAACTAGCAGTTCCATCTTGCCCCGCAGTTTCCTGCAATGTTTTCCCCCCATGACCCAAAAACCGGTGGCGCAGATTTCCCTGGTGCTTTACAGCTTCATGATAGTGGTTCACCAACAGAACTGCCAGATGTCGTCAGTCAGGAATGACAATGTTAATTTGTCTGTGCACATATTCCAGCACAGTCCAAGGCTTTTATGAACAGGCAATTGTCTGTGAAGAGATCCAAGTTGCCAAGATCCTTGGAGCGGTTCTCAGGTGGGAATGCCTCAATAACTGTTGGTTAGTTTGCCTCAATAACTGTTGCCTCAATAACTGTTGGTTGTGCAGCCTTGGGTTTTTGGCTGCAAGCATGTCCTGCACCCGTCTAATGGCCTCTTCCCTTGTGTCAAAGGACTTCAAAGCATCATCAACATAAAACCCACAGTCTGTGAATCTTCTTGCAACACTCCCATAGTCCACCTCTGATTCTTTAGCTGCTCTCTTTAGTCCATACATAACCAGGGGGAGTGACTGTCTTTGTGGTCCTCCTTCATAAAAAAGCAATGGAACATGTGTTCAGTGTCAGCGATGATGGTCACTTCTTCCTTCCTGAACCTCATCAGCATGCCAGTCAGGCTGTTGTTGAGGCCGGGGCCTGTGAGTAAAACATCATTGAGTGACACTCCTTCATATGGTGCACTGGAATCGCAAATCAAGCTGATCTTATCCCGATTCCTGTGATGGGACAGCCCAAACAGAGGGAGGTACCAACACTCCTGTCCTTGTTGTAGAGGTGGTGCAACCTCTGCATGTTCTCTGTTGAACATGTTCTCCATAAACTCTAAACTAAATACATAAAGCTCTCATGGCCTGACCCAGTTGTTGGAACTGACCTGATGGAACTCAACTGATGTTCATGATCTGAAGAATCTGTGGGTCTAACCCACATTGTCTCCAACAAGCGTAGCAATGCTATGTATAGAGGTCAGTGCTGTTGATACTTAGGTGCTTGGCTGAATATCTCTCACTGTAGTCTGGTTTTCACTTGGTTCTAACTTGCTTGTATGACCGTTCTCTAGACAGTTGTCTTGTAGCTGATCACTTGAAACGGTCTTTGAGTACCCCCTCAAACATGCATCTAGGTCCAATCATCTGTGTTACCAGGACCACTAATCTGTTCACAAATCTTGTGAACTCTCAGGATATCTCTGCCAACAACAGCAGTATGCTGGTGTCTGGGTTGAGAGGTGGTATTTGATGAGCGATGTGTTTCAGGTGGCTGTGATGACGGGCACTATCTGGGGTAGAAATCTTGTAGTGGATACCTGATGCATTCCAGGAGTGTGGGTAGAGGAAGGCTCAGTTTTGTATCTACTGTCTCTATTGTAAAACCACTCTTTTCCCTGGAGTCTCTTTGAGCCCAGTGCATGTCTTCAGCATGTATGGGTAGACCCCCAGAGATGTTTAAGATGCTGAGAAACTCAAACCATTTTTTCATACATGGCCTTAAACTCAGCCCAGCTGGACAAACACTCACCAGACATATCTTAGCACATGCTGTAGCACTTACACCTTCTCCACACACTTGTGTGCACCTTGATGTGACATTCTGGGTGCCTGCTTTGTCTACCTCCCTGTCATGCTGAGCAGACAGGCGAGCGACAGAGTGCGGTAAGAGGAAGGGTGGAGTAATCCAGCGCATATTAGTGTGAGTTCTCACATGTCATCGCGGTAACTGTGTACACCACCCCCAGGCCTACACGGCAG
This sequence comes from Chelmon rostratus, assembly GCF_017976325.1. Lineage (NCBI taxonomy): Eukaryota > Metazoa > Chordata > Actinopteri > Chaetodontiformes > Chaetodontidae > Chelmon > Chelmon rostratus. Next base: position 439,305 of record NC_055668.1, on the reverse strand, counting down.
CAGCATGCAAGCTCCTACACACTGTGGTCTCACAGCTGTAGACATTGCACCCCCAGGCCTTCCTACTCATCTCTGGAGATTTCAGCTATGCTTCCCTGTCTTCAACTCTCCCCACCTTCACCCAGTATGTTAAATGCCACACCAGAGGCAATACAACACTGGATTTACTGTATGCAAACACAAAGGACACTTACAGCTCTTCACCCCTCCCCCCACTGGGCAGATCTGATCACGACCTGGGTTATCTGCAACTTACTTACATACCCTTGGTGAGTAAACAACAGCCAACCATCAGGTATGTGAAGACATGGTCAGATGAGTCCAGTATGGCACTGAGGGACTGTTTTAACACCACCGACTGTGGTGTGGTCAATGTCCTCACGGGGAGGATGTCAATGTCCTCACCGGGAGGACATTGACATTTTAATTACATGCATCACGGACTACATTATCTTTTGTGTGGACAACACTGTGCTGACCAGGAAGGTACAGTGTTTCCCAAATAACAAACCCTGGGTGTCCCCTGAACTGAAAACCCTACTGAATGAGACAAAAGGGTTTTTAAGTCTGGGGATAGAACTGAGTTGAAGAGGGTGCAGAGGGAGCTGAAAAGAGAGATCAGGAAAGGAAAGGAGACTATAGGAGGAAGCTGGAGGAGTGCCTGCAGGGGAACAGCGACAGAGATGTTCGGAGGGGCCTGAAAACCATCTCAGGCCACAGCAGCAACAATGGCAGGGTCTCAGAATCTGGAGACCGGGAATGGGCAAATGAGCTGAATCTGTTTTTTAACAGGTTTGACTCTAATCTATCTGGGTGTACAACTAAACAATATACTGAACTGGTCGACTAACACTGATGCCCTGTATAGAAAGGGCCAAAGTCGTCTCCATCTACTGAGAAGACTGAGTTCCTTTGGAGTATGGAGGACATTATTGAAAACTTTTTATGACTCTGTGGTTGCATCTGCAATCTTTTACGCAGTGGTCTGCTGGGGCTGTGGAAGCTCTGAGAGGGACAGGAAAAGACTTAGCAAACTGGTCAGGAGAGCTGGCTGGATGATGGAGGATGTTAGCCACACTGACATCCATCATTGACAACCCCTCCCACCCTCTGCATGACACAGCAGCTCCTTCAGTAACAGACTGCTGCATCCACCCTGTAAGAGGGAACGCTACCGCAGGTCCTTCATGCTAGAGATCGACCAATATGGGTTTTTCAGGACTGATACTGATAATTAGTAGTTAAGGAGGCTGATAACCAGAAGTGCATGAAGTTCCTAAACTCAGAAGCATCTCTTATAAAGATGAATAAAAACTTAAATAAATAGCTACCTGAAATGTTTCAAACACAACAGAAAGTACATGGCGTTAACTAGCTCAGCAGCAACTCTTTTAAAGTTAAATCAAAACTTATATAATAGCTCCCTGACTTTTAAACACAGTAAATAAAGTAAAATTTCACAACAACTGAAATGACTATCAGATAAATCACTCCTGAATTTTACTCTCTCACACACACTTCTTACCACTATCACTATTTTCATATCAATATTATCAGCAGCCTTGTTGCAAGGGATTAGACCAACTGTTAAACACTAATTAGCCCATAGCGTCTCATCTTCACTTTAAGTTTCAGATCATAGGACCAGAAAGCTCACAGCAACGTTAGTAGTTGTGAGTTGTAAAGTTTTTCCATGTGTCTTTCATGCAAACACACTATTCTCTGCATAACAGACATTCTCCCATTGAGTCTGCTGAGCGCTTAGAGCAGGACCGGCGAGCTAATGTTACGCTAAAAGCTAGTCAGCCTTCATCTCAGTGTGCTTCCCTGCAACAAAACAAGACTGAATTGAATTTCTTACTCTCTCTCACAATCACACACAGAGGCTTCTACTATCAGGGACTGTTTGACTGTCAATATTATCAGCCGCCTTTTTTCAAGTAATTCACAGACATGTCGGGAGGTATTCCGAGCTAGCAGAGCTGCCGCTAATATTTACTCTGTTCTTACATTATTCTGCTACACACTGTAACGTTAGTAGTTGCTATGAGATGTAGAGCACTGGGATGTTTATTACAATTTTGGAGAGTTTTCTGTGTTTACTTTCGACTCATTTGTTTGCTCTCCGGAGCTTCTCCACATGAGAAAACCTCCTGTGGAGGTACTACGAGCTAGCAAAGCTGGCGCTTGTGTGGGAAAACTTCTTGTGTGGAAAAGTTCCAGGGAGCTCCCTCTCCACCATGTGTGTGAGGACAGCTTTCACTTCATTTTGACTCTGCCACTTCAGATGGCGCCGTGGGCGGAACAATGCTGGAGACAGAAGTGGCAGGAGAGAGAGAGGGGCGGCTGCATCTGAGCGAAATAACCCAGTTTTTTAATTATTTCTTGATATCGGCCTGTCGGATTTAAAAAAGGCCGATACCGATATACGTCAAAACTCCATATCAGCGGCAATAATCGTCCTGGCCGATAATCGGTTGGTCTCTACATCATACCAACAGCTATCACAGTGTTCAACTCCAGCGCTGCTTAACTTAGCACTGGTTTTTTTATATTCTGACTGTTTTTTGTAGTGATGTGCGATTTATCATTCACCTATTACCTTACAATACGGCTCTTTTCCCCTCTCATTGAGTACTCTACATATCAATGTATTCTACTGTGATATATACATATTTATTTCTGTGCAATGTCATTCATGCTCTAGTCACTCTATCCATTCCATGTGCAATATGTGTATGGTCTGTGAAATTCTACAGAATTTTTGGAAGTATACTTTTATGTTTTTTTCTTACTCCATCTTAACTGCTTGTCTTTGAGAGGGAGGAGGCTTTGAGTAATGCAGTTGCTTTTAATTTTGGCAGGCCCATTATTTATGTGCATGCTGGCTTGCTCTGATACATAGGCAGCTGTACACTGATATTGGCTATCTTTCAGGACTGCACTAGAAGCCTTGCTGCATTACTCAAAATTCATGTCCAACAAACCAAACCAAACAATCAAAATATATTATATTTTCTCAAACCTCAGGCTTATACAGTGAATTAAATACCTGATACATTAAGATACTTCATAACATTGATTCAACAGTTTGGTTTATCCAGTATCACCTCCTGAATGATTTGCAACATTGCCCTGAATGACATTGTCCCAAATGACCTAAGAAATATGAAAGGAATCGTAAATAGTATAGAAAAATCTGTGATGGTTGCAGATTTAGATCTTATCATGGTTTATATCAGATATTGCATAGCTCAACAGCATACTGACATGTTAAATTCTGATTTAACTTGTCAGTCATACTAAACATGTCTTGTTTTTTTTCCAGTGGGAAAATGCCAGAGGTGGACTATGCTGTTCTTGGCGAGTGGTTTGATTGGATCACAACTAACATTTCCATTCCTGTTGATCTGATTGGTGAGAATTCACAAAGCAGAAATACAAACACACATCTAGTAAAAATAATAATCAAAATAAGTATTTTTTTTTGTTTTTTTTATATTTCTGGCAGAAACTCATAGAAACATTGAGAAAACAATTATACTATAAAGATTGATTGATTGAGTGATTGGAAACTGTAATGTTTTTAATGATGATAATATTCATACAGTGTATGGTAGAGTGTGGTTATATTTTTATACTGAAAGTGCCCTCTGACATTATCAAATAATATATTCATGTTCATGTTGCCTTATCAGTAAATAACATTTTCATTGTGTATCAACAACAGCAAAGTGAAAGATCACATAACATATTCTTTCCTCTGTCATACTTTGTCAAGCTTGCAGATTTTAAAACTCACCTTCCAGTTTAACACTTAACAGTAGATACTAGTTTACTTTCTTTACACAGTGTTAAAATATATTGAATATGTTATTCCTTAATACATTCCAGTGACAGAAGTTGCAACATTATTTTGCACTGAAAATCAGCAGGTCATCATCCACAGAAATGACACCAAACAGTCATCATTATCAAAGCAATTTTAAGGATCTTGAAGAATTTGTTTATCAAATTAGAAGCCACAACAGCTGTGAATGTACTTTTTGTCACCGTTTCCTCTGGCTCCAGTCTACCTGCAGACTTCTCCTCAGACCTGTCATGAGAGGTTAAAGCAGAGATGCAGAGAGGAGGAGAAAGTCATTCCACTGGTGAGGACAAAATCTCAAACACATGGTTTCATTTCACAGAACAGACAAACTAAAACCACCTCAAAGCAAATTAATGGGTTTTTAGAGAATTGTGAAGAAAAACATTTTGTGAATTGGTCACCAGTGTGCCATTTCAAATGAGACCTCAATCCTCTGTTTGTGTGTGTGTGAACGTGCACTTGTCCCTCTGTCCACCAGGAGTATCTGGATTCCATCCACCAGCTGTATGAGGATTGGCTCATCAAGCGCACCTCCTCCCTTCTTCCTGCTCCTGTTCTAGTGAGTAACCATTCACATCCAGTTAAGATTTTGCTTTGGTTTTTGTAGATACTGTACATACAGCATAGTATGTCCAGGTAGTTTCAGGTAACCACACAAATGACCCTTTTCCACTGACTCATACCGTGCCAAGCTGTGATTAAGTGTGCTTCCACTTTATGCCTCCGTTCTTTGTGTGATGTTATTGCATGTCCACCTGAAATCTGCTGTTTCTTTGTCTCCTTCAGCAACTGCTGGCCTGTAATTCGGATCTGTTTCTTACTTAAATAGAAAAAATAACTTTTTTTCTGCAGGTGATTCCCGCTGACCATGACCTCCAGAAGATGCTGCACCAATACGAAGAAAACCGTGACAAAATCCTAGCAACTAGTTACGTCTGATACGCAAACATAGTTACACAAAAAACACGCATGCACTAACACACAGTCAAACGCATCACTGCATTGAGACAAGAGATCCCAAATAGTTGTTTACAAACCATTGTTATACAATTGTGACATTTACCTGAGGTTTTTCCACAATTATCTAAAGCGCTAAGATTCTGATTTTCATTTTTAGCAGTTTTACAGCTCATTTATCTCCATGGAACAACTTTGTACTCGACTACAGTTCAGCCAGTGTGTGTTGATGTGAAGTGAAGACTATGTAAGTGTCGGTAACCACCTGCTGCGGATACAGAGTACATCGTGAATATATACTGTACAATGACACCACTGATTTTAGGACCTGATGAAGACCACGTAGGGTTGAAGTGTGTCTCTGTAATTCCTTTGAATGAAGGATCTTAGGTTCTTTGTTTTACATGTTTTGTCATATTAAGGAAATATTGTAATCCGAATTTTGATTTTTACATTTTCTGATTTTTGTGTTGGTCTGATGTGTTAGTTGAAAGAGTTGGCAAGAAAGAAAAGATTAGGAGATGTTTAGTGTTTGTCATGAAACATTTTAAATATCAAATATATTGTATTTGTAGATGCAGCAATGAACTGTGTTTTACGAACTATTCCCGAGCAGGTGTATACAATGATACAATCGTGTTTCACAAAGTGGTGAACCTCAGCCCATCTTTGTTTGTGAATGACTGTCTATGACTATATATCACCTGTTACCACTTAACCTGTTTACCTCTTCATAGTTCTAAATTGTTGTTTTTTGTTTTTTGTTTTTTTGTTTTGTTTTCTTTTTGAGTATTCCACAACTTTCCCAGTTTTTTTTTGTTGCACCTGTCCCAACATGTTTAAAAATGATGCTGGCATCAAAACAAAAATCAATTGAATTGATGAGGTTAAACATTAAATATATCATCTATGTACAGTTTTGAGTTGAGTATATGTGAAACAGAATTAGCAAATTTTTTGCATCCTTTTTTCTTTGCATTTTTACGCAGTGTCCCAACTTTTTTGGAATCAGGGTTGTAGCTCTACATTAGATGTAAACAGTATCTCATGGTTGGCCCCTAATTTAATGAGTAGGGATGGGGAGGGTCTGAATGCCGTATTCCAGAGTTGCTGCTCATCACTGTATAGAAGCAGTGTAGTCTGGACTCATTTGTTTATGATAAAGAATTAACATCTTCAGCAAATCTGGCCGTTACTTTTCAAAATACTCAACAGGACTGGAAGTAAGTCAACATTTGAACACCATACTTTAAGTAGTTTAAGTTGAACATGATTATTGTAGGTGGCTTCAGTGTTCATGTGGATGTTGATAATGATAGCCTTAATACTGCATTTACTACACTCTCAAACTTGTTCTGACATATGGCATTGAAATTGAACACTTAATAATCTCTTCACAGAATCCTCTTTTGTCTGATCATCATTTGATTACTTTTGAATTTCTATTACCGGACTACCCGCCATTAGGCAAAAATTCCCACACCAGATGCCTATCAGATAATGCTATAGCTAAATTTAAGGATGTGATCACATCAGCATTTAATTCAGTGCCACGTCTGTGATAAGATTAGCCCTTCTCAAATTGATCATCTGATTGATAGTGCTACAGGTTCATTGCATATGACCCTTGACTCTATTGCCCCCTTAAAAAAGAAGATAACAAAACAGAAGAGGTTGGCTCCTTGGTATACCCCCCAAACCGGCAAATTGAAGCAAACGTTACGACAACTTGAAAGAAAATGGCGTTCCACCTATCTAGAAGTATTTTGTCTGGCAAGACAGTCTTAAACCATGACAGGAAAGCCCTCCAGAAGTCTGCCAGAGCAGCTTATTTCTCTCGAATAATAGAGGAAAACAAAAACAATCCCAGGTTTCTCTTCAGCACTGTAGACAGGCTGACAGTCATAATTCCATTGAACCACATATTCCCTTAAGCCTCAATAGTAACGACTTCATGAGTTTCTTTAATGATAAAATTCTAACTATTGGAGACAGAAATTAGCAGCTGCTGTCCTCAGTGGGTACTGATTTATCTTCAAACACAGAAACCATAGCAGTAGTTGTTAAACCTGTCGTATTTTTAGACAGCTTCTCTCCTGTCAAGCGTCACGAACTAATCTCAACAATTTCCTCATCAAAATCATTAACCTACATCCTAGATCCCATCCTGACCAAGCGGTTTAAAGATATTTTACCCTTAATTGGATCTTCTTTATTAGACAAGATCAACCAGTCTCTGTCAACAGGCTATGTACCACAGTCCTTTAGAGTAGCTTTAATAAAACCTCTCCTCAAAAAGCCTTCTCTTGATCCAGGTGTTTAGGCAAACAGACCTATATCTAACCTACCCTTTCTCTCTAAAATTCTTGAGAAAGCAGTGGCTAGTCAGTTGTGTAGCTTTTTACATAACAATAGTTTATTTGAGGATTTCCAGTCAGGATTTAGAGTGCATCATAGCACAGAGACAGCATTGGTTAAAATCACAAAAAACCTTCTTAATTGCATCAGACAAAGGACTTGTCTCTGTACTTGTATTACTAGATCTTAGTGCTGCATTTGACACCATTGACCATGGTATCCTATTACAGAGACTGACATTAAGGGAACTTCATTAAGCTGGTTTAAATCCTACTTTTAAGAATGATTTCAGTTTGTATAGGTTAATTACGACTCCTCTATGTACACTAAAGCAAGTCATGGAGCTCCGCAGGGTTCTGTGCTTGGACCGATCCTTTTCACTCTATATATGCTTCCCTTAGTCAACATTATCAGGACATATTCCATAAATGTTCATTGTTGATACCCAGCTATACTTATCAATGAAGCCAGAGGAAACCAATCAATTGAATTGAAACTCCAAGTGTGTCTTAAGGAAATAAAGACCTGGATGACCTCCAGCTTTTTTTGTTATGGAATTCAGACAAAACTGAAGTGATCTTATTTGGGCCTGAACACCTTCACCACACTCACTATCCAATGAGATAGTAACTTTGGATGGCATAGCGCTGGCCCCCAGTTCAACAGTAAGGAATCTGGAAGTCATCTTTGATCATCAGGATATGTCATTTAACTCCTAAAAAACTAGTCCATGCATTTGTGACTTCCTGGCTGGATTATTGCAATTCCTTACTATCAGGCTGTCCCAATTCATTGCTAAATACTCTCCAACTAATCCAGAATGCTGTGGCACATGTTCTGACAAAAAACATGAAAAGAGACCATATTTCTCTGATATTAGCCGCGCTACACTGGCTGCCTGTAAAATTCTTAACAGAACTTAAAATCCCTCTCCTTACCTACAAAGCATTAAATGGTCAGGCACCATCTTATCTTAAAGAACTCAGTGTACCCTATTACCCCAGTAGAACATTGTGATCCCAGAACGCAGGCTTACTGGTGGTTCCTACAGTCTCCAAAACCAGAATGGGAGCCAGAGCCTTTAGTTATCAAGCTCCTCTCCTGTGGAACCATTTTCCAGCTATTGTCCAGGAGGCAGACACCCTCTCTACATTTAAGAGCAGGCTTAAAACTTTCCTCTTTGATAAAGCCTACATTTAGGGCTGGCCTAGGCTTACCTTGGACCAGCCTCTAGTTATGCTGCCGTAGGATTAGGCTGCTGAGGGACTTCTAGTGATACACAAACCTCTGTTCTTCTCTCCCTCTCCATCGCGTCCTATCAAGGCATGTTACTGACTTGGCTTCTTCCCCGGAGTCTTTGTGCTTTCTCGTCTCACAGGTCCGAATGGAGAGCGGCTGAGCCTGGACTACTGAGTTCACCTGCCGGACATCCACTGCAACCTTTATTGTTATTAGCTATGCTACTTTGCTGCTTATTAGATCATTAGTGCTGTACTACGTTCATATACATCACATACATAAATATATCACATAGGCATATACCATGCCATATGTACTTTGTATACTTCTAAATCTATTACAGCTGTCAAAACTATGACCCCTGTTCGGGGTTGGACAGAAATTATTTATATAGCGACAACTTTGGCGCTATATAAATAAAATTGAACTGAATTGAATTATCACCCTACTAGTGGATGTGCAGTCGAGCAGGAAAAGGACATGCTGAAGAACAAGTTGGCAAAGTGTTGCAAAGAAACAGGTCTGAGCTGGACTTAAACTGTCCTGTATGTAATGAACATGTGAGCAAAAGGCAGGAGTACAAATGGCCTTACTCCTAGTCCATTGAACAGGGATAGGGCCCCAGAAAAGAGTAAACCTATGAGGATGAAATGCTGCATTATTATACAAACATATTCACAGTGCTTTGTGATATTCAGACAGGTGAAAGATGCCCTACTACAAGAGTTTAAAGACATTGTCTTTATTAAGTACAAACATTTTTACAACAAGGGGCCATTATAACACTACTTGCCTAATTGTCCCGTGGCCTTTGTGCAATATGATTGTTAAATAATCCACAAACGTCTGTGTAGCCATACTGTGTGTTTATTTGAACACCATCTCATCCATCCATAGTGACATCTACATACCACTGAGTAACTTGCAAGCAAGCAAACAAATGGGTCAATGATATGTGACACCTGACCACTGTGTGCCTCTTATTACAACACACTTGCTCCCGATTACATTTTAACCTTTTTGTACCTTTTACCATACCACCTACTGTACAAAAGAGGGAATTACAAGTGAACATACAAGAATGACCACAACACAAAAATGGCTCCAACATTCTCTGTAACTGACAAAATTTTAAGCCGACCAGAGCTGCTGTTCCTCATGGAAGGAGAACACTAGAGTCTTTTTAAAGCCATAAGTCTGATTCTGGGGGGAATATCACTCTAGGAAGAGTCAACAAGGTAATCTGAAGCACTGTGTTCATGACAGTGGTGTTAAGTCACACTTAAAATGATAAAAACTTTCATTTTCATCCTTTGATTCATGAGAAAATGATGGTTCATCAAATTCAGATATAATAACCAACAGAACTGAGCAGACACACATCTGAGCTGTAATTAATCTGCAATAAGGCCAAAGTCAACCAAACAAGTTTCAAGACATACATTGTCATCGTGCTGACAGAGGAATTTTTACTAAATTTGAGGAAGCAACCGACTCACTTTTTTTGAAAATCCAGAGCAAACTCCTTCAGAAATAATTGGAAGAGAGGTGTTCGAACAGAGATCTTAAGGCTTGTGATCTGCCCCATCAGCTTTGTTAATGTTTTAATTAATTTAAAAGGAACATCTGATTTAAAACTAAACAAACAAGTTATCCAACTATCAAAATGAACTGGAACTTGACTCACATTGACTGACAGATGTTTTAACACTAACTGTGCACTGAAGTAAACAGGTCAACATTTTCAATTATGCTTGGTTGAGAAACAAACAAAATGCTGTTTTTTCATCTACAACTGCAAACCTGATACCCTGCAAAAAATATACCTGCAATTTATATAATAGAATAAAGTTTAAAGGTCTTTTACAGTCAGAAAGTAAATAGCCTAATGCTGTGTTAATGTAATATCATAACGAGCAGTCAAAAACCATTTCTTTCAGCCTCTCAGGAATTTGAGAAATTACTTCAATGTCTTCCACATGTGGAAAAGAGTAACAGAAGTATCAAAAAAACTGTCAGTGCAGGTTGTTGCAATTACAGTTCAATAAAATCCAATATTAACAGTCATTTAATCTAATTAAACAGGATTTATACACTGGTGGTGTTTGTATGGTTTCACAGACTATTTATCTGGAGAGACTACTATGGAGCAAGAGCAGCTGAAGCAATTACTGAGAGTAGGTAGAGCAGATTTCCAACTGGGTGTGCACAAAATTGGGACTGCACATTAAAGTATTGTTCTAATTTTTAAAATCTCTACTCATGCACTGTTAAATCTTGATTCTAAATGACTGATTCAAACAGCTGGTATTTGTTTTGAGTTCGCTCAGTAGTTTTGTTATGAATCATTTCCATACATGTAAATTAACCATGTTATTTCTTGTCATGCTCGACTATAACATAGCTTTGTGCCAGATGCTCTTCCTCTCCTCGGCCTGTTTCCGCTCTTTCAGTGTCTCTTCGGTCCTGCTGCTCTGTGCTGCCTCCTTTACAGGTCTGACAGTCCGCTGTACTGATGGTCAAAGGAGAGGGGTGACATGGGGTGGGCTGCTTCTGCTCTTTCATCACAGCAGGATCAGCCTGAGAGGATCTGGTACATCTTCTGGCAGCATGGCTCAGTCCTGGACCTGTCTCCATCACTGGCATCCTGAGGTTCTGCTCATCTGCTTTTCTCTCCTTCTTCCTTCTCTCTTTATTTGTGTTCTCCTCTCCTCTCTTGTGTTCTTTTTTCATCTTCAATTCCTTTTTGGTCTCTCTAAGCTCCTGACCCTTATCCATGGAGCTCAGTGAGGGAAGCCCTGGATTGGCCTGTCTCTTATTTTGTAGGTCTGTGCAAATCAAAGTTCAGATTACAAATGTTAGACATTTGACCACACAGTATATACTGTGGAAACTATCCTTTCACTATCTTAGAGTTGTGGATGGAAGTACCTTAGTTTGTCAGATATTTAATTTTCAAAAAAAAAAAAAAAAAGTAATTTAGCCTAAAATACACATTCCTGTCAGGCTGTTTCTCAATTCACTTGAATAAAATCACATATACTGTGACAGAAGGTTTTGGCACATTTATTGTAGAATAGAAATGTGCACAATTTACTGGAACATGTTGTACATGTAAGTTGAAATGACATCATTTAGATGTGCATTTATTTATTCATTTAATTATTGTCTTTTACACTGGATCATAGTCCACACATACAATGGAAAAAGAATTCATGAAAATTGTAGTATGTCCAAAATAGCTGTTGGTGAGTGACAGGTGTAAAAGAAAACTGAAACTTCAGGACCAGTTCTGTGGCAAATTCAGGTTAGTTCTAGTCGCTGTGTTGTGGAGACAGAAGTTCACAACAAGGCTATAGAATTCAGTCTGCCAGAATGAGATTCTGGTCAAGATTAAATACAATTTAAAGAGAACAATAGTTTTGGGCCTTCTCCCGTGTCTGAGTAGATTTACATTGTTTAAATTGTTTCATTGCAAAAGGCGAATTGATTACTGGGCTTCCTGGATAAATAGATTACACTTCAGTGTTACTCAGATTACTATTGTAATGATGAAAGGCCAAAAGAAAGAGCCGCCGAGGAGCAAGCGAGGTTCCTGTGATAGTAACAGTGTGACTCCTCAGAGGACTGGTCTGGGCTCTCCTCACAAGGTGACAAAGATTTAATCACAGAGGTCTGTTAATTCACGTAAAATATTTTGTCTCAACACAGAGCTCACTGTCATATAGAAGGGCAGACACTTTAATCACATGCCACAGTGTGTGTGTGTGTGTTACCTGCTATTGTTCGCTGTTGTGTCCAGGTTGGAGGGTCTGAGATGGGCTGAGGCTTTCCAGGCTTCAGCTTCCATTCTGCCATGGATCCATCTTTCAGTGTGATATGCTGGGAAATAGCCTGAGGATGAATGAGCTCATCATCAACTCTGCTTCCATCAGTGTTACTTAACCTGCTGCTAATGGTGTCTCCTGAGGTGTTCCTATCATTAGATCCACTGCTTCTGCCATTGTCACCAAACGCGTGCAATCCTGTGCTGCTATGATTTTTACTGCAGACATTTGTAGGATTTTTCATACAGTCTCTTCTGGGAAGCTCAGCAGCTTTACTGCCATCACTGTAATTATTAGTGCCGGCAGTATGAACAGCTTTACTGCTGCTCTTGCTGGTGTTTGCTTGGTAGGGTTTGTCTGGTAGCAGAGGGCGGCCCCTGAAGGCCAGGTCAGGGTAGGTCATCTGCATCTCCATAATGGACTGGTCTTCGCTGATGAGGTTGCAGCATCGAGGCTTGGGCTGATGGTTCACTGCAAGCCTTGTGTCCAAATAAGGAGGTACCTGGAGAAATAAACAAAGATGACTTCAGTACAAACTGAGGCTGGTTATGTTTGTTAACCTGGTTCCTCAGTCTGTGATGTCATGCAGTGTTTTGTGTGTGTTGATGTATTTTGTCCTACATTTGACAGAAAATATTTAAGTATTTTACATTTCAGTAAACTCTACGGATATCAGCCAAATTGTGTCCCCCAACCCCCTCCACATGATTTTTTTACAATCAATAATACAAATTTTGTAATACATATTGTAACATGCTCATGTCAACTTTAAAATGTGAAATACACATTGTAATGAGCAGCCATTGTACAAATGTGTGTGTGAATGGCTGAATGCAGACTTGTAGTGCAGTGTTGCAAAAATCACTTTGAGTGGTCATCAGACTAGAAAAGCACTATATAAATAAAGTCAATTTATCATACAATCATACATAATATTCTTATGATATTCACAAAGGAATTAGACAGAACCACATTTCCATCTGCCGACAAGCTATAAGATAGCTTTTGGAAGGTCTTGAAAGAACCAAGATCACCTTGTCTACAGTTCTGATGATGGACTCAAAGCCAACAATGATATCTGAAAGAAGTTGGGCACCCTTTTCTGATACTGGCCTTCTTGAAAGGAATGCCCTTCAATTACTATTGAGATCAATTAGCTTGGAAAATAAGCACAAGAAGGCAAGGCTGTTTTTAAAGGGAGACAGAGAGTGAGAAACACAAATGCTAAAAATTCAATCAGAAAATAAGTGGAAGGCTGAAGAAGCACATGTTGTGAAACTTAGACGTTGGTGTGGTCATTTTCTGTGTCCGTCGGAGATAAGATGCAGAGGAAGATCGGAATTATTAGGGGTCCAAAACTGTGGAAGGCCAAGGCAGCAGAATAAGGAAGCTTTTGGCTTCAGAGGGAGAGAAAAGGTGTAGGGAAAGAGGAACCTAGGGCTAGCTGCAAGGCATGGACGGTCCCTGCTACACTGGTGCACCAGTGGTGCACTAGTGTGATCACAGCTGTGTAGACTTGAAATCTTGTAGCATCACACACTGCTTAACACCACAGGGGATTCTTTTTAACAGTATTTCAATAGTTTATAGTATATCTAGGTATATCTACTTTTATGTTATCCTGTGTGCATGTGTGCATGCATCTGTAAGTGTCTGTATGTTTGTGTGTTTACTTGTCTGTGCGTGCAACAAATATGCATATATGTCTAATGTCACGTGAGTGGGCAGCAAAAAATATGTTCTCTCAAGCACTTCACTTGTTACTGATAACACATTTAAATGTCATCATTACTTAATTGTACACAGCAGGAAGGTTTTATTGGGGATGTTGAAATGTCTGTTGAACATAGCACTACTGGGCTCACATTTAACCGCCAGATGTTTATCTTGTATAGCTTAGTTCTATATTTTTATCTCACTATTTTTTTTTTCTTATATTGTTAGTTGGTATTTTGTATTGTATTTTTGCCTCCTTACTTGAAAGTTGTTCTTTTTTGCATGCCCTTGTGTTTCCACCCTTTGAGCTGCTGGAAATGTAAATTTCTCCTTGGAGATTAATAAAGTATCTATCGTCCTTCTCCACACAGTCAACCAGCCCTCTGCACTCAGCCCTACCTCTTTTCCATCTGCCTCTTCCGTCTTCTTCTTCACCTCCTCTTCCTTTTGCTCTATCATTGTCTTCTTTTCTGTAGGTGCTTCCAGTTTCGTATGCCTCACTCTCCTATGGAGAACCTCCAGCCTCTCCTGCAATGTAAGATTACAACTGTCACATGGAAGCCATGAAATGAGACAGAGCTACTGTGGCCTTTGACCATGTTCTATGGCTGCCATTAACTTGCATATAGAAGGCAGAAGGCAGGGAGACATGCAGTATCACTATGGCATGGCATATGGCATGTTAATATTCCATATTAATGAACTACAAACATTTACAGTGTGTATTCAACCATTATTCAAAGAAAAAAGGCATTCAATATTATGAGCCTACTGTATGATGAGCCTAATGTATGATGCACGTCGTTTTTTTTCTTCTTGTGTCATAGTACTTAGATTTTGCTCATTTCAGTCTGGAATTATATTCCTTCTTTATTTTTTCATTTTCTTTGTATTTAGCTTTTTTAAAGCTACTTTGTGTTGGATTTGGAAATGTTTCAGATAGCAGGTCCTCCGATCTGACACAGGAACACACATACCAGAAACACGCTGATGACACCATTTTTCACCAGTGTTGATTGACAAACAAAAATATATGCCATCAGAATCCTTTGAAAGATGCTTTAATTACACACAAAATCCACAGTGACCTTAAATAAAGCAGAACACTACATAATTCACTGTAGTAAAATCAGTTACCGTTTGATTGGACTACAATACGGCAAACATGAAACACGGCTGGATGATTTCTGATCATACCTGCGGTCCCATCTGATCGTTATCCAGGAGTTCAAGGAGATGGTAACATTCCACCCTGGCCAACAGCAGCTCAAAAGCCACCAGCATGGCTCTGTCTGGGTTAGCATCCTCCCTGAGTCTGTACTCGCTGAAATACATGAGACAGTAAAGAGGAGAACCTTTCACAGATTAGAGAAACTGAGTTTAAGACATCAGGTTGGTGTCTTTCCCCTTTTGTTCTAAGATTCGCTCCCTGAATATGTTAGAGGTACCCCAAACCCCCAAATGTAATTTAATCTACCTAGAAAAGTTTAAAACTCAATACAATTCACAAAAGTTTCCAATTTTGAGATTCTGTGTCAACTCCGGGTGCTGTAACAAATCAAGAAGTGTATCTTTCAGCCCAAGTTTGATTGTGAAAACATTCACAAGGATATGAACAAGTCAGAGGTTTCACACATTTCAAAGTCAGATAAAGATTTTGTCCTTCACTTTTTTACAAATAAATTTAAGAGAGAAATTAAGAAAACATTTGTAAATGAGACATTATATATAAGGTGCCATTTTCTTGACATGTTTTGCCTAAACATTTAAAGTCTCACCCATGTTCTCACCCAAGTTCAGGCCTATTAAACTCTTTACAAGTGGATTTGGATATAGTGTATGTTTGTCCTGGCATGGTAACACCCTAGCAGCTGTAAGAACAGACCTTGTGGCTTGGTGTCAGCATTTATTGTCACTCTTCTGGTTTGTCTTCTCCTTGCTCCCTACCTTTGTGGAGTGTCAGTATGTGGCAGGTAGCCAATAGAGGCCAGGACTGACTGAATGGTAGAACTGCTGAGAACTGGCAGGAGACAGTAAACAAATGGACCTGTAAAAGTCTGAAGGAGACAAAGAGAAACAGAAACACATTTTATTTGTGATGAAATAAAAGACATTAATTTATTAAGGATCTCTAACATTAGGTCATTAAATAACTGTGACAATATATAGGGAGTGGGACATTTTATAGTTGTAAAACAAACTTGTCGGTTCTCTCTGGAAGAGAAACTATGTCATGGAGATATTAGCTGTAGTACTACGCACTAGTAGTACTACGCAAGTATATTTGCGATGCAAAAAGAGGTGGTGTTTGAAGCAGGTGGTGTTGAGACAGTGACAGATTGGAAATACATTTTGCTGTCTCTTAAAGAGACAGCAAAATGTTTAATTGTCAGTAATGTGACGTCTGTTGGTACAGGTAGTATGTCATTTTGTGTTAGTAAACATTTTTTGTAGATTGTTTGTATAATAACTGCAAAAATAGTATACTATGACAATTAATATTCTATATAGTTGATGCTGTACACACTTTGCATGTGGTATAGAACTGGGACACAGTTACTGTTTCTAAATGACATAAAACACTTCTTCCTTTGTGGCTGACAGACACACCAATGAAATATACGTAGGTATCTGCTAGAAGCCTGTCAAAATATTGGATGGAAAGACATCAAGGGACAGACCATTTGACACCGCCCTCATCAGACTCAGGAATTTAAGTTTTGAGTTTGACAAAAGGGATCCCCGGAACACTGACTACTGAATCTCTACAGGTTCAGATGAATACTTCTTTCCCACTTAAACTTACGACTTCTTAACTTGTCATAGCTATCCCAAGTGAAATAAATATATGCTTAAAATACTAAATACTGTTATATTTTTCCAGTACATTTATATAAATGTGTTCTTACTTTAAATAGATTGAAAGCATACTTTTAATAAATACACTACAGTGAAATATTTTAATAAAACTAAAAAGTTACACTTTTAAAGTGCACTTTAAACACAATATAGTACACTTCACACACCGTACACTACACTTATACAGCTCAAAAGTATATTCATTTTATGCTGTCACAACATAAATTGTCACATATTTTTACTTGCTAATGTGTATATATACTGTGTGTGTGTATATATATATTTAGAGTCTAGGTGCTAAACTGGCCTATCTGCAGTCCCGACTTGACACTCATTGGAAGTGTTATTACATGTGAAATACAACAAAGGAGACCTCAAACTGTTGAGCATCTGAAATCAAAAACAATTAAATTTCTCAGTTTCAACATTTGATATGATGTCTTTGTGTCTTTTCTATTAAGTATGGGGTTTCAGTGTTTTGTAAATCATCACATTCTGTTTCTATTGACATTTTACACAGTGTCCCAACTTTTTTGGAAACAGGGTTGCACATTTATGTTGCCCAGCGGAATATCCTTTAATACTGTTCAGATGAGCCACCGTAAGCACAAACATTTCTGCATTTCAAAATCTAAAGATTACTGATTAGAATTAAATTGACAGTATCAGGCTGCAAGAGGATCTCTGTGTATTTTGTTTGTCACATGACCTCTCCTCTAGCAATGCGATTAGGTTATCAACCTGGTAAAATATAATATTAACTTTCTGATGTATGAAATAAAATAGGTTTTAATATAACTCTATAAACCATTTCAGCATTCATTCAGTTAAAGGACAATCCAACAAGCTTATTACCATGACATCTACTGAGCATATCCATGCTCTGCAGACAAAGAAGCCTTTGTGTTTCCATGCCAGGCTGGATTACCAACTAGACTGCTCTCTTTATATGTTGTATATGCCTTCATTAATTTGTCTTTAATTAAATAATTCCTGGCAACCCTGGAGCCAGATAATATACTAGTGTAGAAAAACTATCCATGCTGCACAGAGAGAGGCAAGAATGGGGTAACAATGGAGGCCATGCATGTTTTTGACCATCTGCGTAACGTCACCCACATGAGAAATGACAGATAAGAAATGATTGTGTTTGGCTTGGTTGTATCTAATTAAATGGGAGCCTCTAGGGGCTTTCAACTGTCTTGCTTTATAGTCACATTTTTAAAAGGAAACTGTCTTGCGATACAGTTTTGATAATGTCTTATATACAATGTTCAAATAATATTATGCATACATATTCCCAGCAGTCCCTTTACAGTTTGAACTACAGCATTTGGCACCAAGTATAATATTTAAATTCAGTTGTGTGAAAAATTATTCTGCATTAGAAATTAATAAAGAGAACACAAAACTTTGGAGCAAGGTGGAAGTGGAAGAAAGAAAGAAAGAAAGAAAGAAAGAAAGAAAGAAAGAAAGCGTGCGACCTTGAGTGTCCTGATTTCCTTCTTCCATGGTTGAAGGAACAGGTTGAGGCAGATCGTTTCCAGCAGTTCGGCGGCTCTGATGAAAGCAGACAGAACTTTCCTGTAGTCTGTGCTCAGGGCTCCACAACCCTCACTCAAAGCCTGATAGAATGGGAGCATCACGAAAGTTTCACTCGGTTCAGGATCCATCAGAAGATACCAAGCCGCCTTCTTCAGCAGGCAGGTATCACGGCACGGCCGAACATCTGTACACTGCTGAAGATAACATTTCAAATAATCGTCATAAACCTCCTGGCGAGAAACCTGCATCTGCTCCTCTGCTCTGATATCGTCCGTCATGACCGACACACAGCTAGTTTTTGTAAAACTATAATGAGGAAGTATTCCTGTCAAACACATGGTAAAACACCTTGAATGAGGAAGTGAAAGTGACAGCAGCGAGATTTAAACAAAATACATAAAATAAAACAAAATATAACTATTTATTAGGTACATCCAGACGAAGCTGTACAATTGCTCAAATGGCGAACCTAAGTTGCATTATGGTGTGAAATTACAATGTCTTACTATATTGTTGCAGTGTAAATGTACTGTGTAGTTACATTTTTATGCATTCAGGAACTTGTAGGATGAAAAGAATCCTGTTGTAAGAGGTGAAAATGCTGAAGTCATACATTTCCTCAATAGAAATCCTATAATTGATGCTTTCAAACATTAAAAAAAAATTACTATCTGTAACTATTGCGAGAACACAATGTTTTATTTTGAAAACGCTAACCCGGATGTATTGAGAATTGTTTCCATGGTCAGCAGTGTGTTGCCATATCCTCGGCACGGTGTACTGTCTTCTCAGCATCGGGGACTCTTGGCAGTGTGCTGGCGCTTTTGTTGAGGTAAGTAACAGTTAAAGAAAATGTTGTACCATTAAGTCGGGAGGCCAAACCAATGGCAATTTGTTTGCTTGATAAAGATTTTCAGCCATATACAATGTTATCTCTTAATGATATAGTTAGGATATAATTGTTACTGGATGTGTTTACTTTCAGAGTCTCTGCGCAGTGACAGCGAAGACGGGCGAGAGTAGGCTCCTTTTACATCAATAAAAATCTGTTTTAATCACTAATTTGTGTCACTTTATCGACCGCTTTAGTAGTAAGCCGTGTTCCTAAGCGGGATAATGTATAGTGAGCAGTTTCCTATGGTCCCTGCTCACTATACATAATCTCTTACGTGATTGAAACATGACGGATACTCATGTTCTTGTATTATTGCTCTTGGAGAATGTAGCGTTAAGTTAGGCTCATCTGAATTACAGCCAATCACTGCAGAATACTTACACTAGCGAACTTTCTCCTCCACCTCGTTCAAACGTGACAGCTGTGGGGGCAGAATCTTCATACCGTTCAGTTAAAAGACCTCTCGGAAGGATGCGTTCATGTATCCTCGCTCATGGCTCCTCCTCGATCCCTCCTCGCTTCTCGCCCTTTAAGACGGCCGGCAAGATGGCAGAGCAGAAGTACTTCCGGCTCGAGCGAGGACCGAGGAGCGAGGACACGACAATCCAGAGAAATGAGATGCACCCAAAGATTACGGAAGGCAAAAAGGCTTCCGGGGAAAAGAAAAAACCCACATGGGACGAGAGCTGTGAGTTGGAGGGTGGTTGAAAAGGTTAACGTCGAGGTGGATGATATTTGTAGACCACAATACTTTTAAGTGTTGGCACAGACACTATCTTGCAGTTAACATCTAGTGTATCTTGTTGTTTAGTAAGTCGCCAGTTTGAAGTGAACGCGTGATCAGGGCAGCCACGTGTTGTTGTTTTTTTTTATTAACTTGGTTGTGGACTATGTAACGTGGACGTTTTGCTAGAACCGTCTTGAGGGACAGTCCGCTATAAACGGCGGTCGTAGCGGTCACAGAAAAGACAGGAACAGAAACAGCATCGTGTAGCAGCTCGGGACGCCTCTGGACTGTGTGTCACCGTCCTGTGAGTATCAAACAACTGTGTCCCTGCGCGCGCGTGTGTGTTACTGCGGAGTGCACTGACGTGTGAGCCCCAAGTTTGGTAATACTTTGAACATTTCATAGGGTTGAACCGTTTAAATGCAAATTATTAAACTGGAACTCTTTACTTGTTATTGATGCCTGTGAAGTTTGGATCCAGCCAGGATGGATTACTACATATCAACACACCCGTACCTGCACACATGGACACTGATACACACACATACAGAGATGTGGGTTGTTATTGTGAAGATTACGGTTGTGGTTGGGATAAATGTCTTGATTTGTTCATTCATTACTAGGGCAGAAAATTACTGAGTTAGCTGTGAAGTACCCTACTTGAAACATGGAGGGCAAAAGAAACACTTTGAGTGAATACCAGATAAGAAAGAGACATCATAATACATGGGGGAAAATTTATTTCTCTTTCTGTATTATGATCATAAGGTTTGCATACTGCAATGTGACATACCTATCATTGTTTCTGGGGAATACAACTGCAGCTCATAGTATATGAATTTAGTAGTTCCACAGAGGAGGCACCGCCCTGTTATTCATTGGTTATCTATTATAGTTTGCAGCTGCATACATGTGTGGTCAGTAGTAAGATAGTTATTACATAAGGTTTGTATGTGCTTATCCTTTTCATTCAAGCTTGTACTGAAAGCATCTATCATAAAATGGGAGATTTAGCCAGCTCAACGTCAACTGCTCACCTCAGGATTCTGTTAAGTGAAAATTGAAATAGCAGCCCATTCTAATGGCAAGCACACCCAATGCACTGCTTTGTTTGATTCTGCTGGTCAGAATGTATAACTGTCATAGCTCTTATATCATAGCTTTGGGGCATTCAATCGTTCGCAACTGGACCTCGTCAATTTGTCTTAGAAGACGTTTCGCCTCTCATCCGAGCAGGCTTCATCAGTTCGTACGCAACCAGACTAGATAGGACAGCTCTAGTCCAATGCAATGATGTTAGGTTCAAGTATTTATCCCCTGAGTGAGACCAACCCACAAAAACAAGAATGGTATCACTCTATTGTGAGGCAAACGATCCCCCCATTAAGGCGGGGTGGGGTGCAACCCTTTGGTGTCAACGACAGTCGTTAGCCTCGTTAGTGTCCCATTGTTGTCATTGGGAGGCTCCTTGAGCCATGTGTGAATGGCTTTGTTGTTTGTTTTCAGAGGCTAAATCTTTGAATCTCTTAGGGAGAGATGAAAGGACAGCATTGTATGTGGGAGATAGGTGGTGTCTAAGACCTCCCCCTCTGTTCAGAGATGGTTTTTCAACCTTGACATAGATAGCTTCTCTTACCCCTCTTTCAAACCATCTGTCTTCTCTGTCCAGAATATGCACATTTTTATCCTCAAAGGAGTGTGCTTTCTCCTTGAGAGAAACAGAAAACCTACTCACACAGACCAATACCTCCTTTTTGACTCACATCACCCACTGGAACACAAACTAGGTGTTATCAGAACTCTACAACACAGAGCTGATAATGTTCCAACCAGCCAACAGGCAAGGGACAAGGAACACAAACACCTGAGAGGGGCCCTCAAAACCTGTGGTTATCCCAGCTGGTCTTTTGTGAAAAGTTCAGCTGCTTCCAGAAAGAACAGGGTGACAGAGGAAGAAAGGAGGGACAGACGACATAACATCGTCATTCCATATGTGTCTGGTGTATAAGAGAAGCTCAGGCGAATTTTCAACAAACACAACATCCCGGTACATTTCAAACCCGGGAACACTCTCAGACAAAGGCTGGTGCACCCTAAAGACCGGACACCTCACACTCAGAAGAACAACCTGGTGTATGCAGTCCAGTGCAGTGAGGAATGCACAGACTTGTATATTGGGGAAACCAAACAGCCACTGAGCAGACGCATGGCACAACACAGAAGGGCTAACTCTTCAGGGCTGGCCTCAGCTGTTTACCTGCATCAATGACCTGGATGAATGAGAATATTCACAGGCCTCTTATATCATACATAAATAAGGGGGTTGTAACTGATTGTGTAGCTACAGTAGTAACTAATGACAGTTTTGATAGTCGATCAAAAGTCATGTCTCCGGTTTCAGTTGCCTACATTAGCCAGCTTTAGCTATGCAGATTTGAGGATTTGCCGCAGGCACAGTCTTCTTTTTTTGCGTTTTATAATACTATATTAATTAAAAAGATTACAGTGAAATCATTAAAATTGTGCTTGAATATGGAAATATTCTTTTTTCTGCTTCAGATATGCATATGTATATGTGTTACAGCTTTGACACTGTGAATAAATCCCCTGGAAGTTCTGCATTTTAACTGCTGAGTGAGAGACAAGCCTGTCTGTCAGATGTGAGTTTTTTCAGATTCTTTTTAACTAGAATTCATGCTGTGATTGCATTTCTCATTTCAGTTTTGTTCTGAATGTCCTGCTGCAGGTTTAGAGAAGCGCTGTCATGAAGAATAGAAGTGGTGGCTGGCTGGACAGTCGGCTCAGACAGAGGGTGGAGCAGGTATACATCTATCTCCTCATTTTCCCGGGCTGTATGGTGTGAGTTCAGTGGTTTTAATTTCACAAATAAGCCTAAATGGAAATATTTGTGCAATCTCCCAGGTTAATAAAAGTAGATAAGCTCTGTAATTTGTATGGCACTTACACTATATGGCTAAATGTCAGTGGACACTTCGCCTCTCATCCGAGCAGGCTTCATCAGTTCGTACGCAACCAGACTAGATAGGACAGCTCTAGTCCAATGCAATGATGTTAGGTTCAAGTATTTATCCCCTGAGTGAGACCAACCCACAAAAACAAGAATGGTATCACTCTATTGTGAGGCAAACGATCCCCCCATTAAGGCAGGGTGGGGTGCAACCCTTTGGTGTCAACGACAGTCGTTAGCCTCGTTAGTGTCCCATTGTTGTCATTGGGAGGCTCCTTTTGTGGGTTGGTCTCACTCAGGGGATAAATACTTGAACCTAACATCATTGCATTGGACTAGAGCTGTCCTATCTAGTCTGGTTGTGTACGAACTGATGAAGCCTGCTCGGATGAGAGGCGAAACGTCTTCTAAGACAAACTGACGAGGTCCAGTTGCGAACGATTGAATGCCCTAAAGCTTACAATGACCTGGATGAATGAGAATATTCACAGGCATGTCAGTGGACACCTGACCATCACGCCTATTTGAGCTTGTTAGATACCCCATTCATAAACCATTGTCATTAATATAGAGTTAGACCCCCATTTGTGGCTGTAAAAGCCACCACTCTTGTGGGAAGGCTTTCTACAAGGTTTTGGATTGTATCTGTGGGAATTTGTGCCCATTCAGCCAAAAGAGCATTTGTGAGGTTAGGCACTGATGTTGAATGAATAGGCTTTGCTAAGTGTTCTCATTCCTCCCAAAGGTGTTCAGTGAGGTTGAGGTCAGGGCTCTGTGGAGGCCAGTCAAGTTCCTTCACACCAAACTTGTCTAGCCGTGTCTTTATGGATTTATCTTTGTGCACACAGGCACAGTCATGCTGGTTCTTCCCCAAACTGTTGGCAGAAAGTTCGTAGCACCCAGCTGACTATAATATCCTCATATACTGTAGCATTCAGTCGACCCTTAATGGAACTAAGGGGCAAAGCAGAAAACCTTGGAGAAAAGCCTCCTGTTAGCAATGGCTATGGCTGAAACACCTAACTTAATAATTTTCAGGGATGTCTGCTGACTTTTGGCCATATAATGTGTCTTTAACACAGGAGACAAGGATAAATTAAATCATGGGACAGTATGGCAACTGTCCTGCCATTAGAGGACATCATGACAGAGACAAAAGCACCAGTGTCACTCTCTCTTGTGCTTGCATGAAGTTCAGTGATCAGAGACTGTTTGAATTTTTGATTCTAGTGTCAGTCATCTTGAGCCTTTTTCATGATGAATTCTGTTTTCAGTATTTGACATCAAGCAGCAGTGAACATGTGGACCTGTCAGCCATTGCCCTGGAACTTCAAAAACTGTACAGGCAAGTTCATCAGAATAATGATTTATTTTTCCGTCAAACTCAAGCAGAGGTGGTGACTGTAGTTATGTTTGCTTCAATCATCATGACACTCTGACTTCTGTTGTCAGGAAATTATCCAATACATTAACACAGACACTTCTATTAAAATGTATAGAAGACTTTTTTCTGTTAAGCTGTTGAGTTACTCTACATGCAGGGAGGGTTGGATTAAGGGCAACTGGTCTTTGTTGTAGAAACAGAAACGTTTCTCCTCTCATCCAAGAGGCTTCTTAAGTTCTAACTGACTGGTGGTGAGTCCTAGGTATTTATTTCTGTGGGTTTGTTACCTGTTGAAGACTGACATATTTAAGTTTATCCTGCTATAATATCCAGTGAAAATAATTATTGAGTTAGATGTAAAAATATTCTGGCTCTACATGCTGATTTTGCTGCTTCTCTGATGTCCACCCTTCCTCTCACTCCTCTCCCGATTCCTTTAATTAAGACTTTGTTTCAACCAATCCAGAGTTAGTGATGATTGTTGAAGCAGTGAAAAGGTATACCAAGAAGATTTTGATGAGTTTTATTTTGTTTTTGTGTGTTATACAATGATAAGCTTACTGTTTCTGAATGGAGTCTGGTGGCTTTGGTGAGAGTGATATAACTGCTGTTTCTTGCAAAAAGGATCTTCCGGATCTGTCTGGAACTTTGCGTGATGTAGTCACCGATATTACCATGTCCCCCATCTTGCCTTCATTCTTCCTCCTCACATAGTCTCTCTCACTCTCTCTCTTATTGGTCCCTTTTCCTATTGTGCCATATCACTATGAAGTTATATCAATATGTTTTATTGATATTAATGCAGTTATTGGTATCAGACTGTCCTCAATATCTGCTGATAACCAAACCTGCACCAGATACCAAACACAACCCTCCTTGGATAACCATCACCTGGATGTTTGAGAATCTTCATAGACATTAAGTGAAACCCAACACAGTAAAGGCCAACAGCAGTGCAAACTACATCTCCCAAAATGACCACACAGTTGAATCAACACCTCTCTAAAAGAAGGTGGGGGTTATAGACAGACAGACAGACAGACTATATTTATCCCAAGCTGGGAAAGTGAAGTACAGCAGCAGCATTACACACAGTGAAATAAGTGGAAAAATTGTGAAATAAGACTATAAAGAACAAAATGTATGTAATAAAATACCAAAATAGCAAGCAGTAAAAATAATATACATAATAATAACATTTCAAAAATAGCAAACAGTAGTAATAAAAAGTATTGTACAAAAGACATATGACATAGACAAAGATATATATCTATATATATAATATTTAGCTGTTATTGTACAGTGTAATGGCAGGGTTATTGTAGGGTTGCTAAAAGTGGACACCGATTGTGTTATGATGCAGTGGGGCAAAAAAGTATTTAGTCAGCCACCAGTTGTGCAAGTTCTCCCACATAAAAGTATGAGAGTGGCTTGTTATTTTCATCATAAGTACACTTCAACTATGACAGACAGAATGGGGGGAAAGAATCCAGTAAATCACATTGTAGGATTTTTACGGAATTAATTGGTAAATTCCTCTGTAAAATAAGTATTTTGTCCACTATAAACATACAAGACCACTGATAATCTCTCTCGATCTGGGGCTCCATGCAAGATCTCACCCCGTGGGGTCAAAATGATCACAAGAACCTTGAGCGAAAATCCCAGAACCACACGGGGGGACCTAGTGAATGACCTGCAGAGAGCTGGGACCAAAGTAAAGTGGGACAAAGGCTACCATCAGTAACACACTACGCCACCAGGGACTCAAACCCTGCAGTGCCAGACGTGCCCCCCTGCTAAAGCCAGTGCACGTCCAGGCCCCGTCTGAAGTTTGCTAGAGAGTATTTGGATGATTCAGAAGGAGGAGGAGAAAGAATGCTGAGCTGCATCCATAGACCACCATACCTACTGTGAAGCTTGGGGGTGGAAACATCATACTTGGGGCTGTTTTTCCGCAAAGGGACCATCCACCCCATTCATGAATGGAATGAATGGGGCCATGTATCGTGAGATTTTGAGTGAAAACCTCCTTCCATCAGCAAGGGCATTAAAGATGAAACGCGGCTGGGTCTTTCAGCATGACAGTGATCCCAAACACACCCCCTGGACAACGAAGGAGTGGCTTCGTTAGAAGCATTTCAAGGTCCTGGAGTGGCTTAGCCAGTCTGCAGATCTCAACCCCGCAGAAAATCTTTGGAGGGAGTTCAAAGTCTGTGTTGCCCAGCGACAGCCCCAAAGCATCACTGCTCTAGAGGAGATCTGCATGGAGGAATGGGCCAAAATACCAGCAACAGTGTGTGAAAACCTTGTGAAGACTTACAGAAAAGGGTTTGATCTCTGTCATTGCCAACAAAGGGTGTATAACAAAGTATTGAGATGAACTTTTGTTATTGACCAAATACTTATTTTCCACCATAATTTGCAAACAAATTCTTTAGAAATCAGACAATGTGATTTTCTGGATTTTTTCCCCTCATTTTGTCTGTCATAGTTGAGGTATACCTATGATGAAAATCACTGGCCTCTCATCTTTTTAAGTGGGAGAACTTCGGTGGCTGACTAAATACTTTTTTTTGCCCCACTGTATGTATGTATGCCTGTAAATTTCAAGTCATAAAGTGTTTGGTTTGCATTGTGTCCTTAGAATGGAGTATGGCAGAAGAAACAAAACAGCTTTCAGGATTCAAGTAGAGAGAGGTAAGAGACGCACAATCAGATTGATGGCTTATTGCACAGTGACAGTGCTATGTGTTTTCAGGGTTATTATTTTAAACTGATTTGTCTTTTCTATCATCCTCTCATAGTGTATGAAGCAATCATGAAGGAGTCTGGACTCAGTGATCTAGAGAGCAAACATTTGGCTAAGAGAGCCAAGCATAGCCGCAATGACACTGGGTAAAGGACACCCTCTGTTTACTGCCTGGTTTGGACTAACAAGATTAGTTCTTTCACCTCACGGCTTTCTCTCTGATTTACTTGTACTCTCTTTTTAAATGTATAACTAATGCCAGTCAAACCTGTCTGTTCACAGTGAAGGCAGCAGCAGCTCAGAGGAATCCTCTGAAAGTGATGACCAGATTCTGGAGAATGCTGTAAGAATTTGTGTGAAGGTTAAATCTGAAGGCAGTCCAAGCAATTATAGTGAAAGCGTGTAGGTCATAGAATTTTGAGGGGGAAGGCTTCCTTCAACCCACCCTGTTGGTATATAAAGCAAAATCAGAATCACTTTAATTGCCAGATGTACAATGTACACAGAAATGAGAAGTTTAAGGTAAAAGTTAGAGTCAAAAACAACAATTATATATGTAATAATACAATATGCATATGCTACACATACTTTTGGGTTAGGAACAATAAAATAAATATGCTGCATTTGCACATATTGCACACAGTCAGAGGATTAGAGACAGCGCTAGGGTTGGTGCATGTGTGCATGTGTCATCCACAATTGGTTACATTTGAATTGTGCTCTTGAAAGGACCACTTGGGTGGTGTAGCTAACTGTGGAACCCAGGATTTTTGGTTAAAGGTAGGGTTGGTGCTTTCATCCCCAGCTCCTCCTGTCCTTGAGTGAGACATTGAACCTTTTATAATGCATTTTTATCCACTGTTTGTGAAATAGCTTTGAATTAGAGAAGCTACCAAATTAGTCTAATGTAAAAGAGATACAGCAGTTTGGGGAGAGTAGACCCAGGCCAACTTTACGCCAAATATAATTAAGCTTTGAGATATCCTGCTAAACAAACAAACCAACAAAAATTATTTTATTTTTTTTCAATCCTAGTGTCAGCTAGTCATCTAAACCAAAAACATGTTCCAAAGCATGTACTTTGTCCAACAGCATCTGTTTGGGTTACGTGTTAAACATGTAGCTGAGAGGGTTAAATTCAGTGCTTGTGAACAAAGAATGACTGTTATTCAAGTGTTTACAGGATTAGTTGTGCAGATGTAATTACATTAGCATATGATGACATAAATAATGAAATCCTGCAAAAAGCAGGTTTTTGATGTTGTGATGTGAAACATCAACACGGTGATGCTGGCAGCCATTGCAGTCTCATGCAGGGGGTGAGGGGGGTTGTCCATGCTTAATGTCAGTTTGGCTAACATCCCCTTCTCACCCACCTCCTCGATGGTGTCCAGAGGGCAGTCCAAGACAGAGCCAGCTCTCCTGACCAGTTTGTTTAGTCTTTTTCTGTCCCTCTTAGAGCCTCCACAGCCCCAACAGACCATTGCATAGAAGATTGCAGATGCCACCACAGTGTCAAAAATGTTCTTAACAGTGAACACTCGGAAGGACCTTGGTCTTCTCAGCAGATGGAGACGACTTCGGCCCTTCTTTTACAGGACATCTGTGTTGTTAGCCCAGTCAAGTTTGTGGTTGAGGTGAACAGCCAGGTATTTGCACTGACCCACGATATCAGTGTCCAAACCCCAGATCTTTAGTGGTGTACTCTGTGGCACCTTCCTACGGTAGTCACTTTAGTATTACCTGATATTAAAGGTAACATCGGACGGGGTCCCATAGGATGATGAACATGATATTTATTTAATTGTTGCTCTTAAACCTTTCGACCTTGGCAAGGAAAGCACACTCTGTGTCTGTTTTCTGAGCTTTTGTGTTCATTTACAGAGCCTTTTTACATTACAAAACACTGTACGATTGAATTTTGCTGCGTCTTCTCACGTATGAATGACACATACACAAAGTCAAAAAGCATCTGGGAAAACACTTGAGACTTATTCACGATAGGAAAACTCTGTATCTGTATGATATTTTCTGGTACTTCAGTCTGTTTTTTGCCATCTACAGCCCACCAACCACATGAACAGCTCTCTAACATCTCTGTACCGGAAGGGAAACCCTGACTCCAACACCTGCTCGCCTATGAGAGATCAGCTCGCTGCCAGTAGTCCTGCGAGCATAGCCAACCCCATTCTGACTGCAGGGACACTGGTTTCCACAGGAGGCTGGTTCATTGATCGAGGCAGACGACATGAGAAGAACAACATCCTCATCGACCTGTGTGAAGAGGAGCCGACTAATACAGCAACAAATGTATGTACTTGTGGAGGGCATGTTTGTACTGAAAGCCTTTTTATTTTTGACATGGATCCCTTACGTGTGTTTATTGAACAAATGACCAAGATATGTACTCTGCAAGACATTTTAAACTTGACAAATTGAAACAGGAGCTGATTCAGATATACACTGTGCACAATTATTAGGCAAATTGTATTCTTGAGGATTAGTTTTATTATTGAACAACTACAGTGGTCAATCCAAAGTGTTAATAAAACTCAGACCTGCCTGTGTGCAGAATTATTTTGCAACTAAACGAAAAACGAAAATGTTCCCATCTCACAGGATTTTTATCTGTTAAAGTGAGAATAACATACAAACAACTCAGAATTCACAGATAAACATTTTGACATTAAAAAAATAAAATAAAATAAAATCAGTGACTAATATACCGAGCCTTCTTTTCAGAGTCACAGACAGAAGCCTCCATTCATGGAGTCTGTCAGTTTCTTGATCTGTTGATGATGAACTTTTTGTGCAGCAGCAGCCACAGCCTCCCACACACTGTTCAGAGAGCTGTACTGTTTTCCTTCATCTTAAATGTCCCATTTAACAGGGGTCCACAAGTTCTCACTAGCGTTCAGGTCAGGTGCGGTAGGGGGCCATTGCATTATTCTTTCATCTTTAAGCCCTTTACTGGCTAGCCACTCAGTGGATTACTTTGATGCATGCGATGGACCACTGTCCTGCATGAAAAGCATGGTCTTCTTGAAAGATGCAGACTTTTTCCTGTAACACTGCTTGAAGAACTGGCAGTGGGTTTGGAAGTTGATTTTGAATCCATCCTATACCTGAAAACTAGCTCATCTTTAATAATTCCAGCCCATACCAGTACCCCCCCTCCACGTTGCTGGTGTCTGAGTCGAAGTGGAGCTCTGTGTTACCGATCCAGCCACGGGCCCATCCATCTGGTCTGCCAAGAGTCACTCACATCTCAGCAGTCCATAAAACTTTTGAATAATCTGACTTCACATATTTCTAGGCCCAGTCTTGACATTTCAACTTATGTGTCTTGTTCAGTGGTGGTTTGGTTTCAGTCTTCCTCACCACGGCCATGTCTTTGAGCACTGAACACCTTGTACTTCTGGGCACTCCTGGTAGGTTGCAGTTCTGGAATATGGCACCTCTGGAGGATAATGGGTTCCTGGTAACTTCATGTTTGATTCTTCTCAAATCTTTGGCTGTTAATTTGTGTCTTTTTTTCTCAACACGTTTCTTGCGACCATGTTGACTATTTGCAGCCACAATATCTTAGCAATTTCAGGACTGCTACATCCTTCTGATGTTGACTTTTCAGAGTCAGTTAAATCTCTGTTTTGGCCCATTTTCCCTGAGGAAAAGAAGCTGCCTAATAGTTATGCACACCTTGATAGAGGGTGTTGATCTCCTTAGGCCACACTCTCCCTCATTACACAAATACACATTACTTAATGTGCTTCAATCCAATAAGCATTCAAGTTTATACAGTTTGGAGTTGGAAAATAAGCATAAAATGATGATATGGTCAAAATACTCACTTGCCTAATAATTGTGCACACAGTTTATTGGTCAGGCTTCCTGGGTTGTGCCGCAGATGAGCTGATACTCAGTGTTTAGCATAAACAAACGTTTCATTTGGTTGAGGTTAATCTTGTATATTAGCCGTTTGGGACTGGCTTAAAAAAACTTTATGGCTTTGAGATTCCTCTTACCATCACCAATGTATGCCATGGTTCCTGGCATGCATTGTTTAATAGTTCTTTTATCTTTTGTGTAACTACAGCTGTTTTGTACTGTACATTACATGTGGATATATGTATAATTCGAATTGCAAGTCACATGTCCTCTGGTTTTCAATTATTTTGATTTATTCTTCTTAAAAAACCAAGAATCAGCCGAATTCTGCCTTTATAAAGACAAATGAAGGAATGAACACAAGTGACACTAGTAATGTCATATTGAGATTTATTTTGTACTATATGTGTTCAGCTGATGATGCTTGACTCATACACCGACTGCCATTTATTTTTGTGACAAGCAGACAGATGTGTCCACCCTGGAGCCTGAGAAATCTCACAAAAAGTCAAACAAAAGGACGAAGATCTCCACTGAAACTACTGAGCCTCGCACCCTGAACAAGAAGGGTACCACATCATCTTTGTCTGTCTAACCATATATACATATAATGCACACTTATTGAATGCCACACCCTAATTGAGCTTTTCAAGCATTGCCTGTAGAGTTGAAGCTAACAATTATTTTCATTATTAATGAATATATTTATTCAGTTTTTAATGTAATATTTATTTATCTAGGTTGTTAAATCGACTACTTGCTTTATTTGTTTAATATAAAAAATGATGCGAGATATCTATAACATGTTACCATAGTCCACTGTGATGTCTAATAACAGTCTACTATGTTGCATTACAAGTAATCTTTTATGCATGAATTACTTTTCAGCAAAATCAAAGTCACCAGAGCTGCAGTATCCCCCTCTGAAATTTGAAGATGTGGGAGGTAATGAAGAGACATTAGCGGTTAGTATCTTTAACCTTGCAATTTTGTTTGTTGTTGTCCCAAATTGTCTTCGATTGTGAGTTTGGGATGGCCGCAGTACATCAGAAGGTTTTAAATCCTACATAATGGGGCTTTAATTTAGCAGTGTTGATTGTATGTTATTTTATTCATTTGTCTTGTAATTTTTACGTGTTATTATTTGACATGATTGCAGGAGGTGTGTAAGCTGCTGATCCACATTCATCACCCAGAGGTGTATCAACAGCTGGGAATGGTTCCTCCAAGGGGATTTCTCCTTCATGGACCTCCCGGTTGTGGAAAGACCCTGCTGGCCCAGGCTGTGGCTGGGGTGAGCACTGCACAGTACCGACACATGGGGAAAATGGCTTCCCATTGAATATGTTACATCAATTCAGTTCAATTTTATTTATATAGCGCCAAATCACGACCAAAGTTGTCTCAGGACACTTTCCACATAGAGCAGGTACAGACCAAACTCTTTATCTACACCCAACATTTCCCTCATGAGCAAGCACTTGGCGACAGTGGTGAGGAAAAACTTCTTTTTAGCGGGCAGATAGCTGCCTCTGGGTGAGCTCATTTCAAAATGGCATGAAGTTAAAGATGACACATTTCTTTAATATTTTAAGCAAGATTATTTATTTAATCACATTTTTTACAGTTTGTTTGTTTGTGGTGTCTCTGAGAACTCTGTTTTGGGGTTGTGGCTTGGCACTCTGGGCAAATGCGGCACTAGTTCTGTGTGAACAAGAGGTAGAGAAGCTTTGCAACACTCTGTCCTTAATTATCTCTACCCCCTGGTGAGGTTCCAGCAAATCAGTGTGGGCTGACTGCAGGACAGTGGAGCGATGAGGTTAGGGAACCAGGAGTTGCTCAATAACTTTATCATT
Source organism: Chelmon rostratus (assembly GCF_017976325.1). Taxonomy (NCBI): domain Eukaryota; kingdom Metazoa; phylum Chordata; class Actinopteri; order Chaetodontiformes; family Chaetodontidae; genus Chelmon; species Chelmon rostratus. The sequence continues at coordinate 406,463 of NC_055668.1, read as the reverse complement.
ACTTTTTACGCTTTAATTCAAATGGCAATGGCTAATGTCTAAGGAGTTAACTGGGGTCCCACCAGAGTTCCCTCAAGGACTTGGACATTTCTTAAGCCATTACCAAGGGTGGGGTCCTGTAACTGAGGGGTTCCGTACTTACTGAAAAATCTTCTTTACAACTAAGCAGAAATCCACAAAAGTGTTTAAAATCAAATGTCCGTTTTCCTCGTATCAGGTTTCTTTGTCATTTAGTCTTCTATGTACTTTACTGAGTTTTGGTGGCAAGTCCATGTTCCTCTGCCTCCCTCTAGTTGGGATGCCACAATATACAAATAATGATGAGGCAATAAGCAATGTCTACAGGGACATTTACAATGTGCAGGTATTTATGTTGATAGCGACAGTGAGTGATGAATGTACATGTTAAAACTTTGCATTAGTGGATGATAAATGGCCAGTCAAGTTGGTGCCAGAGGCTTAGTGAAACTGTTTGACTATCTAACTGTTCATCAGGGTGACGGTTTGTGGAAATAAATTTGTGTCTGATCTTTTTGGTGTTCAGAGATTGTGCACCAGTCCAGTTTATTGTTGAGGTGGACACCCAGGTATTTGTACTCCTCCACGATCTCAATGTCCAAGCCCTGGACGCTCACTGGAGCAGTCTGTGGTGCTTCCTGCAGAAGTCTATCACTATCCTCTTAGTATTGCTAGTGTTGATGTGCAGGTGGTTCAGTCCACACCAGTTGACAAAGTTAGTGATGACTTCCCTGTATTCCAAAACATTCCCCTGTGATACACATCCAACGATGGAGGTGGCAGCTGTCTGTGTTGTGTCTGAAGTCTGATGTGAAGATAAAGGAGAGAGCACAGTACTGTGGAGCCCCGGTGCTGCAAACTGCCACATCCGACACACAGTCGCAAAGCCTCACATACTGTGGTCTGTTGGTGAGGTAGTCTGTGGTCCATGCAGCCAGGTGACAGTCTACTCCAGCTCCTTCTAGCTTCCCCCTCAGCAGTGATGGCTGGATTGTGTTGAAAGCACTGGAGAAGTCAAAAAAGATGACCCTCAGAGTGCTCCCAGTGCTCTCCAGGTGGGAAAGAGAGCGATGGAGCAGGTAGATGACTGCATTTTGAGTGTGCTGTTTGCTCTATGTTCATTCAGAGTTTTGTATTTTTGAAATCTCTTTGGCCAAAACTGTCACTAAAACTGCTACCTTTACAGCTAGGCCAAGTGGGATATAAAGGCTGTGTGTATTTTTTGTGCATGTTAAACAGAGGGATGTAATCATGTGTTCCAGGAGTTGCAGCTGCCCATGTTGAAGGTGTCCGCTCCAGAGCTGGTGTCTGGAGTGTCAGGGGAGTCTGAGCAGAAGCTCAGAGAGCTGTTTGACCTGGCTGTGGTTTGTTGTGCTTTTCCTCTAGTTGATACAGTATAATTATTGAGTTATGATAAACAATGTTGACTAAGTTTTTCTCTCTGAACATCATTTTTTTCCTCTCCCCTTGCAGACCTCTGCCCCATGTATATTGTTCATAGATGAGATAGATGCTATCACCCCAAAGAGAGAGGTGGCCTCTAAAGACATGGAGAGGAGGATTGTAGCCCAGCTGCTTACCTGCATGGATGGTAGGATACACTGCCTTCAGAGTGACATGTAATTACCCAGAGTAAATTTATATTTCCTGATCGTAGCTGTATGTAGGTTATAAGATGTTCTAAATCTACTTTCGTCTTTTTTAGGGAACAACATCATTTTTATTATTGTTGTATTATTAAATTAAACCTGTTTGGTTAGGTGGAAATTGGAGTTTGTGCAAAAATTCGTCTTTTTGGGACAGCTTTTTAAATGACTGATAATTCCTGTGAAGTATTCCAACAAATACCCTTTCTTTCAGCTGTAATTGATGAAAGGTGCTCTCCACACATGCAGTTTGGTACATGTGTAAGACTGACGCAGATGGAATGCTATCAAACCCTTTAACTGGACTACAGATGAGGTCACATTTTTCTGGTGCTTGCCTCCTGACAGACTTGAACAGTCTGACATTAACGGCACAGGTCCTGGTCATCGGTGCCACCAACAGGCCAGACTCCCTGGACCCCGCCCTCCGCAGAGCTGGACGCTTTGACAGAGAGATCTGCCTGGGTATTCCTGATGAAGCCGCTCGTCTCAGGTCAGCCATTCATGATTACACGTAAATGAGTATCCATATCACTATGTTTAGTACTGTAGTCACAATAATCAAGATTAGTAGTCTCAAAACACATTTCTAATTGGACTTTTGTCATTTACTTGGTGGTTTTGTCAGAGCTCTGTATATCATCTCTAAATCTCCAGATTTCCTCCCAGCTCACTGTTGATGTGTTTCAAACTCTTTATAGTTCACAGTTGATTTCACAACATCAACAGTGAGTGGATAAGAAAGCTGTCTCTTGTCTTATTCAGTCTGACAGGAGCTGCCAGTTTTACCGTTTAACTTTCATTTTAATCACAGTATTTCATATCGGCTGATACACCCTTCATTTATTCATCATTCAAGAGTCAAGATTGTCTTTATTGTCACTGAGCGTAACATGTCAATGAAATTTGCATTGCAACCCCCATGTTAGAAACAATAAGAAAGATAAGAAAGAAAATAAAATAAAGATACTAGAATAAAATAAAGTAACATGCAGATAAAAATATGCGAAAATGCAATGCAAGAGTGGTGAACGTGGAAATGAGTAAAAACAAACAAACAAAAACGTAACCACGGGAGCTACGCTGCGTCTGCACGCGCCGCCATCATCATATACAGTGTATTTGCCAGCCTGACCTGCCAGCATTTAGGTTAGGTTAAAATGCAGAAAGTGGGTGGATGGACAGTAACAACTGACACAGTGCACAAAGTCAGTCATTGTCAAATGATTCAGATAAGAAACAGCTGCATATACGCTACCAGGCAAAAGTTTGGATGACTTGGTTTGGGTGTCTTGGCCCCCACAATCACCTGACCTAAACCCAATCAAGTGAGTGTGAAGGCAAAACAGCTAACCAGGGCTCAGCCACTCTGGGAGCTCCTCCAAGACTGTTGAAAACCCATTTCAGGTGACTGCCTCATGAAGCTGATTAAGAGAATACCAAGAGTGTGCAAAGCTGTCGTCAAAGCAAAAGCTGGCAACTTCGAAGAATCTAAAATATAAAGCACATTCTGGTTTGCTTAACCCTCTTTTTGTTTACTACATAATTCCATATGTGTTCCTTCACAGTTTTGATGTCTCCAGTGTAAATCTACAGTGTAGACAGTAATAAAAATAAAGAAAAAACATTGAGTGAAATGTGTGTCCAAACTTTTGATTAGTGTATTTTTTTAACTTAATGTAGTATGAACATGTCTGTTGCTCTCCTTGAATTTTATCCAAAGCATGTTTCCAGTAGATTCTTTGTTCTCTGGGGTAAACAGAGGGATAGTATGTGCCAATCATTTGTATTTAGACATTTACCCAATGATCACAGTCTCTGACTCACATTATTTGAACACTTAAACAGAATGCTTTGTGCTCTATCAGGATCTTGAAGACGCTGTGTCGAAAGCTAAAGCTGCCAGAGGACTTTGACTACCAGCAGCTGGCCCGGCTCACCCCAGGCTATGTGGGCGCAGACCTTATGGCTCTGTGTCGCGAAGCTGCCATGAGTGCTGTAAACAGGGTTCTGCTGGAAATAAGAGGACAGTCACAGAGCCATAGCCAGAGCTCTACTGAAGATCTGTTAACAAGCGGAGTTCAGACTGAGCCTGTTGTGACAGATAAAGAGATCAGACAGCAGCAGACAACAGACGTCAACCCAGCACCTCAGGAAGACTCAGGGCAGAATGACCTGCAGGTATGACGAGCTCCAACAATACAACTCACAAACTCCATTCATTATGATGCTGCACCTTGCTCAGTCAGAATCTAATGTGTGTTTTCCAAGCTAATCAGTTAACAATCAGACAGATGAGAAGAAGTGATCCTTCCTGAATAAATTAGGAGTAAAAGTCCTGATTCTTGCTGGAAACCATGTTTTATTTGTCATCAATATTTATACAGATAGACTGTCTTGCAACATGTCAGTATATGCACTTACCATGACAGTGTTGTTTTATCTCAAAGCTTAACATTACTGCTAATCTTTTCCCAAAGCAGTGTGTTTTCCTATCTGCAACTATTAGTTTCCATTTTCAGTCAGTATCGTTATTAACCTTTAGAGCCTCAAAACTCATTAGAGCTTGGTGTCTGTGGAAAAAATGTCTTTTTTAATTGTAATTGTTGTTAAAGGTTTACCCAGACCATCATGAAAGTGGACCAGATTACTTTCTTCTTTTTTTTTTCGCTTTTACCACACTGTCTTTGTGCTTCATTAGACAGACTCAACAATGTCTTGTCTTGTCTTCTGTTCATTTTGTAGACTTTGCATCTGTGGCCTGAGAATTGATGTATTTAATCAGTGCTAGACTTTGTTACGGTCAGGTGTGACAGGTGTTTGCGAACATTTAATGGTCCAATTTGTAAATGTTTGACCATATAAAGAGGGCATTTTTTTTAATGAATTAAAAAGAGAAGAAATTTCAACAGATGAGACAAAATCCAAAAAACAAAAGTCATAAAATATCTAGTGCTTGGATTGTAATTGTAATATAAATAAATGTTACTTACTGAATATGCTATAGTTATATAGTGATTGAAGAGAGACTATTTGCAGCACAAGTTCTGTATTTAAACCATGTATTGATTTTTTTTTTTACTTTGAGGGACATTTTTAAGCAGATCATTTGCATTTTGTCCTGTGTTTTTTGTCTTTTTATACAGTTACTGGAAGTTTATTCCAAACCATGCTCATCACAGAAGCAACTTTTTTTTTATAAACAGTAGTGAACCCTGTTACCCTCTTGCAGCTGTTAGAAGCTCTTGAATGTGTGCAACCATAAAGTTGTGTGAAAGTCTTTTTTAACGTTTTTTCTTTCTTTTTCTTTTTCTTTTTTTTGCCAAAAGATAAATAAAAACCCAGAAATGAAGAGCCTTACATTCAATGTAGTGAAATATACACATGTATAACTGAAGAGCTGGAATGTTAGTGCCTGTCAGTTTGTATAAGAGTGATAGCAGTTTCCAGTTCTGTGTTTTGAATTTTAGTGGTGGGGCCTTTAAAGAATGCTGACTTTTATGTCCTTCTTCCCTGTGTCCAGCAGAAGGAGCTGTGGCACCTTTTACAGCTGCTAAAGACCACTAAGAAGCTGTCAGACGAAGAGCTGGCCGGCCTGTCCATCCTCATGTCAGACTTCCAGGCCTCTCTGGCCAGTGTCCAGCCCTCAGCCAAGAGGGAGGGCTTTGCCACAGTGCCTGATGTCACATGGGCAGATGTAGGAGCCCTGCAGGACATCAGAGAGGAGCTCACAATGGCCATACTGGTAAACCAGGCTTCTTGAGCCTTCTCATTTTCATATATTTTGTCATATAGTGGCCCTCTAATCTGCCTTTTAAAACTGTAGTCATACGTGTGGAGGAATTCTATTCTGCCAGAAAACATCTGTTCTTCCCTGTGTTGTCTGTGATCTTGATTTGAAGTCTTCATCTTGTTATCTTGTTAGAGACTGGAGGCAGTCACCCTGTACTTGGTACTTTGTCACATATGAGAGTCAGTTATTCCATGACTGTTGACATTGTCCCTTTTAATATATAAGAGATTCATTCACAAAAAAAAAAACACATTACATGTGTAATGACTGTGACATTATGAACAGACTGGGTTCATTGGAGTTCAGTGGTGGACTGGTCCTACTGTGATCGGGCCGACATTGGACCTGGTTCACTGTCATTACGCTGCCTGTGATTGTTACCCATAGACTGTGTTAAACATAGACGTAGTCTGCATTATGATACCCATATGTGTCTGAAGGGTTATTATGAAGCTCACAGGCAGCGCCTGCGGCCGTTGACGTCTTGGCAGTGCTTGACTCCACCGGCGTTACGGCGATTAATCCAAAAATCCAAAAATGGGCAAAGAGGTAGAGTGTGGGTGGAGCTGAGGTGGGCCAAATGAAGCCTGGTTGCTGGCTAGCTGTCACTCAAAGCAGATATGCCCATAATTCTGCATAACTTTAAGTCTTAGTGTAATTGGAGTTATTATATAAGAATTCATCCCCTGCACATTAGTCATGAAGTGGGAAATTAGCTAAAGAGCAGCTGTAAAGTTGCCCGTTTTAATACGGGGTTCTATGGGGATTGACCTGCTTTTAGAGTGAGTCTCAAGTGGCCGTTCAAGGAACTCTAGTTTTTGGCACATGGACGTTGACTTCATCTTTCAGCCAGTTGGCTCCTTGGTATTGGCACAGAATGACCCAGCTGTGCTTGTGTTTGTGTGTGTCTGTTTGTCTGTCTGTCTGTGTCCCTGGCAGGCTCCAGTGCGCTCTCCAGAGCAGTTCAGAGCTCTGGGGCTCAGCACTCCATCTGGTGTACTGCTGGCTGGACCTCCAGGATGTGGAAAAACACTGCTGGCCAAGGTTGCCCACGACACCAACACAACCATACATATCAGTTAAAATTGCACAGCATAACACAGCATTGTCTCGTAAAATTTACTCAAAATGTCTTACATAATCTAGTATACTATTATGGACAGTTGTCCTCTCAGTTTACCACAAATTATTTGTAATCAAAATATACTCCAAATAATCAGTTGAGTCTGTTTTCTTGTGGCTAATTGATATTTCTTCTCTGTTAGAGTATGTTTCTTTAAATCACAGAGCTGAGGTTCTGGACTAAAAAAACTCTTCTGGGAGTTGCACTTGTTTATTAGTTATTCAAGATGCAGCTGCAAGTTCTGTGACAACAAATGTAAAGCATTTTGAGACAAAGTGATACTTCATTTATATACAACAAGTTATATATGTTGGTACTCTGTATAAGAATAGTTTTACATAACTTCTGTCTGAGAGTGAAATACGACAATCTTATGTCTTTGTATTAAGTGCTGGTCAGCACATGGTTAGCCTAGTGCTGCATAGAGACAAAATTAAAAAATACACCTACTAAACACAGAAAAAAACACCTAAAATGAAAAGCTTTGGTTTTAGAATGTATTTCTCAAAATCAGAAAAATCAGGCTCAGAGAATGTTTTGGTTTCTCTGCCCGAAATCAGGGCCAACTAGGTAAAAATGTAGGGCCCAATTTTTCTACTCTTTTCTGCTCTGCCAGGTCGTCTAGAATATTTCTGTCTGTCTCTACAAGGAGAGAGTGAAGCTGGTCATTTTCTCACTGTACCTGACTGCATTACTATGTTTTCTCCTGACAGGCAGTGGCCAATGAATCAGGCCTCAACTTTATCTCTGTCAAGGGTCCAGAGCTGCTCAACATGGTAAGTCACTGAGCTGCAGGAGCATGCTGATGTAGTGGATGCTGCTTGTGCATTATTGCATTGTTTTGGGGTTGGATCATAGTACAGCCAACAATCTCTGTCTCAGTTCGTTCTGCTAACATCAAATCAGTGTGCTGTACCTGGTGTTTCTGGATATCTTGATGATTTGTTCAGACACTGCTCCCTTTTATTGAGTTTTCCTTTTTCCAGCCTGTTTCCATAAGCTCCTCCCAGTTTGTCATTCTCTTCACACCCTCACTCTTAATATTGACAAAGCTCCATCAATCCTATTCACCACAACAGGAGTCAGAGGGGGCTGGTGTTAAGTGATGAATCTGTGTGTTTGTCTGTACAGTATGTGGGAGAAAGTGAGCGGGCTGTCAGGCAGGTTTTCCAGAGAGGACGCAACTCAGCTCCTTGTGTCATCTTCTTTGATGAGATTGATGCTCTGTGTCCTCGCCGCTCAGGCCATGAGGTGAGAGGGATGGACTTGACTTAGAAAGGGATCCATGGGTATCGTGTTCAAGACATCAGATTGTACAATACAACACACGAGCTGCGTTGTGGATCTTCCTGTCAGTTGACAGGATATAGATGCTTTATAAAGACAGCACAGGAAGTCAGGCTACAGTATCAGGGGAACAATGGAGACAAAAGTCCTACTTTTGTGGAAAGTTGATGCTCATCCACCTTTGGAAATAGGAAATTGCCATTTCCAAACAACATGACATTGCTGGTGTAGATGCATTCAGGTGTTATGATGTGAGTCATGCACAGCCAGTGCATTCCTCTTGACAATCAATCACAATACAAAAACGTCAAATAAAAGATCTTCAAATATGTTGAAAATGTATTTTTCTAGGTTTTGGTCATGTAACATTTCCACTAAAACCTGCAAATGTCATCATCAGCTCCTCAGTACTTATCTCTTGTTTGATCATTTTTTGGTGGGCTGTAAATCATTGGCTAAACTTTGACCATATCCTTAAAGTTTCAATTTCTATTTAAGAGAGATTTCTCTTAAAAAAAATGCATTTTCAGATCACATTGAACTACTCTTTGTGCAGCTTCGTTGTGTAGTGGTCTGGTGACCCTCATGCTACATAAAGAGTGTTTGTGTGTTCAGTCAGGAGCCAGTGTACGGGTTGTCAACCAGCTGCTCACAGAGATGGACGGCCTAGAGACTCGACGGCAGGTCTTCATCATGGCTGCAACAAACAGACCAGGTACATATCCAGCTTCTGTCAGACGTGAACCCCTCAGAGTAACCGGAGATATGTTGAAGCCAGCTTGGTTCGTTAGACTGGGAGAACAGTTGGAAGAATTGTGTTTTTCGAGCAGTTTGCAACAGGAGGGGACAGTAGCTAAGTAGGTTTAAGTACTGTGTGCATCAGTACTAAAAATGTTATGTTGTACATAATATCAGTCACACATTTTTCTGTGGAGTGATTTTACATTTAATACTCTGAAAATACAGCTGTACTTTTACAAAATAGAATTTTAAATGCAGGCTTTTTACTTGTAAGGGAGTATTTTTACATTATTGTATTGGTACTTTTAATGAAGTATAGGATCTAAATACTTCTTCCATCACAGTTTTACAACCTGTAACACTAAATGTCACTGTCTCTTACCAGATATCATTGACCCTGCCATTCTCAGGCCGGGTCGTCTAGATAAAACCTTGTATGTGGGTCTGCCACCTCCAGCGGACCGCCATGCCATCCTGCTCACCATTACTAAGGTAAGATTGAGAAATGTAAAATTGCCCATAATGTGATCTCAGGTAGCTGTAAAAGCCAGATGGTCCCTCTCCTCTTTAGCTCGTGGGATGCGGTGTCCATGATTTCCAAAAAGAATTTCAAATTTTGACTTGTAGGACCACAGGACAGTCTTCCATTTTGCCTTTTTCCATCTTAAATGAGCTCAGGCCCAGAGAAGGCGGCACCGTTTCTGGATCTTGTTTAACTATGGTTTCCTCTTTGAATGGCAGACTTCAACTTGCCCTGCAGTGATGTCCACTACAGAATCATGTTTGTTTCAAATGTAGTGACATCTGAGGGCCCAAAGATTACGGCCATTCAGAGTTGTTTTTTGGCCTTGTCCCTTATATACAACACAGAGATTTCTTCAGATTCTCTTAATCTTCTTTGTTTTAGACAATGAAATACCCAAAATGCTTTGCAATTTACATTGAGAAACATTATTCTTGAATTGTTGCACTATTTGTCAGCACAGTCTGTCACAGAGTGGTGAAGCCCTCCCGATCTTTACTTCAGACGGATTCAGCCTCTCTGGGAGCCTCTTTTTATACCCGATCATGTTACTTACCTGTTGCCAGTTAATCTAATTAATTGTGAGATGTTCCACCGGGTGTTTCCTTTCAGCAATTCACAACGTTTCCAGCCTTTTGTCGCCACTGTCCCAACTTTTGGAAATGTGTGTAACTGATATGTCTTAAACCTGATCCGTAGCTAGATTTTTCATTTTAGTCGGCATCAAGTATGTTCCACAATTGTCTTTAACATATTTATGTGACATCTGACCATAAAATGTATTTCAATTGACATTGGAAGTGTTCATCCACAAAGTGTTGTTTCAGAAAGTCATGCAGTTGTCTGTTCTGATAAGGCATAGTTTTTGGGTTTTACTTTCTACTTTGGAAGGGGCTAGGCTAACAGTTTCTGCTTCCAGTCTTTGTCCTAAGCTAGGATAACCACATATCAGACCATCTTTAAATGCACAGATGAAATAGCTGTCGATCTTTTCAAGTGACCCGTGATTCATTTGTTGTAGGGGGGGACCAAACCTCAGCTGGAGCAGGATGTCTGTCTTGAAGAGATCGCCTTTGATGAACGCTGTGATTGTTTCACGTAGGTCTTACCTAGAAAAACCAGCTGTCCTGATTGATATGTCCACACTGTTTCTCCTGGTTTAGTGTGAAAATGAAGTGGCTGAGGTGGATATGTTTTTTCTCAAGTTGCAATGTCAGCGTTCATGGTGTCTATGATACTGATTAAATGTAGAAGCACTGATCTGTAAATATAAACATGCTTGTCTATGTTTGATCCAGTGGTGCTGACCTGACGGCGTTAGTGAGGGAAGCATCTGTTAATGCCCTGAGAGCCCACCTGAGCTCCCAGAATTCCTCAGCTTCTTCTTCTGGTAACTTGCCCCTGCAAATGTGTACAGTATTAAGTATTTAAAGATGCAACTGCAGTAGTTTGACATATGTACATACGAACGTATGTACGTACAGTATGTCTACATACATTTATATATACACACACACACACACACACATTCATACATACATACACTCTCCCGATATCACCAGATTGGGAGAGGAGCAAGAGAGAGGGTGGATGTCAGAGAAGCTGTGTGTGTGTGTGTGTGTGTGTGTGTGTGTGTGTGTGTGTGTTCAAATTAACCTGGAGGCCGACATGCATAACCCTAATATGTATAGATGTCTTTTCAGATTTGCATATTCTAAGCAATCATTTCGATATATGCCTGGTTGATTGATTTGGTATCCTGGAATGTTCCATTAAACCTAGTGCCAAAAATGTTACCTTCAACTCTGATCTTATGTTTGATTATCAGGTTGATAAAGTAGTAAAATCCTCTTTTAGAAAAAAACCTAAAGTTTAATCCACTCAAGGAAAAACATATTAGGGTCCAGTGTCAGGCAAGACCAAAACAACAAAACAATGCCCATTCAGTTTCCCTCCTCCTTTTGTCTTTTTATTAATAGTGAAGAGAGTCAACTGTTAGACCAATCACTCAGTACAGTATTTTGGGTGTAGAGAAGTTTGTAATGTTGTAGGAACAGTAGAGAAAACTGACATCAGAGCAGCTTCTCCAGTCTTCCAGAACAACTAGCAAAACTGGGTGAGGCAACTAAAATCAGTAGACCCCAAAGAGTATAGTCAAGACAAGTCTGAGATTGTAGAAAAATGTGATGCACTTCAGTTATACAGACCTTCTAATCCTTGTGGTGGAGTATCCCCTCCCCCTCCATTAGCCGGCTGATGTGCCCTTGAGCAAGGCACTTAGCCCCCCCAGTATGCTCCCTGGGTGCTTGATTGCAGCCCACTGCTCCTGTGGTTCACTGCATGTTGCATGTGTGTGTGTTTCTTCAAGCAGTGATGGGTGAAATGCAGAGAGTAATTTCCCCTAGTCGTGGGATTAATAAAGTAAATAAAACATTTAAAAACAAATGTATCCCCAATACTGCAACTATAGTCCCAACTGTGACTACACTTCCGTTATTTGTATTAGCTTCCAGTTTGCTTTACAATAGTATGTGTGTATCCTCCATAGGCCAATGAGCTGTGATGAGTGTGGGAAGAACTGCCATGTTAAAAAGGGGGAAACTACGATTTACAGTTGTACAGTGTAATTAGCACCTGGATACAAATATGAGTGGAAATAGCAAGCTGGAAAACAGTAACTATCACATGATAGAATCCAGGACTGTGTCTCATGCTGAGTTGACATAATTCTGTTAATTGACTTACAGGTTACTTCATTGTCACACACAGGTCACACATACTCCTCTAGCTCTGTCACTGACATCAGAGTGAACAAGCAGAACTTTGATGATGCCTTCAAGAAAGTTCGTCCATCTGTGTCCCAAAAGGTAAGAAAGTATGTGACCAGACCAGAAGATACCTTAGGCCAGTGCCTATTTTGGCACAGTGGCCAGATTCAGAGAAGAAGTTGACGTCAGTACACCTTTTTTTTCCACTACCTTTGAAAAAAAAGCAAGTATTCATGTGCTCTGGCAAAACCTCTGTTTTTGATAAAACAAAAGAAGGCCAAAATGTCAAACATTAAATGTTGTTTAAACAAATAGAGAAAATTATTTATACTTTGTCGGACATTGTATATACTGTGTAAATAGAATATACTCTAAATCTGGAAAAATGTTTAGGACTAAAAAAAAACTATTGAGGTTCAATACCCAACTCTATTGTTTAGTGTATTTTCCTCTTGATTTTCCTCTGAGACCTCCATATAATAGAACTATTTGTTAATTGAACAGTTGTATAGCTATTATGTTGTAAAGTAACACTACCTAGTGTAATGCACTGGTTCATTACGTGTCCATTACTCTGGCAGGATTCCAGATGCTGCAGATAATTGCAGACTGTTTGCCACTGCAGTCCGTTCTGTGTCATACTGTCTATCAGATCGCTGTCCTATAACCTCACTTCTATCAAGTAGCCAGGAGAACCAGTCCGACTAGTCCCTTACTAAACGCTGCAACATTAAACTGTGGGATGCAGTACTCAAAATTCCTTCATACTCTCAGTCTATAATTATGTAAGCATTACAGAAGTAACACTTAAACACCAGCAACAAATATGGTCATAGATGTAGAAATACAGAGAGACCTCAGTGCTTCCTCACCCATAACAGTCACTCAGCAGCTGATGTTTGTTGCGTGAAATGAAAGGAGAGAGGCACGGTTGACGTATTTCTTTAGGATCCTTTTGAAGCTGCTCGGCTGCTTTTGTTTCTGAGTGAAAACCACAAACATGCAGTGACTGTGTGTTCCCTGTACAGGACCAGCGGATCTACGAGCAACTCAGAGAGTCCCTCAGCAGATAAGTGCAAGACCAGAACCGTCACCAGCAATAGTTCAGTCAATAATATTGTGTTATGTATTTATAAAATCACAATATGATTTTATTGTGGTTGAATCAACTGATTCCTGCTTTTATAATAAAAACTGTGTGGAGAAACCAGAGATGAATCGTCTGGCATGCACTCTGACAAAAGATTTAGGTCTTATCAAATACACAGATAAGCTACTGTTCTGTTATCAGGGCTTTCAGTAAACTCGTCTCCATAATCCCACCATGTGACTGTAAACTGACTGATAGCTGTAGTGTATTGACACACTGCATTTTATTGCTGTTCTTTATCAGATTGTTTCTTATCAGAATATCAATGTCAGTGGCTCACTGTTTGACGATTTAACCATCCCATCAATACAACTTTTACGTTTTTTATAAATCCAACGTTTTCTGTAGTAAATTATTCTTTTACATGATGAAGCTGCTGACACAAGGAGTAGAGCATATTCTTAGGTTGCACAAAACCTACATACGATTTCTCTCTTGTTCAATGAGAAGGAACTTGTCACATCTATAAGATGTCTATAGTAAGAAATATACAATATCAGCATTCTTAAAAATGTATATATTGCAATATTGTATAATTAATGAGGGTACTTGCTCCATCAGTCAGTCAGTCATTTCCCATACTACAGTAAGCCAGTCAAAGGCATCGACTTGAGTGCTGTTTGTGAAGCATGTGTTGTAGAGCTGGTTAGCTCAGTTTTATCTGTCTAGCTACAGTACTGTTCTAATTTGAACTTTTTCAAAGGAACATGTCACTGTTGACTGGTGTGTCCCTTTATCACATTTTGACACAGTTAGCTTCTTACTGTAGAAATAATGCGGACGTAACTCATAAGAATGATTGCTATGTTTATTTATGTGTAAGCTGTACCAGTGAAGCAGGACCATGGTAATGATGTTACATTACCATGGTGAGAGCTGTCAGAGTATCTGTGGAACAGCTCCAGCCATCAGAGTGATAATCACTTGGGTTTTGACATAAACGCAGCCCTTATTTACCTAATTTTTGCATAACTTCTCATTTAAAAAAAATTGAAGAAGCATTCTTTGGGTCATACTCAATTTGTTTGTAATATGCTAATTTTGAAAGCAGTGTGATATCTGACTGTGCCAAAGCAACAACTCAGGTGTGGACAAACCTTGGGAGCTTAAAACAATGCAAATATTCAAACTACTATTGTACAGTCCAGAGAAATATGATTGCATACACAAAATGGGAGCATAAACTGAAACTGACCAATAGAGACATGACATACCCAGATGATCTAGTTACTTCTAATACTGTGTTATTAATGATTTTATTTGTATTGCAGTATAACCATAGACACCGTAGACATCAATAGTGACGTACACAAAAATTAACACCTGTAGATTGTGATGTAGTCCTAACAGTCCACTAATAATTTTGTTGTCAGTAATAATAATAGGTCATTGGTCAATCATTTCAGGACTGGCATAATTTTAAGGCTGTAATTTATAATGGCATTGTATTGGAATGCATTATGTGTTAGGTGTTTTGCTCAGGTGGACAAAATATCAGACAACTGTGGTTCAGGAGGCAGAAAAATGAAACATGAAACAATTCCAACTATCAAGGTCCACTTGCCTGCTTGATCTGGGGATTTCAATACACAGTTAAACTGTCGTCATCAGCCATGTCATGGAAGTCTTCTGGAAACTGTCAGCTTTGGATCGATAACTCAGCAGGAAAGCCTGCGTGGATCAACAACTTCGTCTTCTAGAACCTCAAGCAAGTCCAGTCGGCTTTTGAAGCACTTGGAAATATCCTGATTTAGTTGGACACTATATATATATATATATATATTTTAAAACCCCTAGAAGAGAACAACATGGCCTGTGACACCCAGGTAGTTTGGGTTTGAGGCCTTGGTCTAAATTCTTCTTTACACTGCCGGAATAACACTGTAAATAGCGAGTATTTTATTTCTTCATTAATTTTATTGGTTTTAAGGCAGTCAGCGTTAACTAATGAATATAAAAATAATAGAATCAACCAATGCAGCCATATTTAATCTCCTAATTAAAAATTTAGAACACAGGACATGACCTACATGCTACAGCCTGTACAACCTTGAGGAAGTCAATTCTTGGCATACAGCTTTTCATCAAACTGAGTAAATTCCTAAAATTTAGAGTAAGACTACTAACTGAACTAACTGAATTATTAACAATGTTCTGAGGCACTGATGGGTAATGCATTTCCATCTCACATACAACACAACCTCAAACTGACTCATCTGAGTGTTACACAGTTTGAACATAAGCATGACAACAGGTTGTACAGTGTCAAGGAACATTAAAGTGCTGCATGTTAAAAAGCAGCGTGATTGTGGGGAAAAGAGGGACATGGGCAAGGTTAACTTTTACATTCAACACATAAAGCAAGTAATACATGTGATAAAGCCCAAAACTCCATACATGGGATATGAAACGGCAGATCTCACACACGACAGCAATATGTTGCAACAAACTCAATTTATATGGAGGGGTCATTAATGAGAGGATTCGCTCAGTTCAACTTTGGTCCACATTGAGACACATGCACATAGACAGAGATGCTGTCCACGAATAGCAAATCTATCGTTTGACATTAACTCTATATTTGGAGGTCATGTTGTTGCCCTCCCACTATAGGTTGCAAATGGAGTCTGTGCTCATTCTGATATCTACGGTATTCATGGTCTGCAGTTGGTCACCATACAGGATTAGCTTAATTCTAGTTGTATGAATAGCTATCTTGGTGATTAATTTCTGGGGCTGGTTGCATAAAGAGATCTTAGACTGGTCTATAATTGGGCTAGTTTTATCTTACCAGCCTAATGCATCTTAAAAAACTTGTTACTACTAAAAACTGATAAAGCAGCTGGCAAGCAGAGGACAGTGGCTCAATATATGGTTTACTAATGCCATGCAGCCAGAAATGTGATTAGTAACACCTTCAAAATACTTTTTTGCTACACTCATGAATGTTTTTAGTATATGGTCCTTGTAAGGCAAATGTTTTCACTAGGCACAAAAGAGGGAAAGAGAGGGAGCATGTTATGATAGTAAGGAAAATACTTTTTTTGTTCTCTCAGGCTGCATCACTGATGCTTTTTAACACTTATTTAGTCATTAAAGCCATTAAAAAAATTGTGAGCACAAGAGACATTCACCCCCAATTCTCACAGTGAATCACCAGATACAGTTCCTCATAAACTTCATTTTTAAACATTATGAGAGAGTGAACTCTACTGCCCCTTTTATAATATTCAACAGTATACAACCATCAAGAGTCTACAGCCATGCTAGCAGCTGAGGCTGAACAATTGTACTGTATGTTAACATCAACAAGCGAACACGCTCACACTGGCGTTAACACCATTTTAGTGTGGATGTTTAGAAGGTATTGTGTTTACCATGGTCACCATCTTAGTGTGTCGGCATGGTAGGTATAGGACAATCTGATGGCTATGTCATAACCCCTCATGTCCAATGGTTGTGACAGCATCACATTCTGGTTCTGCCATGTCTCCAGTGTGATTTTAATGTCCACTGCCAGTATTTCAGAAGCATGTCTTCCAGCAGTTTGTTAATATTGGAATGTCTCAGAGATGTTGACAATAGACTCAATGTACAATGATCCTCACACATCCTGTACACACTAGCACACAAGATAGAATGGAAGCACGTCATCTGACAACCATGAAGGAGACTGAAGACAATACAGACATCTTCATTAGACATTTGGGGTAAGTTTTAAAGCAAAGTGGTAGACAAATTCAAACTCTGAAAAGTTGGGAGATGACCAAAGGGATTACAATTCATCCTGAGGGGGGCACGAATGTCTGTACCTAACTTCATGCCAATATAAATAGTTTTACTTAGAATAATAG
The DNA here is from genome assembly GCF_017976325.1 of Chelmon rostratus. Taxonomy (NCBI): domain Eukaryota; kingdom Metazoa; phylum Chordata; class Actinopteri; order Chaetodontiformes; family Chaetodontidae; genus Chelmon; species Chelmon rostratus. The sequence goes on along the minus strand of NC_055668.1, from coordinate 389,560 downwards.
ATAGCAGATTAAATGCCTATCTCAAGTCAAACTACTTATTTAATCTAAACCAACGTGTTTATGCAACCAGCCCTATGTGCTGCCTATAATCACAATAACAAACTGCAAACTCTTATATTTTCAATGTAACATCACTGGGCTTGGTTTTTCTGACCTTGTTAACAAATAATTGCCACTATTTTCTCTTGTGGAGGAAAAGCACACTTCCAAACCCATGTACACAGTCTTCACCCTTATTTCACGTGAAAAATGTATTAATATGCAGAAGCTGTTAAGTTTATGCAATAGTGAACCAGGATGCTGTCATGGTGGACGCCGCAGAAGCTTTTGGTGAAGTTATTCCTGTTTGACATCGCCCTTAAGCTTCCTCTTGACTCGAGAGTATGGGCTCAGTGTATCGTCCATGATGAAGTCGTACAGGACCTTCACCCATGATGTGTACTGAGGCAGGTCATCATAATACTCTGCAGCTATTTTCTTCACCTGGAATACAGCAAGAGAGACAAGATTGAACTGTGTTGAATCCTGTTTTTAGATGACAGTTTAGATTTCAAAGAGCTTTTTACAGTTTACACAGCCTATAGTCTGACTCACAGGAAGTAGGCCATTGGTACAAACCTGCCACTGGCTGAGTATTTCAATCAGCATCCTCCACCACTTCCACTATCTGCATGTTATGTCCTGCATGTTGGCTATACAGGACTACACAGCCTATAAAGTCTTCATAGCTTTCATGTTTGAAACATACCTACTGATCATGCTGAAGTTTCACTTTTGTTTCTACACAAGTAAAACCGCAAGGCTGGGTGTTGGTGATATGGCTCTGACAGGCCTGTCATTGATGTGATGAATCATAATTAAACAGCCGGTGTAACCTAGAGAGTATTATATAGTCAGTGCACAGCAGCTGAGCTGATGCTAAATGTGAAATCTGTCTACAGTCAAGGATATAATTCAATATACTGCATAGAGAATAACAATTGCAATAACCGAATAATAGATGAACATCTCCTTGAGTTTGATGGAGCCCATTTCCCAGGAAAATTGCAATTCTCTCTCACATACTTTAAGTTTGCAAGTAACTCCCAACAACAAAATCTGCTGTTTCAGTCTGGTCTGGAGAATGTAGTGAATGAACTACAGTATCTAAATTTGACCCTTTTTATAGCCTTTTATCTGACATGCCTCACACACTGGATGGTGCATGTACAGCTTGCTTGTCAGTATATAATTGGGGTTTTAGAATGTGTCTTATCTTTATGGCTGAAGATGAGTTTATTTTTCTTCTCTTATCATGTGAGACGGGTGCCAGTTAAATGTGGGAAGAAATATCTCAGGTCCAAAGGTTAAATGAAAGGAAATCCTATCTATCTATCTATGTAGAAAGAATATAAACACACACACACACACACACACACACACACACACACACACACACACACAAACACACATATATATATATATATATATATATGTTTTTTTATCAATCAATTATGTCATAGTACACATCTTTTTTTTTAATGGTTCTTATAAAAAATAATAAATAAAAATAATTAGTCTTATCAAAATTAATCTTGTCCTCAATATCAAACACTTGTACTGGTTACAACAAACACAACTCCTTTTGTCTCAAGATGATTGTCTTAAAAAGCTTAAATCTCAGTCTTGTAATTTGTTGCTGTATTCTTGATGACAATTTTGCAAACTGTGGCCACTGACATCACAAACTACCCAAGTACGTTTGATCATGAAGTTACCCAAAGAAGCAAAAAGAAGTTTTCCTGAAAAGATCAGGGCAATAATGAAACAATATAGTATGACAGCCATATTTTGCCTTGACACAGCAGAGATCATACAGTGAGTCATTTTTCTCACACGTATGAGAATGGTTGTCAGAGGATTTAGTTAAGCTGCCTGCCGAGACAGACCTATCTCATATGATTTCTTCCTTTTTAAACTAATGGAAATACAGCTGACAGTCTAATTAAAAGTGTGACAACTGTGTGACAAGTGTAACAATGACCCCCACAACCACCCAGCTGTACTAACCATGGGTAGCCTCCGTCCCGGGATGCTGGGGAAGTCATGGTGCTCATTGTGGTAGCCCACATTGAAGGTGAGCAGGTTGAGGGAGCCATAGTAAGAGTAGGTCTCATGGCCCTTGAGGAACATGTAGTGCTCAGCTATGAAGTGCCCAGAGATGGGATGCAAGCCCATCCCTAGCATTGAGCCAGCCAGCATATAGATCACAGGCTTGGCCCCCCATAGCCAGTAGAGCAGGACGTCAAAGGTGAGTTGGAAGGCCACGTTGGTCATCTCCAGCTGAGTGATGGGTTTGGGGTTGATGCAGAGGGGCCTTATGGCATAGAACAGTGGCTGCAGAATAATCCAGATGAATTTGCGGAAGGGTGTGCAGAAGAACCAGCCTTCAAACTCAGTGGGAATGTCTACATCTACTCCGTCTCCTCCCAGGTAGCGGTGATGGTCTAAATGATAGCGTTTGAAGGAGGCAGAGTATGGCAAGCCAATGGGCAGGTTGGCAAACATGGCGAAGTAGCGGTTCCACATGGCCTTGCTGTTTCCAAAGGCAGTGTTGTGGGAGACTTCGTGAATAGCAAGGGTCATTGAGTGGTTGATGCAGCTACCAAACGCGTAAGTCCAAAACAAAACCCATTTCCAGTTCAAGTCTTTGACCAGGTAGAAAGCTAAAAACTGTATAAACACCATCATGCACACAACCCATTTCAGCCTTGGGTCAGGACCCATCAACGACTTGATTTCTGGGTATTTGGCTGTAGGAGAAGAACAAGAGACTCAGTGAAGATTCATGTGCTACAAATTGAACTTTGTACCAAATCATCAGATTTCACAAGGCAACAAACATTTAAATCAAGGAATTCAGCTAATGTGAAAATAAAATCTGCATTATTTAGATTGAGAAAGTGTAATATACTATGAAGAACAAGCAGACTGGGCACAAAGAAACTTATCGGTCTAGCTGAGTCAACTACAGATTGGCATCTTCTGAAATGTATTTTACCATCCAACCAATCTTATCAATCTGATAAGTGAGAAAAGCAGCAGCTAAAATAAATCATTTACAGTACACACACCGTGGCAGAAAACTGCTGTATGCACTTACTCTACATCACATACTGATATACAAGCACTTGAGTTATATTGTCAAAGGTTTTACTTTCAGGAGAGCTTACGCATGTACAGTTACTAGGTTTCCACATGCAAAACATTCAAAAGGAATGCAGAACTTCTCAGACCAAAGCTGTGGACTGCTTTCTCTCATTTCTGAAAAAATGATAATGAATAAGAAGGCTTCGGCTGTAGATTGTGAGTACTGGAGTCGCAGCCATTTTTTTTACTAAGCCTATCAATAAACCCTAAACCTAAAATCAATTTATGCCTTAGTCTTACTCTTTCACATCCAACCTGGAAAATACTACTGCCAGTCATATTTTTGCTATCGTTATAATGAGATTTTATCAAGTTTTGTCCCTAAAACAGATAAAGTAATTACTGTGGCTAATTTTGAAATTACTCTGGATCTCAGTAATGATATCTTTAGTACTGTGTTTATATTATTATTACCCACTCACCATTTTAACCACTCCTTCAACTTTGTTCTGGCATATGGCATTAAAATAGAACGTTTAACAGTCTCTTCACAAAATCCTATTTTATCAGATCATTTGATAACTATTGAATTCCTAGAATTCGCCATTAGCCAAAACATTCCTACACTAGATGTCAATTTGATAGTGCTGTAGCTAAATTTAAGACAGTGATTCCATCATCATTTATTTCAATGCCATGTGTCAATATAACAGAGGACTCCATTGCTAATTTCAGTCCCTCCCAAATCGATCATCTTGCTAATAGTGCTGCAGGCTCACTGTGTATGAATCCTTAAGAAAGCAGTTGCCAATCAGATGTGACTTTCTACATAACAATAGTTTATTTGAGGATTTTCAGTAAGGATTTAGTGTGCATCGCAAATTTTCAAAATGCCAATGAATTTTGCAAATCAGTCTGTCAGACTGCTGGCAGCTGGCTCTGAGACCTCGGCTATAACTGCACAGTAAATCCCTTTATCAAATCTTTGTTATCTTAATCACATGGGAGACTGAAGAACGATGTAAGGGAATTTCATGTCACCTCATTCAGTCATTCAGCTCCAGGCCTTTTCCACATGTTCAGGCATCACACTAAAAGACTTTGAGAAGAAATTCACCAAACTAATAGGTATAGGTTTAAATAGCCAGAGCAAATTACAACCAGCCCAGTATTCAGGCATGTCCCTTCATTATGATGTAGTCACAGGGGGACAATAGCGAGCCAAGATTTCTCTGTATAACTGGCAGTCAGGCAGTTGTAGTTTTAATGTTTCAATATGTCAGTCTGGTTGTCCACATAATTAGAGAGAAAACATACTGGTTAAAAATGGCTCAGGTCATTGGATCAGCCCTGACTCTTTGTTCTAACACACAAACCAAACCAATCAAGCAGTGAGCTGGAGGGTTTGTTGAATGACATCTGCTGCTTATG